>NW_028270144.1:14159247-15506567 GCF_037043375.1 Chiloscyllium plagiosum | reverse complement strand
TAGGACCCGAGTGCACGGCCTCAGAATGTAGTGTTGACCCTTTCAAACTGAAATGAGAAGGAATCTCTTTAGCCAGAGGGTGGTTAATCTGTAGAACTGATTGTCACAGAGGGCTGTGGTGACGAAGCTATTGAGAGTATTTAAGACAGAAATAGACAGGTTCTTGACTCGAAAGGGGATCAATGGTTAGGAGAGAAGGCAAGAAAATGAGATTGAGAAACATATCAGCCATGATTGAATGGCATAGCAGATTTGATGGGCCAAATAGCCTAATTCATTCCTAAATCTTACAGTCGTATGGTAACAAATGCTTCCACCATAGACCCAGGGAGATCTCTACTGTGCAACAGCTCAAATTGTCCCCCATCTTTTGTCACATATACTAGTACAGGCAGCAAATTTCATGAAAGAGGCTTTCTGTTAACTGATTGTGTGTGGGCCCTTTCAGTAATGTCTGAATACTGTGGAACCCTGTGCTGGGGGACGGGAGGAGGAGAGGGTTGAGGGAGGGATTAGGTCGGGTAAAGATTACCTTTGAGATTCCCCTTTCTCATTTAAGGGATTTACGCCAAGTATCTGTCAAAGCGATAATAGCTAAGCAGTTGAAAGATGTTGCAAATGTACCTGGCCTTTACACTAGTTTAGCTTTAATGATTCCTTGTGCTGTATGTACACAATGCTGTGATCTTGCCTGGCAGTGAGTTTATTATGGTTTTGTAATGAGTGATTGGTTACTGGAACATTAGCATTAGCAGGACAGGAGTACCCCAGTTAATGAAATTCACCTTCCCTTTTGCTTCAGCAATTCCTAAGCAGAATGCTCAGGTCAGGTAACCTCAGTTACCAGACAGTAGGATTGATAGCACAAGGGCTTAATCGACAGTTGTCATCTTTGCTCATAGGTATCAGTGTATTTCTGATAAATATTTGCTGATCTTCAAGAACACTTGGATTTACATTAGTGGCGAACTTTGACTGGTTTTCAATTTCACCTCACAAAGATTTGGATAGAAAAGTCATTGGGTGTAACCCAAACCATTCAGTGGAAAATTAATGGATTTTGATCAACTGTCCATTTGACAATCTAACTGCTGGGATCTTCTTTCTACTCTAAAACGGGCAGTTACTCTATCTCATTTTACTTTTCTTTTGGGGTGCGGACTGTGGACGGGGATAAAGTTAAACTAACACCTCTGTTTGGAAAGGGGCCACAATTGTGGAAGGTGGAAATGATGAAAATTTTCAGAAATTCTCCAAGATAGATGTTAATCAAGAGCTGGTTCTGCCACTATGCCCGCAAACCCAATGAAGTCATTATTGAAAACCCTATTCCTGTTAATTTCCAAATATCTGCCATTGTTGCTACAAATAGATCTTGCTTTTTCCGGTTTAAGACTTATCTTTACTATGTATAGTGCATCTTAATTGAGATTTCATTGCAAAGGCTGCCCCTCACAAAAATCAAGAACAGAAAACTGCTGCACAAGATATTGGTTCTTTTTTGTTATTTATTCACGGGGTGAGAGCATTGCTGGCTAGGCCAGCATTTATTTCCCAGAGGGCAGTCAGCGCCATTGCTCTGGGTCTGGAGTCACATGTAGGTCAGATCAGGTAAAGTTGGCTGCTTCCTTCCCTAACAAACATTAGTATTTCCAACAACAGATTGTTGATCATCATTAGATTCTTAATTCCAGACTTTTATTGAATTCAAATTCCACCAGCTGCCATGGGAGGATTTGAACCCAGGTCCCTGTAACATGACCTGGGTCTCTGGATTAAGATTAATTGATAATATTACTAGGCCATCACCTCCCTCTTTGATGCCCCCTTATAACTCTGAAAGAGTTAACTCTGAAGACTGCATAATGCTCCACCCAATCTGAGTACATCATAAGGACTTAGTGGGTAAAGGCAGAATACCTTAGGACCTCAAAGAGATCAAACTACCTAATAGTCTTTGTAGTAATGTCTATCTATGACAGTTACATTGGAACACCACCACTTGCAATTGCCCTCCAAGCCAGACACTAAACTGATTTGGAACTATATCACCATTCCATCAATGTTGCTTCGTCAAAATATTGGAATTGTTTCCCTAAAATCACTGTGGGTGTACCTCCACCATATGGACTGCAGCACCTCTGGTAGGTAGCTCACCACTACCTTCACATCAGTAGTTAGCACTGCTGCCTCACAGCACCAGGGTCCCAGGTTCGATTCCAGCCTCGGGTGACTGTCTGTGTGGAGTTTGCACGTTCTCCCTGTGTCTGCGTGGGTTTCCTCCGGGTGCTCCCACAGTCCAAAGATGTGCAGGTCAGGTGAATTGGCCATGCTAAATTGCCTGTAGTGTTGGGTGCATTAGTCAGAGGGAAATGGGTCTGGGTGGGTTAATCTTCGGAGGGTCGGTGTGGACTTGTTGGGCCAAAGAACCTGTTTCCCCACTGTAGGGAATCTAATCTAAGCATTAATAATTAAGAATGGGCTAACTAGTGATATCCACATCCCTGTTGTGGGCTAAATGGAGATGGTAGGATTGAGTGAGAAAAAAGTGGCTTATATAGCTTTTAGTGCTGGTGCAGACTGGGCGAAAGTGGGCCGGTGTCTCAAGTGAGTGAATAGGCAGCGCTAGTTAGCCAAAATATCATCAGATTTTAGCCAAATGCCATTTGGTGTCTCTGACTTTTCCTCATTCCAATGCTAATTCCTTCTGTTTCTGCTTCTAAGGGATCAATGTTAACTTTAGCCACACATTTCCTTTTCTATGCAGCAAACTTAGTTTTAACCAGCACTTTTTATGAACAAGCTCTCTTGACAAACTGGCGGAAATTTATACCTGAAATGCCAGAAGTTTACTGCACTGTCACAGTCTCTGTGATGTCCGAGTAGTCAGTTGGGAGTGTGAGTGAAAAAACCCTCCAGAAATTGCTGGAAAATCTCAGCAGGTCTGGCAGCATCTGTGCAGAGAAGTCAGAGTTAACATTGCAGGTCCTCTGGTCCTTCTTTGGATTTTGTTTCAGATTTCCAGCATCTGCAGTTCTTTTGGTTTTTTTGAGGGTATGAATGAGAAGATGTCTGTGGGTAAGTTTGATTTAAGGCAAAGTTGCAATATCATTTAAGTTACTTATGCCATAAATAAAGTATAACAGTGATATGTATACCCCCGACATTACATTTCTATTACTTCCAGTGTATTTTTACAGTGACTACGTGGACCTCTTGATCAACTGGAATATTGATCAACTGGTGCACTCCTGCTCTCAATGGTTCCAGTTTACTGTATTTATAAAAAACTCTTACAATCTGGTTTCATATTTCTGGCTAGTTTACCTTCATTTTCTAGATTTTCTCCCTTACTGATGTTTTGGTGGCCCTTTGCTGATTTCTAAAACACATCTAATCCTCTAACTTGCTATTGTGTTCACAATATTATGATCCTCTTTTAATCTAACACTATACTTATACTAACAATCCTGCTCATATTTGCGTCATCTCTAAACTTGGAAATGTTAAATTTGGTTTCCTCATCCTTACATATATCGTGAATAGCTGGGATTTTGTTCCAGTTATTGCCTGCTAAGTTAAGTGGGTAGTTGCAAGATGACAAATGGAGTATATGTTCCGAAGTACCAAATTATTGACATTAGTTAAAAGTATAGAAGAACAGAATACCTATTGAAAGGCACTAATTTTGTAAGTGTTGATATTCCGAGAAACTTGGTGTACAAGAAACTCAGAAAGTCAGCATGCAGACACAGTAAGTAATTGAGAAGGCAAATGGCATGTTACCCTTTTGTAAGGGTATAAGTGTACAAGAAATAGGAAGTGTTGCTATAATTGTACAGGGATGTAGTGAGACCACATTTGGAATACTGTGTGCAATTTGTATTTCCATTTTCAGAGATACACTTGCATTGAGACAGTGTGAAAGTTCACCGGATTGGCTCAGGCGATGAGAGATTGCCCTGTGGTCAGAGGGTGTGTAAGCTGAGTCAATGTTCTCTCGGTTTTAGAAAAATGGGGATCCCATTGAAACGTATAAGATTCTGAGGAGGCTTGAAAGAGTAAAATCATAGGTTATTTCCCTTTCCAAGAAATCATGAATGTGGGCAGAATGTCAGGATAAGGGTTTGAGCATGAGATGAGGAGAAAAACCTTCAGTCCAACGATTGTGAATCTTTGTAATTATCTACCCAAGAGTTTGTGAATGCTTCATCCTTTAAGGCTGAGATAGAAACATTTTCAGTCTTTCAGAAGCCAAGGAATATGTGTAGCATGTGGGCAAGTGAAGTTGAAGTTGAGGCTGAAGGTCAACCATGATCGTGTTGAAGGGCGGAGCAGGCTTGACTGGCTTTATGGTCTCCTTTTGATGCAGCTTTTGTGTTCTTGTGTCGCATACGCAACAAATGCTACCAGCCAGGTCGCAGATAACACAATGGCCACTTGGGTGAGATGATGGAGGGAGCTCAGCTCCCTATGGGACTATCTCCAGGGAGGAGTCTCAAGAGGAACATTGATGGGAATGATGATATTGATCCTGAAAGTCTGGCCATCGTGCAGTTGAGTCAATACAGGACTGGTTCATACGCTGATATCAGTTCAATCTGTGGATAATTTACAATGCTTGCTTTTCATATTGACACTGAATAAAACTCAATTATTGCACTGCAAATTCAATAGAATCCCATTACAATGGTGTCTGGTTTCAAACACGCCATACAGCACAATGTGAGTCAACTGCCGATTGTGAAGAAGATTCTGTGAAGGAACAATTATGTGTGTGGGAGGTTTGAACACAGCTGATTCCTTTCAACCCTCAACAAGAGGCAATTGTTGATTCTTGGTGAGTATGTGTGGCATCGTGAGCTTCAGGGGCAAACCCAACACCTACCTGAGCATCCCATCGGTCAGTTGAATTCATTAATGTTGAAAATTAGGAAAGTAAATGTGAGAAAACAGTCTTTATGGATTTTAATACCCATCTTTTGCATTTAAGCTGTATACAGCACTTCTATGCCTGGATAAAGGGACAGATAATAACTCCAGTGGAAGAGCTAGTACCATCACAAGTAGAATTGGCTGAATGGCCTCCCTTGATACAGTGTTCACCATGGTAACCTCCAGGGAAACGTAATATTAACATTCTCACTCCAGTAACGAAAACACCTTCGAGGGAGAGGTTGAGAGTAAAGATGGAGGTGAGGATAATTGGTAGGGAGAGGGTAACAGAAAGAGAGAAAACAAAGGTGAAAGTGAGTATGAGGGATAAGCAGAGGAGATGGGGTGGCAGAGGTTGAAGATAAGGACTAGGTAAGGGACAGGTGGGAGGAAAGTGATGGGAGGGGAGAGGACAGGGGAGTTGGGGTAAGTAAATTGAAGAGGATGACACTAGTGAAGAATGAAGGCTGGCAATGGTAAGCAGACAGGGAGAGTTTCATCTGTTATGGGTTCTCCGAAATCTGGACTTCGAAAGTTTTACAAAACAGAAGAAAAATATCAGCTGTAAATTGCAACAAAAAGTACAAGTTAGTTAGAAAAGCTTAAAGGCATAGAATTGGAAGAATGTTTGCGACTTGGCTTTAAGCAAAGGTATAGAGTACATGTTGTTGGCAGATAATAGTGATATAGTGAGCATGAGGATGTACGGGGGATCATGAAATGCCTCAACCATATTGTTTGTTTTTAAAGCCACCTTGTACAGCCTGTCAGAAAAAGTATTGGGTTGGTGGTCAAGGCAGACTTATCTTTTACTGTGGGTATATGTAACAAGTGGGAATATTGTGGTGTATTCATAGAATTATAGACCAGTGCAGCAAAGGAAGTGGTCATTCAGCCTATCATGTCAGTACCTGATCTTTCAAAGATATCCAGTTCATCACACTCATTCCTCATATTGCTGTTCTCATTCAAGGTCATTGCCCTGAAACATTAACTCTGTTTTTCCCTCTCCACAGATACTGTCTGATGTGCTGAGTATTTCCAATATTGAATGTTTTTCATTTCAGATTTCTAGTACCTGCAATAGTTTACTTTTGTATTTCCATTCTAATAAAGTTCTGCACTCTCTTCAAAGCCTTTTTTCTATAAAATGTGTTGGTCACAATTAACAGAATAAAGTAACTGGGGTAGATCTCATGTTTTATATAGATGGAGAATAACCTGCTAGGTTTCGCACTCTAAGCTTTTATTCGTAAAGCACCAGAACTGCACATTCTTCATTAACTACTTTGTACCCTGATTTAGGTACAAAACATGCAAGTCTCTCTGTTCTTGAAACCCTTTAAATTCTACTATTTAATTCATCTTGTTTCTTTTCATTCTTCCTGCCAATATGTATCATCCCATACTTCTCAGGATTGAATTTAATGTGCATCTTTTCCACTGATTCCAGCAACCTGCTCTCTTGATGTTTTTTACCATCTCCTCATCATTTACTACACTTGCAAATTATGTGCCATCTGTGTTTTGTGAAATGATCCCAAGTCCAGGTCATTAATATACATCACCTCAGTGTTTGAGGCAAAATTAAGACCATTTACTGGCTCATTGTTTCCAGCAACCCAATTTATTTGTGTTGCAAAAAAAATTGCTTACATGTCAACACAGACTTTTTGATGGTTGGTGCAAATTTCAGTGCTGTAAATAGTTCACCAAACAGACTAGTAATTCATAATTGAGGAGGCTAACATAAAATTATTAATTTGGAAAATTAAATAGCGATTAATTGTGTGACAGAATCCCTTGAAACTGTTGGGAAAGACATTGATGTAATCTGATTCTTGGATTGTTTAATTCAAATTATCCCATCGTTTCATTTCTTTTCACCAGAAAGTTCCCACCTCGCTATACAGGGTGATAATTCAGGTTTTACCTTAAAAGCATAAGCTCTGAAAGTCTGTTTGAAAACATGCTTCCTTGTACCTGAGGTTACTTATATAACAGGACACAAAGCATTGTTTAAGTGTTCAGAAAAGAATCAGCAAAACCCTCAGCAGTCAGGAGGTGAAACTGAAAGCTTACAGCACAGCAGGATTTTAGAAAACATTTTGTTTGGCTATTGGCATCTGATTGAGTTGTCTCAGTTATCAAACTGTAAATGACAGAGTTGTGAAATGCAGTTTACGGTGAGATACATCAACACAGGGGACATATGGGTGTCTGCAACATGGCAATTGTTCTCGCTAAGCAGGAAAGCTGAGTTTCCATAGAGACATGGAACAAAATGCTCAATGCATCCTAATTGGTATGTCTCTCCAGATCAGCTCATTGTGCTCCCACTAATGACGGGTTGTGTCTGTGATGAGGACAGTGTGCTGGAGATACTCACTGCCTGGGCACTCCTCTTGGGCACACACAGGTTCTGGAGAGTCCAATCAACATCCAGCGCTTACCAGACGGGAGTGAGGGCTCGGCAGCATATGGACGCAGGCTGCAAGTTGGTGTCACATACATATGCCTGCCATTAAGCTCAAGCTTTCCGCTGTGTATGGCCTGGCTGGCTGCCAGATCAGTCCACCTGCTGAAGAAGTGTGTACAAAGCTGGCCTCAGAGTGGTTGAAGAGCTGTGTGCGCTGACAGCCATTCACAGATGGGACCAGAATCACAAACACAGCTGCATCAAACTCACCCAGCTTTTAAAACAAAAACAGGAGTACAGTCCCTCCAAGTGTTCCTGTTAATAAAATGCTAGACCGTTTGTAGAAGGACACACTTCTGAATCACAGTATATCTATCCTAATAGTGAACTCATGAACCATTCACGGGGAAATGTACCCTGCTGTCCAAGCTGGTTCCCAGGCTGCTTCATTGGAAATCTGGGGGGGCTGGAATCTTATATGGGCCCAGACCAGGTAAGGATAGTAGGTGCCCTTCCTGCAAGTGCACTAGTGAAAGAATTGTTTTCTTTTAATGACAATTTTACCATCATTTTCTTTACAAACTTTTTTTAAAAACTGAAATCAAATTCTCAAACTTGCCTTATAGCATTTGAATTTCTGTTCTCTGGAGTAGTTAAGTAACACGACGATTGGAGTTTATTACCTTAATACCACACATGCTAGTGGATTTCTCATTAGACTGACAGATTAAGATTTCATTAATGTCAAAGAGATATCTGTGATTAATTAACCCTCCAAGAGTCCATTATGCTTAGATCAATTTCAATTCACTTGTATTCAACTTACTTTGTTGCAAGATAAATACTGAATGTGTTTCACACTCCTTGATGCCGAGAATCCAAATTGTTCCTTTATAACGTCTTCAGGATGTCTCCATAGGCGTGAGGCTAATATTCAGTACAGATAGTGCTGGTTAATGGTTACACATTAGCATTGTATTATCATGACATTGCTGACTCTGATATATCTGCGGATGATGGGAAAAGGGCAGAGGTTATGTGAACCAGATGGTATTCCCTGACAGCTATCTTCATTCAAAGGTATTACAAATTTCATTTGGAGTGATCAGATTCACATCCATCTTCACTAATTGACTCTCCTGTCTGAGCAAATAGAGTCTCAGTGTAGCAGTGTCATTTCTGTGGGTTCAGGATGTCTTCAGCAGATAATCCATTGAACCACTTCCGGTGCAGTATCTAGGGAGTGCTGCATTGTCAGAAGATCAGCAATAAGGGAGTGCTGCACTGTCAGAGGATTAGTACCGAGGGAGTGCTGCACTGTCAGAGGGTCAGTACTGAGGGAGTGCTGCACTTTCAGAGGGTCAGTACTGAGGGACTGATATACTGTCAGAGGGTCACTACTGAGGGAGTGCTGTGCTGTCAAAAGGTCAGTGCTGAGGGACTGATGCGCCGTCAGAGGACCAGTACTGTAGGCATCTGGTAAATTACATGTACTTAGAGATATTCAGACTGATTTATGAGAAAATATAAACAATTATGCTTAATGTTTGGTTTTTTTGAGGAGTTCCTTTTAAGTTAAATTGATGCCTGTTTCTGAATAAATTGCAAACTTGTGGTACAATGAATATTCACTTGTATTACAAGTTGGGCTGCTTGAATTATGATGATGCCAATCTTTGTAAAAAGATACATTAGGATATGGAGATTGAGGACAAAACATCTTTGGTGTTGTTTTGGGAACTAAATGATTTTTAACAAAATACTCACCAATTGCACAATTATGAAAAAAAATTTGCATTCCATCAGTCTTGTTTTTTGAAAATTGGAGAGAAATCAAAGGGAAATCTCTGCTTCAGTTCTTTGAATGTAAGGTTATATAATGCATTTCTGTTTACTTTTCTTGTGCAGTGGATTGATCATAAACATTAATCATATTCAAAGTGCAATGATGACCCATAAGAAAGAAAAATAATCACTTTAATATTTTATTCCATATTTCTGTCAAATAATTTTTAAAAATTAGGATTAATAAATTAATTGAGGGAATGAGTGAGGGGAAGTAAACTGAGCTGGACAATGTGTATAACAACAATACAAACACAGTCATCAATCCTGGAATATTGCACAGAATCCCTTATTTTTAACCTGTGCTTATTCAGGCCTTTTGTTCTGTTTGCTTCCTTAGCTTCCCATAGCACAGGACTATGATGGGATCAGGAATGCTCATTGCTTGAACACAAAAACAAATCAACAAGAAAAAAATGAGCAAAGGAACATTATTCTGATTCACATCATTGGCAGGATGTGTCTCCTACTGGGTGTGTGCAGAGGGTGAATAGAAAGGACACTATGATTAAACATCACATTACACATTTGCACAATCAACCCTCACACTTAATCAGAATGGTCTGACACTATTTTATTTTGTGTAATTTCAGATATTGGGCATTCTTCATTGAATTAAATTTCAGTGTGTTGTCTCTGGATTGTCAAACTAATTGAAGCACATGTACAAAGATCTCAAGATGTTCCTGTTATAAAATTACTGGGTAGGTTTGTCTGAAATCATGGTAAAAACCAGGTACACTCCTCTGAACATTAACGTCAATCGACATCCTTGGCTCAGTTTCCAACACAAACTAGAGTCAGTTGTGAGGAAGTGGGTAGCATATTCTGTCAGAAGATCGAGATTCAGTTCCCTTTCAATAACATTAACACATTATGAGGCGACACTCACGGTGCAACACTGAAGGAGTCCTGCACTGTACAGAAGAAGTGCGACACTGTCACAAGGAGCCTGTATTGAGGGAGTGCTGCACTGTTAGAGGGTCAGTACTCAGGGACCAAAAACAGAAATTGCTAGGAACGCTCAGCAGGTCTTGCAACATCTGTGGAGAGAAATCACTGTTAATGTTTCGGGTCCTCAGAAGGGAGTACTGCACTGTTAGAGAGTCAGTACTGAATGAGTGTTCCACTGTCAGAGGGTCAGTACTGAGAGACCACAGTGCTGGTGGAGGTTGAGTCTGTCTTGCTGTCTTCCTGTGTGATACACATGTATAAAAATTCTCAGAAATCCCAGTCTTGGGTATTCTATCTATTCCCTTATTCCAAAAGGTAATCCTAACTCGTCAGTAGGCTTAATGTGATAAAAACTTCAAACTTTGATAGACTGTATTTCACTGTCAGCTTAATCCTCACAGTTTTCAATTCAATTGAGAACAGTATGTTATTCTAAAACACTATTTCACTATTTTAGTGACTGCAAGAACTTTATCAATCCCCATTCATCCATGAATCCTGTGTTCACTGATCAACTCAGCTGCTTATTTTTGCAAGACCCTCAGTTTTACAATAGTTATACTGTGCTCATGCCGTCTATGGCCTCATACCTCTGTCCTCCAACTTTCCACATTACACCAGTAACTGGATTTCAAAAACTATTTGATTGGCTATAAAATGGTGTGAGACATCTGATAATCTAAATGAAGTCCTTTTTGTATTCTCAGCACTGCGCTGAGATATCTGCTCTTGTCCAATTCCTGCCTGGGCTGCATTTTAATCGCTTCAGCATTCTTAACTGTGCCTTCAGCTGCCAGGGCCCTGAGTTCTGACATTCCTTCCATGAACCTGCGTAACTCCACCATCAAGACAATTATATAGTCTACCTCTTTGACCAATCTTTTGGTCATATATTCTAATGTCTCCTTATGTGGCCCCCTGTGAAGTACTTTGGCCATTTTATTAGCTTATAGATGCTCTTTAAATGCAAATCATTGCTGTATAGATTCTTAAAGCAGATTGGGTCAATCATCGAGCATCCCCTCCCTCCATAAATCCCACAGTGGCCACTGTTTGGATGCTTGTGACAGCAATCATCACACCTTGGGCGGTTTAACTTTTTGACATTGTTTCAACTGTGTTTGAAGGGTTCTCCAAAAAAAAAAGACATTCTACGTGTCAGTTACTATCACATATGGTGCTGTTAATGAAGCCATCTGGTGCAGGCAGGTTTCACAATACTGATGATGGCTTTTTTTGGCAATGGATCCCACATGATTCTCTTATCTTAACTGAGTTTCTCAACCTCAGTCTGAAAGCTCAGGTCGAGCTCCAGCTCCCACAGTGTTTCGGGGGGTGGAAAGTTCCAGCTTTTGAACACCTTTTGTGAGAACAAGTGCTTCCTCTCATTGCCTCTAATGGTCTGTTTCCAATTTTGACATTATACCCATAGTCCTGGAACCACCACAGCCGCACTACCAACCCCCAAACGCATGCATGTGCACACACTCATCATTTCCATCAGAGGAAATATTTCTACTTATCAATCCTATCAATTTAATATGATTAAATATCATGCAACCTTCTAAGCCCAAGTTTTTTGCAGCCACTCTTTGATTTCATGGCGCACGATAAGATGTGTGCAGGTTGTGGAGGCTCAGAGGGTGAGGGTTAAGGCTGGGAATGTGGGAGCGAGGCTGGTAGCAGGTCGTGAAAACAAATTTTTTTTTTGACAGCTGTGAGTTGACATAGAAGTAATAACAGATCTCTAAGAAGCAAAAGAATTGATCACTTTAGTAAAACTTCTGAACACAACTGCCTCTTGGATATTTGGGGCTGTTTAAAATCTTGTAGTTCCTTGCTGTGTACAGACCTTTTCTGTTACAGACAGGCAGCATCATTGTTCAGCTGAAAGACATCATTCGGTTTGCCAATTTATGAAATATTGATATTTCTGTCTGAAGAGGAGTACATAAGAAGCGAAAAGCTAATTTGTTATGTGGAATTGGTGATGCTTTCAAAGTAATCTTGAATTTCTTTTAAGGGAAATTGTGGCAGTCTATATCGAGTAATTATGGGGGTTTATGTGCACTTTGGAGCCACTCTCAGTGTGAAACCCAAGGAGTAAAATGGCATCACTGAACACGCACATTGCTAGGTAAATATCTTCACCACAACTTGAAGCGAATTAATAACACTGCCACATTTCCTGTAAAAAAAAAGGATTATTTCTAAAATAAGCAGCATTCTTTACATTTATTCTCAGTTACTGAATAAGCCCAAACTACTCTGGTGTTAGAACCGAGATTGGGAGAATCAGACTGTTGTGATAATCACAGATTGTTTGGCATTGAATTATAATGCGGTTAAAGGGCAAGGGTCAGAGGGCAGCTTTCTCATGAATTCATTTAACAGTAGCAAAAGCACAACTTCTGTCTGAATAATTCCATTTATTTTAATCAGTTACAAATCAATAAGAGTTTATTTAGCACTGACAGTGCACTGCCATGTCAAACACATTTCCTTGGAGGGGTTTGAAAAAAAGCTATAGAGTTTAAAAATATTATAGAAAGAAATTGGTGAGTTTAGATTTCTTTTGCCTTATACATGATTATAGCTGAGGTGTGATTGATGTTTTAAAGTACTTTTACGTTACTTTAAATACTTCAACATGAACTTGCCTTTATATAGCACCCATAACAGTAAAAAAGGAAAATATTAAGACAATTTTAATAATGATATAAAACAAAAGTCAAAGAAGGCATGAGGATAGATGGCCAAATATCTGATCAAAGGCATGACTTTTAAAAAGAATCTTAAAGGTGAAGACAGAATAGAGATGTTTAAGGAGTCAGTTTCAAAACATAGCATGTGAACTGTTAAAGCACAACTGCTAATGGTGAGATGATGAAAATTGGGCACTGGCTCGTGATGTCTGTTTAACAGTTGATACAGACCGCGCACAAAGACACTTACAGAAGAGGAAGATGTCACATAGCTAAAATAAGCTAGACAGTACACTAAGTACAATTCCATCTCCTTGAATCTCCTCCATTCATAAAAAAACTAACAAAATACATTGCATGCACTATCACTTTCAGTTACAAATTACCGAGATGACCCAATGTGCATGGTCACAAAGAAAATTTTCATTCTTTAATAACACTGTGTAATAAGTCTCATCATTTTCATCTCCATTAGTCTCTGCACATGAATTGCTTTTATATTCTTTAAATCAGACTATGCTAAAGTTGTCATAGACTGTTCATCTCGTATTTGTTCATTGGTAAGGGGATGTTTTTTCTCTGGGATTGTCATTTCTGTGATTGTAAATGGTAATTGTCGTTGATCTATTTCCATTGTTAGGAAATATGGGTGCTGTCAAATTGATGATTGTCTTGTACTCTCTGCTGGTGGTGCAATCGCATCTTCCTGATCAGTTGTGTCCAGTGATAAAACAGCTTCTCCAGTTGGTCACAGATCTGCAGTTGAAATGATATCTCTCATCATTCACATTTACCATATACAATTGAGGAGACATACGCTCAACACTCGTTCCAATTTGCAAAATGGATTGACATTTGTTGGGAATGTTGAATATGTGCACTCTGATCAGCTCTTTCAAGTTTGGCTCTAAAATGACTTGACAATTTTATCAAATTCAAATTTGACTTTCTGTCATTGCAGCTTAATTTTTAGCTCTCTCCATGGCTTCAGTCGTTATTTTGCTATTGGAAAAATATACATGACATTAGTCCTCATACTAGGCTGTTTTCCAAGCTTTCAGTCGGTGTATTTCTCCACTCATGGTTGACATGTACAAGTCATACTGGAAATGCTCACTTTCTTATGATCCCTTTGCCAAAGTTTCACTACCACCTCAGTTTTTCCATTTGCTAGGCGATGGTGTGAAGTTCGAAGTAGAATTTCTCAATCCTTTAAGAAGTAACTAAATTCTTCACTTGATCATTAAGTCCATTAATGCTTATCATAAATTTTAGAATTCCGTAATAGTGAAGCGTGATTTCAGGCATTCTACTGTTTCACTTGCATCATTGATGTCAACTGGTCTGTCTTCCAATAGTCAAAAGGTAGCCAACATTAATAAGATTATCAGTTCCGGAGTGAATGAAGAGGCTTACTCGCAGCATTATCGATGGGCTGGCTGGGATATCATGTGACATAAGCGGATCTTTAGCTTGTTGAACTTGATATTTGTTGCAAGCACTGCACTGGTTTATGTGACCCTTAACCTCATTGCTCATGCTTGTCAAATGGAGCACTTCTCTTGCCTTCCTCAGACTACACTCAATTCCTTGGTGCTGTGCCTGGATGTGCTTAACTATCTCTTTCCTGATTTATTTCGGAATAGTGACTTTATTATCTCTGTACAAGATTCCATCTCAGGCTATCACTTAATTTTCATAAGTTCAATATTGTCTTATAGCAACAGGTTTGCACTTAATGCTCTTAAACCATTTTTACTTGCAGCTGCACTTGGAGATTTGTAACTTGTGTTGTTCGCTTGATACATGTCTTTCAGGTTCAATATCTCTTCTGGGGTAAAGACTTTCAGAGCATGTTGCTTTATTGCTTCATAGAACATAGAAGAAGAATCATAGAATTCCCACCATGTAGAAGCAGGACATTCGGCCCATCAAGTCCACACCAACCCTCTGAAAAGCATTCCACCCAGATCCACCCCCATACATTATCCCTGTAACCCTGCACCTCCCATGGCTAATCAACCTAGCCTGCACATCCCTGAACATTACGGACAATTAGGCATGGCTATACTACCTAACCTACACTTCTTTGGACTATGGGTGGAAACAAGAGCACCCAGCAGAAACCCATGCAGACACGGTGCTTTTTATTGAATTTGGAAGATTTCACACTTTTTCTTAGTGTCCTCCACTTTCTTAATAGAGACGGTTACTCTTGCTCTTATAAATACTTTTAGTCAACCTTTTCAGATACATAATGCACATGTCTGGAGCAGGTGGGACTTGAACCCAAGCCTTCTGGCCCATTTTACCATTAGAACACTTTCCATTTTGAAAATATATCAGCAATGTACAGATATTTCCCTTATTTATAAATCACTTCCAGATGATATATATCTCTGCAAAAAATGTAACATTATTTGCAGATGCTTTTGGAACAGATCAACTCAAGAACACCTGACAAAATTGCTTTAAAGTGCTTTGAGGTCAGACTCCATTGTCACTTGTTGTAAATCAGACCAACCCAACACTCTTCAAAATATTCAGAAGATAGTCTTGACCCTGACCTTGATTTCTTCTTAATTTAAAGGTAAATGTGAAGTGCTGCATTCCAGATGCAGTTTGATTGGTCAAACTAGCAGATTTAAAGCAAAACACACTTTCTTCATCCACTATAGTTAAAATACTACAAAAGAAAGAAGGAATTGGAACAACTTAATTCTATTAAAAAACTTTTTAAAATGTTAGCTATAGTAACTAGTACTAATTAACTGTTCCAATATAGTAACAGCCCATAAACATATCCTTGACAAAAGGCAAATTTAATACACAGATTGTCTCACATGCAACTCCCATAGCAGGCAGAGAATCGTCAGCTTTTGGCAGTAATGGAGAGAGGGACAAAATAGCTTCAATTTCTTCAAGACCCCACAGTAACTGCTGAAAATTAAACTTAAAATCTCTGATTCTGTGGGAGCTTGACCACACCCATCCAGGCTGCTTCTATTGTTCCAAATTTTTACAAAAACCACAAAGCCTCACAAGATGTTAACTTTAATGGCTTTCTAACTAGATGGCTCAGTACTTCTGTCTTAAAACCTACATCTTTTTGTAAAAACAAGGACAACATAACCTCTTAAAGCCATGGTATTGTCACACACTTTATCCGTCTGAAACATGTGTTGATTAAAATACTCACAAACTAAGACAATAGCTATGCATATTTCTCAATCTGAGCATGGTGATGTTCAGTTGATCTTAATGCCAAGGAAACAAATACAACTGATTGTTTTTACTGCACAAGGATTGATCCAAGTCCTGTCTCTTAGCTTTACACTGCAACGTAATTTCATATAGACATCAGAATACGTCAGCACCAGCGTTGTCATCACTAACTGATTTTAATGAAAACTGCTTCTTCTGTGCCCCAGTGCCACTGCACATCCTTAGCAGTGAGCATGTGTAGAGGTTCACACTCATGACAATTTAAGCAAGAATGTGTTAAGTAGTTCACAAATCCAACAATCCTTGTTTGGCTTTCACATTGATTATCTGCTAGATAGCAGATCCAGCCCTCACCTTTCCAGAAAGGAAGGAGCAGCAAGTGGAATAAATGGTGAATGTGCTGGAGCAAAAGGCAAAGGTTGCAATAATGGTGGTAAATAAATGATAGTTGTGTAAAATAGGTATAAACATTAGCTGTGAAAAGGAGAAAACAGTTCCACTTTGTTGAACATGATATTGAATCCTTCAGGCTGTAAAGTTTCTGAACAGAAAATGAGATACTGTTTCTCCAGCTTGTGTTATTCTTCATTGGAATACTGTGGCTGTCCAGCAATGATCATGTGGAATTAGATGAAATGGCAAGCAACTGGAAAAATCAATCATTCCTATGGACAGAGCAGAGGAGTTCCGCAAAGCAGTCACCCAGTCTCTGTTTGGTCTCACAAGTGGAAAAGAGACTGCATTGTATTGCTTTCCTCCAGCTTCACTTGTCAGTAACCAGCCTTCACATCAAAGACTTTTATTTTGGCAAGTTGTGGCAAAATGTCTTCAATGTTGGGAATGGGATAATGAGGACTCATCAAAGCTTCATTGAGATCTTTTTGAGTCTATGCATCTACTCAATTTTCCATTATTTTTAACTGTTGTCGTGCTGCTGATTCAGTAAATGCATGTTGATATTCCTTGATTATTCCCTTCTTTTTGAGTTCCTCTATCTTGAATATCTGGTTGGATTTGAGGACAGCTGGAATTCTTTTCACCAGATGCTCTGTTGGTCTCTCACTTCCACCCACTTTTGGATGATAGTCACCAGAAAGACATCTAAGACCTGTATAAACATCTTTGAGATAATCTGGAATATATTTTCAGTCAATGACTTAGTGGCCTGCAAAATGCTACAAATCTCTTAGGACATGTTTAGGTTTGCTCATCCAAGCTTTAGACTTGATACAATTGAGATGAATGGATTAGCTTCCCCTACATTGTCTGAAACTGCTAGTCTTCATTCTTCCCAATCTCTCCAGCTTTCACCTTCTTTTTCACTTTTGGATTGAATTTTGTTCCATCACATAACCTCAACCTTACCTTTGAGAATTTCATTTTCTGGGTCAGTATCTTGAGCCAGTTTGCTTGTGAACCAGTGCTGATCCAGACACTTCACATTAGCCTGATCCTTTTCTTCCACAACATCATTCTCACAGTCATGCCCTGATGATGCCTCTCTGTCAATAGAGTGATTCATTAGAATGATTGCCTGACCTCTCGTCAGTAGCCTGTTTTGTTTCTTTGTAGTCAAGTACTTAGCACTACTTTCCCCAAACTTGACATGCTTTGCTTTTGCATGATGTTGTCTGCAATATTTACACTCCCCCTCCCCCCCCCCCCCCCCCACCCAGCTTTGGGTCTTTCTACTGGCCCTTCTTTTAGTATTGCTTCCTTTTTTCCAATATGATGTTCTGGTTTTGTCTTGAATTTCTTTCAGGATAATTCAAATCCTCACGGGTTCTCCCAATTTCTGAGCTTTTACAAGTATCAGTAGTTTTCTTAAGTAACTTGTTCCTCTCTCAGAAGATGTGCTTTCATAGCAGGATTTCTTATGTCTAATGACAATTCTATCTCTAATAAGATAATCAGTTGCTCAAACTCTCAGAATGCAGCTAGGTGGAGCTGCAATAGAGCTTGAGCTCTAATGTTCAACAAAAATCATTCAGAAGCAACATTTATATGGGATTCAAAGTGCGTGTGTTAAATCTACAAAATATGTCCTGTCTGGTGGCATTTCTGCATGTCAGCGAGATTCAGGCTGTAATACAGTTTATAATAGTGTTCCTTCCCCAGCACTGTTGGCAGCGTTGTTACTCTTTTCTAGTCAAACTTATAAAACAATTAATTCTATTGCTATTTGGAAAAATTCGAATTCTGTCCCATTTTCCCTTTCACTTACACAGCGGCTTGAAGAAGAAAATGCACAATCATTTTGACTCACCCAGTAATTCAAACTTACAGGCCGCTGTTTTTGTTTACTTTTTCCTTGTTTTGTTTTTGTTTTAGCAGCTGTCTCTCTTGGAGCTCTGTAACTCTGCACTTTTTCAGCTGCATCAGTTTGACATCATATTACAAGTGACATGTATTTAATCTCTGCCACAGGCAAAGTATTTTGAAAGGATGTTCTTATGTTTAATTGTGCAGGCCTGGTCTTGGAAACAAAGGGATCTCCGAGACCTCCCAACACAGTCTTCAATGAAAAGGAATGTGACTGTGGCCAGGAAAGAGGCACTGTCGGACCTTTGTCATTGTTCAGTCATCCCCACATCGCTGTCTTCATATCGGAGCAGAACTACACACCCTTTTCACAAAGTGAACTATAAAAACCCAGGACAGAGTTTCCAGATAAACTCTGACAAAACATGATGGGCTCATGTCTGGAATCATAGATTCGTTAACACCATGTGACTCAGAATGAGGTTCCAATTAGCCACTGGATCCTAAAGTGCCTGGTTTTCCAAGGACAAATATTTTGATGACCTCAAGAAGCTCCGATTGTTATAATATCTTTTATTTATATGTTTGGGATGTGGGCATTCCTTTGAAGACTAGAATTTATTGTGCATCTCTAATTCTACTGAGAAAGCCTGGAGAATTACTTTCTTGAACTACTGTTAGCAGTTTAGATACAACTGACTAAGCTACTTAAGAAGACAATTAAAAATCAACCACTCAGGTAAGGGACTGGAATAACACATAGGCCCAGCATCGCTAAGGGTAGTGTAGGCCTAGGTGGGATCAAAGGATCAGTGTGGTCTTGATGGATTGGATGGCCTGCTTCCACACTGTAGTGGTTCTATGATTCTATGAAGGTTCCTTTTCTAAAGAACAATAGTGAATCAACTGAGGTTTTGCTGCAATCTGATCATCTCATACGCACATTTCCTGTTTCTAGGTTTTTGTTTGCAGGTTTCTTTTTAGTTTTAAACTGAATTCAAAGTTGGAAACTACTGTAGTTGTAATTCAAATTTCCATTCCGTGGACTCTGCTCTAATAACATGACTAGTCCACCACACGTTGCTTTCCTACAAGTTAAAGATATAAAACTACTGTGGCTTTCTGATTTCAGCAGCAACATAATTTTTGATTATAAAGTTTTAAATGTTATTTGCATTTCAATAAGATCACCAAGCTTTCAAAAAAAGACATTTTTACTTGAGTCCCAACTTGGAACATTTTCAGAGAATAAGGTTTGTGATAGGCAGGGTGTATTCAAACCACACAGGGAAGAATACTTTGCAACATGTTAATATCTCTCTGTTGATGGGGGAGAACTTGCTTGCTTTCCTTCATGAACTGTGGCAAAGTATTGTCATGGTAATTTCCGAAGATTCGGTTTTTAAAAGTTAAGAATATATATCTTGTAGAAATCATGTTTTGTTCCAGGGAACACTCAGGAAAATTGAACATTCAGAGGTTAACGCTATCAGGCATTGCCAGTTTTTAAAGACCCCATTACAATTTCTCAGTGAGCTTAAAAGATTCTATCTTGTGGATGGTGCTTTTTTCTAAATGTATCAGCAGCAGCACATAATGAGTCACTTAAGCAATAATGGCCAGACTTCATTTTGTAAATAAGATATGTTCAAATTGCTATAATATGAGTTAAAAGTATGAAATCCCCCCTATTATGGCTTTCAGATTTCCATATTAAAACAAACTGATTTTTTCAAAACTGTCAGACAATGCCTGATATAAATGTACTTAGCACTTTAGATAGAGGTTTACATCTCCCATGACCTGTGTTATTAACCACAATAGTCTGCATTAATATAGCACCTTTAACATGACAAAACATTCCAAGGCACTTTACAGGCGAGGCAATAAACAAAAATTAACACAGCAATAAAGAAAACAATGTAAGGGTGGTCAAAGAGGTTCCTTTGAGAAGCATCTTATTGAAGGAAAGATGATGGATTGGTGGTGAGCTTTAGAGAAGGGAACCCCAGAGACTGGGATTAAGGCAGCAAACAGCACAACCACTATTGTTGGAACAATTAAAATCAGAGAATCCAAGAGGACAGAGTTTCGGAGCACAGAAATTGTGAAGGGTTGTAGCATTGGAAGAATTGCAGAGATGGCGAGGTGCAAGAACATGGATGAATTTAAAATTGAGGATGAGATTTAAAAATTGAGAAATTATTAAACCTTTTCATGACATTTTTTCATGATTAACTAAAATCACTGCTTTATTCTTGCTCTCTCATTTTTTGTTATAAATCAATGACTCATTATTTTTCAGATATAATTTTTATTACCCTGTAATCATTCTGGGCTAGTTTCAAAGTGATGGAAGGCCCCTGATAACCCTGAGTTAGTTCATTGTGGTTAACGTCTGCAATCCCATATGACTACTGGGAATACGTTAAACAGAATTGAAACAAGTCATGCAATTAATTTGTTTCCCAGTTCTCTGCAATCAGATGCTTCATAAAGTCCTATTAAATATTAACTGCAGGAAGGACAACAAAGGAACATGGAAATGTTGAAGTGAGGAAAAGCTTGTACTCATGCTGAGGGAATATTATATTCTACAGCACACATCCAACCCAATATGAAAGGTATCTTCATGTATTTATCAAACCCTCTTCTGAATTGGATAGCAAAATAAGCCCTGGGTAATACATTCCAGAAAGTCTGCACCCTCTTTACAACATAATTACATCTAAAATATCTATAATCCTGGAATTGACAATTTGTAGTTCAACACTAAGCATTTGGCCCTGTTGAGCCACACATAGATCAACAATTGGACAAGGCAAATGATAGGTTATTTGCGAGGCAGTGGTGCATGATGATCATAGATTCCAACAACTCTGCGCAAATACAGTACATGTAGATTAGAGTATGAGATGGGAACCGCATGGTTGGTTCCAGGACATATTGTTGCAGACAACACTACTAATTCATGAGAAAATTAAAATCCCCCACTAGAATCATTGCATCCTTGCTACATGCCTATCTATTCTGTAATGAAAGGTCGCTGGCCTTGAAACATTAACTCTGCTTTTCTCTCCACAGATGCTGCCAGACCAGCTGAGTTTCTCCAGTAGTTTTTATTTTTGTGTCTAATCTCTGCATTGACAAAACCTAGAACTTCATGGCTGAGACCAGGGGGTTTATACATAACTTCCATTGCAGTCATAAGTTATGTATTTTTTTAATCAAACCCCATTGTTTTTTATCATCTTGTTATATCCATATAAATATCAAAATGATTTAATATTTCAACACTAAGGTTTTTAATTCCATTCTAATATTTTCTCTGTTTCCAGGAGACCTTTCAAACCTGGAATCTTTAGATTAGTTCTGATCTCAGTAATGGCTACTACATCATATCTGTGAATTTAAATTTGTCCCACAAATTTATTTAATTTGTCCCTTATACTTTGTGCACTTATACAAAAAATAACTATTTTGATCGTATAGTCTAATTTTCTTGAACATTTCACTCACATTGTTAAATTTCTCTACTATGGTTTAATCATTATACATCCCTTTTCCTATTGTGAAAAGCACAACTTCTGACTATTATTCTACCGTCTTGTATTTTTTATTTCCAAATTATTGTATACCTTCATCCCCATTTACTAATTTAAAATCTTCATGTCTGTTCTGCTTATCCCTTCTTCTATGAATCTGAACTCACCCTAATTTAAATGGTACCCATCCTATTGGCACAGTTCCTTCCTGTCCCAAGACGGTGTCAGTGTCCCAACACCCCTTTTTCTCATGTAACTCGCTCTGTCAATGCATTCACTCTCCTAATCTTTACATTACTATGCCAATTAAGATGTGTTTTCATAAACTGCCAAGTGATTTTCACCCTTGGGTTTCTGTTCTTTGATTTAACTCCTCGTTCCTGGTACTCTTATTGACTCTTCCCTATAGTTCTAGCATGGGCCACACTAATTGGATCCTCCCCCTCCATCTCCAACTTTTTTTCACCTTGTTTGAAGTGTTCCTCCCCCGGCACAGCTAGGTGACAGACCATGTGGCATCCTTGATCCTGTTTACAAAGGCTTCTATATCCTTTCCCTTCATCTATTACAGCCACCACATCACATACCCCACCTTGTCCTCCCCATTTTGGAAAGCTTTGTGCTCCAAAATAATCTTGTTAGCAATCCGGTTGTGTTTCTGAAGGTCTTTATCCTTATCCTCACAGGTAGCAGATGCATTGTATGTTTTGTATGCAATTTGTTTCTGCGAATCTTTGACTTCTATTTCACCTCAGTGTCCCTTACTCTCTACACTATTGGCCATATCAACCTTATGATGAAACTGCTTTGTTCCACAAGGTGTATCAACCAAACTGTCCACATATCTCTGCCACCCGCCCTCCCACCCCACCCTAATGTCTCTAACTCACACTTCAACTCAAAGATTTGAACCCTAAGAAGAAAGCAATAGAAATATTTATTAGGAACATCTGTTGTAGGTGAGTGCACTTGGTATTTCTGCTGACTGAAAACTTCCACGTAATGTATTCTAGACACATAATCTGCTCTGTCATATTTTGGTTTAATTCGTTTGCATTATTTCTGTCAAGTTTTGAGTTTGCAGTAGTTTCTTTTCCTTTTTTTTAACACAGTTATTCTAAACACTAAATAGTAGTGTTCAAAGTCATGAACGAGTCAATAAGAACTTGCTTCCAGTTGCAGGCATTGGAGTGTTACTTGTAAACCAGGAGACACACAATCGAGGTGACTGTCAAAAGAAACAGATGATATTAAGAAACTTTTAAGCATTAATTCATTGTGATCTGGAATGCACTGCCTGGAAGTGCAAGAAAATTGATCTTCCAATTGAGAATTCAATAAACACTTGGGGGGGGGTGGGGAATAGCTACAGGGCAATGGGAGAGAGCAGCAGCAATGGAACTAACTATATAGTCCTTGCAAAAAGCTGGCATAGGCAAATGGGCTAAATGTTCTATTCTGTACTGTATGTTTCTATAGTTTGGATTATATACCCTCTTAATGATACAGCATCATTTACAGCCCTTTGTTTATTCAGCAAATTGTTGTACATGGTATCTGTTTTCCAAACATTTTCAAATCCTCAATTATTTCCTAAATGGCTCACCAGTGAAACATGAACTAAAATTCATCACTGATCAAGCACATTATAATTCAAAATCACCTCCTAAAATTTGCAACAAATATAAGTGGTTACTCCACTTCCTTACTGAGAAACTAACTCATACCTTCCCTTAATGATCATCATAGGGTTGTTATAGTGCAGAAAGAGGCCATTCAAACCATCATGTCTGTTCTATTATCTAGTGCCAATGTCTTGCTTTTTCCACATATCCCTGCGCACCATTTCTATCTAAATAAGCACCCAATGCCCTTTTGAATATCTCAGTTGAACCTGCGACCACCGTAATTACATGCAGTGCATTCTATACCCTGACCACTTGCTGTGTGAAAGAGGTGGCTTCTCACATCACCATTGCTTTGTATGGGCATCACTTTAATTCTAAGCCCTGTTGTTTTTTTTTACAAGCGGGAATATCTTATCCCTATCTATGGTGTCCAACATACTTATGGTGTTGAAAACCATCAAATTTCCTCTCTGTCTTCTCTCTCCAAGGAGGACAATCCCAACTTCTTCAATCTACCCTCATAACTGAAGTTTCTCATTGTTGGAACCTCTCTTGTTAATTGCTTCTGCATTATCTCCTGTATATTCATGTATTTCCAATAATATGACGCTAATTTATAGACAACACCACCACCACCTATACACTCCCTTACTATACTCCTCCTACACTCTCAGACTAATTCACCAACTCCAATACTCCTTCAAACATCCACCACCTTGTACACTTCCTTACTGATACACCACCTGCTACAATCCCTTACTGTTACACTATCTCCTACACTTACTCAAACACAATCTCCTACAGCACTGATTGTTTCTTCACATTCTATATCTCCTTACTGATACATCACCTCCTCCAAATGCTTCATTGATATATCACCACCATCACTGACTTAATGATAAAGCGCCTTCCCCACTCCCTTAAAATTTCACCATCACCTAAACTCCCTTACTGATACAGCACCTCCTACTCTCTCCACTTCCACTTCCTACATTCTCTTGGTGACACAACACTTCCTCTCCAAAGTTTTCATTTGCATCAACTCTGACTCACCCTTGCTGACTCAGCATTTACTTCACCCTTTTATATCTTAACCACCTTCTACACTCCCTTACTGACACACCATCTTGAACAACCCCTCTCTGATGTACCATCTGCTACACGCCTTCAGATTTACACCACCTCCTACAATGTCTGATTTTTCTACCATCTTGTACAGTCCCTTACTCGTACACCATCTGACATTGCAACTCCCCTTAATGACACATCTCCTGCATTCTATTACTGTTATACCATGTCCACTCCATTATTGAAACACCATCTCTTGCAATCTGTTATTGACACACCACATGGCATACTTCTGATACACCATCTCCTTGACTTCTCATATTTATGGCACCTCCTATACTCCCCTACTGATAAACTCTCTCCCTTCACACATTTAATGATGCAACGTCTCCTGTACAGCCCCTTAATGTTGCACTACCACCAACAGTCCCTGCTGATGCACCACATCCTTTACTCCCTTACTGATTACTATATCCTATGTTCCCTCCCTGTTACACCACCTCCTACACTCCCTCACTGTTGCACCACCTTCTATGGTCCCTCACTGATATGCCACCTCCTATACTCACTCACTGTTACACTGTCTCTACATTAACATCATGATACAACACTTCCTAATCTCCCTTTTCCTTTGGATAAGGAATGCCACCCTTTTTCTGGCCTTTTTAAAAATTTACCTATGGGTGTCACTGGCAGGACAGCATTTATTCTCAGTCCCTAGTTACCTGTGAGAAGGTAATGGTGAACTGCCTTCTTGAACTGCAGCAGTCCACATGCTGTAGGTTGACCCACAATTCCCCTTGGGGAGGCATTCAGGATTTTGACCTAGTGACAGTGAAGGAACAGGGATATATTTCCAAGTCAGGATGGTGAGTGGCTTGGAGGGGAGCTGGCAAATGGTATCTACTGCCCTTGACCTTCTAGATGGGAGTGGTCATGGATCTAGAAGGTGTTGCCTTAAGATCTTTGGTGAACTTATGCAGTGCACCTCGTAGATAGTATACCCTGTTGCTACTGAGTGTGGTGGAGGCAGTGGTTGCTTGTAGATGTTGTGCCAATCAAGTGGGCTCCTTTGTCTTGGATGGTGTTGAGCTTCTTGAGTGCTGTTGAAGCTGCAGCCATCCAAGCAAGAGGAGAATATTCCCTCACACTCCTGCCTTGTACCTTGTACATAATGAACAGACTTTAGGGAGTCAGGATGTGACTCTTCAGGCAGAACTGAAAATTCTGCCGGAAGCATTGACTGTTTGCAATGTCCCTCTTCAAATCCTAGAACTGAAATAACTTTGGCATCCAAGGGACTATTCAACCCATGGATTTCAAACCGATTCATGTAAAGTCAACTCATATAGTGTCACTTGTCACCTTTTTCCTTGTTGTTGTGGAGAGTCTTTTCTTTAGATCAATGTTCTGCTCCCTTTTGAAATGTTTAGAGTTTATCTGAATCACAGTTTCAGTCAGTACATTCCAGATTATAACTACTTGTTGCATAATTAGACTTTTCTTAATATTGCCATTGCCAATTGCCTTAAATAGATTTTCTCTGGTTCTTGATCTTTTGTTGATTGGAACAGTTTCTTTATCTTCTATGCTTAAACTTATTTTGTATTTGGACACTTCTCTCAAATTAACAAACCTTCTATCAACTTTCTTTTCTGTAAGAAAATCAACCCAACTTCTTGAAAACGTTAATGTAATTGAAGTCTGTTGGACAGAGCATTACTGAAGTCACAACTAGAGCACTGTATACAGTTTTGTTCTCCTTGTTTAAGAAAGGACGTAATTACAATAGAAGGTTCATTTGACTGATTACTGGGATAAGTGGTTTATGTCATGAAAAATGCTTGGACAAGTTGAGTCAGAATCTATGGGAGTTTAGAAAAATGAGAGATGATTTATCGAAACATTTACAGTCCTGAAGGAACATAGTGATGCTTCTTCATACAGGAGAGATCGAGATTAAGGGACAGTTTAGAACAAAGGGGTTCCCATTCTGATAGAATTGTAGAGTATATATACAATTATCATTTGGAATATTTATTTCAAAATAGAAGCAAATTGATTGTTGTTAGTTCTGTGAAGTTGATTGTTTTAAAAGTGTCAGAAAGTCATTTGGAACAATGACAAGTGTTTCAAGGAGGCATATGATTTCAGTTAAGTGCCTGGCAGTACACCTGTAGTGTTAGTAGCTTGATTATTTATACTGCTAAATTTTACAACAGACCAGAGGCATTTAGTTTAGTTCAGTTCAGAATCATCAGGAGTTCTGTTTGGAAGGGGAAGTTTTCTCTCAGCAGGAGAGTTAGGTTTTTCAGTTCAGTTCAGGGAATGCAGTCATTCCTCGCTGAAGTGGTTTTAGTTCATGGAGTTTCAAAGTGGGAGAGCTCACAGAGAAGTCTTCAGGTTTGAACTCAATGAGTTTAGGCCATTAGAATTGGGAGTGATTTATTACAGCAGACCTAGAAATAAATTATAAAGCTGCTTTAACTGTCATAGAAAAGGAAACTGTGGAGAGTTAATTCAGTCAAAAATTAATGAGTAGAGGTTGGAATAGTATTTCTCTGGAACTAAGCATTTCAGAAAGGATAGCATTGCAAAACAATTTGAAACTTTGTCTGCGGTTTGTGTAAAGGTCTTTCTATCATGTAATATATATATATTCTGTCACATTCTCCCTGGACTGTGTATGTTTCAATAGACCATCTCTCATATAAATACTTTGTTTTCTTTCTTTCCTGTATTACACTTACATTCTGTTTTTACATATTCAACATATGATCTATTGAGCCAGGTTTCATTCTGGGATCTTTCTGGTCCATAGTATCATTTGGGATCTCAACACCATTTAAAATGAAGGTGCAGAGTTTGATTTTTCCGTCAGAGAGTCATAAGTCAGGGAAAAACTCTTCGTCACAGACAATATAGGCAGTTTCGTTGAATATTTTTGACTAACAAGGGATTAAAGGGTATCAGCAGTAGGAGAGGGGAGTTGAGACCAGAATTAAATTAGCTATTATCTTGTTGAATGATGAAACTGTCTCAATTCCTGCTCACATTTTTTAAAGTTTGGATATAAGTCCATCATCCCTGGATTCCTATTCCTATAAATAATTCCTGCATTTTCTCTAAAGGATTCACATTGTTGCCGAATATGCAGTAACCAAAATGAGACACAATACTCTCGCTGAGGCCAGCATACAGGTTTATGAAAAATCATTATAACTTCCCTTCCTTTTGCACTGTATGTTTCTATTTATAAAACCTTATTACTTTTTTGACCACCTTTGCAACTTGGCTGGCTACCTTCATTGATTTGTTTTGTTCTGTCCCGTTCTGTTGCTGTGGCCCTGTTGTTTTCTGTAGTATCAATTCCTACAAAAGTATCACATCGCACTTCTCTGGAATGAATTTCTTCCGCGATATGTCCACAATTCCATAAGCCTGTCTGTGTCCTCTTGAACTCTATTTGTACCCTTCTCACAGTCCACTAAACCTCCAAGATTAATGTCATCTGAAAATTTTGTAATTGTGCTCTGTACACCCATGTCCAGGTCATTTAATATAGGCCAAGAAAAACTGTGCTACTAACATTCATATTATATAATTTGCTTCAGTCTAAAAACAACCATTCATCGCTACTCCCTATTTCCTGACATCAGCCAACTATGTATCCATGGCACCACTGTCAATTTTATTTTATTGGCTTTAATACTACTGACAACCAGTAGAAATGTCACTGGATTAGAAGGTCCAGGATAACTGCTGGGAACACAGGTACAAATTCCAAAATGGCAACAGGAATTTAAATCCAACCAAAACCTGGAATTGAAATGGAGTATTGGGATCATAAAATGAACATTAATTATTGTTAAAAACACATCTGGTTCACATCTGTCCTTTAGAGAAGAAACTCTGCCATTCTTACCCTGGTCTGGCCTACTTGTGTCTCCAGACCCACAGTAATGTGGTTGACTCTGAATTGCCCTCTAATCTAGCAAATCACTCTGTTCAAGGGGAATAGTGATGGGCAGCAAATTCAGTTCTTGCCAGTGATGCCAACATTCTATGACAGAATAAAGATTGTTTCCTTTTGCTGTTTTCCGCCTTAATCCCTGATTAGTGTATCCCTCTCCATCTCGTCCTCTCCTGGTCATGAAACTCATCAAAATTATCTACTACGTGGATAACGTTCCAGCACATCCCTACCCTAGACAGGGAATGGACTTGTGATAGGGAGAATGGATTAAATTCTCTGTGATTCTGTCCTATCCCTTTTTAGGACAGTAGAATTTAACAGCTCTTTGTGGGTTACATGAGAAGGAATGTCCTCTGCATGGCCTCTGTTGAGTGAAGGAATCTCATTGTTGCTCAAAAATAAAGCCAGAATCCAAAAGGCTTCTCAATATAAAGAAAGTGATATTTTTGACTAAGTATATTCTTGGCAGGAAATATGTTCTTGACAATCCAAAGTACAATGGATCAAATAATTTCCCAACACTTTTATATTGGTATGCAAGTATCATTGTAAATATCACACCACTGCCATAAATGCATTTAAGTTTGATTTTTTTATTAGTTAAGAATATCAAGAGGTATGGTGGAGCTGGAATGGAGTCAAAGTCTAGATCAGTTATAATATAATTGAATGGGAGAGCAGATTCAAGGGGCCGAATGGACCAGTTCCTGTTCCTGTGTTCCAGAATTTAAAGGAAATCCTAAAATGATAGAATCCCTAAAGTATAGGAGCAGGTAATTCAGCTCATCAAGTTCACACTGACCCTCCAAAGAGCACCGACCCAGACATATCCCTCCTATCCTATCCATGTAACTCTGCATTTCCTTTGGCTAATCCATATAGCCTGCATAAATCTTTATAAATCTACAAAGAAAGAGCACTTGTGTAATGATGGGTAGAATAACATCTTCTTATGATATACCAGTCTTATGATGATAGTGACTGTTGTCCATGTTTTCCAAGGTTTCTGATATAATTATAGGTGAAAGGAATGGCTTTGTTCCAATCAGAGTTTTTAATTCATTTTACATTTCTCTGTTCCCAGATTTTATTTAATTTCATGAGTGTTTTAGGGGCCAGTGTTTTCCTTCCCCAAATCTGGGATGCTCCTCAATGTCATCACACTCATCGATGTCACTGTTCTAAAATGTATCAGTCACAGCACCTGATAGGTGGAGAAATCTATTTAAATCAATCACACGTTTTCAGTAGTTCTGACAGTCTCATTTGGTTGCTGCTACTGAAAGTAAATGTCAATGGGATCAGACTTTGAATGGTACTGTGTCACTTCTCTATGGCCAATTCCAACAGGAGAGAATCCAGCCATTGCTTTTGAAGTTCAATGGTATTATCATTGAATCCTCCAGCATAAATATCTTGGGGCTACTGCTGATTTGAAACTGAACTGTTTAAGCCAGATAAACACAAAAACAAAGGCTGGGAATTCTTTGGCAAGTCACGCAAATCCTCACACCCAAAGTCTGTCCACCATCTACATAGCACAGGTCAGGATGGAATATTCTCTATTTGCCTGGATGGGTCCAGCTCCAATAACAGTCAATATGCTTGACATCATCCAGGACAAAGCAGTTGTTTGACTAGCAGCCTGTGCACCAGCTTCTACATTCATTCCCTTCACCACCAATTCATATTGACAGAGGTGTGCAGCATTTACAAGGTGTACTATGATAAGGGCCAAGTGCAGGCATGTGGGACTAGTTTAGTTTGTGATTGTGGTTGGCAGGGACTGGCTGGACTGAAGGGTCTGTTTTCGCACTTAATGACTCTATAACTGACCTAGGCTCCTCTGACAATATCCTCCAAACACTTTCACCAGTAGAACAAGATAGCAGATACATGCAACACCCACATCCTGCAAATTTTCTTCTAAGTCACATGCCATCCAGATTTGGAATGTTACTACAATTCCTTCACTGTTGCTGGGCCAAAATCCTGGAACTCCCTCTCTAACAGCACTGTGGGTGTACCAGCAGTTTGAGAATGCAGTTCGTCATGCAATTAGGACCAGGAATAAACGCTGGCTGAGCCAACAATGCCTACATTCAGCGAATGAATAAAAAAACAAAAAAAAAACATGGACCCATTAACCCCAAGGAAACTGGGGCAGTATGAATGCCAAATTGACAACAGACCAAAAGAAGACCATGGTTATCAGAAGGAAACTCATTGTGTGGACACTTGGCGTTGTTAGAACATTGGATTTTCTTGATGCAGGTTAATGATCTGGGCTTGGATATACATTGCATAATTTCAATGGTTTACAAATTACATGAAACTTAGGAATGAGGTAAATAGTCTTGACTACTGTAGCAAATGTCAAGAGGACATAGACTAGTGAAATGAAAGGTAAAATCACCATAGTCCTACAGGCTGCTTTCTCATTCGACAGAGAGACAAATAGTGGTGGCTTAACATCTAGGTCACCACTCCTCAGGCAAGGGTAGAGGTTGTGAAGAAGAATCCTTCATGGTAACCTCAGCTGGTGTAGGAATTAAACCTATGCTGTGGGTGCTACATTACATTGCAAGCCAGCTGTCCAGCCAACTGACCCATGTAGTAAAATAACAAATTCATGACAAAAACAATTTAGTCTTGGAATGCATGAAATTACATATTTTATTGGTAAGAATGAGGAGAATTTAACGGTACAATTTGAAAGGGGTGCAGGTAAAATTTTTTTGCAATGACATGTCAAGCTGAGAAGGTTGCTGCGCATCCATCATGACCTGTCTATAACCTTTGATGTGGGTGACCACAGCATTCTACTCCAAGCCTCTTCACTGCTTCCTAACCAGGCATAGCTGCACTTGCCTGATTCCAAACTTATCCATCTGTCCATAATCAGAGAATTATCTGCAACAGCTCTTCCTGTGGAAAAGACAGGAAAGTGGAATTGAGGATTATCAGATCAGCTATGATTCCACAGAATGGCAGAGCAGATTCAATGGGCTGAATGGCCACTTTCTGCTCCCATACCTTGTGGTATTACATTTTGTTTTTAAATGCTCCTGTGAAAATTCTTAGGACACATGATTACATTAACTGCACTGTATAAATACATGTTGCTTTTATTACTTAGATAAAGGAACATTTTTGCATTATAAACAAAAGCACAAGTCGGAAATTTAAAATGTTACGTAAATCTTTATTACGCTCTCATAAAATCCAACTCAGGTCAATATACTTTCTGAAGGATGTCAAAGCTTTGGAGCATGTACAGAGGCGATTTACTAAATGGTATCAAATATGAGGGGTTTGTTCTTCTTAGAGTAGAGAAGATTAAGGGGTGATTTATTGCAAGTGTTCACAATTGTGAATGGGTTTGATAGTTTCACTTTATTTACTCTGTTTCCACAGGGAAGTGGGTTGGTAACAAGAAGACATGGATTAAAGGAAATTGGCAGTGAGTTGTTGTGAGCTAGACTTCATTGTCTGAAAGGGTAGTGGAAACAGATTCAATAATAATTTTCATAATGGAATTGCATATATACTTGATGGGGAGAAAATTGCAGGGCTATGGGAAAAAAAGGAAGGGAATTGCACTAATTGGATAGCTCTCACAAAGAACTGGCACAGGTACAGGCTTAGACACAGCTGGCCGAATGGCCTCCTTCTGTGATGTATCACTCTATGATATTCAATACAACAAAAAGTACAAATTAATAATAATTCACACTGAGACAGGCAATTCAGTAAGTACTATACGATTAGCTGTAAGAAGCACTTGCAACTCGCACTAACAATTTAAGTAATTTTGTTGTAGGGTTGGTAGAAGTAGGAATTACACAAGCTGAATTTTGTTTATTGTGTAATTTTCTGCATATCTTTTGATGATTGAAGTTGGTGGCAGGAGTCAGCAGGCACTTGATCTGAAAGCAATGTATTGCCATCATGTGGTTCAGTGAAGGAGTTCTCCTGAAGGAAAATTATATGGTACTGTGATCACACCACCCAGCAATGATAAGTTGTACAAAGGTGTTTACTTGTAGATTATACTTTAGACATTAAAATCTACAAGACCAGATCTTTAAAGAAAACTAACTGAAGTTTTGTTTTATGGTTAAATGCGTCTTATCTGTGGTAACAGTTTCTGAGTCTTTATGTTGTCTTTGAATTTGCTGTCAGATCATGGATTATTGAATATGTGTCCTAGAAATTAATTCTCAAGCCTAGGCTCATCACCCTAGCAATCGGTGAGCCCATGAAACCATATAGATTGGAAAGTTGTTTGACAAACCGATCAATGAACTCATCATGGCATGGGGAGCCACTGACTAGAGTGGGGAGATGATTAGGTCAGATGTCTCGAAGACCTGCTGTTTCAGGGGAGTGGGGGTGGGGAGGGGGGGTGGTCTTGGCAGATTTGGGAGAGAAGAGAGGAAACCTGAGGTGAGGGCAGTGTAATAGGGAGGCAATTGTGCCTCTTCAGGAGCTTAATCCTTTTCATTGCATAGAAGGAATCTCTTGCTGATGGAGTGAGTGCTGCTGCTGGAAATGTCTTATTGAAGTAGATCCAACAAAGCCAGAGAAATGGACAGGGCTGACAAAACTGGAAAAATTGGTAAAGCCCACAGAGCACAGCTGACAGAACCAACAAAATCAACCCAGTTGGCAAAATGGACAAAATCAACAGAACTTGACAAACAAACCAAACCAAAATCATTGACAAAACCAACAGAATCAACCAAGCTGCCAAAGCAGATTACAATTAACAGACCTGACAGAACCGACAAAACTGAGGGAACTGACAGTTGACGTAATTAACTGAACTGACTAACTTGCGAAAATGGATAGAGTTAACGGAACCATCAGAACACAGAGCCTCATCTACTCTTCACCAACTAATCTCTCTGTGGGGTTCATCAGTTGGCATTTCCACTGGTGGGAAACCTTTATCATTTATTCATGAGATGTAGGTGTCTAGGCAAATATTTATTGCCAATCTGTAACTGGAGATCCTGGATAAGATGGTGGCAAGTCACCTTTTAGGGCTACTGCAATGCTGTGGTGTAGGTGCACATAGTGCTGTTGCAAGTGGAAAGGGAGTTGTGAGATTTTGACCCAGCGACAATTCGGGTCATTCCAAGCCAGGAGGTGAGTGGCTTTGAAGGGAAATGCAAGTGGTAGTGTTCCCATGCATCCGCTGCATTTGTCCTTCAAGGTGGTAAAGATTGTAGATTTGGAAGGTGCTGTCAAAGGAACATTGGAAAACTGCTGAAGTGCATCTTATTTGTGGTGCACTATGCTACCACAGTCAATTGTTGATGGAGAGAATGGAAGTTTAAGCTGACTGATGGGGTGCCAATCAACCAGGCTGCTTTGTCCTGGATGCTGTCAAGCTTCTTGAGTGCGATTGGACATGGACTTAGAGTCATAGAGTCATAGAGATGTACAGCATGGAAACAGACTCTTCGGTCCAACCCATCCATACCGACCAGATATCCCAACTCAATCTAGTCCCACCTTCCAGCACCCAGCCCATATCCCTCCAAACCCTTCCTATTCATATACCCATCCAAATGCCTCTTAAATGTTGCAATTGTACCAGCCTCCACCACATCCTCTGGCAGCTCATTCCATACACGTACCACCCTCTGCGTGAAAAAGTTGCCCCTTAGTTCCCTTTTATATCTTTCCCCTCTCACCTTAAACCTATGCCCTCTAGTTCTGGACTCCACGACCCCAGGGAAAAGATTTTGCCTATTTATCCTATCCATGCCCCTCATAATTTTGTAAACCTCTATAAGGTCACCCCTCAGCCTCTGACGCTCCAGGGAAAACAGCCCCAGCCTGTTCAGCCTCTCCCTGTGGCTCAGATCCTCCAACCCTGGCAACATCCTTGTAAATCTTTTCTGAACCCTTTCAAGTTTCACAACATCTTTCCGACAGGAAGGAGACAATATTCCAACAGTGGCCTAACCAATATCCTGTACAGCCGCAACATGACCTCCCAACTCCTGTACTCAATACTCTGACCAATAAAGGAAAGCATACCAAACGCCTTCATTATCCTATCCAGGCAAGTGGCAAGTGTTTCATCACCCTCCTGACTTGCGTCTTGGAGATAGTATATAGGTTTTGGGGAAATGAGAAAGGAGTTACTCACCATAGTTTCATGGAGTAAATATTACTTGCCACTTATTGAGCCTGGCTATCTATGGACACTGACTGTTTCATGCAAAGGTACAAATTAGGAGCTGATGTAGGCAATTCAGTCCTTTAATAAGATTTGTTAAGATCCTGGCTGATCTATTTCTGTTTCTAATGCTTTTTTCCCATCTACTCCTGGTAACCTTTGATTCCCTTGCTGAACACAAGTTTGTCAAAGTTTGTGTCAAAGTATTCAATGATGTGCCTCCACTGCCTTCTGATGCAGGATTCTGAAGATATTAACTCTGTCTGCCTATCCATATCAGTGTGCATTCTCCTTATAATCCTCTTCACAACTTACTTTCTTGCCTATCTTTGTGATGTCTGCTCTCTGAACTACCATGCATTAATTCTCCTTATCAAAGACATCGATATTAATTTGAAAAAGCTGAATCCCCAGCAGAGATCTTTGTGGAGAACGTGAGGACTGCAGATGCTGGAGATCACAGCCGAGAATGTGGTGCTGGAAAAGCACAGCAGGTCAGGCAGCATCCAAGGAGCAGGAGAATCAACGTTTCAAGCATAAGCCTTTCATCAGGAATGCATCACAAATCTTTGTGGGACTCGTTACAAAATGCTTTTTTTTTAATATTGCTTGGTGGACTTCAGTTTTGAAGAATTATGGAAAAAGGAATTTACTTCAAGTTTTATGAACCCTCAATTTCCAACTGTCCCTCCTTTGACAAGGAAATATCCTTATTGATTATCAGAGTCTCTTTAATGATTAACCTATTTCTTCATAAAATTCAAATGTGGTTCCCTAATTTCTTGATTATATGTTACAGATAGCATACTAAGGCTTTTAGAACTGTTAACATCAGGCTTTGAGCAGCCACTAAACACAAAACTAACATCCTCAACAAAGGTGTTTTACTGTCATTATATACTGAGTTATACTGGGAGCATTCTCCTAGCTTCTGAATTGTTGGCTTTGAACAAGGACTTTGTTTTTATGGGTTGGAGCCAGAAGGTAATCTTTCAGATGGGGAAAATATTACCTCCAGAATTTCTTATCTGAGTATTAGTTGTGATGCAATAGGTGACCTTCTCTAATAGTGAACACCTCTTTGATCCAGCTTTATTCCCTATTTGATCTCCCTGTTATTTTCCTTTCCTTTTTTTAACATCAATTTGTTGATTTCTCCATCTCTCCTACTTGGTTCTGCATTAAAACTTTCATCATCCTCTCGCCTATCCTTGGCTAGTTAAGATACACATAATTACAGCTGCAGATAATGCATTGATTTAGCTCTCCCTTCACCTTACTGATCCAGGCAAAAGTGAGGACTGCAGATGCTGGAAATCAGAGTCTAGGCTAGAGTGGTGCTGGAAAAGCACAGCAGGTCAGGCAGCATCCGAGGAGCAGGAAAATCGACGTATCGGGCAAAAGCCGTTCATTCCTGATGAAGGGCTTTTGCCTGAAATGTCAATTTTCCTGCTCCTCGGATGCTGCCTGACCTGCTGTGCTTTTCCAGCACCACTCTAATCTAGACCTTATTGATCTAGTTAATGCTTCTTATTAAATACCCACCTTTCAGCATTTAATGGTTCCAACCCAAAGTTCCCTTTAATTTTTACCCTCTCTTACCAGCACCACTTTGATTGAAAGTCAGTTTCTTTAAAGATTATGTGTCAGTTTACAATAAGTTAAAATATGTTTTCTTGCTCTTCAGACTGCAGTAACCATTTTGACAACTAGATGTACATGTTCAAGCTATTGGTGTATAAGCTAATGGTGTATAAGCCTATGCCTTATTCCCTTATCCCTTCCTTGGTCATTAACCTCCTTATGCAAATGAAAAATCAGAAGTCCTTTTGGTTAACTCTCCATCATGTTGTTTTCAAATAAATTACGATGGCTACAGAAATATTTACGAGTTAATCATTAAATTCTTCAGACATGCAGAACAACATACATCATTAATTCAAACATCTGAACGTAAAAATAAATGATATTAAAATATAGATAAATTACACCACCTATATCACACTATATTTAAGGTGAATTATTTCAAATGTTGTGAAACATTTGCGTTCAATTAAAACAAAATGCTTTCGTAATACTTTTAAAATAGAAATCAAACAGTATTACGTGATTTCAGACATTACTGAATTCTGCTTGTTTGCTCTTCTAAATAATTTGTTTTTATTTTCAAAATAACTTGCTAGCTCACGGCTTGCCTGTTGCTTGTGATAATATTCTTCCAAATTCAAATATGGCAACAAGATCCTTGAGATTTTCTTTTAGGTACAGCTTCAGCAGTGTTGTTGGGCTCACATATTTTGTCAGTGGTCAATTTATTTCTTTCCACAACAATCTTTTCTATATATTGATACAAATTTGATCTAATTTATGTGATTGTTTAGCTCTCTGTATTGCTTGCTGCTCCTGCTGTTTGACAGGCAATCAGTGCTATGTTGTAGCTTCACCAGACAGATCTCCTCATTTGAAGGCATGGCTTTGCACTTGGCATTGCTGTCCTACAAATTTCATTGAACCAGAATCGATCCCTGGACTTGATGGTAATGGTAGAGTGAGGGATACACTGCGCCATGAGGTTACAGATTATGGTTGAATAAATTTTTACTGATGACATAGCCCACAGCGGCACATAGATGCCCAGGTTTGAGTTACTGGACCTGAACTGAATCTATGCCATTTAACACCATGTAGTGCTACTCAAAATGATGGAGAATATGGTTAGTCTGAAGACTAACCTGTACATTTTTGGGCAGTGGGAGGAAAATAAAGCCCTGGGAGGAAACCCACGCAGACAGAGCAAAATCGACATAGAAGGGAGTGGAATCGATGTTAGGGTCCCTGATACTTTGAGGAAATAATGTTAACCACTGAGCCACCATGCTGCCCTATTGATTACCATCATGTGGAGATGCCGGTGTTGAACTGGGGTGGACCTGGTGTTGTGTGATTTTTAACTATCAATTATCATCAGTGCATTTAAAGGAAAACTTGATTAACTTCTGAAGTAGAAAGGAATAGAAGGACATTCTGACTGGGTGAGATGGAGGAGGCAGAGAAGACTGCACTCGAGCATAAATCATAGTATTGTAGGCTGGTGTAAATGGTCTGTTATTCAACATAATTAAGGATGGGTGTGGACTGTTCTGCCTTCACTTGTGCTATACCATTCATAAGATCAAGGTTGGTCTTCCACTTCAAGTTCCCCTTCCTGAACTCAATTCCCTGATCTTGATCTTGATCACCCATCACCCTCTGAGATAGACAGTTCCAAACATTTACAGCTCTTTTGAGTGAAGACATTTCTAATAATCGCAATCTTAAATGGTAAAGTCCTGGGACTCAAAAGTTTAAAATCTCCCAGCCATGGATTACATCTGGCATTTATCCTATGACTATCCTAACATTGTTGAAAAATCTCAGTAGGTCAGGCAGCATCTGTGGAGAGAAATCAGAGTTAATGTTGCAGGTCCAGTGACCTTTCTTCAGAATGTTGTGGTTCTGTTCACCGAGCTGGGAATTTGTGTTGCAGACGTCAGAATCTTATAATTTATTTGAGTTGAGTAAGTTAGAAGCAGCATGGATAAAAAGGAACACATAGATATGGTGCAATTTGTGTTCCTAAAAGGATTTGATTCATGCCACTCAAAAGTTTAATAAATGATTGAATGAATGATTAAAGAACAATTTTATTGTGAGAAAAACCGTAAAATACAGTGAAGAGCTTTATTGTCACCACAATCCAGCATCACTTTGAATAGTTTTAGGAATAAAAATCAAAATAGAAAGATATAACTTAAAGGGAGTCAATCCGTCCTGAGCCAGCTCATCATCAACGATGCCCTCACCACCATCCATCCTCCACAGCCTCAATGTCATCTACACTGGACCCAACCGACATGGAAGTTGCCACTCTTCAGGTGCTATTTTTGGCTGCTGGGCCAATTCTGCTCCGCCACCTGCACCAGACCCATTAATGTCAGAGTTGCACCTCTTGCTGCCGGGCTCACCTCGATGTCGCTGTGATGCCCTTCCGGCACTGCTTTGCTGGTGTCAGCGCCAAACCCAACCAACTACAAAGTCCCTGAGATTCTCAGGCACCATCTTTACCAGTGGGCCTACCTTGCCAATGTTGCCTTTCCTGATTTTGATGCCAGCTCTCGAACGCATCCTGGAAAAGTAAGTTAGTGCTCACGTGAGATGACGCTGGAGCCACTTGCCCCCACCATGAGATCCACACTGGGTCCACTCAAATCCGCGCTGCAGTTCCTCGCTGCCCTGGTGCAGGACACAAGGTAAGTAAAAAGGAAAAGGAAAAGAAAAGTGGTCAGAGCGATGAGGCCCAGTTCAGGGGGCTGCCATCTTGATGTTGTACAAAGTAAGATCTTACAGTGTGTGGGGTGACACATGACCACAGATAGAGGATTAGTTACTAAACAGAAATTGGAAAGTAGAGATAAATGGATCATTTCAAGGTTGACAGAGTGTAACTATTTGATTCCAGTAGGGATCAGTGCAAGGGTCTCAATTATTTACAATCTATAGCACTGACTTGAATAATGTGTGTTCGCTATGTTTGTTGATGGCACAAAAGTAGGCAGGAGAATACGTTTTGAAGTGGACATAAAGATTCTGCAAAGGGATATGATAAGTTAAGCGAGTGAGCAAGAATATGACGGATGAAGTATAATCTGGGAAAATGTGAACTTATCCACTTTGGTGGGAAGCACAGATCAGCAATATATTCATTGAATTGAGAGAGGTTGCAGGACTCTGTGGAATTTAGGAGTCTTGGTATAGAAATTCTAAATAAAGTTGCCGAAAGTACAGCAAATGATTAGGAAAGCAAATTGCATGTTGGCATTTTTGCAAGGTGATTTGAATACACAAGATGAGATGTTTGGTTACAGTTTCACAGGGTTTTAGTGAGACCAAATCTGGAGTGCTGTGTACAGTTTTGGCCTCCTTATTTAAGAAAGAATGTTATCACAATAGAACCTGTTCAAAAGAGGTTAACTTGGCTGATACATGGAATAAATGTGTTTACTTAGTAGAATTAGAGGTAACCTTGTTGAAACATATAAAATCCTGAGGGGATGATGGAGTAGATGTCAAGAAGTTGTTTCCTCCTATAGGAAAGACTAGAACTAGGGAACACAGTTTAAAAATATGAGGCCACTTGTTTAAGAGTAAGAAGAGGAGAATTTACTTCAACTCTGCCTGTTGTAGGATTCAACCAGAGAACAGGCCATCCTAGACTAGTCATTGTATATTGAGAAAGGCATCATTGGGAATCTAGTTTGCAAGGCCCATTGGGATGAGCAATCATAGCATATTGGATTGTTTTTCAAGATGGACAGTCACATTGTTGATTCTGAGACTAGGGTCTAAATAGAGGAAATGATGGTATGAGGTGCGAGTTGGCTATGATAGAATGGGCAACATTACTTAAAGGGATGACAGGAAAAAAGCAATGGGAAACATTCAAAGAGCACATGGGTGAACTGCAAGAATTGTTCATTCCTGTCTGATGCAAAAGTAAAAAAGAAACTGAGAGTAGATAAACAGCTGTACAAGACATTGGTTAGGCCAATTTTGGAATACTATGTGCAATTCTGGTATCCCTGCTGTAGGAAGAATGTTGTGAAACTTGAAAAGGTTCAGAAAAGATTTACAAGGATGTTACCAGGGTTGGAAGGTTTGAGCTTTAGGGAGAGGCTGAATAGGCTGGGGCTGTTTTCCCCTGGAGCTTTGGAGGATAAGTGGTGACCTTATAGAAGTTAATAAAATCATGAGAGGCATGAATAGGATGAATAGTCAAGGTCTTTTCTCCAGAGTAGGGGAGACCAAAACTAACAGGACATGGATTTAAGATGAGAGGGGAAAGATTTAAAAGGGACCCATTGGGAAATGTTTTCACGCAGAGGATGTTGTATGTATGGAATGAGCTGCCAGATGAAGTGGTGGAGGCTGGTACAATTACAACATTTAAATGGCATCTGGATGGGCATATAAAAAGGGAGAGTTTAGAGGATATGTGTCAAATTCTGGCAAATGGGACTAGACTGATTCAGGATATCTGGTCGGCACGGACTGAAAGATCCATTTCCGTGCTGTATATCTCTATGACTGTATGTATGTGATGAATGGGGTATGGCAGAGGTCTGTGATGGCGCCTCAGCCTTTTACAAATACCATCAATGAGTTAGATGAGAGAAGCAAAGGCATTGTAGACAAATTTGTGAATGACACAAAGTTAGATAGGAAGGTCTGTTATGAAGAGGACATAAGGAGTTTGCTGACTAATATACATAAGTTGAATGACTGGGCAAAATGATGGTAAGTGGAATGTAATGTGGGGAAGTCTGAAATTATTCACTTTGACAGGAAGCATAAAAAGGCATAGAACTACTTATATGGAGAACAACTGCAGAATTTCAAGGGACAGAGGAAACTAGGTGCTCCAGTGATTAATTACAAAACAGTCTACAGTAAGTACAGTAAGTAATTATGAGGGATGATTGGATCCTATCCTTTAACACAAAAGGAATTGAATGTGTAAGTGAGGATGTTATGCTTCAATTACAGAGGGTATTGTTAAGATCTCATCTCAAATAATGTGTCCAGTTTTGGTTTCCTTATTTGAGGAAGGATATGTGTTAGAGATGGTTCAACGGAGATTGATAGATTGATCCTGGAATATGAATATTGTCGTATGTGGAAAAGTTAGGTAGGCTGGGCGTGTTTACATTAAAGTTTAGAAGAGTGAGGTGTAACTTGATTGAAGTACATAATATCATCCATGATATCGACAAGATGGATTTGGAAAGGAAATTTCCGCTTGTGAGTGTGTCCAGAATTATGGGCTACTGTTTAAAAATTAGTTGCTTTTTCTGAGACAGAGATTAGGAAAAATTGTTTCTCTCAGAAGATTGTGCCTCAAAAGGGAGTGGAGGGAGTTCATTGAACACTTTAAGATATATTCTTTTTCGACAAGGAAATCAAAGGTTATTGGAAAAGATGGGAGTGTGGAATTTGAAATACAAAGAGATAAGCCTGAATGGCTTATTTCTGCTTCTAGTTCATACATTTATGTGTTAACAATCACTGTAGCTATCTCTTTTAGAATCCAACAATGTAAACCATTAGGGTCTGGGGGTTTGTTGGATTTTAATCTCTATATTTTCTCCACTAACATTAATTACTATGCTGTCCTCACTCTGCTTATCCCTCAGTTATCCTGTATTTCTAGTACGTAACTTGTGTCTGCTACAATGAAGACTGAGACAAAATATTTCTTCATCATCTCCACAATTCCTCATAAGTGGCTCTGGACACAAGTCATCCCACAGTGAATTTGTATTTCAAATTCCACGCTCCCATCTTTTTCTAATAACCTTTGATTTCCTTGTCTAAGAAGAATTTTGTGCCTTATTTTACCTCTCGTTTTCACCTGAAATCCACTACATTCTAATTTCTGCTCTTGATATTGGATGAGAACCATCCAAGAACTACTGACCATATGCTGACACCAGAGGACATAGTTTCTGTTAGCAGTGAAGAACTGTGAAATTGGCTGAAATCTTCAAGGAGGTACAATCTGAATTGTCTCCAAGCCTGGCAGATGGCCATTTCCAAAATAAGTGGAGATTTGGGTATTTGGTGCTTATCAAGGCTTGATGATTAACGTTCAATATTGTCCCCATTTATAAGAGGCGTACTCGAATGTCCCCCCACCTCATGCTTTACTGGGACTGTTTCAATCTCCTGATAAAGATATTCAGGTGCCAAGACACCTTTTTAAACAAGGATATGTTTCGAAAGACTATTTAGCTTGATCAAAGAAAAAGTGTAATTTCAAACCGATTGGAGTTGGGAAGGTTTTTTTTAACCTGTGCAGATGTGTGCTATCTTTGCTATGGAGACTGGGCTCTGTTTTCTTGGTTACCGTGGTAACTAAAGGCTTTCTGGCACAAGCCCTTTGCTCCTCCTTGAGCTTTCAAAGCGTCTGCTGCGCGAGACAAAGAAAGGCCGGCAGTAATTTGGGACTGAAAAATCCACCAGCGTTTTATATTCACATATTTTTTTTTTATGATTTGCCACAATTCAGGAGAATTTTATTATTCATCTTATTTTTAATATGTGGTAAAATTAAGCTTACCTTTTACAAGCTAAATTATTTTAATAGTTAATGCATACAAAATTAAATATGATTTGGAATTTTCCAATAAACATCGTAGATTTGCAAATTCATTTATAATTTGGTGACAAGATCAGCATGTGAAGATGAGTTTCAACATTGACCTTTATTTATAGAATCAGGATCATTTTGCAGAGTTCACTAATATTTGTTAATATTCATCATATTTGTTGTGTGACATTTTATTTACACGTTGTGGATTGACAGTTGTACACTGCAACCAGAGCGATAAGGAATGAGTAGACATCTGAGGTGATCACGATTATGTTTATGCTGCAAAGTGATTACATTAATCCAGGTTACTGGAATTATATCAAATTTCAGATAAACTACTACATGGAAATAGGCCTTTCAGCCCATTCAGTCCATGTTGGCATTTCATGTTCCACACACATATTATCCTCATCTCACATATCCATCTGTTTCCATATTGCTTTATCTCCTTTCCGTCAGCAGTGATCTAAACTATTGTTCCATGAACATTTCAGAGTCTGCTGGCAAAAAGGTTTCTTGACCTTATTTTTATGTCCATTCAATGTAGTCCGCTCAATTACTGGGAAAAGTCAATTTCTATCAATTCTTTCCCATCACATCATATATTTAAACACCTCTTATCAGATTAGCCCTTCATTCTGGTTTTTCTAATGGACACAGCTCCATCACCTCAAGTCTTTCCTTCCTTGCATTAGACAGCATTGAATCTGTGCTATTGCCTAACTGAGGATAGGAGTTGGAATGTCAAGTCAGGGTTGTACAGGACATTGTGATGCCACTTTTGGAATACTGTGTGCAATGTCTTTGCTGTAGAAAAAAATGTTGTTAAACTTGAAAGGGTTCAGAAAATATTTGCAAAGATTTTGCTGGGATTGGAGGGTTTGAGCTAAAGAGAGAGGCTGAATAGATTGTGCTTTTTTTTTCCCTGAAGCATTGGAGGCTGAGGGGTGACCTTATAGAGGTTTATAAAACCTTTTTGAAGTTTTTCATCTTATTCCCATCAGGACAATTCACAAGACATACCAGAGTAAAGGGACTGCTGATTAGTTGGGATTCTGATTGTTAAAAGCATTGCTGTGGAGGATTCACCAGTTAGGTGATGGCTGACAGTCATCTGCCAGTTTTAGCACTCTTAAACCAGATGGGTCAACTCTGATTGGACAAGGCATTGTCATGAGAAATGAACCACAGAAATGTACTAGAGAATGACTGTCAACTGTATTGTTAGGTTGCAACAGGCTCAATGGATGTAATTTTTTTCTCTATTTGCAAAAGGCATGCCCGTGTGTCCTAATATTTCTGTGTCCTAATAGTTTCTAGTGTGCACAATATGTTATGTAGACAAGCTTAAATTTGTTGTGGGTGTAATTCTTAGCTGAATTACTTAGCATATATATTTTAAGTGCAGCTCACTCTGTGTAAACAGTTCTGGCAACTGCCACTGGGTGAGCAATCAAGATTGCCTATAATGTACATGACTTCATTTGAAAGTTTTGCTTCAACAGACTGGCAATCAGAATTGCCTCAGCCCAGAGGCTTTTCGATGGCCTATGTCCAATATTCTACATCTGTCATATGTCATATGCCACGTGAATCATGTCTTGTTACACAATAGAGGAGCATAATTAGAGAGTGTGTGCAGTTTTAAATGTAAAGGCTTTTTTTTATTTAGAAACTGGGAAAAATTGATTTAGACACTGCTGTGTTGCAGATAATGTACCAGATGTGTTTTTGTGTCCTTTTCACAACTGGATGATTTTTAAAAAAGTGCAGCTAAGCTGTGTTCACTTATTTGTTTCATAACATCATGTAATGTTTGATCTTTTTCAGAGATAAGCTGGCACAGGTGCTTTTGGATTGTAACGCTGACTAGCAACAGCCTCTGTATTTTTAAGTTGCAATTTGTCGAACATGTCAGATGGAGCAGTTGAAATCAGCTTTTTGGAAATTGTGCATGCAAAGACAGGTTTTTCTCTCTTTCATACCCTCTGAGGTTCATAAAGCAGCCCTCAAAGACTCTGAAAAAAAGAGTTTCTAACTCAAATAAAGACCTGACTGGGTAACAAATTGAGGATTTCCTATCACTCTGTGGTCAATAACAAACATTGTCAAAAAAGCTTCTTGGTAATTTTATTGGTTATTTATACTTTTCTGATGGTCTGTGTTGTAGTGAGACTAATGCATTCTTACTATCAGGACCGTGATAGGCAAAAGGTCACATTCTTAATGACAAGTGTGAATTCTCCAAGGAACTTATTCTTTTCCTGGGACCTAGTCTCAACCGTAATGAAATAAAGGCAGATCCAATCAAAAATCAGATCATGATCCACAAAGATGTTTTGTGATGGTAAAGCAGCCAGTGACATTTTTTCCTGACTTAGTTACAGCAATAGATACCTTGAGACAACTCAAGAAAGGTGCAAGGATATTGATAGCACCCATATCAAAAGGATTTTTTTCAAAACACCAAGGACCTACTGACATCTATTGATGTCCTCGTCCAGTACAAGCCCTTTCTAAACATCACAGGTGCTGATGTTTCAGCTACAAGCTTTAGACCAATGATCTGCAAGTTGCAACCAGTTGGCTCTCAAAAGGCTGTAGACTTTGCATCATGGGCATTCTCAGACACAGAGACACAGTATGCAGCCATAAGGAAGGCTATCTTGATTACATGGGCTTCTGAGACATTTTACTGAAGCAGTTAAGTAGGAAGCTTAGATTTTCCTAAGCTCCAGGCATTGTTTGTTCTTGACCTTCATCTGGGCCTGATGGAGATCATTATCAGTGCCTTGTTACTGCGAACTCCACAACCACCTGATGAAGGAGCAGCGCTCTGAAAACTAATGCTTCCAAATAAACCTGTTGGACTATAACTTGCCGTTGTGTGATTTTAAACTTCGTTACTGCGAATGTTGACCTGGGCAGGACAGGGATATTGAAACACCTATCCTGCCAGTGCAATTGCCAGATGTTGTAGAGACATCACTGACATGTATTTCTCAAGGATTTTGTGGTGCCTTCTCCACTCTGCCCATGTCTCTGATGCCTATAGGACATAGAACATAGAACATGGAAGAATACAGCGCAGTACAGGCCCTTCGGCACTCGATGTTGCGCCGATCCAAGCCCACCTAACCTACACTAGCCCACTATCCTCCATATGCCTATCCAATGCCCGCTTAAATGCCCATAATGAGGGAGAGTCCACCACTGCTACTGGCAGGGCATTCCATGAACTCACGACTCGCTGAGTAAAGAACCTACCCTAACATCTGTCCTATACCTACCCCCCCCCCCCTTAATTTAAAGCTATGCCCCCTTGTAATAGCTGACTCCATATGTGGAAAAAGATTCTCACTGTCGACCCTATCTAAACTCCTAATCATCTTGTACACCTCTATCAAGTCACCCCTAAACCTTCTTTTCTCCAATGAAAACAACCCCAAGTGCCTCAGCCTTCCTACCATACCAGGCAACATCCTGGTAAACCTCCTCTGCACCCGTTCCAGTGCCTCCACATCCTTCCTATAGTATGGCGACCAAAACTGCACACAATACTCCAGATGTGGCCGCACCAGAGTCTTATACAACTGCAACATGACCTCAGGACTCCGGAACTCAATTCCTCTACCAATAAAAGCCAGTACGCCATATGCCTTCTTCATCGCACTATTTACCTGGGTGGCAACTTTCAAAGATCTGTGTACATGGACACCAAGATCCCTCTGCTCATCCACACGACCAAGTATCCGACCATTAGCCCAGTACCCCATCTTTTTGTTACTCTTACCAAAGTGAATCACCTTACACTTAGCTACATTGAACTTCATTTGCCACCTTTCTGCCCAGTTCTTCAGCTTATCTATATCCCGCTGTAACCTGCCACATCCTTCCTCACTGTCTACAACTCCTCCGACTTTCGTATCATCTGCAAACTTGCTCACCCAACCTTCTAACCCCGCCTCCAGGTCATTTATAAAAATGACAAACAGCAATGGTCCCAAAACAGATCCTTGCGGAACACCGCTAGTGCCGGCACTCCAAGATGAACCTTTGCCATCAACTGCTACCCTCTGTCTTCTTCCAGCCAGCCAACTCCTAATCCAAACCTCCAACTCACCCTCAATGCCATACCTCCGTATTTTTTGCAGTAGTCTACCATGGGGAACCTTATCAAACGCCTTACTAAAATCCATATACACCACATCTACCACTTTCCCCTCGTCCACCTCCTTAGTCACTTTCTCAAAGAATTCAATAAGGTTTGTGAGGCACGACCTGCCCTTCACAAAACCATGCTGACTATCCTTGATCACATTATTCCTATCCAGATGTTCATAAATCCTATCCCTTACAATTTTCTCTAAGACTTTGCCCACAACAGAAGTGAGACTCACTGGCCTATAGTTACTAGGGTTATCCCTACTCCCCTTCTTGAACAAGGGAACCACATTTGCTAGCCTCCAATCTTCTGGCACTCCTCCTGTCGACAACGAGGACATAAAAATCAAGGCCAATGGCTCTGCAATCTCCTCCCTTGCTTCCCAGAGAATCCTAGGATAAATGCCATCAGGCCCAGGGGACTTATCTATTTTCACCCTTTCCAGAATTTCCAACGCCTCTTCTCTATATACCTCAAAGCCATCCATTCTACTTAATTGTGACTCCGTATTCACATCGACAACAATGTCCTGTTCCTGATTGAATACTGACGAAAAGTATTGATTCAGTGTCTCCCCAATCTCTTCAGCCGCCACACGCAACTTCCCACTACTATCCTTGACTGTACCTATTCCTACCCTAGTCATTCTTTTATTCCTGATATACTTATAGAAAGCCTTAGGGTTTTCCCTAATCCTACCAACTAAGGACCTTTCATGTCCCCTCCTTGCTGCTCTTAGTTCTTTCTTCAGGTCCTTCCTGGCTACCTTATAACTCTCAATCGTCCCAATTGAAACTTCACGCCTCATCTTTACATAGGCCGCCCTCTTCCATTTAACAAGGGATTCCAATTCCTTATTAAACCACGGCTCCCTCACACGACCCTTTCCTCCCTGCCGGACGGGTACATACTTATCAAGGACATTCAATAGTTGCTCCTGAACAAGCTCCACATATCAATTACACCCTTGCCTTGAAGCTTACTTTTCTAAGCCACACATCCTAAGTCATGCCTCACCGCATCATAATTTCCCGGCCCCCAGCTATATCTCTTGCCCTGTAGTGCACACTTATCCCTCTCCATCACTAGAGTAAAAGTCACTGAATTGTGGTCACTGTCCCCAAAATGCTCACCTACCTCCAATTCTAACACCTCGCCTGGTTCGTTACCCAGAACCAAATCCAGTATGGCCTCACCTCTTGTTGGCCTATCTACATATTGTGTCAGGAAACCCTCCTGCACACATTGGACAAACACTGACCCATCTAACGAACTTGAGCTATAGCTTTCCCAATCAATATCAGGAAAGTTAAAGTCCCCCATAACAACCACCCTATTACTTTCACTCTTCTCTTGAATCATCCTCGCAATCCTTTCTTCTACGTTTCTAGGACTATTAGGAGGCCTGTAAAAAACTCCTAACAGGGTGAGCTCACCTTTCCTATTCCTAACCTCAGCCCAAACTACCTCAGATGGCGAGTCTTCATCCATCATCCTTTCCACAGCTGTAATACTATCTTTGACAAGCAATGCCACACCTCCCCCTCTTTTACCCCCACCTCTGACCCTACTAAAACATTTAAACCCTGGGACCTGCAGCAGCCAATCCTGTCACTGTTCTACCCATGTCTCCGTAATAGCCACAATATCGAAGTCCCAGGTATCAACCCACGCTGCAAGTTCACCTACCTTATTTCGTATACTTCTTGCATTGAAGTATACACACTTCAAGCCACTTTCCTGTTTACAGGCAGCCTCCTTTGAAATTGATGCCATGTTCCTAACCTCCCTACACTCCAGGTCCTGCACCCTAAAGCTACAGTCTGGGTTCCCATGCCCCTGCAGAGTTAGTTTAAACCCCCCCCCCCCCAAGAGCACTAGCAAACCTCCCACCAAGGATACTGGTGCCCCTCAGGTTCAGGTGCAGACCATCCTGTTTATAGAGGTCCCACCTTCCCCAGAAAGAACCCCAGTTATCCAAATACCGGAATCCCTCCCTCCTGCACCATCCCTGTAGCCACGCATTTAACTGTTCTCTCTCCCTATTCCTCGACTCTCTATCACGTGGCACGGGTAACAAACCAGAGACAACAACTCTGTTCGTTCTAACTTTGAGCTTCCAACCTAGCTCCCTGAAAGCCTGCCTAACATCCTCATCCGTCTTCCTACCTATGTCGTTGGTGCCAATGTGGACCACAACTTTGGGCTGCTCTCCCTCCCCTTTAAGGAACTGGAAAATATGATCAGAGACATCACGTACCCTTGCACCTGGGAGGCAACATACCAAACGTGAGTCTCTCTTGTTCCCACAAAACCGCCTATCTGTGCTCCGAACAATCGAGTCCCCAATTACTATTGCTCTGTTCTTCTCCACCCTTCCCTTCTGAGTAACGGGGACAGGCTCCATGCCAGAGGCCTGAGCCCCGTTACTTACCCCTGGTAAGCCCCCCCCCCCCCACAAGTATCCAAAACGGTATACTTGGTTTTGAGGGGAACGGCCGCAGGGGGTCCCTGCACTGGCTGCTTCCTCCCAGTCCCCCTCACTGTCACCCATCTATCTGCCATCTTTGGAGTTACTACTTCCCTAAAGCTCCGATCTATGACCCCCCTCTGCCTCCCGAATGATCCTAAGTTCATCCAACTCCAGCTCCAGTTCCCTAACACGGTCTTGGAGGAGCTGGAGATGGGTGCACTTCCTGCAAGAGTAATCAGCAGGGACGTCCATGGCATCCCTCACCTCAAACATGTTGCAAGAGGAGGGCTGGTAACATTGCTGCCCTTAACCCTGTCAACTGGAGGGATGAGAGCATCATCCTCAAATTTTGTTGCCTGCAGAAATTCACCATCATTTTCTACCTGCTGCATGATGGTGTGCAAAGTGCGATTTTCCCCAATAGATCCACCTCAGACTCAAAATGTGCACACTGTGTGTAAGCTGGCATCAAGCAAGTCTGTGTCATTGCACAAATGCTCATCTCCAACTTGCTACTTGCAAACCACCACTCCATATACTTTTGGCTTCTCGTTGGTTTGGATGTAATCCACAGGATAAGTGAGAAGTATACATCACTTCATAATATGGAAAAACCTTGTGGGGAGATGTAAGTGGAAGTGTTACGCTGAGGAGTGTTTTAATCACCAACCACCATGATGATGCTATATTGGCTTAGGATCTTGAAGGTGTAAGACCTATTGTTTAGGTCTTTATCCTTGTCTCTGTAACAATATTTGTTACATCAATGTAACTTGTGTCTAGTTACTCTCATGTAATAAACTGGATCTTGTTTAAGACCTTTTCTTGTTGGACTACCAAATTATTTTTATGTACCATACTAGACTAAGAAGGCCCTCTGCATCCCTATTCTGAAAGAGAATAATGACAGTGAATTTACCTTATAGAGAGCAATAGTACAGAGCACTCATACTCTACATTGAATAACAGTATAGATTGGTCACACAACCATCATTCGCTCCAAAACTTGACTTTGGAGCTTATAAAAAGATATTAGGATACTGACCGCATGCTTAGTGTAATAGGTAGGTTTTGAATTGAATTGAATTGGATTGAATTTATTCTCACGTGTACTGAGGCACAGTGAAAAGCTTTGTCTTGCGAACAATACAGGCAGATCACATAGTTAAGTAGCATAGATAAGTAAATAATAGGGAAACAGCGGCAAAAACAAAAACACAGGTACAGGCAAATGTTAAGAGTTTGTGAGTCCATTCAGTATTCTAACAACAGTAGGGTAGAAACTGTTACGGAACCGGCTGGTGCTTGTGTTCAGGCTTCTGTACCTTCTCCCCAATGGTAGAGGTTGTAGAAAAACATTGCCAGAGTGGGATGAATCTTTGAGAATGCTGGTGACCTTTCCTTGGCAGTGGGCCTAGTAGATGGATTGTATAGATGGGAGGTTGGCCTTTGTGATTGTCCAGGCCGAGTTCACCACTCTCTGTAATCATCTCCGATCTTGAATGGTACAGTTGCCATACCAGGTAGTGATACATCCAGACAGAATGCTCTCTTATAAATGGTGCACTTATAAAAGTTGGCAAGGGTATTCGCCATCATGCCAAATTTCCTCAGCTACCTGAGGAAGAAAAGATGTTGTTGGGCCTTTGTAACCATTGTATTTACATGAAGAGTCCAAGAAAGCTTGTTGTGGATGACCACTCCCAGGAGTTTGACACTCTCCACTCATTCCACCTCTGTACTGTTAATGTGTAGGGGGACATGAGTTTTATCCCGCTGAAAGTCAATTATGAGTCATTTGGTTTAGGCTGGCATTGAGAGCTAGGTTGTTCTCAGTGCACCATTTATCCAGGTCTTCCACTTCCCATCTGTAGTCTATTTCGTTGCCATCTGAGATTCGACCAACAATGGTGGTGCCATCAGTGAACTTGTAAATGGAATTAGTCTGGTATTTGGCGACGCAGTCATGGGTACACAGTGACTACGGTTGGGGGCTGAGTACGGACCTCTGGGGGGGGGGTTGCAGTATTGAGTGTTAGTGAGGATGAAATATTGTCTCCAATCTTCACTGATTGTGGCCTGTGGGTCAGGAGACTGAAAATCCAGTTGCAGAGAGTGGGACTTAGTCCAAAATCACTAAGTCTAGTAGTCAGTCTCGAGGGTATAATAGTGCTGAAGGCTGAACTGTAGTGAATGAGTAGAATTCTTATGTAGCTGTTCTTGGTAACAAGATGTCCTAGGGAGGAGTGAAGGGCAAGTGATATGGCATCTGATGTGGATCTCTTGGTCCGATAGGCAAATTGGAGTGGGTCAGGAGTAGTGGGGAGGCTGGAGTTGATTAATGCCATGACCAGCCTTTCAAAGCATTTCATGACCACCGAAGTTAGGGCCACTGGGCTGTAGTCATTTAGACGTGCTGCATGAGTCTCCTTAGGCACAGGGATGATGTTAGCCTCTTGAAACAGGCAGGGACAGTGGCTTGCTGCAGGAAGAGGTTGAAGATGTCCGAGAAGACCTTTGACAGTTGATCTGCGCATGCTCTGAGTGCATGGCCTGGTACTCCATCCGGTCCTATTGCTTTCCTTGGATTCACACGAAGGAAAACTGATCTGACCTCTGATGCAATGACTGTTGGAATAGGTTCGTCCAGACTTGGTGGAATAGGTGTTACCTTTCAGCCAAAATTCTGCTCAAAGTGAGTAAAGAAGGTGGATAAGACTATCTGGGAGAGATGTGTCATCGTCTGCTATCTCGCACTGTCTCTTTTTAGAATGTGATGTCATTCAGTCCTTGCCATAGTCGCTGAGTGTCTGTTTGGGTCTCTAGTTTGGATCAGTATTGGTCCTTGGCTGTCTTAATGGCTCTGGGAAGGTCATACTTGGATTCCTGATATTTGAGTGGGTCTCTTGATCTTAAGACCTCACGGCTGGTTTTCAGTAGGTTCTGTATGTGTTGATTCATTCAGAATTTCCTGTTGGGGAACACCTGGATTGACTTCCTTGGTATGCAGTACTCCACATACTTGCTGATAAAGTCTGTGACGGTGGTGGCTTAAGGGACCTCTTAAAGAAAAATGAGATTAGAGAATTTATGTGCGGAGATTCCAAACTTGGAGCCCAGGCAGCTGAAGTAATGGCCAGTAGTAGTGGAGTAGGGAAAATTGGGAATGCTCAGGAGACTGGAAACAGAGGCATATGGAAATCTCAGGAAATTGTAGGATGGGAAGGGGTTAACAGCAGTAGGGAGAGGCAAGTCTATGGAGGGATTTGAAAACAAAGATCATCATTTAAAATTAGTGATCAGCATTATGAAGCCTCCTATTTTAATATTGTGTACAAATCCAGATGTAATTTTAAATCATCAGAAAACTGAGACAATAGTACACACTTAAAAATCCAAGTGAAACTGCCCTTAATATAAACTCTTTTTCCCTATCCTTTAACCAGTTTTCAATTCAACTTTCTATCGTAGCCTTAATCATTTCTAAAAGTTTTCTTTTCAAAGACCTTCAGTAATTAGTTGGATCTCATCTCATGGTGCCAGGTCAACCTTGGGCATGGAAACCTCTTGCTGATTATCATCGACATATCCCCACCTCACCATGTTGAATGCTGTTTGGAAAAAGAACAGGGGATGGCAAAGCCAAGAAAGTATTCTGGATGGGGTGGGGGGTTTGCTTTAGCGTCCATTACAAACATTGGCTTGGTAGTACCATAGATAGAGCTAAGATGGAAGCTTCTGGTGTCATATATAAAGACCAGCTGCACCACCATATTAATCACTGCAATGGACATGATTATGCATGCTCATCAACTGCTCCTTCACCCAGTTCCATCATACTGAACCCTGTCTCTATCTCATTATAGGAGAAGTTGCTGCACAGCAATGCCTAGATTGGCAGGATGGGGATCGGGTTGCTGGCTATATGGATCCTCATGCCAGTGACGAAAGGACCATTAAGCTGGCCAGGGAAGAGTGAGACTAAAGAAATGTAGAGCATCTTCTATCAAGAAAATATGCGCTAAGTTTCAGTCACACATCTTGGTGCCTCTCTCACAATCGGCAAAGTGAGTGACTAGAGATCATCTCATACTTCAAGAAACCACTCACTTATAACTTGGCAATTCCAGTCATTGCAATACAGGTGAATCTTGGGAATTCTGAGTGGAACAATAAGGTCTAAGGGAAGAACTGGTGGACAATGTACACGGGTCTTAAGAGAGTGATGGTAGAATCTATCGTGTATCTACAGGCTCCAGAAGGGTTAAATCTGACTCATGTCTCGGGTTCTCAAAGCCACTGTATAACATTTAAGGCTGTGAGGTTGGACATGGCTAAATCACATGTCAATTTACTATAAATGCGAAGCTGAATGGAGGAAACAGGTCCATGTTTCGTAGCCCATTATACTGGTGGTGTTATCAATGAGGATGCCTGAGCATTCCAAGAGTACAGTGAAAGATCATTTCATTATGAGGCATTGCAGCAACAGTGAGGGTGTAAGCACATAAGGGACAGTTTCTAGATATGGGACGAGGTAGTATTCAGCAGGGAGTGGAATCTCTAATATGACTCATATGTCTTTGGTACAAATATCATTTTAACGCAAACATCCAAGAGCATGAGTTCATGGAAGTGCTCATTGTAATGTAGCTGCTTTAAAGTTATTATTGGTCTAGGGTAATGTTTGCATGAGAGAAGGGTATCAGAATATCATTTGAAAGGAAAAATCAACATATTATTGTATAGATTAATTTTAAAAAACTCAATCCTTGAGGAATGTGGCATATAACAAACAGAATCCTGAAAGCTAATTGTACAGATGAAATAATAACGAGATCAGAAAAGGTCTCTACCCAGTTCAGCCACCCTGCAGACAACCCATGATGAGGTTGTTTCTGTCCTTCTGACTCAGTGCTCTCTTCCTATCTTTGATGGTAATCCTGCCCCTTTTCAGGATCCTCATCGTCGTTTACCTCCTCATATGTTTCCTCTTGCTCCTGCACCACCTCCTCAGCCAACGCATCCCTCCTGTGCCTGTTGCCTGTTCTACAATGGCTGTGGCCAAAGTGTGGGCAGTATTGTAACTCTGAGATAGGATCTCTTATAGTTGTATGTCTAGAAACAGCCTTGTCCTTAGCTGATGGATATCAAAACAGGCTGCTATCTGTGAATGGTCCAGGATGTGTGAGTCATGGTAACTCCCTGGATACCTTGTGCAGTCCTACATTATCTTGCTGCTGCAGTCACAAACAATTTGAACATTAAGACAGTGGAACCCTTTCTGTGCCCAAAGATGCTGGTCATGAGAGTGCACTCTGATCAGTACGTTGGTGCTATCACTTGGATCCTACACTGTAGAAAATCAGTAATGGCTGAGAATTCTAATGCTGAAAATGTGTTGCTGGAAAAGCGCAGCAGGTCAGGCAGCATCCAAGGAACAGGAGAATCAACGTTTCGGGCATAAGCCCTTCTTCAGGATTCCTGAAGAAGGGCTTATGCCCGAAACATCAATTCTCCTGTTCCTTGGATGCTGCCTGACCTGCTGTGCTTTTCCAGCAACACATTTTCAGCTCTGATCTCCAGCATCTGCAGTCCTCACTTTCTCCTGAGAATTCTAATGCTCTTGCTGCTATAACGCTCAACATTAAGAGGGAAAGAGAGTGAATTGCAGGACTCTCGTGAAGGCAGTATCAGTGACAACCCAGATGCATTCATGTTGAGGACTGTGAAATGCCACAGAGATCCCTGCACATCCAAACGCCTCATCTATTGTGTCTGTTGCTCTCAATGTCATCTCTTCTCCATTGGGAAGACAGGATGCCAATTTGCGGAATGTTTGGGAACACGCATCTAACAACCCCACCACCCTGTGGCCAAACACTTCAGCTCCCACTCCCACTCTGCCAATGACAATTTCCAGCAGCACACTTTTTCAACCACAATACTATGCTCAATTACCGCCTATGACTGACCATTCCCTCTGCTAGTGGATACAATCAGGTTAATCCCCAGACTTGAGCTGCCCAGAGCCACAATGACATAATGGAAAGACCCTACAAACCTCTACATTATGTAGAACAAGCCCCCTCCCCAAACTATGGCCCATTCCCTGAATAGACTTTGCATGACAGGTTCCACGGACCACAGCCCATCCTCCAGACTGAACTTCCAAGACAACTCCGAAAGACTATTGAGTAATGATTTTGCTCAAATTCCAGGAGATGACAGTGGCTGATACCCAGTCTTGCATGAGGCCAACCACCTGATTGACTGTGGCCAAGTTCCCAGACAAAAGAAAAAATGGGCTAGCCCTTGGACTGACTGTAGCAGCACATATGGAGCCGACTCTCACCCTACGGCATGCCTCCCAAATGTCACCATGCTTTTCAGGCATACCCACTATGTTTGCTGTACAGGCTGCACTGATATTAATACAGCAGTGCTGTACAGCAATCTCCACCCATTCTTTTACATTGACCTTGCTTCATTTCCAACAGCCATGTGCTCCTGTCTTGCTTTCTGCCTTCCCTCTCTGTCACCCTGCTGCTTATCTTTTGCACTAAAGTGTCAGCTGGGTGATAAAAGCTGCTGCCTTACTCTACCTGCTAACCTGCCAACTGTGAGGCAGGAGTTGGTGTGTTGTCATTCTCCAGCTGAGTTCCATGATGGGCCAGTAGTAGAGGATACAGCAAAAGTGAAGGCAAGGAACATTGAGGTGGTTTTGGTAGAGGCAGCCAAAGGTATGTACTCACACACACTGGAGGTTTAATGGCAACTTCATTCGGCACACTCTTGGTTAGAGCAGTTGAGTTTCTGTGGCATTGGGTATCTCAATTGGGCAGAATTTAGCTGGGAAAAGTAAGTTAACTTCAACGAGTTGTGTAATTAGTGAGATGTAAATGCATGCAGGTAATTATCTTGCCACCTAAGAATGGAGGACTCAAGATGTGAAGGTGTCAGTGTTGAACAAAGTCAGAAGTCCCATGACACCGGGTTATCATCCAGCAACTTTATTTGAAATCACAAGCTTTTGGAGCACTGCTATTTAATCAGGTGAAGTGATGTTTTCCTGGCTGGATATTACTCCAGTCAGTACAGGCTGTGCTTTTAAAACTGTGTTGAAATCAACTTTTTTTGTATCTATTTGTGCTGTCTAAGCCAGCAGTCTGTGGATATTGCAACAGTCAGGGAACGGACATTCCCTTTGTTGCTGTATTCAAATCTGACAATGTCAGGCTTGTCATGAGATTTTCAATTGATCACTCAGAACAGTTTAAGGGATATTGAGCAGTCAGTGTGAGGAGGTTAGTCAGAGAGAGAGAGTGTCAGGAACAGAGCAATGGTTGACATGTAGGAAAACTGCTGTACTGGGAATGCTGCTGAGCATGTGACTAAAATCACAGGCTGCCTGTGTATTTAGAACTCAGGAAGAAGTCCCAGGGGACTTCGGATAACTGAATGGAGAAATCCCTGGAATCATTAAGCAGAGCTAAATGTTAAGTTTAGGGGTTAGGAAAAGCTTTGGAAGTTATGGGCATTGTACCAAGTCTTAAAGCCACTAATGGTTCAGTAGGGTGTGACGGATGACCACAAGCAATATTTATTGAATGCATATTGACGAGATTGGAGCTCAGACAATTCTGGGACTGTGCCAGTTTGGTGAAGTTAGCTGTCTGCAGACAAGCTGGAATTGTGCCTGTGAATAAGTACAGTTTCCATAATCTGATGGGAGTGTGTCCCAGGAAAAGTGAATCACTCAGATGTGAGCCAGTCTGTGACAGGACAGTTTTTAGGAGTTTCATAGAAGATTTTTGAAAGTGAAGATTTGAAATCCCTCAAAGTTTTAATGAGACTTGATGGCCCACAAAGTCACAAAGAAAAATGTGGGAAAATTGAAGTGGCCAAGTTTGCTGTTTGATGTACTCTGTAGTTTGTCTGTTAACCATATTTATTCTGGATGTTAGAGTATGAGTTCTACATGTATCATGAATTATTTTTTTGTTCAGCATTTATTTTTATATCACAAAACAAAGAACTGCACATGTTGGAGAACTGAAGCAAATAAAAATAGAAATTGCTGGAGAAGCTCAGCAGATCTTGCAGCATCTGTACAGAGAAAACAGAGTTAACATTCAAATCCAGTGACACTTCTTCAGAACTAGAAGCGGCTGGGAAAAGGATATTGGGATAAGATGGGATTTCTGGCGGGAAAAAATACAATTTATGGTGATGCCTAGGGAACAGTGGGGGGGAAAGAGTTAGTAAATAGGTGGTGACAGACCCAAGTGAGAGAAAAAAAGGGTAAGCAGATGGAAGGATTATTGATAGTCAACAAGGGAAGAAGAGAAGCTAGATAGGTAATAATGGGGACAATGAGTAGTTAAAATTGGGCTGGCTGAACTGAAAACAAACCATTTCATGATAGGAACTGGGATTGTGGGGCCAGGTAATAGATAAAGGAAGGAGGTGTTCACGCTCTAAAGTTGTTAAACTCGATATTGAATCTGAAGGCTGTAAAGTACGAAAGTGGAAAATGTGGTGGTGTTCTTCCAGCTTGGGTTGAACATCACTGGAGCACTGCAACAGATGTGAGACAGAAATGTTGGCCAGCAAACACAGGTGAAGTGTTGCAGTGGCAGGCAACTGGATTGTCAGGCTCATTTTTACGGATAGAATGTGGAAGAACACCCAATGTTCACCCAGTGTGCATCTTGCCTCCTCAACTTTGAGGTAATCCCATTATGAGCAGTGAATAGATTGAGTGAAGTGCAGGTAGATCGCTGTTTCACCTGGGATAACTGTGGGAGTCAGTGAGTTTGTAATCAATATATCCAGAAAAGGAAACAAGAGTTTTGGCGGGGGGAGGAGGGGGGAGTGTTTGTGCCACCCTGTAAAATCCAGCCCTATGACAACATAACAAGCTTAAGACTCTGAAAGACCTCTCGTTATCTTCAGTTCCTATTGAGGGCTTGCTGCACTTAGCTCTGCTGCCAGGTTTCACTATCAATCAAGGATGAAACTGCATTTATACCTTAGGGCTGTTTTTTTAAAAAATGCCATTCCCCTACCCCCACTCCGCACCCTCCTTTCCCCTGGTGGGGATATCCAACACTGGTTTGCTAGTTTTGATAAATTGTTGCTGTTTTTCTGTCGAACGAAGCCAATGGTTCATGTGTTATTGCCTTCTCAGTTAGGCTGAAGTAGGAATCTTGAATCCACTCCCTTCCCACGAATGATACCACAACACAGTCTCCAGGGGCATCATCAAATCATAGAGAGCTATTGGTGGGATTCCCACCATTCATCATCTTCTTTCACAGTAGCAGTGGGAGGAGGGGAGTGCCAAGAGGCGTGGTTGTCAGCAGGGAACCGAGACCTCGAGTTGTGGTACTTTCTCTCTTTTTCTGATATTTGTAAGTGTCAAGTGACAAAGAAGTCACCAGAGGTTTGAAAGAAGCTTACAGACTAACTTGTGGAGATTGTAACAAAACCACTTGCTACATGTCTTCTGGAAAAAATTTTGTGTCTCCATCTGCTTTGTCAGGTGGATGTCAATGATTATTTTGGTGTTATTCTGAAGCACTGACGTGATGTTATCCCTGGTGTTCCTAGGTAATATTTATCACTCAAGCAACAGCAATGAAGAAAAACAAATATTTGCTGACTGTCACATTGCTGGTTTGGGGGAGCTTTTGCACAAGTTAGTTTCTGAGTTTCCTATGCCACAACATTTGCTACTGTTCAAAAGTACTTCATTGTATCTATAACACATTAGGTTGTCATGAGGTTGTGAAAGATGCTACAGAAATCCATTTTCTCTTTCTTTCTGCTGCTTTTTTAGGTGGGGAAGTAGAATGAAATTCAAGCCCTCGCAACTGCAGCATTAGTACAAAGAGTGTTTTCACCCAGTGTTTTCAAACAGCATTATTCACTATGCCTGCTCACCATTATTGCTTGTGACTACAGTTCAGCACACTGCTTATCATAATGGGTACACTTGATTAACAAAATATTGTGATTTTTTTAAATGAATTGTCCAGTGACTTGGAAAACCCCAGAGAACTGCATCTGAACAGAATTTAGTTTTATACCTGGATTAATAGGGAACTTACCACACACCCACCTATCTACATTATTAGCCTGTGACATTTGATGTCTGTGACACGCTGCTAACAGAATGCACTCTGCCTCACTGTCTGTTCATTTGATTTCTCTATTTTCTGGTGAATTCTGGGAGTCAAAGTGACTGGGTCTGTTTTTACAAGGAGTTCTGCAGAGATTTACATTCAACAGTATTCAACCGCTTACTGAAAAAGACCTTTTGCTGTGCAATTTGCATTTTTTTGCTGAACAATTCACGTTCTTTCAAATATGTTTTTTTTTAATTATTGCACATGAATTAGCCACTTAAAGCAATTTTTTGAGTATGGGAATTGCTATTAAAACAAGTGATTTGATTTGAATAATGGAGGCAGTGTCTTGTAAATCTGTGCAGACACCAGAATGGAATATTGACTGATTGTTGTAATCAGTCCCAACATCCTCCAGAGTTATTGATCCAAAATCACCTTAATCCCCTTCAAATAACACAAGCAATTCCATGTAATACCTGTAATAACAGGCTTCTGAGTCAAGTATCCATCGCGAGCTCTGTATCTCATGCTGAATTGCAGCTGGCACTCAACAGAATAACCAAAGCCACTGGCTCTGATACAGGTAATAGTGCACGATAAGACTCTAATTCAAAAGATAAACAGTTGTCTGATATCAGACAAAACAAGATATTAATTGCTTTCCCACTGCTGCATGTGATGAAGGCATTGAGCTCAGAATCAAAGCATGTGAGGCTGATTTTTCTTTGCTGGCCTGCACTGAGGACAGTTCCTTGCTGATATGACTATCTACAGAGCAGCCCGTTCCTATCAATACTGCTCGTTGCACAAAGTGGGAGCAAGGTTTCGAGCTTTCCGGTACTGGGTCACTCAAAACTCTGCTGGAGTTTGCCACATCACATGCATACTGCTCCAACATTCTTTCCCCTGTCCTGATGGATGGTGCCCTGCTCTTATCAAAGCCTCAACAGCTCCTCATTAATATATAGAGTGAGCTGCACTGTTACATGTGTCATTGTCTCATGTTGGGGGAGGTCTAATCACTCAGCTATTATCAGTCAGTCAGCAGCAGGCAGGCAATCAGGACTGACAGCAAGGAATCATGGGAGTGCAGACAAGGTTAAATAAGGCTGACAGTTGCGATAATGATGATTATATTATAAATTAAGATGTGATGATAAGGAAGAATAAAAGACACGGTCTGAAAGAATATTTAGTTTAACACCATCTCGTTCCCCTCGCACCCTTTAAATGGCCCACATTTATCACACAGAATGAGAATGGACATTTAACCAGCAAGATAAAGAAAGGATCAGATTTAAGAAACAAGTTGTGGTTGCTGCATGTGAGAAATGGTCTTGGGAGGGTGAGAGAATGAACAGAGGACAGAGTAAGAATTAATGGGGAGCCGGTCAGAATGGGTGGGGAGGTGGTGTTAAACTGAGCAGGTAAAATGGATTGTAAAAATCTTGATCTTGTCCACAACTGATACATTAGCAATAACAGTCATCTTAATAAATTTGGGCCTTTTGACTTTTCTGCAGTGTTCATCTAACAGTTTTGTTTGCCTCATCTTTATATTACTGTAATATAGTGAAAGTCAGCACAACAACTAGGATCAATCTTCAACACTGAATAAAATTTTACATTTAATTGCAGCAATGTTTTAAACTGCGGGTGTGCGCAGTTATGGATGTATACAATCCGTGTTTCAGAAAAAAAACACATGGTTGATTTCGCCTTACTTTCTGCATGCTCTGCCCCTTACCCCATCGGACAAGGAAACAATAATGTTTCACTACCGTCACACTATTGTTTCTTCCTATCAAACTGTTACCACTGTCAGACAACTGTTACTACTGCCACATACTGTCACTACTGATGCACACATATCACTTCCATACATGGCCACCATATACTCCATAGCTTTTTAAGGGACTGATTTGTAAAAGAGTACTAATGTTAGGAAATGTAATGAGACAGAACCATTTTCAGAATATATTTTCAATATCAAGGGGCAATCAGATTTCATTGTAAACCTAAAAAAGGATATTTTTAAATCATGAAGAGCTAGAAATAATGGTAGTGCATAGTGATTTGGGAGTCCATGAAATTAGATCATTAAAATGTCATAAATAAGTAGAGAGAATAATCAAAGAGATGACAGAATATGATCTTTAAAGAGTTCTACAATTCAAGGTGATAGGAGTTAGATGAAAGCTATACAATGGCTTGGTCGTATCACATCTGGAGTCCTGCGACATGTTCTAACAAATTAAGAAGTAGGTGCAGGAGTAGTCAACAGTGTCCCTTGAGTCTGTTCACTTAATACAATCATAGCTGATTTTCATTTTCAAATCCACTTACCTGTCCACTTCTGAAATTCCTTGATACCATGAAAAATCAAAGATATCTGTTTTAGGCTAGAATGTTCTTGAATGATGGAGCAATGACAACATATTGGGGGAGGAAATAGCAAGGAATCTTAACCCTCTGAGTGAAGGAATCATCATCTTAGTCCTAAGTCCCAGGGTTCGAGATCAGTCAGGGGAAACAGTCTCTGAGACCACCCAGTCAAATGGTTTCAGATCCTTTGTATGTATCAATATGAGAACACCTCTCATTCTTCTGAGCTCCAAAGAGAATAGATCCTATTTACTAAACCTCTTATCATAAAACAGTTCTCTCTCCTCTGGACCAACCTAGTGTCCCTTCTCTGCACTGCAAGTATATCCTTCTTTGAATTATGGACACCGAAACTGTGCACAGTATTCCAAATATAGTCTCACCAAAGCCCTGTACAACTATAGCCAGACTTCCTCACTCTTATACACCAATACTCTTGCAATCGAGGCCAACATGCCATCCACCTTCCTAAATGATTTCTGTATTTTTCTGATAATTGTTTGTGTCCTTCAAGGTTTACAAAATATTCTTTTAAAATATACTTTTTAAAATATTCTGCTTTTTATATTCTTACCACCAAAGTGAATTAATTCACAGCTCCCAACTTATACTCTATCGGCCACCTTTGTCCACTCACTGGAAGTTTAATGCAGACAGTTGGACTTTCAGCTACTGGCTAGAGAGGTGGGGAGATCCCACTGAAGGGAAGACTCACTGTAATAAATTCCAAACAGGCAGTTAACTGGCCACCAGCAGACCATCCTAGCTTCAAACACCCCAGAGTCTGAAACTTTTCAACCCCCCACCTCCCCAAAAGCTTCTAGCCACCCTGGGCAACAACACTGAGGAAACAGTGACTGCTTTATACTGACGAACTCAGGTCACAGTCAAGTGATGGAGGGAGGGGAATTGTGGGTCACACATCATGCCCTTTTCCCAATGCTGGACCCTCAATTAGGCACTGAGTGCCTGACAATGAGGGACAGATCTCTGGATCTGTTTCTCAGGTTTCCTGTGAGTCCCCTACTGTCCATTTAGAGAAGACCAACCATACAAATACTGCCCACCTAAAAGCCTCAATTGGTGACAGGAAATCCATCCATGGGCCTTAACACCTCTGCCGTCATTGGGGTGGAGGCAGTAGAATGCTCATCTTCCCACCTTCTTAAATGCACCCACCACCATTAAACAGTCTTGAGGTGGCCTTAGCCTGTTTATATCACTATGCTGCCTCTTTCTTTCCTTTATTTCTCACCAAACTTTGCATTGTCAGTCAACTTATATACATTACTTTTAACCTTTTTGTCTAAGACAGTAAAAGAGGTTATAAATAACAGAGGCCACAAGATCACAAGAATTAGGAGCAAGAGCAGTTTGCTCTGCCATTTAACTAAATCATGCTGACCTGATTGTGGCTTCACCTTGACTTTCCCTTCTGTCCCTCCATAAGCCTCGACTCCCTTGTTGATCAAAGGTTTATCGAAGTCAGCCTTGAGTATGTAGAGTTAAAAATCACACAACACCACGTTATAGTCCAACAGGTTTAATTGGAAGCACACTAGCTTTCGGAGCGTCGCTCCTTCTTCAGGTGATAGTGGAGGACTCAATCCTAAAACACAGAATTTATAGCAAAGATTTACAGTGTGATGTAACTGAAATTATACATTGAAAAATACCTTGATTGTCAGTTGAGTCTTTCATCTGTTTGAATATCATGATAAACTATATATGCTATACATTCTGTGTTTTGGAATTGTGTCCTCCACTATCACCTGAATATGCAGAATAGCCCAGCCTACATTGGTCTCTAGGTAGAGGATTCTGCAGACTGATGATCTTCTGAGAGAAAAATTCTCCTTACTTCAGTCTTAAATAAAAGGCCTCTAATTTTTACAATAGGTTCCCCTGGTTCTAGGCTTCCCTACAAGGGAATTCTCTTGGTAACCACTCTGTCAAGTAACCTCAGGATTTTTAAAATCTCTTGTTCCTTTAATCACAGAGCCGAACTAAGACCCTGTAGTCACACACTGCCCTACCTTTTTACACAATTCCATTTACATTAAACACTAATGTTCTATTTGCCTTTGTAATCACTACTGTACCTGCATACTGACCTCTTCTGATTCGCTTACCAAGATGCCAGATCCTTCTGTACTGTGGGGCTCTGCAGCTTCTCTTCACTTATATAAAGACTGTCTTTCTATTCTTGTCACCACAGTTGGTCAGGTTCACATTTTTCATCATCATACTTGATTTGCCAAACTTTTCCCCCTTTTTTAACCCTTTTCACAGAATCATAGAATCCCTACAGTGTGGAAGCAGGCCATTCAGCCCATCAGGTCCACACTGACCCTCCAAACATCATCCCACCCAGACCCACACCCCAAACCTTATCCCTTTAATCTTGCATTTTCCTAATTCACCTCACCTGCACATCCCTGGTGACTATGGGCAATTTAGCATGGCCAAATCACCTAAACTGCACATCTTTGGCTTGTGGGAGGAAACCAGACACTTGGAGGAAACTCATGCAGACACAGGGAGAATGTGTAAGCAGTCATCCGAGACTCGAATGAAACCCGGGTCCTTGACGCTGGGAGGCATCAATACTCTCTTGTAGACTCTATGTCCTATTGAAACTTACTTTGCTACCTCTTTGTGCCATCAGCAAAATTATAGCAGCAATGCATTCAGCCACTTCATCCAAGTCTTTGATATAGATTATAAGTACTTGAAGCGTCAATACTGATGCTTATACAATTCTATCAGTCATAAACTGCCAATTTAGAAATATGCATTTATTCCCAATCTCTGCTTCCTATCCTTTTAACAACTGCTTATACTTGAGAGTCACTCTCAATTCCATGAATTTTTATCTTGGACTTTAACCTTGTGTGTGAAACCTTATTCAATGCCTTTTGAAATTCCAACAACATAATATTTCTGGTTCCCTTTTATCTACCCTATGAGTTACATCCTCATAAACTTCAATAAATTCATTAAACATGTTTCTATTTCATAAAACCAAGTTGATGTTGTACAGTCATACTATGTTTTTCTAAGTGCATTATTAATACTAATTTCCAGCACATTCTTCTTAACTAAATGTGAGGCTAACTGATCCATAGTTCCCCTTCTTTTCTTTTCTTGAATAGTGATGTTACATTAGCTAAAGTTCCAATCTACTGACACTATGCTGGAGTCCACTGAATTTTGGAAAATTAGAATCATTGCATACAGTTCCTCTGGGACTATCTTTATTAGAATCCGAAAATTTAGGTTATCATATCCTGGAGATTAGTGGGCTTTTCGTCTTTTCTGTCTCTATAATATTTTATAGTCATAGAGTCATAGTCATAGAGTCATACAGCGTGGAAACAGACCCTTCAGTCCAACTCATCCATACCGACCAGGTTTCCCAAACTAAACTAATCCCATTTGCCTGTGTTTGGCCCTCTAAACCTTTAAATTCCTCTAAACATTTCCTATTCATGTACCTGTCTAAATGTCATTTTATATGTTGTTACAGCACCTGCATTTACCACTTCGTCTGGCAGTTCATTCTACATACAAACTACTTCCTGTGTGAAAAAGTTGCCACTCAGGTCCCTTTATAGTCTTTCCCCACTCACCTTAAAATTATGCCCTCTAGTTTTGAACTCTCCTACCATAGGGAAAGACCTTCGCTATTCACCTTATCTGTGTCCCTCATGACTTTATAAACCTCGATAAGGTCATACCTTAACCTCCTATGCTTCAGTGAAAGATGTCCCAGCCTATCCAGCCTCTCCTTATAGGTTAAACTTTCCAGTCCCAGTAATATCCTTACCTGTACCCTTTACAATTTAACAATATCCTTCTCATAGCCAGGGTCTGCTTTTAAAGGGCCATTGGTAACTTTGATTATTCTCTTCTTTTGTAAAAGCTCTTACCTGTTTTATATTTTTGACTTGTTTACTCATATTCTATTTATTCTTCAGCCTTTCTCTTTTTGTGGGCACTTACTGGTTTTGAAAACATTCCAAATCCTCGTGCTCACTATTATTTTATTAACATTGTAAACCTATTCTTTCAATCTAATGCTTCCTTGGCAAGCTACAGATGGATCTTTTGCAATGGGTGCTTTTTTGGAATATGTATGTACATGTATATCATATATTACATACATGTATGTATATATTTATTTGTTGGACATTTTAACATTTCCCACTATTTACTTTCTTATTTACTTACTTTCATTTCTTTTAACCCAATCTTTAGCTGGCTCTACCTTCATGTATTTGTAATTCACTTTGGTTAAGTCAAGATTTTCTTCTAGGCATGGAGTCTGTTGGTTTCAACTTGGAATTTTAACATGGGATTCAGATTGATATATCTTATATTGGCATGATTTTGTGACCACTTTCATTGTAGAATTTCTTACTATGCAATTACATTTTGACAATTCCTCATTTCACAATACTACATGTGCAATAATTTTATTCATGGTTGACTCCAAAATGTATAGGTTCAGGAACTATATTGTATACATCCTACAAACTCATCTTCCCAACTATGATTGTCAATTTTACTTGTCCAGTCAATATGAGGATTAACATTCCTGATAGTTATTCATTGTCTTTGTTACAAGCTCCAATCATTTCTTGATTAATGTCCTGTTCAATGTTATTATTGCAGCTTTGGGTCTGACCCCACCAATGTTTTCTGACACTTCTGACAAATACCTACCCATACTGATTCTACAGGCTGAAGGAACACACTACTTCTCTAATCCTAATACTTCAAAAGTAGCAACATAAAATACAAATATATTTTCCAGATGTGTAAAAGACCAATTAAATCTATTATTCATATCACATTTTGAACAAGATCAATCAACAGGTTCCTCAATAGACATAAGTATTGACATATTATCAATCCAAAACTTTGTCAATAAAGGGTTACAATACACAGTTATTAATATAGAAATATAAATGTTTGTTCCTTCAAGTATCCCCTAAACATATTTTCTCTCATTCACACACACACTCACTTCAGGAAGGATTGGCTTTCTGAAAAAGATACACTTTGGCTAATGGTTTATTCTTGAAAGCAAAAGAATAAAATGTGGAATGATCCAAAATCTGTTGCTCTGAAGTTTTGACTGGTGTGGTCAAGCCACCCATCATGAATGGTTGTCTCTAAAGTCTTCAGACGTAGCTTGCTCAGCAAATACAAAAATGAGATGTTTGTTCAATCACTTATAAACAAACAAAGACGTTTCACCCTGAACTCACCAAGAGGGTTTTCATTTCAGAAACAAATTAGATCAGCTGGACAATTTGTTCTTAGCAGGCTTTCCTCCAACCCAGCTAAACTTTAACAGGCTTCCTTTCAACTGAACCAAACAAAAGAAGCATTGATCTAAGCAAGTCATGGCTCAAAATATTCCAAACAGGAGCCTACAGCATAGCCATGTGATTTACAGGAAGTTTCTTTTAAAAGAGCATTCCAATTTCATTGTGAACTTTCAATAACCTGTTTTAATGAAACTACTCCAGGTAATTTCACAAAACTTGAAATTAATCATTTTTCCACATTCCTTCAGAACTAAAAGCCTCTGGGCAATATTAAACTTGGAAAGCACTAGCTTTTGACGCGCTGCTCCTTCATCAGGTGGTTATGGAGTATATGATTGAAAGACACAGAAGTTATAGCAAAAGACCTCCTCTAAATCATGACTTTGTTGAAGCAAATTCGCTAAAATGTTATTGATGAATTGAGGACACTGTTTCTAAAGCACAAACTTTTAAAAGTATATATTGGTTATAATGCAATTCTGATCCCATTAGTTTAAATGGTGCTGCAATTATGCAATTTTCTTATAACACGGGATTGCACGAGAATGGAACTACCCACATAATAACAAAACTGACTTGTTCAAACAAATTTACATTCTTGACAAAGTATCACATTGTGTTTCTGGCAATGTGAACAAGCTTTTAAGGTAAATTGTAAAACTAAACTACATTAAAATAGTCTGGCATTTTGGCTTTTAATGTTTTTCATAAATGTTAAGGATTTATGATCAGAGTATAGCAATGTCTCTGTGTGGCCCTGATAGACATCATAAAGTTTAAGAACCAGTAGCAAGCCACAGTTTTGTTTTCCACCATGGAGGAAGTCTTTTGGTATCAATTTAGCTTTTTAGGGAAGTATCCTAAATGTTTATCTGTGCCCAATCTGTCTTCATATAACTGCACCCATTCCCAAATCACTAGCATGAATTGTTACGTTGATGGGTTTAATGAAATCTGATGTAGCCAACATTGGATCATTGATCAAAATGGGTTCAACCTCTCAAAAGGTCCTTGGCACTACCCTGATGACACAACTTTGGTATTCTTTTGAAATAAATTTGCCAGTGGAGCAGTTAAAATACTGAAATGTGCTTCTGACTAGTGATTAAAAATATACACATCCCTAAAAAACCTATTTCTTACTTCATTTTCAAGACAGGGGCTCCGTAAATGTTTATAATTTTGCTGTTCACCTCAGCGGTTTACCTGTTTCAAATGAACTTAGGTCTCCTCTTGTGTGTTTTCTTTGTAAAGCTTTATTGATTTTTCTGTCATTTCTGGCAGGGAGAGTCAGAGAGGGAGAAAGACAAAGACTAACTCTACCTTTTAAAACTTCCTTTCTTTTTCTTTTGTCTGTCTCCAAAGTGCTTTTAGGTTTAGGGTGAAAGGGGAAAGATATAAAAGAGACCTACAGGGCAACTTTTTCACGCAGAGCGTGGTACATGTATGCAGTGAACTGCCAGAGGAAGTGGTGGGGGCTGGTACAATTGTAACATTTAAAAGGCATTTGGATGGGTATATGAATAGGAAGGATTTGGAGGGACATGGGCTGGGTGCTGGCAGATGGGACTAGATTTGGTTGGGATATCTGATTGGCGTGGACGGGTTGGACCGAAGAGTCTATTTCCATGCTGAAAAGTAAAGAGGCACTGGAACGGGTGCAGAGGAGGTTGACCAGGATGTTGCCTGGCATGGTAGGAAGATCATATGAGGAAAGGCTGAGGCACTTGGGGTTGTTTTCATTGTAGAAAAGAAGGTTTAGGGATGACTTGATAGAAGTGTACAAGATGATTAGGGGTTTAGATAGGGTCGACAGTGAGAATCTTTTTCCACGTCTGGAGTCAGCTATTACAAGGGGGCATAGCTTTAAATTAAGGGGGGGTAGGTATAGGACAGATGTTAGGGATAGGTTCTTTACTCAGCGAGTCGTGAGTTCATGGAATGCCCTGTCAGTAGCAGTGGTGGACTCTCCCTCATTATGGGCATTTAAGCGGGCATTGGATAGGCATATGGAGGATAGTGGGCTAGTGTAGGTTAGGTGGGCTTGGATCGGCACAACATCGAGGGCCAAAGGGCCTGTACTGCGCTGTATTCTTCTATGTTCTATGTTCTATGCTGGTTTCTGTCTCTGGAGTGCTTTCCTCTCAAAGTTCAAAACCTAGCCCAGTGGCAACCTTGTTATGAAGAATATCTGGTTCGCTGATGTCTTTTAGGGAAGGAAATCTGCCATTCTTGCCTGGTGACTCCAGATCCACAGCAATCTGGTTGGCTGTTAACTGCTCCGTGGGCAATCAGGGATTAGATTAGATTACCTACAGTGTGGTAACAGGCCCTTCCGCCTAACCAGTCCACACCGACCCTCCAAAGAGTAACCCACCCAGACCCATTTCCCTCTGACTAATGCATCTAACTATGGGCAATTTAGCATGGCCAATTCACCTGACCTGCACATCTTTGGAGTGTGGGAGGAAACCGGAGCACCTGGAGGAAACCCATGCAGACACGGGGAGAACGTGCAAACTCCACACAGTCGCCCAAGGCTGGAATCGAACTTGGGTCCCTGGTGCTGTGAGGCAGCAGTACTAACCACTGAGCCACCGTGCCTCCCGCAATAAATTAGCAATAAATGGTGGTCAAGCCAGCAATGTCCATGAAAGAACTTTTTCAAAGTTCAAATTTTTATACTTCCATTTCTCTTTCCTGTTCATCCTGCAATTGAGCTTTTGATAACTCAGTTGATGGATTGAATTGCTATTCACTCAATTTCATAAGTTGTGCCATTACTTTTGTATAAATTCCTCACCCTTATTTTCATCTCCAATCCTAACCTTTCAGCCAATTCGAAAACCCAGGTCAAAACCTGGAGATAAATGTTTCATCCGCAGAAGGGAAAAAAAGGCCAAAGTCGTTTTGATATGATAATGCGGAATAAACCTGGTGGTTTCATTGTTTTCTAGTTGCTGAACTTCACTTCCAATTCAACATTGTCTCAATCTACTATTTCAGATGAGACTCCACTTTTATATTATAACGAGAGTTGAAGGACTGCATCATCACTTTTGTCCCATTATATCATGGGACACAAAATTAATCATTTTTTTTCCAGCTACCAAGTTGACTAATTAATTACCTTATCTATATTGGTTTTATAAATTAATATTCAAGTGTCAAGGTTCTTACTAAGCTCAATTGTAAGTTTATGATCAAAACAAATACGGATGCAATAATTGGTTAACATATATAGTCAGAAATATAAATATATAAATATTTGTGCATCTAAATATCCCCAAGCCATTCGCATACCTTTAGGGAAAATGGGGCCTTGGAAATGACCACCTTCTTCCTAAACCGAGGTTTACCCACCACCTCCTTGACAGGGCCTTCATCCATCTCCTACACTTTGGCCCTCACCCCTTCTCTTCCCTTCCTAAACAGCGATAAGCTCCCCTCCTTGTCCTCACCCATCATTCTACCAGCATCCACATCCAAATGCCACCTCCAGTGGGATGCCACCACCACATACATATTCCCCTCCCCTCCGAAATTAGCCTTCCATAGGGACCATTCCCTTTAGGATATTGATCTACTTCCCCACCACTCTCAACACCTCCCCACACCACCACGGCACCTTCCTTTTCAATCGCAGATGGTATGACACCTGCCTGTTTACTTCCTCCCTCCTCACTGTCCAAGATCCCAAACACATCTTCCAGTTGAAGCAATGACTTAGCTGCATTTCACTCAATCTAGTCTACTGTATTCACTGTCCACAATGTGGTCTCCATTGTTTACAATGTAGTCTCCTCAACATTGGGAAGGCAAATTGCAGACTGGATGATTGATTTGTCGAGCACCTATGTTCTGTCAGCAAAATTGACCCGGGTTTTCTGGTTCCCTGTCACTTCAACACATCACCATGTTCTCAGGCCAACATCTCTGTCTGAAGCTGCTGCAGTGCTCCAGTCAAGCTCAGCACAAGCTGGTAGAACAGCATCTCACTTTTCACTTGGAAATTCTGCAGCCTTCTGGATTCCATATCAAGTTGAATAATTATAGGGTCTGAACACCTTCTTCCATGTCTTTACCCCAATCCCACAGACCAAGCCTTGTCATCACATGGGCTGTTACCACAAACAGCCCATTGTCAGTCACTAATGGTCCCCATTAGTAGTTATTCACTGCCCCAGACTGACCTGAGAGTGGTAAGGGCGTGGAATGCCCTACCTGCTAATGTAGTCAACTCAGCCACATTAGGGAGATTTAAACAATCCTTAGATAAGCACATAGATGATTTTGGGATAGTGTAGGGATGAGCTGAGAATAATTCACAGGTCAGTGCAACATCGAGGGCCGAAGGGCCTGTTCTGCGTTGTATTGTTCTATGTTCTATGTTTACAAATTCCTTTGCCTGCCTAACTGTTCTGTGTCTCTCTGGGCTCCATCTCTACCTACTGTGTCCTCCTCCCCTCTCCACCCATCTCATGTTCAGCATATGTACCAACCTTATCCTAGCTACAATCAGTTTTGTAGAAGGGATGATGAGTTTTTTGAGAAATTTATGTTTGTTTCTGAATTCCACTATCCACAGTTTTTCTCTTTTTCTGAAATGCCAGCAATTGCTTTTATAAAACAGCAAGTCCCCTGACGTGTGAGAATGCTACTGTTGAAATACTGATGGTGTGCTGCGTTGTTAGAGGGTCATTGCTGAGGGAATGCTGCACTACCAGGTGGACATTGCTGAGGGTGTACTGCACTGCAGGAGGGTCAGTACTGAGGGACCACTGCATTGTTAGATGGCAAATATGCAGTGGCCACCACACTGCATAGCTCTCCAAAAGTGAAGTCACAGTTAGATAGGATAGTGAAGAAGGCATTTGGTATGCTTTCCTTTATTGGTCAGAGTATTGAGAACAGGAGTTGGGAGGTCATGCTGCGGCTGTACAGGACATTGGTTAGGCCACTGTTGGAATATTGAATGCAATTCTGGTCTCTTTCCTATCGGAAGGATGTTGTGAAAAATGAAAGGGTTCAGAAAAGATTTACAAGGATGTTGCTGGGATTGGAGGATTTGAGCTATAGGGAGAGATTGAATAGGCTGGGCTGTTTTTCCTGGAGCATTGGAGATTGAGGGGTGACCTTACAGAGATACAAAAGAGACCTAAGGGGCAACTTTTTCACGCAGTGGTACGTGTATGGAATGAGCTGCCAGATGAAGTAGTAGAGGCTGGTACAATTGCAACATTTAAAAGGCATCTGGATGGGTATATGAATAGGAAGGGTTTGGAGGGATATAGGCTGGGTGCCAGCAGGTGAGGCTAGATTGAGTTGGGATATCTGGTCGGCATGGATGAGTTGGATCGAAGGGTCTGTTTCCATGCTGTACATCTCTATGACTCTATGACTCTAAACAGCTCTAAAAATAAGATCATGTCATATTTTTCATACGTGGAGCTTACTTTGAGTATGCACAAAATGGTTACTGCATTGTAACAATAACTATACTTCTAAATTCTTCATTTGCTGTAAGGTGATTTGGGTATCTTGAGGTTACAAAAGGCATTATATAAATGCACACTTACATTTTTCTTGATTTAGCATTCCTCTTGAAACTGTACATCATGAAATTACCGTGACGAGCAATGCAAATGAAACATATGAAGCATTTGTCCAGAGTTCACATTTCCTGTTGCACTCTTGTCCCAAATACTCTTTTTTGCTGCTTTCTGTACAACTTGATTAATTCAAAGTAAATTCAGCCCTGAAGAGACGGGTAATGGACAAATCAGTCATGAAATAAAACAGCAAATATACCCCACGAAAGAATTGATCAGAGGGCTGCCGAGTAAAAGAAGAAAGTAAACCAATCATTTTATTAAAACGATGCACTTTCGCCTACCATATCATCCTAATAACTGGATTTTCTAATTGCTAAATAATAATTTTAGTAAATGTACATGTTATATTACACATTTGCAACCATATAATTCTCATTTCTACCTTTCAGTATTCCAGTGAGGCTTCTTCACTTCAAGGTATGCACTTCACACTTTCCCAGTGCTTGCAATTAGCTGCGTGGTGTAGTCTGAGTGTGTGCAGAATGCAAAATAACCCAGCTCGCACCTAATTGACTCACTTTGTTAAACCCAAGGAGGTGAGAACCTTCAATTTCACTGCTAGGCAGAAAACAGATTTACATCCTGCCCAATTTAAACAATGCCAAAGTTACATAGTATCTGATTTACATGGGATGAAATTTTGCCATGTCAACACAGAGCAAATCCATATTTGACGGTGGCATTGGTGGTTGGGGAGGGGTAGGGGGATTAAATTCAAATTTTCCAGCTGGTTCCCACCAGTCACCATTTTGAGCATTGTGGGAAATGTACCAGATCATGATCAGATGCCCTGGAAGGTTCAACCATATAAAAGTCTAGCTCAATTTTGAATTTTCATGTATTATATCTTAATTGAGATGAGTGGATACCCGAAATAAAACATGTCAGATAAATATGTTCATCCACCTTGGGGATAATTGATTGTAGAGTGGAAAAATCTTTCAAAATATAAATTTAAAGTTTGTTACCAACTTCAAATCTCGTAATTGAAAGCTGTCGTAAATATGTTTTTTATTGCAGTGATTGATCATAGGGCTCTGTTTGTAAAAGATAAATAACAATGAAATTACCCAATATTGTGCAAGCATTCAGTTATATTAGAATACCTTCTCCAGTGAATAAAGGGCTATCTAGACAGTGTTTTTTGATTTTCTAAAACTTGATTTAATGCCTGGACATATATTGAGCCTGAGAGGAATATTTGAACAGTTGCCTGCCTTCTTAGATTGAAAGTCTTTCTGTTAAGCCTTTCAAAATTCCAAAAGAGCTTGACATCTTTTCAGTCAACTTCAAAGGTAGTGGAGAGTTTGTTAATGTCATTATGCAATTACATCTCATTATAGATGCTTTTTTGTTCTCCAACCCCAACAATGGATTTAGCTCAACAGGGGCTGTTGACACAGCTCTCAAGAATGTTGCTTGATTGGCACTTCAAGTAGTCACTACTAGGATAAGGGTTTCTTAAAAGATTTTGAATGTTTGTATATTTTGACATTTTTAATGATCACTTATGACTGTTTTTTCAACTGGAGTTTGAATATGCCTGTTTGAATGAAAGCTTAACAAGCCTCTATGAGGACTATTTTTTTGACAAGTGGAGTTTGAAAGGCTAATTGTTTATTTTGTCAGTTTTATGAGCATTTGAAATACCTTCCAATGTTATTATAGGGCTCGTAAGCTCTGTCCCTTATGAATACTGGATGAATGGGTTTTGAGAATGGATATGGAGGTTTTGGGAGATGATGATGTTCATGGAGGGAATATGAACTAGTTGAGGGTTGAATCGTGAGTGCTGGGTGGCCTAACAGTCATGAATAGTTCTCAGCTTATATTGCACTAAATGGAGCTAGGCCTTCTCATCCCCTGCCCTCAGCATTCACTCACATCTGTTTCTACCTGAGGTGTGCTTCAAGAGGTAACTATCTTGACTTTACACACTATCCTGTCAAGATTTCAGGTTTGGAGTAAAGAATAACATCTTTGTATCTATTTATGCATGAGCCAGGTGTGCAACATTAGAAAATGTCTGGGCTTGTGAATCTTGATTCTGACGTGAAAATCTAGCCTATGCTGCCCAACTTACCCAATATTCAGTTTATAACTGCTTAACTTACACAGCATTTAATTTACTTTACCAATGTTCAGTGTACACAGTATCTGACTTACAGAGTGCTGAATTTTTGTTACATGCACTGAACAAACCAGATCAAGGGAGTGAAATAGAAGGTGAGTGAGACGGAATTTCATATCCTCCAAATTCCATCAACTGCTACTTTTACTGGATGATGAAATGTGGTGAGTCACAATCTCCACTTGAGTAAAATGGCATTAGTTTTAGCTATTTTAATGCCTGGTCCAATAAAACAAATTCCATTAAGTTGCACATTTTAGTGGAGGTGGATAGATTCCTAAAAGCTGACCAAAACCATGTTCAGGTAACTTGGCTGTGAACATTCATAGAAAGCTAATGTAGTGATTGCAATGTGATCAGCCAGGTGAACCTCATAGAAAATGAGTTCCCTGATTGAAACAGATTAATAGCCCCCATCAGGGACCCCTGGCTGACAGATTACAAAGAAGAATGTCAGATATTCTGATATTGTGAGAGCTGACAAGTGTCAAGGACTTTCCATGAGTAAATAAAGGGTGACTTGATGATGGTGTATCAGCCTATGTGGAGTTATTTCAGCTAGATAAGTTCAAAAGATCTTGACACTTCAGTTGTCATAATTAGATCCTGTTTGAAAAGATAAATGCACTATTAATGCGATAATTGTAATAATTGCCCATAGGGTTCTATCATAAAATGTAAAAGAGTATTAAATTACCCCAGCATTGTATTTCAGTACTTCATCCAGTAGACCAAGCTCTCTTCTGAATTCTGACAGTGTAGAGAATCAAGTATTAATGTGTATAGGAGGAAGTGAGGACTGCAGATGCTGGAGATCAGAGTTGAGAGTGTGGTGTAAGAGATTAGATTAGATTAGATTAGATTATTTACAGTGTGGAAACAGGCCCTTCAGCCCAACAAGTCCACACCGACCCACCGAAGCGCAACCCACCCATGCCCCTACATTTACCCCTTACCTAACACTACGGGCAATTTAGCATGGCCAATTCACCTGACCTGCACATCTTTGGACTGTGGGAGGAAACCAGAGCACCCGGAGGAAACCCATGCAGACACGGGGAGAACGTGCAAACTCCACACAGTCGCCTGAGGCGGGAATTGAACCCGGGTCTCTGGCGCTGTGAGGCAGCAGTGCTAACCACTGTGCCACCATGCCGCCCTGCTGGAAAAGCACAGCAGTTCAGGCAGCATCCGAGGAGCAGGAGAATCGATGTTTCGGGCATAAAGAGCTTATGCTCATCCTCGGATGCTGCCTGACCTATTAATATATATAGGTTACACTGAAATTGATTTTAAACTGATTTAATGTCTGACATCTGCTGAGCCCTTGAAGTACTCTTTGAGTTTCTAAATCAATGAACCATATAATAACATTACAGAACTCTTGAAATAAATGTTTAAAAAGTTAATCCAAAACTCCCTTTGAAAAGAAGCTTTCCCCATTTCCAGCGACATAAAACTGTCAAACAAACAAGGTTCTTTATAAAAATACCTTGAAGCCAATTAGCATGCCCTAATCTTCTCTGCATTGAAAATACACTTTAAAGTAAGGTAAATGTAAATTCTCATTAAACTTTTATTTCAGATCAAAATTATTTCAGATCAAATGTAATAACTCTATCTGGATGTTAGGCTCCACCACTTGCTGCAAATTTGGAACGTATAAAGTTAATATTTGCTCTCTTATAAAAATTAACAAATGGATTTATATCGCTCAATATAAATTTGAAGTTTTAATTTTCATTTGTTGAAATTAGTGTATCAATTGAATGCTATCATCAAATTTTTCATTTTTCAGAACTTCATGGAGGTCAAAGGAGACAACCAGGCAGGGAGGAAAGATATATTTTCTTTCTGAGGTCAGAAATAATTACTTTACCTTGTTCTCATTGTCATTGGTTTGTATTCTTGTTAGTATTAAATTGACCAGGCTCAGATTGACGTCTCAACATCGATGATGTGATTAGAAATCTTGCAGATTACGGCCAATCAGCGTCTATATAAACAGTCCATGTGAGGGAATAATTATGACGAGCCTTCCTCTTTCACACCAAAGTTATTACAATGGCACAAAAGATGTTCAAGAGCACCTGAGTAGCACTTGAATACAACTGGATTCTTTGCAACTGGAATTAAGTTGAAAGAACTACCAGATGTGAAATGTATGTGGCATTGCTATGACATCAAATTGTCACCACTCAGTAGTTTTCACTTGCATGGAGAGTTAGGAGATTACCAAAGGGCTGGAAGGAGGGAGGGGTGTGAATGGTATGTATACACTAGGGTAAATCAGTGTTAACTCCAGGGCATGTCTCAAACTTAGAAGACATTCTTCCATTTCCAAGCAACTGATTACAAAACAAAGAAATTCCTTTCACAATCAAGAGGAGGTCATTCAAATGTGTCAACCAGTCCATTATTATCCACAGGTCTGAGATTTTCCAAACATTTGGTTTATATATTGTCAAACAGAATGGCCAGGAGTTTGCAGTCTTGACTTCCAGCAGCAATCAACTTTGAACAACAAATTTAAGCAAAAATGTGTTCTGGGGTGAATGTGTAAATGAAGAGCTTCTGCAGCAAAATGACACCAAAACCCTAAACATTAGATCATCAGGGCGGGTTATACAAATCTCTATTTTCTTGTATTTAGAAGATTGAGAATATTGAGGCGCTTGAGTGATAAAGGGATTCAACAGGGTTGATAGGGAGAAGAAGAGGACAGAACGTTATGATTAGAGCTGGACTACTCAGGGCTTTTGTCAGAAAGCTCTTCGTCGTGTGGAGGTGAGTAAAAATCAGCAAAGGTCCCATCCAAAAAAAGATTTTGAGATCACAGTGAATTGGAGCATTCAAGACTGAGTTTTTTTTTACTGGATAGGGATCAAGGGATATGGGAGAAATTCAGGAGAGTGGAGTGGAGATACAGATAGGCCATGATCTAAAATGGATAAAGGAATGAAGTGGAGGGTTTGAATGACATCCTCCTGCTGTATCACTTTATCCCATAAGTCAGTTTTGCTTCTATGCTTTTTAATCAACTGAGGGCGAGAAGAAGATGGAATTAATCTCAGGGTTGTGTGACCTGCCTGAAATGGTTTGTACCTTTGGCTGTTCATTAGTGACGGAGAATGAGGGAAACATTGCATGCAAACGAATGGGTGCTATACAATTACTGGATTAATAAGTTTATTCCAATACTATATGGGGAAGGCCATCAGCTTGAATATCTGCTCTAGGACTGTATTCCTAAATGTCCTGTTAAGAGACTATGTCAAGGGTCAGAAAACTTAATTATAGCATAACTAGATAGAAACTGCTGAATGATAAAAGTAACATCTCACTAGATTCAGGCGGAAATTACTGCTTTAATACTGCTGTAGAATGACTATTTTTAATACAATTATGTCGGAGCCCGGAAAAAATTTAAATACTCTCACTTGGGTCCTCGAGGGGCAATAAATCGCTCGTTCACAAAAGAACAGAATTGAAAAGCTCCACATTTGATTTTGAACCTTGAAAATATTATTTTGTCTGATATGAAAACACATTATGGGTATTTAGGCAAAATATGTTGTGAAATGAGATATCTGACAGCTGGTGTGAAGATTACCAGTACTGTGCTTTCGGTTTCTCCTCTCCCCCTGCCCGCACCATTGTTAGACTGTGCCAGTCCTTTTGTAGACAGACTACCCTGGAGAACAGTGGTGAATATTGAATCCCATGGCTGAAAATTAATCAACATGACTCCATTACCCAGGGATAACTGCAATTTTGCCTGACAATATGCATATTGCTGCTCTCCCCCACATTTAATTTCCTAACAGATCTGATATTTATCTTGCTGTTGAAACAGACAACTAGCAATAGACACAGGAGAGCTCTTGTCAATGTAGACTGCAGGAGGTTTGGAAAGCATTGCTAAATAAGTATTTGGCTAAACAAACCCTGGGTAGAATTGCAAACCAAAGGAGCACTTTTGGTTCTCAGAAAAGCACTAACTGTTCCCAAGACATTTCAGCTGAGCATCTTTGAAATATGATTGTATAAAAGTTAGTTTAAATTCAGCAGCCTCCTGTATCCTAAAAATATTCCCTGCACCCCCTCCTCGTCCATCCCCCCACCCCCAACCTTAACTCCAGTTGTATAGTAAGTACAGGCTAGAATGCTTTTTGTTGAATTTTCAGCCCTCTCTCCCAGTAGACTGTCGAATTTATCATTAAATATTAGTGAAAGCAAGTGATGAAAGAATCAATAAAGACTTTTTGTCTGAAACATTTGAATCTAATGTTTATTTTCAAAAGGAACATAAATTCACAGGATACCGAATGGTCCCACCATCTAAATGTAATTGGAAACTAATTCCTTGGTTGGCCTTAGGAGTCTGTGTTGTGCTTATTTCCCATAGTCGTCAAAAGAAAGTCCCATGAAGTCATGTATTGATTCAAAGTTCCTTATGAATCGAGCTGCCATTTTAAACTCAGGACTGTTTTGAGACAGGATGTTAGGTGGAGAAATGGGCAGGGGACAAGAGATGAGAATGCAGGGGTGTCCTAATTTAGAAATGTTTCTACTTCAGGGTCCCCTTTGCCATGAATTGAACCAGGATTCTGTTCAACAGAAAATTCTAAGAAGTGCTCTCTAACAATGACCATAATTCTTCTGAAGAATACTGGCAGAAATTAATGTTGGAAGTAACCACCTGGCTGCTGTCAACATTCTTTGAATTAATCTTTTCTTTAAAATCTGAATTTAAAATACTGCAGATGCTGGAAATCCAAAATCAGAACAGAATATGCTAAAAATACTTAGGAGAGAAATAGATTTAATGAGGTGAATTTGCGGTTATAGTCATATTACCACTGTGCTACCTTTTTACATTAAGAAAGATTCTGCATTTCTGGCACAAGATTCCAAAAGTCAGGCAAGAGCAAGGTATGCATCCAAATTCTCATGGCAGTCATTGCTGTATTTTATGATTTAAATGTCCAGCAGCTCAAAGACAGCCATTTTAGCAGCTCTAGTGAAAGGTTAAGTGTGTAAGTTAAGTGTGGAGTTAGTGTTCCAAGTGGATAGGGTGCCATGTCGGAAGATATTAGGGTGCCAGAATGCTAGGAAAGCAAGGGTGCCATTTGAGGAAGTGCCAGCTGGGTAGGATTCAGAAAACCAGATAGTTAGGGTGCCGGGTTGCAAAGGGGGAAGAGTGTTAGGTCAGTGATTGAGTGTTTAGAGTAAAATGGGGTGAGAGGGATGTCATTGCAGGTGGAAAGTAGGGGACTGTTTTGTCTCACATGGGAAGGAATGACAAGACGCAAAGACCACAAGAAATAGGAACCGAAGTAGATCGTTCAACCCCTTGAGCCTGCTCTGCCATTCAATAAGACCTTGGCTGATCCAATATTCCTCGTATTGACTTTCCTGCATTTTCCCCAAAACACGATTCCTGGACTGATCAAGAATCTGCCACAGCCTTAAATATACACAAGGATTCTGCCCCTACAGTTCTGTGTAGTAAGGATCTCCAAAGGCTCTCACCCTCTGAGAGAAGAAATTCTCCTTGTTTCAGTTTTAAATTGATACCAGTTTTTCTGGGACTATGCCCTCCAGCCCCAGATTCTCCCATGAAGGGAAACATTCTCTCAACATTTATCCTGTCAAGCCCCTTAACAATCTGATATGTTTCAATGGGATCACCACTCATTCTCCTGAACTCCAGTGAGTAGAGTCCCAACCTGTTTTAGATTAGATTAGATTACATTACATTACAGTGTGGAAACAGGCCCTTCGGCCCAACAAGTCCACACCGACCCGCCGAAGCGAAAACCACCCATACCCCTACATTTACCCCTTACCTAACACTACGGGCAATTTAGCATGGCCAATTCACCTGACCCTGCACATCTTTTGGACTGTGGGAGGAAACCGGAGCACCCGGAGGAAACCCACGCAGACACGGGGAGAACGTGCAAACTCCACACAGTCAGTCGCCTGAGGCGGGAATTGAACCCGGGTCTCAGGCGCTGTGAGGCAGCAGTGCTAACCACTGTGCCACCGTGCCAACCTGTTTAACCTTTGCTCATCAGACAATCCCCCCACACAGGTCAGAGTTTGGAGTAATCATATCTAATAGTGAATCTTGGGGGTGTGAAGTCTCAGGTGTGGTGGGAAGGAGGCTATCAGGTTCTGCAGGAGAAGGTCCCTTGAGAGTTAGGGATGGGGGGATCAGGTATGCTGACTGGGGAGAGGGGGTGACTGTTCTGGTGGTGGGGGTGGGAGGAAGCTGTGTCAGATCTGGGTCTGGGGTATGTAAGGGTTCTGGATGAGGTGTAGTTAGGTGTGTGTGTACAGTAATTTGAGTGTCAGTTTAATGGTTACTCAGAAGTTAGATTATATTTTTAATCGTCTAACTTTTCTTTGGGTAATTGTTAAGTGCTGCAGAACCCTCAGAATTCTCTAATTTAAGAGGATAATTTTAATGGACTCCAGACTTGAAAGGATTAGCTATCAGAATCTTTAGATTCCAGCATAATTTTCTCAGAGTATGTTACATTGGGGTTTCTGCAAGATCCTGACACATTACTCCCATTTACAGAAATGATATGTGGCCAGTGGGAAATCAAGATTCTTAATGTTTCCAGTTAATGACTTTTCCATCAGTAAATTTAAGGCTTGGGAAGGACAGATGTTTGGTTCCTCAGCAAATTGAGAGACACAGGGAGTGGACAGGATACGAAAGTTGAAGCCCAGGATTAGTCACAATGACATAGAATGGTGGGAACGTCCCTCCACTGAGAATGTTTAGAAAAGATTTACATGGGTATTATCAGGGTTGGAGGATTTGAGTTATATGGAGAGTTTGAATAGGCTGGGATTATTTTCCCTGGAGCATCAAAGGCTGAGGGGTGACCTTATAAAGGTTTATAAAATAACCAGGGAAATGGATAGAGTAAATAGATGAGGTCTTTTCGCTGGTTTGGAGTAGTCCAGAACTAGAGGGCATATGTTTAGGGTGAGATGACAAACATTTAAAAGGAACTTAAGGGGCAACTTATTTCACCCAGAGGGTGGTGTGCCTATGGAATGAGCTGCCAAAGAAAGTAGTGGAGGCTGGTACAATTACAACATTTAAAAGGCATCTGATGGTTATATGAATAGGAAAGGTTTGGAGGGATATGGGTCAAGTGCTGGAAAATAGGACGAGATTAGGTTGGCATATCTGGTTGGCATGGATGAGTTGGACTGAAGGGTCTGTTTCCATGCTATACATTTCTATGACTATGTTTTTTTTTAACAGATGCTGCAAGACCCACTGAGTTTCTCCAACAATTTCTGCTTCTTATTTGTAACAGTATCACAGAATTGGTACAAGGCATCATGTCTGCATTGACTCTCTAAAGAAGCAATTTACCTTGTAGCCTTGATCTTTCATCTGTTTTATGAAATAATCCCTCTTAAGAGCTAGAACGTCCCTCCACTACTGTTATAGACAGTGCTTTCCAGACCCTAATCACCTGCTGTGTGAAAATGTTTCTCCACATATCTACATTGCTTGTCTTTTCTAATTACCCTACATCATTTCCCTCTTGATCTCAATTGTTCAGTCAATGGGAAAATGATTTTCCTATCTACTCTGTTCATAAATGTGTTGAATACCTCTATTGAATCTCCTTTCAACCTCTGCTTCTCCAAAGAAAGCTGTCCCAGCATCACCAGTTTATTTAAGTGTCTGAAGTTTTTCATCTCTGGAACTATTTTTGTGAATCTTCCTTTGCATAGTCGCTAACTCCTTTGTGCCTTTCTAAAATTAGGGTAAACAGAACAGGACATAATATGCCATTTGAGGTTGGACCAGTGTTATATACAGGATTAATATTTTTAATAATTTTTTTTATATATAGTCAATTGCTTCATTCATGTAATCCAAACCTATTATATACTTTATTGCCTATAATCTCATCTTGTCATGTCACCTACAATTATTTACATGGGCATACAACAAACCCCCACTGCTCCTGTAGCCCTTTTTGAATTGTATCCTGGAGTTTATATTGTTTCTCCATATTCTTTCCTACCTATCTCCTTAAAGTATGACTGCAAGATCACATCTCTCATTCTGCCCATGTCACTTGTACCAATGTAGACTCCAATAACTGACTGTTGGCCCTCCCCATCTGAGTGCTGTGAAGTAGCTTAATAACATCCTTGACTCTGGCATCAGAGAGGCAACACATCACCCTGGATTCTTGCTTTTGATTCTTTACTCTCTTCATGGTATATCGGGGTCACTGACCAGGCCAGCATTTGTTGCCTAACCCTAATAGCCCTTGAACTTTGTGGCTTCTGAGCCATTTCAGAGGACAGCTAATAGCCACATTTCTGTGGATCTGAAGTCACATCCAAGGCAAGTTTCCTTCCCGAAAGAGCATTTGTGAATTAGTTGGGTTTTTACTGAGACTAGTTTTAAATTCAATTTTATTCACTGAATTAAAATGCCACCAGCTGCCATGGTGGGATTTGAATGAAGCATTAAGCCTCTGGATCAATAGTCCAGTGACATTACCAGTATATCACCATCTCCCCTGTCTGTGGTTGCAGAAATATGTGGTTGTCTGCATATTCCTCTGACTATCAAACCCTTATATTACTTCCAACCTTCTTTGTGCTTCCATGCTCAGCTGAGCTGCCCATGATGCAATGGATTTGCTTCTCTCCTTTCTTGAATAGTAAAATATTTGCTAACCTCTGGTCTGCTGTTCTTTCTCCCTCATGTTTTTATCCAATTTCTCCTTATGTAGATCTGTGCTATTCACTGCAGCCATGTCCTGTGGTAGTGAATTTGTTTCTCTTTGTTTCCACACTGTAGGGAATCTAATCTAATCTAATCTAATCTAATATTTCTCCTGAGTTCCCATCTGGGTGTATTGGTGATATTTTATATTTATGACCAGTAATTTTGGTCTCTCTATAAGCGACAACTTATTCTCTATGTTATGCCTAGAAAAACCATCCAATTTTAAAGACCATATAATATTCACCCTCAGTTTTCTGTTTTGCGCGGGCAAGAGTCCAGCCTATTTGGTCTTTTGTGATCATTACAACTTCTCAGTTCTACTATCATCTTTGCAAATATTTTTGCACCTCCTCCACAGTTCACAGGTGTTTTTGTACATTTGTACAGCTGTTGTACTGTTAATGGTAACCAGTCTACACGTAAGGAACGTTGTGTTGGAGTTCAGATCAGTGGATGGTGTTCACCTGTATTCAGATTACACTAGGCATTACAGTTTACTTTGAAATACAATGAAGCATGGGAGTGTGTGGACTCAGCTGCTGTCTTTGCAGTGAACACAAATTGGCTGCTGTCTGTATTGACTTTGGTTTGAGTTCCATGTACCCACATGCAACTTGAGACCCAGTCATTTAACAGTATTGAGTCAGGTCTGGATTAATATTAAGAGTTTCTGCACTGGATAATTTCTATGGTGAGTGATTCACAACTCTCTGCTTGTGAGGCTCACATTTAGTGGGAACACTCTCACTAAATGTGGGGCTCTCCCAAGATCCTTGATATTTAAATGAATAAGCAGCAATTCAGGACATGAATGACTGTCGATATTTGCATGCAATGTGCAAGGTTTCCCTTTATTCGACATCTCAGGGGGATTTACTGTCAAATAACCTTTGCAAATCAATAACTGCAAAACATTAAATAAGATTGTAATAATCAGGTCAACACCTTAAATTAAAGATCATATAATCAGAGAGTGGACAATCAGTGTGCATAAAATCAGTCAATACATAGTAAATGTATGATGTACGTTGTTAGTCAGTTAGTGGACAGGCAGAATGTATGCAAGTGTCAGTATACAATTGGCCAGTTTATCTTTAGTCAGTAGAAATAGGTAATTCAACCTAATACATCCATATTTTTGACCTCAACAGGATCCACATGTACCCTCACATTAACCAGCACTGCATCACTACTACCTGCTTTCATCTACTGTCTAATATCCAGTCCTGAATGAGCAGAAATTTCCTCTAAATATTGGAATGCTGAGGCGATTGCCTTGGCCCCAGTTGCAAACTCCATTCCCACTGATCAACTCCATTCTTTCCTTCTGAGGCTGAAACAAACTGCTCACAAATGTGGTGTCATATTTAAGTCATGATAGGCTTCCAATGATATATTTTGACCATCACCAAGACCCCTTGCTTCTGCCCTCATAGCATTGCCCCACTGTACCCTTCATATGGTCGTCTGCAGCTGATACCCTCATCCATTCTTTGCTATCTCCACTCAGAATTCTTTCCAATAACTTCCCATCACAAATGTTGAACTGGCTAGCCTGAATTTTCTTTGTCTGCGCCTTCCTTTTTATTATAATAATGGGGCACCATTAGGAGTCCTCCATTCCTCTGGCACATTACCTGTGGCAAGAAAGGATTTGAAAATTATTTCCTGATATCTCCCCCATTGCCTCTTCCATCAGCCTAGTATATTTCTCATGTAGGCCAATGGATTTATCCACTTTTACGATTGTTAAATCCACTAGTACCTCCTCTGTCCCTATGATAATTTGTTCTAATATTTCAGTCCTCCATTCTTATGTCTGTACCTGTGTTGTCCTTTTCCATTAGGAAGACCAATGCAAGCTATTCAATGAGGACTGCCCACATCTTCTAGGTCCACACATAGATTGCCTCTACAGTCCCTAATGGGCCCTACTCTTTCTCTACTTATTCTTTTGCTCTTCATATATTTAAGAAATTATTTTGGGTTTATTTCAATCTACTCATACATGCTCTCTTTTTCAATCTTTTTTCTTTCCTAATCTCTGTTTTAAGATCCCCCTGCACTTCCTATACTTTTCTTTACAGAAAAGTGTGTTCAGCCTTTTTTGAAATTTATAACTCTTGCCTTTTGCATAATCCTTATATATATTTTTATCAGGTTCACCAATGTTAAAATCTCTTTCTTTCATATTGTTGAGCCCAGAATTGTTCACAGTTCTCCAAGTTCAAATCAAGTTTTAGCATAACTTATCTGGTTTTTATTTCTTTCGCTCCAGAAACAGACCCTAGTGTTTTTGCTTGTTTTTTTAAAATGTTTTTGTTAATCTGTGGTGTTACTTCTAGCGTTCTGTGTTTTATACCCACTGCTTTTGCAGCTCCACTAGCCCAGTTATTTGTCTCTTTTTGTATTATTAGTTTTATTTTGTTGTCTACGGTGAGAGAAACAGAGTTTTGAGTCCAGTATGACTTCTTCAGAATTGAAATGAATGACAAAAAGGTAATTTTTAAAATGCATTTGACAGTAGGGTAAGGGGAGCAAATGAAACATATGGTGAATATGCCCAGAGCCAAAGATAAAGGGAGTGTCAATGAGGTTAGGGAGAAAAGAAGATGTGAAGTGTGTGTAAATTATAGGTGCGCAAAGGAGAAAATAAGTCCACTGTGCTGACAGCAAACCCAATTAAACACAAGCAAGACAAAGTTTGGGGAAGAGAGGGTTGTAATCAAAATGGAGGATAGTATTCATGTTCTGAAGTTGTTGAAGTCAGTGTTGAATTCTGAAGATTGTAAATTGCCTAGGCAGAAAGTGAGGTGCTGTTCTTCCAGCTTTCATTGAGCTTTGCTTGAAAATTATAGCAGGCCCAGTATAGAAATGTTAGCATGGGAGCAAGATGGTTCATTGAAATGGAAAGTTTATTTACTCTTGGTACCATCACAATTTGTTCCATTTGCTCTTCCTCCCCCTCTGTCAACAGCATAAAAACCATTGCTTTCCAGTACTTTTTCAATTCTAATGAAGAGTGGTTTTGGACATGAAACATTAACTCTATTTCTGCCTCCACTGATGGTGCTACAGACCAGTTGAGTTTCTTCAACCATTTTCTATATCTATTATAATTGGTGAGTTTATAGTCAGTACACACTTGGTATACAATTAGTCAATACACAGTCAGCATACTATCGTTAAGGATACAGTTAGTCAGTATACATTTATTTTGTATACAGTCAGTACATATAACTAAATTGTCACTAATAGTCAGACAACATAATGTCATTGAAAGTGCAGACTTTGAGCAGCACCATTGCAAAGTGCAATAAGTGTTTGAAATTTTACATGGATTGGGAAACTTGAAGTAAGATGAATCATAGCCTGTAGCAATGATCAGAAATTTTGCACCTTGAATAAAATGCATTGAAAAGGCCAGTGTAAGTGATCTATAGTTGGAAACTTTATTATTGCTGAATGTGCACTGTTTTTAAATAGTTCAATGTGCAATGTAATTTTTATAGTGCACTCAAATTGATTTTTGCTAGAAGCAATCATATTTCCAACTGTGTCAGGTTTAATTCTTAGCACTGAGGATAACCAGCAATGCCACAATTATTACTGATGCTGAGGATTTTAGGTGCTATCAATGACACAGCTTCTGCAGATTTTGCTTTATCAGTTTGTTTAAATGACTGTGTTTGCATTCATAATGATATGTGCCTGAAATTTTGCATCTCAAGTTGCCTCTTAATTTTCACTTGCCATCATTGCATCAATTTAACTGATTTACCAAAACACCGAAATGTCTGAACAACAGAGAGCCAAATTTAAGCATACTTAATTATCCCCGCAAGACTTTCATTGCTTGATCAATACATTCCTCTTTTTTGAAGTGTGGTCACTGGTCCTACTTGAGGGAAATTATCAAACAATTGGTGACCAACAAGCAACAATGATACACTGGCCAGGAGGAAAAAGACAACGTTGATCGAGGTGAACAGATAGATGGACCTAATGGAACAGAAACACTGATCTTGAGAAATAGAAACACTAATCTAAAGAAAGAATAAACTGATCCAGAGGAACTGATACATTAAATCAGAGGACTAGATACACTGATTGAGAGGATCAGATACACTGATCTAGGGAATAGATACACTAGTCTAGGGGAACAGATACACTGTTGTATGGAATATATACTGACTTAGGGGAACAGACACATTGCTCTAGAGGAACAGATACACTGGTCTTGAGGAACAGAAACACTGATCTCAGGAATAAGCATGCCACTCTAGAGAATAGATGCACTGATATAGGGGAGCAGATTCACTATGCTATGGTAAAAGATGCATTGATCTAGAGGAAGATACACTGACCTAGAGGAGCAGGTGCACTGATATAGATACACTGATCTATTGTAACCAATACACTCATGTGGAAAAAAGATATAGTGATTGGGGGAGGCTGAATCTCTGATGTGAGAGGACAGATGCCCAGATCATTTTGGGAACTCAGGAACACTGGCACATGAACACAACAGAAGAGAATACTGGCTCTGCTCTTTTCTAATATAAACAAGACCAATCCTAACCAAATGATGTGTACACCTGCCCTTCCTTTCCTCTGATCCTTATTAATTGCTATTTTGAATCATAGTAATTCTTGGATATGTGTGTGTGGGAAGTGTAAGATCCTGATGGTTTTGAGGAGATTCGTGAGCTCATAACTCAATCCAGTGCCATCCCATTTACATAGTTAAATATTGATCTTCTTTGTACACAGAACAACCTTTAATATGCAGCTTTCAAATAGACTATCTTCCCCTGCAATGAAATTTCAATAGGGAAATGTCTCATATTTAAATAGCTGCATCTAATTTGATGTGACTGATATTCCACTACAAAGGCTGCTCAACAGCTGCTGTGTAATTGAATGAAACGTACAGGACAGTTTTAAACTCTTTGCATAAATACATCTAATGTGCAAAATTGTCTAACTAACAGATATTTGGTGCATCAGCACTTTTATAAGCATACAGAATTTGGGAATATTTTCTAATTAAGCTGAACTTCCTGAGACATTTGCAGATGTGGACACAATTTCAATGTTTAAAAGACACTTGGATAAGTGCATGAATAGGAAAGGTTTGGGGGTTATGGGCCAGGAGCAGTCAAGTGGGACTAGTTTAGTCCGGGATTATGTTCGGCATGGACTGGTTGGACTGAAGCACCTGTTTCCGTTCTATGACAGAATGATTCTATGTTCAAAGTTGACATTATGCACCTCGGGAGAAAGTGGGAGTTGAACCTGGCCCTCCTGACTCATATGGAAGAACACTACTATTATATCACATGAGCCTTACCACACAAATTTTGGCATAATGTCTGATCATAAACCATTGCTGAAAGAATGATCACCACCACATTTAATTAATTGGGAACACTTGTGTGACAGGTTATGTGAAATCATATTGGAGAGGATGTGTGACTGGGTGCACCATGGAAAGTGTGAGTCAATATGCCATTGGATTTAAGCAGGGTGCATGACAGCGTGCATCATGGGATGTGCGAGACACGGTCAGGGTCTATCACAGGATGCGTGAGACAGGATTGTGAATAGGGTGTGAAAGACAGAGTGTGTCTTAGGATTTGTGGTACAGTGCGTCACAGGGTGTGTGAGATAGGGTGTGTCTCAGGATTTGAGAGACAGTATGCATCATAGGTTTTAAAAGACAGGGTGTGTCATAGGGTCTATGAGACACTGTGTGACATTGTAGGAAAGGGTATCTCCCAGAAAGTGCATGAGACAGAGTGTGTCACATGGTGTGCATGACAGGGATACATAATATAGTATTTCACAGGTTTAATGAGACAGGGTGTGTCATAGGGTGTATAAGACATGGTGTCTTGCATTGGTTTTGGGGTAGGGTATGTCACAAAACATGTGAGACAGTGTGTCATAGGATATGTAAGATAGGTGTTAAAGACAGGATGAATCACATTGCTTGTGAGATGGGGTATGCCATAGTATATGTGAGACAGTGATATTCACAGAAAGATCGGGTGTGCTGCACAATATGTCATGCATGTATTTTATTCATTGTGTCTTACTTACCACAGTTTGTGTGACACATGTTGCCTGTGTAGGTAATAACTTTCTAAATGCAGGAACTGGCTGCAAAAGCCTGGCACTGTGTAATTTAATTAAATTGTCAATTATATGAAAACAAATGATGAGAACGTCACACTGGTAATCAGGCTTTCTGATTGTGTCCTGGCCAGGTAATGATTGTGGAGTGGGAATATCACCAAGGATTTCCCAGACACAAGTTAGAAACTTCCTGATTCCACGGAGGCAAGTATAAAGATAGCACTGTGATCAAATTGAGAAATAAGGGTGTCAGGTCCATGCCCTGGTTTATTATTACATCTTTGAATCAATGTTGGAGATGCATGACTAGCGGGAGCAGCAAGTAGCCAATCATGACAAGTTAAAAGTCTAATACGATGCAAAGCAAGGACGCCATTGAGCTTGCAACACCATGGCAACAGCTTCCTGCTGACAGGTTGGAGTGTGGACACAGTTATCAAAACTGGAGACTTTATGCCTCTGTAACAGGGCCACAGGGTTGAACGTTCCTTGCAGCTGAAAGCGTAAACACCCAGTGCCTGGATTAAAGACAACTCCTTGGGACTGCAAAGAACTGTAGGAGATATCATTCTGTTATCATGGCTCCCGTGTGCATTAACAAAAGTAGGAGAAAGAAAACAAGTTCTGCTGAGAGCAATTGAACATCTAGGGGCTAAATCACCAACATCATAATTTCTGGATTACTACCTGAGTCATACAACACCAGTTTTGTTTACTGTTGGACTATAGCCCGGTGTTGTGTGATTTTTTAACTTTGTCCACCCCAGTCCAATACTGGCACCTCCAAGTTAACCTGAGTCATATGCAAATTGGTAGAAAGTAAATCAGATAAAAAGAGTTGGATCAAATCAGGTATGGCAGAAATGGATTCTGATACATGGGACACTGGTATTAGTATTGGGGAGACGGGGATCATTAGGCAGTCTTCACCTGAACTGTGCTGGCAAATCAAGGGCTGAAGATTCCATCATCAAAAATAGAGCGAGTCGGATGAGCATTGGTCGTACATTCTACGTTAAATTCGCATGTTCTTGTATATAATCATTCTCCAGTGTCCTAAATAAACTATAGTTGTCAGTTTACAGGACTCGTTATTCTCATGAGAAACCTTTTTATCATTTAACCTTCCCTGCTCTCCATCTTATTAGCGGCCTCCCCTTTTGTTCTACCCCACCCACCCCTTTCACTTGTTTAGAGGTAATTGCTTGTAAAACTTGTCTTTGCTCTACCGAAAGGTCAACGACCTTTGTCTTTTTTTTGCCAAAGACGCTGGCTGACGTAACGAATATTTCCAACATTTTATATTTCAGTTTGTAATTTCAGAATCCAGCGTGTACAAAATTGAAAGGATTTATTCATCTTTCCGAGGTATATTTCAAGGTTTAGGGATTTATCTCTTCTCGTTGCTCATTTCCACTGACAGATGACACTCAGTTGCGAGTGTGAGCAAGCGTGAACATGCACACCCCAGTGTGACCGAGTGATCTCTTCCAATTGCTGGTGACCCCTAATCTGATGTCTGCTCGCCTTCATTTTTATTTACCGCTGCTCATCTCCCAGGCAAAGCGCCAGTGTTAAAAAAAGACAAGATTTTTAATGAACGCAAAAAGAATGATCAGCTGAGTTGCAAGATTCATCTCTTTGTTTACGGTAGATGTCCTTTCGTGCGAATAATATTTGAATTATGTCTAGAATGTGTTGTTCAGTGCGAAATAAACTAATTCACTCGATGCAGAAGGAATGAACCTTTTATAAAATGAAAATCATTGATTTTGCCTCTTGTCGTTTAATGCTTGTTCCACACCAAACACACTTCTATGTTTTCTCATGTTGTGCCTTTCTTTTGCAGTGGGAAATTGCAATGAGATGGTCCAATTAAAAAGGGGTGGGACCTTCATACAAACAACGTACGTTAAACAAGGCATTACAACGCGAACGGACAATTTACACAGGATTCAACAACCATTGGAGACAGTGGGATGAGGCCCTTATTCACAGCCTGTGGTTTGTGGAATTAGTGCTGCTGAAGGCGGCTACAAATCAAATGAAAGACTTATTTAACAAGAAAAAGGCAAATAGAGTCATAGAGATGTACAGCATGGAAACAGACCCTTCAGTCCAACTAGTCCATGCCGACTAGATATCCCAATCCAATCTAGTCCCACCTGCCAGCACCCGGCCCATATCCCTCCAAACCCTTCCTCTTCATGCCCACCCAAATGCCTCTTAAATGTTGCAATTGTACCAGCCTCCACCACTTCCTCTGGCAGCTCATTCCATACATGTACCATGCTCTGTGAAAACGTTGCCCCTTAGGTCCCTTTTATAGCTTTCCCCCTTGCCCTAAACCTTTGCCCTCTAGTTCTGGACTCCCCCACCCCAGGAAAAAGACTTCGTCTATTTATCCTATCCATGCCCCTCATAATTTTGTAAACCTCTTTGAAATCACCCCTCAGCCTCTGGCGCTCCAGGGAAAACAGCCCCAGCCTGTTCAGCCTCTCCCTATAGCTCAAATCCTCCAACCCTGGCAACATCCTTGTAAATCTTTTCTGAACCTTTCTAGATTCACAACATCTTTCCGATAGGAAGGAGACCAGAATTGCACACAATATTCCAACAGTGGCCTAACCAATGTCCTGTACAGCCTCAACATGATCTCTCAACTACTGTGCTCAATACTCTGACCAATACGAGAAAGCATACCAAACGCCTTCTTCACTATCCTATCTACCTGTGACTCCACTTTCAAGGAGCTTTGAACCTGCACTCCAAGGTCTCTTTGTTCAGCAACACTCTCTAGGACCTATCTGAATTAAATTCCATCTGCCACTTCTCGGCCCATTGGCCCATGTGGTCAAGATCCTGTTGTAATCTGAGGCAATCTTCTTAGCTGAAAGGATTCCTGAAGAAAGGCTCATGCCCGAAACGTCGATTCTCCTGCTCCTTGGATGCTGCCTGACCTGCTGCGCTTTTCCAGCAACACATTTTCAGCTCTGATCTCCAGTATCTGCAGTCCTCACTTTCTCCTAACCTTCTTAGCTGTCCACTACACCTCCAATTTTGGTGTCATCTGCAAAACTTACTAACTATACCTCTTATACTCCATGGCCACGTTCATATGAAACAAAAAAAGCAAGTGGTTGCACAGAACCGGTTAACTCAACTCTGTCCATAGTTCTGCGGATTTTCAGTATTTTCCATTCTTATTTCCGATTTCCAGTTTACTTCAATATAACGACAACATAGAATGCACTGAGAGAGTTATCTGTGTTAATGCTCGATACGTAAATAACGAAACTGTTGAAATTCACACAGAAGGGAAATTTCCCTTCAGCGTTGGAGGAAGATTTCAACAACATCGATTATCTTCCCTGTGCACAGAGATGAGAGATCCTGTACGTCAACATTGCTTCTGCATCACTGAACATTATAGGAAGTAGTAGACAAATATATCAAGATTGCAGTAGATAGCATGTGGTCCTCTTTGTCTGTCAGATGAATGATGTGGCACTCAGAGTTGTTTGCAAAACAGAACAATTCATCATTTACATGCAAGTGTCAAACCTGGTCTTTCTGGTTGAGGTATGATAATACATCACACAAATCAGTTCAATGTGTGAATTCAGTCACCAAACAGGGAAACCTGAAAGTGGAGCGAGAATCTGAAACAGCAATTCGGAGCGGGTTGGAGAGATTTATTTCAATCCGAAACACGGAATGTACCCCCGGGCGGTGCCCCATTGTGGGGCACTGAGACAGCGTGAGATGCAGATTCGCAAGGGTAGGGCTCCATGCTGTGAGTGCGCAATTGGAAAATTGACTCTTTCGTTCCATTTACATTTCAGGGCTTTTCCTTTTAAATTCCGTAACATCTTAAGTGGAGAGCCAATTGCCACATGTGCATCAGCGACCTGTAAGTGGAGAAAACCAGCTATTTAACAGCTGGGGAGTGGTAGTGGTGCGCACCTGTCAAACCGCTCCTGGGAGGCTGAGGATGCTGGATTGCCTGAGGCCCGGGGTTCTGGCCTGTTGTGTTCTGTGCCGATCGTGTGTCCGCACGCATGAGACTCTTCGGGAAACCTGGGCTCACCAGGGGTCTTGCGGGGAGGGGAGGGGAGAGGTGGTGAACCGGCCCCGGTCGGAAAAGGAGCAGGTCAGAGCCCCTACAGTGCTCAGTAGTGACATAGCTCCTGAGAATAAAAGGACTCATGTGGTGCGGTGGTAATGTCCCTACCTCTAAGACAGGAGGCCCAGTGTCACTCCCGCTCCCGATTTGTGTAGTGAACAGGTTGGTTAGAAAACATCTGGGAGAGCTGGTCCCCTCACTGAATCACCAGATCCCAGACCATTAGTGGATAATGGGGGAGATCAGTTCCCAACACCTTTGTCCCATTGGATGGTGGAATCTCAATCCTTTACAGTCGGCTATTTGATATACCGTGAGGAGGTGCACTTGGGAGTCGTATCTTGAGACGGTGTCCCAACGCATGGGAGGGATCCACGCCTTTAGACACAACCACTTCCTTCACATGGGCAAGTCTGCAAAATGAACTAAACTCTCCAAAAACATCACGTACCACGACAGAGCTGCCAACCAGCGTTTTGAAGACTTACCCCATCCGTATCCTCCCCATCCCATTTATCTCGCAACTTTTACGATCTCAGAACGGTTCACGGCCAACGAAGTAAATTAGAATTGTAGCCAGAGACGGATTCAAACGGAGCACTTTTGTTCAAAGAAGTGCAGTCTAATGGTAATCTGCGTTCAAATTTAAAGAAAAGGATGGGTTTCGCAGTGTGATTCCTCATCCCTCAAATCCACGGGATGTCCGGAGCACTGCAGAAATTTGGCCGAAATCGTGTTGGGTGCTTTGTTTAATTTGGTATTAAATCCTAATCTTGTAAGAGAAGACGTACCACTTTCACTTGAAGTGTTTCGAGGGGCTTTAAGATACCATTCACATATTACACAGTGCAATGTCTGTGTTGGTAATTTACTGAATCATCTGTTGACTCTCCAACTGCTGCTGGGAATAAAACATGTCACATGTGTGCACTTGCTGACCAAACATTTGTTCGGTTTAGGAGCGATTCGACAGCTCCTCACTGAAGTCCTCAAGCTAGTACAATGGGATAGGCGTCACTATACCGCGTTACAACGAGGGGGACAATGGAGCGCAATCCAAAACAGGTACAACCACAATAAGAGGATTTGGAATCAAGTCTATAGAAGACATACGATAACCCATTAGTTTTGTCTTGGCGTATTACTGTGTACATGGGATCTGCATGATCCAAAAAAGGACCACTGACATTGCATTGACCCTGTAGATAGTTATTATCGTTGTAAGATTGAATTGTACATCTTTAGACATTCAAACGAGGCTTGTAAAAAGAGGTCTGTGTATTAAATGTATTTACAGATTGTAATTTGCCAAAAGGCTCTTGTGAACAGTGCAGAGGGTTGGCTGAGTTTCTGACAGTTCAGGCATACTTCATACTTGGACACATTTCCAATATTTACAATGTGACACAGTGACAAGTTTTTGTAGATCGTGAATATGTATGTGAGCTGATAAAACACCCTCGAATGTGACAGGAACCATTTAATTGCATTGAAAATGAAACCCGAAATTACTGGCAATACAGCTACTGAAAAGAGGAAAGACGGGTTATTATTTTGGTTCGAGAGCTTTTGTCAGAGTCACATTTTGAGATTTGCAGCTTTCCCTTTTTAAATACTTTATTTAATTTCTTAGATGTGACAGGGTAATGTTTTCACACATACCCTTTGTTCAAAGAACTGCATGATTTCTTCCTCATCCATCTCCTGTTAAAATTACACCCAGCCCACATCTGTACCACGATCACTGTCATATTCCAAAAAATGGATGTAGGAATACTGCAAATTAAAAGAATTGCCATTTGGGACCAACACCAGAAACTGTGTGGGAATGGGTGCAATTCAGATGTCACCCCTGAAGAACATTCTTGTCCTTGCAGGAATTCAGCCGGAAAGGAGCAGAAGTTGTCTAATTTCACAGGTCTCTCATTCATTTGGTGCCAAAGAACTGTTTGCTCAGTTTGGTCAACTGATGTGATTTCACACAGAAACTTCATTACTGGGCTTCATTGCCTGATTCGGCCAATAAAAGATATCACTGGGCGAATCATTTGGCTCTCTTGTAGAGAATCTAATCTAATCTAATCTTCTTGCAAGCTTGTTTGAGTGATCTTCTCCAGGAGTCATTTCCCTGATGATGGTATTCAGATACCCATTCACTGTAACCCTGGATTCCTGGATTGTGGCTTTTCAGTTCATGGTGCAGGTCTGAGGGAAGCATGGGAGTCTCCAGAGTCCTTAAATACTTCAATTTGACCATCTCGGTTCCATTCACAACAGAAAACGATCTTCAGAACCAGAGAATATGCCTTCTTGACCTGTTTGCAGGCCTTTGACACCATTAACCTACACCATCCTCCTCGAAGAATTCACCTCTGTTTTTCAGCTGTGTGTCAACTGTGGCCCAATTAGTAGTATTTTTGCCTCCCAGTTTCTGGGTTTAAATCTACCTCCAGCATTCGATCACAAAAATCAATTTCATTCTCTGAGTGCAGTATCGAGGGGTATTATTGAAGGTGCTGTCCTTCAGGTGGCAATATTAAAAGGATGTCCTGATCTTCCCACTTTGGAGCATGTAAAAGTTTACAATGCTCTATTTTGAGGAATAGGGGAGTTATCTCTGGTGTGCTGGCCAATATTTATTCCTCAATCAAGATTACAAAAGATATTGTCCAGTCATCATCCAACTGATGTTTGTTGGTGTTTGTTGAGTGTGAATTAGCTACTTAATTTCCTAAAATAAAAATTGACTTCACTTAAAATGCACTTAATTAGTTATAAGGCATTTGAAGCAGTTGATTGTCATGAAAAGTATTATGTAAATGTAAGTTTTTCTTTATTTGGTGGAAACCGCACTTGCTTGGTTCATTTTCATTTACTTACACATGTGAGTGTATCATTTTTCATTGTGTTTCTTTCCAATCCCAAACAATACTCTCTGATAGTCATTAAGGAATAGCACTTTGCTACACCGTAGTTCTTAAGCCATAGGCTATACTTGGCAATATCATCCAAAAACAGTGCTACGTTGGACCTGTTTGCTGAGAACCAACTCTACCTCATTAGTACCTCTCTCTTGATTCTACCATTATCTCTAAATTATTGGACTGATCCTCTGACATATTTAACTGGATCAGCAGTAATTTCTTTCAATTAAATATTGTGAAGACAGAAGGAATTGTCTTCAGTGCCACTCCAAGCTTCATTCCCTTACCATTCATTCAATACTTCTTCATGGCAGCTATCTGAAGATATTTCAGTTTGTCCTCAAGTTTGGTTGACTGTTTTACTCTGAGATGAGCTTCCAAACATACTCATGTAATCACTAATACCACTATATTTCGATCTATAACATAATTTGACTCCACTCCACTCCAGTTCTTCCTCCACTCTACTGCTGAAATCCGCATTCATGCCTTTCCTACTTGTAGATCTGAGTATTCCGCCACAAACTGGTTAGTGTCCCATGTTTTGCCCTCCATAACCTTGAGGTCATCCAAAACTCTGCTGCCCATTGTAGTGTTGATAACAAGGTCAGTTAGGTTGACCTGACAGAATATGAGTTTCTTGACTGGGGCTGTTAATCTGGTCCAATCAGGAAGCCTTGGCTGATAGATAAGAACAGGTGTATCAGACATCCTGTTGTGGAAGAGCCGGTGTTGGACTGGGGTGGACAAAGTTAAAAATCACACAACACCAGGTTATTGTCCAACAGGTTTATTTGGAAGCACTAGCTTTCGGAGTGTGCTCCTTCATTCGGTGGTTGTTCAGTATAAGATCATAAGACACAGGATTTATAGCAAAAGATTACAGTGTCATACAGTGATATATTGAACAAAACGGATTGTTAAGTCTTTCATATTTTAGAATGCAAACTTCGGTTCATTAATATGTAAATCCCAGAACTACTTTTAAGTCACCTTCTCGAGATAAATTAAGGTTTTGTAACAAAAGGTGACATTACTGCTCAGACAATGCATTAAAGGTGTGAGGTCAGAGTCTGTCTGTATCCTAGTCTTGAGTCAGACTGGTGCTATTTCCAAGCTCTGAAAGCTAGTGCTTCCAAATAAACGTGTTGGACTATAACCTGGTGTTGTGTGATTTTTAATCGAGTCAGACTGGTGCTGTTTCCAAAGTGGAATTTACAAAATATTACACATATTGACTGCCTGCATTGACTACCTGCAGATTATATATTTTTTGAGCAAAATAAAATGTATCTGAATTTGTATTTGCAGATATATTCTATTTTGTGCATTTTAGGGGCAAAATAGAATGTATCTGCAAATACAAATTCAGATATATTCTATTTTGCTCAAAAATTGCAAAATCTGCAGACAGTCAATGCAGGCAGTCAATACATGTAATATTTTGTAAATTCCAGTTTGGAAATAGCACCAGTCTGACTCAAGATTAAAAATCACACAACACCAGGTTATTGTCCAACAGGTTTATTTGGAAGCACTAGCTTTCAGTGCTGCTCCTCCACCTGATGAAGGAGAAGTGCTCCTGAAAGCTAGTGCTTCCAAATAAACTTGTTGGACTATAACCTGGTGTTGTGTGATTTTTTAACTTTAGACATCCTGCTCACTCTGAGAGCTGGCTCTGAGGGAGCTGGGTCAGTATCAAGTGTTCTTCATGTGTAAATAAAGGGAGACTTGGTGACAGGATACTGCCCTCTGTAATGTTATTTCGCCCATTTCTTTACATGCACCAAGCTCTGTTCACCAAATGTCCCTGTGTTCACTGGCCTACATTGTCTCCAAGATGAAAACAATTGTAAAGTTTTCATTCTTGCTTTCAAGGCCCTTCATATCTCCCCATATCTGCAATTTCCTCCACCCTCACAGACCTCAGGGGTATTTGCACTCACCTAATTATGCCCTCTAATTCATCCCTGAATTTCATTGCTGCACCATTGGTGGCCAAACCTTGGCCTAACTGGAACTCCTTCCTTAAATGTCTCTGTCTCCAACTTACTTTCCTCCTCTAAGAAATTCCTTGTAATCAACTCATATGCTCATTTTTTAGTCACGTGTCCCATGTATTTAATGTGCCTCAGTGTTATATTTTGTTACTAATGCTCTTGTGTGGCACATTGGGCCATCTTATTACATTAACAGAACTAGATAAACACATGTTATCTTTGGAATAGCAAAGAATGCTAAAATTTGTCAGAAATACCATAAATGCTGTGATTTTAGGCAAAAGCTGGAAATGCTATGGAATTGCAGGAATGCCAGGGCACCTGGGAATGGTCCAGGACAACATCCAGCATTGAGTATCACATGAAGAGGAAGCACTAGCAATAATTGTCTCTATGCATCCTTCAATCTTGACAGCACCTGCCACTTTGCTGATAAAGTATCCACAAAGTAGCTGATTGAGACAGAATGCTGCTTAAGCAGACTGCAGTTAACAGGACTGATTGTAACTGCAGATATTGCAAGACATAGTGGAGAACTTTACTGAAGAACCGTATAGAGGAACCACACTATTATAAAACCAACTGCAACAGCAAACAATCAGCAATACCAGCAAAAATTCAGGCAACATTTACAAGGATCATCCTAGAATGGTGGTGCTATAAGATCAGCAAAGACTGAATAAGTTAGGATGCTTTTCTCCAGAAATGAGAAGACAAGTGCTGACCTGATAGGGTAAATGTGGATAATATGTTTTCACTTACTTGAGAAAGTGAAACTACAGGCCAAAAATAAAAGATAGGCACTACCTAAATCCAATAAAGATTAGAGGAGGAATTTATTCATCCAGAGACTACTAAAGATGTGCAACTCACTACCACAGGGATTGGTTAATGTGAATAGTACAGATATGTTTAGGTTGTAAGTTTGCTTGCTGAGCTGGAAGATTCTCAGACGTTATGTCACCATGCTAGGTAACATCATCAGTGAGTCTCCGGTGAAGCATTGGTATTCTGTCCCACTTTCTATTTGCGTGTCTTGGTCTTTTAAAGTGGGTGATATCATTTCCAGTTCTTTTTCTCAGAGGTTGGTAAATGGGGTCCAAATTGATGTGTTTATTGATGGAGTTCCGGTTTGAATGCCAGGACTCTAGGAATTTCTGTGCATGTTTCTGTTTAGCCTGTACGAGGATGGATGTGTTGTCCCAGTTGAAATGGTGTCCTTCTTCATCTGTGTGTAAGGATACTAGTGATAGTGGAACAGAACACAGCGCTTCACCGGAGGTTCACTGATGATCTTACCTAGCATAGTGACAAAATGTCTGAGAACAAACCTACCGGGTTAGCGAGCAAATTTACAATCCGAACCTCAATCTGAGCTACAAATTTTCTCAAAAATCACAATATAGATATGTTTAAGGGGAAGTTGGATACATGATGGAGAAAGGAAAAGAAGGATATAGTAATAAGGAAAGATGAAGAGAAGTGGACAAGCACTCATGTGGAATGTGAACACTGGCATTGATCAATTGGCTTCGACGGCCTGTTTCTGTGCTTAAATTTCATCTAATGTGACATACATTCCTCCAGTAGATGTTCCTAACCCCAAGGAGATACACAAGTTTGCGCCCTCTCTTAACCTAAGAATTTTAAGACCAAAATGGAGAAAAGTCCCATATAAAATTATTCCTCCTTTCGAATCTTTTAGAGTTTTGCCTGAGCCAACACTCAGAGAGAACAGCCTCTTTATGGTTACCTTCCTATCAGCTCACAAAATTGAGAGAGCCTTTACTTCATGCTCTCCAATCCAGTGGATTCACATCTCAAAAGATTTAGGCCTCTAATGTTGAGCTGCTTTACAGAATTCAAGGCAATGAGAGTGACCTGTAGCTTATATCTCATGCTAATGACTGGCTGGAAGCCCAGTGAAAAGTCTGAAGAATATAGGAGCCATTGCCAGTCTCTTGCTGGTTGATGCCTTCATTTACTAACACTACTGCTAAAATGAGTTATTAATTCAACAGCACATTTATAAGCTACAGTTCAAAGGATTGGTGATTTGCAGAACAAAGTGTTCAGAAATAAAGTGCACTTCAATTGCAGAGTGAGTGGAACCCAGTTCCTGTGAAATGAATAATTCTGGGCTTCCTATCTTCATGAATTTATTACTGCTGTTGTAACCCAAGATAGGGTTTATGGTTAACTCATTCTGCTTTCACACATAAGAGACAAGTCTGGTGCATCTTCCGGTACAAATAAGACTGAAGCATAAAGACGGGGAATTCCTCAAGGTTACTCCCATCTGATCGCTGCACCATTTTTTGGTGGGGATTGTAGGTTCTCACCACACTACGTTATATGACAGAGATGAAAAAATGCCATAAAAAGAATCACGCCTCTTCACAGTCCATCAGTTTGAATGCAAAAGCAAGAATCATCTCAGTCTGTATCTTCCTTCAATACCTATCATATTCTGCCTTACGTACTTCAACATACTCCTAACTCCATCAATAATCTATCCCACTGATTCTTCCCTTTTCTCAGGGCAAACTTTTCAGAGATTTTCACCATCTCCTCACAGTTCGGAAGCAATCTGTTGCCATTTTCTTTATTGTCTTTAGTGTCAGGGTGGGTGTGACAGAGGTAGGAATTGGACCCATTGTCCCACATTTAGTTTAATAATCAATAATCAACTTATTAATTCCATGTTGAGAGATATGTGTTTAAGACAACCCAAAGTGTTTTTCAATGAATGAATTATTTTGAAGTATAATCACTATTCTAAGTCTGCACTCAGTTTATATCACTGCAGGATTTTACAAATAGCAATGTGATAAAGACCAGATAATCTTTTCAGTGATGTTGTTCAGGGTGATAGGAAAACTTCACCTTTTCTTCAGGTAATGGCCAGAGATAGTTTACTTCAAACTGAGACAGCAGATGAGGGATTGAGTTTAATCTCATCTGAAAGTTCATAACACCATACAGAACCCTCCAGGAATGCAGCATTCCCTCATTACTGACCTTGCAACAATGCAGCAGCCCCTCAGTACTGAACGTCTGACAGTACATCACTCTGTACTGGCTGACCGACAGAAAATCATTCCTTTTGTACTGCACTGAGCACCTGAAGGTGCAGCCCTCACTCAGCACTGACTAAAGGTGGAACACTTTCGCCGTACTGACCCTCTGATAGGGCCCGTACTGAGGGAGTGCCGCACTCTGACAGTGTGGCACTCCCTCAGCACCAACCCTCTGATAGAGGGCTCGTACTGAGGGAGTGCCGCACTGTCAGAGGGTCCGTACTGAGGGAGTGCTGCACTGTCAGAGGGTCAGTACTGAGGGAGTGTTGCACTGTCAGAGGGTCCATACTGAGGGAGTGTTGCACTGTCAGAGGGTCAGTACTGAGGGAGTGTTGCACTGTCAGAGGGTCCATACTGAGGGAGTGTTGCACTGTCAGAGGGTCAGTACTGAGGGAGTGTTGCACTGTCAGAGGGTCAGTGCTGAGGGAGCGCTGCACTGTCAGAGAGTCCATACTGAGGGAGTGTTGAACTGTCAGAGAGTCCCACACTGTCAGAGGACTCGTACTGAGGGAGTGCCGCACTGACAGTGTGGCACTTCCTCAGTACAGACCCTCTGACAGTGCGGCACTCACTCAGCACCGACCTTCTGACAGTGCAACACTCCCTCAGTACGGACCCTCTGACAGTGCAGCACTCCCTCAGCACTGACCCTCTGACACTGCAGCACTCCCTCAGCACTGACCCTTTAATAATGCAGTACTCCCTCAATACTGACCCTCTGACAGTGCAGCACTCCCTCAGTACTGACACTCTGACAGTGCAACACTCCCTCAGTACTGACCCTCTGACAGTGCAACACTCCCTCAGTATGGACCCTCTGACAGTGCAGCACTCCCTCAGTACTGACCCTCTGACAGTGCAGCACTCCCTCAGGACGGACCCTCTGACAGTGCAGCACTCCCTCAGTACTGACCCTCTGACAGTGCAGCACTCCCTCAGGACGGACCCTCTGACAGTGCAGCACTCCCTCAGTACCCACCATGCAGCACTCCCTCAGTACTGATCCTCTAACAGTGCAACATTCCCTCAGTACTGACCCTCTAACAATGCAGCACTCCCTCAGTAATGACCCTCTGACAGTGCAGCAGTCCCTCAGTACTGACCCTCTGACAGTGCAGCACTCCCTCAGCACTGACCCTCTAACAATGCAGCACTCCCTCAGTATTGACCCTCTGACAGTGCAGCACTCCCTCAGTACTGACCCTCTGACAGTGCAGCACTCCCTCAGTACTGACCCTCTGACAGTGCAGCACTCCCTCAGTACTGCGGTGTGTGAGTTTGAATCGCTTTCTCATGTGTGGGTAGTGAGGTTTGGACCCATCAGCTTCGATCTCAGGAGTGAGCGTGGGGGACCTGTTTTGAAGATTCAGCCCGCCCTTAATAATGCTTGTTATAGCATTACATTCTTTTCCGTCAGCAACTCGAGCTCATAACAGAGGAGATCTGAGTCAGCCTTCGATTCGCCGTTGAAGTGGTGACCCGCTAAGTGGCCGATGCCGACCTTGCGTTCAGTGTCACTGGCAGAACCCGAGAGAAGAAGTGGTGCATAGATCCCCGTGATACTGACTGCTGACTTATAGAGAGGGCTGACCACAACAGGCTCAGATATCGCCGCTGGAACTATCATCACAAATAACGTGCCAGCGGTTTGCAGCAACTGGAATTCTGTTCTTAATCTGTGGTACCTCATCGAAACTTTTTGGGACCTTTATAAATAAAAGCCAAGCAGCTCAGAGCATGTCTCTCCGAGCCTTGTGTCCAGTTAGTCCCAGGCCATTGCTCTTTGCTCTCCTGCTATGTTCTCCGCCTCATCGTCACTTGCTGCTTTAGATTGTCTCACAGTTTGGGATTTATTTCGAACAGTGAAAGGCAGGCATCGCTTTGGGATAGCTTTTCCTGTTGGATGCGCAGTGGTTAAAATCTGTTTGAAATTGAATGGGAAACATTTAATCACGAGTCTGTTCTGTCTGTGGACCAGGTGCAGTTTTGAAGTGTATTTATGACAGCGTCATTAATGATCTGAAAACATAGTCAATATAAAACCGTTGGTTCAGCAACATCACTTCCATGAAAGACGCTTTAGCATAACTTTGCACTTCAAACAAATTAGATAACTTAATTTTAAAAACAGAGATTTAATTTGAACGCACGTTCATCTGCATAAATTGTTGTAGTTTAAACTGTGAGGACAAGGGGTTTTGTTGAAGATTACCAGCAGCATCTTACTACCAGCTACTCTGACCTTAAGAATGGTCTTAACTTTAATTATCGTAGTTTCATTTTAACTGCTTTTTTTTAGATTAGATTAGGTTCCCTACAGTATGGAAACAGGCCATTTGGCCCAAGTCCACACCAACCCTCCAAAGAGTAACCCACCCAGACCCATTCCCCTACCCTATATTTATCCCCGACTAATGCACCTAACACTATGGGCAATTTAGCATGGCCAATTCACCTGACCTGCACATCTTTGGATTGTGGGAGGAAACCCATGCAGACACAGGGAGAATGTGCAAACCCCACACAGTCACCAAAGTTGGGAATCGAACCAGGTTCCTGGCACTGTGAGGCAACAGTGCTAACCACTGAGCCACCGTGCCACCCCATTCTCCTCAAATCTTCCCTGCCCCTGAGCCAACATATTATAACATTCACCTTGTTCCATTCTATCATGTCCCCTTTTGGCCCTGAAGTTCACGACAATGCCATGGCTTTTTGATTGAAATTTTCAACTTTTCAAAAAAATGCATTATCTTGCTTTATTGTCAGTCTCTTGTTCTCCTTGAGAAAGTGGTACTGAGCTACCTCCTTGAACTGCTGCAGTCCATTTGCTGTAGTTAACCCCACAATGTTGCTGGCAGCTCTTCCCAATTTGTCCAAGAATCCTCCTCACCTTCCAGCACCAGATGTACTCTGTGATAAAGTGTGCAACTGATGCAAACTGTTTGCATTAAAGATAGCTCCCACCCAAACCTCCCTCCATAGTGAGTAAACCCAGAATTTGAGTTTTACTTCTGTGAATATGCAGGTCGTGAAAGGAGTCAGCTGATAAATTCAACTCACTGAAAATTAATCTGACTTCTAGCTGAACAATAAGGTCAGAGGATATGTCTGGGCAGTTATTTGAAGAGAGATCTACATCACTCCCCATCCAAGAATCAAGTTTGACTGCAAATTCTCTGAAACCTTGAGCACTCACTACATCATTAGTAGAGAGGTTATGGGGATTGTGAAATCCTACTTCCGTTGCAATGATCAATTGAGGGGCTGCCCTACAGGAGTTGAAATGCTGTTTGATTCGCTGCATGCGAAGTGGATTGCAAGGGAGGAGCTAATTCGCCCTACTCCTCCCTTACAACAACATCTTAACTTCTACTCACCCAACACCCAAACACACAACCTCTCACCATCGATGCATATACCCCTGGCAGACCAGAATGATCACAAACACCCCCTCATATCCTCACCCCACCACACTGCCACTACCACCTCCATACACACTGCACCTACTCCTCCGGCAGACCCACAGTGCCCATCCCCATCCCTCAGTCTCAGAAATTGAGTTAGCAGAGAAGCAATATATCCCATTGCCAGAATTTCAATGATGTTAAGGAGCCATTGCAAAGCTAAAGAAAAGTCTAAAACAGCATCCATGCATTTGCCATAAATGAACACTTACAAATGGTTATCAACAAATTGTACATGCAGAAAAAACCTTACATTCGCAGAATTTCACATTTGCTTATTATCCCCTGTTTATACCCTACTGCTGCTGATCAACATCAGTAAAACTCTTGATCCATCTGCACCTAATCTCTGCCATCAGCACCAAGAGATTGAGAGATTTCTACAGCAAAGAGGAATAAGTGTGTAAAAGAGAAAAGAGAGACTGGGTCACACTTTGCGCAAGAAAGAAAGTTTGATCGCACGTGCCCGCGTGTGTGAGACAGAAAGAGAGAGTTTGACCTATACTGTGCAATAAGGGGAGGGATTGACCCATACCATATGCATGTGTGTGTGTGTGTGAGAGAGAGAGAGAGAGAGAAAGGGAGTCAGTGACAGAGAAAGAGAAAGTGACTCACGTGTGATAAGGGGACAGATTGACTGTGCATGTGGAAAGACAGAGAGTCACCCAGGATAACAGAGAGATAAACTGACACTCTTTGAGAAAGACAATAACTGATGCACATTGTGATCAAGGTGCGTGTGTGTGTGTGTGTGTGTGTTTTCCACAAATTGGAGCTAATGTAACTCCCACTATATAAAAAGAATCAGGGAATTACAGACCATTGAGTTTGATAACAGTAGTAGGGAAGATGCTAAGTTCATTATTAAGGAATTTATAGGAGAATACTTAGTATAGATTTACAAAAACAAAATTATGCTTGAATAGTCTACTAGAATTCTTTGAGGATATAGCTACTAGAGTTGATCAGGGTAAACCAGTGAATGTGATATATTTTGACTTTCAGAAGGCTATTGACAAAATCCTACATAAGAGATTAATGTGTAAAATTAAAGCACATGGGATTGGGGATAATGTATTGAGATGGATAGAAAATTGGTTAATGGACAGGAAACAAAGATTAGGAATAAATAGGTCTTTTTCTGAATGGTTTGGTGTGACTAGTGGGGTATTGCACAGATTGGTACTAGGATGCCAGATCCCCAATGCATGTTAATGATTTAGATGAGGGAAATAAATGTAAGATCTCAATTTGCAGCTGACACTAAGCTTGGTGGAGGGTGAGCTGTGAGAAGGATGCAGAGATGCTGTAGTGTGATTAGGACAGTCTGACCGAAAGAGCAAACGGATGGTAGACGCAGTAGAATGCAGATAAATGAAAGCTTATTCACTATGATAGTAACAATAGGAAGGCAGATCATTATTTGCATGGTTGTAAATTGAGAAAGCAGACTATTCAACAAGATCTGGGTGTAGTCGTGCACCAGTCGCTGAAAGTCAGTGCACAGAGGAAGCAGGCAGTGAAGAAAACAAATTGTATGTTGGCCTTCATAGCAAAAATATTCTGAATACAGGCCCAGGGACATTTTGCTGCAATTATGTACAGCATTAGTAATGTCACAGTTGAATATTGGTCTCCTTATCTGGGGGAGGATGTTCTTGTTATAAAAGGCGTGCAGTAAAGGTTTACCAAATTGATTCCTGGGACGGCAGGACTGAAACGTGTGGAGAGATTGAATTGGTTAAGATTATATTCACTGGAGTTTAGAGGAATGATGGTGGCGGGGGCTGGGGGGAGGGGGGGCATTCTCATAAAAACCTGCAAACTTCCAGCAGGATATGATAGGTTAGATGCAGGAAGGAGGTTCTCAATGGCGGGGGAGTCCAGAGCCAAGGGTCATAGCTTAAAAATAAGGAGTGTTATGGACCAAGCCAGACCCTTCAAAACATTTCAAAAAGGTAGCGCAGACCTTAACTTTGAGTTGTTTTAAGCAGATGTAAAGCAGGATGAATGCAGTAGGCCCAACCACTCAGTTTTTAAAAACCCAGAATTTATTTATACATAAACAAAAGCAAACCAAATTTAGAATAAAATAACTATTTGAAAATGTAATCAACTCTATCGCAACATAATGATGCTGTTTCAAATATTGCAGCATCTCCATAAACACCTTCTTGGCAAAATAAAGGTAAAATGAAACACAGGTTCTTACAGGAGAAATGTCAGAGACACAGAGAGAGAAAGTATCAGCATGGAGCTGTTTCTTTGACTAGCAGCCTTTAAAGCTGACTGCTTGCTAAAATCAAACCAAACCAAATCAGAGAAAAGCCGAGTTGGGAGAACTGGCAACTCTCCTTCCACTGTACAAGTTTTTCTTAAACTTGAAAGCCTTTTGGCTGAGGCTGTATCTGTTAGGTATAATCAAATTGACCTCAAACCTCGTACAAATGCCCGGAACCCTGCATTTACGACCCCTCTTGTAAAAAACAGAGGACAGAATAACCTTGTCAAAGCAGCAGCATCATCACAGGAGTAAATCTTTTAGGAATGAAACGTAGAGAAAAGTCTTCACCCAGGGAGTGGTGAGCCTATGGGAATCAATATCACAGAAAGTAGTTGACACCAAAACAGATGTTTTAAAAAAAAGAGGTAGATACAGCTCTTGTGGCAAAAGTGATCAATGGTTATGGGAGAGAATAGGATAGGGTATTGATCTCGATGACCAGCCATGATGATTTTGAATAGTAGAGCAGGCTCGAGGGGTTGAATGACCTATTTTTGCACCAATTTTCTATGTTCCTGTGTTACTATGTTGACTGAGATTATTTGATGGCAACTATTTGGGACTCCCCTTTGTTCAGTTTGAATCAGGTGAGATTCATGAATTTGTGCTGGAGTTACTCTACATAAAAATCACCTCTTTTACTTCCTCAGTGGGGAACCGGTGTGTAGACACAAATAAAAATCGAGCAATGTGTGCACATGTAACAATATAATTTTCCTTTAAAATCTCAAGATCATTTTTCCTATGAGAATTAAATCATTTTAGTTTTGATTCACTGAATCACATTTAATTCTAGTGTATTTGAATCTTACTTCATCTTAGATTTGCTATGTCTTTGGAAATTATGTAGCACAGTGTCCATCTTTTTTCCACAACAAAACAACATGAGAATAATTTACAGACCTGTTTTTGTTTCATTCTGAATGTGATATCGTTAGTGCTGGCAGATTTCAGCCAACTGACCAGTACCTTGTTCATCTTGAAACAACTGACAGAAGACTGTTGTTGAACATGTACCGGACTTCCCTCGATTAGAACTCATTGGTTTTAAGTAAACACTGTTCAGTTTCCTTTTAATAATTGAGACTGGTTCTTATTGGATTTTACTTCTACTTAATAAATTATAGAAGATAATCCACAGATAATTTTGTGATGCATGTATTGTGTTTAATCTGGTGCTATCTGAGACGAAGAGAAACTTGCAGATAGTGTGACGGTATATCTCTTGCTGTTCAGCTGAGTTCCATTTCCTCACCCCGAATCTCCTCTTCAACACTGACAATTTCAGATACATATGTACCCCTGCCTTCCCAACCTCTACAGCCTCAGAAAGAAGAATGAGAAATGTACCCAAACTTTGCTGAAGAAGCGACCTCACTTGTTCTGACACTTGCCACGACCAGCTCAGTTACTGTTACACCATGTGCCTTAGAAGATGATATAGAATCAGCATCATCACGTGTTCACAGAGGGGCCAGATGGAATGGAAACCATGTGCCAGGTTACCAAAGTTGCAGATGAATTTTGCTGCAGAGGATTCAGATAAGAACTCCACTGGAGCAATGTAACAAGAACGTTGATAGGCAAACTCACTGAGATGGTTAGTGCAGTCTATCATCTCTGTCAGAAACATGGTGGAGTTTTGTTCTAACTTGGCACAGAGTTTTAGCCAGGGCCAAGATCTCATCCCTTCCAGGGAAGTAATAGTCAGCTGATGGCAGTAGTTATGAACTCAGCCAAAATGTAGAATCTGTTGATTACTGTCTCTGCTTCCACATGTGGAAACCACTCGATGACTCAGTGCTGCAGTGGATGTAAACAAAGCTTCTTCATTATTCGGAGTGAACAGAAGGGTTCTCTTCACTCTCCTGAGCAACATTTATTCCTCAATCAATATCAGATCATCTGGTCATAATTACCAGGTAGTTTGTGGAAGCTTGCTGTGCATATCTTGTCTGCCATGTTTTCATAGTGATGATATTTCAAGATGTACTTCATTAGCTGAAAAGCATTTTGGAATTTTTTTGCCTTTCTGAAAGGCACTACAAAACGAAAATGTTTTTTGGCAGTTGAGTCAAGATTATGGGACTAAATGGCTCCAATCTTATTCGTATGTTCCTATGACTGAGGTCATGAGACTCACACTTGCAGCAACACAGGCTCACACTGCAGCTGCCATTGCTGCAGATATCTGTGTTAACTTTCACCACAATCCTGGAATGATTTAGTTCTCCAAAAGACTATTAGGATTGATGAGGTGCTGTTGTAAGGAAGTGGCAGTGGTGTCATGTTGACCTGTTCCTGCCACTGATTTTCTGCCAACGCTCTTTATTTTAATCAATCATTCCATACTGCTACAACCCATGCTTTTTTAAATTCTGTCTTGGTTGGCCAGCATTTATTGCCCACCCCAAGTTGCCCTTGAGCAAGTCTTAGTGAGCTGCTTTCTTTACCAGCTGCAGTTCATATGCTATAGGTGCCCTTAGGGAGGGAAGTAACCAGGATTTTGACCCAGCAACAATGAAGGAATGGTGATATACTTCCAAGTCAAGATGATGAATAGCTTAGAGTCATTGAGATGTACAACATGGAAGCAGGCCCTTTGGTTCAACTTGTCCATGCCGACCAGATATCCCAACCCAATCTAGTCTCACCTGCCAGTACCTGGCCCATATCCCTCCAAACCCTTCCTATTCATATACCCATCCAGATGCCTTTAAAATGTTGCAATTGTACCAGCCTCCACCACTTCCTCTGGCAGCTCATTCCATTCACGTACCATTCTCTGCATGAAAATGTTGCCCTTTAGATCTCTTTTAGATCTTCCCCCTCTCATCCTAAACCTACACTCTCTAGTTCTGGACTCCCCCACCCCAGGGAAAAGAGTTTGTCTATTTATTCTATCCATGCCCCTCATGATTTTATAAACCTCTGTAACGTCACCCCTCAGCCTCTGACACTCAAGGGAAAACAGCCCTAGCCTAATCAACCTGTCCCTGCTAAATTCATACAGGTGGCATAGTGGCACAGTGGTAAGCACTGCTGCCTCACAGCGCCAAGCACCCGGGTTCCATTCCAACTGCAGCCAACTATCTGTGTGGAGTTGCACATTCTCTCTGTGTCTGCGTGGGTTTCCTCCGGGTGCTCTGGTTTCCTCCCACAATCCAAAAATGTGCAGGTTAAGTGAATTGGCCAAGCTAAATTGTCCATAGTGTAAGGTTCATTAGTCAGAGGTAAATGTAGGGGAATGGGTCTGGGTGGGTTACTCTTTGGAGGGTCAGTGTAAACTTGTTGGGTTGAAGAGCCTGTTTCCACACTGCAGAGAATCTAATTTAAATGCACTACTGAAGTGCCTGCATAGATTGTATGCTGAAGTCGCTGCTGTGTAATTAGTACTTACAACTGATTCTCACTAAGCCATGACTAATATATAGACCTGGCTATGGTTCTGTTGACAAATATTGAATTTTAATATTACATATATCAAGAATGTAATACCATTGATCATGTGATGCTAAGTATGGATTTGTAATTGCCAGACCAATTGCGTTGGTTTGCAAGGTCAACAGTAAGCCTAAGTGCCAGGCATGAGCTATTTGCCCCCAGCTTTGGATTTTCCACCTTTTCTTATGATACAAACTAGCTGCATTCAATTGTTTACAGTTGATTTCCCTTAGTACACTATCTAACTTCATTCGTTTGAAAATAAGAGGGGTTGGTTTAAGTTGAGAGGGGAGAGATACAAAAGGGTCCAGAGGTGCAATTTCTTTCTCACAGAGAGTGTCAAGTATCGGGAATGAGCTATCAGTGGTAGTTGTGGAGATGAGAACAATTATGTCATTTAAGAAACATTTGGACAGGTCCATGTATGGGATAAGTATGGAGGCATATAGATGAAATGCAGGCAAATGGGACTTGTTTAATTGTGAAAATTGGGCAGCAGAGACAAGTTGAGCTGAAGGGCCTGTTTCCATGCTGCAAAGCTCTATGGCTCTATGACCTCTATTTCACTAACATTAATATTATGGAGCTTACATGATGTCTGTTTAGTGGTGGCCATCATGTCCTTATTCTTCTCCTTAGTTAAAAATTTCTAAATAATTGTCAATTTATAATCATTCATATTTGGCATCTGTTGCCACATCCATTTTCACTTATTTCTACCAGTTTGGTTTCGGTTCTTTCATATGTAAAGATTCTGTAAATCCCTCTTTTAGATTAGAATAAGTCTGAACATTGGGGCACAGCCAGCCTCACACAGGGCACCTCACACCTTCAATGCATTATCTTGGCCAACATGGCATGTATTGTTAAAGTTCACTTGAGAATGTAACTTTAAGAAAGTTCTGGAATTTATATATGAAAGAACTGAAACTAACATGCCCATTTTAAAAGATGAGAGATTTAACAAACAATCCAGTTCTTTTTCAATATATAATTTCAGTTACATCACACTGTAAAGTTTTGCTATACATTCTGTGTCCTATGATCTTATACTCCACAACCACCTGATGAAGGAGCAGGGCTCCAAAAGCTAATGCTTCCAAATAAATCTGTTGGACTATAACCTGGTGCTGCGTGATTTTTAACTTTGTACTCATAGTAATGCATTCTAATTCTAATAATCATATTCCTCCCCTTAAAGCTTTTAGAAAATATCCTATATTTATGTCCTACAGCTATTATTTCAACAACCAGTGGAAATACTCTTTCATTATTTACCTCTCCAATCCTTTTAATTCTTTTAACCCTGCTGTCAGATACTCCTGAACCTCTCCACCCCACTCAATTCAGTCCAAATTTTTTCCCCAGCATTTTTCTGTCAATGCAACAGACGGTATTATATACTAATCCTTAAGATATGGGTTTGTCCTATGCAGTGTTATTGAAGGATTTCCACTTGTCAATAACTTATTTTTGGGACTATTTTCTATCTGTTTTATTGAAGTAATTCTTGTTCTTAATTTCTCAAACAAATTAAATTTGAGAAGAGACCACTGTGGAAATACACACAGTCCCAAATGACTGGTGGATAGCTCATGTAAATGCTACACTTAAAATAGGGAAGTTCATTCCACGCACAATCCACTCCCTGTGCAAAAAATTGCCCTTAATGTTTTTTAAAATATTTCTCCTCTCACCATAAAAATATGGCCCCTCGTGGATACAGAACTGACTCAAAGGTAGAAGACAGAGGGTGGTGGTGGAGGGTTGTTTTTCAGACTGGAGGCCTGTGACCAGTGCAGTGCCACAAGGATCGGTGCTGGGTCCTCTACTTTTTGTTGTTTATATAAATGATTTGGATGTGAGCATAAGAGGTATAGTTAGCAAGTTTGCAGATGACACCAAAATTGGAGGTGTAGTGGACAGCGAAGAGAGTTACCTCAGATTACAACAGGATCTTGATCAGATGAGCCAATGGGCTGAGAAGTGGCAGATGGAGTTTAATTCAGATAAATGCAAGGTGCTGCATTTTGGGAAAGCAAATCTTAGCAGGACTTATACACTTAATGGTAAGATCCCAGGGAGTGTTGCTGAACAAAGAGACCTTGGAGTGCAAGTTCATAGCTCCTTGAAAGTGGAGTCGCAGGTAGATAGGATAGTGAAGAAGGTGTTTGGTATGCTTTCCTTTATTGGTCAGAGTATTGAGTACAGGAGTTGGGAAGTCATGTTGCGGCTGTTCAGGACATTGGTTAGGCCACTGTTGGAATATTGCGTGCAATTCTGGTCTCCTTCCTATCAGAAAGACGTTGTGAAACTTGAAAGAGTTCAGAAAAGATTTACAAGGATGTTGCTGGGGTTGGAGGATTTCAGCTATAGGGAGAAGCTGAACAGGCTGGGGCTGTTTTTCCTGGAGCGTCGGAGGCTAGGGGTTACCTTATAGAGGTTTATAAAATTATGAGGGGCATTGATAGGATAAATAGGCAAAGTCTTTTTCCTGGGGTGGGGGAGTCCAGAACTAAAGGGCATAGGTTTAGGGTGAGAAGGGAAATATATAAAAGGGACCTAAGGGGCTACTTTTTCACACATAGGGTGGTGCATGTATGGAATGTGCTGCCAGAGGAAGTGGTGGAGGCTGGTACAATTGCAACATGTAAGAGGCATTTGGATGGATATATGAATAGAAAGGGTTTGGAGGGATATGGGCCAGGTGCTGGCAGGTGGGACTAGATTGGGTTTGTATATCTGGTCGGCATGGACAGGTTGGACTGAAGGGTCTGTTTCCATGCTGTACATCTCTATGACTCTACCTCACCCTAGGGAAAAGGATACAAATAGTAGAATGGGTTGCTAGCTGGCTTCCAGACTTGTAGCAGAGAGTGGCAGTAAAAGGACAAAGGACAGGGGAAATTATTTTCTGAAGTATCAGTATTGGGACCACGGCTGATCATAGTTTACATTAACAATTTTGATTTTGGAACCAGAAATCTAAATTCTAATTTTGTGGATCACACTAAATTGGGGGAGGGGGTTTGTGGGAGGTGTGGGGTGGTGAATAACCATTACTGATGAGACTGAAATGAATTAAAAGGCATTAATAAATTTTCAGAATGGATAATATTTGGCAAAATAAGCTCAACATAGATAACCAGAGAGTACATTTTAATTGAAACAGTAAGGAAATTACTTCTTACTTGGAATGTGCAAGTCTAAGTGAGGCAGAGGTACAAAGGGATCTTTACTAATTACTAACTAGCAAAGCCATGGTAATAGCAAACTGAGCAATAGATTTTATTTCTAGAGAGATAGAATTGAAAAGTAACAATTTTATGCTAAATATACATCAAACCTAAGTTAGACCATACTTAGAGCACTGTGTGCAGTTCTGGTTGCCAGGATAAAAGGGATTTAGAGGCACCGAGAGAAGATTTACATAGGCGATATAAGAAATGCACAGGTATACATGTCAGCAAACAATGAACAGGCTAGTCACTTTTCTGTTGAAAAAAGTTAGAAATGAAGCCACTATCACAGAGAGTGGTCAAAGAAAACAGTCTAGAAACATTTAAGAAGATTTGAGATAAACATATGAGAGGGAAAAAATAGAGGGTTACAATTATTCAACTGGGGACAGCTGAGTGGAGCCTTGAGTCGAATTACAACACCAAACCAGATTGGTTAGGCTGTTTGAATATACCACACACCCTCTTGTGGTGCAGTGGTAGTCTCCCTATCCCTACATCTGTGTTCAAGTGTCACCTGCTCTAGAGGTGTATAATATCATCTCTGAAAAGGTTGAGTAGAAAAATAGGCTAACAAAAAAAACCACATAGGGACAGACAAGAGTAATGCTATGCTTTACAGTTGTCTTATTGGTTACAGGTTTTATATTCTTGTTTGTTCATTACAGGATACCAGGTGTTAAATCACTAATCAAAAGGTTAATTTACAAATTCCAACTTTTTTTCAATGCCACTTTTCTTATACAATTTCAGAGCAGGGAAATGTATTTCTATCATTTACCTTGCTAAAATAAAGTGTGTGTAAAATCAGGGAACATGATTAGACTGTGTTTCAACATTTGTCATTGCCGATCTTGAAATGAGCACTCTCAGGTTCAATCAAGAACTAGTTTAAACACAATTAAATGAGAACATGATGAATGTTTGTTGCTGTCAGGATTAATCTTCTCACTAAAGGATTTGATGGCAGGCTCTAAAATTAGAATAAGTCTATTAAAACACAACACAGCATGATTTTTAAAAAAAATGAAGTTAAATGGAATCTCTTAGTTGGCATGTGCATGAAACAACTAAGGGACCAGAATGTGTGACGATATGTGCCTTTAAGAGGGATTTGCTCTGTCCTGTTTTTTTGAAGAGGGGCATTGTAAATTTGGTGAAAAGGTCTACACCATAGAAAGCTGGGTAAATAACTTTGAATTTATTTTAAAGTAGACAAAATAAGCATGAATGGATGGAGTCAGGATGGCACAGATGCAGGGATTTAGTTTTTGCTTGCAGTTGTTGAAGTCTGTGTTTTGGATTTGAAACTGCTAGATACAGCTCTCTCTCTGCTACTGCTGCAAAAGCTTAAGTTCTCTTTCTGCTGATAGATTCACTCTGTCAATGTCCCTTCTCCTGGATTGGAGGAAATAGCAAGTGAGAGAAATCGGTTTTGCTAAATTTGCCTTTGTGTTTATGGGATGCTGTTACATTGGAAAGTTGATGAGTAGTCAAACATTTTTTCAAGTATTTCAACAGAGTTGAATTTAAGCCATTTCTTCATTTTTTGGATTGTATTTAACTGTGGTATAGGAGTAATGTGTATTTTGCCTAAAGCCTAATAGTTTCACCAACAAAATCACATCTGGAATACAACACTTTTCACCTGCTTTTAAATAAAAAAAATTAAGATCGAGGTTAGCTCCTTGATGTTTTGAGAGTCCGTACAGGTGACTTTTATGGTAGTATCCCTACTTCTGGGTCAGTAATCAGGTTCAGGTTCCAGCTATCCCAGGCATAACATATCTGAACAGGTTGATTCAAAGTATAATTACATCCACCATGACCAAAGTGTTTTCTCCTAACATATACAAAGGGATTACACATTAAGGGCAGCCTGCACAGATATATACAAACATGATAATGGTTACACCTCTCTACCTATCTTCTCATTCTTTAAGGGCCCGCATTCAAACATACCTCTATCAACCAATTTTTTTGTTGCCCACACCTCCTTTTCATTTTTGTCTGATTATGTTTCTGAAAAGTACCCTCACAATGTCTTCCTACATTGCTTTGATATAAATATATTTTGTTGTTAAAGCAATGTCAAGTTAGGAATATAATTGGAGAGATATCAGATGATTGCATGATACTAATAGGTGTGGCAAGGTGCAGGCTTGAGTTACTGCATGGGGATTATATTCTACTAGTTGTAACTGATACTTGATTTAGATAGGGGCAGGAATGGGAATTAAACATTCTTGGGTTGAATGTACTCAGGAGGGATTGGAAAGGTTAGACAAACCAGGCAGATATCTGCTGGAAGACAAGATGACTCGCTTGAAATAAACATTTGTTTCTGCTTAAGGGAGAAATCTAGAACTAGGTAGGGGTCACTGCTTAAAAGTCAGGGATTGCATATTTATAAGAGATGAGACAAATTCTTTTCTCAGAGGATCGTAGGTCTTTGGAATGCCCGTCCTGAAATGGTGGTGAAAGCAGAGCCAATGGATATTTTAAGGCAGACATGAATAGGTTCTTAAACAGAAAAGCAAAGAACAATGAATACTGGAAATCAGAAACAAAATAAGAAATTGCTGGAAACTCAGCTTCTTCTGATCTGAAGAAGGCTCACTGGACCCAAAATTAAAAATCACACAACTTTGTCCACCCCAGACCAACATCAGCTCCTCTACATTATGGACCCAAAATGTTAACTCTATTTTGTCTCCACAGATGCTGTCAAATATGCTGAGTTTTTTCAATTTCTTACTTAGTTGTGAATGATCATATGGGTGGAAGGATATGGGGGATGGGTGGGAATGTGGATTTGATGTTACATTCAGATCAGCTATAGTTTTATCGAATGGCAGGGCAGCATTAAGGAGCTGAATGACCTCTCCCTGCTCCTAATTCATAGTCTTATGTTCCTGCGAAACATGAGGAAAAAGGGCGGTAGATTTGATCAGTAATAACAATAGAATTCTGCAAACATATGGAAACTGAGAAATTCAAAGACTCAATTTTTTTTGAAGTAGGGGTGCAGGGGGGTGACAAGAAATAGAACATAAGCTGCTGCATTCTTACCATTTACTATCAGTTCCCACATAAAACACAACTAGTACAGGATTTCTGTTATTCTCCCTCGTCCATATTAGATCAAAGTAAAAGGTAAGTGTGATGATACTATGTCTTTAGGAGATGCGTTTTGTCCTTTTTGTTAAATGAAGAAATGTTGAGAAAAAGGTGAAGAGCAGTCTGCTCAAAACCAATGAAAGAAACAGCTTGTGAAGCCTTGGGGTTTTTCTTAAATTGGAACAATAGAAGCAGACTGAATGGGTGGTGGCAAGCTCCCATAGAACCAGCATTTTTACTTTTAGCCTTCAGTAGCACTTGCTAGGGCCTTGAAGCTGGATGTGGAAACTCTTACTCCTTTCTTTATTACAGCTAAAAGCTAGGTTCTGTTCCTGCTACAGGACCTGCATATGAGACAATCTATTTTACTGAATTTGTCTTTGCCAAGGGTGCGTTTATGGAGTGGTACTATATTGGAACATTTAATTGGTAGTAATTAATTTTTTTTTTTGTTAAGAATTTCGATAGACTTACAGTCAGGCCAATGTTTAAAAATGTTGTCTGTAATGGCAAAAATTCATTTCCATTGAAGCAGCATGAACATGAAAAGAAAATGGACCAGTTTGAATTATGATTGAAAGTAGAAGAAAAGTAGAAAGAGGGAATAACTCTAGCAGAGGAAAGTTTAAAATTTTGAATTAGGTTTATTGTCACATGCACTCAAGTACAGGTATACATGAGAATAGTGAAAAGTTTACAAAGTCATCACTTCCATTACCATCTTAGGTACAAAGATACCTAGGTACAAAATCTTAGGTATAAATTATTAAAAAAAAGAAATAAAAGTAAAAGTTCAACATTACAGTACTTCCAAAGCAGGGAGTCCACACTGGGCTTCACCTTGAGGCATACAGGAGTCTGCACTGGGCTTCCTTGAGGCAGGGAATCCCTCAATTCCATGCTGGCTCAACTCTCCACCAGCATAGCCAACCTGAGGAATGAAGTTAAATAGAGAGACAAAAAAAAATCCAGCCATAGTGATTTATTTCAAAACAGCTTAAGGGAGTAGCTTTCAGAACGACTGGTTTGTTATTTACTTTAGAAGGGTTTACAGCTGACCAAGGTAAGTAATCATGTAACAAAGTTTCTGAAAAAAATCGAACATTTTCTTCCATGCAAACACCCATATCATTGTTTTCCAGTTTGAGGCAGTTCTGCATAGGTCCTTGGATGAAGATTGTTTTTTGAAAACACAGTGCTCCTCAGAAGTCATGAGGATAGTAAAATTAGAATACTGTGGAGTAAGGTGTTTATTAATAGTTCCAGGCAAGAAGTCTTTGGATAAATCCCTGAAGTGGTCACTTGAAGTAGAGAACATTTAAACTCAGGTATATCAAGGCTCCAAGAAAAGGCTATCAGATTTCCCAGACCAGGAGTTGAAGTCACAGTTAACTGAAATGTATTGAGATATCAGAAAAAGAGATTTACCTGTGGTATGAGAACTATACAAAGGTGCTTTGGAGTATTGTGAAAGAGTGTTTTTTTAATCTTGAAAGGGTGTTTTGGGTTTTGCCTCTATGGGGCCGCATGGTGGCTCAGTAGTTAGCACTGCTATCTCAAGCACCAGGGTCCCAGGTTTGGTTCCAGCCTTGGGCGACTGTCCGTGTGGAGTTTGCACATTCTCCCTGTGTCTGCGTGGGTTTCCTCAGGGTACTCTGGTTTCCTCCCACAGTCCAAAGATGTGCAGGTCAGGTGAATTGGCCATACTAAATTACCCATAATGTTTGGTGCATTCGCCAGAGGGAAATGGGTCTGTGTGGGTTACTCTTCGGAGGGTCGGTGTGGACTGGTTGGGCCGAAGGACCTGTTTCCACACTGTAGGGAATTTAATTTCTACTTTGTGTTTCAAAATATATGTAAATAGCTTGGCTTGTTCTGTTTATCTTATTTTTTTCTTTAATAAATATTTAGTTTTATTGTTAAAATCAAATCTGCAACACCCACGTTCTTATCTCTCAATGAGAGACCATCACAGGGGTGGCAGTGGCTCAGTGGCTAGCACTGCTGCCTCACAGTGCCAGGGACACAGGTTTGATTTCACCCTTGGGCAACTGTCTGTGTGGAGATTGCACATTCTCCTTATATTTGCATGGGTTTCCTCTGGGTGCTCTGGTTTCCTCCCACAATCCAAAGATGTACAGGTTAAATTAATTGGCCATGCTAAATTGCTTATAGTGTCCAGGGATATGTAGGCTAGGTGGATTAGCCATGGGAAATGCAGGGGTGTGAGTCTGGATGGGATGCTCTTCAGAGAATCAGTGTGGATTTGTTGGGCCGAATGGACTGTTTCCCACCATAGGGATTCTATTATATTTTATTAAAACCAAAACAAAATATGATCTATATTCATTTGGGCATCTGACTTGTCCATTAATAATAATAATCGACGTTTCGGGCATAAGCCCGAAACGTTGATTCTCCTGTTCCTTGGATGCTGCCTGACCTGCTGCGCTTTTCCAGCAACACATTTTCAGCATTAATAATATCAGCTGGGATTATAACAATGTGGACTTGCAAATGAATTTGTTAAGTACTTGATCACCAGACTTAAATAGAAGCATATTATATAAATAGACAGTGATAATTGGGCATATAATTAGCTAAAGCATTGATAGAAAAGAGTTACTGCATGTGATCTGGTGATGAGAAAAAAATTCTGTTGTGTGTAAGAGCTCTTCTGGATAGAATTTTATTACAATATTTTAAAAAAGCGAATTGTGATGAAAAAATGTTTTTCTAAATGGAAAGATATCACGATTAGATCATTATTCATTCATGGCATGTGAGTATCAATCACTGGCAAAGCCAACATTTATTACTCATCTTTAATTATCCTAGAAAAGGTATGATAAGCCAAATTCATGAATTGCTGTGGTTCATCTGGTAGAGGTGCAATCACAGGGCAGTTCGAGCATTAGTCCTGATTTTGACCACTCACAATGAAGGAATGGCAATAGATTTCCAAGCAAATATGACTTGTACAGAAACATGGAGATGGGATGTTCCTAAGATCATGATGCCCTTGCAGGAGAGTCAGAAGCTTTTAAAGTGTTATTAAAGGTATATTATTTCTTTCTGCCTGCAAATAACAGGATTCTTGTGTGTCTGGCTTCCAGATGTGCAAGTACACCACACTAGAAGTTTGACTGCCAAATCTGAATTTGTTGTCAGAAAAGTTGTTAGCACGTGTATGCTTATTGAGCAAATGTCATCCAACAGCAATCACATCTAAAGTTGGATAATAACTATCCTGATTAGAGCATTTCTCTCCGTATATCATGAAAACTCTTGAATGGACCTACTTACATTACTTTTGGCTTGCAGTCTATCTCTGATTAGCCTAGAAGAGTAAGGTATCTTGAATGTTTGATTAACAGGTGAAGCTCACCCACTGCTAATGTTTAGTAGCAATATGCATTGTTAGTATCACTAAATGCTTGCTGCAACCAATTCAGAAAGTAATTTCTTTTCTATCACACAGATGAATAGTGCGCTATGTGAATTTTTAGTTCCAGTGTGAAGCTGTGTGTGTAGGTTGTACATCCCAAAGATTGGTGGATCATATCAACTAGCTTATCCCTTTGGCTGCTCATAACAGGCAAGGCACTGCTGTACTCAACATGTCCAAAACACAGTGTCCAACTTGAGATGTGATATAGCAGTTAGACATCATTTGCTAAATAATTTGAAATCCAGTAGAATTATGCTGATAACCAATTTAGGATTATCAGTTAGGCTTACAGTGTGGTGCCCTTGCATGTACTGGAAGGTATATATATCAATAGTCAGGGCCCATTTGCACCCAATAGGAATGTCTACATTCCTTTTACTGATCAACTCAATAAAAACAGGTGACAGACATGTCTTTTTCATTTTTCTAGGAAATGCATTGACTAATCAAAAATCACTTACCTGGTTTAAAACTTAGACAATGCTTGGCAGTTAACTGTCACTTATTATCTAATTAGTGCATTATCCATGGCAATTTCTCTACTGATTAGAATCTATTTGCCAACCAATTAGCACATTCTTCTCACACTGTATAAATGTTGATTTCCTTTCTATTCTAGCAAATTGTTGAAGAGTGCTAGATGGAAAAGTTTAAAAAGTGCCTTTTCTCAGTCTTATTTAAGTTTTGTACAACCAAACAACTTTTTATGAATAATCTGTAAAAGCCCTGACTTAAGTATAAGGAGGGTAATTTCAAAGGTTCTGGTTTGTTAATAAAAAGACTTACAAACATACAAGAAAATATAGATGATGCTGGACTTTAAGGGGAACAGCCAAGCATGAACATCCATGTTTCTGGTATCAAGACTGGTTCCAATGTAATGAGGGGTACATCGGGTTCCAAGCGATCAATTGTGTTAGGGAACCTTCTAGTCAGGGTCACAGACAGATATTTCTGCAATCAGCAGTGAAAAATCAGAATGGTGTGTTGCATCCCAGGTGCCAGGATCAAGGATGTCTCAGAAAGGGTGCAGAATGTCCTCAAAAGGGGAGAGGGACCAACAGGAGGTTATTGTACACATTGGCACCAACCACATAGGAAGGGAAAAGAATGAGATTCTGAAGGGAGAATAGAGAGTGTTGGGCAGGAATTTAAAAAGGGGGTCCTCAAGAGTAGTAATATCTGCATTACTTCCGGTGCTACAATCTAGTGACGGTAGGGAAAGGAGGATAGAGCAGATGAATATGTAGCTGAAGAGCTGGTGTATGGGAGAAAGATTCATATTTTTGGATCATTGGAATCTCTTCTGTGGTAGAAGTGACCCGTAGAAGAAGGATAGATTACATCTGAATTGGAAGGGGACTAATATACTGGTAGGGAGATTTGCTTGAGCTGTTTGGGAGGATTTAAACTAGTAAGGGGTGGGACGCAGGGAGATAGTGAGGAAAGAGATCAATCTGAGGCAGTTGAGAAAAGAAGCAAGTCAAACAGTCAGGGCCAGCAGGGACAAAGCAAAAACAGGGCAGAACTGATCAAGTAAACTGCATTTATTTCAATGCAAGAAGCCTAACAGGGAAGACAGGTGATCTCAGGGCATGGTTAGGAACATGGGACTGGGATATCATAGCAATTACAGAAATGTGGCTCAGGGATGGATAGGACTGTCAGCTTAACATTCCAGGATACAAATGCTATATGAAAGATAGAAAGGGAGGCAAGAGAGAAGAGGGAGTGGCGTTTTTGATACTGGATAGCATTACAGCCGTACTGAGGGAGGATATTCCTGGAAATACATCCAGAGAAGTTATTTGGGTGGAACTGAGAAATAAGAAAGGGATGATCATCTTCTTGGGATTGTATTATAGACCCCCTAATAGTCAGTGGGAAATTGAGAAACAAATTTGCAAGGAGATTTCAGTTAACTATAAGAATATTAGGGTGGTTATGGTAGGGGATTTTAACTATCCAAACATAGACTGGGACTGTCATAGTGTTAAGGATTTAGGTGAAGAGGAATTTGTTATAAGTGTACAAGAAAATTTTCTGATTCAGTATGTGGATGTACCTACTAGAGAAGTTGCAATACTTGGTTGGAGTGGTGCTGGAAAAGCACAACATCCAAGGAGCAGGAAAAATTGATGTTTTGGGGAAAAGCCCTTTTTCAGGAATGAGTCTGGGAGCCTCAGAGGTGGAGAGATAAGTGGGAGGGGGTGGGGCTGGGGAGAAGGTAGCTGACAGTGTAATAGGTGGATGGAGGTAGGGCTGAAGGTGATAGGTAGGAGAGTAGGGTGGAGTGAATTGGGAATCCCTCTGCTCCCATCTACTCCCAGTAGGACCAGTTGTACCACAGAACACACCAGATGGACTCCTTCTTTAGAGACTGTAAATTCCCCTCCCACATGGTTGAAGATGCCCTCCAACGCATCTCACCCACGTCCTGCACCTCCGCCCTCAAACCCCACCTCTCCAACCACAACAAGGACAGAACACTCCTGGTCCTCACCTTCCATCCCACCAACCTCTGCATAAATCGTATCATTCTCTGAAATTTCCGTCACCTCCAAATGGACCCCAACACCAGGGATATATTTCCCTCCTCACCCCAATCCACAAAGATCATTCCCTCTGCAACTATCTGGTCAAGTCCATGCCCCCCAAAAACCCACCGTCCCCTCCTGGCACATTCCCCTGCCAATGCAAGAATTCCAAAACCTGTGCGCACACCCCCCTCCTTACCTCCGTCCAAGGTCCCAAAGGAGCTTTCCACATCCATCAAAGTTTCACCTGTACTTCCACATGTTATTTATTGTATCCGATGCTTCCGATGCAGTCTCCTTTACATTGGGGAAACTGGACGCCTTCTTGCAGAATGCTTCAGAGAACATCCCTGGGACACCCGCACCAATCAACCCCACCACCCCGAGGGTGAACATTTCAACTTCCCCTCCCACTCTGATGAAGACATGCTGGTCCTGGGCCTCATCCACCACCACTCCCTCACCACCCGACACCTGGAGGAAGAACGCCTCATCTTCCATTTTGGGACCCTTCAACCCCAGGGCATCAATGTGAACTTCACCAGTTTCCTCATTTCTCCTCCCCAATTTTACCCCAGTTCTAACCTTCTAGCTCAGCAACATCCTCATGACTTGTCCACCTGTCAATCTACCTTCCCAACTATCCGCTCCAACCCTCCTCTCCGAGCTATCACCTTCACCCCCACCTCCATCCACCTATTGAACTCTCAGTTATCTTCTTCCCAGCCCCACCCCCTCCCACTTATCTCTCCACCCCCAAGGCTCCCAGCCTTATTCTTAATGAAGGGCTTTTGCCCGAAACATCGATTGTTCCTGCTCCTTGGATGCTGCCTGACCTGCTGTGCTTTTCCAGCACCACTCTAATCTTGACTCTAATTTCCAGTATCTACAGTACCCACTTCTCCAAAGGTGCAAAACTTGACCTACTCTTGGGAAATAAGGCACGGCAGGTGACTGAGATGTCAGTGGGGGAGCACTTTGGGGCCAGCGATCATAATTCTATTAGTTTTAAAATAGTGATGGAAAAAGATAGACCAGACCTAAAAGTTAAAGTTCTAAATTGGAGGAAGGCTAATTGTGACAATATTAGGCAAGAGTTTTCAAAAGCTGATTGGAGGCAGATGTTTGCAGGTAAAGGGACAGCTGGAAAATGGGAAGCCTTCAGAACTGAGATAACGGGAGTCCAGAGACAGTATATTCTTGTCAGGGTGAGAGGAAAGGGTGGTAGGTATAGGGAATGCTGGATGACTAAAGAAATTGAGGGTTTGGTTAAGAATCAGAAGGTATGGTATATGTAGGGTATAGACAGAAGGTACATGTAAGGTATAGACAGAAGAGATCGAGTGAATCCTTAGAAGTGTATAAAGACAGTAGGAGTATACTTAAGAGGGAAATCAGGAGGACAAAAAGGGAATGTGAGCTGGCTTTGGCAAATCAGATTAAGGAGAATCCAAAGGGTTTTTACAAATATATTAAGGACAAAAGGGTAACGAGGGAGTGAATAGGGCCCCTCAAAGATCAGCAAGGCATCCTTTGTGTGGTGCTACAGGAGATGGGGAGATACTAAACGAATATTTTGCATCAGTATTTACTGTGGAAAAGGATATGGAAGATATAGAATGTAGGAAAATAGATGGTGATATCTTGAAAAATGTCCATATTACAGAGGAGGGAGTGCTGGAAGTCTTGGAACACGTAAAGGTAGATAAAGCCCCAAGACCCGATCTGGTGTATCCTAGAACTCTGTGGGAAGCTAGAGAGTTGATTGCTGGGCCCCTTGCTGAGATATTTGTATCATCGATAGTCACAGGTGACGTGCCAGAAGACTGGAGGTTGGCTAACGTGGTACCATTATTTAAGAAAGATGGTAAGGACAAACCAGGGAAATATAAACCGGTGAGCCTGATATCAGTGGTGGGCAAGTTGTTGGAAGGAATCCTGAGGGACAGGATTTACACATATTTGGAAAGGTAAAAACTGATTAGGGATAGTCAACATGGCTGTGTGAGTGGGAAATCATGTTTCATGAACTTGAATGAATTCTTTGAAGAAATAACAAAGAGGATTGATGAGAGGAGAGCAGCGGTCGTGATCTATATGGACATCAGTTCGACAAAGTTCCCCAGGGAGACTGGTCAGCAAGATTAGGTCTCATGGAATACAGGGAGAACTAACCACTTGGATACAGAACTGGCTCAAAGGTAGAAGACAGAGGGTGGTGGTGGAGTGTTGTTTTTCAGACTGGAGTCCTGTGACTAGTGGAGTGCCACAAGGATCGATGCTGGGTCCACTATTTTTCATCATTTATATAAATCATTTGGATATGAACATAGGAGGTAAAGTTATTACGTTTGCAGATGACACCAAAATTAGAGTAGTGGACAGTGAAGAAGGTTACCTCAGATTACAATGGAATCTTGAGCAGATGGGCCAATGGGCTGAGAAGTGGCAGATGGAGTTTAATTTAGATAAATGTGAGGTGCTGCATTTTGGGAAGGCAAATCTTAGCAGGACTTATACACTTAATGGTAAGGTCCTAGGAAGCAACTTTTTCATGCAGAAGGTGGTGCATGAGTGGAATGGAGTGCCAGAGGAAGTGGTGGAGGCTTGTAAAATTGCAACATTTAAAAGGCATCTGGATGGGTATATGAAGGGATTTGGAGGGATATGGGCCAGGTACTGGCAGTTAGGACTAGATTGGGTTGGGATATCTGGTTGGCATGGATGAGTTGGACCAAAGGGTCTGTTTCTGTGTTGTACATCTCTATGACTCTATGACTCTTTGGCTGTAAAGGAAGTGTCATGACAGAAAAGCAGAATCATTCCCAGCACTTACCTCCTTTCTAAAAATAAATGGTGGCATGATTACCATTTTGTATTTACTATCTCTTTATTTAGTTTATCCTAATGTGCAACAAATGCACTTATTTACACTAGATTGTACCTACCACCTATATATCGACTTTATGATTCTCCTTATACTCTCCTGAGGATTGTTACTATATACTTAAAGTCATAGAGGCATACAGCATGATAACTGACCCTTTGTTCGAACTTGTCCATGCCGATCAGATATCCCAAACTCAACTCATCCCACTTGCCAGCACTTAGTCCATATCCATCTAAACCCTTCCTATTCATATACCCATCCAGATGCATTTTAAATGTTGCAATTGTACTTGTCTCCACCACTTCCTCTGGCAGCTCATTCCATACACGCACCAGCCTCTGCATGAACGAGATCTGAATTGCACGCAATATTCCAAAAGTGGCCTAACCAATGTCCTGTACAGCCACATCATGACCTCCCAACTCCTGTACTCAATACTATGATCAATAAAGGAAAGCATGCCAAACGCCTTCTTCACAATACTATCTCCCTGCGACTCTACTTTCAAAGACCCATGAGTCTGCAATCCAAGGTGTCTTTGTTCAACAACACTGCCTAGGATCTCACCATTAAGTGTATAAGTCCTGCTAAGATTTGCTTTCCCAAAGTGCAGCACCTCGCATTCATCTAAATTAAACTCCATCAGCCACTTCTCAGCCCATTGTCCCATCTGCTCAAGATTCCGTTGTAATCTGAGGTAACCTTCTCCACTGTCCACTACACCTCTAATTTTGGTTCATCTGCAAACTTACAACTTCTTCCTCTTATGCTCAAATCCAAATCATTTATATAAATGATGAAAAGTAGTGGATCTTTGTGGCACTCCACTGGTCACAGGACTCCAGTCTGAAAAACAACCCTCCACCACCACCCTCTTTCTTCTTCCTTTCAGCCACGACGTCAGGCTCACCGGTCTATAGTTCCCTGGCTTGTCCTTACCACCTTTCTTAAACAGTGGCATCACGTTAGCCAACCCCTAGCATTCCAGCACCTGATCTATGACTACTGATAATACAAATCTCTCAGTAAGAGGCCAATCAATGACTTCCCTAGCTTCCCACAGAGTTCTAGGGTACACCTGATCAGAGTCCTGGGGATTTATCCACTTTTACTCGCTTCAAGTCATCCAGCACTTCCACTTCTGTAATATGGACATTTTTCAAGATGTCACCATCTATTTCCCTACATTCTATATCTTCCACGTTGTTTCTCACAGTAAACACCGATGCAAAATACACTTCTGTTTGTTTACATGGCCCCATTTGCATTAGATTAGATTCCTCACAGCGTGGAAAGAGGCATTTCGGCCCAACAAGTCCACACCAACCCTCCGAAGAGTAACCCACCCAGATCCATTTCCCTCTGGCTAATGCACCTAACACTTCAGGCAATTTAGCATGGCCAATTCACCTAACCTGCACATCTTTGGAATGTGGGAGGAAACCAGAGCACCCGGAAGAAACCCACACAGACACAGGGAGAACATGCAAACTCCACACAGACAGTCACCCAAGGCTGGAATTGAACCCGGGTCCCTGGTGCTAACCACTGAGCCACCATGCTATGTTGTCTTTCCTTCTTTTTTATTAAAAATGTATTTGCATGATGTGGACATCACTGGTTAGGCCAGCATTTATTGCCCAGAGAGCAATTAAAAGTCAACCACATTACTTGTGGGGGGGTTAAGGTGGGCCTCTGGAAACCATGTAGGCAGGTCAGGTAAGGACAGCAGTTTCCATTTCTAAAAAGACATTAGTGAACCAGTTGGGCTGTTTCCCCCAACAATCCACAATGGCTGCATAATATTCATTATGCTTCTAACTCCATATTTTTATTTCAATTTCAACCATCTGGCAAGGTGGGATTCAAACCCAGGTTCCCAAGCATGACCTGGGAAACTCGGCTTAAAAAAAAAACCTAGTGATAATACCACTAGGCAATTGTCTCTGCCCTCTCACCTAGCCAGAGATCACATTTTCACACAATTGTGAAAAGAGCTAAAGGGCTAAATAAAGAGACATTTCTTCATCTAGTGGGCTGTTAATATCTTGGACACACTATCTGAAAGGCTAGGGGAGAGTAGTAGAATCAGGTTCCACAGGAACTTTCCAAAGCAATTGGACAAGTGTTTGAAAAGAACTAATTTGTAGGATTTGGGGGAGAACATCATCAACTGTGGTTGGAAATTGACAGACCTTTCAAAGAAACAGTACATACATGGGGCAAATGACTTGGCCCTGGCACAGCAAATGTCCATGTCCCACAATCAGACGCTCTTATCCTGACAATGCACAATCGACATTCCTGACCAATGCTGACACTGGTGAAGAAGTGGCTGGACTTTTCTTACCATTTGAAATGAAGGCATGAGGTATGAGAGACAAAAAAAGACTAATGTATTCTCCAGAGATTAGCAATAAATTTCAGTTGCATTATTCAAATACAGCGGTATCTTGCATTTACTGGCGAAATGAAATTGCATGAGAGCTATCTCTTGTCATAATAACTGGTAACCATTAAAAGATACCAGGATCCTAGGCGGTGTCATTAACTGTTCACACCGTTTAACCAGATAATGAATGTGACAGGCAGTTGATCAGTGTAACTGCAGAATGAGTGATCCCTACAATTACACCCACCTACTCGGGCCGCTCTTACAGCTCTGGCGTGTACACAGATTGACAGCGTGTGAAGATTAGCAAAGGTTAACTACCCATTTTACACATTCTCATTGGATCCTGTACTGTCAGCTTCAGACCAGCAGAGTCGACTAGACCGGACTTGCTTTAATCAATCGAACGTAAGCATCATATCACAATTTGTGCTTCCCACTCTTCACACTGTTTAGATTAGACGCATCCCATTTTTTTTCGATATCATGGAAATGAGGAAAGAAACAAATTAGGAGGAAGCAAATGTGGACAATCAACTTGTGAGGCAAGGTAGAAACCAGATATTCGTGAAACTTGGCAGAATCGTTGCCAAACTGATTTACTGTCTGAGTGAAGGATTATGCCCTCTCTAACTTGAGACATATCTCTCAAATTTCACAACTTAGGACTTCCTCCCAAAAAGTATCATTGAAAAAGAAATGTCATAAAACATTGCACTGAGGCTAGTTACTGGGCTGATTCACATTTGTACATACATTGACGGTACCTTTGAAGTACTATGATAAGTTGAAGACAAATGTGTGAACCCTGAACTTTTCATACACGGTTACCCTTAAGAGAAATTCAGGATCGTGGGGCAGGACAGAGGTTATACTTTAAAGAAAAGGTTGGGTTGTAAAGTGTACATTTCTGGGCAGCCTGGCAGTGAGATGTCAAGCTATTGATAGCTCCCAGCGTTTTCTGTTTAAGGCAGGATTCGTGTATCATGGAAACAGTTTACCGAGGAACGAGTAATTAAACTGCTTGACTGTTCACAGTACAGTAGTCCCATTGTTTCAGTCAGTATTTGCCCAGGGGCCTGAGTTTCTTGGCTCAGCGTTTACTCTGTGCTCAAAAGTCTAGCGCTGGCGAGCTGCAGCATTCACTAATTGAAATACAATGGCCGGATTCAAAATTGACAGGAGTTATCAGGGAAGATGGCAATCCGTCGAGATCTACTAAGCTTAGTCCCATCATAGTCAAGGCTAGATATTTCCTCATCACCTTGTTCAGATATGTTATTACACACTTCTGGAGAAGGTAGGACTTTAACCTGAGCCTTCACGGCCAGTTAGGGACACTACCACTGTGCCACAAAATCTCCTACTTTCAACTTTAGAGATATTTCGCATCAATAAGAAATAACTATTACTACGAACTAACATAAATTTGGAATATTTTTAAGTAACCTGTTCAGTGATTTTAAAACATAACTCTAGAGTAGGTGGGATTTAAACCCAGGCCACTAAGCTTAGAGGCAAGAACATTACCACTGTGCAACAAGCGCTCCTACAAGGCTATAAGAAACAACGCATTAAGTAATTTGATTTATTTGTTACTGACATCTCTCCAATAGTGTGGTATATTGTTCAGGTATATCCCAACAACTACTATATTGAAACAACAACTTTGGGGCCTCAGCGCCAGGGACCCGGGTTCGATTCCCGCCTCGGGCGAATGACTGCGTGGAGTTTGCAATTCTCCCGGTGTCTGCGTGGGTTTCCTCCCACAATCCAAAGGTGTGCAGGTTAGGTAAATTGGCCATGCTAAATTGCCCATAGTGTTCAGGAATGTGTCGGTTAGATGTATTAGTCTGGGGTGGTTGTAGGGGAAATGGATCTGGGTGGGTTACTCTTCGGAGGGTTGGTGTGGACTTGTTGGGTCCCTGCATGCACAATGTAGGGATTGTATATCTAACTAAAAGTAGGACAAATCCAATCTGACCTCTAAGCCAGGAGGTCTGCGTTCAAGTCCCACTGTCCAGAGATGCGTACTAACACCTCAGAACAAGTTAATTAGAAAATATGATTAAACCAATCAGATAGAGCTTTTGTGGCACAGTGGTTGTATCCCGATCACCAAGCCAGGAGGCCCAGGTACAAGTCCTACCTGCTCCAATGGTGTGCAATAGCACCGCTGAACAGGTTGATTTGGGTGATTTATCCCCTTCCTTTCCCTTACCTTTGGTGGCCTGTATTGCCCTTAATGGGCCTTGAATATAAATTAATTAATTGGAAAGCATGGTTGGTTTAGTGGTGGTGGAGAAAGTGAGGTCTGCAGATGCTGGAGATCAAAGTTGAAACTTTATTGCTGGAACAGCACAGCAGGTCAGGCAGCATCCAGGGAACAGGAGATTCGACGTTTCGGGCACAGGCCCTTCTTCAGTGGTGGTGGTTAATCAATGAAAAAAAAAGCCACCAGATTTTTGATCATGCAGAAGAAGAATCCAGTTCTGTATAAGAACACTGCTGGATATAAAAATATTCTGATGTAGTCCATGACAATATATAACACGAATTGGACAACATTCAGTCTCAGGCTGACAAATAGTCAGCACACCAGGCAAAGACCATCTCAATTAGGAGAGAATCTAATCATATAATACTTTGTATTTTAAAAATTAAATTATTCAAATTCCCTACTATCAATATCCCGAGCATTACTATTGTCCATAAATTGAACTGGATAAGCCATATAAATATTTTGTGTAAAAGAACAGTTCAGATATTAGGAACTCTAGGGAGTGTAACTCACATTCTGACACCCAAAATCCTGTCCATTATCTATATAGCACAAGTCAAGAATGTGATAGAATACTCCATTTTACCAGATAAGTGCACCTCCAAAAACAGTCAAGAAGTTCATCACTATCCAGGATAAAGCACCTCCACTTGACCAGCACCCCATTTTAACTTAAATATCTATTTCATTCACCACCGACACACGGGGACAGCAAATTGTTATACGGTGCACTGCAGGAACTCACCAACGTTCCTTCTTCCACACCTTCCAAAGCTGCGACGTCTACCAGCTAGAAGGACAAGGGCAACTGATGTACAAGAGCAGCACTACTAGATGCTTGCCCTCCAAGTCACACATTATCCAGACTTGGAATGATGTCATACTTTTTCTCATTTTCTAGATCAAAATCCTGGATCTCCTTTCCTAACAGCACTGTGAAAGAGCTGACTACAGTTTTTCAAGAAAGCAGTCCTTGGGTTAGGGATGCAGACTTTTACCAGCGATGCCCCCATTGTGTGATAAAATAAAACAAAAATTGCAAATGAGTACTGAAGAAATGATCTATTTTTTATGTAAATAAGATAAGGCTGAATTGTGATATGCTAAAGATTTGTAATATGAAGACTGCTTCTGACAAAGTAAACACAGAACAGTTATTTCTGCTTGTGGGAGAGCCTAAATCTATAAGTCATTATTCTAAGCTAGTGCCTAAAAAAAATCCATGAGGGAATTCAGGAGAATTTTGTTTTACCCACAGACTGGTGAGAATGTGCAATTTTACCAAATGAAGCGTTTATGGCCAATAAAAGTTTTGGGACAAGTTCTTGTGCTGTGCTAATGTTCCTATTTCTGAACCAGAGGATCTGGGTTCAAATCCCACCTTCTTACAGTATATCAAGATGGGCTATTTTATTATCTGAGGAGTTGAAAATGAAAGAAAAGTCTACATTTCAGAGGAAGTTTGATAAACACGTGAGGGAGGTATGGAGCAAGGAGTAGGAGCAATCTCATGTTGCGCCGAATGATCTGCTCCAATACTGTAAACTCGATATTTTGCCACATTCAGATTTTACGAGGTTGATGAGAATGGTTAGCAATTTTGACCGGGCGCCATGAGAAACTCTCCCTTCAGTAACGGTGCTTCTTGCGCCTTGTTCCAATGTTTGGTAATTGGCTTTTGGCTGTAGTTTTACATGCATGTATAGACATATATGCAGTTTTGTTTTTAAATCCAGGCTGTGATTTGAAACAGTTGCTGTTCATCTGGTACTCGCCGTGGAGAGTACAGCCTGCTCTGTGAAGAGAGAGATTTTGCTCAAGCCTTAGATTACATTCTCTCCAGTCACCGGTCGCCACTAAGCATGGAAACTGAATTCACCACAAGCTGAGAGTTCCATCGGGGTTTTCTGCGGGGGGGGGGGGGGTGGGGGGGTGCAGATTCTGCTGTTGTTGTAATAAACTGTTCGTGGTTTTAGGAGACAAGCATATGGGGAGGGGGGGAAAGAAACACCCTCCAAGTGAATCAAGTCATTCAGGGGTTAAGTGAGGAAGGAGGTGAAGTTTCTTTATTCTGGCAGGACCTGAAATATCTGTCAGAAACAACCCTTTCCCATGAAAATGCTCTGGTATTATATAACTGGTTCCCAGAGATGCACAGACTCCTTTTGACTCTCCCGCAGAACCCGGTAATTCAAATAAGTTGCACTTAATCATTTAATGAGTGTTACTAAATGATACACATCTTTGATTGTGAATAAATCTTTGTATTTTTGGCTGGGCTTTCACTGGGAGTTGTGCCACGGATTGACCGAAGAGCAGTGTGACAACACTTTGATAGTGCGATTTCAGCAATGAATGCATCTTTGTACTTCGGTCAATTCAAAGACTGCCACCTGTTGAAATTAAAACGGAGAAAAAGGATCCCGAAGTTAGTGCGAGAGATGAAACAAAAGATCCAGCTGTCAGGGCCTTAAGGATTCACTGGCGGCCTGACGGATAAACCTCCTGCTGCGGGGAAACTTACCTGCCAGAGACAGGAAAGCTCTTTGTCACAGAGAGTGGCAGTCTTGGACTGGCGTGAATTGTTAACCATGTCAGCAAGGTCAATAGAGCAGGCAGAGAAAACGAGAGAGAGAGGGAGAGAGAGAGATCTTTACCCTGAGAAATACCCCGAAACTGATCGAATTACTGTTCTTTTTGAAGTGATTACAATAGTTAATAATTATTAAAATAAATCCATCTCTTTCTTTTAAACACGTCGATTTTTTTTATTTGGCAAAAATATCATAGATATCTATCAATCATCTCCCATTGACAAAGTGGATGGAAGGAGCTCCTGTCTCTGCCGCTGCTTTAACTGGGTGACATTAAAGATATGAACTGGATTGCTGAGTCTAACCTTTGCAGAAATGCCCCAATAAAGATAGGCCACATGCTCTAAAATGTAATCCTTTCCATTTTATTGGTCTTGGGTCACCGATTTTGGGGAAACAGACTAAGCTATTGCTTTCTTTTTTAAAAAAAAAATCAAAGTGTAAAAAAAGGCTTTATGTAACAATAACTTCACCATCCTTGGTGAAGTTTTGGGGGATTTTAGTGTGGCTTACTTATAGTTGTTGCTTGGAAGGCTTTTAATGAATCATAATGGCATTGGGCTTAGCGTATATTTTTGGGAGCATGTGTCAGCATTCAGAAACTCGTGAATGACAATAGTATTCACATATACGAGTTTAAATATTTCAACATTTGGTTGTTCCTTCAGGATTAAGTCGATGTTAGTGGTTACAGTTAAATGTTAATATTACTCTGCCACTCTATAAATCGCAAGGATACCGCGAGGAATTAAACCAGGTTGTTATCCTGTTTTCCCATTCTTTTGGAACTGCCTTGGTGTTGTGGTGATGCCTGCTAATCCCTGTCCACACTTTTGTAGTTCCCACTTCATTTACACTTCAGCTATGGGGGAAAGGTTGAACATTAACAATGGGTTCAGTGGCTTATTGTTGCGTTTTGTATAAACTGGAACAGGCTCGAGTGAAACAGAAAGACGGAGCATTCGTCTCCAGGCAGGTAACATCCACTTGTAGGAACTTCGACACAAGCCTGAAGCCATTGCTTGTCTTCGGCCACTGGCCTTCTCTTAAGAAATGGGATGCTGGGTTGGATGTTTGGAAATGAGATGACATATCACCAGTTCTGCCTCTGGAGGAACTGAAGTGGTAAGTTCGGGTTCTTTTGAAAACAACTGGATGTCCAGATTCCTAAATTCTGTACTTTGAGGGTGGGTCACTCAAACTTGTCAGGAAGCTGGTTGGAGTTTACAAAGGATGGTATTTAGAATAATTATCTTCAGATAGATGTGAAACCCTAAGATTTAACTCATTTGCCCAGTCTCCTCGTGGAAAAGAATTCTTTCTAACCGCGGTGAAATGATTCTAGAGAAGCGAAAGGATTGCTATTTAGAGCGTGATAGCAAATTGCTTGGGTTATTTGATTAGGTGGAGCTTTCTTATTTCTCTCTCTCTCCGCTAGTGAAGACGTCATCAGCAAATTGAATAACCCTAATGGATTTGTCAGTTGAAAATGATATGCCGAATCATGTGGAGCTGACCTGTTCACATGCAAAAACTGGATAGCGTCTGACAGGACTTGGCATGACATATCAAGGCACTTACTCACCAAGAGAACTTGACAACGCAATTGCTGTCATAAGTAGCAATCACCACTGCAGGCTCTAAATAAATTGCAAATTGTAGTTTAGGCAAAAAAAAAGCAAGGTCCCTTCCAAAAAAAAACTTCTGGATGTCCTATTCGATTTTGGAACTTTGTATAAATGAGAGAAACGAAGCGGCCCGATTTAAACCCCTTTTAGAAAATGCGAGTTAAGTCTATTGTTCACTGTGGGACTATCCACTGACTGATTGCTAATGCTAATTTATGTAAATGCTGTAAAAAGAAAAAAAAACACATTTTGTCTTTTTGCCAGCTCTCTCATTAATCGGTAAACAGTGTATCCTTGGTAATTACATTCCATATTTGCTAAACAAAAATTGTGTAATTAAAATAGATAATTATTTTACAGGATGCACATCCTGAACTGTGTCCTCGATAGAACTGCAAAGTCTCGCTATTGTTACTTATAATGCAACAATTCTTAACAATGTTCAACATAAATTAGACCGAAAACAGTTAATATGAAAATAAAAAAATGAATACTTGGCACAACACCTCGGCCTGTGAATCTAGCATTATAAACGATGCAGTTTCTGCCGCCGGCGAGTACGTTAACCCACAGAAGGGGATCAGCAAGTTGAAGATTCTTATAGGTAGGACATAGTTGGGATCTGCGATTAGACTATAGACCCAAGAAAAAACATTTCAGAAATGAATTACTTTCAGGATATATTATCGATCTTGATTGTTAGAAGTGTAAACCAGGAGGAGGCAGGTGGACTCTGTCAACTCGTTAGTTAAGTTTAAACATCATTTACATCTCGGCAAAAACCATATCTCTAGAATATTGTGAAGTTTGAGAGGATTTCAATCAATAGCAATCTTTATTTAGTTTTGAATTCAGTTCTTATTGCGTCTTCTTTAAACACAAGTTTAAAGTTATCTGCATTACACCATTACAGCTCAACGCTTCCTGATCAGCAATCGGAAGGGAGAGTGACGTTAAATTGTTTGGATATTCGCACCTAGAAATAACTCGCGTTTTCTGTGAATATGCTACAATTTCTCTCCTCTCACTACTGCACGCTATCTTTTATTCTGGGCTTTATTTCCAGATTGCAGCCCCATTATAGACACACAAATCATTTGCAGGAGGAGGTGTCAATAAAAAAAAATACTTTTTCTGACTTTCTCTTGAATGCAGTCCATCCAGCCCAAGTTAACTCCACTTGAAAAGAAAATTCACCGGGTTTACAATCCAATTAGTTTTCAGGCTATTGATTTTGAAAGCAAATTTGATAGTTTGACTACCTTAAACACTACTTATTAGCTTTCTTTTTGCTGTTTCGTGTTTGGGACAACAGTGATGCGTTTGTTTTCGCCTCACTGTTGTCTATCTCTGACCAACAGATGAATGATTTTCTTTCTGGCTTGTGACTACTAGCCATGCAATAGGAATTATATTTGCACTGCTTTGCTGTAAACCGAGTTACGGATCTGCTCTGACTGCATCTTCCAAACACTCTTCAGCGTCGGATTTCCCACTCTCCTCTCTCTTTAGCAAGTCCTTCCAAATCCTGTAATCCCCTCCTTAGCCCCTGTTAGCACCTAACCTTCCCTGTCTTCATCCATTACTCCTTACTACAAGCTAAGTCACATTTCTACCCCGTCCTTTCTTTTTCAGCAGCCTATTGTGCTCATCCATCTGATCTGTGGTCTTTTTGTTGCACTTTCGGACCAAGACCCGACAGTCATTATTTTCTCTTTTATCGTCTGCTGTCTTCCTTTGATTAGACTAGTCAGCCTTGACATTATGTTTCCGAGAGATCCTATCCATTACCCTGTCAGCAGGACAAACTGCAAAAAAAACCCTAGCTGAGTCTCTACAGAAGGTGAGACACGAAATCATCAGCCATCTAAAGCTAATTACCCTGGGCTGAAGTTAATTAAATACTTGTTAGCAGCAGCAGGCACAGCAGCCTAATTAAAGTTGTCTAATAATGGCACATTTGACACATGAAATTCCTACAAGGTCTAAATAAATTTGAACGGGGCAGATTATAGTGCCCGATCTGGATGGAGAGAGTCAATTTATTGATGTTGCAGCTCTCGTTTTCCTGCTACAAAAGGTTCTTTTCATGCACGGCTATTCTACTGACAAACTCATTTCAAGTGCTTAGATAAAATACCCTAGTTAATTGATTAGAAACAATCCAGTAATTAAACCAATATATCAATTTGTAACAAGATTGTTATCCCCTGGGTGTCCTGGACATACCGGAGCTCCTCCTTGTCACAGGCAAAGGCATTCTGAATTGTCCCTACTTCAAAAGGAAGAAATGTTTATATAACTGATTGACTGACTAATAATTTGACTAAATATACAGATGTGATTGTAATCATTAAAAAAAATTTGCTGATTATAACAATCACACTTAATATAAGAATGGAATTTTATAAAAGCCTTATTGAATATATAAACGAAGAACTAATAATGCCCTTTAATATCATAATCCAATTAAATCCATGCACTATATTATCACACCCTTTAATATAAATGTTTATAGACCAATGAAATGCATCATTGATTGCAATAATTGAATTAGTGTCTGATTAAAATAATCCAATTAAATGTAAATAAACACTTGTAATTATCCAATTAAATATCATGTAATCATTTACAATCAATGTATGCTTTAGGATCCAACTAAATATTGTTTTCTTTCTGGTAATAATCCAAATAAACGTGAAAGTTGAGTATAATTATTTGAATCTATTAACCTTTAATTATTACCGAATATGACTTGAGCAATGTGCTTCTGCATTAAATGTATAATTTACTTAAATTTATGATGAATACATCCAGGAAAAATATAATAAAATTTACCAAACCAGAATGAAAAGGTTGGCGCATTTCAGGGGCAAAGCGCAAGCCGAGTTTCCGCTATCCTTTGCGTTAAAACCTGTTCCCAGCCGTCCAACTGACATGGTCCAAACTGAAGACAGTACATCACAACTGGCCGTTTCAGCTAACAGTACCTCTTGCAGTCTGTCGCTGAGGCTCTGAAAGTTGAGGCTTTGAATGCAAGGACGCTAATAGGAAGGCCTTAAAAGCCTTTTAGTGTAATTTATTTTAAATTCACTAGGAAATTGATAACAGTACCATTTGTTAATGAGGCTGGTGTGCAACATATTAGTCATTTTCAGTTATTTAAATTCTGATTACTCAGGCAGTATGGCAAGTTATTTCAATGCTCCATTTTTGTGGTACTTCAGCTGGAGTAATCAAGCTGCATCCAGTAACCAGTTTTAGGAAGGCTATTTTTAATACTCCGTTCTTTTAAAGAAAACCCTGTCTGATTTATGTTGGGTGATATGCAACTAATAGGGTTGGGGAGAAAGCATTTCAAGCAATCCCTAGACCAGCAGGTATTACCCATCCCTGATTACTCTCCAGGAGGTGGTGGTCAACGACCTCTTGATCCACTTTTGTTTGGGGGTTGGTGGGAGGTTGGAGTTGGCGCGTACACACAGTGCTGCCAAGGAAGTTTTTGACCTAACATAAAGAAGGAATGGCGATGTATCTCACATTAAGATACCATGTGGCTTGGAACGTAACTCTTAGGCAGTGTTGCTCCTATGTAACCTTTATAGGTCCGGATTACCAACTGTACCCAAAATGAAAACTTTGCTCCAACTGATGCATGCATGAATCCCTTTTAAAAATATTGATTGTGAACGGAGTGTTGCTGTCAAAGCCACATTTATTGCCCATCTCTAGTTGTTCCCAAAGAGTGAAGATCAGCTTTGACCCTAAAACGCCACTAATCAGTTGGTGTGATAAAAGCCTTCCATCACGGCTGGGTCTCCATCTCTCTGTGGAGAACAGGGCGGTTGTTGTATTTTACATTCCAATGTTGGCAAATTAAACTGGATCAGCTCCACAAGATCAACGCCTCGCCTCCGAATCCCTTTCAACTTGGACAAACTCCGAGTATCGAGCGTATCTGGATGGTCGTAACGAAAAGCACGCTTAAGAAGTTTGACATAATTCGAGATGTGGGACAGGCGGTGATACGAATCTGTCTTGTCAGGCCATAAACATTTTCATAGCAACCAAGAGGAGGGTTAGTCCGAGACTCAGAAGCTTTTTTTAGTGGCCCAGAAGATGAGGGGGAGCGCTACTTGCTGGAGATTTGCTTTTTTTACTCATGGGTCTTTGGGGACAGGGTTCAAACCTCATACCTTCCCAGTCTCTAAAGACTCACAAAGCAAAGAAGCTTTAGAGAATTCAGGGAATGTTGTCCCTGATCAACGATGGTCCTTACAAAGATGGGCGAGAGTACGAGGGTGGGGTGGTGGTGGATTGATGAGGGAGATTTCGAGGCCAATATTTTCCTACTCCATTGTGATTGTGGGTCTTCGTGATGGATACAGTGAGGAGACAGGCGTTGTTGAAGGCATCATGGCGAGATTCAGCATTGCATCACTGTAGCTGGGAAACACTGCACTCACACTGAAACACTGGTGGCAGTAATAAGTATTGAATCTAGTGTGAGAGGCAGAGATCAAACAAACTGCGCCATGGTGGACGATGTGGAGCTATTTGCCTAGTTTGTAGCCATCAAGGTAAGCAGTGTAGTTGATCCTTATAAATAATGGACACTTTCAGGGGTTAGGAAGTGAGTCTCTCAACCTGTTGCTGCAGATGTGTTGATAATGGACGGTCTTGTTTAGTCTGAACATTTTAATGTCAAATTATAGCACCTTGACCGTCTTCAGAAAGAAGAAATCTGTCTTTCACTCATTGCAGCTCATTATAGTGTTACAATCATCCCCGTCAACAACCGAACAAATGCGCCTGAAACTACTCTCTATCTGGAATTTGACTGCTCTCTATTTGTGGCTTTACGGTGAAACTGACTGAACTAACTTGATTCAACCATGCAAATTTCGGATGCTAAATGTGAAATTAAAATTGAACTCCATATTCTTTCTCATTGTGACCGTTTTCAAACCTCCAACCTCTGACATTCTTCTCAGCTTTGCTTCGGGCTCTGGAGACGTGGATTGCATATCTTCACTGACATTCTGGAAATAGATTGCAGATTTCCTCCTTCGCCATTAACAACATGCCAGACCTCTCAATCCACCGAGGGGGGGGGGGGGGGGGGCAGGAGGAGGAGGATGGGTAGAGGAGGGCAGAAGGAGTACGAAAGAAAATAATTTTCTGCTGATGTTTTTCACATTTGGCAACCTAATCTGTTTCCAAGGGAGAGATGTATTAACTAACCAGAAAGTGATGAATTTACACCATTGCCCACCGGACATTCCTGAGCAGGAGTTTGGAAATGGGCAGACTGCTCTTCCTAGCAAATTTGCCTTTGTGCACTTTCTGAGCAGTCGTAACCTTGTATGCCTTGCACTGTCTATGCATCTTATGATCTGTATGACCTTGTTTGCTATGAGCTGACTGTACTGCTTGCAAAACAAATTTTTCACTGTACTTAGGTACAGATGACAACAATAAATTAAATCAAAAATCAAACTGTATCCTCCAGAATCTAGAAGATCAATGAGCAAGCCTACAGGACAGCAGTCAATGTGAGATTCTGAAACCTGCTTGATGCAAAGAACTTTCTTGAGAGAAGGATAACCCTCCTATTCAAGAAGAACAAATCAATCCTGGTCAACAAGCATGAGTTGATGTGACAGATCTAAACACACACCTATCTATCCATTCATGGTCATTTTTCAATATGTTGTCATTTTTGAGAAAAGATATATGATGTAAAATATATTTCCATAAATTGGCCATAAATCTATAATCATGCCAGTCTTGGACAGAAAATCTCCAGTGATATAATTTGGTAATGCTATTGACAGAAAGTATTGGGATGCAAGACAAAGGCTCAGCAGAGAAAATGAAGCTGTAACATCAGTACTGAGATCAGTTTGTTTGGAACAAAAACAGACATTACTAGAAAATCTTAGAAGGTTTGACAGCATGTGTGGAGAGAAATAATGTTTAGGGTCCAGTGACCCTTCTTTGGCACACATACCTTTCCGAATTTCCAACATCCACAGTTCTTTTGGTTTTTTTATTCTATCTTGTTTGGATTGTACTTCTCAATGGTTTATTTGTCACTATGTTCATAATGTGTGTTACACGTTCAGTACTCACTCTCACTATGATCACAGTGGTTTTGGGCTAGATGTTTATAGGAATAATATGTGAGCATTTGGTTGGATCACCAAAAGACTCAATTATCTCTTCTCATTCCTAATCTTGCTTTCACACACCACTTAGAGGACTAACTCATGGTCACAAATGGCCATGTTGCTTACAGGACTAACTCATGGTCACAAATGGCCATATTGCTCCTTCCACTTTACAGCTATTGAACTAATTCTGAAGCCTAGTAACTTGTTCAGACTTATTATGATGCATTTCTGGCACATATAGGATTTCAACACTGGCTTCTGGCCCAAAGGTAGGGATGCTACCATAGCACTACAAGGATTAGGTCATTGTTGTAGGGTTATGGGATACCAGAGGAAGTGGTGGAGGCCAGTACAATCACAACATTTATAAGGCATCTGGATAGATGTATGAATAGGAAGGGTTTAGAGGGATACAGGCCAAGTGCTGGCAAATGGGACTAGATTAGGATGGTTAGGATATCTGGTCAGCATGGATTAAGTGGACCAAAGGGTCTGTTTCTGTGCTGTACATTTCTATGACTCTATGACTCTATGAGATGTAGGAAGAGAAGAAGATTATTCAGACCATTGAATGTACACTGCCATTCAATGAGATCATGACTAATCTGATAATCATTAACACCACTTTCCTGCCTTTCCCCCAAAACTCTTGGTTCTGTTCCTGATTGGAAATCTGTCTGTCTCCACCTGGAATATAATTAAAGACCCTACCTTAACAACCCCTGGGGTAACAAATGTGAAAGTCTTTTTGTGCACAGCAAGATCCAATAAAATAAATGAATAATTAACTGAAATGGTTGTGGAAGAATCCTTCATGTTAAGGATTATGAATAACCAGGTATTCACCAGAGGAAATCATGTTTCAAATTCCATTGCCTTCATATTTTACAATGTTCTTCCTCATTGCCTGTGAGTTTAAGGTGTAAACAGACATATGCCACCAGAAGTGATCAAACATTCACCTTTAAAGCTGTGTGTAGAATCAAATGAACAAATACTGACTATAGGAAGGCTTGCATTGCTCCTGCAGAGAAATGCATTCAAACCATTCTGAAGTCTTGAGTTTGTGGCTGTACAATGAGGTAATTAAGTCATTAGCAATTCAGTCTACTTATCATGCAATGTGACTCAAATTCAGTTTAACTGCTAATTCGATTTTAAGGCCTGAATTTCTCAACTTCTATAAAGGTTACTTCAGATACATTGTTTAAATCCAAGGATTAGATCATTCATAATTTCAGCATAAATCCTTGAATCATCAATGGCCAAATCTTTGTTTCAACCTTATTCAGAGAGATGGAATGCTGTGTTGTTACCCAATGTGATGAATGTGTTTTCTATTGGGCTATTACAGAAGGGAGCTACTGCATGATAGGCAAGCTGGGTTCTCAAGATTGTGCTCGCCAGTCAGAGTCCAGAAAAGTTAATTATGTAAGAACTGATGAAGGTCTATCCTGGACTTCCAGAAGTGAATTACCCAGGCTAAATTCCATCTCCAATTCCCCCATTCAGTCTCCTACACAACCTGCCACTGCTCCATTCCAGACATTCACCCACATTGTCAGCTTTGAGTCTGTGAGCTCTCTGAGCAAAAGATCCAAGTCTCACTCCAGAGATTTGAACACAAAATCTAGGTGAATAATCCTTGAGTCCTTCATGTGTGATGTCAAGGTTCCCACTAAACTATCAGGTGGAGACAGATAATTCCATTGTAATATTCAAAGAGCAGGGGAGTTTGCTGTTCACCACTAATTACATTGCAATGTATAGAATCTTGATATGTGCAAGTTGGCTCCAATATTTCTTATTGGATCAGTGAGAAAAAAGATACATTTGTTGCAATGTGTTCTTCAATGCCTTGTGGTTGTGAACAGTTATATAAGTTCAATTCTTTTGTTTGCTGAACCAAAGGTGTTCTTTCTGAAGAGTCTATCCACTTAGCCACTGTTTCCCAAAGTGCAGGCTGGGGCCCCAAGTGGTTGTGAGCACTGAGGCAGTAGGCTCTGACTAAGTTCCACCATTTTTACTCAGGCCTCTAAACACTGAATCTCCAATAAGAGCAAACAACCTTTCTCAAATCACCATATCAGAATGCTGAAGTTTTAAAATCCCCTGTCTCCTCTGTTCTAGTGAAAAATAATCACAACATTTCTAGTTCCTGCTCAGAAAGTTTCCAATCTTTAGCCTCACCCTAGGTGGTCTACACAATCAAATGGCTTCAGCTCCTTTCCAACTATTTTCCCACTGTTCAGGTGTGCTATTACACATCTCTGGACCTAGTGGTCTACTTAACTTGGAGGTAGACACTGCTACACCACAAGAGCCCCTAGTACTAACCAGGCCTGTGTTTGCTTAGCTTCTGAGATCTGGTGTTTTCAGACGAGAAAGAGTGATGCTTTTAAGTCTTTTCAGTAACTGTTCCCATAATCACAGTTCATCTTTTAATGGGCCTAAACATTTGATTGTATTTTTAAAAAATTATTCGATATACTTCTACTCTCTGCGCTTATTTCTAAAACCAAAAATGTTGTTGGCTTTTTTAAAATGCATACTCCATCTAGATGTATTGGCACTTAGTCCCAGAAACACATCAGTGTCATGGACATTCATCCCACCATCTCCTCCTCCTCCTGCAACAGACTGGGCCCAGAACAGAGGTCGTCTCGGTAGCATTACTTCATCTGTGCCAAAAAGTGTGGTGCTGGAAAAGCACAGCTGGTCAGGCAGCATTCGAGGAGCAGGAGAGTTGACGTTTCAATCATTAAGCTTTTCATCAGGAATGTTGGGGGAGGTGGTATGTTAAGGGGGCTGAGAGATAAATGGGAGGGGAAGTGGGGCTGGGGAATGTGATAGCTAGATGAAGATGGGGTTTGATGGTGATAGGTCGGAGTGGCGGGTGGAGTGGATAGGTAGGAAGAAAGGTGGACAGATAGGACAGTTCAAGAGGGCGGTGCTGAGTTGGAGGGTGGATCTGGGATAAGGTGGGGGAGTGGAGACATCAGGAAATTGATGAAATCGATATTAATCCCATGTGGTTGGAGCGTCCCAAGGCGGAAGATGAGGTGTTCTTCCTCCAGGCGTCAGGTGGCTAGAATTTGGTGATGGAAGAGGCCCAAGACTTGCATATCCTTGATGGAATGGGAGAGGGAGTTGAAGTGTTTGGCCAAAAGGTGGTGAGGATGATTGGTGCATATGTTCCGGAGATGTTCTCTGAAACATTCTGCAAGTTGACGACTTGTCTCCCTAATGTACAGGCGACCACATCAAGAGCAACTGACACAGTAGATAGGTGTTTGGAAGTGCAGGAAAATCTCTGCCAGATGTGGAAGGATCCTTTGGGGCTTTGGATGGAGCTGAGGGGGTTGGTGTGGGTGCAGGTGTTACACTTCCTGTGGTGGCATGGAAAGGTGCTGGGAGTGGAGGGTTGGTTGGTGGGTGGAGGGTGTGGACCTAACGAGGGATTTGCAGAGGCAATGGTCTCTATAGAATGCTGAAAGCAGTGGGGAGGGAAATATATCTCTGGTGGAATCTGACTGTAGGTAGCGGAAATGGCGGAGGATGATGTGTTGCATTTGGAGATTGGTCGGGTGTAAGGTGAGGACAAGGAGTTCTGTCCTAGTTGCAGTTGGAGGGGTTGGGTTCAAGGGTGGAGGTGCGGAAAGTGGACAAGATGTGCTGGATGTTATTGTTGACAACGTGCAAAAGGAATTGCAGTCCTTAAAGTAGGAGGCAGTGTGGGATGTTCTGGAGTGGAATTGGTCATCCTGGGAACAGATGCGGCAGAGGCAGAGGAATTGGGACTAAAGGATAGCATTTTCACAAGAGGAAGGGTGGGAGGAGGTGCAGTCCAGGTAGCTGTGGAAGTAGGTGGGTTTGAAGTAGATGTCCATGTTGAGTTGGTCGCTGGAAATGGAGATGGAGAGGTCCAGGAAGGGGAGGGAGGTGTCCGAGATGATCCAGATGAACTTGAGGTCAGGATGGAAAGTGTTTCTGAAATTGGTGAACTGTTCAATCTCCTCGTAGGAACACAAGGTACCACCAATACAGTCATCGATGTTGTAGCGGAAAAGGTGGAGAATGGTGCCGCTGTAGCTGCGGAATGTGGACAGTTCCACATACCCAACAAAAAGGCAGGCATAGCTAGGGCCCGTGCTGGTGCCCATGGCTACCCCTTTGGTCTGAAGGAAGTGGGTGGATTTGAAGGAGGAATTGTTGAGGGTTAGGACCAGTTCAGCCAATTGGATGAATACTTACTTAATCTGTCTCTGGCCCAATACAGGCCCCTGCAAACACAGCAAAGTCAAAATATTTTTCTTTTAAAGACTGAGAAGCTATGTGATATTTGGAGCTTTTACTTAGTTCCTTGACATTTCAAATTACTTATAAAATTTAAAATAAGCACAGGAGAAAATATGTTATTCTGTTGAATAATTTGAATAACTTACTCTAATGTCATGAAGAGAAAGATGATTAGTATATTTAGCCAACATGATAACAAAACTTGAGTAAAGCATAGTGATAATTCGACAGATGTTCCATAGATATACACACTATCGGGTTCACAACACTCAGAAATTATGCCTCAAGGTTTCATACCAATGATAAGAAACCTTGTCTCACCAACTTCCCAGAGGATATTAGGAGTTATGGTATCTGTTGGTCAAAGACTTACAAAGGGTGTTGCAGTCTTCCTTAGACCAAGGGGTGGTGTCAAATGAGAACAGAATCCTGCATGTTTGAGCCTTGTTCAAAACAAAGCAATTAAAAAGAAACCCAGTAATTACAGACCAAGAGATTTGTATTGGGGAAGATTTAAGAAACGATAGTTCAGGAAAACAATCCATTGTCATTTTGTCAAATTAAGGAAGTCACCACTTCCTTAAAACTGTGCTTAACCAACTAGCTGGTGCTTTTTGGCTGCAACAGAAATGGTTGATGGGGTTTTGCTGTTGAAGTAGTGCACATGGACCTCCAGAAAACATTAGATAATGTGCTGTGCAAAAGAGTTGTTGGCAAAGTTATAACTCATAGAATAATAGAGAAAGTTGCAAATTGGAGAGTATAGAAACATAGATATGAACATATGAATTAGGTGTAAGATTCAGCTACCTGATCCTTCAAGTCTGCTCCGTTATTCGATAAGGTCATGGCTAATCTGATTACTCTTTCATCCACTTGGTGTAAAGAATCTATCTATCTCTGCTTCAAAGAATGTTCAAAGACTCCGCTCCATTGCTTTTTGCAGGAGAATCCCAAAGACTCATAATTCTCTGTGAGAAAACATATCTCCCTTCCTTTCTCAAATAGGCAATCCCTTACTTTGAAACTATGAGCTCTAGATTCTCCCAAAACAGAAAATAACTTTTCCATCGCCACCCTGTCAAAATCTATCAGGATTTTATATGTTTCAACCATGTTACCTCATTTTCTGCTTGGGGGCCCTTGCAGCCTTCAGGCTGACTGAATTCAATAATTTTAGGGTCTAAACACTTCCATCTATGTCCTTTATCCACCTACAACCCCAGGCCCTGTCATCGCATGGGCTGTTTTCAGCACAGGCAATCCATTTTTACTACTTACAGTTCTAATTATCAGCTTTCTTTCTTCCTGGCTTACCCGTTATCCATCCCTTAGTGTGCCCACCTGTCTTTCTGTCTGGGCTCCATCTCCACCTATCACTTACTCCTTTACTCCCCATCCTCTGTTTTCAGCATATCTAGCACCTTTTCCCAGCTAACTACACTTTCTCTCCACAGGTGCTGCCAGAACTGCTGAGTTTCTCCAGCAAATCTGGTTTTTAAAAAATTCATAGTCTTCTAAACTCCAAGCAATACAACCCTTTCCTGTTCAATTTTTCCTCAAAAGACAGCTTGCCTATTCTAGGTATTAGTGTACAAAACCTTCCCTGCACTGCGTTCAATGTATTTACTTCCTTCAGTAAATGAGACTGATACTGTACACAGTACTCCAGATGTGGTCTAACTAATCTCTACAACCTCCCTAAATACAAGTCATCTTGAAATAAATGATAATATTTTGTTAAATTTCCTAATTACTTACTATACCCACATACTGACCTTTTGAGATTCATGAACTTGGGCACTCAGAACTCTGTAGTCTCTCACCATTCAGATAATGCACTTCCTTTATATTCGTCCTTCTAAAATGAATAACTTCACATTTTTTCAACTTTATACTCTATTTTCCAAATCTTTGGCCAATTGTAGATCTTGTGATCCTGTCCTCTTCACATTTTTCTTCCTCTTACCTCTGTCCTGAGATTAGTTTACTTACAGTGTGGAAACAGGCCCTTCGGCCCAACAAGTCCACACTGACCCTCTGAAGAGCAACCCACTCAGACCATTCCCCTAACACTACAGGCAATTTAGCATGGCCAATTCACCTAACCCGCACATTTTTGGACTGTGGGAGGAAACCCATGCAATAATGGGGAGAATGTGCAAACTCCACACAGACAGTTGCCTGAGGCATGAATTGAACCTGGGTCTCAGGCGCAGTGAGGCAGCAGTGCTAACCACTGTGCCACCATCCTCTTACCTTCTTTCCCATCTTAATCTCATTATCAGATTTAGCAACCATACCTTTGAACACTTCAGCCAAGTCATTTAGATAAATTGTAAAATGTTGAGGGGCCATGATCCCCATGATTTATCACTTGTTGCAACTTGCCAACCAGAAAACGACTGATTTATGCCAATGTTCTGTTTCCTGTTAGCTAGCCAATCTTCTATGCATGTCCATATGTTACTGTTTTACATCACATGCTTTTATTTCCCACAATAACCTTTACTATGGTGCAATATCAAAAATCTTCTGGAAATCTAACTACAGAACATCTATCAGTTCCTCTTCACCTACACCTCATGTTACTTCCTCAAAGAACTCAATGAATTGGTTAAGCAAGAGTTTCTTTTTACTAACATCATGTTGACTCTGTCTAATTACCTTGATTGTTCCTAAGCAGCCTGCTAAAGCTAGTTTCTAAGATCTTCCCTATGGTAGATGTGAAGCTAACTGACCTGTAGTGTTTGTCTCTCTCTCCCATTTAGAATAAAAGAGTTACACTCACTATTTTCCAATTTAACGTAACCTTCCCCATACCTTGCAAACTTTGGGGAAAAAAGCCAACATGACAACTATCCAACTAGTTATTGCTTTTAAGACCTATGATGAAGTCTGTCAGGACCTAGGAGCTTGACAGTCTACAACTCCAACAATTTTCTCAGTACCGTTTTCCTGATGATTTTAATTTTCTTGAGTTTCTCCCTCATCCCCATTTCCTGATTTACAGCAATTGTTGGAATGTTGCTAATATTTTCTATTGTGAAAACCAATAGAAAATACCTCTTCAATTCAACTAATATCTCTTTATTTTTCATTTCTAATTCCCCAGACATATTTTTCCAAGAGTCCCAATTCTCATCTGTTTACTCCTTTCTTTTGGAAAGAATCTGAAAGTCTGTGAAACTCTTGCTATACATTTCTATATTTCTGGCTAGAGTTCTCTTGAACTCTATTTTTTCTCCCTTCTTGTTAATCTTTTTTTTTGCTTGTTTATAGTCTGTTCAATTTTCTGACCTGCTATCCATCTGTCATACAAATGTATAATTTTTCTTTAAATTCATTACTATTTTAACTTTTTTAGTTTTGATGGTAGGATATTACCTTTGGAATTTTTCTTTCTTTTTGGAATGTACCTAATCTGTATATTCTGAAATGTCACCATTAATGTCTGAGACTGCGCCTGTATTGTCCTACCCCTTAACCTAATTTGCCAGTTCATTTTAAGTAGCTCTGTTTTTATACTTTCATAATTGCCTTTATTTAAATCTTGAAAAGCTAATACTAAGCTCACATTTCTGTCTTCAAGCTGAATACAAAATTCAATCATATTTTGGTTACTGCTACTTTGGAGCAGCTTCACTATGAGATTATTAATTAGTTCTATTATATTGCACAATAATAGATCGAGGATAAACTGCTCTCTGATTGGCACCAGAATATGCTATTCTAAGAAACTATCCTGAAAGCATTCTCCTATCCAGGCTATTATTGCCCATCTGATTTTTGCAGTCGACAGGTAGATTAAAATCCCCCTAGTTATCACTATAACATTTCTGTCAGGCTCTCATTATTCCTTTCTTGTATTCTATCCGATCATATGGCTACTTTTAGAGAGGCTGTATACCACTTCTACTAAGACTTTTTGCCTTATCTTTTCTCATATCTACCCAATTTACTTTGATATTTCTGGTTTCCTGAATTTATGTCATTCTGTTTGATCATGCCAATAGTATCATTAATGAACAGAGCCACTCCTCCACCTTTTTCTAATTTCCTGTCCTTCCTAAATGTCACATACCTATCAATATTCAAGTCCCAATCATTATCATCCTGCAGTCATGTATCTGTAATGGCTGTCAAATTGCACTTATCTATTTGTATTCACACTATAAGTTAATTTGTTTTTATTTCAAATGTTCTTGTACATTCAGTCATGGAACCTTTAGCTTATTTTAAAAATTACTTTTGTAACCTCTAGCTTCATCTGTTGATTTACTCCTAGATTTGTTCTCTGTATCCATTCCTATCATGGTCTGTTTATCATTTCCCATATTAATATATTTTTCTTTTGCTTTGTTCCTACTCTTTGTCTCACTCTCAGAAGTTCCACCCTCCTTTGGCTGACCAGTGACCAACTCAGAAGACCCAACCCTAATGGATGTGATCACCTCCTTTAATTACATCTTCTCACATGTGATCCTTTTGCCCCACTATTTGGTTTAAAATCATCCCTACTTTTCTAATAACATAGCTTGCTAAAACACTGGTCTCACCCAGTGTAGTTCAGATGTATACTAGGCTAATGATATACCTCTACTTGCCTGAAATCTTTTGTACCAATGCCCCATGAATTGGAACCCACTTCTACTACACCAGTGTTTCAGCCGCACATTTATTTAACTGATCTTATTTTCCCATTGCCAATTTGAATGTGGCTTAGATAATCATTCAAATATTATTAGATTTGAGATTCAGCTTCTTTATTAACTGCCCAATTTCATGCTGACAATTCAGAAGCTCTTACTTAATCCTGACAATGTCATTGGTATCTATATGGACCATGCAAACTGGGTCGATCCCCAATCACTGAAAGTTCCTCTCCAGCCCTCAGCAGATATCCTGAACTCTGGCAGAAAGTAGGCAACACAGCCTTCTGGATTCTCACTCTTTGCAGCTGGGAACACTGTCAATCTTTTTTAGTATACTATCTTTTACTACCATTACACTCCCTTTTGCTCCACTTGTTTGAATGCTTCCTGTGCCATAACATCACAGTCAGTTAGCGACTCTCAATTTTGTCCAATCAAGCTGAAAGAACTTCAGACCTGTTGGACAATAGCAGATGCTGAGGCTCCTGGACTTTGGCCCCCGAATGCCCTTTGCTGTCTCACTCTCAGGAGTTACACCCTCCTTTGACTGACCAGTGACCAACTCAGAAGACCCAACCGTAATTGATATGATCATCTCCTTGAATAAAGCATGTAGGTAACTTACTCCTCCTTGATGTGTTGCAGTGTCTATAGTTCCACATCCAGCTCATAAACACTGAACCAAAGCTACTCAATACATTTGCCCATCACACTGGTATCCAGGAGCTTCATCATTCTGCAGTCACAGCACATCACCTACCTTATCATTTTTGTTGTGTCTTAATTAAGTAATTAATTAATTATGATTAATTATTAAATATATTAATGTCTTTCTCACTACCATACACTCCATTAACTTAGAATTCAATGAACTCTACCATTCAAGAATAAGTTAAATAATAACATCCTAAGTTTCTTATTTCCTGTCTGCTACGATCTCTTAACTATTTATATGCTAAATAATTACAGATTGTTTAAAAAATAATTTGTTCTCAAATTCAGCTCTTTACACACGGTCGAAAAGTATGGTGCTGGAAAAACACAGCAGGTCAAGCAACAGTTGAAGAGCAGGAGAGTTAACCTTTTGGGCATAAGCTCTTGATCATTCCTGGTAAAGGGCTTAGGCCTGAAACGCCAACTCTCCTGCTCCTCGATGCTGCCCGACCTGCTGTGCTTTTCCAGCACCACACCTTTCGACCTCTGATCTCCAGCATCTGCAGTCCTCACTTTCACTTTACACATGGTCCCTAATAGTAGTTAATCACCAACAAGTTAACTCACAAATTTCTTTTAACACAATATAACAAGGAAGAGTGCACCAATAATCAGACCCCACTATTGCACAAGCTTTCATAAAATGTATAAATGCATAAAATCGCAATAATATCATCAAAGTGACCAATTGACTGACTTACTCAGGACAAAAGCAATTCATTACAGCTTTCTTCAGTAACAGAAGAAAATAACTTTTGTTTTATAAAACACTTGAAGTTAACAACAGCAAAAAGAAAGAATTTCAACTTAAATTGTACCCATTCAAAACCCCAAACAGTCACACACGCAATCGGGAACAAGACAGATGAATGGTATGTCACATGCACTATAGATAGAAAAAGAATATATTGAGGATAGGTAAAATTTAAAGATCAAAAGTCTAGACCAAAGTCAAATGTACTTCGCCATCCTTTTAATTTTTGCTCTGGTGATATCATGTTGCCTATAGGATGACGTGTTCTTTGATTCACTGGTTGATCAGGTGAACTTAGATCTTGTATGGATTAACTTTTTTAAGCTCTCTGTTTTTTTTCTGTTTGCTGGGCCCCTTGCCAAGATATTTGTATCATTGCTAGTCACAGATGAGGTGCCAGAAGACTGGAGGTTGGCTAATGTGGTATCATTATTTTAAAAAGGTGGTTAGGACAAGCCAGGGAACTATAGACCAGTGAACCTGACGTTGGTGGTGGGCAAGCTGTTGGAGGGAATCCTGAGGGACAGGGTTTACATATATATTGGAAAGGCAAGGACTGATTAGAGATAGTCAACATGGCTTTGTGCATGGGAAATCATGACTCACGAATTTGATTGAGTTTTTTGAAAAAGTAACAAAGAGGATTGATGAGGGCAGAGTGGTGGACATGATCTATATGGACTTCAGTTCGGCATTTGATAAGCTTCCCCATGGGAGACTGGTCAGCAAGATTAGACCTCATGGAATACAGGGAGAAATAGCCATTTGGATACAGAACTGCTTCGACATTAAAAGACAAAGGGTGGTGGAGGGTTGTTTATCAGACTGGAGGCCAAGACCAGTGGAGTGTCACAAGGATCAGTGCTGGGTCCATTAATTTTCATAATTTATATAAATGATGTAGATATGAACATAGGAGGTAAAGTTAGTAAGTTTGCAGATGACACCAAAATTGGTCGTGTAGTGGACAGTGAAGAAGGTTATCTCAGATTCCAAAAGGATCTTGAACAGATGGGCCAAAGAGCTGAGGAGTGGCAGATGGAGTTTAATTTAGATAAATGCAAAGTGCTGCATATTGGTAAGGCAAATAAGCACAGCACTTATACATTTAATGGTAAGGTTCTAGCTAGTGTAGGTTCATAGCTCCTTGAAAGTAGACTCACAGGTAGATAGGATAGTAAAGAAGGCATTGGTATGCTTTCCTTTACTGGTCACAGCATTGTGTACAGGAGTTGGGAGGTCATGTTGCAGCTGTACAGGACATTGGTTAGGCCACTTTTGGAACATTGCATGTAATTCTGGTCTGCTTCTTATCGGAATGATGTTGTGAAACTTGAAAGAGTTTAGAAAATGTTTACAAGGATGTTGCCAGGGTTGGAGGATTTGAGCTATAGGGAAGGGCTGAACAGGCTGGGGCTGTTTTCCCTGGAGCATCGGAGGCTGAGGGGTGACCTCATAGAGGTTTATAAAATCATGAGGGGCATGGATAGGATAAATAGACAAGGTCTTTTCCCTGGAGAGGGGGAGTCCAGAACTAGAGTGCATAGCTTTGGCGTGAGAGGGGAAAGATATAAAAGGGACCTAAGAGGCAACTTTTTCATGCAGAGGGTGGTGCGTGTATGGAATGAGCTGCCAGAGGAAGTGGTGGAGGCTGGTACAATTGCAACATTTAAAGGGTATTTGGATGGGTATATGAATAGTAAGGATTAAGATGGATATGGACCAAGTGCTAGCAAATGGGACGAGATTAGATTGGGATATTTGGTTGGCATGGATTAGTTGGACAGAGGGTCTGTTTCTGTGCTATACATCTCTATGACTATGAGAAAAGGAGGAAAGAAGAGAGGGACAGATATTTTTTTCTATTTGAAGGCTCTGTATGCTTTCTACTCTCTTCCTCTCTTAGCAGTTATAGTTTATTGTAATAGCCACATTTCCCTTATTTTTGGACTGCAAGCTTAAGAAAAGGAAGGTGCTGCTTTAAACTAAGAAAATTATGCAAGAGACGTTTACAGTTTTAAAGATCAAATTTACTGGAGCACAATGAGTTCCATAAATATCACCTTTCTGCAAACAGTGAGAGTAAAAGCAGACAGAGCAGATGGGTTTTGAATTAAGTGACAATTGCTTGATAATAATATGACCACAGCTAGTGAAGGGGGCCAGTGCTGAAGAAACAGCTGTCCTGCAAAGAGAAAGCATCAACAATATTTTTCTCTCTGTCTGTCTGTCTGCTGTCTGTCAGTCTCTCTATCTCTCGTGACAAGGTATCAGAAAGACCCCAGTAACAGCTAAACAAAAAAACAAAATAACTTGTGGTCAGCAGCGAAAAATCAGAATGGTGTGTTGTTTCCCTGGTGCCAGGATCAAGGATGTGTCAGAGAGGGTGCAGAATGTTCTCACGGGGGAGAGGGGCCAGCAAGGGGGCATTGTCTACATTGGAACCAATGACATAGGAAAGGAAAAGGTTGAGATTCTGAAGGGAGATTACAGAGAGTTAGGCAGGAATTTGAAGAGGAGATCCTTGAGAGTAGTAATATCCGGATTACGCCCAGTGCTACGAGCTAGTGAGGGCAGGAATAGGAGGATAGAGCAGATTAATGCATGGCTGAAGAACTGGTGAATGGCAGAAGGATTCACATTTTTGGATCATTGGAATCTCTTTTGGGGTAGGAGGGATGTGTACAAGAAGGACGGTTTGCACCTAAAGTGGAAGGGGACTAATATACTGGCAGGGAAATTTGCTAGAGCTGCTCGGGAGGATTTAAACTAGTAAGGGGGTGGGTTAGGACCCAGTGAGATAGTGAGGAAAGAGGTCAATCTGAGACTGGTAAAGTTGAGAACAGAAGCGGGTCAAACAGTCAGGGCAGGCAGGGACAAGGTAGGACCAATAAATGAAACTGCATTTATTTCAATGCCAGGAGCTTAATAGGGAAGACAGGTGAACTCAGGGCATGGTTAGGAACATGGGACTGGGATATCATAGCAATCACAGAAACATAGCTCAAGGATGGGCACGACTGGCAGTTTAATGTTCCAGGATACAAATGCTACAGGAAGGATAGAAATGGAGGCAAGAGAGGAGGGGAGTGGTGTTTTTGATAAGGGATAGCATTACAGCTGTGCTGAGGGAGGATATTCCTGGAAATACATCCAGGGAAGTTATTTGAGTGGAACTGAGAAATAAGAAAGGGATGATCACCTTATTGGGATTGTATTATAGACCCCCTAACAGTCAGAGGGAAATTGAGAAACAAACTTGTAAGGAGATCTCAGCTATCTGTAAGAATAATAGGGTGGTTATGGTAGGGGAGTTTAACTTTCCAAACATCGACTGGAACTGCCAAAGTGTTAAGGGTTTAGATGAAGAGGAATTTGTTAAGTGTGTACAAGAAATGTTTCTGAATCAGTATGTGGATGTACCTACTAGAGAAGGTGCAAAACTTGACCTACTCATGGGAAATAAGGCAGGGTAGCTGACTGAGGTGTCAGTGGGGGAGCACTTTTTGGCCAGCGACCATAATTCTATTAGATTTAAAATAGTGATGGAAAAGGATAGACCAGATCTATAATTTGAAGTTCTAAATTGGAGAAAGGCCAATTTTGATGGTATTAGGCAAGAAGGATGTTCGCAGGTAATGGGATGGCTGGAAAGTGGAAAGTCTTCACAAATGAGATAACAAAAATCCAGAGAAAGTATATTCCAGTTAGGGTGGAAAGGAAGGCTTGTAGGTATAGGGAATGCTGGATGACTAAAGAAACTGAGGGTTTGGTTAAGAAAAAGAAGGAAGCATATGTAAGGTATACACAGGATAGATCGAGTGAATCGTTAGAAGAGTATAAAGGCAATAGGAGTATACATAAGAGGGAAATCAGGAGGGCATAAAGGGGACATGAAATAGCTTTGGCAAATAGAGCTAAGGAGAATCCAAAGGGTTTTTACAAATATATTAAGGACAAAAGGGTAACTAGGGAGAGAATAGGGCTCCTCAAAGATCAGCAAGGCGGCCTTTGTGTGGACCCGCAGAAAATTGGGGAGATACTAAACGATACTTTGCATCAGAAAAGGATATGGAAGATATAGAAAGTAGCAAAATAGAAGGTGACACCTTGCAAAATGTCCATATTACAGAGGAGGAAGTGCTGGATGTCTTGAAATGCATAAAGGCGGATAAATCCCCAGGACCTGATCAGGTGTACCCTAGAACTCTGTGGGAAGCTAGAGAAGTGATTGTTGGGCCTCTTGCTGAGATATTTGTATCATTGATAGTCACAGGTGAGGTACTGGAAGACTGGAAGTTGGCTAACGTGGTGCCACTGCTTAAGAACGGTGGTAAGGACAAGCCAGGGAACTATAGACCAGTGAGCCTGACCTTGGTAGTGGGCAAATTGTTGGTGGGAACCCTGAGGGACAGGATGTACATGCATTTGGAAAGGCAAGGACTGATTAGGGATAGTCAACACGGCTTTGTGCATGATAAATCATGACTCACAAACTTGATTGAGATTTTTGAAGAAGTAACAAAAAGGATTGATGAGGGCAGAGTGGTAGATGTGATCTATATGGACTTCAGTAAGCCATTCAACAAGGTTCCCCATGGGAGACTGGTCAGCAAGGTTAGATCTCATGGAATAAAGGGAGAACTAGCCATTTGGATACAGAATTGGCTCAAAGGTAGAAGACAGAGGGTGGAGGTGGAGGGTTGTTTTTCAGACTGGAGGTCTGTGACCAGTGGAGTGCCACAAGGATCAGTGCTGGGTCCTCTACTTTTTGTCATTTACATAAATGATTTAGATGCGAGCATAAGAGGTACAGTTAGTAAGTTTGCAGATGACACCAAAATTGGAGGTGTAGTGGACAGTGAAGAGGGTTACCTCAGATTACAACAGGATCTGGACCAGATGGGCCAATGGACTGAGAAGTGGCAGATGGAGTTTAATTCAGATAAATGCGAGGTGCTGCATTTTGGGAAAGCAAATCTTAGCAGGACATATACACTTAATGGTAAGGTCCTAGGGAGTGTTGCTGAACAAAGACACCTTGGAGTGCTGGTTCATAGCTCCTTGAAAGTGGAGTCGCAGGTAGATAGGATAGTGAAGAAGGCGTTTGGTATGTTTTCCTTTATTGGTCAGAGTATTGAGTACAGGAGTTGGGAGGTCATGTTGGGGCTGTACAGCACATTGGTTAGGCCACTGTTAGACTATTGTGAGCAATTCTGGTCTCCTTCCTATCGGAAAGATGTGGTGAAACTTGAAAGGGTTCAGAAAAGATTTACAAGGATGTTGCCAGGGTTGGAGGATTTGAGCTATGGGGAAAGGCTGAACAGGCTGGGGCTGTTTTCCCTGGAGCATTGGAGGCTGAGGGTTGACCTTATAGAGGTTTACAAAAGTATGAGGGCGCATGGATAGGATAAATAGACAAAGTCTTTTCCCTGGGGTCAGGGAGTCCAGAACTAGAGGGCATAGGTTTAATGTGAGAGGGGAAAGATATAAAAGATACCTAAGGGGCAACATTTTCACACAGAGGGTGGTACGTATATGGAATGAGTTGCCAGAGGAAGTGGTGGAGGTTGGTCAAATTGCAACATTTAAAAGGCATTTGGATGGGTATATGAATAGGAAGGGTTTGGAGGGATTTGGGCCGGGTGCTGGCAGGTGGGAGTAGATTGAGTTGGGATATCTGGTCGGCATGGACGGATTGGACCGAAGGGCCTGTTTCCATGTGCACATCTCTATGACTCTATGACTCTATAACTGCGGATGCTAGAAATCAGAAACAAAACTAGAAGTTGCTGGACAATCTCAGCAGGTCTGACAGCATCTGTGGACCGAAATCAGAGTTAATGTTTCGGGTCTAATTCCAAAGAAGGGTCACAGGACCCATAATGTTAACCCTGATTTCTCTCCACAGATGCTTCTGAATTTTTCCAGCAATTTCTGTTTTTGTCCCAGTAACAGCTATGTTGCTTCCACTCACCTTTCTCTGCAGTACCTTGCTGAAGGGGAACGAAACACCTTCACAGACGTTCAAAGGGAAAATTCTCAGGCAGTGAACAACAGACAGTATCAGTGTGTGTTAAAAAAAAGTGTCCCATCAGCAAGGATCTAAAAAGGAATTGGGAATAATTTTGAAAGAAAATGTCTTATCAAGTCCTGTGGCCTGGACTGTTGCTGTTGAACAGAGTTTCTCAGTTGTTTTTTCTCTCTTTTCCATCCTTAATATCCATGTTTTTGTATATCTTTGTATGTGAGAGGGAAGAATTTAAAAGGTGTAGCTTCATGTTATAGAGAGTTAGAAGTTAACAATTTTTGTTTTTGCCACTGGTTAAAAGCAATGTGTTTGCAATAAATAGCTGTTTCTTTGTTAGTACAGAAATCAGGTGAGCATTTTCTTTTAACTTATGTTTATCAGTCAGGTAAATTGGGGACGTTGGATAGTTTGGCTAAACTTTTAATCTTTTGCCATGACTTGGAAACACTGAGGCACAGTGAAGTATCCCTGATGAGCTGTGGGGCTTGATGGCTGTGATTTTTGAAACAAACATAATATAAGATCGTGTCTAGGAGTAAGAGCAAAAAACAAAAGAACATGGAAGATTACAGTACAGGAACAGGCCCTTCAGCCCTCAAAGCCTGCGCCAACCCAGATCCTCTAACTAAACCTGTCGCCTATTTTCTAAGCATCTGTATCCCTCTGCTCCCTGCCCATTCATGTACCTGTCTAGATATATCTTAAATGATGCCACTGTGCCCACCTCTACCACCTCCACTGGCAATGCCTTCCAGGCACCCACCACCCTCTGCATAAAGAACTTTCTACACATATCTCCCTTAAACATTTCCCCTCTCACCTTGAACTCGTGACCCCTAGTAATTGAGTCCCCCACTCTGGGAAAAAGCTTCTTGCTATCCATATTGTCCATACCTCTCATGATTTTGTAGACCTCAGTCAGGTCCCCCCTCAACCTCTGATAATCCTAATCAATTCAACTTCTCTTCATAGCTAGTGCCCTCCAAACCAGGCAACATCCTGGTGAACCCCCTCTGCACCCTCTCCAAAGCATCGGCATCCTTTTGATAATGTGGCCACCAGAACTGTATGCAGTATTCCAAATGTGGCCGAACCAAAGTCTTATACAACTGGAACATGACCTGGCAACTCTTGTACTCAATACCCCGTCTGATGAAGAAAAGCATGTTGTATGCCCTTTTAACCACTCTCAACCTGTGTTGCCACCTACAGGGAACAATGGACCTGAACACCCAGATCTCTCTGTACATCAATTTTCCCCAGCGCGTTTCCATTTACCATATAGTTCGCTCTTGAATTGGATCATCCAAAATGCAACACCTCACATTTGCCCAGATTGAATTCCATCTATCATTTCTCCACCCAACTCTCCAATCTATCTATATTCTGCTGTATTCTCTGACAGCCCCCTTCACTATCTGCTACTCCACCAATCTTAGTGTCACCTGCAAATTTGCTAATCAGACCACCTACACGTTCCTCCAAGTCATTTATATTTTCACAAACAACAGTGGTCCTAGCACAGATCCCTTTGGAACACCACTGGTCACAATTCTCCATTTTAAGAAACTCCCTTCCACCACTACTCTCTGTCTCCTGTTGCCCAGCCAGTTCTGTATCCATCTAGCTAGTACACCCTGGATCCCATGCAACTTTACCTTCTCCATCAGCCTATCATGGGGAACCATATCAAACACCTTTCTGAAGTCTATGTATATGACATCTACAGCCCTTCCCTCATCAATCAACTTTGTCACTTCCTCGAAGAATTCTATTAAGTTGGTAAGACATGACATTCCCTGCACAAATCCATGTTGCCTATCACTGATAAGCCTATTTTCTTCCAAATGGGAATAGATTCTATCCCTCAGTATCTTCTCCAGCCGCTTCCCTCCTACTGACGTCAGGCTCACCGCTCTCTAATTACCTGATTATCCCAGCTACCCTTTGTAAACAAGGGGACAACATTAGCAATTCTCTAGTCCTCCGGGACATCACCCACGTTCAAGGATGCTGCAAAGATATCTGTTAAAGCCCCAGCTATTTCCTCTCTTGCTTCCCTCAGTAACCAGGGATAGATTCCATCTGGACCTGGGAACCTGTCCACCTTAATGTCTTTTAGAATATCCAATACTTCCTCCCTCTTTATGCCGACTAGACCTAGAGTAATCAAACATCTGTCCCTAACCTCAAGGTCTGTCATGTCCCTCTCCTTGGTGAATATGGATGCAAAGTACTCATTAAGAATCTCATCCATTTTCTCTGACTCCACACATAACTTTCCTCCTTTGTGCTTGAGTGGGCCAACCCTTTCTACAGTTACTCTCTTGCTCCTTATAAATGAATAAAAGGCTTTGGGATTTTCCTTAACCCAGTTTGCTAAAGATATTTCATGACCCCTTTTGGCCCTTTTAATTCCTCATTTCAGATTGGTCCTACTTTCCTGATATTCTTCCAAAGTTTTGTCTGTTTTCAGTCACATAGAACTTATGTATGCTTCCTTTGTCCTTCTAGGTAGTCTCACAATTTCACCTGGCATTCATGGTTCTGTAATCTTGCCATTTCTATCCCTCATTTTCACAGGGACATGTCTGTCCTGCACTCTAACCAACCTCTCTTTAAGACCCTCCCACATATAAAATGTGGATTTACCCTCAAACAGCTGCTCCCAAACCACATTCCCCAGCTCCTGCCAAATTTTGCTATAGTTGGCCTTCCCCCAATTTAGCACTCTTCCTTTAGGACCACTCTCGTTTTTGTCCATGAGTATTCTAAAGCTTATGGAATTGTGATCACTATTCCCAAAGTAATCTGCTACTGAAACTTCAAGCACCTAGTCGGGCAAATTCCCCAACACCAGGTCCAGTATGGTCCTTCCCGAGTTGGAATATTTACATACTGCTCCATAAAACCCTCCTGGATTCTCCTTTTGCTCCAATGAGACCTCTAACACTAAGTGAATCCCAAACAATGCTGGGAAACTTAAAATCTATCACCACCACCCTGTTGTTCCTACATCTTTCCATAATCTGTTGACATATTCCACAATCTGTTGACTCTATCTTACGCTCGCTGTTGGGAGGCCTGTGGTACAGCCCCATATTATTACTGCACCCTTCCTATTTCTGAGCTCTGCCCATAATGCCTCACTGCTCGGGTCCTCCATAGTGTCCTCCTTCAGCACAGCTATGATACCCTTTCTGATCAGAATTGCAACTCCTCCACCCCTTTTACCTCCCTCTCTGTCCCTCCTGAAACATCTGTATCCTGGGATATTTAGTTGCCAATCATGCCCTTCCCTCAATCAAGTCTCAGTAATAGCAATAACATTATATTCCCTGGTACTAATCCAAGCCCTAAGTTCATCATGAAGGATAAAAAAAAGCACATCAAGTCTTTTAATATAAATAATGGCTCTGCTAAAGCCCTCCTGCAGGTGGAAAAGTAATCCCTGGTAAACTTGAAAGAGATTGCAAAAGCCAGGTTTTGCAAGAAAGCTAGAAGTGGAATTACCTAACAGAAATCAGATGTAATGGAAAGACATACAACATTTGGGCTTAGGGGTTGAGAACAGAAGAGACCAGCTACTCCAAGGAGTAAGACTTCAGAATCAATTCATACTGAGGGACAATAAAGCAGTTTGAACATAAGGAAGCTAGAGGTAGAAAAGAAAGACAAAGAAAGAGGGTATTCTGAGGAGAAAGAGAATAGAGCCCCAAGAGGGAGAGAGATAGAGGGTTAAAAAAGGAGACTTCAGAAGCCAAAGAGGAACCTGATGAGAAATATCTCAGTCATAATCTAAGGTTCAGACAAGAAATATTTAAGTTTATACATGTCCCACCAAGATTTTGGTAAAGGACAAGGAGACATTGATCAAGTCACTGAAGAAAACATCACCTAAAGTAAAATGGTCAAAGGAAATCTGAACATTATCTTTCGACAGACAAAGTACAGAAAATGTGTACTTTACTATCAGGGGAGGTTTCCAGAAATTAGAAAAAAAACTACATTAGGTGCATATAAATTAAGTCCTGAAACGTATGGATGAAAATATAAAACTTTAAGGAAACAGCCTGAGCAAAAATACACTGAATTTGATATGGTCAAGCAAAGGAATTTTGATAGGTGGATCTGAGCATTAAGGAATTAAAGCCATATAGAACATAGAACACAGAATATAGAATATTACAGCATAATACAGGCCCTTTGGCCCTCAATGTTGCACCGAACTGTGGAACTAATTTGAAGCCCATCTAACCTACACTATTCCATTTTCATCCATATGTTTATCCAATGACCATTTAAATGCCCTTAAAGTTGGCAAGTGGCAGGCAGTGTGTTCCATGCCGCTACTACTCTCTGAGTAAAGAAACTACCTCTAGCATTTGTCCTTTATCTATCGCCCCTCAATTTAAAGCTATCTCCACGTGCTAGCCATCTCCATCCGAGGAAAAAAGGCTCTCACTGTCCACCCTATCTAACCCTCTGACTTTCTTATATGTTTCAATTAAGTCACCTCTCAACCTTCTTCTCTCTAACAAAAACAGGCTCAAGTCCCTCAGCCTTTCCTCATAAAATCTTCCTACCATACCAGATAACATCCTAGTAAATCTCCTCTGAACCCTTTCCAAAGTTTCCCCATCCTTCCTATAATGCCTATATGAAGTTCTCGAGGAACAAAGTTCATATATGAAGTTCTCAAATAATTCTGTTGGAAGAATTTAAAACCTAACTATCTTTTCTAATAAGAATGCATCTTGAAGACTTGTTGAGGCGTTGCAACTGCTAGACTGGCAGAACTAATAATTGATGCTTGTGTGTTGATCCATCAGACTAAACCTTATTTCCCCTCATGAAATTAAACAGCCAGGATAAAGAATGGCAGCTGGGAATGCCACAAAGTTGTCTCCTCAAATTAGGAAAGAAAATACTGAGGATAATAGTGAAAATTGATGGCTGAAGTGTTTCTATTGTAATAAGGCGGGATGCATTCATTCAGAATGTTGGAAGTTGCAAGGGACACCTATAAGATGTATTGAGTTGCAGGGAACTCCAAAGGAAAATGCCATGTACTTGTGGCTGTAACTACTACTAAGCACCCAGAGGTAAACACGGCTACAAGTACAAATGGTTTACATAATGCAGATGAGACATATAAATTGTTTATGTATCAGGAAAACATAACTCCTTTTGCTTCAAATAAAGCAGCCAAGTCCATAACTATACAAAAGGATATAGGGGCTACTCAAACTCTTTTGCTGGAGTAGGATTTAGTTTTCCATTCAGGAAGTTATCGCATCCAAATCATTTATGTAAATGACAAAAAGTAGAGGACCCAGCATCAATCCTTGTGGCACTCCACTGGACACAGGCCTCCAGTCTGAAAAACAACCCTCCTCCACCACCCTCTGTCTTCTACCTTTGAGCCAGTTCTGTATCCAAATGGCTAGTTCTCCCTGTATTCCATGAGATCTAACCTTGCTAATCAGTCTCCCATGGGGAACCTTGTCAAATGCCTTACTGAAGTCCATTTGGGCTGAGAAATGGCAGGTGGAATTTAATTCAGATAAATACGAGGTGCTGCATTTTGGGAAAGCAAATCTTAGCAGGACATATACACTTAATGGTAAGATCCTAGGGAGTGTTGCTGAACAAAGATACCTTGGAGTGCAGGTTCATAGCTCCTTGAAAGTGGAGTCACAGGTAGATAGGATAGTGAAGAAGGCGTTTGGTATGCTTTCCTTTATTGGTCAGAGCATTGAGTACAGGATTTGGGAGGTCATGTTGTGGCTGTACAGGACATTGGTTAGGCCACTGTTGGAATATTTTATGCAGTTCTGATCTCCTTCCTATCGGAAAGATGTGAAACTTGAAAGGGTTCAGAAATGTTGCCAGGTTTGGAGGATGTGAGCTATAGGGAGAGGCTGAACAGGTTAGGGCTGTTTTCCCTGGAGCATCGGAGGCTGAGGGGTGATCTTATAGAGGTTTACAATATTTTGAGGTGCATGGATAGGATAAATAGACAAAGAATTAGAGGGCATAGGTTTAGGGTGAGAGGGGAAAGATATAAAAGAGACCTACGGGGCAACATTTTCACGCAGAGGGTGGTATGTGTATGGAATGAGCTGCCAGAGGAAGTGGTGGAGGCTGTTACAATTGCAACATTTAAGAGGCAATTGGATGGGTATATGAATAGGAAGGGTTTGGAGGGTTATGGGCCGGGTGCTGGCAGGTGGGACTAGATTGGGTTGGGATATCTGGTAGGCATGGACGGGTTGGACCGAAGGGTCTGTTTCCATGCTGTACATCTCTATGACTCTATAAGTTCATTGAACGCCAAATTGTTAATAAACTGGACAGTAAGTGAATAGTACATCCCAGTTTCATTGTACAAAGTCCAGTTGGAATGTGATTTGTTATCCGAACTAGTGGTAGTTCGAGTAGTTAAGAAATTACCCATGGATGGAGTAGATTTGTTTCTGGAGAATGCGTTGACAGGAATGACAGTCATAATCATGGGAAGTCAGAGTTAGGATATGGAGACAGACTAGTTGCAAGGATAGATCTGGGTATTCTTCCAGTCGTGTATACTGACCTGAGCAATGGTTAAATGAAATCCATCATCAAAGGTCACAATATATCACAAGCACGTATTGTGGTCGCAAAAACTGTATTTAAATGAAGATCATTCAAAACAAGTATTTGGCATGCTTACATAAATTGAGTCTCAAGATACCGATCCAGAGTTAAGAACGTTAGCACAGGCATCTCACACTGAAGTGACACTGGAGCAGATCCAGAGTGTTATTATGTTAAAATCAAAGTTCTGATGAGGAAGTGAAGCCAATGAGGAATTGATGGTAGTTCATTACGTTGTGAAAAGCCCACATATCGCAAGGAGACATTGTGAGTTGCGCATGAAGTTCCTATGGCAAGATGTACAGCACAGCAGAAACCTCATGCATTAATAAGCAGGTGTTTTACATGGCCAAGATTTAAACAGGATGTAGGGCCATTCTGTAAAACATGGCAAGTAGTCAGAAAACATCAACAAAACATTAAAGCCGCACCTTTAATATCCACATATTTTGAAGAACCATTCAATTGAGTGTTAGGAGAGTGTGTAAGAGCATTGCCCAAAACAAAAGGAAGGCATCATTAAACCCTTACAATTATGGATCTGACAATCCGATATCTCGAAGCTATTCCTGACAGGACAATTACCGCGAATGGATCAGTGGAAAAATTCTCTTCCCTTTTGAAATTCCTTACCAGTTGAAGTGCAACCTGGCCAAGGTTCTAACTTTGTTTAAGGTTTTTCACGATGTAATCAATGATTTTGGTTTTGAATAATTGAAATCTACTGCAGCAAAAAAAGTGAGCGTTAGAGAGATACCATCTGCCTTTCAAAACTCAATTAAAATATTTATTCACAAATACCTGCAGAATTGGGACAAAGGATCAGATATTTTACTACTTGCTATCAGAGATTTCCCAGATGAATCTATTGGGTTTAGGTCCTTCAAGTTATCGCCATGTGATTAGTGGTCCATTGGCATTGATGAAGGAAACGTTCTTAAACCAGAAAGATTAATCCAAAATGTTGACTTACATCTCCATATTTCTAGACAGATTTACTGGAATAATTAATGTAGCACATAGCATTTAAAATCTTCTCAAGTAAAAATTAAAGAATGGGCAAACAAACATGCTCAGATACAACATTTCAGATGGGAGACAAAATATTGACTTTGCAGCGTGAACCTCTGAAAGTGAAATTCAGGAGTCCATTCAAGGTAGTTAGGAGGGTTAGGAAACTGACTTATCTGATAAATACTCCTAAGTATTCAAATAGGAATCAGGTATTCACATAAACATATTGAACTGATTCTATCATAGGGAAGTGGATAAGAGAGAACAAGCGTGTCAGTGGTAAGTGTAATGAAGGATGACAGAGGGCAGTAAGGCTGAGGTAGGAGGAGAGGCAGTTTCCAAAGCAAACCTCCCACTTTGCAACTCGTGAATATTTCTGCCAAATTTACAGGTGACACTAAAATGGGTAGGAAAGTAAATTGAAATGAACAAATAAAGAATTTATGAATGAATTTAGATAGTTTAGGTGAATTTGACAAAATTTTGACAATGAAATTTAGTGTGGATAAGTGTGAGTTATCCATTTTGGTCAGGAGAATAAAACATTTTTTTTATCTAAATGGGGAGAAACTTCAAATGTTTCAATGCAGACTGATATGGATATCTTTGTGTATCAATCACAGAAAGCTAGCAAGCAGATACAGCAGGTAATAAGGAGCCCAAATGGAATTTTGGCATTTATTGTTAAAGGAATAGAAAGTAAAAGGATGAAAATGTTGTTGAAAACGTGCACTGAGATGGTAAGGCCACATCTGGAATGCTGAATATAGTTTTTATCCCCTTACTTAGAGTCATAGAGATGTACAGCACAGAAACAAACCCTTTGGTCCCAACTTGTCCATGCCGACCAGACATCCTAAATTAATCTAGTCCCATTTGCCAGCACTTGGCCCATATTCTTCTAAATCCTTCTGATTCATATACCCATCCAGATGTCTCTTAAATGTTGTTATTGTACCAACTTCCACCACCACCTCTGGCAGCTCATTCCATACACGCACCACCCTCTGCGTGAAAAGAGTTGTCCCTTAGGTCCCTTTTAAATCTTTGCCCTCTCACCTGTGAGAGGACATAGATAGGTTAGCAGAATGGGCAGACTAATGGCAGCTGCAACTTAATTTGGCGAACTGTAAAGTAATTTGCAACGATAGAAGGAATAGAGAGATGCAATATAAACTGAATGGCATGGTTCTAAAGAGTGTGAGTTACAGAGGGATCTGCCCGTGTGTGTGTAGATCTTTGAGATTTGTAGGACATTTAGAGACAGCAGTTAAGAAAGTATATGGAGAGGTGAGGGAAAACCTTTTTTACCCAGAGGTTGGTGGGTATCTGGAACTCACTGTGTGTAAGGGTGGTAGAGGCAGAAATCCTCAAAGTGTTTAAAAGCGTTTAGATGTGCGCTTGCAATGCCAAGACATACAAGGCTAATGACCAAGTACTGGAAAATGGAATTAGAATAGTTGGATGGTTGTTTTTAACTATGCAGACTCTATGGACTGAAGGATCTTTTTCTGTGCCATAGATTTTAATGACTGTATAATATCTTTGACTTCGTAAGTATGAATATTGTGCACAAAAGCATGGAAACTGTGTTTAAAATGTTTTTCAAATGAGAGGAAGATTTGAAGCAGAATTGCTATTGGGGCTCTTGCTCTTTCTGATACATATAAATGACCCAAGACCTTGATATACAGATAATCCATTTGAATTGTGAGGAGGGTGCCTATAGTACTTCAAAAGGACATAGAGATGTTGGTAGAATGAGCAGATGAAATTTAATGCAGACAGTTGTGAAGGGATTCATTTTAACAGATAGACAATGCAGAGTAAAAGATGCGATTCTAAAGAAAGTGCAGGAACTGAGGGATGGAATCATACATAAATCATTAAAGGTGGCTTGACAAGTTGAGAGATTGGTTAATAAAGCATATGGCATTCTAAACTTTATTAATGGAGGCATAGAGTATAAAAATAAGGAAGTTATATTAAACTTGTATAGAAGACTGGTCCAGCCATAACTGGGCACCACCTTTGACAAAAAATGTGAAGGAATGAGACGGTGCATAAGAGATTCAGAGGAGTACTCCATGCATGAGGAACTTCAGTTCTGAAGATAGATTCGAGAAGTTGACAACACAAATAGAAAGCAGGTTTGGCAGCATCTGTAGAGAAAGAAACGGTGGGCGGCACGGTGGCACAGTGGTTAGCACTGCTGCCTCACAGCGCCTGAGACCCGGGTTCAATTCCCGCCTCAGGCGACTGACTGTGTGGAGTTTGCACGTTCTCCCCGTGTCTGCGTGGGTTTCCTCCGGGTGATCCGGTTTCCTCCCACAGTCCAAAAGATGTGCAGGGTCAGATGAATTGGCCATGCTAAATTGCCCGTAGTGTTAGATAAGGGGTAAATGTAGGGGTATGGGTGGGTTTCGCTTCGGCGGGTCGGTGTGGACTTGTTGGGCCGAAGGGCCTGTTTCCACACTGTAATGTAATCTAATCTAAAAACAATAAACAGTTCATGTCTGGTGACCCTTCATCAGAACATAGAAAAGTTAGAACTGTATTCTTTTAGAAAGAGGAAGTTGAAAGGAACTTTTATAGAGTTGCTCAAAATTATGTTGAACAGAGAGAAGAAAAAAATGTACCTAATGAAGGAGAGATCAATAACAAGAGGGGACTGTTGGCATAAGAAGAACAAGTTATAGGAGGCAAAAAAGAATCATGAGCAAGTGTTTGAGAATGTTGTGATGGCAGGTTCAAACTGAGGCATTCAACAGAGAATGGGATTATTATCTGAAAAGGAAGAGTGCAGGGCTATGGGTGAAGGTGAGGAATGAAACTTGATGAATTGTTCCTATGTAGAACTGGTGCTGACATGACGAACCAAATGGCCTCGTGTACTATTTCTGTGATTCTGTCATGAATAAGCTCAATTAAAAGGACAATGGGAATGTATGCACTTAATGAGTCCCTGCTGATTAATCCCAGTGAGAGTCTACCCCAAATCCCTAACTTTTATTTGAAGGAGTGAATAAATATTTTTGCTTTCTTTCACTTTTTCAATGGGCATTCAGTCCATTGTCTGAAACTAAGGTTCTTCTGATTGGAAACAGTTCTACTGAGAGTAACAACACATTTTCTTTTCAGTTAATTATTTTTCCAACTGAGGAGGAACCAGCTTACCTTCATAATTTAAAAGATCAAAGACCAAAGCAATTTCCTCCAGAAACATGTGCCTTTAATATTGACGTGAATCTAGTCTGAACTCCTCACTTATTCTACTGACCACTTTCTATATCCCTGATGACCCTGACAGGAATGTCGGCTGCTATTGCCATGTGTTTGGATCAATCTGCCATTGTTTGGTCCAATTATTCCACGTCAACGGATGGTGTCAGTCACAAGTTACAGATATGCTGATGAAGCTCATGTCTTCTGGATAAGTGAGTGTCATTTCTAGTGCTGACGGGCGTTTAGTTAGTATGGAAAAAGTGCTGATTGCCAGAAAATGCTGTGAGCTGCTCCTGATATGAACCGCTCTGTGCCATTGTGGAATCATTCCAGGCCAGCTCACTTCAATAGTGTCAGAATGGCGAATGCAATTCCCCACATAATGACATGTTGCTCACGTCCCATCCTGGGAGGGTTTGCGCGATGAAGTTCTAGTGGCTGCAGAATCTTTTTCTCCTCATTTCACAAGTGCAGCCCAGTCAACTGCGCTAATGGGATGTAAACGTAATCCTGCACTAGGGCAAAAAGACCAAGTAATATGCTGTCAGCTTGTCAAGCTTCTGTATCATAAAAAAAAATGTCTGTTACGGAAAAATAAAGGATTTAGATAAGTCTGTTCAATGTCTGGTTTCATGATGTTTTTAGATAAATCTTCATTATATTTTAGAAATGCAGTTTTTGGAAAGAGGGTGATGTGCAATTTATGAAGTAAATATGTTTTAATCATCCTCAGTAGGCAATTCTGTTATTTATGTTATGTAATGAATAAGTGCTGTTCTGATATTTGCACAGAAAGAGTATTTCCATCACCAGGTCTGGTCAATTCTAAACACATTAGGGATATTGTTAATTTATTTTTCATTGGTTTAACTAATTGCTGTGTAGAAATATAAGATAAGATAGCTTGTGCAATATACACCTTCATGATGTTCATGACTACTGATCTTAATGAAACCAGTACATCCACAGCCAAGCCAATAGCAATTGCTCTCTTGTCTAAAATGAAAAACATCCTTTCTCTATCCCCATGGATTTGAACCCATTGCAATTCCTTACTCCTACCCCCACCAGATTAGAGTTAGTTTTTTAATGTATGTATGAGGAGCTTCACTCATTGAACATATGTATCGTGAGATGATGAGACTCTTTCACCCCATGTGTCCTATGTTGTTGCATTGTAACGATAAGCAGTACCAAGGAAGTAAGACTTGGTGGTACCTATGCTAAATCTGTTTTTTAATGCTAACTTGCCTATTACATTAGCACAGTGTTAACCATTTAAACTCAAAAAGTTGGTACCTGTTAAAGGAGTGATCAGAGAAACATCATTCAAGAGGTTAAGAGTTCCTACACAAACACTACGGTCTGATATTGCTTCTGCCTGTCTCTGAAAGATGCATGATATGTTTAGCATCTGGTGAGCAGGTTGAATTCTCAGTTCAAAGGAACCCTCCAGTTGTCATCTGGATGTGATACCATTCCATCCAGATCATACCACCAACTCCATCTTGGCTCATGTCACAGCATAGGTCAAATCCTTCTCTCATCTTTTCATCTTGGTTATTCCATCAATAGATTAAAGTAATATCTTAACATAGCGACAATTGGAATGAAATCATCAAGTTTCAATGGTACTACGATGTAGCATGTGAAAATATCGACCCTAGTGAATGGTCCACACCCAGAGTGTTAATGATTCTGTGACAATCTGAAAGAAGAGCAGATGAGTTCTCCCTAGTATCTTGGTCAATGCTTAAATCTCAACCAACATCACTGAATTAGATTGGCTGGTCATGATCGCAATACTGTTTGTGTGATCTTGCCATATACAAATTGACCATTGCATTTCTCTACATTACAGTAATGACTACTGTCACTATGATAAAAAAATACTTGATTGTGAAGAACTTTGGGGCATTCTGAGGACATGAAAATTGCTACAGAAATACAAGTAATGTTTTTTTCCTTCCAACATTTTGCAGCCATTCCCTGGAAGTGGGCTTTGAGACCCTTATAAAAGAGTAGTACTTCAGTTTATTCAATCAGCATTTTATCCAACCCATGCTAGTTAGCTTTACAAAACAGAAATATCAATAGTGATGCCTCTGTAAAATCTTGCAAACCCTCAGGCTTACGTTCTCAGTGTTGAGGCACTGGTTACTTTCACTCACCTATGTTAGATGGGTGCCTATGTGAGTAACTAAGCATCCCACCCACTAATCTTAGCAAACAGCACATGTCCCAACTGTGGCAGGGTTTGTGGATCTAGTATTGGATTATTTAGTCACCTCAAGACCCAAAGGTACAGAGTGGAAGAAAATCACCATTAATCTTGAGGGACTGGGTAAGAATAGGAAGAAGCTTCAGCAAACAACTTGCATTGAAAAAGAAGCCCTGGAAGAACACATTGTTCCTTTAGAGAAGTTCAAGTGGCTATTTGATCCACACAAAACCCTGTCCCCACCCTTACTACTCCATGTGCTCCCTCGCAAATGGCTTCATACCTGCTGGCAAGACCAACCAATCAAACTAAAATAAACTCAATTTCATTTCCTGAGTCTTTTGGCTCATGAAATCAGTCCTAGTTTCTAAAGATGGCTTCAGTAATTCAGACAAACAACATTGCCTTTGTGGTCCCTCAAGGAAATAATTTATCTGAATCAAAATAGTTCAGCAATGGGCCAATAAGCTTGAGGATAGGGCATGGTATGAAGAGACCAAGTAATAGAGCCATTCACTATCCAGACCCTAGATTGATCACAATCTTTCTCCATTGGTTCTGAGAAACGGGTTTGAATTTTAACCTGCAGTTGCATACTGATAATAGGATGCTTTGATGAACAAAAAGCAATCACTTTTGGAGTCTGACTGCATACTGCATGTAGTAGCTAACCAACCCATAGAGGATCCAATTAATTAAAGGAATTGTGGGTATGCCACACTAATTCCTTAGTAGAAATGTTCTGAGATGAAAAAAATGTCTGCTGAGTTTAAGTCACATCCCAAAGGACAGTAGCTTAGGCATAACAGTCCTTGGGATATTCAATGATGCCTGGCAAAAAATTATTGACTCCAGAAGGGAATGAATTAATAGGGTCAAGGCATAACTCACTAAACCAAAAGCAAAATACTCTGAAATAAAAGCAGAAAATGCAGGAGGTAAACAAAGTACTGGATGTATTTGGATAGGAAAGGATTAGAAAGGATATGGGCTAAGTGCAGGGAAATGGAGTTAGTGTGGACAAATGTTTTTGGTCAGCATGGACCAGTTTGGGCCAAAGGCCCTGTTTCCATGCTGTAGCACTCTATGGCTCAACGATTCTGTACTGGTGACTCCGTGGTTAGCATTGCAGTCTCACAGTGCCAGGGATCAGGATTCAATTCCAGCCTTGGGTGACTGTCTGTGTGGGCTTTGCATGTACTCCCTATGTCTATGTGGATTTCCTTCCAGTGCTCCAGTTTCCTCCCACAGTCCAAAGAATGCAGGTTAGATGGATTGACCATATAAAAATGCAGGATTATGGGGATAGGGTAGGGACTGAGTCTGGGTGGAATGCTGTACGGAGGGTTGGTGCTGAATGGCCTCTTTCCACACTGTAGGGATTCAATGATTCTATCTGTGAAGAGAGATCAGAGTGAACATTTTGAATCCAGTATGACATCTTTGGAAGATTTCTCTCTCCACAGATGCAAAACTCCTTGAGTTTCTTCAGCAAATTCTGTTTTCATTTCAAAGTACAACGCAACTTGCCAAGAAAAGGGCCAAACTGCACTTCAGCACGCAGCAAATTTTGAAATGAGTCAAAACATGAAATTCTGAAGAAAGGTGTGAGTGATGCCAATATAGAAATCTAAAAGTTGTCCCAGTGATTCAGCTAGTACTGTGGGGAAGCCATCGCTGAAGATTAATTGAATTGTTAATTTGCAGATGATCAGGAGCAATATGTTTTCAATCTTGATTTCAATTTAAGGATATGTCTTACCTTTATGAACATTAAACTTAAAAATCTGTGCTCAGTGCCATTAACCAGCTTTACTAATTGAGCACCTCCAGTATACTTGAGAATACATCGATCTGCAAGGTACGTTCCCTTACAGTGTGTTCTCTAATGTTCCTGATTTTCCTGCATTGAAGTGGTGGAGTACACAGTACTTGGCACATGGTAAAACTTTCCCGTGGATTGGGAGACCAGCATTGCTAAACTGACAGGCAGAATTAACCCCAAGGACAAAATCATGTAAAGTTGAGGCTTTCAATATATCTGTCCAAGGGTCTATCAACATGTTTCAAAAGAAAATTATGAAAAAAAAATACAGAAGTTATTTTCAAAGGATGCACTTTAAAGATTACTCTAGGATCAGGTCCTATCATAGTTGTTGCCATGAATCCTCTATTGAAGAACTAGCAATTTTAAATGTTTCTACTTCTCTTTGACATAGCAAATTGATTTTTAAATGGACTGACCTAAGGCTGATCTATAAAACCACCATATTCAGGCTAGAATATACTGCTCACGCCATTGCACATTGTAATCAGCAAAGCATGTCCACTACTGACAGCTCTCAAATGCTGTTGTTTCTGAGGTTGGGTGTGATGGAGGACATCCCTTTCTTGTACATTTCATAGAATCAGTGTTTAGTGTTGCATTCTAAACTAAGTGAAAAACACTTCCTTTAGCTGTCAATGCAGTGCTGGTGTATGTCTGAGTGTTAAAAAGAATGAACGACTTGTTATTTATACAGCAGCTTTCACAATCTTAAGTCATCCAAACATGTAGGAATTGTGGCAGGAGATTTACACAGCAACACTCCAGATACTGCCATGAACTAATGCCTTCAGAGTGAATGGCTTCAGGACAATTAGTAGCCAAGACATTGAGGAGAAGCAAAATACATGGATGTTGGAAATCTAAAAGAAACACAAAGATGCTGGAGAAACTCAATAGATCCAGCAGCATGCGAGAGAGAAACAGAGTCTGTGTTTTGAGTCCGGTATGACTTCTTCAGGACTGGAAAGAGCAACATGAAACCAAGATAATATTGGAAAGAGGAATGCAGTAATTGGTTTTTTCATTGTGATGTCATTATGTTGTGAGAACTTAAATGCTGAAAGGTTATGAATCCTGAAAGCAATGTGAACAATTCAGACACACTAATGAGAGGAGTGCTTATACCAGAGGGTTAGACTGTCAACCAAGTGACAAAAAATGGGGCGCTGGAAAAGCACAGCCAGTCAGGCAGCATCCGAGGAGCAGAAGAGTCAATGTTTTGAGCATAAGCTCTTCATCAGGAATGTGGGGCTGAACCAAGTGTGCCCATTGGTCAGTTGAAGTGTATCTGTGGAAAGTTACATCATCAGAACTGTTACGATTCAACTGAGAGAGAGATCACAGATGCATTTGGTCAGGGTTAACCATATCTGGGATCTTTGGATAGTATACAACTGCTGGTGAAGGTGACTGATTATATGTAAGTGAGACTGAATTGGAAAGACTAGGAGATTGCACATGCTGCTTCATTTATGTGTGACGTGATTTGAATCATTGTGTTGACTACTTAAACTGAAATTTACTTTTCTCTTTGAAATAAAATTTGCTTGTGAACTAATGTTTGAGTTTTGTTGATTTTCATTTGATTGTTTCAGTAATATTTTAAAAAGTGAAATCTTTTCCACTGATTTTGTAGGGATTCTTTTGCATGAAAATCAGGGATTATAACGGTTGCTTGGACACACCTTTTCACAGGGACACAACTCCCGCATTAGGTCAACTGAATTCAGTAAATTTAGTTTAATATTTGTGATCTTCAGATATACTTCACCTCTTAACCAAAGTTTTGGGGATCAGTTTCTGCAATATGTCCCATTTCTTTCTGTGATATAGAAAACTGTATTTGCATTGAGAATATTAGAGCTTATCAAGATGTTTATGTACCAACAGAGTACACTGTTTGTGGACCACTGTGTTACAAGGAGAAACCAAATGGTACAGAAGTATATTTTTGCAAGTCTAGATTTAGCAATCTCCAAAGAGGCATATGAGCTTTCACAGCACAAAACATAGTTGATTGCATCCACACCGCTACATATCTTTTCCTTCACAACCCATAATATAACAGTATTGTGAGGGGGACTGGTTTCCAGTCTGCCAACATTCAGATGATTTTCAACTATTGTCTCAAAATCATGAATGTCAATTGAAACTTGGCATTTGATGGAAAACAATGGAATTTTATTGGAGATGACTATCAAGTTTATGGAACAATGGCTAGTAAATGGTTGTGATGTAAGAATCAACCATCAGTAATTGAATGGCAGAACAGGGTTAAGGGACTGATTGACAGTTTTCACAAAAATTGAAGACGTAGGAAGGAAATGACAAATGGATTTCAAATAAAACACTCATGCTGCAGCTCTGAGTTCAGATGCAAAATATGGAATGACTGAGTGCCAAAATTATCTAATGTTGTTGCTGGAGGTAACTGTTGAGAACAATGGACCTGTTAGCATCAGTAATGCATAGGTCAGCAGTGTAAAGTGGTGGAAGCAGTGTTGGGCTAACATTGTACTGCATGTGACCCTTGCATTGGTCAACACATCTGTAGGGTGAATAGTCTATACATTAGAGACAACCTATTAAAGATTAAAATCAGGGAACACTTTTATATGCAAAGGATGATGGAAGTTTCAAATTCTTTTATGCAAGTGGTAATTGATGCTAGATCAATTGTTAATTTTAAACATGAGGTTTTTGTTAACAGAAGGCATTAAAGAATATAGATGAAAAGCTGGTCAACGGTGTGAGATAAGTGATCAGCCATCATCTTATTTAATGCCCCAAGGGGTTAAATAGCCTAACCTTTCCTTTATTCCTATGTATTCTCTGTGTTTAGCTCTTGCTGTCTCAAAGCCTGCAAATACAGTCCAATCATTATCAAGTGGCACAGCCTGTACATATCGCTGATTGTATCTTAGGAGTATAGCTAACAAACTTCAACAGAGATATTATTGTGATTGGGTACCTGCTCAGAACTAAAAAAATAGAGGATTGACCAGACTGACTATCCAGTATTCCAAAATACACCCAGCATATGAACCATCGTACTTCTTATACTAAAAATAACTAGTTTTCCCATTGGGTTTTTGATTACTTTTAATGAAGGAATTTGATTTTCTTTTGAGGAGGGAGATGTAAATACATCAAATCACATCAGTGTCTCTGACTTCTTTGTTCTGGAAGTTGTTTCAGCTGCAATGTGGAATCAAAGATGGCTGTGGACAAACGAACCAATTTAATTAGCCCTGGAAGCTTTGTTCATTATTACTGACTGGTGTGTAATATCCAGTGTTACAATTTGACAACATTTAACTATCCTCCAATCTTCTGGTACTACCTCTAAATTTGATGAGTTGTGAAAAATCTGCACTTCTCCCATTGTATCCATAAGCACTCCTGGATACATTCCATCTCATGAATATTCAAGTACTTCAGCTTTTAATAACCATTTCATTACCCATCTCTATCTTCTCTGTGAATACAGATAACTCCCATATGTCTGCTACTGCCAGACAGAATGTACCAACATCCTTCTTAAAGTAAAAAATGTTGCATGAATTATTTCAGTTGCAAATTTTCCTCTGTAAACTCAACTTTCACTATCTATGGGTCCCTCTTGTTGCTTAAAACTTCCTTGTATGTGTGCTAGCTCCAAACTGTTGTTATTTATCAGACTACTGTGACATTTCCAGGGACCAATTTTACATTTTATTTCAAGCATAATTTATTTAACCTCTGTTTATAATCTTCCTCAGTTTTCTTTCAACATCACTGAGGTTCATATCAATATCATTCCATTGAGCATAACTAATTTTATTTTTCATAATGCATCTATTTATAGTATATTAGACATCTTGCGTATAGTGCAAACTTCAATAAAGTATCACATCTTCTTCCTGTAATACTTTTTCTTGTGCACACTTTGTTGAAGTTGTTCTAAAACAATATCTCCTCTGACTCACCATGGGATCTCTGCTAGCTTGGGAATTTAATATATGTAAAGGTTTCACAGTCACTGTATCGCTAATATGTGGCAGTGCTGAGAATGGTATACAGTAATAGGCTCATCCAAATTCTTACATACTTTTGGTTAACAAAAATTTACCAATTTCAGATTTTAGATTAATAATTCACCTAGTATCAGACACCATTTCTGAAGCAGAGGTGTAATCCCAAATTGCCTTTGCCAGTTGGAGATTTTTTTGAAATAACCAGAGGTGACAGAAAATATGGGGAAGTAGGAGTTTTGTACAGAAGGAAAGTGAGATATCTTGGGGAGAAATAGAGAGAGAGAGAAAACAAGAGTGTAGGAAGAAAGAGAATAGAATCAAAATAAAACAGCAGGACCAGAAAGTGTTTGATGAGACATTAGAGAATGGAACAATTAAAAGAATATTCTTAAAAGAAAAATAAAATGTAGGAGATATTTGTCTTTTCCTCAAAGTAGTAATCTGGTAGAGCCCATCACTGCCCCATTATACAACCACAGATTCCATTTCAATCAATATAATGAACATCGAGCGGGTTCTTTAATAAGCGGGCAACTTGCTCCCCAGAGTAATGCATAGATAAAGACAAAATTCTGCTCTGAACAAAGCCTTAAGCTATCAACAGGCACCAATTCAAAACCTTTCCCTTTTCCTTGCTGCTTGCCCCTCTCATTTTGTATTCGAATTTTAACCCGGTTTGAAAATCAGCCTTGCTACACTTCAGTATTTTTTTCAGCCTTGTTCTTCCTCATGTCACAGCGTGAAATACAGTGATATAGCCATTAGTGCTACTCTATTCCCCACTGCTAAATTCTCCACTATCTCAGGCTGTCTGCTGAATATGAAATCAAGTCTGTTTTAAAGTGTTTTGCTGGGAAGCAGTCAGGGTCTGACTCCACCACTGACCTTTCGAAGATTATTCTTCCTCATTCCATTTCAAATTAGGGTAATTAAAATCCACTATAATTATCACCATCCCTTTCCTTAATGCAGTCTTTATTTGTTCAAATAATTCCATATCAATTTCCTCCTCTTGTCCAGCAGTCAATAGCAATTCCCAATTATTAATTTCCTACCTTTTGTGTTGCAGATATCCACCCAAACTGGCTTAGATCTGTCATCAGACAAAGCTGAATTTCTAAGTCGTCCTAACTTAGCTTTTCTATCTATTCTAGTGATTTTAAATCTATTTTCTTGAAATGTACACCATTCCCTGACTTTCATTAATATTTTGCTTGACTCTGCTGTTAAAGCTTGTCCACTTCACATGAACCTCATTTCAGATACATAGTTTGATATTTACAGTAAAAACAATCCCATCTGATAAGGTCCTAATAATCACTTCAGTTGCTTGTTCAATTTTATTTACATTTACATCCTTACCCTAACTAACATTCTAGTTGAGACTTCTTTTAATGATGGTATTAACTTTTCAATTTTTCAACCTTCTTAGGTTAAAACCTAAAGGATGATGTTTCATTATATAGCACCTTTCAAGTCCTCAAGATGCATTAAAATATTTTAAAGTGCATTTAGTCAGTGCTGTAATGCAAGGAAATATAAGCAGCCAATTTGTACACAGCAAGATCCCATCAATAGCCTTATGATAATCTGATTTTAACAACGCTGACAGAGAGATAAATGTTCTCCCAGGCGCCAATGAGCATTCCTCTTTTTCTTCTCCAATAATACAAGAAGATCTTTTACTTCATCCAGAGAAGCTAGACCTGGCCTGGTTTGAGTAACACCCCATTCAGTGTTGTACTGGAAATGTCAGTCTGGATTTTGAACCCATAATCTACTGACTCAGTGATAAGAGTGTTGCCCACTGAGCCACAGCTAACACATTTTATTTGGGACAATGAAATAACAGAAGTAAAGCCCCTGGTCAACAGGAAATAACCTAAAATAGCAATCAAATAACTCACTCTAAAGCCAAAGCCTCCTTGTTAGGAGAATTCTTCAACTGACCTGAGAATCAACTCCTTCCCTGGGAGGCTGTTCCACATTCATTATCCCATGGGATAAACGTTTTTCTAATTACTAAATGGCAGGGTTATCTTTCTAACCAGAACCTCTCAACCATGAAAGAAGCATAATCAAGTCCCACTTACCTGCAAAATGCTGGATTCTCCCTCCTACTGGCAAATTGATCATGGATGTGGGGGAGGGGCATAAGGTAATCAGGTTGCTATGGCTGCACCACCTTTTGCTGCTTTCCAGAGGCTTTGCTAGGTCTTCTGAAGCTAATGAGCATAGGAACCTAACAGCTTTGGTTTGCTTTTTGCTGCAAAAATCAATTAATTGTTAGGATTAATACAACTGTCTGTAAGAATGTGATTTATTTTGTTCTGTGAAAACCTGTAACACTGCTCAAAGATAATATGAACGGTTTAAAAAATATTTCCTGAACACTTCCTTAGCAGAGTCTGTTCTGGAACTTGCTCCCTGAATGGCACTGCATCCTATATTTCAACTGTACTTTGATTAAATGACAGATTACCAGACGAATAGGGGTTCTCGTCCACAGATCCCTGAAGGTGGCAGGACAAGTTAATAGCAACACTTGCCTTTACCAGAACAGGAATATGTTATAAGAGCAGGGAGGTTGATACTGGGTGCAAAACAGATTCATCAGAATGTTGCGTGGGATGGAGCATTTCAGCGAGGCTGGATAAACTCAGATTGTTTTCTTTAGAGCAGGGAAGGCAGACTTGGATAAGATTATGAGGGGCATGGACAGAGTGAATAGAAAGCAGCTGTTCCCCTTAAAGGGTCAATAACAAGGAGATATCATTTTAAAGTGAAAGGCAAGGCGTTTAGAAGAATTTTGAGGAATACATTTTTCAGCCAGAGGATTGTGGGGAGGGTGGTTGAGATGGGAAACCTCACATCCTTTAAAAAGTACTTGGATGAACATTTGAAGTGTCATAACATTCAAGGCTATGGGCATAGTGCAGAAAAATGGGACTAGTGTCAGTAGTAGTGTATTTCCATCCGTAGAGTTTTGATGGGCCGAAAGGCTTCTGCACTATATAATTCTATGATTCTATGCACCCATATGCTTCTTCTATCCAAGGTTGAACTCTATACATCACATCACTTCAGTTTATCTTTCTTCACTCCTTGTTGACTAAATATCATGTAGATGTTTTGAACTAGAACCAAACAACTTGATCTCTCCCTGTGCACACATTGATGTGTCAAAAAGTCTTACTTGTGCAATAGAATTTTCTGCTTGTGAATATATGTCACACAGGCAAGGATCTAATCATTCACAGGTTCAGCAAATCACTGTTCTTTGCACAGTAAGAGGACATTAGGCCCGCTTTGTCCATGCCAGTGAGGAGCAATTCAGCAATTGTCCTTGTGCTATTTTCTCTTTCTCTCCATAGCTCTGCACATTCTTCCTTTACAGGTAATCATGCAACTCCATCTTGAATTTCTCATTTGAACTTCCTCCCAACAGTCTGGATTGTAAGCATTCAGGACACCATTGCTTTTTGTCAATAGGTTTACACTGGTGACCTCTTGTTCTCAATCTTTTCATCAATGGGAATAGTTTTTCCTATCCACACTGTCCAGGCACCTTATCACTTTGCATACTTCAATCAAATCTCCCCTCAATCTGGTTTTCTGCATGGAAAATAGTCCCAACTTCTCAACTCTAAACACATAACTAAAGTTGCTCAACTCTGGGAGCAGAGTTTCTCTTGAATCTTTTCTGCATATCTTTGCTAAGTGTGGTACTCAAAACTGGATATAATACATACTTTAGTTGAGGCTGAATCAGAGTTTGGTAAACTTTAGCATACTGTGACTTAACTGGATACAATGCATACTTTAGTTGAGGCTGAATCAGAGTTTGATAAAGTTTAGCATACTGTGACTTTACTGTAACTTAATTGCTTTGTGAACTGTGTTCTCAATCTGTGCTGCCACCCTCAATGATTTATATATGCATACACCTAGGTCCCTTTGCTGCTGCACCCCACTTTTGAATCATGTTCCTTATTTTATATTGTGTCTCTGTGTTCTTCCTACTAGAATGAATCATTTCACACTTCACTGCATTAAAATTCACCTCCCACTTGTTGGCCCATTCTACCAACCTGTCTGTCCCTTTGAAGTTCTACATTATTCTCTTAATAGATTACAATGCATCTAAGTTTTGCATCTTCAAGTTTTGAAGTTACATCTTGTACAGTAATTTATAAACGATACATATCATTAAGGACAAAAATGCCAACAAGACCCTGAGGGTCTCTGCTCGATAATATTCCTCCAGTCCAGAAAGTACCCATTAACCATTATGTTTTGATTCCTGTCACTCAACCAATTTTGTATTCATGCTGCTACTGTCCTTTTTGTTCTATAAGTTATAAGGCTGTTCACAACTATGTTATGCAGCTCTTCATTGAATTCATGCAAGTTCATGTAGACCATATCAACAATGTTATCTTCATTAACTTTATCTGGTACCCATTGAAGAAAACTCCAGCAATTTAGTTAAACACAATCTATCCTTAAATCGAAATCTGTGCTAACTTTCCTTCAATAACCCATATTTGCACAAGTGACAATTAATGTTGTTCAGAATTATTATTTCTAAATGCTTTCCCACTGTTCAGGTTAAACTGACTGGATGTAGTTGCTGAGCTAATCTTTATGCCCTTTTTGAATAATAGTTAACATTTGCAATTCTACAGTCCTCTGACATCACTCCTGAATATAAGAAGGACTAGAAAATATTGACTGGTCTCTGCAATTTCCACTCTCACTTCCTTTAGTATCCTTTGATGCATTCCACCTGGTCCTAATCAAACTACTTCTGCTTTTATCATCCTTAAATTATAAACATTTATAAGGATTTTGTTTTATATAAACTGAGAACCTATTTTTTATACTCTCTCCTTGTTTATTTTTTTCACTTCCCCTCTGAGCCTTCTACATTCAACTGGCTCATGGTTATATTGTCAACCTGATATCTATTGTAAACACTCTTTCAACTTCACCCAAATCTCTACCTCATCCAAAAAGCTCTGGACATGTTTGGTCTGTTGGAGAACGTAGTCCGTCTGGCTTTACATTTTGTGGGAATATGTTTTGCACCCATTCAATCTCTTCTCCATATGAAACCCATTGTTAGATATTGTTTTGCCTGCCACTCTGATTCCAGTAGATTTGTGCCAGATACAATCTCACTTCATTGAAGTAGACTTTCCTCCATTTAATTGCCTTTACTCAGGATCAGTGCTTGTCCTTTTTTCATTCCAAACAAAACCTTTCAATACAACAATTGTTGTCCCCTAAATGTTCTCCTACTGAGCTTGATCCAATTGATCTACCTCATTCCCAAGAACCAGGTAAAGCAATGCCTCCTTTCTCATTTGCCTGGGAACATATTGCTGTAGAAAACTTTCCCTAACACAGTTTATGAATTCTTACTGCATCTGCCCTTGAGTCCACTACTCTTTCCATTTATATTAGGATAATTAAGAGTCCTTATTGCAACTCCTCTATAATTCTCAGATCTTTCTGTTATTTCCTTGCAAATTTGTCCTTCATTTTTTTCTCTAATTGTTTAGACTTTAGACTGCAACAAAAATCCAATTGCATCTTCTTTGTTCCTGAGTTATAAGCAAAGAGATTATTTTTCTGATGCTTCCAGGACATTCCTCTCTCTGTTGTTTTCCCAAATTGTCTCTTTAATCAATACTGCTACCCCTTCCTGTCCTATTTTTCCTGAACACATTGAATCCAGAACTATTTACTTCCAGGCCTTCCTTACTTTGAGTCAGGTCTCTGTTATATCCACAACATTATATTTGTGCATGATAATCTAGGTCTTAACAATCTTATTTGACCACAGTATATCTGATAAATTCACATGCATGCACAGTATTACAAATTTTGACTTTATTACTTGCTCCAGTACTCGGAACCCACCTAAAAGCTTACTATCTCCACTTGATCCATTCCCATCTATTATGGGATTGTTTCCATTTTTAGCATTCCTTAATACTCAAGTTTTATGCACTTGATTCATATTACCTAATTCTATATGCTTGTACCCATCTCCTATTGAATTTAGTTTAATCCTTTTGCAATCAAGTTAATGAACTTCCCCAATAAGATATTAGTCATATTCCTGTTGAAAAGCCACCTACCCCTTTTGAATAGGTACTTGCTGCCCCAGAACTTCTTTCACTGCACCAAGATCCTGATGTTTTTCCTCCTCAACCATGCTTGAAACCATACATTAGTCTATTCTACTTCTACTCTTCCCAATATGTGGCGCTGGGAGTAATCTAAAGATGACTACTTTTTAAAGTATTATGTTTTAACTTTCTTTCTACTGCTGAGAATCTGACCATAAGAACTCAATACCCTCCCTATGCTATTGGTATGAAAACATGCCACAACTTCCTGCTCACTTTCTTTACCATGTAGTAGATTCTGTACCATCTCCGCGATGTCCTTGACTTGGCACCAAAGTGGGACTCCAGCTGACTGTTACACAAATGCCTAGCTGTTCCCCAGCCATGAAACCTCCTAAAACAACTCTTGTCTCTTGTGCAGTCCCTTACCAATTGGTACCATGGTCTAGACTGCTCTCCTTCAGGGCATTGTTACTCTCAGCAGTCCCCAGTACAATGTATCTGTTTGACCGTAACACAGATCTTTACTTTCTGTCTTTTCATACATTTCTAGATTGCCACCCACTCACTATCAAGAGAGTCATTGAAATATACAGCATGGAAGCAAACTCTTGGTCTATGCCAAAAAGATAAATTATTCTAGTCCCATTTGCCAACATTTGGCCATATCCATCTAAACCCTTCCTATTCGTGCACCCATGGGGTGACTGCTTCCAAGAACATATGATGCAGGAAATTCAAATCCTCCATAATATTTGGTAACTCCATCTACCCCCATCCAAAAACCTGTGCTTGAGATCAGACAGCTGGAATCATTTGATACCCATGTAGTCACCCAAGAAAAAAGAGGTGCATAGAAATGGCATAGAAATTGCAATCAATCGGACACAGATATCCATCCTTGATGTAAACATAAGCCCTCTAGTTCATCTTTAACAATCAGGTATCTTCAGAGTGTTTGGCTGTTGGCTAGTTCAGTACCCAGCATCTTTATTTGCTCCATCAAGAAGGGAAGCCTGCACTGAAAAATCTTGGAATTCAATTAGAGACATAATTTTCAAAGCATAAGATAAAAATCAGCTCTGAAATCAGGAGCATTCCACATGTCCAGTGAGACTGAACAAAGGGATCCCTTGGTAAGTATGATTCAAGCTTACTACAGGATAACTGAGCATTCAAAGCTACCTTCAAGCTTCATTTAAGGATGTGAATGGTCTATGTGAGACAAGTTAATTATATAGTCATTGTATAACAAGAGCAATTGATCTTGTGAGCAGAAGAATGTGACATAGTTGGTAGGTCATGACATATGTTTGGGTAATGTTGCCTTTGGTGTGAGAAAAGAATGGAGTGAAACAACAAGGCCACAGGAAACTTAGTGGGCGGCACGGTGGCCCAGTGGTTAGCACTGCTGCCTCACAGCGCCTGTAGACCCGGGTTCAATTTCCGACTCAGGCGACTGACTGTGTGGAGTTTGCACATTCTCCCTGTGTCTGCGTGGGTTTTCTCCGGGTGCTCCGGTTTCCTCCCACAGTCCAAAGATGTGCGGGTCAGGTGAATTGGCCATGCTAAATTGCCCGTAGTGTTAGGTTAAAGGGGTAAAGGTAGGGGTGGACTTGTTGGGCCGAAGGGCCTGTTTCCACACTGTAAGTAGTCTAATCTAATCTAATCTAATCTAAAAACTTCTGAGAAGATACAACTTCTAAAGACAGGAAAAAGAGGACCACTTGTGGGGAAAGTAGACAGCTGTGAACATAAATTTGATAGAAAACAATAGAATATTAACTTGTTTAGAAGATCATGGTTTCAGACCCTTTCAAAGCCTTCCAAAACATTTGACAGACAATGGCAGATGAGAACAGAGTTGAAAAAGCATATAATGTTGATACAAGTCAATCTTTTACTATTAAGAAAATATTGCTTTGTCTTTCTCAAGTCCAAAATGGATGATCTCACACATTGCCATCCATCTGCATTAGCTTTCCCTCTCTGTCAGAAAATAAAACTACAGAACTCTCTCCACAAATAGAGGCCTCAGTCCATATTCCTGGGAATGTCACCTCATGCAAATCAGTGAACATTTCTATTATATCTAATCGATCACCTACTTCTTAGATAACTACCAACTAATATCACAAGATAACTTCCAAATGTATTTATTTTTGCTCATGATTTCTTGTACAAAAACTCATTGATGTTTAATTGTAATTCATGTAAGCAATGTTCAGGGATAATTTCCAATTTACCACACAGTACCAGTTACTATAGAAAATTACAATAGATTAGTCAGACATGATTCACAAATTAATACAGACTTTTTCATGAAATTATATTTCTCTGAGTGCTTAGTCACCTTGACTCTTGTGATAGATTCCAATAAACCTGCACAACTGATGCTACCTGGGATATTCCCCCTAACCATCACTTAAAACAATAAAACATAGCTCTGGAGGTACATTCAGAAAACAGGGTAAAAACAATGACTGCAGATTCTGGATTAGTGGTGCTGGAAGAGCACAGCAGTTCAGGCAGCATCCCAGGAGCAGTAAAATTGACGTTTCGGGCAAAAGCCCTTCATCAGGAATACAGGCAGAGAGCTTGAAGCGTGGATAAATAAGCAAGGGGGGGGGGGGAGAAAGTAGAATAGAGTACAATAGGTGAGTGGGGGAGGGGATGAAGGTGATAGGTCAGGGAGGAGGGTGGAGTGAATAGGTGGAAAAGAAGATAGGCAGGTAGGACAAGTCATGGGGACAGTGCTGAGCTGGAAGTTTGGAACGAGGGTGAAGTGGGGGAAGGGGATGTGAGGAAACTGTTGAAGTACACATTGATGCCCTGGGGTTGAAGTGTTCCGAGGTGGAAGATGAGGCGTTCTTCCTCCAGGCGTCTGGTGGTGAGGGAGCGGCGGTGAAGGAGGCCCAGGACCTCCATGTCCTTGGCAGAGTGGGAGGGGGAGTTGAAATGTTGGGCCACAGGGCGGTGTGGTTGATTGGTGCGGGTGTCCCGGAGATGTTCCCTAAAGCGCTCTGCTAGGAGGCGTCCAGTCTCCCCAATGTAGAGGAGACTGCATCGGGAGCAACGGATACAATAAATGATATTAGCGGATGTGCAGGTAAAACTTTGATAGATGTGGAAGGCTCCTTTAGGGCCTTGGATGGAGGTGAGGGAGGAGGTGTGGGCACAGGTTTTGCAGTTCCTGCGGTGGCAGGGGAAGATGCCAGGATGGGATGATGGGTTGTAGGGGGGCGTGGACCTGACCAGGTAGTCACGGAGGGAACGGTCTTTGCAGAAGGCGGAAAGGGGTGGGGAGGGAAATATATCCCTGGTGGTGGGGTCTTTTTAGAGGTGGCGGAAATGTTGGCAGATGATTTGGTTTATGCGAAGGTTGGTAGGGTGGAAGGTGAGCACCAAGGGCGTTCTGTCCTTGTTACGGTTGGAGGGGTGGGGTCTGAGGGTAGAGGTGCGGGATGTAGATGAGATGCATTGGAGGGCATCTTTAACCATGTGGGAAGGGAAATTGCGGTCTCTAAAGAAGGAGGCCATCTGGTGTGTTCTGTGGTGGAACTGGTCGTCATGGGAGCAGATAGGGAGGAGGCGGGGGAATTGGGAATACGGGATGGCATTTTTGCAAGAGGTAGGGTGGGAAGAGGTGTAATTTAGGTAGCTGTGGGAGTCGGTGGGTTTGTAAAAAATGTCAGTGTCAAGTCGGTCGTCATTAATGGAGATGGTGAGGTCCAGGAAGGGGAGAGAGGTGTCAGAGATGGTCCAGGTAAATTTAAGGTCAGGGTGTACTCTTCCAGCACTACTAATCCAGAATCCATTAGGAAAACAGTTAGAGTCTTCTAATGCTTTCTAAATTCTGACATATATTGAAGATCTAGACCTTGATTTACAGGACACAATTTTAAGTATTGTGATGATACAAAAAATGGAAACATTGTAAACTGTAAAGAGAAAAGTGTAGAACTTCAAAAGCACAAAGACAAATTAAGTGATTGGGTGGTCAGGTGGCAGATGAATTTCATTGTGGAGAAACATGAGATGAATTATTTTGATCGGAAGAACATGGAGAGGCAATATAAACTAAAATTCACAATTCTAAACAGGGTGCAGGATCAATGCACAGTCAATGACTTATGTTTATCTGCATAAGTCGTTAACTGTGGCAAGTCACACTGTGAAAATAGTGGACTTTAAACTAATTCATAGGACACAGAGTTCAATTGGAGGAAATTTTTAAAATTTGAAAAAAAAAGAGCGCAGACATCAAGCTGGAACCAGTTCGGGTGGAAATAATACGTAACAAGGAATATGAATATGAGTGGGAGTCATCAACAGACCCCCAAAGAGTTGCCTCACTTTCGGGCAAAGTTTAAATTGGGAAATAGTGGAGGTATATAAAAAGGACACTAAAATTATCATGGGTGATTTTCATCTGCATATTGGCTGAAAGACAAATTTCTAAGGTGCATTAGGAATTGCTTCTTATGTTGTATTACCTACTCAGGAACAGGTTATTTTAGATACAGTAATGTGTAGTGAGGTTAGATGGATAGGCAATCTCATGGATAAGGATCCTATAGGGGCTAGTGATTACAACAAAGTAGAATTTCAATTTGGAGAAGAACACATCAGGCCTCAAACCAATGTCCTCAACTTAAATGAAGGCAATTGCAGAGATATGAACAAAGAGTTATCTAAAGTGGGTGGCATGGTGGCTCACAGCACCAGCGACCTGGGTTCGATCCCAGCCTCAGGCTAATGTCTGTGTGGACTTTGCACATTCTCCCTGTGTCTGCGTGGGTTTCCTCTGGGTGCTGCAGTTTCTTCCCACAATTGAAAGATGTGCAGGTTAGGTGAATTGGCCATGCTAAATCGCCCACAGTTTTCAGGGTGTGTAGGTTAGCTGCAGCAGTCAGGGAAAATGTTGAGTAACTGAGTAGGGGAATGGGTCTGAGTGGGTTACTCTTTGAAGGGTTGCTGTGGATTTGTTGTGCCAGGCGGCCTGTTTCCACCCTGTAGGGATTCTATGATTCTAAAGTGGGCTGGGAAAATAGAAGGGAAAAGTCAGTGGATGAGCAGTGACAGACATTTGGGCAGATATTTCCTAATGCTTAGCAAGGAATTTATTTCTGTCAAGAAGGATGCAATGAGAGGATAAACCACCTGTGGTTAACAAAGGCAGTCAAGGAGAGTATCCAGACAAAAACTAAAGCATATAAAACTGTCTAAACTAGTTGTGGGCCAGAGGATGAAAGTTTCTTTTTAGGAACTAGCATCAGATGATTGAAAAGCTAATAAAAATGGAGAAAATTGATTATGGAAGTAAATTAGTAAGCAATATAAAAACAAATAGGAACAGCTTCTACAGGTAAATATTAAAAAAAAAGAAAGTAGCTTAAGTAAATGTGGGACTCTTGGAACATGCAATTGAGGATTTGATAATGGAGAACACAACAAAGGCAAATAATTTAAACCAATATTTTTGCATTGGTCTTCACAGTGAAGGACAAAATAAACATGACAAAGATAACAGCTAAAAATGTGTTGCTGGAAAAGCGCAGCAGGTCAGGCAGCATCCAGGGAACAGGAGAATCGACATTTCAGGCATAAGCCCTTCTTCAGGAATGAGGAAAGTGTGTCCAGCAGGCTAAGATAAAAGGTAGGGAGGAGGGACTTGGGAGAGGGGCTTTGGAAATGCGATAGGTGAAGGGAGGTCAAGTTGAGGGTGATAGGCGGGAGTGGGGTGGGGGCGGAGAGGTCAGGAAGATGATTGCAGGTTAGGAAGGCGGTGCTGAGTTCGAGGGATTTGACTGAGACAAGGTGGGGGGAGGGGAAATTAGGAAACTGGAGAAATCTGAGTTCATCCCTTGTGGTTGGTGGGTTCCCAGGCAGAAGATGAGGCGCTCTTCCTCCAACCGTCATGTTGCCATGGTCTGGCGATGGAGGAGTCCAAGGACCTGCATGTCCTTGGTGGAGTGGGAGGGGGAGTTAAAGTGTTGGGCTACAGGGTGGTTGGGTTGGTTGGACGGGTGTCCCAGAGGTGTTAAGATAACAGCTAAGCAAGGTACTGATGCAAAGAAATGTTTTTGTCTATCAAAGAGTTAAAAATCACACAACATGAGCTTATAGTCCAACAGTTCTATTTGGACGTACAAGCTTTTGGATCGCAGCTCCTTCATCAGGTAGCTATGGGGCAGGATCATAGGACACAGAATTTATCGTAAAAGATCAAAGTTTCATACAACTGATGCAATGTATTCAACAACCTAAATTACTGTTAAGTTTTCAAACACTTAGAATGGGGTTACAGGTTTCAAATCATTAATGTGTAAATTCCAGAACTAATTTCAAGTCACATTTCCGAAATAACAAAGTTTTATACAAAAATGGTGACGTCTCAGCTCAGACAATGTCTATCACAAGAGACAAATTATTTGACAAACTAATGGGACTAAAGGCAAATAATCTTTTGCTATAAATTCTGTATCTTGTGATCCTGCTCCACAGCTACTTGATGCAGGTGCAGTACTCCGAAAGCTATTACTTCCAAATAAACCTGGTGGACTATAACTTGGTGTTGTGTGATTTTTAATTAAAAACAAATAGGTTGCCAAGACCTGCTGAAAAACATCCAAGGCTTTTAAAGGAAATGGCTGCAGACATAGGAGATGCATTGGTTGAAGTATTCCTAACTCAATGATTTCCGGGAAGTTTCTAGCGGACTGGGAAATCACTGATGTGACTCCCTCGTTCAAGAAGGGAAGGAGACAGGAAGACCGATATGCCAGTTAGAGTAACAGCTGTCATTGGGAAATGCCCACTCCTGCTCTTATTTCTTCTGTTTTTATGTTCTTATGGAAAAGCAAGAGCAAATAAGCAAGGAGCACTGCATCCAGTATTGGTGCCACATTTTAGAAAGTGTGTGAAGGCTTTGGAGGGAATGTAGAAGTGATTTATGAAAACAGTTCCAAAATAAAAAGCTGCAGTTATGAAGATGGATGTGAGAAGTTGAAACTGTTTTCTTCGGAAAAGAGAAGAATGAGTAAAGATCTCATGAGGAGTCTGTACAGCATAGATATGGAGGAATTGTTCCCATATGTGGATGTACCAAGAATAAGAAGACACAGATTTAAAATAATTGCGAAAAAAGGAGAAGTGATATTATAAAAAGCTATTGCACGCAGTGCGTGGTCAGGGTCTGAAATGTACTGCCTGAAAATATATGGACACAGACTCAACCAGGGTATTTCAAGGCAATTATTTGAAAAGTATGCACTATTATGAGGAGAGGCAAGGAGAACGGCTTTCTGTCAAATGCTTATTTGGAAAGCTGGCACAGGCAAGTTGAGCTAAATAGCCCACACTTTAACAATTCTGTGACACTGGAGAAATTTACATTTCATTGCCCTAATGACAATTGTGGCTCAATTGTTGGCATCTTTGCTGTCATGGTCATATGAGTTCAAGTTCCTCCAGTGACGTAGCAATGAAGGTCTCGATTGACACTGCACTATGGTACTGGGATAGTGTGTCACTACTGGAGTGGTGCCCCTTGAATGATATATAACCAATTGCCTCTATGTAATGGGGAGAGATGCCGAAGATCCTTGGTGGGGCTATGGTTAATAATGATTACCAAGGTACTGTGTAAATGGACGTCTTTCTTAATCAAAGAATGATTTCTTATTGGTGCAAATTAATAGAAACTAATTTTAGTGACCCTTACCTCTTGTTGGATTAGATGAGGATTAAAATTTGACACAAATTTGAGCATTTTGAATTAAGCTTTCTCAGGTATAATATGTTTCAATTTTGAAATAATTTACAGAGTGGGACTAATGCCTTAACTGAAATAACCAGGCAGCCTAGCTCCTGTGGGAATGTTTAAAGGAGGTATTTGAGGACTAAGGGATTTCTATTTTGGTTCCCTTGGATCAAGCAGAGTGTCTGATATTTTACTGTGTTTCCAAAAAATTAATCAGTAAGTTTTAATTGTTTGTATTTAGAAAATATTAATCTTGGATTAGTAAATTGCACTTCGAAGCAAATAATAGTCATGGAATAAATGTTGATTTCCCCCAATTCATTTTCTTTCAGCCTCTGAAACAACCATCACATTATTGCATTTCATTTTCAAGTTGTTCGCTGATTAGTATTTTGTTATTTATTGTACATTATTCAGGAAATAGAAACTGCGACAGCACAGGAACACGGCTGGACTGAATGAGCCATTTTCGATGTGACTACGCATCACTCAACTTCCAGCTCTCTTTTGTTTATACTGAGCGTACAATGGGAGCTATAGACCTCCCAATACATCTTTTGTAAGAGTATTGTACCTCTGAATGTACAGACAGAATTGGCAGTGTGAATAAGCTTGGTGAATATTGCCAAGACACTATGCTTTGTTCAGCATTATTCTTCACAATAGATATCACACTTTGGAAGTAATTTTTAAAAGGGAATCAAAATAGTGGGTACTTTTAGCTTTTGTTTCTTTTATACCACCATGCATTCTGTCTCTCACTCAGCTGCTCCCATTATACTGACAAATTAAATAAACCACAGCACTGCCGAAGGGCTTTGGACAGTTATGCTTCCAGTAGTCTGTCCTTCCACAATTCGAAGAGTGAACATTGTCTTGTGCTTCTCATGTTAAATACTTTTTTGAAAAAAATCCGAGTATGCAATGTAGATGACCTGGGAGAGATTTCCGTTTGACACTGTCTTGATCAGACAACAAGGAAACGTTGAAACCAGTCAGCTTTCACTTTTCAGGTAAAATGAACTGCTGCAGTATTCACTTTTATCAGCAACTTGGAATTCCAGGTTAACGTGGGGGGTCCGTGAGCAAATAGCAGAGCTTCATTGCATGGTCTCGGTATGAGGGAGTGTTAAGATTGAGAGCACGGTTTTGTGTGTGAGAGATGAGGGTGTGTGAGCGCGAGTGATTTTGCAAGCGTATGTGAGACAAAGTGAATGTGTGAACATGAGTCTGTGTGCAACGTGTGTGTATATGAGTGCAGGGTCGAGAGTGAGTATGTGTGTACAGTATATGAGACGTGTGTGAGCCCATTAGGGAGCGAAAGCGACTCTTCCTGAGTTTAGTTCCCACTGTCTGATATATTTCCAGGTTTCTGCACCTGCTTTAAATTTCATAATCAACCTAATTCATGGATGCTTTTACCTACCTCTGGAGTAGGTGGGATTTGAACGTAGGTGTCCTGGCTCAGAGGTAGGGACACTATCTCTGCGCCACAAGAGTCCCTCACCTGCTTTTAATTGTTTAATGCAGCACTTCCAACAGATGGGACTGACTGGTTCAGGCAGGAGGGTTCAGTTGCTAGGAGGGTTGAGAGGATTTATTGCTTTGTGAAGTTTACATTTGAAAAATAAATTCTCCCGTGTTTCAAACAAGACTTAGATTGAATTGTACTCGCAAATGTTTGAATTTCTGCATTCTGCATTTTTTCTAAAAAAACTTCAGTTACAAAATTTAACAAGGGATGAAGAAAACGCTTCTCAACAACAGTGTTTCTTTGACTCTGATATTATTTAGTAAAGTGAGCCCTTTTCATTAAGTAACTCTAGCATGTCGAATACAACATGTGTTAGCATTTTCATGCTTTTTCAAAAGTTGCACTATGGAGGTCACTTTTTAAAATTTTATGTAGCAGGTTGAAGAGACGATATAAAAAAAAGTGTGTTGATCATCTGCATTCGTTGGGGCCAACATTTAGTGAGGGATATTTGGCCATTTGTTATGATTATTGCATTGTTTCTGGTATTCACAGAAAGTAGCTTATTGTATATATGCTGCTTTTAAAAAGTGCTACATTCTTTTAAAAGAAATAAACTTTGATGTAAGCATGAAACTCTGCTCTTGGCCAGGGCAGATAATTGATAGAAATCCTGAGGCCACCAGGAGATTTCTTTGTAGCAAGTGAAGTTGCATCTTAGATACAAGCAAAATACTTTCCAAAATCTTCCACTGGTTACAATCAAGTAAATACCAGTGTGAGGAGTTGGCTTTGAAGAGTTCAGCCACCAACCAGGATGACCTCATTTAGAATGCAAGGAATCAGAAGGACAGAAGTGGCCCCGCTGTGTTCCACCAGGACTAACCAGCTTCAGAGATAGAGAGCCCTGCATGCACACAGCGAAGTATTGAACCTAAGGAGTTTGAAATGGACAGTGTAGGTTTCATCTTTTATTACTGGGTAAGGACTTTCTAAAAAAGCACAGTCGAAATTCCCTTCAACTGTCTAAATATTCAGTATAATTCGTCTCAGGGGAAATTTGACTTTATGGAATCCTAAGATTCCCTTTATCCTTGTCCTTCTCTAAATGTCTGCAGGGTCTCCCAGTGAAAGAAGCAGGCTGGAGGAGACTGCTGAAGGTCAGGGTTACCCACTGTGGTTTGACTTTTAAAATGAAGAGCTTTTCATTTCTCTTGTTGCCATGTCAGATCTAATTTACTCTACATTATGCTGCCAGAGCTTGCCTACCCCTGACAGGAGGGGGTTAAATGAGATTACAAGCTTAAGAGCTTGTCAGCAGCAACTGCTGACTGGGATGTGAAATGCTGATTTAATGATCAGTTTTATCAGAGTTAGTGGAAAAAGTGCTGCTTTCAGCAAGTCGACCGGATAGTTGGCATTTTTGGTACATTGGAGGGAGAATGAAACTAATCTAAATTTCCAGTAATACTTTAAAGTATTCATGCAAGGGTCCCTTTGACAAAGGAGGTTAAAGAAAGGCATGCATTTATATAGTGCCTATCAAGGCCACCAAGCATCTCAATACTCTGCTCTTTCCCACATGCATTACTTGTTTACATATCCAATTAAAGAAGCAGATATGTTTCTTTTAAATTTTTCATTTTTCAATTTAGTGGTGGTACAAATTTCAAAAACGTGATAATGTAATCAACTTCTGTTCACTCATTGAACATTAAACAAATTTGTCTTTACGATTTATACATATGAAAACAATCCAAGTGCATTATTTTGAGTTAATTCTTAGCTAACCTTAATTCCATTCCTTTAAGTCTGAGTTCATGCTAAAGAATACTTTTCGTCCAACTTTGTGTGTTTGGTTGAATTTCAGTGTTGTGTAATTTTTCAATAAACGTATCTAAATTTGAAAGAAAATATTACATTTTAATTTTCACAGAATTTAATTCACATGATTGACATAGGGGTGGTATAGTGGCTTAATGGTTAGAAATGCTACATCTCAGTGCCAGAGGCCTGAGTTAGATTCCACCCTTGGGCGGCATTCTGTGTGGAGTTTGCACATTCTTTGTGTCTGCATGGGTTTCCTCCGGGTGCTCCAGTTTCCTCGCACAGTTCAAAGATATGTAGGTTAGGTGGTTTGGCCATGTTAAATTGCCCACGGTGTCCAAGATGCACAGGCTAGGTGGATTAGCCATGGTAAATGCAGGGTTACAAGGATAGTGTAAGAGGCTGGGTCTGGGAGGGATGCTGTTTGGAGGGTCAGTGTGAACTTGATGGGCTGAATAGCCTGCTTCCACACTGTAGGGATTCTAATACGTTTACATTTTATGTGGCACTTTTAGCATAGATAAGCATCACAAATGCTTCATGGTTATATTGTTAAAAATAGCAACTGAACCAAAGGTTTGCTCAAAATTATGAGTTTTCAGGACATGGCAAAGGAGGAGAGAAAAGGCAGAGTTCTTCTGAAAATAAATTTGACTATTTCCTTTAAAAATCTGCTAATACAATCACTAAGAGTACTGTTAAGAAAGGGAATGGATGCACATGATACCAGAGTCAGAGAAATAGAAAATTTAGTAAAATCACTGGACCAGTAATCCAGAACCCTATGCCAATATTCTGGAGTCACAACAGATGCCAAAATTTGAATTAAATAAAATCCGGAGTTACAAATTCAGCAACTGGTGACCATGTGACCATGTGACCATTATCATTAAGAACCCTATGGTTTGTCCTAAGTATAACTCTAGGCTCACAGCAATGTGGTTGATTCTTAACCACCTTTTGAAATGTCTGAGTGAGAGAGAGAATGTATGGTGATAGAACCAGGAAATGATGTAGGTCAGAGACAGCAGGAGAGAAGGGTCAATACAATGGGTGGTGATAATGTCATTGGATTAACAATCCAGAACCCGAGGCCAATGTTATGAGGACGTGGATTCAAAACCCAACTATATCAGTTACAGAAGCTTTGAATTCATTAAAAAATAATCTGGATTTTAAAACTGGTCTAATGGCAATTTTTCAATTGTTGTAAAAACTCATCAGTTTCAGAAATATCCTTTCAGAATGAGATCTGCTGTTCTAGTACTATCTGACCTACATGTGACTCCAGACTCTCAACTATCCACTAGGCACCCAGGGATCAGCAATAATGGCTAGCCAAGCCACATTCCATGCGTGAATTTTAAAAATAACTTGACAGTGTATTTTTAAATGATTTGAGGTTTATCAAAGATAAAGAGAGCATTGGAGCCCAGAATCATATTATATGAGGTATTTTGTAACAAAAGGTTAAAGTTAGGATACAGACAAGCAATGTGGCAAAGGTGAGAGGAGTTGGTCCTTATATTAGAGATATGGGGTCAGAAGCTCACAGAATCTCTGACTTTGTGAACAGTCTGGTTTAACCTAAGACAGAAGCTGAGAAAGATATGGAATCAGTGGAAATGGTACCAATTTAATAATGGTGACAGAAGATCTTCCTGATATTGGTTTAACTTGAGAAAATCATTCAAGATTGGATGTGAAAACAGCAAACTCAGTAGCGCAGAAGTGGATTGAGATGTTATGCAGACATTGGCCAGATGTCTGTGACATGGTTAACAATGAATAATACAATATGGTCACAATTACAGTGGAAGTTATTCATATTGTTTGAAATTATCAGCAGAATTTGCAGGTTGTTCCTTTGGTAAATGGAAAACCATTTGATGAGTGTTTACTGGAGTAAATGACTCATCATCTGCAAATATAGGAATAAACAAATTTTAAAGAAGAAAAATGTGATCTCAAATTCAGATGTCAAAGCAAGCAGACTTTTAAGCAGTTTGTTCATAATTCAATAGAGAATATTTCTACAAATATATTCCATCATTCAATCATTAAATCAAACTTTTTGTACTCCATCCCAATGGCCACAGCTCAAGAATGTGAATATTCAGTTTAACAAGTACCTTAATCATTTGCTTAATTAATCATTGTACTTAGTCTGTAGAAAGTGGTTGCTTTGGGTGAGGTGTATAGTTTCTGGTTGACACTAAACTATGGAATGAAAGTTAAATTCTATTCATCCGTGGTGATCAAATGAGACCACAATTACTGCAGGAAAGCTCTCGCTCTGTTAGGCTACCAAAATGTTTAATCCTGAAGTATAGATTCTATTATAATTTATGAAATATGGCAATCAATTTATGCACAGCAAGCTGCCAATAAAGCATCAAATAAATGAATGATCAGATAATCTACTGGAGTAATTAAATGTTATGCAGCACCCCGAGGAGAACCTGACCCCGCTCTTCAAATATTTGATTCCAACATAAGCTTCTGACTTTATAACTATGCCTTAATTAAGACATCCTATTTCCTCCACCTCAACAGTGCTGAGTTTGCTCACCTCAATTTATTTTCTGCTAAAGCACTCTTGAACATCTTTGTTAACTTAAAATTCAACTATTCCAATGCACTTGAGGCTGGTCTCCTACATTCTCCCATTTGTAAACTTGAGATCATCCAAAACTCTATTGTTCATGACTTTAACTCCCAACAAGTTCTGTTTCCCTATCACACCTATGCTTGGTGACCTACAGTGGCTCCTGTTCAAATAACATCATGATTATAAAAATATCATTTATGTTTGCAAATCTCTTCACGGCCTCACCCTTTTCTATCTCTGTAATTTCCTCCGGTCCCGTAACTGCACTTGACTATTTCTAGCCTCTTATACAATACCAATTTTATGTGCATAGGCCCCAAGCTCTGGAACACGCTTCTTAGATATCACCATCTCTCTGCCCAACCTTACTCTTTTAATATTCTCCTTAGAACCTACCCCTTTATCCAAGTATTTGGTCATCTCATCTAACATCTCTTTTTGTGAATCAACATTATACTTTGTCCAATAAAGCCCTGTGACATGTCTTGGGATGTTTCAGAATGTGAATAATGCAAAATGAATACAATTTGCTGTCTCTACCTGACAGGACAGATAGAGCCCTGCTTTAATATGACTCATTCAAAAGTCAGCACCTCCAAAGGCAACACCCCCTTAGTACTACAATGGGAATATCATTGTGGATTATGCGTGCAAGTCTCTGGTGTGGGAATTGAACTAATGAGCATTTGACGCAGGAAAGAATGATACGCTCAGTAACATTAACTTGGGAAGGTTAAGAAACACATAAATATTTGCATATTTCTTAAGATATCCTGGAGTCAGCTATGAGTTGCGGTGTACTGCAGGAATGCAAACATTATTCTTCACATCACATGCTCTCACTGATTGTTATCCAATCACAGATACATACAGGGTTAATCTGATGTTTACAGAGAAATAGAATTTGCCTCCAAGATGGTTTGTACCAGAAAAAATCTTTTTTTAGAAGGTCATCCAGAAAACTTTAGAATTAATAAAATTAAAATTCTGTTCAAATTCCAGTGATGATGGATCATCAACAAGCTGATGTAAAGGTTATGATGGAAACGATATGAGATAAAGAGTTTGAAAACACATCTATTGCTGAAATTAGGAATGCAATTTTACTGTGGTAAAGTTAACTGGGGTCAGTTGACAGTACTTATTTAAGTTTGAGTTCTATATGTATAGAGGTTAAACATATACAATCACATTTTTTTCATAATTTGAGCCTTCCTGTCACATTGTCTCATTCTTTCCAATTTCATCAGAATATCAGAGCAGTATTTCACAGAAGGAGAAGGATTGGACTGGTGGTTCAGGCGACTGTTCAAGGTTTACAGTCTAAGCAGCTGTCACATTCTTACATTATGGTCACTGAATCTGAATGAGGCTTTCTACATCAAAACCCTGCAACCATTGTGATATCATCTCCTGCTCTAAGCTATAATGCTTATTAATTCTGCACCCTTACACTATGAGCTTTGGCAAATATATTCCATCAGCCTAGCATTTAATTTAATTAGAACAGCTGGGTTCTCATTCTGCTTTCTGTGTCAGCACGTTATGATATAACACAATTACTGATTGCTTTTAGATAGGGCAAAATATGATTAGGGTTTTGGGTGACTGTATCATAAGCCTTATTAGATTCATTTTAAATCTAGAGATAAATAGAAAAGTTTTATTTGTGGTGTAATGAGATTATGCTTATTAGGGCAAGGCCTGGTAACCTAGAGTAGGGATCAGTAAGTGGAGGATTATGCCTGAAGGTACACTCCAGGGTCAGTTTGTGATGATGAATTCCTACTTTTAACATAAATCATGGTCTTTCCAGGTCCTTGATCTTCCTGACTGGACAAATCCTTATGATCTCACTTTTTGGATTTTGACCGAATTGAAGATGTGGTAGTCTTTGAACGCTATGTACAAATTCCAAGTTAACTAAATCTGATTTTCAAACACATCTTATTGGAAGTGTGGTTACCACTAGGATATTTGGAATATTCCGACACAAACAGAAAGCTCTAAGCTCTTCAGCAAGACCAATGGGCAGAAAACGCATGTGTTAAAAAAGTCAGGTTTTGTTATTTAATCTATGTACATGCATAAATGGACATTCACACACATATATATATGTATGTATTCATCTTAAAATAATAACTGGATTCTTGACAATTATTATACTAGGATGGTACATATATATGTGTACATGTTTCTATGTGCTTGTACATAATATACATTATCGGATATATGTTGAATATGTATGTGTCTGTGTGAGTATATACAACATTCACTCTGTAAACTTTCAACAACAGTCCCTTGATGCCTTGCATTATAACGTAGTCAAATGGCAATTGATGTTTTCATGGTTTTTCTCGAAGGATATAATTTGATGGAGAAATTGAAACAAATTAAGACCTCAACGTGGGGAGGGGAGGGTGGAGTGAGGTCAACTGAGGGTATGCAGCTTTTGGGAAGGGGAACTAGAAAAGAGTTTAGGAGGGGCAAGATCAGAAATGGAAGACGACTAGGTATTGCGTGTTGATGATGTTGCATATAGTTTGGTATGGAGAGTGCAGGTACATTCTTGCTTCTTCTGTTCATGTATCCAGGTAAGTATGAAAAATTGTACTTCTATTTTTGGTTGCAGCCTCTTGTGTTCTCATTAAGGCTCAATGCTTCAGCTGTTTTTTTACAAAAAAAAAATTCCAATAATCTTTTTGTTTCATGAAGTGGACAATCATAACCCGACAGTAGAAGGAGATCAAAGCAGATGTTAGGTTCACTGAAAGTGCACAGCTCCCAGGATCAGATGACGAATTCCCTGGCAAAGGAGTCTAAACCTCATTTCCACTCCATGGAGACACTTGCTTGGTGCTGGAGAATCCTGTATAGACCACTTGTTCTGCAATGTTTTCAGATTCACTGACCAGCAAAGCAGCACAACTGTGGCTGCTGTATTTGAATGGAAAGATAGAGGAAAGGTGTAACCTGGTTTGAAAGGCAGCTGGCAAAGCAGTTCCTCATAACACTTTTAACAGCCCCCCATACACACCTATACAGTCCAGACCTCATACGCAATAATGCAGTTGCCAACCTGCCAAAAAATGTAGACTTCACAATCGCTGCACCAGTGCATCAGTATTAAATGGAAAGAAAAAGCATGTATTTTGGTAGCAGATCAGAAGTTTCAATATGATATATAAAACAGTAAGTAAAAAAAGGAAAATTTAGAATGCTAAAGAAGGCTAGCTGGAAATAGAAAAAAGAAAGGAACAGCATCTATGAATATTAACAAAGTGACTGTTAGTCCCATAGAAAGTGTGCCTGGAAAATTAAAAATGGAAAATAGAAATATGGCAAATGATTTGTAAAGGTATTTTTGCATTGGTCTTCATTATGGAAGATGCAAGTAATATCCCATAAAAAGCTATAATTTAGGAAATCAAAGGAAAGGAGTAACTCAAGGAAATTTTAATCACAAGGGAAGTGATACTCAGTAAATTCTTAGAGCTACAGGTTGGCAAGTTCTGAGGTCCTGATAGACTTCATTCAGGATACGAATGAAATGATTTGTGAGATAGTTGCTTTGTTTGGGAGACATGAGATGTGTACCAGCATTTATTGGTCATCCTCAATGTCCTTAAGAAATTGGTAGCACTAGTTTTAATTTTTCAAATTTCCCTAAATTTGAGGAAGTCATATTAGATTAGAATATAGTAAGAATAATCCCTTTATCCAAAAATGGAAAAAGACAAAAAGCAGGAGCCTACTGATCAGTTGGCTTAACATCTGATAAAGGGAAGATGTTAGAAACTATCATTAAAGATGTAACAGGGCATTTTTTTATCCACTCGTGAGACATAGGCATCACTGGCTATCCAGCATTTACTGCCCATTCCTAGTTGCCCTTGAGACAGTAGCGATGAGCTGCCTTCTTGAACCACTGCCTTCCATGTGCTGTAGGTCGATGTACAATGCCCTAAGGGAGGGAGTTCCAGGATTTTGACCCAGCAACAGTGAAGGAACAGTGATATATTTCCAAGTCAGATGGTGAGTGGCTTGGTGGGGAACTTGTAAGTGCTCATGTTCCCATGTATCTCCCAAACTTGTCCTTCTAGATGGAACTGATCATGGGTTTGGAAGATGCTGTCTAAGGATCTTTGGGGAATTTCTGCAATGCTTCTTATAGATAATACACACTGCTGCTACTGAGCATTAGTGGTAGAGGAAGTGGATGCTGTGGATGTGGTACCAATCAGCGGGCTGCTTTGTCCTGGATGGTGTCAAGGTTCTTGAGTGTTGTTGGAGCTGCATCCATCCAGGTAAGTGAGGAGTATTCCATCTCATACCCGATTTGCAGATGATGGACAAGCTTTGGGGAGCCAGGAGATGAGTTACTCACTGCAGTATTCTTAGCCTTTGGCCTGCTCTTGCACCCATAGTGTCTATATGCTGAGTCCAGTTGAGTTTCTGGTCAATGGTAACCCCACAGAACATTAACAATGGGGGATTCAATGACTGTAGCACCATTGAATGTAAAGCGGTAGTGTTTTGATTGTGTCTTATTAGAGATTGTCATTGCATAGCATTTGTGTTGCATAAATGTTACTTGCCATTTGTTAGCCCAAGTCTCAACATTGTCAAGATCTTGTTGCATTTGAATAACCTTCCATCCACTGCCTCCGTCTATATTTCCAGCTGCCTTGAGAAAGCAACAAACATATAAAGACAACTCCCATCCTGGTTATACCCTCTTCCACCCTCTTCTGTCAGGCAGGAGATATAAATTTTGAATACACATATGAATAGATTCAAGAACAGCTTCTTCCCCACAGTTATCAGACTTTTGAATGGACCTCTCAAATGCTGATTCTGAGCTCTCTCTCTGCACCTTCTCTGTGGCTGTAACACTGCATTCTGCACTCTGTTCTGCTACCCTGATGCACATTGTATGGTATGATTTGCCTGTATAGCACACAAACCATCACTTTTCACTGTATCTCGGTACATGTGACAACAATCAATCAATAAATCCGTCAATAAACATCGACTGCTTCAGTATCTGTGGAATCACAAATGGTTCGAAATGTTATGCAATCGTTATTGAACAGCCCCTCTTCTGACCTTATTATGGTGGGAAGGTTATTGATGATATAGCTGAAGATAGTTGGGCCTCTGATACTACCCTGAAAAACTCATGAAGTCTTACAGCATGGAAACTGACCCTGCAGTCCAACTCAATCAAGTTTCACAAAATAAACGAGTCCCATATACCTTCATTTTGCCTACACCTCTCTAAACTTTTCCTATTTATATACCTGTCCAAATGGGTTTTAAACGTTGTAACAGTACATACATCTATCACTTTGTCTGGCAGTTCATTCCACATCTGAACCACCTTCTGTGTGAAAAGGTTGACTGGAGCTGAGATGAGTGATCCCCAACAACTACAACCATCTTCTTATGTGCCAGGCATGATGCTTACCAGTGGAGAGTTTAACCCTGACTTCCATTGATTGAAAATTTGCTAGGGCTCCTTGATGCCCCATTTGATTGAATACAGCCTTGATGTCAAGAACTGTCGCTCTCGCCTCACCTCTGGAATTCAGCTTTTTTGTTCATGTTTGAACAAGGCTGTAATGAGGTTAGGCACTGAATGGCTCTGATGGAACACAAACTGGGCGTCACTGAGCGCAGTATTGCTGAGCAGGTGCTGCTCTATAGCACTGTTGATGACACATTCCATCACTTTACTGATGATTGAGAGTAGACTGATGAGGCATTAATTGACTGGGTTGGATGTGTCCTGCTTTTTGAGCACAGCACATGGCTGGACAATATTCCACATTGTCGGGTAGTTTCCAGTGTTGTAACTGTACTGGAACAGTGTGGCTATGAGAGCGGAAAGTTCTGGAGCACAAGCTTTTAGTATTAGACTTTGCAGTATCCAGTGCCTCCAACAGTTTCTTGATATTACATGGAGTGAATTGAATTGGCTGAAAACTGGTATCTGTAATGTTGGGGCCAACTGAAGAAAACTGAAGATTACTGCAAATGCTTCAGCTTTATCTTTTGCCTGATATGCCCGGCTCTTCCATCATTGAGAATGGTGATATTAGTGGAGGCTCCTCCTTCAATGAATTGTTTAATTTTCTACTGCCATTCATGATTGGATGAGGCAATACTGCAGAGCTTAGTGGTTGTGGGATCATTTAGCTCAATCAGTTGCCGCTTGTTCTGTTTGACACTCAAGCAGTCTTATTTCGCAGCCTCACCAAGGTGGCACCTCACTTTTCGGTATGCCTTGTCCTGCTCTTGGTATGCCCTCCTACACAATTCATTGAGCCAGGGTTCATCCTCTGGCTTGATGGTAATGGTTGAGTCGGGGAGTATGTTAGGCCACATACAGATTGTGCTGGAGTACAATTCTGTTGTTGTTGATGGCCCACAGTGTATCATGGATGCCCAGTCTTGAGTTGCTAGATCTGTTCAAAGTCTGTCCCAATTAGCATGGTGATAGTGCCATACAACATGATGTCAGGATTTTACATTTGAAGGCAGAGCTTTATCTCCACAAGGGCTGTGCAGTGGTCATTCTTACTGATACTGTCAAGCTCAGATGTATCTGCAGCCAGCAGATTGGTAAGGATAAGGTCAATTAAGTTTTTCTCTCTTGTTGGTTCTTCCACCACCTGTTACAGTTATTTTCTTTAGGAGCTGACCACCTCAATTGGTGGTGATGCTATTGAGGCACTCTTGGCGGTGGATATTGAATCTTTCACCTAGAGGACATTTGCAGCTTTGTCATCCTTGGTGCTCAACATGGGAGAGTACAGATTCATCAGCTGAGGGAGGGCAGTATGTGGTAACCAGCAGGAGGTTTCCTTGCCCTGGTTTAACCTGAAACCATGACTTCATGGGGTCAGAAGTCAATGTTGATGACTCCCAGGGCAACTCCCTTCAGACTGTTCACAACTCTGCTGCTACTTCTACTGGGCCTGATCTGACAGTGGAACAGGACAAATTCAGGGATGGCGATGGTGGTGTCTGAAACATTGTTTGTAAATTATGGTTCTGTGAGTATGACTATGGGTTTGACTAGTCTGTGAGACAGCACTCCCAATTCAGGCATGAGTCACCGGATATTAGTAAGGTGGACTGAGCAGGTTCGACACCACTGTTTTTGATGTTGTCATTTCTGGTGCCCAGGTTGATACCAGGTGGTCTGTCCAGTTTCATTTCTTTGTTGAGACTCCGTAGCAACTGATACATCTGAATGGCTTGCTTGGCCATCTCACAGGGCAGTTGAAAGCCAAACTTATTGTCGTGGCTCTGGAGTCACGTGTAGGTCAGACCAAGTGAGGATGGCAGATTTCCTTTCCTGAAAGACATTTAGAAAAGTTCAACATAATTGTGCGGAGTTAATGTTGTTTTGTCAAAGGGAAATAATGTTTAGCCAATTTTTTGGAGGTCGTTGAGAAGGTAATGTGTTGTGGTTAAAAGGGAACTGTTGAATAGACTTATGTTTCCCAAAGGCATTTGTTAAGGTGCTGCTTCAAAGTTTATTGTGAAAAATCAAAGCTCACGGTGCTAGACTTAACACATTGGCATGGATAAAAATTGGCAAGCCAACAGGAATTGGACAGTAAAGGTAATTGGGTTATTGTCTTATTGGCAAGGCATAATAAATAGCAGAACTGGGCCCTCAATGTTTTACAATGTATACAATTGATTTGGTTAAAGGGACCAAAGATGTGGTCATTAAATTTGATGATGGCACAATGATAGGTGGGGAAATAAGTTTTGAAGCAGACAAAAAGAGACTCCAAAGGGCCCTAGATAGATTAAGTGATGGGCAAAAATGTGATAAGTAGGGTGTAATGTGAAAAAATATAAAATTGTCCATTTGGCCAGGAAGATTTTTAAAAAGTACATTATCTAAATAATGAGAGATTACAGATGGATCTGGGTGTCCTAATGAATAAATTGCAGAATGTTAATATGCAGAAACAGAAAGGAAGCCAATGAAGAGGAGAAATTTGTCCCAGAGGATCATGAGCCTTTGGAGGTCTCTTTCTCAAACAGCAATGAAGGTGAAAGTTTTAAATATTTTTGAGGAGCTGAGTGGAGTAAGTCATTTTCTCATATGCAGTGTCCCACAGATTTTCATAACATCAGTCCAAACATATCTGTAGCATTTTCTCATCACCTGCATAAATGCATCTTTCACACAATCCTATGGCAATGCAGCTTTCTCAGATACCTCCAGCAATGTGGCTACAATCATTGGTCATGATTTGGAGATGCCGGTGTTGGACTGGGGTGTACAAAGTTAAAAATCACACAACACCAGGTTATAGTCCAACAGGTTTAACTGGAAGCACACTAGATTAGATTACATTACATTACATACAGTGTGGAAACAGGCCCTTTGGCCCAACAAGTCCACACCGACCCGCCACCCACCCAGACCCATTCCCCTACATTTACCCCTTAACCTAACACTACGGCCAATTTACCTAAAATGCACATTTTTGGAAGGAAACCGGAGCAAACACAGGGAGAATGTGCAAACTCCACACAGACAATCACCTGAGGTGGGAATTGAACCGAGGTCTCTGGCACTGTGAGGCAGCAATGCTAACCACTGTGCCATCGTGCCGCCCACTAGCTTTTGGAGCGACACTCCTTCATCAAGCCACTATCACCTGATGAAGGAGCGTCGCTCTGAAAGCTAGTGTCCTTCCAATTAAACCTGTTGGACTATAACCTAGTGTTGTGTGATTTTTAACAATCATTGGTGGTAGTGTAATTTCAATTTCATAACACTTGTGGCAATGCAGCTCCCCATTATTTATTTACTTTGAATTCAAATCATTGAAGCAAAGTGGTCAGCTTATCTGTTGATTCTATGTGTTTGAGCTATAGAAGAGACAGACCTCAGTAATTATGCATCATTGTTATGACTTTCCCAAAATGCACATTGGGTTTATGCTGAGGCCCCAGTGATGGAAATTGGGTCTACAAATGACCTGTCCTGTCCCGGACTCTCTGCAGTAGTATGAAGCTTGCTATTCGACAGATTCCCTTTTAACTACTACAATGCAATTTGTAGTTCTGAAGGAACAACCAGCAATTCTATGAACAGGTCCTGCAATGGGGCTTGAACCCATAACCTAAACTAGAGTGGTTGCTGACTTGTTGGTGTGTGGCTGAATCAAAAAAATGTGAAAAATAGTCTGTTTTACGAATAATTTCTCAACCTATTTATTGTATCTCTCACTTCTGTTAAGATTATGTTTTAATTGCATTATGTAACTGGATAACAATGGGAGATCAAAGGTTTAAATAGAAACCAATTTGAGGCATGAATGATAATAGTTTGAGAGCTGATGTTATTACTTTCACTCTATAGTATTTCTAAAATGAGTCGTTAAATATAATACATTTCTTTTGCTTTCCAACATATAATATCTTTTGGATGAACAAACTTTATTGTCTCGTAAATTGACTTCCCTAATGTTCCTACTGTGTCACACATTGTGTTTGAGTAAGAATTTCTAAATTCTAATGTAATTCACCCAGAAGGGTATATTATATTTCAATCTGTCACAAACAGTGTATTTAAAGTGTGCATTTAAAGACTAATATTTTAAAAAGGAAGTTTATGAAAAGAACATAATAGCAAAGTCAGCACTCAAGAAGTTCTTGTGATCTCCCTCAGGACCTCCCCAAATGTACTCATTGCAAAAGGCTGCTCAATTCAAGATTGGTTATTATACAAAATAATAGCAACTGAGGCTGTGAGAAAATGGGTCCAACGGCAATTTGTAATTTACAGCTGAACTATGCATGTATCATTGTATTGTGGTGCAAAGTGCTGCACATCATTAGACTCCTTCACAACCGTGATTTCTATATTCAGATAGATTCAGATATGTGTGTGTGAAGTGTTCAGCAGATTCTGGAATGGGGTACACAGAGTACTGTGAAATGGGCAGTGTCACATTTTCGGTCATCTCTTCCTCCAATACAGGCATGGTTCCTTTTCATGAGTTTGCTATTGCTAGATCTAGGGACAGTAGGTTAACACAGGCTAAGGTCACAGATCCAGCAAGGAACTCTGCTTGAAAGGAGAATATGATAAAGATTCATTGTCACTGTGTCCTTGGTCCTGTCTCTCTGACAGCAGTGGATATTATTTCATTTATACTGATAACTGTACACCTTAACCACAGCCTGAACAAGATTCACCCTTTCTAATCCAATGTTGACAACATCTAGAAATATTATTGCCCAGATTGGCAAAGAAGGAAACTATCATAAATGGTATTGACTCTTACTGCAGGAGTTCAAAAGGTATCAGAATGAATTTGTTAGCTCTGGTTATACTCGTGTTATTTAGGAACAGTTACTTTGCTTGTTGTGTCCAGCTCAGCATGTATTCTCTGAAATTAGAACATCATCTTCCAAATCAAATACAAAATAGAGATTTAAGACTCCAAATAAATTCTGTAACTTTCCATCTTGCAGAGCATCATTAATATCTATTTGTCAGTGTGGGATTTACAGTGCCAAACAGACTGTATCTCAACTGTTTTAAGGTGCATCACCGTAAACTGACTCTAATCATAATGCACTGGGAATACATGGACACAGACTGACCACAGTTATACTGCAAGCAGTTCAAACAGCCCAACCTGTGTGTTTCACAGTATCGGGTCAAAAAGACTGGGGTCTTCCCCATCACAGGATTAGAAGAACTCTTGTCAAAATAACAAATCACATCCATTATTTATGTGACTATGTTAAAGGATTCCTCTTCATCCTTCTTAACTAATCGGTAACCTTTGTTGTAGCTTTTGGTACCTGCCCTAATGTCAACTTTTGTAGCCTGGTGTCAAATTTAGCTTTGTAAAACTCCTGTGAAACACTTTGGGGTATTTTATTAGGTTAGAAGTATTAATAATGTCAATGGTTCTGAGATTGTTGCTGACAGATTTGGCTCTGTGTTTTTATTATTTGTGGCTAACTGAAATTTACTTTTTATATAGTTCAGGTAGTATTTATATGGACAAATTTAGGAATGAAATTTGAGATGTCCTGTGGCAATTCAATTATCTTTTAGTCATTCATAGGATATGGACATTGCTACCTAGACCAGCATTGAGAGCTCATCCCTAATCAGCCTGGGCAAAGTGAAGCCTTCCTAAGCTACTGTAGTCTTTGGAATGTTGGGACACTATACTATTATTAGAAAGGGAATTCCAGGATTTTGACCTAACGAAAATTAAGGATGACTATATTGTTCCAAGATCGAATGTTAAGTGGCTTGGAGGAAACTTATAGGTATTCCCATGTGTTTGCTGCCTTTGTCTTTCTACGTCATGCATTTCGAAAGATCTAATGAAATGACTAATGGGATTTTGGGTGGTTGGAGCTGGAGTTAGAGTGTAAGAGTAGGGAAGTCCTACTGCAACTGTACAAGGTGCTGGTGAGATCATACCTGGAGTACTGTGAGCATATACGGTCCCCTTATTTAAGGAAAGATATAATTTCGTTGGAGGCAGTGCAGAGACGGTTCAGTAGGGTGATCCCTGGTTTGAAGGGATTGTCTTGAGCAAATGTTAAACTGGTTGGGATTCTACCCTTTGGAATTGAGAAGAATGAGAAGTGATCTCATTGAAACATATAGGATTCTTAATGGCCTTGATAGATCAAATGTTGAGAGGATGTTTCCCCTCATGGTAGAGTCTGGGACCAGAGGGACATAGTCTCAGGATAAAAAGGTGTCAGTTTAAGACTGAGATGAGGAGGAATTTCTCCTCACAATGGGTTGTAAGTCTTTGGAACACCTTGTCTCAGAGAACTGTGGTGACAGAATTCTTGTGTATATTTAAGGCTGAGGTAAATAGATCTTGATCAGTAGGTTAATCAAGGGTTACAGGAAAAGGGCAGGCAAGTGAACATGAGGTATATTAGCCATGATTCTATTGAATGGTGGAGGAGGGTCGTGGGGCTGAGGGGCCTATTAGAGTTAATATTTCTTATGATCTTATGGAGCCTTGGTGAGTCCACGCAGTGAATTTTCTTGATGGTACAAGTTGGCACTGTGTTATTGAAAGGAGTAAATGTGGAAGGTAGTGGAAAGTATGCCAATTAGAGGGCTGCATTTTCCTAGATGGTACTAAGCTTCTCGAATATTTTTAGAGCTATACCCATTAAGGTGAAGTGGATGGCATCTCATCATATTCCTGAACTGAGCCTTGAAGATGGTGGTCAGGCTTTGAGAAGACAGGAAGTGAATTAATCTCTGCAGAATCCCTAACCTCTGACCTGCTCTTATAGACACAGTATTTTTACGGTTAGTCCAACCGGTTTTCTGGTCAATTAAAACTTCCGGAATATTGATAATGGAAGATTTGGCAATAATAGTGCCATTGAATTTCAAGTGGCAATAATTAGATTCAGTTAGCACGGTATGGCCATTCTATGAACCAATTATTCAGCTGTTCTCTGAGATGATTTTCCATAGTTTATGTGCCCACTTGTTCATAATTACATAGCCCAAATCTTTACACAGTGACACTCCACATCTACTCATGTGTATTTCTCTTTAAGGTGTACAGTGTGTTGGCTGTGACTATAGCAACAGGACCTTTCTCACAGGGAGTTATGCTGTGCTGTGTGGTGGAGAGCATTGTTCCCACTGCAATTACTTTTCATTGTCAGTCTCTTTAATGTCTCCAGGATTCACCTCCAGGCCATTTTTCTCCTTTTCTCCTTTCTTGCACAGTACTGACAGTCAGATTGAACTTTAAGAACAAGTGCCTTCACTCTGCAACCTCACCTGTTGGGAGAGCTCTTGTAGAATAATGACAGATTCCTCACAACCTTTTGTGGATCTGGCATTTTCATTAGTGACCATTACTGCATTGAATCACAAAGTATGTTAAGTTAGCAAGACTTGGCTGTGATGTGATATACCAACTTGATGGTGATGTGGTGAGAAACCAAAGAAATCAGCTAAGCCATTACCTTTGATGAGGTCTCACTGAGCATCAATCAAATCCTCTGCTTTGCACAAGTGATCAATTTAATGTTGGATGTTAAGGGACCTAATAGGGAATAAAGTGTTTGTGCTTATTCAGTTATTTCTTGTCACCAATACTACAGCAAATCGTACCAGGCAACAACATTTACCTAGACCCATAGATCTTGGACTTCAGCTAAGTAGATATGACATTCATAAACCTGAGGGTCCTGGTACACGATATTGGAGATCTCGATATTGAAATTTATATCTACTCTAAGAAAGATTGTATGACGCAATGTTCTACATTTATACTGAGCATGAGTTCAATTCCAGCCTCTGGCAACTTTGTGGAGATTGCACATTCTCCCCACGTCTGTATGGGTTTCCTCCGTTAGTCCAAAGATGTGCATATTAGGTGGATTTGCCATGCTAAATTGCCTGTTATGTCCAGGGATGTGGAGGTTAGGTGGATTCGCCATGAGAAATGCAGGGTTACAGTGATAGGGTAGGGGTGTGAGTCAGGGTGGAATGCTCTTCGGAGAATCAGTGTGCACTGGTTGGGCGAAATGGCCTGTTTCCACATTATAGGGATTCTGTGAATGAGTTACCAACGTTTGTTTAGCTTAATCCCCATCTCACCAAAGAAAACACAGTAATGTATGTGTTTTTTTGCTCCAGGTAAATAGGAAGTAATTTACAATATTTTAGGATAAGACTAAAACACTTGTTATGAAGTAACACTGTTATAAACATATACATTGATAAATATACATTGCAATGTAGTTATATAGTAATAGCGTTATCCCATTACACTGCTATATAGCTACACAATTAAATAATTACACTACTTGACAGTAACATAATTATACAGCTACACCAGTATAATGTTATATGTTCATGCAGTGGCACTGTTATGTATTATGCAGATACACAGTTATTAAGTCTTATTGGGAGCAGACAGCAGATTCAAAAAGCAAACCTGAGCCAGCAGCACAGGGACCATTGGAAGGAGTGTGGCAGGCACCAGAAAAATTGAGCAAAAACTTTTTAAAAAGTAATGTCACTGTCAGCAGAAATGTGGAGTGGCCCAGGTAAGTTAAAGTGAAGTATAAAGCTTATTACTTAGTATTTTTAAACATTAACATTTGTGTTTGGTGTTAACTACTTAATCAATTAGCTTTAAAGCTTATGTAATTCTACAAATAAACAAAGGCTATTAGGTAAAGAAACAAAACCATTAGGAACAGAGGTATAAACACCTAAAACAGTGTCACCATTATGGAAGGGGCTGACCAGTGTATAACTGTTGAGTTTTATTTTTTTCCCCCAGGTCAAATTAAAAGTTTTGTTTTTGGAAAATTTGGATAGTCGTGTCATAACTAAAAGCATTGAAGGTTGCCTTATTCTGAGATAACTCTCCAATTAGTTTTCAGCTGTCAGAGTGCAGGCAGTGCCAATGCTATAGCACAGGAGGGCTGAGTAAGATTAAGAGCTCAATAATGAAAAATTTTTGGCTGTAAGAGCTGCTCCTTTTTTTGAGGTATTTTATGTGTTGGAGGTGATTTCCTCGAATTCCAGGAGCAGCAATTACTGTTTTATATGCTGTTGCATTGTTTTGGAACTTTGGAAAAAATAGTCAAAACAACAGCAGTTTAAAAGGGAGAAGAGTAGACAAAGGAAGCACATGGTGAGGACAGTGCAGGAGAGAGAGAGAGAACCTGCACAGTTACCGCCTTTGCTTTTGAATTTGTGTATCGCTGGACATCGGAGTGCATCTGGGAAAATTAACAAACAATGAAATTCACAACTAATCTTGGAGGAACTGTTGGGCAAAGTTCACAGCACAGAATCAGATAAGTTAATTGTTGTTTTAAGTCTGTCCAAGAGAAAGGCTGCAGTAGTGAGTATAGTGGATTCTTTCTTGATTATATGTTTTTGGAGATAAGTCTCTTGATTGAAATTAAAATATAAGCCACAGCTATTAATTTAACCTGGGGCAGTGTTTGTAGAGGAATAAGATGGTGTTATTTTCTGGGTCTGTAGATTGTGAAGGAGCAAAAATGGCCTTTGCAGTGATATGTACTTCTTGTCAGATGTGGGAGTTTAAAGAGAGTTTAAGGGTTACTGCGGATTATATCTGCCATAAATGTCGTTGGATGCGAATCTTATCATATCGAGTGGATCAATTGGAGAGACAGATAGAAGTGATGAGGAATTTGCAACAGCAACAGTATGTGATGGATGGCAGTTATAGGATGGGGGGTAAGTCTCAGATACAGTCACAGGAAGGGTGAGAGAGGTCGGCACCTAGGGCAGGAGTCTTTTGTGGATATACCCATTTCAAACAGGTATGCTGTTTTGGAAAATGTAGGGGGCGATGGATTCTCGGGAAACGTAGCACGAACAGCCAAGTTTCTGGTATTGAGACTGGCTCGAATGCAACGAGGGTTATGTCGGCTTCCAAGAGATCAATTGTGTTAGGGGATTCTGTAGACAGAGGTACAGACAGATGTTTCTGTGGCCAGCAGAGAAAAAGCAGAATGGTGTGTTGTTTCCCTGGTGCCAGGATCAAGGATGCCTCAGAGGGGGTGCAGAATGTTCTCTCGGGGGAGAGCGGCCAGCAGGAGGTCATTGTCCACATTGGAACTAACAACATTAGAAGGGAAAAGGTTGAGACTCTGAAGGGAGATTGCAGAGAGTTAGGCAGAAATTTAAAAAGGAGGTCCTCAAGGGTAGTAATATCTGGATTACTCCCAGTGCGAGGAGCTAGTGAGGGCAGGAATAGGAGGATAGAGCAGATGAATGCATGGCTGAGGAGCTGGTGTATGGGAGAAGGATTCATAGTTTTGGATCATTGGAATCTCTTTTGGGGTAGAAGTGACCTATACGAGAAGGACCTAAATTGGAAGGGACTAATATACTGGCAGGGAAATTTGCTAGAACTGCTTGGGAGGATTTAAACTAGTAAGGTGGTGGGGGGGAGGGTGGGAGCCAGGGAGATAGTGAGGAAGGAGATCAATCTGAGACAGTTGAGAACAGAAGTGAGTTAAACAGTCAGGGCAGGCAGGGACATGGTAGGACTAATAAATGAAACTGCATTTATTTCAATGCAAGGGGCCTAACAGGGATGGCAGATGAACTCAGGGCATGGTTAGGAACATGGGACTGGGATATCATAGCAATTACGGAAACATGGCTCAAGGATGGGCAGGACTGGCAGCTTAATGTTCCAGGATACAAATGCTACAGGAAGGATAGAAAGGGAGGCAAGAGATAAGGGGAGTGGCATTTTTGATAAGGGATAGCATTACAGCTGAGGGAGGATATTCCCGGAAATACATCCAGGGAAGTTATTTGGGTGGAATTCAGAAATAAGAAAGGGATGATCACCTTATTGGGATTGTATTATAGAACCCCAATAGTCAGAGGGAAATTGAGAAACAAACTTGTAAGAAGATCTCAACTATCTGTAAGAATAATAGGGTGGTTATGGTAGAGGATTTTAACTTTCCAAACATAGACTGGGACTGCCATAGTATTAAAGGTTTAGATGAAGAGGAATTTCTTAAGTGTGCACAAGACAATTTTGTGATTCAGTATGTGGATGTACCTACCAGAGAGGGTGCAAAACTTGACCTACTCTTGGGAAATAAGGCAGGGCAGGTGACTGAGGCGTCAGTGGGGGAACACTTTGGGGCCAGCGACCATAATTCTATTCGTTTTAAAATAGTGATGGAAAAGGATAGACCAGATCTAAAAGTTGAAGTTCTAAATTGGAGAAAGGCCAATTTTGACGGTATTAGGCAAGAACTTTCGAAAGCTGATTGGAGGCAAATGTTCGCAGGTAAAGGGACGGCTGGAAAATGGGAAGCCTTCAGAAATGAGATAACAAGAATCCAGAGAAAGTGTATTCCTGTCAGGGTGAAAGGGAAAACTGGTAGGTATAGGGAATGCTGGATGACTAAAGAAATTGAGGGTTTGGTTAAGAAAAAGAAGGAAGCATATGTGAGGTAGAGATAGGATAGATCGAGTGAATCCTTAGAAGAGTATGAAGAAAGTAGGAGTATACTTAAGAGGGAAATCAGGAGGGCAAAAAGGGGACATGAGATAGTTTTGGAAAATAGAATTAAGGAGAATCCAAAGGGTTTTTACAAATATATTAAGGACAAAAGGGTAACTAGGGAGAGAATAGGGCCCCTCAAAGATCAGTAAGGCGGCCTTTGTGTGGAGCCACAGAAAATGGGGGAGATACTAAATGAATACTTTGCATCAGTATTTACTGTGGAAAAGGTTATGGAAGATATAGACTGAAGGGAAATAGATGGTGACATCTTGCAAAATGTCCAGATTACAGAGGAGGAAGTGCTGGATGTCTTGAAACGGTTAAAAGTGGATAAATGATCAGGTGTACTTGAGAACTCTGTGGGAAGCTAGAGAAGTGATTGCTGGGCCTCTTGCTGAGGTATTTGTATCATCGATAGTCACAGGTGAGGTGCCAGAAGACTGGAGGTTGGCTAACGTGGTGACACTGTTTAAGAAGGGCGGTAAAGACAAGCCAGGGAACTATAGACCTTTGAGCCTGACCTCGGTGGTGGGCAAGTTGTTGGACGGAATCCTGAGGGACAGGATGTACATGCATTTGGAAAGGCAAGGACTGATTCGGGATCGTCAACATGGCTTTGTGCATGGGAAATCATGTCTCACAAACTTGATTGAGTTTTTTGAAGAAGTAACAAAGACAATTGATGAGGGCAGAGCAGTAGATGTGATCTATATGGACTTCAGTAAGGTGTTCGACAAGGTTCCCCATGGGAGACTGATTAGCAAGGTTAGATCTCATGGAATGCAGGGAGAACTAGCCATTTGGATACAGAACTGGCTCAAAGGTAGAAGACAGAGGGTGGTGGTGGAGGGTTGTTTTTCATACTGGAGGCCTGTGACCAGTGGGGTTCCACAAAGCTCGGTGCTGGGTCCTATACTTTTTGTCATTTACATAAATGATTTGGATGCGAGCATAAGAGGTACAGTTAGTAAGTTTGCAGATGACACCAAAATTGGAGGTGTAGTGGACAGCAAAGAGGGTTACCTCAGATTACAACAGGATCTGGACCAGATGGGCCAATGGGCTGAAAAGTGGCAGATGGAGTTTAATTCAGATAAATGTGAGGTGCTGCATTTTGGGAAAGCAAATCTTAGCAGGACTTATACACTTAATGGTAAGGCCCTAGGGAGTGTTGCTGAACAAAGAGACCTTGGTGTGCATGTTCATAGCTCCTTGAAAGTGGAGACGCAGGTAGATAGGATAGTGAAGAAGGCGTTTGGTATGCTTTCCTTTATTGGTCAGAGTATTGAGTACAGGAATTGGGAGGTCATGTCGCGACTGTACAGGACATTGGTTAGGCCACTGTTGAATAATGCATGCAATTCTGTTCTCCTTCCTATCGGAAAGATGTGGTGAAACTTGAAAGGGTTCAGAAAAGATTTACAAGGATGTTGCCAGGGTTGGAGGATTTGAGCTAGAGGGAGAGGCTGAACAGGCTGGGGATGTTTTCCCTGGAACATCGGAGGCTGAGGGGTGACCTTATAGAGGTTTACAAAATTTTGAGGGGCATGGATAGGGTCTTTTCCCTGGGGTCAGGGAGTCCAGAACTAGAGGGCATAGGTTTAAGGTGAGAGGGGAAAGTTATAAAAGAGACCTAAGGGGCAACTTTTTCACGCAGAGTGTGGTACGTGTATGGAATGAGCTGCCAGAGGAAGTGGTGGAGGCTGTTACAATTGCAACATTTAAGAGGCATTTGGATGGGTATATGAATAGGAAGGGTTTCGAGTGCTATGGGCCGGGTGCTGGCAGGTGGGACTAGATTGGGTTGGGATATCTGGTCAGCATCGACGGGTTGGACTGAAGGGTCTGTTTCCATGCTGTACATCTCTATGACTCTATGTCTCTATGATAGGGAATTGAATCATCAAGGTAACACACAGGCAGACATGAGTTACTGAGTTTTCATCCTGGTGTCACTGAGCAGCTGCAGAATATTCAGGAGGTTTGAGGGTTGATGGTGTGGTCAACAGCTAACTGAATGTACCAGTGACATAGTTACAAGGGATAAGGTTCTACGGGCAGGGTTTAGGGAGTTAGATAATAAATTGACAAGTAGTACCTCAGAGACAGTAATCTCCGGATTGCAGCTATTGCGTATAGGGAAAGGAAGTTAATTTGGTGACTATGTGGCTAGATGGGAGTCCTTTAAATTCCTAAGCAATGGGACAGGTTCTGGGGAAATGAGACCTGAACAAACATCTGGTTTATAGGTGATGGGACCAATGCCAATATCATCATAGAATAGTTTTGTTGAAGATGTTGGGATGGGTTTAAATTAACTCGAGCATTTATTTGGAAGGGAAACAATCAAAGATGAAAATTTAAAACAGAAACTGCTTGAAAGTATCAATGGATGATTAAATGAGAAGAAAAGTGGCACATGGATTTCAATTTGGAAAAGGTGTAAGTGGGAAGAGAAAAAGAGGCAAGAGAAAACAGGATAATGAGAATTGTAGAGCAGCTGTGAATCTTGGTAGCAGGACAGGTAGATAAGGTGGTTAAAAAAGTATATGGGGATACTTTATTTTATTTGGCAAATATTATTTTGACTCCAGCTGGAGATCTGCATACTGTCTGTTCATCTCATTTTAGGCAGGGAGTAATCACACCAGAAAGTGTACAGAGGACATTTTTGAGGATGTTGCCCCCTTTGGAGAATTTTAGCTATGAGGGAAAATTGAATTGTTTAGGACTGTTTTCTTTGGAAGTGAGGAGAGTAAGGAGAGATTTAATTGAAAAGTATTAAATTGTGGAAGATCTGGACAGAGGAGATAGGAAAGATTTATTTCCCTTATGGGTGAAGCCAGTAACAAGGGATCAGAGTTTTAAATAATTACAGGGAATAGTGGGGAACTGAAGTGAAATTATTTCACTCAAAGGTTCGTGTGAATCTAGAACTCTCTGTCTAAAAAGATGGTGTTGGAAGAAACATTCAACACATTCAAAAAGCTTTTTGATGTACTCTTGAAGTGTCATAACCTGCAAGGCTACATGCCAGAAGCTGGACAGCAAAGACAGAATAGTAAATGGTTTCCCATGTTATAAGTTTGTATAATGCTATGATTGTACAGTTATGGTGCTGGTGCCTAAAACTGTTGAGTTCCCATCCATCTCCTGAAGGTTTGGCAAGGTAAAATGTCTCACCATTGATTGGTGAAACCTATTGACCCTATTCCAGATGTTAGGGTGCTGTTATTTCAATATTTAGGTTTGTAAACTTGCACAGTTTCTGAAGGAAATAACCTTATCTTACAGCAGGGGGTTGGCAAAACAACATAAGCAAGTAATGTATGTGACTTTATACTCACTAAGCTATCTGTAACAAATGTGTCTCTTGCTGACATCATTAGTAGGAGTGAATGTTGCACAGACCTCATGGAGATCAAGTTCTTTCTTCACACTGAGACCACTCTGTTGTGCACCAGCTACCATCATGTTTTATGTGATATATAAACAACAGTTCTGCCAGTTGAAGAAGGTGTTTGGTATGCTTTCCTTTATTGGTCAGAGTATTGAGTACAGGAGTTGGGAGGTCATGTTGCGGCTGTACAGGATATTGGTTAGGCCACTGTTGGAATATTGCGTGCAATTCTGGTCTCCTTCCTATCGGAAAGATGTTGTGAAACTTGAAAGGGTTCAGAAAAGATTTACAAGGATGTTGCCAGGGTTGGAGGATTTGAGCTAGAGGGAGAGGCTGAACAGGCTGGGGCAGTTTTCCCGGGAGCGTCGGAGGCTGAGGGGTGACCTTATAGAGGTTTGCAAAATTACGAGGGGCATGGATAGGATAAATAGACCAAGTCTTTTCCCTGGGATCAGGGAGTCCAGAACTAGAGGGCATAGGTTTAGGGTAAGAGGGGAAAGATATAAAAGAGACCTAAGGGCGGCACGGTGGCATATGGGCGGCACGGTGGCACAGTGGTTAGCACTGCTGCCGCACAGCGCCAGAGACCAGGGTTCAATTCCCGCCTCAGGCAACTTTCTGTGTGGAGTTTGCACATTCTCCCCGTGTCTGCGTAGGTTTCCTCCGGGTGCTCCGGTTTCCTCCCACAGTCCAAAAATATGCAGGTTAGGTGAATTGCCCATGCTAAATTGCCCGTAGTGTTAGATGAAGGGGTAAATATAGGGCAATAGGTCTGGGTGGGTTACGCTTCGGCGGGTAGGTGCGGACTTGTTGGGCCGAAGTGCCTGTTTCCACACTGTAAGTAATCTAATCTAATCTAATCTAAGGGGCAACTTTTTCATGCAGAGAATGGTACGAGTATGGAATGAGCTGCCAGAGGATGTGGTGGAGGCTGGTACAATTGCAATATTTAAGAGGCATTTGGATGGGTATATGAATAGGAAGGGTTTGGAGGGATATGGGCCAGGTGCTGGCAGGTGGGACTAGATTGGGTTGGGATATCTGGTCAGGTTGGACCGAAGCGTCTGTTTCCATGCTGTACATCTCTATGACTCTATGACTCTATGTGCTTCAGCAAAATTGTCTGTTGCCACATTTTGAACTCTCCACCTGGATACATAGAGTGATAGAATCGTACAGCACAGAAACTGACCATTCGGTCCAACTCATCCATGCCAACCAGGCATCCCAATCTGACCCAGTCTCTTTTTCCAGTATTTGGCCAGTGTCCCTTTAAACTCTTTCTATTCATATACTCATTCTGCTGCCTTTTAAATATTGTAATTGTACCAGATTCTACCACTTCCTCTGGCAGTTCATTCTGTACACCCACCACCTTCTGCTTGAAAGAATTACCCCTCAGATTCTTTTTAAATCTTTTCCCACTCACCTTAAACCACTGTCCTCTAGTTTAGGTCTTCCCCACCAGAAAAAGACCTTGGCTATCCACCTTATCCACACCCCTCATGATTTTATAAACCTCTATAAAGTCACCTCTCAGCCAGGGAATAAAGCACCAGCTTATTCAGTCTCTCCCTATAACTCAGTCCTGGCAACATCCTTATAAGTCTTTTCAGAATTCTCTCAAGATTAACAACATCTTTCCTATAGAAGGATAACCAGAATTGTTCACAGTATTTTAAAAGTGGCCTCACCAATGTCCTGTACATTCACAATGAGACATCCCAATTCCTATACTCAATGTTATGACCAATGAAGGTAAGCGTACAAAGTGCCTTCTTCATCACCCTGTCTAGCAGCAACTACACTTTCAATGAACTATGAACCTGCACTCCAAGGTCTCTTTGTTAGGCAATACTCCCCAAGACCTTGTCATTAAGTTTATAAGTCTGCCCTGATTTGCCTTATCAAAATGTTACACCTAATATTCATCTAAATCAAACTCCATCTGCCACTCCTTGGCCCATTGGCCATCTGATTAAAGTCCTGTTGTTTTCTGAAATAATCTCCTTTTCTACCCACTACACTGCCTATTTTGGTGTCATCTGCAAACTTACTAACTATATCTCCTATATTCACATCCCAAATCATTCATTTTCACATATCTTTCAGTCCAGTTACAAACCTTGGTTCCCCTGGGAGCGTAGAACAGCACACCAGGAATAAAAAGGGATGAATGTAGAAAAGGTGAAATCTAGCTGCAATAGACATAAACAATCCCACAAACCGTATTTCAGATAAAGACTACAGTTCTGTCACATTTGGTTATCAACACTGGTGGACACTCAGCAACTAATGGAAGGAGAAAGTATTTTGCTCAATGATGGCAGAAGCCACATTTGAGTACAGAAGACAAGACTGAAGCACTGGCAACCATTTTCAAGCAGAAGTGCTGAGTCAGTGATCCATTTGGACTATCTTCTAATATCTCTATCATCACAGATATCAGTATTCAGGCTATCTGATTCACTTCATGTGGGAACAAGAAATGGCAAAAGGCACTAGGCACAGCTGACTATAGTGATGAAAATGTGTGCTTTTGGGTCAGGCACATTATTAGCTGAGCTGCTTCAGATAGAACTGCAACACTAGCATTTACCTTAGGAAGCGTCAGATAGCCTCAGCACATCCTATCAACAAAACAAGTAAAATACAACCTGGCCAATTACCAGCTCATCAGCTTGAATCGAATCATAGCGTATTGTCAGAAGTAGTTGTTGATGGTGCTATCAAGTGCTACTTACTGACAAATCATCTGCTTACTAATGCTCAGTTTGGGTTCCACTGAAAGCAAGCAGTCTGCAGAGATATTTACAATCTCGGTCCAACCATGGCACAACAGCTGAATTCCAGAGGTGAGGTGAGAATTCTTGACATGAAGACTAAATTTGGCAAATGTGGCAAGTGTTTGTAGTATGAGAGTAACATTTGTGTGAGGAAGTCGATACGGTTTAGTGAGAGAATCTTATAAGACCATAAGACATAGGAGCAGGAATTCAGCCCATCGAGTCTCCTCCACCATTCAATCATGGTGGATAAGTTTCTCAACCCCACTCTCCTGTTCTCTTCCCATAACCCTTGATCCCTTGACAATCAAGAACCTAACTATCTCCTTCTTAAATATATTCAATGACCTAAATGGTTATGTGGGGAAGTATTTTCAATTACAAGCTAATCTTAATCATTTAGAAGTTCAGACTTACTCTCCATTGCTCCCTGTAATAATCAATGCCATTGCAACTCCTGCCTTTGCTCATCCAGTTTGCATCCAAGATCGATATGGACTGCTCTCAAGTCTCAAACCTATCATTGTGATCCCACTTCAGATATCACTTATAAAATTTAAGTTTGGGAATCAAAATTATGCAAAAATGGTCCGAGCTGTAAGTGTATTTAGAATAGTGCGTTGGTAGTTTATGAAAAAGCAACCATTTCTATCTGAAACAAAAACAGAAATTGCTGAAGAAACTCAACAGATTTATCAACATTTTTGGAGAGAATGGGAATAAATGTTCTGGGTCCTGTGACTTTTCTGGCTTTTTAAATAATTTAACTATGATGCATACAGTAAATAGACAGGTAAAGCATACAACAAGGGAAGATGACTTACTTTTCATAGAGGATGAATCGACACACTAAGCTGATTTCTGCCCCAGGGACAGTACTACCTCGTCTGTACTGTCACCAGCCTTCTTCCCTTTCTCTTGTCTTTATTGTTGAACTAACCAACATACCAGCTGTCTTTTCTGCCTGAAGAAGATTAACAGGTATGGATCACTTTGACAATCTTGCTCTTGACCAATGTCAATTTTCTCTTTCTTGAGAATCTATTACTAACCTTTCCTCAGTGAGATGTTTACATATGATTCATGAGATTCAAACATGGAGTCCTAGAATCATAAAGCACAGAAACAGACCCTTTGGTCCAATCAGCCCATGCTGAACACAATCCCAAACTAAACTAGTTCCACCTGCCCGTGTTTGGCCCATGCCTCCAAACATTTCTTATTCATGTACTTATTAGAAATTTCTGTACAGGAGTCATGTCCTTGGCAGCGATGATTGGTCTGTCCTGTGTTTCTTAACCAGGAAGCAGATATGTGATCTTTTATGCTTTCTGGTTTAGAGAAGAATTCTTGCCATACAAGAGTAAAAAAAAAGCAAACTAAATACCCTTTAGGATTACCACTGTATGCTAAAACCTGGAATTAGGTTAATATTAATGAACTGGCAAGTGGCGGTTTATTATAAGCTATAAATTCCACATCAAATGTCAGGTATTACTAAGACAGATCTGAATAATTGGCTGTGCAGTCCACTCATCATATATGTCATTAATCTCAGTCATAGAGTCATAGAGATGTACAGCACGGAAACACACCCTTCGGTCCAACCCATCCATGCCAACCAGATATCCCAACCCAATCTAGCCCCACCTACCAGCACCCAGCCTATATCCCTCCAAACCCTTCCTATTCATATACCCATCCAGATGCCTCTTAAATGTTGCAATTGTACCAGCCTCCACCACTTCCTCTGGCAGCTCATTCCATACACGTACCACCCACTGTGTGAAAAAGTTGCCCCTTAGGTCTCTTTTATAACTTTCCCCTCTCACCCTAAACCTATGCCCTCTAGTTCTGGACTCCCCGACCCCAGGGAAAAGACCCTATCCATGCCCCTCAAAATTTTGTAAACCTCTATAAGGTCACCCCTCAGCCTCCGATGTTCCAGGGAAAACATCCCCAGCCTGTTCAGCCTCTCCCTCTAGCTCAAATACTCCAACCCTGGCAACATCCTTGTAAATCTTTTCTGAACCCTTTCAAGTTTCACAACATCTTTCCAATAGGAAGGAGAACAGAATTGCACTCAATATTCCAATAGTGGCGTAACCAATGTCCTGAACAGCCGCAACATGACCTCCCAACCCCGTACTCAATACTCTGGCCAATGAAGGAAAGCATACCAAACACCTTCTTCACTATCCTATCTACCTGCGACTCCACTTTCAAGGAGCTATGAACATGCACTCCAAGGTCTCTTTGTTCAGCAACACTCCATAGGACCTTACCATTAAGTGTATAAGTCCTGCTAAGATTTGCATTCCTAAAATGCAGCACCTCGCATTTATCTGAATTAAACTCCATCTGCCACTTCTCTGTCCATTGGCCCATCTGGTCAAGACCCTGTTGTAATCTGAGGTAACCCTCTTCGCTGTCCACTATACCTCCAATTTTGGTGTCATCTGCAAACTTACTAACTGTACCTCTTATGCTCGCATTGAAATCATTTATTTAAATGACAAAAAGTAAAAGACCTAGCACCAATCCTTGTGGCACTCCACTGGTCACAGGCCTCCAGTCTGAAAAACTACCCTCCAAAGGTCTTCTACCTTTGAGCCAGTTCAGTATCCAAATGGCTAGTTCTCCCTGTATTCCATGAGATCTAACCTTGCTAATCAGTCTCCCATGGGGAACCTTGCCGAACACCTTACTGAAGTCCATCTGGATCACATCTACCACTCTGCCCTCATCAATCCTCTTTGTTACTTCCTCAAAAAAACTCAATGAAGTTTGTGAGACATGATTTCCCACGCACAAAGCCATGTTGACTATCCCGAATCAGTCCTTGCCTTTCCAAATACATATACATCCTGTCCCTCAGGAATCCCTCCAACAACCTGCCCACCACTGACATCAGGCTCACTGGTCTATAGTTCCCTGGCTTGTCTTTACCACCCTTCTTAAACAGTGGCACCACGTTAGCCAACCTCCAGTCTTCTGGCACCTCACCTGTGACTATCGATGATACAAATATCTCAGCAAGAGGCCCAGCAATCACTTCTCCAGCTTCCCACAGAGTTCTCAGGTACACCTGATCAGGTCCTGGGGATTTATCCACCTTTATGTGTTTCAAGACATCCAGCACTTCCTCCTCTGTAATTTAAACATTTTGCAAGGTGTTACCATCTACTTCCCTACAGTCTATATCTTCCATATCCTTTTCCACAGTAAATATTGATGCAAAATACTCATTTAGTATCTCCCCCATTTACTGCAGCTCATCACAAAGGCTGCCTTGCTGATCTTTGAGGGGCCCTATTCTCACCCTAGTTACCCTTTTGTCCTTACCGTAAGTCCTTCAAAACTATCTTCTCCAGAAGCAAAATCAGCTCCTCTGCATTCGGGATTTAGTCTAATTAGATTACATTAAACTAGTCTAAATAGACTCATTAGAAAGAGTCACATGTGGGAAAATATGCACCATTATCTCACCACATTATACTGTTCGCTTCTTGCACTGTTTCCCTGATACGTATTTGCTTTTTGGATGTTCAGACTCCTCAACATTCTGAACTGAGATTGGGATAGATTGCAACAGCAAAGATCAATCAGGGAACATGGAGGATTGGGTTTTAGAAAGTTAGAGCTCTCTCCAGCTTTTGGAAATTATTGCAATTTCATTTTAATTCACTCATGGTAGGTGGGCATCCACGGCTGGTCAACATTTATTGCCTATTCCTACTTGCCCTTGAGAAGATGATAGTGAGCTGCCTTCTTGGACTGCCGCAGTCCACATACTGTAGTTTGACCTACAATACCCTTAGTAAGTGAAGTCCAGCATTTTTGCCAATGATTGCACAATATTCAGCACCATTCAGTCAGAGTCTGAGATAAACCGATAACAGTGGAGAAAATAATGGTGACACTGCAGGAGTCACTCCTCAGCCAAAGGGGAATAGGAGATCTTCATTTCTGGTTACATAGCTGACCTTACTTTTCCAATTGTAATGAAGTAATCAGAAACAGGACAACCAGGACTGCAGATGACCAAACAGCTCACTCTGTAATCTAGAAAGAGTCAACATGACTTAAACAATTCTCGGCAGACGTTTTGGGAGTTTCCTGCTGTTACCGTTCCATTCCGATCAGGTATTAAAGTTTGGCAAAGATCCAATGAAGTTTTGCTTGATGATATCAACACTTCTAATGGTTTCTAAAAGCAAGTGAATACATTTTAGAGATCTGAGAAATGGGATCGTTTTTATCCTTGGGTTAGAGTTACAGTCTATTGATACCGTAAAGGTGCACTTTGCAGAAAAAGTATAGAATGATCAAATAATGTAAGTGGTTTTGAATTAGGAGTATCATTTACGCCAAAACTAATTAGGCTGTTTCATCTCTGAACCCTTCAGTCCAAGTAGGGTGGGATTGTTGCCATTTGTCCTTCGTCATTTCTCAGAAGTCATTGATAGTTTGGGTTCCATCCAATGGCACTCACGTCATTCTCAGCTCTGAAGACTTCAGAGGCACACAGACTTTTTTTTATTAGTTACTCTGCAAGCAATAATCCTCGAGACTTGACCACTAAATTCAGGACTGTTCTAAAAGTCAGATTATTCGGTCAGCCCTATGTGGAATATTCCCCTTATTCTACATATACCTCCCTAGCAAGAATATAACAGCTTGAATATATTTGGGTCTTTTAATATTTTTAAAATGCTTCAAGGTGCTTCATAGGAGTAATAAGGTTGATACCGAACCACAGAGGGCAATATTTAGACAACTGGTCAAGGCATGCTCAAAGAGAAAGTTATTAAGGGGAACATTAAAGGAGAAGGGAGAACAGATAGCCAGAGAGGTTTAGGGAAGCAGTTCCAGTGTTTAGTGTATGAATAACTGTAAACATGGTCTTCAGTGGAGGAGCAGCTATAATCTGAGGTGTTAATGAAGCTGGAATTAGATAAATACAGATATCTTGGAGAGTTGTGGGGCTGTGGGAGATTATGGAAAAAAGTGAGGGACAATGTTTGTAAAACAGAGTGAAACTGTCAAAATTGAGACACTGATTAACTCGGAGCCAATATCAGTCAGAAAACCAGGTAAGAAGAGTAAGTGAGATCTGGTGTGAATTAGAACATGGACAGTAGGGTTTTGGATAAGTTCAAATTCATGAAGAATAAACCTGAACTCTGGAGGGGAGTGAATCAGAAGAATAGGCAGGTTTTCAGGTAACAAAGATAGATGAAGGCTTCAACAGCAGGTAAATAACGAGAATGTCAGTGAATATAGGTGAACTGAGCTTATCTTTAATGCATTAATGAGCAGACATTTGCTGTTTCTGTGGAACAGTTGGTGGCAGCAAGTAATTTTCGGAGGAATGGGAGGAAGGCTGTCAATTAGATCATGCTGGTCTGAATCTTAACTCCATCTCATCTTAGTTCCATCACCATTAATAACATCCTTAACCAACAAACATCCGTCAATCTTAGTTTTGATATTTCCAGTTGATCACTCAGTTCAACAGCTCTTTGGGAAGAGATTTCCAGAATGACATGTTTTCTGTGAAAAGTGCATTCTGACACCACCCCTGAATGACCTAGCTTTAATTTTAACATTATTCCTCCTTGTGGTGGATTGACCACCTCAATCCAACTGCTCACCTCCTCCACTTCCCATACCGCCATCATCTCCCCTAACACCACTGACAGCCACAGCCTCAAGAGAAACAGATCCTCTCGATCTACTTTATTGAATCCTTTAATCATCTCAAGCATCTCAATTAGATCACCTTTTAATACTATATTTTCAAGGGAATACAACCAAACTCTATGCAACCTACCCTCTCAATTTATCCTTCCATTTCAGCTTTGATTTCATTCTGGTGAATCCAGGTTGAAACTTTATTGCTGGAACAGCACAGCAGGTCAGGCAGCATCCAGGGAACAGGAGATTCGACGTTTCGGGCACAGGCCCTTCTTCAGGAACCCTGAAGAAGGGCCTGTGCCTGAAACGTCGAATCTCCTGTTCCCTGGATGCTGCCTGACCTGCTGTGCTGTTCCAGCAATAAAGTTTCAACTTCTGGTGAATCCAAACAGATTTAGCAACACACCCTCATGATGTACAATAATAGTGGATATTCGTTGCTCAACTAGTTGAAATAAATATTTTTTTTCCATGGTGGAAGCACAAGTGAATTTCACAAGTAATCAGACCTGCAGGGATAATCCTACATTCACACTACCCACACTCATAAGTAGTTTGGTCTCGTAATTGGTTAGGAATGTTCCCATTACTGGGCTCAAGTGCTAACCCTAGTAGAATAGTTGAGTCAAGAGTAAGGCACCATTTTATCCTGGGAATGACAAGAGCTGCATGAAAGACAAGAAAGCTAGTGCAACCAAATAGCTTTCACTTTTATTACCTGGGTGCTGAATCATCCCCAGGCACTGAACGATAGGTGGAGATGGAGCTCAGAGAGAGAGAACAGCATTTGTGCACACAGCAGAAAATAGAATAGTAAGCTGGAGGAAAAGAAAAACTGTTAATGGCGACCATTACTCCTTCAAGATTCTTTTCAAGCAAGGGTATTAAAGGTTATTAGGGTAGATGGGAATATGGAATTTGGAATACAAATGGATCAGCTGTGATCTTCGTGAAGGGGCAGAGCAGGCTCAAGGGGCTGAATATTTTTGCTCATAGTTAATGTCTGGTAAATCAGGTTGACTAACCAGAACTGCCAAATTGAGGAGGACCTCCATTGCACTGAATCTGGAACAGGAGCATGACCAATGAAAGCTACTACCCTGTCCTTGCCACCAACTGCCAATTCCCCTTTCCTCACAATACTTCCTTATGATTCCCCAAAAACCATGCATACCTGTTTCCCGGTGCAGCTCTTCATGGCTCCAATGCCTGGGCTTCCAGAAGGTTCTTCAGATCCCTCACAGAAGAGGCTGCAAAGCTTATTGGACAGCACTCAAGTACCCTAACTGCTGCTTGATCTGGTGAGTTTTCTTGCAGATAGGCCAGGGTGATAATCACCCCTCCAAAGTTACCCTTCCCCACATGGTACTCTAAATCCTGTCCATACTGGCAACTCTGAATAAGTCAATTAGAAAATATCTCCCCTCCACATACCATTCAACATCTCATTGCTTCTGTGAGTTGGACTAACACACCATTCAACATCTCATTGCTTCCGAGAGGTGCACTAACACACCATTCAACATCTCATTGCTTCCGAGAGGTGCACTAACACACCATTCAACATCTCATTGCTTCCGAGAGGTGCACTAACACACCATTCAACATCTCATTGCTTCCGAGAGGTGCACTAACAGCCAATCTTCATAAACTGCAGGACAAAAAGGCACCAAAATGTCAAGGTGCCGTGCTCTTCCTTAATCCCATGTCCCCACTCTTGAAAGTGAATGTAATAGGATGGGTGCTGTAGCACGATTTCCAAAATGAATTTTGTTCTTCCTTGAGGAATAATCCCTACACAGGGAGCAGAAAATGACTAGTTGATGGGGGCAAGGAATATTATGGAGGTATCAGGGGTTTAGCCTACCAACTGAGCAGCCAGTAAGAGACACACCTTATCTGGAAAGGCCACTGGTGTTGGGTTAATATAAGAGGCAGCATTTGGAGGCCTTAAACGGTAATTTATTTCCAACATTAGGGCCTCAATTGGCATTGAAAAGTGAGATTAAAGCATAGGAGCTCCTCTCTAAACTTAATTTGGCAGAAACAAGAAGACAGGGTGCTGACATGTCATATTCCTGTCCTCAAACTGGCAACTTGTCTTTCTGTAAATGTGTAGAATGTCCTGCATGTGTCTTATGCGTTCTGCTTCAATTCATATTCTCTAAAGTATTCTTCAAAGATAATTATTCACCTGCTCAGTTTCTAGAAGGCAAGGTTTATGACATCTAAGTCCTGGCTGAAGGTCCCACTACATATGGTACAGTCTTTAATGAGGTTCATAAAGGTAATGATTGGAAATGATTCAGGTTTAAAGTATATTTGGGAAATGGCCCACAGTTCATCCCACAGATTGCAGATTTTAATTTGCAGATTGCTCTCTGCCCTTTGCTGAAAAATGGTGACATTTTACCATCCACCTTATGTCAGCCACCTACTCAGGTAACTAAATGTTTGAAAGTCTCATAGTAAATGAACCTTATGATATGCATATTTCCATAAGGCAGCAGTGTCTATATAAGAGTCTTTAATAAAACTGTTTTCTCTTTTAAGCCACTCATCTGATCAGCACTCATGAAGTCATGTAATACCTGCCATCCAGGAATTAGAGGCACAATATCACACACAGCACACAAGTCTCTTGACCCTTCTGAATGAATGATCCAGTAACAGCAATGTTGAGCCAATGTGGCTTATGAAACCCCACAGGATAGGGCTTAAATACTGATGACAAGACTGTGATGACAACGGCTCAGAAATATCCCACATCCACTCCCTATCAATCAGTACCACAAAGGAAAACTATAAAAATTTCATGACCACAGGATACATTAAAACACTTTAATGGCAATGAGCTACTTCCATATAGGAAATGTGGTAACACTCTGAATTTCACACAAGGTCCTAAAAGTTTTAGTGATGTTCTTTGAGAATTATTGCTGGTACTAAGGAGAACTCCTCTGACCATCTTCAAATGGTACCATGGGATATTTTACATCAGCCTGAGAGGACAGACAGGGTCTTGAGTTAACCTATCATTGAAAAGACAGATGGTTAAACAGTGCAGAAACCTTCAGTATTGCTGTGGAACGTTAGCCTGGATTATCAGTTCATTGTATTGAATAGAGGTCAAACCCACATCTTCTGATTCAGAGGTAAGAGTAATGCCACTGAGCTACAGCTAACATACAAGGTAATAATGCAGTTTTGCACAGAAGTACACATCTTCAGGATAGGAAAGATACAATTTTGTGAAACCCAACCAGGAAGAGTTGACAGTAATAGTATGCTTGCTGTTCATTCAAAGGGTTCTATGATTTTTTAAAAAAATCAGAATCTTTCCTTTTATATTCTCTTGTATATTCACTGTTCAGTAGGTACAGTGGCAACTCTCAATTCAGATAATACGATTGGATAGTTTGTTTAACAATAAGAGCAACACTAGCTGTGCTGTGGCAGGTAATTTATTTTATCTTTCCTTTACTATTCACATGCCTGTTCTTTCATGTGGGTGCCAGCTCAATATAATGGTCATTATCTGTGATCTTTCTATCAGACAGATTGCTGCATCAAGTTTGTGGCCTTAACACAAGAAATGGTTCATTGAAATCAGATTCTCCTTAATCTCCAACTACAGCCTACAGGCTATTTGAGTTTTCACCACCTCATGGCCACTACTAACAACAACTTGCATTTATAAAGCATACTTAACATTCAAAACCAGAAAATAGAGACTTACACAAGTGTGACACTGCGTGGATTTCAAGGAAGAGGTCTTTGTAAATTATTGAAGTCTTCAGCCTGTGGCAAGCCACAATAATCTGTGCTTGATATTGTAAAATCTTCCTGTCAACTTCACTCCTTCCATCTAAATATCACATCCAAATAATGCAATCAATGCTACAAAAAGGCACTGCAAACTCTAAACTGAACTGCATCAGGTTGTGCAATAAGACCAGGGGTCATATTCCTTGCCATTGTTGAGATCCTCGACAATGGCTAATTCTTCAGTCAATGATTACATTCCAATTCAATGAATGAAAGCATTTACCTAAAAACAAGGGAATCCAACTGTATAATTACTATCACCAGCTTTATTCAACCCATGATCTCAGATTCTTGGTTAACTAAGCTGTTAAATATTTTGGAGGCAGCACTATTGCCAAATAAATGCTCAGCACCCAAGAAGGAAGGAACAATGCTTGACATTAATAATAGGGAAAATACTAAAAACGTTTATTGGGATCCAGCAATAGCACACTTAGAGTAAAGGGAAGACCTTTTAGAATGGAGATAAGGAGAAACTTCTTCAGCCAGACAATGATGATCCATAGAATTCATTGCTACAGAAGTCTATGGAGGCCAGGTCATTAAGTATATTTAAAACTGAGATAGAAAGGCTCTTGAGTATCATGGGGAGGAAGCGGGAGAATGAGATTGAGAAACTTACCAGCCATGATTGAATGGCAGAGCAGATTTTACGGGCTAAATGGTCTAATTTCTGCTCCTAAGGCTTGTGGTCTTAAGGCACTTGTAGGATCAGAATACAATTAGGCAAGTCTACAAAGATAAAATTGTTTTCTCAAGTCTATTAAAGAATTTTAAAGAAGTGCCCAGCTGCTGGTCCCTATCACTCCTGAGAAGGTGGAAGTGAGTCACCTTCTTGAAATTCTGAAGTTCAATTGATGCAGTTACACCCATGATGCTGTTAGAGCTCTAGTTCCAAGTTTTCACTACAAGACTGAAGCATTTGCTATTGGAGGTAATATGTTGAACTGGATTGAAAACTGGCTAAAAAAAAATTGACTCAAAATTTTCGACATTTTTAACAAAAATGCTTTAACTGATCTGGTCGAAGCTCAAAACATATTGAGGGGAATAAATTATGTTTCAGTTGAGAGTTTGTTTCAATTAAAAATGTTAAGAAGGACCAGGGGTGGTTATAATTTTATGTAAGCCAGATCTAATTTAAATGTGTACAGGTAGATCTTTTCCTAGTGAATAGGCAATCTCTCAAATAGTCTTCCATCTTATCTGGTAGACAGTGACTATCTTCATAATACAATCAACCAAGTTTATTATCCATCTATGAATCCTTCCAATAAATATCCTGGACAGCTTGAACTGCACCACAACAGCCTCCCCAAATTAATAGATTCCAAATACCACATGCATACACATTTTCTTGAGTTCCTTCAAGCAAGAGCTGAACTTGTTTCTATCTGGGACAGAGATATTTCCTACAAAATAGTAAATATTGCAGGCATTCTGTGTTTCTAGATATTTCAGAGAGGAATTTCTCAGTTTATGCAGTCTTCATCATCTTGTTTTAGGAAAAGTCACTAGAGTCCCAGAAGACCATAGGGCTGCTCTCTTGTTAGAAAGGGGCAATTGGTGCTGGTTTAACTTGAGCATCACCATGCCTCAGGCAAGGGGAGACGTTGAGAAGACAGAACCTAAATGGTGACCTTAGCTGGTGCAGGAATCCTTTCGGAAGCAAGTTCAAAGACTACAGAGGAAATTTACCAGAATGGTCCCACAAAATGGGGGAGTAGCCACAAGATTAAGTTAGAAAAGTGGGGTTCTTCTCCTTGGATCAAGGTCCTAAAGGTGTACAAGATTATTACAGTCTTAGCTAAGATAGATCAAGAAATGATGTTCCCATTAGTTCATTGTACAAGAACAAAGAAACACAGATTTAAGATTTGAGACATGAAATAAAGGTGAGTGTGAGGAAGAGCTTCATGGTTTGTATTTTTGTAGGCCTGTCATTCAGTACCTCTCAAATCGCCAAAACTCAATTACCCTGATTGATGCTAAGGTTTTCCTGTATGCCCTCCCTTGTCTGCTCTCTTGTCTGCATGGTAACAAGTAGCAAGAAGGATCATTATGGTGTCAACACTCTGGAGGACCTGGAATGGGAATAATCATAAATTTTGCTAGTCAGAAAATCTATTAAGGCTATCCAAAATTTCCCTTTTCAAAATTAATGAATTCACTCAGTCCCAAAATAAACTGATATATAATTTATTTGGCCAGGTATGGTTAGCTGCAACAGGGTCTTAGTCCTTTAAACATGACATGGGCATTCTTCCAACACTATTCTAGGCATTCTCACCACCACTCTGGTGGTGCTTCTTAGAGAATTACTGGCATTGGCGGAAGGCAAGGATTTGGGGTAGTATATTTGGCCACATTTCTGGTATAATTTATATGCAACAGGTTGGGTTCAAAGGTGGATGAATGAGGAATAGCTAGATTTCTGTGAGTTAATGGAATTGCACATGGTGGGTAATGTTATAACACCATGTATCATTATAAAACATTGTAGGATCAAACACACTCATTAATTACACAGCGTGATCCAGTTATATATTAAAACTGTAGCCTGGATTAATTAAGTAGTTTTATTTTTATTCATTTGAAATTCATGTTGTATTCCATAGTTGAGAATAAATGTTGGTGATTCATATCTTTGTCTAATTACATTTAATACATTAGTTGTTTTGTTCTGTTAAAACTGTAATCATTATTGAATATCAGCCAATCTGAAGTGTCTATGGCATTGTATCATGAACCTATGTTAATCCATTAAGAAAATTACTGTAAATAGAAACCCTTGGGTCATAAAACTCTGTAAGGGTGGACATCTGAAGAACACAGCACCATACTTCTTGAGAGAATGTGTGCTGTGGAAATCAAAGAAAGAGCTGTTACAAAGAAACATCAGTATAATGGGGTACAACATGTTGATTATTAAAGTTCATACTAGATTAACTAATGAAAAAAATCTGAGACTTGTATTTATATTGTACTTTCGACGATCTCAGCGCATCTCAAAGCACTTTATAGCCAATTAAGTACTTCTGTTGATTATAGTGAATGAATCATGTTAAGCTGCCACAACAGCAATGACCAAATAATTTTTAATGATGTTGCTTGAGAGATAAATATTGGTTGGAGCACAAAGAAGGACACCTATGTTTTTCTTCAAATTGTATGTTGGAAGCTTTTGCATTTATCTGAGAGGGCATGTTGGGCCTTGTTTAATATTTCCTCCAAAAGATGATGTCTTGGTCAGAGCGGCACTCGCACAGTATTAACACTCCAACTGTGTAGAGTTCTTTGGAAGCTGGAATACAGTGACCAAAGCTTTCACCTAAAATTTGAATTGAAAATCTATTCATTCCAGACCATATGTGCTGCCCACGGAGTAGCTTTGGTCTGGGTGTCCTCCCATGCACATCAATGATACATTGCATCTGAACAGCCCAGATCACCTGGATTTAAAAGACCGAGGGTGCATGCCCCTCTTTTCCAGCAGAAACAGTGCTTAAAAGATGGGAGAATTAAGCAGAAGCTCTGACCAGCTATACTTAGAGCTATTGATGGCAGCTATTAATCAGAATATATCACATAAGTTTAAATTTTGGTGTGTGAGGTGGATAAATTAAATGTAAAATTTGTTGCCAGGTCCTTCTCCAGAACTCCACGGAACCTCAGGCAGTGGATTTTAGTGCTCCAGACATGGAATAAGCGTTTCCAAAGAAAAATGAAACTCCAGGTCACATCGTTCCCTCACATCATGTAAATAGTCCAGCCAAGCTGCACCTACCTCAGTCACTGGGTATGCTGTACTGTCCTAGCAAAGCTCCAGAAATGCTAAATCGCACTTCTTAGCAGTTTTCTCCACCTTGTACTTAGTCTGGGGATTGAGCCTGATGATAATTAATGGCTATGCCAGTCAACAGTGTATTTAGCAGCATGTTCCTACCTGTATTCCAAGTATCTACACTGTACAAATAAGGGATGCTGCACATTGAGAAGAGGGTGACTTTTGTGTTGGCATTCATGCTGAGATTATTTTCAGTTATTAGATGTGCACACAGATTCTCCTGGGGGAAACTGTCAACAATGAAAGATGAGATAAGAATCTGTCGATCATTTACTTGTATAGAATATCCAACAGAAATTGTGCACAGACATTAATGCCTTGGTTCTACATATCCTTGATCTGCCCGTTGCCCCAAAGTAACATTCAGTCACTCATTTACTGACCTTAACCAAGCAACATGACTCTCATGCTGCTCCAGTGGGACATGAGGAGAGATAACCTTGGAGCAAAATCAATGCAGCATCAAATAAAACTACTTTCACCAAGCATATATGTTAAAGAAAAGGGATCTGTTAAGTGAGGTCAATCTAACAAATGTTTCTGTGCAGAATTAGACTGAGCTGAAGGACTGAAACTGGATGAAGGGAGTAAAAAGGGAGCTGAGTGGGAATAATGATAATGAGAGAGGGAGGGGTCATATGCAGAGGGAAGGAGCAGAGCTATGGAGGGGATGAGGGGAAGGACATAGTGGAGATGGGGTGGTAGGGGATAGAAGGGGCTGAGTGTTTAAAGGTGTAGTACCTATTCTCCCCGTTCACATAACAACTTCAGAATACGTTCTTTCTCTCCATTGCCACACTCCCTCTAGTAGCCTCAGGGCAGAACCAACACAGGAAGGTGAGTGAGAAATCAGCCAGAACTACCATCCTCACAACCCTTATTCCCAGATGCAAGTCAACGTCTGAAGTTTTAACAGGTCCTGAGAAGATCTGAACAGCTCATGCAGACTGTCTTATCAGGTCAGTTGCCAACATGGATAAAACTTTGATTTCTCCCACCTGAGCAAAAGCAGCAAAACTACTTGTGAATATAAGTACCACCTCAACTGAATGTCTGCTTTCAGCCAAATGGAATATTGCTTGCAGAAATCACAGTGAGTATGAAATTTCTCCTTTTCTCATTTAAACTAACCAGGATTCAAATTCCAACCTAAATCTGCTCTCAGAATATCTAGAACATATTTGAACCAGTCATACTTTACATTTCATCTGGTATTGAATTAAATGTGGAACCTTTATCTTAATATATTTGTTCACAGGATGAGGACTTTGATAGCAAGGCCAGCATTAGTTGCTAAATCTAATTATCCTTGAGAAGGGGATGTAAGATACCTTCTTGAACTGCTATGGTTGATGCAGGTATACCACAGTGTTGCTAGGGAGCAATTTCCAGTACTTTGATCTGGTGATGATAAGGACTCCATATCTCCAAATCAGGATGATGTGTGACGTGGCAGAAACTTGCAACTATCCCCAATCCTATGTCTTTATCCTTCTAAATGGTTGAGGCAGTGCTGTCGAAGAAGCTTTGGCAAGTTGTTTGTCTTGTATGTAATGCATATTGGAAACAATTTGCAAAAGTCTTGAGGCAGTTAGTGTTTGAGATGAAATACCAATCAAGTGGGTTGCTTTGTTCTCGAACCTTCTTTTTTGCTGTTGGAACTGCACTCCTTCAGGCAACAATAGTGTATTCTATTGCAAACCCAAATTTTGCCTTATAGATGGTGAAAAGGTAAGTCACACTGCAGAACAGTTGGGTTCTGATCTGCTCTTGCAAGCACCCTATGTAAGTGACTGCGGCATTTAAGTTGCTGATTAATAGTAAGCTCCCAAGATGTTGATGGTTGGGGATTCAATTATGGTAATTCTGTTGCATAATAACAGAATGTTTTAGTCTCTGTCTTCTTGGAGATAATTATTATCTGGCACCGACATGATGTGAATATGGCACCACATACCTCAAGCCAATGTATTAGTGAGGTCTTGCTGCATATTGGAATGGACTCATTCATTTTCTGGGAAGTTTCAAATTGCATTGAGCACTGTGCAACCATCAGTGAATGTCAGCACTTCTTACTTTCTGATAAAAGGAAAGTCATTTTCTTGAAAAATTGAGCTTGTTGAGGTGTTTTCTACATTTTCCAAATGATCAGGTCAGAGTGCATTCAGACAAACTCCCTGAGGCAGTCCTGTATATATGTGTTGTGACAGGAGGGTAAATGCCCTTTCACCTCCCTGTCACAACACTTATGCAGGACTGCCTTGGGGAGTTCCTTTGGTCCTGCTCTTTCCCTCACTTAACTGGTTGATGACATTGGAAGTTATTTTTCCTGAAACAGCACCTTATACAGGATTCTCACTTTTCATTTCACTGGAAATAAGTGGACAAATGATTGCAGCTTCAGACAGACTTGGGTGCCAGATTGATAAATAGTGCATTCTCCTAAGTACACAGAACACATCAGAATTCAGTCACCAAAGGTTGGACATAATGCTATTGGCACCCTCCCTTTAAATGCTATGCTTCCTTGAATAAATGGTCCCAAACTCCAAACTTGGTGAATAGTTGCAGTTAATATGCAGCAACGATGGAAACTCTGAAGAAAGATCAGTTTTTGAAAGTTAGTGAAGCAGGTTGTCATATTTCTGTTTGAAACCATGGAGTGTTTTTTAACCTTCTACAATCTTGTTGGATGCACTTACCTCAGCATTTTATTTTATGCCTTATTATTACTGCACCATATTATCCAGATATTGATCTTGGTGGTTTGATTAATAATTTCGAGCCCCGGCCAGCGTTTTGTAAAGGTTCATCGTAGCTTATAACTTCTGTTCTTTATTTGCAAAGACATTAAAGCCCTGCCACTTTTAAACATGTTTGCACAATTTTCCCTGGAACTCTCTGCTCCAGAACCCACTTTGGAATTATATCCTTTTTTAAAATTCTTCTCCTCATTCATCCTTTTAAAATGCATCACTTCACAGTTCTCTGCATTAAAGTTAATCTGCCATGTGCTCACCTGTTCTACTAGCCTATCTGTGTCCAACTAATATACGTTATGATCTTCCTCACAGTTTGTAATGCTTCCAAATTTTGTACCATCTTCAAGTTCAACTTTCTCCTGTGAACATCCAGGTCTAGGTTATTACTATATACATCAAGAATAACTGTTGCCCCAATGCCAAACTCTGGCTACACAATTATAAATGTTCCATCCCTCTGTCATCACTAAGGTCAGTTTCCTGCCACTCAACCAGCTTTGCATTTATACTATCACTGTCCCTTTTATTCCATGGGTTTGACTTTGCTGGCAAGTCTGTGAGGTATCACTTTTCAAATGCCTTCAGAATTTCCATCTCCATCCCATCAATTGCATTACCCTCACCAAATCTTCTCTGTTACCTCAACAGAAATCTGAAACAAGTTTGTTAAACATGCTGTGCCTCTAACAAATCTGTACTGGTTTTCCTTGTCATTTCTAAAAGCTTTTCCACAACCAGAGTTATACCAACTAACCTGTAGAAGCTGAGTTTATCCTTAGACCATTTTATAATCAAGGCTACAATGTTGTCAGTTTGTCAGTCTTCTGGAAACTACCCCATATTTAAAGACATCCTACTTCTCTTAACATATTGATGTGTTTACTGGGCAGTACGGTGGCACAGTGGTTAGCACTGCTGCCTCCCAGTGCCAGAGACCCAGGTTCAATTCCTGCCTCAGGGAACTGGCTGCTTGGAGTTTGCAAATTCTCCCCTTGTCTGCGCGTGTTTCCTCCAGGTGCTCCAGTTTCCTCCCACAGTCCAAAGATGTGCAGGTTAGGTGAATTGGCCATGCTAAATTGCCTGTAGAGTTAGGTGAAGGGGTAAATGTAGGGGAATGGGTCTGGGTGGGTTGCTCTTCGGAGGGTCGGTGTGGACTTGTTGGGCCGAAGGGCCTGTTTCCACACTATAAGTAATCTATCTTAAAGTCCTGGTAACTCAGCTGACTGAAGAAGAGAATTCTTGAGGATCAGGATCTCAAAACTGATGACAGGGTTATGGTTTACTAGTCTGCAGTGATCTTTGTGCTCCTATATGTTTTGGTGATGTGAACAGTTTACAATAGTCTTGTCAAAACACTGGAGAAGTACCACCAGCACTGCCTCTGCAGATCCTTCAAACATGATGGATAGAAAGGCAATCCAACAGCAATCTCCTATCTGCCCAGAAACAAAATGCTATCAAAATCACATTTAAAACAGCTTCACATGTCATTCAAGTGCCCAACACCTGAGTTGTAAAACAACTACCTAACTTGGGACTCAGAAATGATAGGAGACCATGGAAGACAGTTTAAATGCTTTTGGATGTCTCCAAAGCATCCATGAATAGGTCAAACATCCTATGGAGAAGATTCATTTGGATAAGCACTGATCACATTTAGTGAATTCACCAGGAGTACAGCTGAAGTCAAACGTTTGATGAACATGTACAAAGATCCCAACAGCTCATGTATTTGATCCTCCAAATACCATTAGTCATGCATGTGACGGAATCTAAAGTTTGTACTCTGGATTTGTCAGCCATCTCAGTACCCACCTAACTGAAGTGGAAGCAATTTATTCTCAGTCCTGAGGGCTGCCTACAAAGTGAAGGGATTAACATTAACCAAATGTCATTGACTCCTCTGGGATACCCTCCCTCACTCACACCTTAATATTCTCCTTAAAAATCACTGTTATCCTTCCTCCTTTCTGACTGACTATATTTTTCCTGAAAATCTTGTATCCAGAAATATTTAAAATCCAGCCCTGTCTCTTTTTGCCACACATTGTACTTTACTCCTGCAAATCTTATTCTCTTTCCATTGTTTCTTTTGTGAACCTGCCACGTTTATATTTTTTCTGATACCCAGTTCTCAGTAAATTAGGAACAAGAATTGTCCCAATACTGACTCATCTTCAGCTTAATATCATCTTATGTGGGAGTCATAATATGGAAGAAAGATCTTTAGTCCATTGTGCTAATGTTATTCATTAAGCACTCATTTAGTCTGATCTCATTTTCCAGCACTTTACCTGTAGACTTGTATGGCATTTCCAGTGTTCATTGCAATAATTATTAAATATCTTGAGGGTTCCTATCTCTGCCATCCTTTTAAGCAGTGACTTCCAATCACCCACAACCCTCTTGTTGAAAAACATTTTGCTCAAATCCAATGTAAACCTTCTGTTCCCAACCTGAAAATTGTGGTTGTTGACCCGTCTACTAAACGGAACCATTTCTCCTTCTATCGAGGTGCAGTTTATGGCAATGCTTTAAGATAGATGCAGTGGAAACCCACTATATGTGTCTTTATACAAAGTAATAATTTCAGATATATGCCTTCTAAAAATTGTGAGCCACATTAAAATGCTATATTTATATATGCACTGTTTTAACATCTTTCCATTGTATATAATAATTTTTTTCTTCTTCAGTCTGAATATCATAGATCCTGAAGAATTATCCCGCCTGTGCTCCTCAGACTTTTTACACCTGATCAGATCCCCCTTTAGCCTTCTCTGTTCTAATGTCAGCCTATATAGTGTATCTTCTTAAATAAGTTGCTCCAGCCCAGGAAGTATCCTGGTGAATCCCCATTGCATCCACTCCAGTATGATCATATCCCACACACAGTATTTCAGTTGTGGCCTAACTAACATTTTATACTGCTCCATCATAACTTCCTTGCTCCTGAATTTAATGTGTTGATTAATAAAGGCAAATCCCACATGTATTCTTACCCTATTATTAACTTGTCCTATTGCCTTCAATGATCTTCACAATGCACACCAAAGTCCACCTGATCCTCTTCCTCGGGTCCTGTACATCCTATACACTAAATGTACTCCTTTGTCTTGTTAATCTTTCCAAATGTATGATCACACACTTATCAGGCTAAAATTCCATTCATCATTGTTCAACCCATCTGACCAATATATCATCCTGTAGTCTAAGGCCATCCTCCTCATTTTTTATATCACCAACAATGTTCATGTCATCTGCAAACTTACTGATCATACCTCCTACATTCATGTCTAAATCATTTGCATACAAAACAGCAAAGGACCCAACATCAGGGATTGTCACAGGTCTCTACTTTCATCCATAAAAGTCTCTACATTTTGCCTGGTTATTCTCTTGCTCCTAATACACTTATGCAACATCTTTGGATTTTCCTTAATGCTACTCGCTAGTCTTTTTTTCATGTTCCCTCTTTACTGCCCTAATTTTTTTAAGCAATCACTTGCATTTTCTATACTCTTCCAGGGCACCCACTGTTTTCAGCTGTCACTATCTATTATAAGCTTCCTTCATTTTCCTTATCTAATCCTGCCTGTCCTTTGACATCCAGTGTGCCCTGGCCTTTACAGGAACAGTAGTCCTGCATTTTAACTTTGACCATTGCTCTGATGTGGATTTTCCTGCATGAAGCTGCCCTCAGTCAGTCCCCTTTGCGAAATCCTGCCTTATTAAAATTGCCTTCCCCCAATTCAGAACCTTTGGTTCTGGTCAAACTTTGTCCTTATTCATGTGTTAAATCTTACTGAAGTATGGTCACTATCACCAAAATGCTCCCCCACTGCCATAGCCACCAAAACTACAGTTGTCATTTATTCATAGCCTCCTGCTTTCACTGTGTTTGCTGACACGTTTACTGGAATCATGTGGGAGTTAGTCAAAAGCTTTCAAAATTGAATTGTATATGGGGTGTTATGCTATATGCATGATATGGTGAAGGATGATTTTGTGAAGGTTAGGGAAAGGTGTGTTACTGAGCAGAGAGGCCTTTCTAGCCTTGTACATGTGCTGGACTGGAACACCGGGCATTAATATGGATTGCAGATGGATATTTATCTCCTGATCATCATATATATCCATTTTCTAATTCATTCATGGGATGGGGGCAACACTAGCTAGGCCAGCATTTATTGCCCATCCCTAATTGCCCAGAATGTAATTAAAAGTCAACCACATTGCTGTGGGTCTGAAATCACATGTAGATCAGACCAGGTAAAGATGGTGAATTTCCTTCCCTCAAGGACATTAATGAACAAGATGGATTTTTCAGACAATCGCCCATGGATTCATGGTTATCAGAAGAGTCTTAATTCCAGACTTTTGTTGAATTCACAAGAAAGCCAGTCGTGCCCTGGGATCCCTTTGCTTGTGTTTTGTCTTGCTCCATGTGCCCAAAGGTCTGCCAGTTGTGAATGGGCACATGAAGACACAGAGTAGAAAGTTCCCAACCACCAGTCACATCCACCAATGGAGAGGTAGCCAACACAAGGTGATAACGATGTAACCAATTTGCTGTCATGCATATGTCGCTACTTCTACTGCAAAACAATTCCTGTTTCCTATTCTGATGGGAGGCATGATCTTTTACCATAGAATAGAATCCCTACAGTGTGGAAACAGACCATTTGGCCCAACAAGTCCCAGCCGACCCTCCGAAGAATAACCCACCCAGACCCATTCCCCTACCCTATTACTCTACATTTACTTCTGACTAGTTATCTTTGGATTGCGGAGGAAACCGGAGCACCTGAAGGAAACCCAAGCAGTCAAGGAGAGAATATGCAAACTCCACACAGACCGTCGCCTGAGGGGGGAATCTAACCCATGTGTGGCAGTAGTGCTAACTACTGAGCCACCATGCAGCCTTCCCTAATTTGTGTTTGAGAAGGTGGTGGTGAACCACCTTACAATCATATTCTTGAATAGTTACGTTCCAGTAGTGAAGGTACTGTCATGGCGTTGTTGGGCAGAAAGTTCCAGGATTTTAACACAGCGATCATGAAGGAAGGACACTATATTTCCCGGTCCGGATGGTGCAGGAACGGGAAGTGCTGGTGATCCCACTAGTTGATACACGTCACAGATTTGGAAGGTGCTGTGAAGGAGCCATGGTAAATTGTTACTGTACATCTTGTAGATGGTACACACCGCTGCAACTGTGTATCTCTGGTGGAAGGTGTGAATATATAAGATGCATAGGGCGCCTGGCAAGTATGTTGTGTTGACCTGGATGGTTTCGAGTTCCTTGAATATTATTAGAATTTTGACCAAGGCAAGTGGAAACTGTTTCATCACACTGCTAACTTGTGTCCGTATCTGGGCAAGTTTTATGAATGCAGGAGATGAGTTATAAGCCACACAGAGTTCCTAGTGTCTAACCTGTTTGAGTAGTCGAAGTACAGGTATTTTGGTGGCTGGTTCTAAGTAGTTCCTGATCGCCACTGTCTCCAAGATGTCATTAGTGTGGTATTAATCAACGATAATCCATTTGAATGTTAAGGGAACATACTTAGATGCTCTCTTATTGGTCACGACTTCACACCTGTAGTTAATGTCATAATTCATAATGGAAATGGTTCGCACAAAATGGTTTCAAAACCATATTCAAACTTTACGAATCACTGGTTAACACAAGGCAGCACAGTCTGGTTTGATTTCTGCTGTTAGTGACCATTATCTTCCTAATGTTCTTCTATGCCCCCCCCCCCCCCCCCCACTCATATCCGAATCACATAAGCACTGCAATTAAAGATCGTATAAAATGCCCCAACATATATAATCAGTAACTGCCCTAACTAAATTTGGGAGGGTATTGAGGAAACGTTTCATTTCTGGGGATCGATGCGGCTCATGTGCCGTTGGGTAACTCGGACCAGTTGACCCAGCGGAAAGTTTATCAAGTCGCCAATATTTTTACAGTAATATTCACAAGTGAACTAGCTCCGGTGTCCAATAAGCCCAATATTGTGCAATTGTTTTTTTTTAAGAAACAAGATATTAATCTTGCGACTCGTCGGAATGCCAGTCTTTGTCTTTATGAATCCCTAAAAAGTCAGAGTTCCGGCTCAGTCAATCCCAGATAATAACAAGCCATTGTTATCTAAACTACATCTGTAATTGTTCAGGTTTAGTTCTGATATAACTGTGTACAACACACCGCAGATAACGGCGCAGGTAGAGCTCCCTGTGACTGTTTTTCGATGCTGATCTGACAGTTGTTTGTCACATTCGCTGAGTACAGAGACACAGAGTGGCAGAATGTGACAGTACTGTCAGAGTTAGACTGACTGACTGATGGATGGAACCCCATAGTGTGTTCACAGCCGAGGGTACAGAGCTGAGATCAGCGCCGCCACCAACCACACTCCAATTACAGTTTTTTCAATCTTTTTCTTCTAAGCACTCATTAGCACAAGTCGTACTTAATTCTTTTAAAAGATGGATCCGGCTCCCCACGCTTCAAAGTTGCATTTGCTTTGAAAATCAAGCGTAATGCACATATAACTGTTAAGTCTTTGCGACTGCGTTTTTTCTCGCCTGTCTATAAATCAACTTTACTTCATTAAAGCCTCATAATAAAGTGAAAGTACAAAATCACATCCGCATTTACTTCCGGACCTGTCGACGTGAAAGTTTGTGCTGGAAAGGTCCGTGTTTTGATCCGTCTTTGTCAGACATTGTAACAACTCTACACTGGTTCAAGGTCAGTTTGAAGGCATTTCACAGATTGTCGGCTGCAAATGGTAACTTCCTGTCTTCCACAACTCTTCGTACATTCCCGGTTACTGACTCCATGGGGAAAAAACTTATTCGCAAATGCAGCTGTTCGATTAGTTTAAATATGCAAGACGGTGGGCGAGTTTTGACAGGTGGAGCTCTGGATCCGAGGAGCTTGTGTTAATGCAAAAGAAATTACATTTACACACATGAATTTGCACTTGAATCAAGTATTTAGATTTCTTTTAAGTGTTGATCATCGGGCAGTTTTAAGTCAATATGTTCAGTGTGGCTGTTGTGGTAATTTCTGTACTTTTGTTAATGTTATATATTGTACAATATCTGATATAGTAAAGGCCAATTAAGAATGCAGTTGTTCCTTTCACAGGTGTTTCTGGTAACCAGACTTTGTTGAGAATAAAAACAGACTTTTAGATTCCAGTTTGTTTAGATTTTGATCCCAGCTTATTTGCTGTTTGGGTCCCAGGTTAGTGCATGTTGCTGACCCTAGATTGCTGAATGTTTGGAAGCTGGAGTGTTTGATTCTTCGATGCTGATTGAATCGCAGAAATAAAAAGGCGCAGAAGGAAGCCTTTCGGTCATCGTGTCTGCACCGGCTATTTAAATGAGCATCAATGGTATAGACGTGGGTATAGCTGTGGCTGTAAAAGTGGTGTAAATATGTATATATGTTTGTTTACTGTATATCTGTGTGCAGATGTGTTAAGTGTCAGTGTGTCCTGTTTGTTTGCTGTGGAGATTTGTGTAGTTAGGTGAGTTGGTATGAAATGTGTGTGTGTCTATATGTGTGGTTGTGTCTGTTCCTAACATTTTTTTGCAAATTCGGCTAATAGTGCCCAAGATTAGAGCGGTGCTCGAAAAGCACAGCAGATCAGGCAGCGTCCGAGGAGCAGAAAAAAATCGACGTTTCGGGAAAAAAATCTTCAACAGGAAGCCCCGACGAAGGGCTTTTGCCCGAAACGTCGATTTTCCTGCTCCTCGGATGCTGCCTGGCCTGCTGTGCTTTTCCAGCACCACTCTAATCAATGCCTACTGCCAATTTCTTGCTTCTCCCCAAACCCTCGCACTTTCCATGCAAATTATCATCGTCTTGAATGCTCCAATTGAATCTGCCTCCACCTCACTTTCAGGTAATATGTTCCAAAAACCCCAACTGAGATCTGTGTGGAAAATAAGTGATTTTTCCTCATTTCATTGGCTTCTTTTGCAAATCACTTTAATCTGTGCCTTCTGGTTCTTGAGGGAGAATACTTTGTCCCTACCTATTCTTATCAAGCCTGTTCATGGTTCTGAAAACCTCCTCTTAATCTTCTTCCCTCCACAGAACACAGTACTGTACCAACTCCATAAATCTCTCCTAGTAACTTAAGTTTCGCTTTCTGCGCTCCAATGCATTTCCATCCTCCTTATAATGTGTCTTCTGCATGTTCAACATCACCTCGTTGCTCTGGAACTGTATGGCCCTATTTAATACTGTATGCTTTACTTATTGCTCTCTCAACCTGCCCTGGCACTTTCAGTGATCTGAGCAGATATTTACCCAGTTCCATCTGTTCCTGCAGTCCCTTTAGAATTGTAGCCCTTTTTTTTAAAAGCAACTGAACTCTGTCTGCTACATCTCCACTCACTTTGCTGACTTGTATAGGTCTTTTGATGTTCCACAATGTCCTGCTCACAGGTTTCAGTTCTTCAAAGTTTTGTGTAATCTGCAAAGGCTGAAATTGTCCCTTGCACAATATGATCAAGATAGTCAGGAAAAGCAAGTGTCCCAATGCCAATCCCTTCCTAATATGTACCTTCCTTTGGCCTGCGTGCAGTTCTGGTCTCCTTCCTATCGGAAAGATGTTGTGAAACTTGAAAGGGTTCTGAAAAGATTTACAAGGATGTTGCCAGGGTTGGAGGATTTGAGCTATAGGGAGAGGCTGAACAGGCTGGGACTGTTTTTCCTGGAGCGTCGGAGGCTGAGGGTGACCTTATAGAGGTTTACAAATTATGAGGGGCACGGATAGGGTAAATAGGCAAAGTCTTTTCCCTGGGGTCGGGGAGTCCAGAACTAGAGGGCATAAGTTTAGGGTGCGAGGGGAAAGATATAAAAGAGACCTACGGGGCAACTTTTTCACACAGAGAGTGGTACGTGTATGGAATGAGCTGCCAGAGGAAGTGGTGGAGGCTGGTATAATTGCAACATTTAAGAGGCATTTGGATGGCTATATGAATAGGAAGGGTTTGGAGGGATATAGGCCGGGTGCTGGTAGGTGGGACTAGATTGGGTTGGGATATCTGGTCAGCATGGACGGGTTGGACCGAAGGGTCTGTTTCCATGCTGTACATCTCTATGACTCTATGACTGCTACACTGTGTTACTTATCATTTGGTCAATTTTGTGCCTTTTATTACATTTATTTTATTCCATGGCCTATAATCCTCATAAATCTATCACTGCATATTTGTACCTAAGATTGCTGTATATTTGGGCCTGAAATTGATACATGTTTGGCCCAATTTATTCCATGTTTGCAATGCACGTTGTTGTACTCTTGCGCCCCAGATTGCTGCCTGTTTGTGCTCTAAACTGTTGCATGTTTGGTTCAGTTTGCTCCATGTTTGAACACAGGATTTCTGCATGTTTGCATTTTGATTACAGAATGTTTTGGCTGATTGCTCGAATGTTTGGACAGATTGCTGCATGTTTAACTCAATTTGGTGCATGATTGGGCTTTGGATCACTGCCTATTTATACCCTAGATTATGAAACATTTGGGTCATTGGATGCTGCAAATTTCAGCCCCAGATTGCTGGATATTTGGATCCAAATGTGTATCTGCATATTTTGGCCTTACATTATTGCACATTCTTACACTAGACTGCTGCACGCTTGGACCTTAAGTAGATGCACGAATGTTGGATCACTGCATGTTTGATTAGATTTTAGATTAGATTAGATTACAGTGTGGAAACAGGCCCTTCGGCCCAACAAGTCCACACCGACCCACCGAAGCGCAACCCACCCATACCCCTACATTTATCCCTTACCTAACACTACGGGCAATTTAGCATGGCCAATTCACCTGACCTGCACATCTTTGGACTGTGGGAGGAAACCGGAGCACCTGGAGGAAACCCACACAGACATGGGGAGAACGTGCAAACTCCACACAGTCAGTCGCCTGAGGCGGGAATTGAACCCAGGTCTCTGGCACTGTGAGGCAACAGTGCTAACCACTGTGCCACCGTGCCACCCAATTGGACCCCACATTGTTGCAAATTGTGTTTGAGGCTGCTGCATGTTTGGGCCCTAGATCACTACATGTTTGAGGCCTATAAATGCTACATTTTGAATCCTATAATGTTGCATATTTATTCCACATACCGCTGCATGTTTGAGGCTTGGATTGCTATCTGTTCATACCGACAATGTTGCCTCTTTCAGGCTTAGATTGCTGCTTAGACCTGGATTGTGGTATGTTTGTTCCGTAGATTGACACATGTTTGGGAGCTGGATCACTGCATGTTTGAATCCAGCATTGTTGGAAGTTTGTGTTCTAGGTTATTGCATGTTTAAGATGTGGATTGCCGTATGTTTGTGCTCCAGATACTGAATGTTTAGGCCCTAAATTGCTGCATGACTGAGCCCTGGTTTGCTGTATATTTATGCCTCAATTTGCTGTATATTTGCACTCCACATCACTGCATGTTTGGTCCAATTTGGTCCATATTTGGGTCTTAGATTGCTGCATGTTTGGGCCATATAAATGATAAATTTTGGGTCAGTTATTTCATATTTCATATTTGTTCCACAGTTTTCTTTTTTTGAGTCTTGGATTGCTGCCTATTTGTACCTTAGATCACTGCACATTTGGTTTCTGGAATACTGTATGGTTCAGAATTAGATTGCTGCATATTTTGAACATGTATTTCTGTATTTTTATTCCTTAGGTTGTTGCATGTTTGAATCTTAGATTTCTACATGCTTGTGCCTTAGATTGGTGTGTGTTTGTACCCCAGACTGTCTGGGTGGAGTGTATGTATACTTGGCATGTTTGGGTCTTTGTTTGCTATATGTTTGTGTTCTGAATTATTGCACATTTGGACTCAACATTGTTGCATGCCTGTGCTCTGGATTTCTATATGTTTCAGCACAGTCCCTAAGTTGCTGCATGTGTGTCCTCCGAATTGCTGCAGTTTAGGATCTGTTACACTTGGTGTTTAGGATCTGGCACACTTGGTGTTTGGGATCTGGCACACTTGGTGTTTGGAGCCTCTGTACGCTAGGTGTTTTGGGTCTTGTACACTTAGTGATTAGGATATGGGACACTTTGCATTTGGAGACCGTGTTTACTTGGTGTTTGGAACCTGGCACATTTGGTGATTGGACCTGATATTACTGGTGTTTGGAGCCTGCGTGCATTCGATATTTGGACTATGGCAGACTTGGTGCTGGGATTTTATACTGCTAGTTTTTTGAGCCCTGGTACATGTAATATTTCAGATCTTATGCACTTAGCACTTGGGAGCTAGCACAATTGATATTCTCAGTGTCAGCTTGTTATTTTTGATTTGAATGTTTTTGCCACGGATTTCCTGGCGTTTCCCCAATTCCGAGCTTCAGAATTGGTCTGAGAAATCTCCCGAACTATGTTCGGAATAGTCACCGGGACACTTAAATCGCGCACCCTCCCCAGACCCTGCTGAGTTTCTAAAGTTTTGTTTTATATATTCTGTGTTTATATCCAGCCCGCGGTGTTTTGTCTGAGAAATATCTGGCCGGGCTCAGCAGCGGCTCTCTGAGAGAGTTCCTCCCGCCACCCTGGGGATCGACCCAATGCCGAAGCACTCCGAGAGACTCAGATCCACCTTTTGAAGTCGTTTTTATTTTCTCCCCCAGTTTGCGAGCAGAGACTGTAATGGCCAGGAGGCAGCTTTGTCGCAGTGAGAGTCAGTGAGATTTCCAAAAGATAGCTAAGAGTTTGCTGTTCCTTGAGAAAGTTACTGTATTTCCTTTCACGAATTTCATCGCTGGAAAGTGTATAGGTAATGGGACGCTGGTACCGGCTATCGGTTCCCCCAATCAAACACTCGCTGTACAAAAGTGAATTACTCGTTAACAGTTTCTGACATAATCCTCTTTCTTTGCCTGGTTTGAATTGTTCTCAAGCAGAGCCAGAAAGGGCTCGGTTTCCCGACCCGCTAGAGAGGCGGTCAACAAACACGCCATCCCGACAAACCGGCTGGAAATCAAGACAAAAAAAAAGTAGAGCTGAGCCCCATGGGTGGGGATCTAAGCTCAGCCCTCAAGATGTCTAGTCACAAACTTTGCAGTTAAGCTGTTTGAAGCAGAGATCATAGTTTGTCCGGGCTACAATAAAAATAAACCCTTCTGATAGAAGAGCTGACACGTTTGACAAATGGGATTTAGCTCTTTTTGTGTATGTGTGTATGATACGGACAAGATAGAACTAAGTAATTCTGAACAGTTAACTCTTTCAAAGATCCTGAAGTTGAATGACCCGCATTAAACTCTACCACCCTTTCTCAGCTTTTTTTTTCTTTTCTGTATGAAAACGACAGTAAACACTAACATCACTCACTCCGTTGTACTGCGAAGTTACAATATTGCACACGCCGCCCAGGGCTGGGTCGGTTCTGAATTAAAAGTCTCACATCGGCGATGCCTCATTTGACGCCGGTTTGAATCGTGGACACAGTCTTGTGCGAAAGAACGAATCAGTATTCATGCACAGAACTCAAAACAAATGCAAATCAAAGAGTAGAGAAATGGAGGAGGGAGGCCGAGTAAATTGATGGGGGGGTGGGGGGGGAATGTGGTGGTGAGAGGAGAAACATGATGAAGTGGGGTGGGGGGAAATGAATGCAATGGGGAGGGAGGAATAGCAAAGTGTGGGGGGGAGAGAATGGGGAAAGTGAAATGGGAGGGGAGGGGCAAGGAGAGTGGGGGAGCGAGAGGCAAAGGGGAGAGTGAAATGGGAGGGAGGGAGGGAGACGAGAGTGAGGGAACGAGAGATAAAGAGCAGAGTGAAATGGGAAAGGGGGGGGAGAAGAAAATAGAGGGAGCGAGAGATGAAGGGACAGTGAAATGGGGAGGGATGGAGGGATAGGGAGTTCGAGGGAGGGAGAGTGGGGGAACGATAAAAGGGGAGAAGATAGAGAGAGGGAGATTAATTGGGCAGGAAAGTGGAGTGAGAGAAGGGGGGGGGGGGAGCTGAGGAGCAGACACGGGGGAAAGGGCCAAGGGCCCATTGAGCAGCGGTGCCCCTTCGCTGTTGGAATATTGACATTTTGGAGGCGAGGAGCTGAGGATTGACTCCACCTCCTCTCCGCTTTAAGCGTGGCAGCTGCTCACAACCCGACTTGTTCAGCCCCATTCAACGTCGAGTGGGAACAAAAATGGCCATTTATTAGAATACTTGTTTTTCTGCATTGTTCTCTGTCACACAAAAGGCTTTTCAATATGTAAGAAGGGTCCCCTTTGCAAAGAGAAACAATAACTCGAAATTGTCTTTTAAAATCTTTCTATCAATAATAAATTGAATTTGATTTTCTTCCATTCAGTGTGTATTGAGCGAGAGATGCCGGATCTAGCTCCTGTACCGCCGCTATATACATTTGTACCCTGTGGTTTTTGCAGGTCTCATAAGTTCGCAAACAAGAGAAAAGGTTCAATTGTGACAACAAGGCCGATTTAGATTTTTAACCAAATTTCTTGATGCAGATTTCGGGAACAAAGTGCCATCCCAGACTGCGCGGTTCTGCTAACTGGGAGACAGAGAGCTGGCAGTCAATGTAAGTCTAACTTCACACGGGTCGAACCCGTTTATAATTCTTGCTAAAATATTGATAATTAATGTAGCACGTCTGTACGGGCTGATTCTGCCGCTGATCACTAGCCTTGCACTAAATTCTGCGATTCCAGTCCTATTGAAAATAAGAATGGAATCAATGAGATTGCAGCTGGTAATGAACTAACAAATATATTGTTTAATTCAAGGACAGTGCCGCGTTGTACTGTTATGTTCAGCTATTGAATTAGACTCACGACTATATTGTCACAACCATTAACCGAGTTTGAAACTGAGATTTTTTTTGCAATCGAGAGTATTGACATATTTTAGTAATTATTTTTTCTTTCTAACATCTTTGTTTGCGCTGGGGATCGATTCAACTCAAACGGCGCGCTCGGCCGCTTCTTCTAGCCACCGAACATAAAGTCGAGGCACATTTCAAATCTAAATTTAAAAATGTTTCTGTTTGGTAGATCGTGACGGATGGCCGATCTTGATATTAGGCGTTTTAAAGGTGTTGAGGTGATTTTTTTTTATAGTGTTAACGTGCTATTCCAGTTTATCTGAAAAGGGAGCGGGTGAACTGTCCCTCAGGTAGTGTCCGAACCCGTCCCTATCAATGGCTATTGACACTGGACGGTGTAGAAGTTACTGCAAGTGGAACTGAACGGTAAAACTAACGTTTCCAGATCTGAGAGCGAGACAGCGGCCGCAAGGTTTTCCAGTCAGGCGGCCCGTATGCTGTTGCTTTTTACTGGTCGCTCTTCCTAATTTCAGCAGAGTATTGACACTCTGCCATAAATCAGTTATCAGATCATTAAACAAAATGAGGACTTAATCATCAGTGGGTCGCCGCTGGGGAGGGGAACAGATCGCACGGGCTCCTTTTCTGCCCACTGGGGCTTTTGACCCTATTCCCCGATATGCAGAAATGGTTACTGAAATTCCCTCTCTGTAAGGAGACCGATGGATGGTTGGAGGGGGGGGGGGAGGTGGCGAGGTGTAATATTGATAAAGGTTATTACGTTTGGCTGATTTCCTTATCAGAACAGGTGTTTTAACACGATAGCAGTTCCAGTCAATTAACCCATTAAAACTCCGTTTTATTGTATCGATTCCCTCCCGGGGCTAGCTTCACACCGCGACGAGGCGTCTGTAGACACCAGCCGGTCACGGTGACAGCTGAGGCGTTCAGTGAAACTGGGGCCGGGCGCTGGGGCAGGCAGATCCCCATCCTTTTTTAACAACTTCCGAGAATTTACAGCACAACCCGACAATCAAACTGCTCACCCATTTACATTACAGCTGACTGGCATATTTACGGCTTCATCATCATTGCTGTAAATTTAGAGAAAAAAAACTGCGTGGTTGTAAGTCCCATTTATTTATTTCAGAAGTCGGCAAGTTTAAGGAAGAAAGTGATCTCAGTGATACAAAGCTCCGTTTGCAATAGCCAATAAATAAGATAGTGTTCCCCTCAAATGTACACTATCACATTAAACCAAAACAATGATCCGTGTAATTTGGTCAATCAATTTTAGAACAAATATTTCACTTAAATTCCCTGCTGGAGGTAATATTATTTGATACCGATTCTTTTTAAAAATTTAGTGAGACTGGCTTGTATCATTCCCGGTCTGTAGTCTGGCCTGGGAGATGTTTAATGTTTTAGCAAAGGTTTGCGCCACTGGCGGGTCACAAGTGCGAGCAATAGTCGGACAGGTAACTGCATGTCCGGTCATTCAGAATCTCAGCAAACAGGCCGTGAGTTGGTCCTTTAATGACCTTTTACTGTCAACAGCTTCATAGCTGAACGGCCCACATTTGTCTTCAATAGGAAAGGACTTCGGCCCTACTAGGCGGAGGTGCGTACTTCAGATGCTGGAGGTTAGAGTCAAGTTCAGAGCGGTGCTGGAAAAGCACAGCCGCTCAGGCAGCATCCGAGGAGCAGGAAAAACCGACGTTTCGGGCAAAAGCCCTTCATCGGAGCTTCCTGTTGAAGAGCTTTTACCCGAAGCGTCGATTTTTCTGCTCCTCGGATGCTACCTGAACCGCTGTGCTTTTCCAGCACCGCTCTAATCTTGGGCACTATTAGCAGAGTTTGGCAAAAATTGTTACTGAACAGACACACCCACACATATAGGCACACACACACGCACGTATTTCACACCAACTCACCTAACTGCACAAATCTCCACAGCAAACAAACAGGACACGCTGACACTTACATCTGCACTCAGATGTACAGTAAACAAACATATACACGTATCTACACCACTTTTACAACCACATCTATACCCATATCTATACAATACATGCATACAGCTACACATATCTACACAAACACACATAAAATTACATACATACCTACACCACACACAAAAACACATACACCTATGTACATATCTAAATCACACACAGATACACATAGCTGCACATATGCTACAGCACACACATACAGCTACACACATAACTAAGTCGCAAACACCTATATACATACCTACACCACACACAAGCACATATACAGGTACACACATACCTACACCACACATAAACATACAGCTACACGCATACCTATATCGCACACAAAGACACATACAACTATACACATACCAACTCAAACACATACACCAATACACATATCTACTCCATACACTTACACGACATGCATTCCTATTCCACAAATATACCTACACATAGCTCCAGAAACTCACACGCAGATTCACACGCACAGACCCACAAATAAATTGTACACAAACGCATAACCTCCCACTCACATATACAAACCAGGTGCAAATACCCTTCATATACTGTCACACATACATCCATAAACACAAGCAGCTTTATGCAAATATTTTAATCAACCTGTTCAGACATGTAAACTTGAATCCAGACCTAGAGGTAGGGTTAAGACCACATTTACCTTTGTGTATATTTGCACTTGGGCTTCTCGCGAATTATCTAAAAACATGTGCAAGGACAAACGCAGGTTACAAGACTTCATTGACATTACAGATTTCCTTATATTTTGAATACTAAGCTATGTCTAAAGCTGATTGAGTGTTATTTCCGACAATGGCCTCATGGAGCCAAAATTAAGATTCTAAAAATGTTGCCAACATTGGACTGGTTGATTAAATATATCCACGAACGACTATTTACGTATGTCATTGAAAAAAAATTGTGAATAAGTGCTTCCGGTCTACCCCCCCAACTTAATTGATTCCTATCCCAAAGGGATGACATTGGAATCACTTAGGGAATCTAGATTCCCCGAGAGTCACTGCGGTGTTGGCAATGCGGTTCGGCGCATTTGAACTATCAGTTATTTTTTAAAAGAAAGCATAAAATGTGATCGGAAGAGGAAACTAAGGTTACATTCCGACCAAAGTGCACCGAGGGTGGTTGGAGACTGGTTGGGCAGAACGGAGTTGAGAAGAGGCGATGGAACTATATTTCACCATATGCAGTGCAAACTTAGTGACACGGTCAATCAATCTGATTTGGTGGAGATGAATGGGATGAATTGCAAACTATATAACCTGAATCACTCGTTCAAGTCTGACCAACAAATGGCACCCCGCAAAAAACGAGCGTGCGTGCGCATGCGTTCCTGTAGCTGACGTGTGTGACGGTGTTGGGCACATTGAGGGGTACATGAATTGTATGCTGGAATTGATGCTTGATTCAATATATTTCGGGTGGGCACTAATCCCAACCTGTGGATGGACCTTGGGCCAAATATATTTTACATGCGCCCAGCCTTTCTCGATAATAATCGGTTTCTACTGCAACGACCAAGGTTTCCCCACTCGGATTGTTCGCCTGTACTTTCCTGTCTCTCTATCCGTGTGAGTTTACCTTTGAGGAACTTTGAAACCCCACGTTTCCGTCTTCTGACGGCAATTGTCTTTAACAATTCGGTGCAGCTTCGATCGAAGTGCAAGCGCTGTAGAAATGTTTCCAACCAATCGAATCAGCAGTCGGATCGTGAGGGCTTTGTAACTCAACTAACTGACCAAGCAGATTAAAGAGGGCAGCGATCACACTTAGCCGGTATCAACTCGACGCGCTTAATTCAGCTCTAGTTATTAGCTTAAATAAAACAGGAACGCTAGAAATACCTAGCAGAATTTGTACAGAGAGAAACACAGCTAACACGTGGGAGAACCGAATTTCTTGTTTCTCCATTGATGCTGCCACGCGGCGTATTTCCATATTATGTTTCCATTTTCAGATTTCCAGCATTCACCATGTTTTGCTTTCGTGATTTTTTTTGTTGGTCCGTATCAAAAATGCACACCATGTGAACTCATTGCCAAAGTCACCATCATCCGTATTGTGATAACTTATTGCATGTCTCTTTATGAAATCCACACGGTTAGACCGATTGACTTTTATCATAAAACTACTTGAAAGTAGTTAAATTTGATGTTTATTCATCTAGGCAGACTTTTAATACTATACAATGTTTAAAAATAAAACAAATTGACGCAAGCCAGGAACAAAGCCACAAACTGGGTACAGAAAAAAAAATCTTAGTGCAGGAGTCGAGCATCTTTTCCTCCGATTAATATGGACAAGCTGATGTATTCCACGAACTTCGAAGTCTATAAGATCTATATGTCATGGTTTACCTGAATTATAACTCCTCTACATTAGAACTGGCGTAAACGCTGGGTTATCCACTGGCCCTTGCACATAGCATTGTGATAGGCCCTGGCACTGGGACAGACAATGGCCTTGGCATTGGGATAAAGACTTGCCCTAACTACGGGACTACACAGGCATTAACACCGAATCAGGCTCAAGAATACAATTTTCTGAATAAAATGTCGCCATTAGTGAATGCCATTGTATTTGTTTTTCATAAATAATACTTCTTAATACTTGACATAAATTAACCAGATACCGGGTCTCCTGCCGATGTCTGTATCATTCTCCATCGATATTACTTCGCTTCAGTAAGAGTTAATCTCACTGACCACCGTGTTTGGTATTTCAGATGCGACGATCGACAGTCAGCCTAACTGGGAGTTCGATAAGTCAAGATCAATACGTACAAAGTGAGGTTCACTAATGTAACTTAGGGAAAGAAATCTGCTGGCCTCCCCCTAGTCTGGTCGACATGTAATTTCAGAGCCATCGCGACGCAGTTGATTCTTAACTGCACTCAAAAAGGGCAATTGGGGATAAACTATAAATTCCAGTGACGCTCAACCCATGAACGATTTTATTTATGAGAAAATTTAACGGTGAAAACTTCCAATCACACTTTTATAAAATAATTCAAATTGCCACCAGCATTTTATTTTCGCCTAATGAAGATAACCAAAGTAGCAGTTGTTGTAACAATTTATTTGCTGCAAAAGTGTTTTAAAAGGTCACGTTCACGAATATTCTGTAAACCACTATTCGCGTCAATGATTCCCAAAGTTTGGAAGTTATTTCATGGTTTATTCGCTAACGTGTCTGACTTACTTAACGGCAGAAATGTTCAGCAATTAACCGATTTCGAGGTTGTGTGTCATTTGGGGAAATAAATAAACGACACGAAAATGAGGATTTTTTTTAGAGTGCTCGTTTTAATTCCTCACTTTTTCCCGCTGTTGCGAACTATTAACACCAACATCAAATCAAGCCAAAACAATAATTCACGGCCTTCCCTAATCTCTAATTCGTTATTTATAGAATCGAGAATAGTGGAATTTGAAGTGGTTTAAAATGCTACTTGACATTATCTTCAAATATTCTGAATCATTAACACCGGGTCTGCCCCAATCAATTAAGATACATCTATGAGTGTGGGTTCTAATGAAACGGAGGCGATTATTTGACCGAAGATTTGAAAACAATTACAATCTCTTTACTTAAACACCTCAGATATCCGTGCATTGAGATAGCAATTCTTACTAAGCTGCGGATAAATAACATTGAAGTAAGTGAGGCTTCCGGATTCAGATCCCTGTGAAGCCCAATTTGGTTCTAACCAATTCCACCAGCGGGCTCCGCCTTATGGTAGTTTTAACACTTTGTCTTGAGATATTGTAAATGTCCTTGCGCTTTGTTTTATGAAACACACAGATGAAGCCATCGCGAACTTTAATTGTAAAACCGGAGTTGCACGATGCCGTTTCTGGAGAGTGGATTGGGATGTCCTATTTCAGCTGACATACTCATGTCAGTTTTGACATCAAATTGCTTTTAATCACTGAAAATCCCAAGTGCTGTTATCTAAAAGTTGTGTTTTATCTCACAGTCACTGTGATCCCGTAAAGGGAGCTGTCAGTTCCCAGGCACCTGGGTCTGAATGATGTCTTTGTGTCTTTTACCCTCAGGAACACATCAGGCCCTCTCATTATGCTGTAGCGTTCTTTAATCACGCTCTGTGCTTACGAAACTATTCACATTTTCATCTGCATTTTAAATTAATTAAGCAAAGGTATTGTTCGGAACTGGGAACCAAATTCCACTGTATTATTTTAAACGATGGTTAATCGATTGAGAGACAATAAGATATAATTCTACCATAGAACCTTTGAAATGTTAAGATGCAGTTATAGACTGGCACACAATGTTTTATAAGTCTCTGATAGCTAACAATATTAAACAGTGTGCATTAGGGATGATACCAATATTTTATAGCCCATTATTAGTTATTCGTTTTACCTTTAATTTAGCATTGGCAATCGGTCCAGTGATGGTCTGCATATTTGGAAAATTACCAGAGGAGGTTAAGATACTAGGTTACTGCATTTGCGTTGTTGCGCCAAATTCAGTACGGGCTGAAAACTAAGTAAAAAATATCCACATATTGATTTTTAAAAATGCTGGCATCTGGGTCGAATGCGTTGCCAAATATGTGCTAACCAAGCTGTGTATATCGCTGCATATACCCGTGTTCGGTTTGTGTGTCTAGTTTCCCCGTTCCTTTTGTGCTGTGTAACTAACCTTTTCCTTTTTATTGAATCTAGTGGTTACGCAGCTTGAATATTGACGTGTTCCCACTGCTCGGTTGTTAACCCAATTATAGAATTCATCAAGAACTGTATTGAATTATCTTTTCCCATACAGTATCAGCATTAGCCTAATTAAAAGCTATAATGTATCATATAATGATTAAATCGTTAGTCCTAGTGTAGGAAGCAATATTTTGTTTCCCCTCAATTAGAAGCTGATTGAGGTTTTCAGGGCAGGTCATCTGTGAAATTTGAATGATATGCGTGAGTATGGCTTACGGCGCCATCTCTTCTTTCTCGCTGGCTTTGACTCGGAATCCAAATTAATTGATTTAGTGTTCAGAATACCTACATTTGCTATTCCCAGGGCTTTTTTTTCCCTAAAATTTGTATAACCTTTATTTAAAAGCACGTAAAAGTTGTAGATGTTTTATAGATTATTGATGTCGCATACAAGAAATAATTAGTCAAGCAGTATGAAATTATTTGTTACTCTATGTGAAGCCTGTATTCAAAAGAAATGTCACAATTCACTTTAATACACCCCATCCCCCTTTCTGAAGTGTCTTTACATAACGGCACTGTCCATTGTGGGCTCTGTTTCTGATGTCACTTATAACGACGTTTCGGGCAAGAATGTTGTGTTGTACGAATTCGTTTCTGTTCAAATGCACGGACTGTACATTGTTGCCGAGAATGGTAATAGCATGTAGAGAGAATGGTGACGCGGTGCAGGGTTAAACTGAGTGAAGTATAAAAGAAGCTCATTAGAATCGATCTCCGTTTATTCGTGCCTTCCCTCAGGAAGCTCCAGCCGGTGTCTACCGCCAGCAGACGGCGATGGACATCTGCTTTTCAGCATAGGATTTCACAAAAGCCAATTCCATTCGAATCTCCCTTATCGAATTATTTATCTTCTCTTTAATAACCAGCCTCCTCGTGCAAGCAAATTGCTTACGCCTAGATATGATTCTGCTAACTAATTGGATTTCCCTTAAATTCTTGGCAGTTCATTTAACCCGTTTCGGATGGCGCTGGGTTGGATGGTGGCACAAACAAAGTCCATTTCAATGGTGATTATTCACAGACGCTCAAAGTTGAAAAACTTCTGCAAGCGGCTTAATTTGTTTAAAGGCCATTTACTGGACTCTAAAGGGCCCAATTACCGACATAACACGGCACAGTGGGAGTTCCTGCTCCCGCCCTTCCCCTCTGCCACCCAGAATAACTGATTTATAAACTGTTGACCATGGGGTTGCTTGAATTATTTCCACTTTCATTGTACAGTTCTACGTCTACCCAAATGGTTACTTGGGAGAGAAATATAACCCCCCCCCCCCCCCCTCGATTCTAGGCCCCCATACATTGTAAGTAACGGCCTGAGCAAGTTCAGACAGATAGCCAACACACTGAGCCCTCGCCACATGGTTATCACCCCTTCTGACCTCTATGCACACTCTGGCATAATAAAGTCCTGCTCTTTGCTTTATGATCACCGAGTTCTGTTCTAACAATAGCACAAAGCAGTCACTGGGAAAAAAAAATACATTACTTGTCGTGAGCAAAACCTGTTTTAGCAATTTACCTTTTACTAATACCAACATGACTCATGACAAGTCAAATATAACATTAAGGCCATTATACGGGAAATCTGTTTCGTCTTCCAAATGTAATTTTAATCCCCACAAGGTCTGTATTAAATTCTCTCCTATTAGTTTATAACGAACCCTAGCTGTGAAATTGGTCTGATCGAAGCTGAATCAAAAACGCGCAGTTCTGGTAATCAGTTATTGTATTATTTAGCTTTTTCAAGGTTTATACAGGGTTTGTAGGCGGCGAGATGTAACACTATACCTAATCATTTTGTTAATTCCTTGCATGAATAATTTGGGCCCATTGATACGGGAAAACCGATTTAAATCGGGGATTCTGTGTTGTCGAATCGAACTACTTGCTGCGGATTGTGCATTATTTCTAGGGTACTCCGGGGCTGGTTCAGAATCGGCCGAGCAGATGGACGAGTTAGTAGCTGTCCAGTCTCCCCCCCCACCCCTCCCGCGATGATTGACAGGCAGCTCCCAGGATCCCGGGCCCGGGAGATGCCGACTCGCAGCTGTCAGTCAAACAGCCGCCAGGCAACGACACCTGTTGGAGGCGAGCGAGCACAGCGCGAGGGGTAGCCGGGGGGTGGGGTGGGGTGGGCGGCAGTCTCTCTTGGGGCTTCAGCAAAGTGGCAGCGTGCGGATTGAATGCTGGCCTTACTGCAAACAACACGATGCACTGGATAGAGGGGCCAACAACTTGGGAGACAAGAGTCTCCCTAATTTCCTGTTCGGAAGAGAGCTGCGCCCCGTGATACTGAAATTCAACATTACTGTCAACCTTTCAAAAGCGCGGGTCAGGCTTTAGCAAGGGACCAAATGAGTGAAAACTGGACATCTGCTGCAGGCTGCACTAACACTGTCAGCGAGATGCACGGTGGCTACCTTGGCAAGGGCTTAAAACTCGCCTGTGCAAGGTGCTGAAGGGATCTCAGGCATGGGGTCGCGGGGAAGGTGCCTGGGGAGATCCACAATCCCCCCAAAACCATCCTGACAGCTCTGGCGTTGGCCCCGCCCCCTAATTTGCCTAATTAATGCCGCTCTCACCCCGCCGACGTCACTGCTATACAAGTAAACCTCACCCAGAGCTCCAGCCCATTGGCTCTCATAAACTCATTTAACGGCTGTCAATCTCCATCCCCCGGGCCCTTTCTCTTCCCCAGCTTCACCCCACATGGAAGCCAGAGACAAATAACTCTGGGCACAACTGGCTTCAAACCTGAGCAACTCTGCACCGAATCTGAACCTGAGCAACTCTGCACCGAATCTAAACCGAGCAACTCTGCACCGAATCTGAACCCGAGCAACTCTGCACCGAATCTGAACCCGAGGAACTCTGCACCGAATGTAAACCGAGCAACTCTGCACCGAATCTGAACCTGAGCAACTCTGCACCGAATCTAAACCGAGCAACTCTGCACCGAATCTGAACCTGAGCAACTCTGCACCGAATCTAAACCGAGCAACTCTGCACCGATTCTAAACCTGAGCAACTCTGCGCCGATTCTAAACCTATACAACTTTGCACCGAATCAACACCGAGCAACTCCTCCCCGTGTCGAAACCGAGAAACTCGGCACCGAACAACTTTGCACCGAATCCCAACGGGTTTTAAACCGAATGACTCTGCAGCCCCCTGTGTAAGCGGCTGGGTCTCGGGTGCCCGTGCCCAGTCTCTGGTTGGAGAAGTCTGCTCTCCGACTCTAACGGCTGGCGGGGGCGGTGGGAGCGGGGGGGAGGGGGGCAAGGTGGGGAAGTTGGTGTGGGCTAAAGGACCGGGGAGTTGCCCCAGCACCGGCTGCTTCCTTCCTGGCCAGGCTGCTGTTCCCCACCCTCCCCCACCCCACTCCCCGGGAACCGGGCGCCGCTTGAATGTACAGCCTGATGATGGAGGGCGAGCTGCAGAGCCCGGGCCACCCGGTCAGTGCCGCCGGTAACGGCACCCCGGTGCCCGCGGGCGGCACCAACGGCAAAGTGAGCGGCGAGCGGGTCAAGCGGCCGATGAACGCGTTCATGGTGTGGTCCCGGGGTCAGCGCCGCAAGATGGCTCAGGAAAATCCGAAGATGCACAACTCGGAGATCAGCAAGCGTCTCGGGGCGGAGTGGAAACTCATGTCTGAGGCGGAGAAGCGCCCGTTCATCGACGAGGCCAAGAGGCTGCGGGCGCTGCACATGAAGGAGCACCCGGATTATAAATACCGGCCCCGCCGCAAGACCAAGACCCTCCTCAAGAAGGACAAGTACTCGCTGCCCGCCGGCTTACTCTCCCCTGGCCCCGGGGCTCTGAGCTCTCCCCCGGGCTTGAACCAGCGGCTGGACGGAGCGGGCGCCTACGCTCACATGAACGGCTGGGCGAACGGCGCTTACCCGGGCTCGGCGGCAGCGGCAGCGGCAGCGGCGGCGGTCATGATGCAGGACCCCCTCGCTTACAGCCAGCACCCGGCGCTGGCGGCGGCAGGAGCGGCGGCTGCGGGGGGAGCGGGAGGCGGAGGAGGAGGGGGCCCCGCCGGCGGGAATGGCGCTGGTGGGACACCGGGTCACCACCACCATCACCACCACCACCACCACCCGCAGCAGCTGCACCGCTACGACATGTCCCTCCAGTACAGCCCCATCAGTACACAGGGCTACATGAGCGGCTCGCCCTCCTACAGCCCCATCCCGTCCGGTTACAGCCACCAGGGAGCTGCCAGCCTCTCCCTGGGCTCGATGGTCAAGTCGGAACCGTCCCCCAGTCCGCCGGTCAGCTCGCACTCCCGACCCCCTTGCTCCGGGGACCTGAGAGAGATGATCAGCATGTATTTGCCGACTGGCGGAGAAGCCGGGGACCCATCCCAGAACAGACTGCTCCCTCTGGCTCAACACTACCAGAGCCCCAGCACGGCTGTTAACGGGACCATCCCACTAACTCACATGTGAACTCCCAGCTCTCGGCAATTTGCTTTTCTTTTTGATGTACTTGTAAAAAAAAAGAGGTAAAGTCGTTCGTTGTGGGAACTCTCAGAAGTTACTGGTTCTGAAGCTAGCGCACATAACATTTTAAAAAGAATGTAAATGTTTTATTCACCGAGGGTTTCTCTTTTTGTACAGTATTTATCAGACAGTTGAGATGAATGGCTATATTAAATGTCAACTGTTGGAATTTGCCCAAATTGCGCCCTCGCGCTGTTTACATACACTCCACTAGTGCTCCCCACGGAATCATCTGAAATTCCCCTCCCTGCCCCTCGCACACACTAAAGGAAATCTTCGAGATTACGAAAAGGCAAGAAACAGGACTTTCAACTTAATTTCTAAGGCGTTTGAACTGCCTTTAGTTGCAGGTGTGTGCCTCATGTGAGTTTCTGTATTTGAAACACTTTCCCTTTTTTTTCGCTTGTGAGATTTCCTGTCAGTCATAGAGAGAATTAGGTCATTTTTATTCTAAAATTGAACCGCAGATTAACCGGCAGCCGATGTAAATAGTTTACTAATACTTTTCTGAACAGACCGACTGTTTGCGTGGCTCAAAACAAGTCCGTTAAAATAATAAATTTTTACAAAAAAAAAAGACGTTGTACGTAACTTGCATTTATACTTTCCCTGATTTATTTCATGGACCTGTTTTCAGGCAATATTCTTTCCTCATGAAAAGTGGCATTTGGAAGCCGGTCGTGGTGTATTTACTGTGGATTTAATTCCCTGGACAATAACTAACAAAACCTGCTCCTCTGGGCTGAGAAAGTTTGCACAGAGCGACCTAATCCCGTGAATGATTAGAATTGAAATGACAGGGCTGATAGTTTGAATCACTAAAGAGCTTGTATAAATACGAACCGTTTCGCTTGGGTAGTGCAATGCTTAACATCGATGAAATTTAAACTCGGTGACTGTATTAAACACAGCGCAGCCTCGTTTCCCACATCTATTTCGCTCCCACATACATTTATTATTTAACTAGAACCATTTTTTGGGGGGAATACTTTTATTTGACTTTAAATGGTCATTTAAATGTAACGCTTGCAGAGTTCAGTCAGTTTCGGAACCAAACGCAGTCCCTCATATACAAGGTAGGACAGAATTATTCGGACTTTCTGAACGCGGGAATGTCTCTCCTTTTCACTGAGGCTTATGATGGGGTGTTTTTGACCTGCAGTGGGCTTGCCAAGGGCAGTGGGTTGGAAGTATACAAATGTTTCATTCGGGAGGTTTCTCGGTTATCTGCAATGACAACACATCGATTTAAATAAAAAGGAGAGTGCGATGCAATAAATTGATCAAACTTTCTCTAGAAAGGAAGGCGCAAGGAGAGGTTTTCTACTCGTGTTTTGTCCTCTTTCAGAATTCACCAACCGGAACTTGATGCAGAGAGAGAGAGAAAAACATCCCATGAGAGAAGTTTTAGAAATCTCTATTCCGACTATTGACTAATCACAACGGAATCAAAATGCACGTGGTTTGAAAATACTGGTGTATTTCATGGATCTTGCCAGCCATCAAAATATTGTTCAAACCGCGTTTCCAAAAAAAGCTAATAACATGGACAATTTACTAAACTTTCTTTAACAGAACCAGGAATCAGCCGGTTATATTTGAGTATTCTTTAAAATTTAAAACATGTACAAAGTTTGACATAACTGTTTTCAAATCTTAAATTCGGATTAATGTAACGAATGCTGCACAGAGCAAGGTAATTGCTTGTTAAGTTCAGTCGCACCGTAGGTTGTAACAAATGCTAGTTACAACCAAACCACAAATACCTTAGAGGTCTTTTACAAACTATACAATAGCTGATAATAGAATGATCTTAATAAGTTCGGAAGATGCTGTCGAAACTCTGCAGGTCTGGCAGTATCTGTGGAGAGATAAAGTGTTAACGTTTTGAGTCTGATATAAGGAGGATTGTATTAACTCCAAGTTCCGCCCGGTTGTTGCTCAGTTTCGCTTCTTTACCACACATGTCTCTTTTTTCAGTAAAGAAGGTCTTGGTATCTCGTGTGCAGTTGGATGTGTCACTTTTCGATTAATTAGCAAATTTACAACAAACACAGCGACACTTGTAGCTAACGCTCGCGGCTTGTTGTAACAACCCGAATCTGCACCAAATGTGTCCGGTCGTTTGCCATTCAGATCTTTAAACTTAGGATTTTGCGAATGACTGACAATCGTGAAGCAAGTGTGTAAATAAAGCGTGTTTGGAGGCTTATTGTTAAGAATTCTTCAAATAGAAACAGGCCAAGTCTCAAAGGACACTAGATTCTCTCATATATTTGGGCTGCTGGGAGCTGTTATTCAGTCCCTGCATTGTCCGTGTCTGAGAAAGGAAGCCTTTCGATTTCCAATTACATTTTCCTTCACATGTTGCATTTACTCCTTTGAATGAGTTAGCTAAACATAGAATTTATATTAAAGATTGGTGTCGGAGCTAAGAGACTGTTGCCCGCTTCCATTTCTGTGGTGCTATATATTATTGTAAGGTATCACTGATGTAGTTATTGACTCACAGATATATGATCCTTATCCTAAATTATTAGTTCTGGTCAAACAGATATTATCCTGCTTCTCTCCTTTCCTCGCACCGTGACTTAGTTTGATTTATGAACCACGAGGACATGTAAAAGTTTATATTTTACACTTTCAATGTTTTCTTATATAAAAACTATTTATATAGAAACTATTTAATGAATATTTTCAAGTGCCGTGAACGTTGATCCTGTAGATAAGATGCATTAAACAAGTTTCCTTGAGATGTACTCCATCCTTTAGTGAAGGATATTGTCTGGTGTGGTTGCGGAGTGTGGTATGGTCAGAGAAACCGTTCCGGTAAAAATTAGATTATTGCTTTTTGTTCAGGCGTTGCTTTGTCAAGAATGCCTCTCAAATAATTTATTCACGGCCCACTTTTCTCCTGAGCTTCAGTATCAATGCGGTGCGTCGTAGGTGGGAACCGCAAGCTACGATTATACTTTAAAGGCGACTTAATTAGATAGTTATGTAAACTCTTAATTCTTTGTGTGTTGACGACATTGCGAGAGTAAACAATTTTCTGTCCTAAATCCCAGTGGAAAGTGAAGAGAAAGTGAAGCGAGTTTCAGATGGCTGTTCAGAATACAGTCTGTTGCCCTGAGACTGAAAGCGTGGAGTTGGATAGAAGGGAATTGTTTAGAGTGGCGATAACCTGTCATCCAATGGGCGGAGATATTCTTAATGGCCAGGCAATGAACGGTGTTGGCAGATAGTTAAAATTTGGGTAAAAACAATGACTGCAGATGCTGGAAACAAGATTTTGGATTAAGTTAAAATTTGGGTGTAAAGAGGATTTTAGTTTGTGAGTTAAAAATAAAGGATTGTGGTGGAGCTGGGGAATTGTTTGGAGAACAGGATCAGAGGTCACATTTCTCCGCCTCCATTTCCAAACATTGCATTTTTAAACTCAGAAACTTTATGCTGAAGAAAATCAGCGTATTCATCAGGGCCCGCGATACAAAACTGTTCCTCTCGCCGCTGCAAGGCGGCAGTTTCCAGACAATTCCACCCAGAGTTGCTTGCCCTTCTCCAAAGAAAGCCACTGAACATAAGCCACCGTCCCCTATGATGTTGGAAATACCCAGAAAGCTCGAGACGAATTTCAACATACCATTTAAACCGGTCCCATTCCACAGAGAGATGATGGATCCGTTGACAAAGTGTTCAAAAGGTTCCTTACCAATACATTCCTAATCATATGTAAATTTAACCCCGTTAGTTTCTCGGTTGAAAAGTGTTTCTATTATATCTATATGAGTGATTATGAACAAACGTGATATTTAATTATTTCCAACTTGGCGGTCACTTTCATTCAGCAGGAGGTGTCCTGAAACCTTTTGATTATTTGTATAGAGGGCCCTGTGTGTGAGAGAGACGGAGAAAGAGGTGTGGGTAGTTGCTTAGGGTGATGATGCCTGAGGAGGCAGAGTCAACAAGAAGTACATCTACTGTGTTCGATTATAACTAAAATGTTCAATAAATTTAATGATTGCCAGTATTAGAAGTAAAATCAAACACCTAAACCTGAACTTGAGTTACCAGTTTTTAGCTAAAGTAACACTTATCAAAAGGTTAAAAAAAATTGCGTATCGGGTCAAGGAATAAATTGTTTCAGTTATACTTAAGGTGTTGAACAATGGAATCTTCTCATGGAAGACTTTTGGGCCGTTCCATGAGACCAATTACCGTTCCTGACTGACAGATTGGGCCACGCTCATCTTATTCCGGCACAACTCGTTTACTAAATTGACATCTTCAAATTTAACAACAGATTAAACAAACATATGAGCACTCCCTCGAATTGCCTGCCGCGTTGTTCCTTGGCCATTGTGGATAGACATGATTTGCCTCCTATGTAACTAGGCAGTGAATGCGCTAGTGGAGCATAAAGGAAACTTGCTTTCAGTCTCCACTTTCAGACTGGCCCCACTCCGCAAACTGCACAAGTGGCGCCGAGTCAGCTCATTTATTACCTCCATATTAGCACAGGCTACAGCTTTTCAAAATGGAATGATGCCAACTTTGTGCTAACATATCCGACCATTACCCGCTTCATTCTGAGATGCAAATATTTACTACTGGTTTTCTAGATTTTCCTTCTTTATGTAATCAACGCGAAGCCGCGGGAGATGCAACTTCCTGTAAAACTAATCTCTATTCCTAACGGCTCATGTCAATGTTTAAATCGTTGTTTTAACCGGGAAATCGAGTATCATTACTGACTTATGACTTGAGGGTAATTTTACACCAAAGTATTAGGTTCTCTTGTTTCTGTACTTCAGGCGGGACTCGTGGCCCCACTGAAGTGAATCCAGAGTTTCGACTGCAGGTACTCCTTTCGGAAAACATCATTAACGCAAATGGAATCTCTCGGGTAATCTCCAGGGAAAGGAAATGCTTTGAAGAGGGCGTGTCCAAAGATTAGCGGTAGCCCGACAGTGTGCTGTAATGTGGGCAGTGCCCAGAGCGATCCCTGCACTATGAACCGTGTCCTTTGTTATGCCAGTGTCCTGTCCTGTGTGTATTGTCTGGTCAGTGGCCGGCAATGTAGGTACTTTCAGGGCACTGTCCTACCTATGATTTAGGAACAGAAGTAGGCCATTCGGACCCTCGAATTTGCTTCACCATTTGATAGAATTGTGTCTGATCTGATTGTGGTCTGAACTGCATTTCCCCACCCGATCCGTGTGTCCTTTGACTCCCTTATTAGGCAGAAATCAAACCATTTATGTTTTTTTTAAAATAAATATCCCTCTCTTGCTGTCTGACGGAGAGAATTCCATAAACTCAAGGCCCCCTTTGAGAAAAAAATCTCCCTGCTTCCACCCTAAATCGGAGATCCCCTTTTTTTAAAAAAATGTCCTCACGTTCTCGCATTTCCTAAAAGTGGAAACATCTTTTCAGTATCCATCCCATCAACCCTCCTTAGAATATTAAATGTTTCAGTAAGAATTTTCCAAATTCCTATGGACATAATTCCTACCTGTCTAACCTTTCCTCATAAGACCTTGTCCTCGGACTCAGTGTATTGATACATCTCTGAACTGCTTCTAATCAAATTTCGTCCTTTCTCGAACAAGGGAACCCAGACTAGATTCAGTCTCATTAAAGTCCCGTACAACTGCAGCAAAACATGCCTACTTTTATGTTACATTTTCTTGCGATGTGACATCATCGAATTTGCCTTCCTAATCGCTTAATATGCCTTCATTCCAACAGTTTGTGATTCATATACCAGGACACACAAATCCATTTATATCTCAGAATTCTGCAAATTCTGTGTATTTAAATAACATTTTTAAGTTCTTCTTGCGAAAGTGGAAAGTTCACATTTCTCACATTTGTCAATTTTTTGCTTACTCGCTTTCTCTATCTCCATCTCTTCACAAAAAAGTCCGCCTCAAAACGTACTTTCCTACCGATAGGTGCATAATCTGCAAAATTGAGGCCTCAGCATTGATTCATGTGGCAGTCTATTTGTTACATCCACCCACCCAGAAAACAACTTATTTACTCGGACTCTATTCCCTGTTTGACAACCAATCCTCTATCCATGCTAATGTGTTAACCCTCATACCATGAGCTGCGTGGCGCCTTGTTTTCCACAAGTCAAATCGAAGTACTGGACAGCCACAGGTTCCCTTTATCTATGTTGCTTGTTACTTCCTCAAATAACTCTATTGAATTAGTTAAAACATTTCATTTTTACAAAACCATATTGGCTCCGCCTGAATCCAGTAAGATTGTATAAGCACCCAACTAAAACTGATTTAACACTAAATAATTCCAGCATTTTCTCTATGGCAAATGTAGTTCCAACTGGTTTGCAGTTTACTGCTTTGTGTCTTCTTTCTTACTTTAATAGTGTATTCACTATTTTCCAAATTTTCTAGAATCTAGGAAACTTTAGAAAACTAAAACTGTACATTGGACAATGTCCAGGCTGTTTTATGATGCATGGGCAGTGTCTTGTACATCTTGCCTGTCCATAGCTACTGCTCTCCCACTCAGGTGAAAGCTGTGTGGTGTGCAATTGCATCTCTCAGATGTTGTAGTTAATTATGTAAGATCATAGTCAGAATTGACAGCATCTTCAAGCAGGATTAATAATTGATAAGAAGGTTCAGGGCCTTCTTCCCCTTGACAGAAAGACTTGCATTCATGAAGCACCGTTCACAATGTCTGAAAGTATTTTACAGTTAATTAAGTGTTTTTGAAGTATAATTACTTCTGAAATGTTGGAAATACGGCAGCTAGTTCCTATTCACAGAAATGTGTTAATGACCAGATAAGGTTAGCATTAGGATAGGATTGGATAGTTCTTTTATGATGTTGACTATGGGATAATTATTTTTCTTGGCACTTGGGGCAACTTCTCAACCCTTTTTCCCAAATATCCCTGTAAGGTTTCTATTTATTTAACCTATTTTTCCTGATCAACCTATTCAGTGATGTTATTACATGCCACTGAAGCAGGTGGGGCTTGAGCCCAGGGTTCGAGATCCAGGGGTAATCACTCTACTTCTGACCACAAGAGGCCCCTGATGAGTGGTATGAGGATTGCCTACCTGAGAGGACAGAAATTCCTTTTTGAAAGAATTTCACCCAAAGAGAGTATCTGCTAAAATTCCCTAAGCATTGCATCAGAGAAGCAGCCTTATTTTTATGTTCAAGTCCTGGAGTGGGCATTCTGACTCAAAGTGGTACCTGCTGAACCATGGCTGACACTTCTGTTGTCCTGTACAATGATAAATTGGAACCTCTTTATTTTATAAACATGCACCCTATTTCTAGATTCATCCTATTAACACTGATCATGTCAAATCCCTTCAGAATACTACGTTTCAATAGGACACCTCTTTTCCTTCGAAACGCCAATGAATATTTTCAAACTTTTCTCCTAAGTCCAGAGTGTGGTGCTGGAAAAGCACTGCAGGTCAGGCAGCATCCAAGGAGCAGGAGAATCAATGTTTCAGGCATAAGCCCTTCATCAGGAATGCCCTGCTTATGCCCAAAATGTTGATTCTCCTGTTCCTTGGATGCTGCCTGACCCGCTGTGCTTTTCCAGCACCACATTCTCAACTCTGATCTCCAGCATCTACAGTCCTTGCTTTCTCTAACCTTTTCTCATAAGCCTACCCCTTTAAATCCTCGGAACCAGCCAAGCAAACATTATTTAAACTGCTTCAATATATACTTATTGAAGTAAGGAGGCCAGATTAGTACACAGTACATCAAATATCTTCTCAATAATGCCTACACAGTTGTAGCAAGACTTCCCTATTTTGATATTCCATCCTCCTTGCAAAAAAGGCCAACATTCCATTTGCTTTCCAAAATGTTTGTTAATTTTCTTTGTGATTCATTTACCCAGCTCTCTCTGTACTGCAGCTTTCTATAGTCGCTCTCAATTCAAATAATATTCAGCTTTTCTATTTTTCCTGCCAAGGTGGACAACCTCACATTTCTCCCCACTGTACAATGTGTGCCAAAGTTTTGCCTATTTACTGAACTAACTATGTCCTTTTGCAAGCTTTGTGTTTCTTCCCCATAACTGGCATGCTTGTCTATTTTTATGCCACCTGCAAACCTGACTATAATAAATCAGTCCCTTCAATCAAGTTATTCACATAAATCCTAAAAAAACTGAGATGCCAACACTGAACCCTACAGTACTTCATCCATTTATTTTCCAACCTGAAAATAATTAATTTCTAAATATCCCAATTCACCTCTATTTGTTAGTTAACCAATCTTCTATTAATGTTAATATATAACTCCCAATGCCACAAGATCTTTCTTTCTAAGTGTTCTTTTATATGACACTTTATGATATGCTGTTTGGGAATCCAAATACACTACAGCTGCTGGTTCCCCTTTATTTAACCTACTTGTTACATAGAGTTGTAGAGATATACAGCACACAAACAGACCCTTTGGTCCAACTCATCCATGCTGACCAGATATCCTATATAAATCTGCTCCCATTTGCCAGCATTTAAACTCATTTGCCAGGATTTAAAGGGGTAGGCTTATGAGAAAAGGTTAGAGAAAGCAAGGACTGTAGATGCTGGAGATCAGAGTTGAGAATGTGGTGCTGGAAAAGCACAGTGGGTCAGGCAGCATCCAAGGAACAGGAGAATCAACATTTTGGGCATAAGCAGGGCATTCCTGATGAAGGGCTTATGCCTGAAACATTGATTCTCCTGCTCCTTGGATGCTGCCATCTAAACTCTTCCTATATCCATCCAGGTATTTTTTAAATGTTATAATCATACCAACCTTCACAATGTCCTCTACCAGCTCAGGCTATGCATGTGAAACCAGAGGGCATAGGTTTAAGGTGAGAGGGGAAAGATATAAATAGGACCTAAGTGGATGAGGGTGAGGCATTTTCAAATAACTCCAATAAATTTGTCAAACATGATTTTCTTTTCGCAAAACCATGTTGGCTCTGTTTGCAATGTTATCTTCTAAATATTCTGCAAATATCTTTCTAAGAATGGATTCAAGCAATTTGGAATGGCAGATGTTAAAATAACAGCCTTTGAGATCTTTGAAGGATCATAGTATTTTTAGAAGATTTTAGCCATTGGATCTATTATCTCTGCAGCCACTTTCTATAAGATACCAGATGTAGACTAGCAGATTCAGACAACGTGTCAGACTTAAATCCCTTTAGTTTTCCTTGTACTTTTCTAGTGATCATGATTGCTTTAGCTTTCTCCATCATCTTTTGCCTATTGATTTTCTTGAATGTTTTTTGGAACCTCTACTGGGAAGGCAGATACAAAATTCTTGTTCAAAGTCTTTCTCATTTCCTTGTTTCCCATTATTAAATTTCCAGTTTCACCCTCTAAGGTACCATTGCTTACTATTGGTGTGATTTTTTTTCATTTTATATGCACATTGTAGCTTTTATGATCTACTTCATATTTATTGCTAACTTTCTGTCATTCTACAATTGCCCCATCTTTATTATTTTTTGGTCATTTTTTGCTGGCTTCTAAAATTATTCTCTATCTTCCAGCCTAATACAAATCTTTGTAGCACTGTAGACCATTTCTTTCAGTTTTGTAGTATCCGTAACTTGCTTGGTTAGTCGTGCATGGTGCATTCTTTGCATTGTACCTTGCATTGTCAATGCAATATATTTTTGTTGGGAGTTATCTCCTTTAATATCAGCCATTGCTTCTCCACTGAATAGTTTTTAACATATTTTCCCAGGCCACTTTAGCCACCACAATTTTTACAGACTTACAATCACTTGAATTTATGGTTAAGACACTAGTCTAATATCTACATTTCTCACCCTCAAATTGAATGTGAAATTCTATAATGTTGCAAACGTTCTTACTAAGAAGATCATTTGCTATGAAAGCATTTATTAATCCCATCATATTGCACATGACTAGGTTCAAAATAGTTTGTTCTCTCAATTTATACAGAATATAATGTTCCATGAAACTGATCCACATACATTCATTCTCCAAGCTACCTTTGTCAATTTGATCCAGTGGAGAAGCAATGGCTGATAGTAAAGAAGATAATTCTCTCTCTCTCTCTCTCTTTATATATACACATATATATATACTTATTGTGGAAAACTTTAATCTTCGCATATCGTGAAGATTAAAATTTTCCACAATTATCAAAGTAGTTTTCTAAATAGCTCCATTATTACTTGATTTGTACTCTGTGTACAGTGTAGTTGCTGTTTCAGGGCCCATAAACCACTCCAACACATAACTTTCTTCCTGTGCTATTCCTTATCTCCACCTAAACTGATTCTTGATTTTGATCCTCCAAGGTAAGGCAATGTTCATTTACTGTAGTGATCCCAGCTTTGGTTAACATGACACCTTTTCATTTTTCTCTGTCCTTTCAAAATGTCAAGTACTGTCACATATTCAAGCTTTGGTCAATTTGCAACCACGTCTTTATAATGACTGTCATATCATGTTTGTTTATCCCTGGAATGCTTTTAATTCATGTATATTGTTATAAATGCTGCCTGCACTCAGATAAAGGTCTTTTAATTTTGTGTTTTCACATTTTTCCTTACTCTGACATTACTTGCTGACACACTTTTGTACTCTCTATCCCTTCCTGTCACTAGTTATCATTACCCATAACCGCTACCTTGCAATATTGTCCTTTTATTTCAGCTTTTCAAACTCATCTCATGAGAACCTCCCATCCTCCACATCCCCCACAATCTTGTAATAATTTAGTTTAAAGTCCTTTCTTCAGTTCTAGATATATTACATGCCAGTTTAATATTCCCAGTCCAGTGCATTTGGAGGCCATCGTAATGGCACAGCTCCCTCTTTGCCCAGTATGGTTGCCAGAGCTCCATAAATAAAAAAAAATTCCTCCCACAACAGTCTTCAAACCACATATTGGATTCCCTGGTCTTATTTACCTTACACTATTTGCTCATGATCTAGGTAGGAATCCAGGTCTGTTAACTCAGTTGATTGGACAGCTGTTTTGTGATGTAGAATAACAGCAACATCATGCGTTCAATTCCTGGAATGGCTGCGGTTAGCATAGAGGTTCCATTCTTCTCAATCTTAGCCCTTGCCTGAGGCTCACTGACCCTCAAGTAAACTCACCACCAATTGTCTCTCACTAATGAAAGAGTGGTTCTCTGGGATGATGACAACAATGCCTTTATAATTCTTCCATTTTAATTTAGTTGCTAGCTGCCCATACTCCCTCAACTGAACCTCTTCCATAGTTTTACCTTTTTAAAAATTCATTCACTGATGTGAGTTTCACTGACTAGGCCAGCATTTATTGCACATCTCCAATTGCCCGAGGGCAGTTAGGAGTCAACTACATTACTGTAGGTCAGGCCAGCCAAGGATGGCAATTATCAGATGTGCTTTTCCTGAGAATCGACAATGGTTTCATGGTCATTAGAAGCTTAGTTTCAGATTTTTAAAAATGAATTCAAATTCCATCATCTGCCGTAGTGGCATTCACACCCAGGATTAATGGTCTAACAATAATAGCACTAACCATCACTTCCACCCCAATATATGTTGTTGATACCTACACGAACCATGACAATTGGATTACTCCACTCCTCACTCCAGTTTCACACAGCCCTGAAATGTCTTCAACCATAGGACTGGACATGCAAAACTGTCTTTGAAACTCATGCTCTTGTCTGCAGAGAACACTGTCTACATCCCTAAATCTATTGCCATTATTAAATCTACATTCATTTATTGTTCCTCTCAACCTCCTCTGCCCTCTGCATGATTTAGGCAACAAAGGAGGCCATTTAATCCATCAGGTCTATGCCAACAAAATAATTGTTATCCACCTTCCAGCTCTTAGTCCAAATTTGAATAAGTTATGCCTGTTCATGCAGATCCAAGTATGATGATGAGGGATTCCACCTCAACCATCTTTTCTATCAACAATTTCAGAACTTCGTTACCTGCTGGTTGAAAATATATTTCCTCAACTCCCCTCAGTGCTTCCCAGCTTGTTATTTCACTCTCTATTAAGGCATGCAGGATCCAACATTGGTTGAGAGGCAGGGAATAAGGTATTATTGTCGATAAGTGTTTTGGTGACTGGCAGACTGCTTCCAGTGGGTCTCTATAGAGTTCACTGCTGGATCCTTTGCTATCTAAGTCTCACATAATATTTTACACCTCAGTTAGACCTCTTCTCAACTTCCTCCTTTTAGAAAACTGACCCAATCTATCCAATTGTTCCTCATGTCTAAATGTTTCCTTTTCTCGCATCATAGTTATAAATCTCTTTCGTATTCTCTTGTGCAATCATATTCTTCCTCTGGAAAGCAACAATCACTATCTTACATAATATTCTAGCTGTAGTCTAACTCGTGATTTTTACAGTTCTCACACGACTTACCTGCTCTTATACTCTACATTATACCACAAGACGTTATCCCATATGCCTCTTGACTACCTTAGATAACTAGGAGAAAGCGAGGACTGCAGATGCAGGAGATCAGAGTTGAGAATGTGGTGCTAAAAAAGCACAACAGGTCAGGCAGCATCTGAGGAGCAGGAGAATCCACTTTTCGGGCAAGAGCCCTTCATCAGGAATTTAAGTCAACTTCCTGATGAAGGGCTCTTGCCTGAAACATCGATTCTCTTGCTCCTTGGATGCTGCCTGACCGGCTGTGCTTTTCCAGCACCATACTCTCTACTCTACCTTAGATAACTGCCCTGCTACCTTTAGAGATCAGTGGATATGCACCTCAAAATTCCTCTATTCATCTACACCTCTCAGAGTCCTACCATTTATTGTCTATTCTCTTGACTCATTTCTCCTTCACCAATGCACTGTCCCACACTTAACATAGAATTATACTTGCCTTTTTCTTTGCCACCCAATCAGCATATTGATATATTGTGGAAGTCTACAGCTTTCTTTCTCACTATTAACCACACAGACAATTTTCATATTATCTTCAAATATTTTTATCACACCTCCTACATTTAGGTGTACTTCATTGATCTATTCCACAAATAGCAAGGGACCCAGTACTTGAGCCACGCAGAACCTTACTGGAAACAGCTTGCTAGTCACCACAGCACTTATGAACCATTACACTTTACTTCCAAACACTGAATCAATTTTGGATCCAACATGCCACATTTCCTTGGATCCCATGAACTAATACATATAGATCTATGAAAATCTCCACATATTTGTTGATCAACTCTGGATTGGTAAGCCCTCCCTACTTGTCACATTCACTACCACAGCCCATGCCACTACTTGCCCCACATCACACCCAGAACCACCACCTCCATCTATTGGTGATTGGCTCCAGATTCACCACATACTACTCCATTGACAAAGTTGTGATCTGAAGTGGATGTAACTTCCATTTGCAGTTGACGTTTTGTTATGAATTAAAACTCAGATTGCTAAGTGTGCAGGATGAAAGATAGCTTCTCACGTGAATTATGACACCATAGCCAAAGACCATTTTAAAACTGTCACCTTTCAATGGAACTTTGGATACCTTGAATGTTTCTCAATGTTCTCAGTGGTTAGCACTGCAGCCTCACAGCACCAGGGACCTGGGTTCAATTCCAGCCTCTGGCGACTGCCTGTGTGGAGTTTGCACGTTCTCCCCGTGTCTGAGTGGGTTTCCTCCGGGTGCTCCGGTTTCTTCCCTCAGTCCAAAGATGTGCCGGTCAGGTGAATTGGCCATACTAAATTGTCCATAGTGTTAGGTGCATTAGTCAAAGGGAAATGGGTCTGGGTGGGTTACTCTTTGGAGGGTCAGTGTGGATTTGTTGGGCTGAAGGGCCTGTTTCCACATTGTAGGGAATCTAATCTAATCATAATCAAAATGCAATCAGAGCTAACATGAAGGATTAGACATCCAGGAAGGAAAGCTCAAAGCTGTAGCCGCATTCCTGACAAATGGACTCTTAATAGCTTTGTCTCAGTTTGGCCCAAGGCTGGAATCTTTCCTTCTCTGACACTCATCTGATGACCAAAGCTCCAAGCAGTTAACCCATTAATAAGGGATGCTTTACATTTCATGGGACACTTGGATTGTCCTGTTACCGAAGTCAAAGTGACTGCTGGGCAATGGATTCAGGCACAGAATTGATTCAGGTAATAGATTCAGCCATTAACAAAGACACTTTTGGCTATAGACTTTTTATTCACCATTAATCTTACACTAGTTAATCTCTTGTGGAGTCCAACACAGGAAGTTAAGACTAAATGTAAACTTGAGGAGAAGCTGGAGATAAGGGATCAAGTTTTACAGGTATATAGGACTCACATAAATCTTGCTTTTTGTATTAGCTTCTTATGTAATTTTGATTTTATATTTAGTAAAAAAACAAAAAATACAGCAATTAGAAGCAGAGTTTTTTGGAGCAAAGGAGGATCTTTAATGTATATGCTGAGGAACTGAGGCAATTGAATGTCACCAGTGGATGAAGGGTATCATTGCAAGGTGACAAGTTTACACAAGAAGTTTTCATTATAAATGCAGAGTTTAATATTTACACTGTGACAGTATGACAACAAAAGTAAGGTTCTGTAGGCTGAAAATGCACACAGCGATATAAATATAAACATGTCACAGATAAAAGGGTGGAAGGAAGGTATTGGAAAATACTGGAGATTGGCATGTTGGTAGGTGAACCAAGTTATAGGGAAATGTGGCAGGGTGTTCTATGATTTATAAATTGGAGGCTGCAAACTATTGCAGTAACAAGAAGCTGGATTTCCTAAATTTGGTTTTAGTAAGTTTTTCCTAAATATACTATATTTGTATCTATAAACAGGAAGTAGCTGTCTTTGAGGAAGAATTAATTTATCCCCACTCTTGTGACTAGAAACAGAAATTTGAACTGCCATGGTGAGTTCAAACATCAGGAACTGGAAATCAAACAGAGATGAGCAGGAAACAATGGACCAGACAGGATGAGTCAAGAAGAACTTTAAGAATTATGTGAACAGAGACAGATACAGCTACTTCTCAATTTAATTATGGTCAGCACAAGGGCTTGGTGCGATAATCTATATCTGGTAAAATTCTGACACATTCCTGCTGATCTGAAATTGAAATGTATTGCATTTTTGTTTTTAAGCCTATATTGGCATTCATCACAGGACCATATAATATTCTTCCATTACACTAGAAGTATATGCCATACCCCTATCTCACCTCAGTCCTTTACTGGAGTATCTAATGTGACCCACGCCTCACTAAATTAATGTAAAACATGCTCAATTAGTCAATTCCTATCCGTTTGCTTATATGGTGTTTAGTGAGAGTAAGATAGGTTTTTGATCATTCTTACGGGTAGTAGAATTGATTTTTTTTAAAGAAACTGATTTTTAAACTGAATTCAAACTTTTAGATTCTGGGATTACACAATAACATTTTCTGAATTGTTGAATAATTGACATAAACACTACTCTAAACAGGTAATTGCAATTTAATCCACTCCGAAAGAACTCTATTCCAGAATATATATTGAAGTAACAACTAGACATTAGGTTATTTGAGATATATTATTCTGTACTGAGACAGGGTTAGTTTTACTATAATAGTAAAAATCCCTTTGAGAGGCAGTGAACCAACATGATAGGATGCTGTATTAAGTTTCTGCATCATAAGGTTAAGTGCAAAACTCTGGAGATAAACTGAAACCAAGCCATCGATGGAGTTATGGGAAGAGAGTTGGCCAAATAGATTGAGAATTCGATTTAAAAGCATGATGATAGACAACCATCGGTAATCATTTAAATAAATATTCATAAGTCTACATGAATATGCATTCACATGGAAATTTTTATAAATCACAGGGTATTGTAACAGCAATGGCAAACTGAAAAAGTTTATGATAATACTAGATTTTGTTTTAAAGGGGGGGTTGACTTATACAAAGTTATCTGGTAGGGAGAATGGAAAGCAAGATTGTTTTTAAAGAGGATGGTCGAGTAAATGTTGGAATTTCAAGTTCTTGTACACAAACACAGAAAGTTAACATGCAAGTCGAACAAGCTATGAGAAAGGTGAGTGGCAATGTCAGCCTTTATTGCAACTGAGTTGGTTGGAACATAAGAAGAAAGTCATGCTGCCATTGTACGGATTATAGGCAAGAACACCTATAGGCTGTCTCATCAGAAAATGGATAGATATTTTTAATCAACCTGTTCAAGGATGTTATTACGCACCACTGAGGAAGGTGGGACATGAACTTAGCTCTCCTGGTTCAAAGGTATTGACACACACTGCACCAAAAGAGCCTACTTACCTGAAGGGGCGCATCAAAGATCCATCTAGATTGAAACAGAAACAGAAATTGTTGGAAAAAGCTCGACAGGTCTAGCAACATCTGTGGAGAGAAAGCAGAGTTAAAGTTTCAGGTCCAGTGACCCTTCTTCAGAACTAATTCACCTGGATTGAAGTCTGGAATGGAAGGGTTGTCCTGTTGAGATGATCTGGACGAAGATGATCTATTTAAGATATAACATTCCTGCAGGACAGGATGGCTGGATCTGGGATGAGGGCTCACAGTACCAAGATAGGGATCAACCGTTTAAGACAAAGATTGAGTGAATTTCTTCACTCAGAGCATCGTGACTGGAATATTCTAGCCTAGAAGGCTGTGGGCGTTCAATCATGAGTATATTCAAGACTATTATTAATATTTTTGGACACTAAACGAATCAATGGGCATATGGAGAGGAAGTGGAATTTCTCCAGAAATATAGGCAGGAGTACGAATAGCGGAGCAGGCTTCGGGGCCCAGCGACTGAATCTTGTACTGTCACCACGATTTTTGAAGCCGGATTTAACGGGGTACGAAGTCAGCTCCAAAGAGTTCCTCGGTGCTCTCCCATCCCTTCTCCAGCGGGCCGCTGGGAGGGAGGGCGTGTCACTGCTGGGGTTATTTTCAGCTTCGACGACTGCAAACGGAATCTGTTTCTGGGCGAGGGTCAAACAGTCCCTTCAACCCAAAACGAATCAGCTCAACGACATGGAACGGAGATGACCGCGGGAGAGTTCTGCTGAGAGTTGCTCTCTGTCTCTCCACGGAGACCGCTGGCTGTTCCCGGCTCTTTTTATTGCAGATTTCCAGCACCTGCAGTGTTTTATCTCTGGGCAAGCGGGCGAGCGCAGGGCAGAGACAGGGCCATCGCTGTGACATGGGCTTTCGCTCAGACACAATGCTGCAGTCGCCAGAGTGCGTGCGATGCAGGCATCGTCTGGTTGCGTGTCTTTATTTGGTGAAGCCCCTAATATTTTGCTAATGTTGGACCACTGGGTGCTCCTTCTTCGCAAATTAGATCGAGTCAGCCCTTCATGAGCTGCCTCGGCGTTTCCTCGAAGTCATCTGACTAGCGTGCTGATAAAGTAGGCGGCATCTCAAGCAATAACAGAAGAATGTTAACCAGCATTAATCCCGTGGAATAACACCATAGTCGTTTCACTCCCTCGCAACATGTGAAAGCCCTTGTTTCCCGCAGGCTGCTTGACTTCAGTCCCTTTGCTCGGTGTATTTCTGTATACTCTATACCTAACAGCCTCTGTGAAACAGAAGGCCATCTCCGTGAGTTCACAAAGGAAATGAACGTGACAATAACCCCATCCTTCCCCCCCCCCCCCCCCCACGTTATTACTTGCATGTTATTAGATGCTTCAAAATATTAAAGGGGGGGGGGGGAATGATTTGAAAGTGTCTTTGTAAAGGGGGGTGCTTTGTAAAAGTTTTAAACGGGATAGAACGGCAATGGTCATCGTGTCCATAAAGTGCCTTTCCCAAAATTGGAACATATTCGTTGGAACAATTCGCTAAATAATCCCAGGATGGAGACCCGCTAGCCCCTGCTGTGAACCCTCTCTGCTTCCCATGTGCTTCCTGGGGTCGGTTACCACGCAGAATGTAATATTATTTTGTCACAGTTTGATCTCTTTCAGAATATCACAGTCATCTGTTGGCTGAAAGGGCGAATTTCCTTCGCCACGTTACTTGGGTTTATTAGACAATGGTCATTTCCTCACGTCTGCCCGGAAACAGGGGCCGTGCCGCAACAGGGCCCCGGGATAAGGAGGAACATCAGTGAGATGGAGAATCGGCGGGGGACCAAGCAAAGCGACCATCCTCTATTCTACACGGGATGCTCCTTATCTCCCCCTCGCCCATGCATTTCCCGCTCAAACATGTTTCCACCGGTTGTTTTCCTATTTAAAGGCGGTGTGTATCTAACACTCTCCTAAATGCGAGTAATGAGCAGCACTTTATCGGGTGTTTGCATATTTCTGTTCTCTCGCAATTACTGTGTGCTATTGGCTGTGATTCTGACACAGGAGATTATGGAGACAGATTGCACGGAACTAATGTGGCGAACGAGATTAGAAAGAAATAGAAATAGCACTGGGCCAATAAATTCCTCGTGAGAGCCTTATCATACAAGTACACGCTGACATGTTTCATATTGTCCCGGCCTCTTAATCCAGCGTTTCGTGACGACATCTCCTCCTAAAGTCCCACATGCACCATATGTTCTCCAGGAACACTGCCTCTGTTCCAGCTGTGCACTTTGGAGTACACAGTCCCATTTAACAGCGCCACAGTTGTGACTGCCATCGCTTCGCTGCTCTATTCTTCCCACAACATGTCACAGTTACAGTGAAAGATTTTAAACAGAGATCCAATGCACCGTACATTTGTCTCCCCCCATATGCTTTGAACAGTGTCAGTATTGTAGCACGGTTTCTCCCTTGTTTGAAATCACCCGTTTCTTCTTATAGAAATCTCAGCTGCCGTGATTTAAGTTTCAATTAAGACCCTTGAACACAATCGAATAAGGAAAGCCTCTCAGTTTGACCGCAGCCGTCCCTTACAGGGCCCTACAGCGCAATACACCAGGTACAGTCCGTGTTCCTGATCGTTCCCCTATTTACCTGTTACTCACACAAAACACACAACCGCTTCGCGAAGAATGGCCGACTGTTATTATAATTTGTCTGAAATAACATCCGATTAGAAAAGCAACAAGGTTGGTCTTAAGTCTTGAGACTTGAGTCGCACTATAAATAAAAACAAACATTTGTGGAATAAACAGACTCCGGAACTGAGCATCTCAGCCGAGATATTCTGCGGAACCAGGGTTATAGGGAATCTGATGCAATAAAACATTGCATTTAGTTAGCATATTCCACCCTCCCGTCATGTCCCAAAGATCTTAACAGCGTATAAGTGCATAGAAATGCCGTAATGTAAGAAACCCAGCGGCCAATTTACACACAGAAAATTCACCCAGACAACCATGTGATAATGACCAGACCATCTCCTCGGTGAAATTGGGTAAGGGCTTCCTATTGGCCGGAACACCGGAAATGATTTCTCGGCTCAATTTTCAAATATGGACAGAGGTTCTTATATTTTCATCTGAGCCATGACTGAGTCATTAGGGAGAGATGCGGGTCTGAGCAGCAGAATTACATACCACCAGGGTTGTCTGTCTCAGGTTATGCCGAGCCATTCTTTCCGATCCCACTGAAGTTTGGACACGAAAAAAGCGAAATGTCAGGTGCAAGATTTTGAGACCGCAAGCTATTGGATCCATCTATCGCGTGATTCTATATTTGATCGTGCCTGCAGGGTTTGATTTGTTTTACTGTATCTCTCAGCGTCTCAGAGGAGTTTGTAACTGGGCCTCGTTAGAAAGGGGAGTCAGATTGATGTGGGAACATGTGAGTGGGAAATATTCTGGAGAGGGAGTGAAATACTGGACGCCAGTGCGGCCTCATCTGCTCTCCTTGGAAGAATTGTAATTCTGAACTTTTAATTTCTTCATTCTTATAATTTATTCCAAATCTTTTGAACCTACATGCCTTTTATACCTAACATGGCGCGAAGTTTCTAATGCTGGACTTTTCATTTCTTTATTTTCCTAATTTATTTCTAAGAAAGTACCTAGGTAACTTTGTACAGTTTTCACTGCACTCATGTGAATGCATGTGTACACATCACAGCAAACCTAATTCTAATTCTAAAATACATGGGATGGGGATGAGGAGAAAATGGCCTGGGGAGGAGGGGAATGGGATGGGGGAGGGGAATGGAATAGACAAGAGAGGATTGGAATGGGGGTGCAGGGGAATTGAATCGGGCGGGAGAAGACATGAGACCTTTGGATCGAGTTAGGAACAGGAATCAGAATGCCACAATTCCTATTAGGGAAAATCGCTGTGAAATTGCTTGGATAAGCTATTACTGAGGCAACTACATTTTAAAAACACAATTTGTAGTTTGAAATGAACGTTCGAATGATAAGCAACGTTTGAAGAAGATCTGATAGTTTCATGAGCAACAGATGATTAAATAAAAATAACAAACACTGCAGTGTTTACTGTGAATAATAAGGTGTCACTGACAGGGTAAAACTTGCTTTGGGCGGTTGCTTTTGGCCTTGCTCTGTCAGCTCAGTTCATGGGTGTGATAGTAAGAGAGAGCAAGTGTTGGAATTTGGCAGTGGTGAGTCTGAAAGCACCCAGCCCCCCGCTCCTTTTCACACGGGCAACGCTTATGGGGTTGCGAATTCTCAATCAGCCGTGCCAGTGAATAGCTTCATAAAGCCGATTACAGGCTTCACTGAATTCCTGAAGGATCCGAAAGCAGCGCAGGTGCAACAGAGCCGAGAGGGCCCCTGATCCCAGTGTCAAAACAGAGAGCGTTGGGAATGGCCTGGACCACACAAAAAACACTGCTGCAGCCGAGTACAGAGAAGCACACTTACTCCCAGTAAGCCAGAACCTTCAGCCCCTGTAAACCAGAACCCTCAATCCCTGTAGCCGAAACCCTCAATCCCTGTGACCCAGAACCTCACTCTCTGTCACCCAGACACTCACTCCCTGTAACCGAAGCCCCACTCCCTGTAACACAGACCCCCACTCCCTGTAACCTAAACCCTCACTCCCTGTAACCCAGACACTCACTCCCTGTAACCTACCCACACTCCCTGTAACCTAACCCCCACTCCCTGTAACCTAAACACTCACTCCCTGTAACCCAGACCCTCACTCCCTGTAACCCAAACACACACTTCCTGTAACCTAAATCCTCACTACCTGTAATCCAGACCCTCACTCCCTGTAACCCAGACACTCACTCCCTGTTACCTAAACCCTCACTCCCTGTTACCTAAACCCTCACTCCCTGTAACCTAGACACTCACTCCCTGTAACCCAGAACCCTCAATTCCTGTAACCAATACCCTCACTCCCTGTAACCCAGAACCCTCACTCCCTGTCACTCAGACACTCACTCCCTGTAACTGAACCCCCACTCACTGTAACCCAGACCCTCACTCCCTGTAATCCAGACCCTCGCTCCCTGTAACCCAGACATTCATTCCCTGTAACCTAACCCCCACTCCCGATAACCTAAACCCTCACTCCCTGAAACACAGACTCCCACTCCCTGTAACCTAAACCCTCACTTCCTGTAACCCAACCCTCATTCCCTTTAACCTAACCCCCAGTCCATGGAACCCAGACCCTCACCCCCTGTAACACAGACACTCACTCCCTGTAACCTAACCCCCACTCCCTGTAACCTAAACACTCACTCCCTGTAACCCAGACCCTCACTCCCTGTAACCTAAACCCTCACTCCCTGTAACCCAAACACACACTTCCTGTAACCTAAATCCTCACTCCCTGTAACCCAGACCCTCACTCCCTGTAACCCAGACACTCACTCCCTGTTACCTAAACCCTCACTCCCTGTTACCTAAACCCTCACTCCCTGTAACCTAGACACTCACTCCCTGTAACCCAGAACCCTCAATTCCTGTAACCAATACCCTCACTCCCTGTAACCCAGAACCCTCACTCCCTGTCACTCAGACACTCACTCCCTGTAACTGAACCCCCACTCACTGTAACCCAGACCCTCACTCCCTGTAATCCAGACCCTCCCTCCCTGTAACCCAGACATTCATTCCCTGTAACCTAACCCCCACTCCCGATAACCTAAACCCTCACTCCCTGAAACACAGACTCCCACTCCCTGTAACCTAAACCCTCACTTCCTGTAACCCAACCCTCATTCCCTTTAACCTAACCCCCAGTCCATGGAACCCAGACCCTCACCCCCTGTAACACAGACACTCACACCCTGTAACCTAACCCCCACTCCCTGTAACCTAAACCCTCACTCCCTGTAACCCAAACACACACTTCCTGTAACCTAAATCCTCACTCCCTGTAACCCAGACCCTCACTCCCTGTAACCCAGACACACACTCTCTGTAACCTAAACCCTCACTACCTGTAATCCAGACCCTCACTCCCTGTAACCCAGACACTCATTCCCTGTAACCTAACCCCCACTCCCTGTAACCTAAACCCTCACTCCCTGTAACCTAAACCCTCACTCCCTGTTACCCAGACACTCACTCCCTATAACGCAAACCCTCACTACCTGTAACCCACACACTCACTCCCTGTAACCCAGACCCTCACTCCCTGTAACCTAATCCCCACTCCCTGTAACCTCTACCCTCACTACCTGTAACCTAAACCCTCACTCCCTGTAACCCAGACCCTCACTCCCTGTAACCTAAACCCTCACTCCCTGTAACCCAGACACTCACTCCCTCTAACGCAAACCCTCACTCCCTGTAACCCAGATCCTCACTCCCTGTAACCTAAACCCTCACTACCTGTAATCCAGACCCTCACTCCCTGTAACCTAACCCCCACTCCCTGTAACCTAAACCCTCACTCCCTGCAACCTAAACCCTCACTCCCTGTAACCCAGACCCTCACTCCCTATAACCTAAACCCTCACTCCCGTAACCCAGACACTCACTCCCTGTAACGCAAACCCTCACTCCCTATAACCCAGATCCTCACTCCCTGTAACCTAAACCCTCACTCCCTGTAACCCGACCCTCACTCCCTGTAACCCAGACACTCACTCCCTGTTACCTAAACCCTCACTCCCTGTTACCTAAACCCTCACTCCCTGTAACCTAGACACTCACTCCCTGTAACCCAGAACCCTCAATTCCTGTAACCAATACCCTCACTCCCTGTAACCCAGAACCCTCACTCCCTGTCACTCAGACACTCACTCCCTGTAACTGAACCCCCACTCACTGTAACCCAGACCCTCACTCCCTGTAATCCAGACCCTCGCTCCCTGTAACCCAGACATTCATTCCCTGTAACCTAACCCCCACTCCCGATAACCTAAACCCTCACTCCCTGAAACACAGACTCCCACTCCCTGTAACCTAAACCCTCACTTCCTGTAACCCAACCCTCATTCCCTTTAACCTAACCCCCAGTCCATGGAACCCAGACCCTCACCCCCTGTAACACAGACACTCACTCCCTGTAACCTAACCCCCACTCCCTGTAACCTAAACACTCACTCCCTGTAACCCAGACCCTCACTCCCTGTAACCTAAACCCTCACTCCCTGTAACCCAAACACACACTTCCTGTAACCTAAATCCTCACTCCCTGTAACCCAGACCCTCACTCCCTGTAACCCAGACACACACTCTCTGTAACCTAAACCCTCACTACCTGTAATCCAGACCCTCACTCCCTGTAACCCAGACACTCATTCCCTGTAACCTAACCCCCACTCCCTGTAACCTAAACCCTCACTCCCTGTAACCTAAACCCTCACTCCCTGTTACCCAGACACTCACTCCCTATAACGCAAACCCTCACTACCTGTAACCCACACACTCACTCCCTGTAACCCAGACCCTCACTCCCTGTAACCTAATCCCCACTCCCTGTAACCTCTACCCTCACTACCTGTAACCTAAACCCTCACTCCCTGTAACCCAGACCCTCACTCCCTGTAACCTAAACCCTCACTCCCTGTAACCCAGACACTCACTCCCTCTAACGCAAACCCTCACTCCCTGTAACCCAGATCCTCACTCCCTGTAACCTAAACCCTCACTACCTGTAATCCAGACCCTCACTCCCTGTAACCTAACCCCCACTCCCTGTAACCTAAACCCTCACTCCCTGCAACCTAAACCCTCACTCCCTGTAACCCAGACCCTCACTCCCTATAACCTAAACCCTCACTCCCGTAACCCAGACACTCACTCCCTGTAACGCAAACCCTCACTCCCTATAACCCAGATCCTCACTCCCTGTAACCTAAACCCTCACTCCCTGTAACCCGACCCTCACTCCCTGTAACCCAGACACTCACTCCCTGTTACCTAAACCCTCACTCCCTGTTACCTAAACCCTCACTCCCTGTAACCTAGACACTCACTCCCTGTAACCCAGAACCCTCAATTCCTGTAACCAATACCCTCACTCCCTGTAACCCAGAACCCTCACTCCCTGTCACTCAGACACTCACTCCCTGTAACTGAACCCCCACTCACTGTAACCCAGACCCTCACTCCCTGTAATCCAGACCCTCGCTCCCTGTAACCCAGACATTCATTCCCTGTAACCTAACCCCCACTCCCGATAACCTAAACCCTCACTCCCTGAAACACAGACTCCCACTCCCTGTAACCTAAACCCTCACTTCCTGTAACCCAACCCTCATTCCCTTTAACCTAACCCCCAGTCCATGGAACCCAGACCCTCACCCCCTGTAACCTAGACCCTCACTCCCTGTAACCCAGACCCTCGCTCCCTGTAACCCGACCCTCACTCCCTGTAATCCAGACCTTCGCTCCCTGTAACCCAGACATTCATTCCCTGTAACCTAACCCCCACTCCCGGTAACCTAAACCCTCACTCCCTGAAACACAGACTCCCACTCCCTGTAACCTAAACCCTCACTTCCTGTAACCCAACCCTCACTCCCTTTAACCTAACCCCCAGTCTATGGAACCCAGACCATCACTCCCTGTAACCCAAACACACACTCCCTGTAACGTAAACCCTCATTTCCTGTAACCCAGACCCTCACTCCCAGTAACCCAAACACACACTCCCTGTAACCCAGACCCTCACTCCCTGTAACCCAGACCCTCACTCCCTGTTACCTAAACCCTCACTCCCTGTAACCTAGACACTCACTCCCTGTAACCTAACCCCCACTCCCTGTAACCTAAACCCTCACTTCCTGTAACCCAGAACCCTCAATTCCTGTAACCCAGACCCTCACTCCGTATAACCCAGACACTCACTCCCTGTAACCTAACCCCCACTCCCTGTAACCCAGACCCGCACTCCTTGTAACCCAGAACCCTCACTCCCTGTAACCCAGACACTCACTCCCTGTAAACCAGAACCCCCACTCCCTGTAACCCAGACCCTCATTCCTGTAACCTAGACCCTCACTCCCTGTAACCCAGAACCTCACTCCAGTAACCCAAACCCTAACCCCTGTAACCCAGATTCACACTCCCTGTAACCCTGACCTTCACGCACTGTAACACAAACCCTCTCCTGTAACTCAGACCCCACTCTTGGTAACCCAAACCTCACTCCCTGAAACGCAGGACCTCACTCCCTGAAACGCAGGACCTCACTATCTGTAACACAGACCCTGGCTCCCTACAACTCAGACCCTTACTCCCTGTAACCTAACTGTCACTCCCTGTAACTCAGACCCTCACTCCATGTAACGCAGAAACGCACTCCCTGTAACTCAGATGCTCACTCCCTGTAACCCAAGCCCTCATTCCCTGTAATACAAACTCTCATTTCCTGTAACTCAGACGCTCACATCCCTGTAACCCAAACCCTATTCCCTGTAACTCAGTCCCTCACTCCCTGTAACTTAGACCCTCACTCCCTGTTACCAAGACCCTCACTCACCGTAACACAGACCCTCACTCCCTGTAACCTAAACCCTCACTCCCTGTAACACAGACCTTCACTCATTGTAACCCAGGACCTCACTCCCTGTAACCCAGAACCCTCACTCCTTGTAACCTAAACCCTCACTATCTGTAACACAGACCCTGGCTCCCTGTAACCTAAACCCTCACTCTCTGTAACTTAACCCTCACTCCCTGTAACCTAACCCCCACTCCCTGTAACCTAAACCCTCACTCCCTGTAACCCAAACACACACTTCCTGTAACCTAAATCCTCACTCCCTGTAACCCAGACCCTCACTCCCTGTAACCCAGACACACACTCTCTGTAACCTAAACCCTCACTACCTGTAATCCAGACCCTCACTCCCTGTAACCCAGACACTCATTCCCTGTAACCTAACCCCCACTCCCTGTAACCTAAACCCTCACTCCCTGTAACCTAAACCCTCACTCCCTGTTACCCAGACACTCACTCCCTATAACGCAAACCCTCACTACCTGTAACCCACACACTCACTCCCTGTAACCCAGACCCTCACTCCCTGTAACCTAATCCCCACTCCCTGTAACCTCTACCCTCACTACCTGTAACCTAAACCCTCACTCCCTGTAACCCAGACCCTCACTCCCTGTAACCTAAACCCTCACTCCCTGTAACCCAGACACTCACTCCCTCTAACGCAAACCCTCACTCCCTGTAACCCAGATCCTCACTCCCTGTAACCTAAACCCTCACTACCTGTAATCCAGACCCTCACTCCCTGTAACCTAACCCCCACTCCCTGTAACCTAAACCCTCACTCCCTGCAACCTAAACCCTCACTCCCTGTAACCCAGACCCTCACTCCCTATAACCTAAACCCTCACTCCCGTAACCCAGACACTCACTCCCTGTAACGCAAACCCTCACTCCCTATAACCCAGATCCTCACTCCCTGTAACCTAAACCCTCACTCCCTGTAACCCGACCCTCACTCCCTGTAACCCAGACACTCACTCCCTGTTACCTAAACCCTCACTCCCTGTTACCTAAACCCTCACTCCCTGTAACCTAGACACTCACTCCCTGTAACCCAGAACCCTCAATTCCTGTAACCAATACCCTCACTCCCTGTAACCCAGAACCCTCACTCCCTGTCACTCAGACACTCACTCCCTGTAACTGAACCCCCACTCACTGTAACCCAGACCCTCACTCCCTGTAATCCAGACCCTCGCTCCCTGTAACCCAGACATTCATTCCCTGTAACCTAACCCCCACTCCCGATAACCTAAACCCTCACTCCCTGAAACACAGACTCCCACTCCCTGTAACCTAAACCCTCACTTCCTGTAACCCAACCCTCATTCCCTTTAACCTAACCCCCAGTCCATGGAACCCAGACCCTCACCCCCTGTAACACAGACACTCACTCCCTGTAACCTAACCCCCACTCCCTGTAACCTAAACACTCACTCCCTGTAACCCAGACCCTCACTCCCTGTAACCTAAACCCTCACTCCCTGTAACCCAAACACACATTTCCTGTAACCTAAATCCTCACTCCCTGTAACCCAGACCCTCACTCCCTGTAACCCAGACACACACTCTCTGTAACCTAAACCCTCACTACCTGTAATCCAGACCCTCACTCCCTGTAACCCAGACACTCATTCCCTGTAACCTAACCCCCACTCCCTGTAACCTAAACCCTCACTCCCTGTAACCTAAACCCTCACTCCCTGTTACCCAGACACTCACTCCCTATAACGCAAACCCTCACTACCTGTAACCCACACACTCACTCCCTGTAACCCAGACCCTCACTCCCTGTAACCTAATCCCCACTCCCTGTAACCTCTACCCTCACTACCTGTAACCTAAACCCTCACTCCCTGTAACCCAGACCCTCACTCCCTGTAACCTAAACCCTCACTCCCTGTAACCCAGACACTCACTCCCTCTAACGCAAACCCTCACTCCCTGTAACCCAGATCCTCACTCCCTGTAACCTAAACCCTCACTACCTGTAATCCAGACCCTCACTCCCTGTAACCTAACCCCCACTCCCTGTAACCTAAACCCTCACTCCCTGCAACCTAAACCCTCACTCCCTGTAACCCAGACCCTCACTCCCTATAACCTAAACCCTCACTCCCGTAACCCAGACACTCACTCCCTGTAACGCAAACCCTCACTCCCTATAACCCAGATCCTCACTCCCTGTAACCTAAACCCTCACTCCCTGTAACCCGACCCTCACTCCCTGTAACCCAGACACTCACTCCCTGTTACCTAAACCCTCACTCCCTGTTACCTAAACCCTCACTCCCTGTAACCTAGACACTCACTCCCTGTAACCCAGAACCCTCAATTCCTGTAACCAATACCCTCACTCCCTGTAACCCAGAACCCTCACTCCCTGTCACTCAGACACTCACTCCCTGTAACTGAACCCCCACTCACTGTAACCCAGACCCTCACTCCCTGTAATCCAGACCCTCGCTCCCTGTAACCCAGACATTCATTCCCTGTAACCTAACCCCCACTCCCGATAACCTAAACCCTCACTCCCTGAAACACAGACTCCCACTCCCTGTAACCTAAACCCTCACTTCCTGTAACCCAACCCTCATTCCCTTTAACCTAACCCCCAGTCCATGGAACCCAGACCCTCACCCCCTGTAACCTAGACCCTCACTCCCTGTAACCCAGACCCTCGCTCCCTGTAACCCGACCCTCACTCCCTGTAATCCAGACCTTCGCTCCCTGTAACCCAGACATTCATTCCCTGTAACCTAACCCCCACTCCCGGTAACCTAAACCCTCACTCCCTGAAACACAGACTCCCACTCCCTGTAACCTAAACCCTCACTTCCTGTAACCCAACCCTCACTCCCTTTAACCTAACCCCCAGTCTATGGAACCCAGACCATCACTCCCTGTAACCCAAACACACACTCCCTGTAACGTAAACCCTCATTTCCTGTAACCCAGACCCTCACTCCCAGTAACCCAAACACACACTCCCTGTAACCCAGACCCTCACTCCCTGTAACCCAGACCCTCACTCCCTGTTACCTAAACCCTCACTCCCTGTAACCTAGACACTCACTCCCTGTAACCTAACCCCCACTCCCTGTAACCTAAACCCTCACTTCCTGTAACCCAGAACCCTCAATTCCTGTAACCCAGACCCTCACTCCGTATAACCCAGACACTCACTCCCTGTAACCTAACCCCCACTCCCTGTAACCCAGACCCGCACTCCTTGTAACCCAGAACCCTCACTCCCTGTAACCCAGACACTCACTCCCTGTAAACCAGAACCCCCACTCCCTGTAACCCAGACCCTCATTCCTGTAACCTAGACCCTCACTCCCTGTAACCCAGAACCTCACTCCAGTAACCCAAACCCTAACCCCTGTAACCCAGATTCACACTCCCTGTAACCCTGACCTTCACGCACTGTAACACAAACCCTCTCCTGTAACTCAGACCCCACTCTTGGTAACCCAAACCTCACTCCCTGAAACGCAGGACCTCACTCCCTGAAACGCAGGACCTCACTATCTGTAACACAGACCCTGGCTCCCTACAACTCAGACCCTTACTCCCTGTAACCTAACTGTCACTCCCTGTAACTCAGACCCTCACTCCATGTAACGCAGAAACGCACTCCCTGTAACTCAGATGCTCACTCCCTGTAACCCAAGCCCTCATTCCCTGTAATACAAACTCTCATTTCCTGTAACTCAGACGCTCACATCCCTGTAACCCAAACCCTATTCCCTGTAACTCAGTCCCTCACTCCCTGTAACTTAGACCCTCACTCCCTGTTACCAAGACCCTCACTCACCGTAACACAGACCCTCACTCCCTGTAACCTAAACCCTCACTCCCTGTAACACAGACCTTCACTCATTGTAACCCAGGACCTCACTCCCTGTAACCCAGAACCCTCACTCCTTGTAACCTAAACCCTCACTATCTGTAACACAGACCCTGGCTCCCTGTAACCTAAACCCTCACTCTCTGTAACTTAACCCTCACTCCCTTTAACCTAACCCCCAGTCCATGGAACCCAGACCCTCACTCCCTGTAACCCAGACCCTCACTCCCTGTAACCTAAACCCTCACTCCCTGTAACCCAGACCCTCACTCCCAGTAACCCAAACACACACTCCCTGTAACCCAGACACTCACTCCCTGTAACCCAGACCCTCACTCCCTGTTACCTAAACCCTCACTCCCTGTAATCTAACCCTCACTCCCTGTAACCTAAACCCTCACTCCCTGTAACATAGACCCTCACTCCCTATAACCCAGACACTCACTCCCTGTAACCTAACCCCCACTCCCTGTAACCCAGACCCGCACTCCTTGTAACCCAGAACCCTCACTCCCTGTCACCCAGACACTCACTCCCTGTAACTTAACCCCCACTCACTGTAACCCAGACCCTCACTCCCTGTAACCTAGACCCTCACTCGCTGTCACCCAGACACTCACTCCCTGTAACCTAACCCCCAAACCCTCTAACCTAACCCCCACTCCCTGTAACCGAAACCCTCACTTTTTGTAACCCAGAACTCCCACTCCCTGTAACCCAGACCCGTACTCCTTGTAACCCAGAACCCTCACTCCCTGTAACTTAACCCCCACTCACTTCCTGTCACCCAGACGCTCACTCCCTGTAACCTAACCCCCACTCCCAGCAACCCAGAACCTCACTCTTTGTAACCCAGACCCCTAAATCTCTGTAACCCAGAACCCTCACTCCCTGTCACCCAGACATTCACTCCCTGTAACCGAAATACTCACTCCCTGTAACCCAGACCCTCAATCCCTGTAACCTAGACCCTCACTCCCTGAAACCCAGGGCCTCACTATCTGTAACACTGACCCTGGCTCCCTACAACTCAGACCCTCACTCCCTGTAACCTAACCGTCACTCCCTGTAACTCAGACCCTCACTCCATGTAACGCAGAAACGCACTCCCTGTAACTCAGATGCTCACTCCATGTAACCCAAGCCCTCACTCCCTGTAACTCAAACTCTCATTCCCTGTAACTCAGACGCTCACATCCCTGTAACCCAAACCCTATTCCCTGTAACTCAGTCCCTCACTCCCTGTTCCTTAGACCCTCACTCCCTGTACCAAGACCCTCACTCCTTGTAACCCAGACCCTCACTCCCTGTAACCTAGACCCTCACTCCCTGTAATGCGGACACTCACTCCCTGTAACCTAACCCCCACTCCCTGTAACCCAGACCCTCACTCTCTGTAACGCAAATCCTCAACTCCTGTAACCCAGATTCTCACTCCCTGTAACCCTGACCTTCACGCCCTGTAACACAAACCCACTCCCTGTAACTCAGACCCCACTCCCTGTAACCCAGACTTCAATCCCTGTAACCGAGACCCTCACTCCCTATAACTCAGGACCTCACTCCCTGTAACCCAGAACCCTCACTCCTTGTAACCTAAACCCTCACTACCTGTAACACAGACCCTGGCTCCCTGTAACCCAGACCCGTACTCCTTGTAACCCAGAACCCTCACGCCCTGTAACTTAACCCCCACTTACTCCCTGTCACCCAGACGCTCACTCCCTGTAACCTAACCCCCACTCCCAGGAACCCAGAACCTCACTCTTTGTAACCCAGACCCCTTAATCTCTGTAACCCAGAGCCCTCACTCCCTGTCACCCAGACATTCACTCCCTGTAACCGAAACACTCACACCCTGTAACCCAGACCCTCACTCGCTGTCACCCAGACACTGACTCCTGTAACCTAACCCCCAAACCCTCTAACCTAACCCCCACTCCCTGTAACCTAAACCCTCACTTTCTGTAACCCAGAACCTCACTCCCTGTAATGCAGACCCTCACTTCCTGTAACCCAGAACCCTCAATTCCTGTAACCTAAACCTTCACTCCCTGTAACCCAGACCCTCACTCCCTGTCACCCAGACACTCACTCCCTGTAACCTAACCCCCACTCCCAGGAACCCAGAACCTCACTCTCTGTAACCCAGACCCCTTAATCTCTGTAACCCAGAACCCTCACTCCCTGTCACCCAGACATTCACACCCTGTCACCCAAACCCTCACTCCCTGTAACCCAGACCCTCACTCCCTGTAACCTAACCCCCTCTCCCAGTAACCCAGCACCTCACTCCCTGTAAACCAGAACCCCCACTCCCTGTAAACCAGACCCTCAATCCCTGTAACCTAGACCCTCACTCCCTGTAACCCAGAACCTCACTCCCTGTAACCCAAACCCTAACCCCTGTAACCCAGATTCTCACTCCCTGTAACCCTGACCTTCACGCACTGTAACACAAACCCTCTCCCTGTAACTCAGACCCCACTCCCTGTAACCCAGACCTCACTCCCTGTAACCCAGGACCTCACTCCCTGAAACCCAGGGCCTCACTATCTGTAACACTGACCCTGGCTCCCTACAACTCAGACCCTCACTCCCTGTAACCTAACCGTCACTCCCTGTAACTCAGACCCTCACTCCATGTAACGCAGAAACGCACTCCCTGTAACTCAGATGCTCACTCTATGTAACCCAAGCCCTCACTCCCTGTAATTCAAACTCTTATTCCCTGTAACTCAGACGCTCACATCCCTGTAACCCAAACCCTATTCCCTGTAACTCAGTCCCTCACTCCCTGTAACTTAGACCCTCACTCCCTGTACCAAGACCCTCACTCCCCGTAACACAGACCCTCACTCCCTGTAACCTAACCGTCACTCCCTGTAACTCAGACCCTCACTCCATGTAATGCAGAAACGCACTCCCTGTAACTCAGATGCTCACTCCATGTAACCCAAGCCCTCACTCCCTGTAACTCAAACTCTCATTCCCTGTAACTCAGACGCTCACATCCCTGTAACCCAAACCCTATTCCCTGTAACTCAGTCCCTCACTCCCTGTAACTTAGACCCTCACTCCCTGTACCAAGACCCTCACTCCCCGTAACACAGACCCTCACTCCCTGTAACCTAGACCCTCACTCCCTGTAAGCCAGACACTCACTCCTTGTAACCCAGACCCTCACTCCCTGTAACCTAAACCCTCACTCCCTGTAACCTAGACCCTCACTCCCTGTAATGCGGACACTCACTCCCTGTAACCTAACCCCCACTCCCTGTAACCCAGACCCTCACTCTCTGTAACGCAAATCCTCAACTCCTGTAACCCAGATTCTCACTCCCTGTAACCCTGACCTTCACGCCCTGTAACACAAACCCACTCCCTGTAACTCAGACCCCACTCCCTGTAACCCAGACCTCAATCCCTGTAACCGAGACCCTCACTCCCTATAACTCAGGACCTCACTCCCTGTAACCCAGAACCCTCACTCCTTGTAACCTAAACCCTCACTACCTGTAACACAGACCCTGGCTCCCTGTAACTCAGACCCTCACTCCCTGTAACCAAGACCCTCACTCCCTCTCACACAGACCCTCACACCCTGTAATTCGGACCCTCACTCCCTGTAACTCAAACCCTCACTCCCTAAAGTTCAGACCCTCACACCCTGTAACTCAGACCCTCACTCCCTGTAATCAAGGCCCTCACTCCCTGTAATGCAGACCGTCACTCCCTCTAATCCTGACGGTCACTCCCTGTAACCCAAACACTCATTCCCTGTAATCAAACCCTCATCCCCTGTAACACAGACCCTCACTCCCTGTAACACAGACCCTCACTCCCTGTAACCCAAACCCTCATTCCCTGTAACTCAGACCCTCACTCCCTGTAACCCAAACCCTAACCCCTGTAACCCAGATTCTCACTCCCTGTAACCCTGACCTTCACGCACTGTAACACAAACCCTCTCCCTGTAACTCAGACCCCACTCCCTGTAACCCAGACCTCACTCCCTGTAACCCAGGACCTCACTCCCTGAAACCCAGGGCCTCACTATCTGTAACACTGACCCTGGCTCCCTACAACTCAGACCCTCACTCCCTGTAACCTAACCGTCACTCCCTGTAACTCAGACCCTCACTCCATGTAACGCAGAAACGCACTCCCTGTAACTCAGATGCTCACTCTATGTAACCCAAGCCCTCACTCCCTGTAATTCAAACTCTTATTCCCTGTAACTCAGACGCTCACATCCCTGTAACCCAAACCCTATTCCCTGTAACTCAGTCCCTCACTCCCTGTAACTTAGACCCTCACTCCCTGTACCAAGACCCTCACTCCCCGTAACACAGACCCTCACTCCCTGTAACCTAACCGTCACTCCCTGTAACTCAGACCCTCACTCCATGTAACGCAGAAACGCACTCCCTGTAACTCAGATGCTCACTCCATGTAACCCAAGCCCTCACTCCCTGTAACTCAAACTCTCATTCCCTGTAACTCAGACGCTCACATCCCTGTAACCCAAACCCTATTCCCTGTAACTCAGTCCCTCACTCCCTGTAACTTAGACCCTCACTCCCTGTACCAAGACCCTCACTCCTTGTAACCCAGACCCTCACTCCCTGTAACCTAGACCCTCACTCCCTGTAATGCGGACACTCACTCCCTGTAACCTAACCCCCACTCCCTGTAACCCAGACCCTCACTCTCTGTAACGCAAATCCTCAACTCCTGTAACCCAGATTCTCACTCCCTGTAACCCAAACACACACTCCCTGTAACGTAAACCCTCATTTCCTGTAACCCAGACCCTCACTCCCAGTAACCCAAACACACACTCCCTGTAACCCAGACCCTCACTCCCTGTAACCCAGACCCTCACTCCCTGTTACCTAAACCCTCACTCCCTGTAACCTAGACACTCACTCCCTGTAACCTAACCCCCACTCCCTGTAACCTAAACCCTCACTTCCTGTAACCCAGAACCCTCAATTCCTGTAACCCAGACCCTCACTCCGTATAACCCAGACACTCACTCCCTGTAACCTAACCCCCACTCCCTGTAACCCAGACCCGCACTCCTTGTAACCCAGAACCCTCACTCCCTGTAACCCAGACACTCACTCCCTGTAAACCAGAACCCCCACTCCCTGTAACCCAGACCCTCATTCCTGTAACCTAGACCCTCACTCCCTGTAACCCAGAACCTCACTCCAGTAACCCAAACCCTAACCCCTGTAACCCAGATTCTCACTCCCTGTAACCCTGACCTTCACGCACTGTAACACAAACCCTCTCCTGTAACTCAGACCCCACTCTTGGTAACCCAAACCTCACTCCCTGAAACGCAGGACCTCACTCCCTGAAACGCAGGACCTCACTATCTGTAACACAGACCCTGGCTCCCTACAACTCAGACCCTTACTCCCTGTAACCTAACTGTCACTCCCTGTAACTCAGACCCTCACTCCATGTAACGCAGAAACGCACTCCCTGTAACTCAGATGCTCACTCCCTGTAACCCAAGCCCTCATTCCCTGTAATACAAACTCTCATTCCCTGTAACTCAGACGCTCACATCCCTGTAACCCAAACCCTATTCCCTGTAACTCAGTCCCTCACTGCCTGTAACTTAGACCCTCACTCCCTGTTACCAAGACCCTCACTCACCATAACACAGACCCTCACTCCCTGTAACCTAAACCCTCACTCCCTGTAACACAGACCTTCACTCATTGTAACCCAGGACCTCACTCCCTGTAACCCAGAACCCTCACTCCTTGTAACCTAAACCCTCACTATCTGTAACACAGACCCTGGCTCCCTGTAACCTAAACCCTCACTCTCTGTAACTTAACCCTCACTCCCTTTAACCTAACCCCCAGTCCATGGAACCCAGACCCTCACTCCCTGTAACCCAGACCCTCACTCCCTGTAACCTAAACCCTCACTCCCTGTAACCCAGACCCTCACTCCCAGTAACCCAAACACACACTCCCTGTAACCCAGACACTCACTCCCTGTAACCCAGACCCTCACTCCCTGTTACCTAAACCCTCACTCCCTGTAATCTAACCCTCACTCCCTGTAACCTAAACCCTCACTCCCTGTAACATAGACCCTCACTCCCTATAACCCAGACACTCACTCCCTGTAACCTAACCCCCACTCCCTGTAACCCAGACCCGCACTCCTTGTAACCCAGAACCCTCACTCCCTGTCACCCAGACACTCACTCCCTGTAACTTAACCCCCACTCACTGTAACCCAGACCCTCACTCCCTGTAACCTAGACCCTCACTCGCTGTCACCCAGACACTCACTCCCTGTAACCTAACCCCCAAACCCTCTATCCTAACCCCCACTCCCTGTAACCGAAACCCTCACTTTTTGTAACCCAGAACTCCCACTCCCTGTAACCCAGACCCGTACTCCTTGTAACCCAGAACCCTCACTCCCTGTAACTTAACCCCCACTCACTCCCTGTCACCCAGACGCTCACTCCCTGTAACCTAACCCCCACTCCCAGCAACCCAGAACCTCACTCTTTGTAACCCAGACCCCGAAATCTCTGTAACCCAGAACCCTCACTCCCTGTCACCCAGACATTCACTCCCTGTAACCGAAATACTCACTCCCTGTAACCCAGACCCTCAATCCCTGTAACCTAGACCCTCACTCCCTGAAACCCAGGGCCTCACTATCTGTAACACTGACCCTGGCTCCCTACAACTCAGACCCTCACTCCCTGTAACCTAACCGTCACTCCCTGTAACTCAGACCCTCACTCCATGTAACGCAGAAACGCACTCCCTGTAACTCAGATGCTCACTCCATGTAACCCAAGCCCTCACTCCCTGTAACTCAAACTCTAATTCCCTGTAACTCAGACGCTCACATCCCTGTAACCCAAACCCTATTCCCTGTAACTCAGTCCCTCACTCCCTGTTCCTTAGACCCTCACTCCCTGTACCAAGACCCTCACTCCTTGTAACCCAGACCCTCACTCCCTGTAACCTAGACCCTCACTCCCTGTAATGCGGACACTCACTCCCTGTAACCTAACCCCCACTCCCTGTAACCCAGACCCTCACTCTCTGTAACGCAAATCCTCAACTCCTGTAACCCAGATTCTCACTCCCTGTAACCCTGACCTTCACGCCCTGTAACACAAACCCACTCCCTGTAACTCAGACCCCACTCCCTGTAACCCAGACTTCAATCCCTGTAACCGAGACCCTCACTCCCTATAACTCAGGACCTCACTCCCTGTAACCCAGAACCCTCACTCCTTGTAACCTAAACCCTCACTACCTGTAACACAGACCCTGGCTCCCTGTAACCCAGACCCGTACTCCTTGTAACCCAGAACCCTCACGCCCTGTAACTTAACCCCCACTTACTCCCTGTCACCCAGACGCTCACTCCCTGTAACCTAACCCCCACTCCCAGGAACCCAGAACCTCACTCTTTGTAACCCAGACCCCTTAATCTCTGTAACCCAGAGCCCTCACTCCCTGTCACCCAGACATTCACTCCCTGTAACCGAAACACTCACACCCTGTAACCCAGACCCTCACTCGCTGTCACCCAGACACTGACTCCTGTAACCTAACCCCCAAACCCTCTAACCTAACCCCCACTCCCTGTAACCTAAACCCTCACTTTCTGTAACCCAGAACCTCACTCCCTGTAATGCAGACCCTCACTTCCTGTAACCCAGAACCCTCAATTCCTGTAACCTAAACCTTCACTCCCTGTAACCCAGACCCTCACTCCCTGTCACCCAGACACTCACTCCCTGTAACCTAACCCCCACTCCCAGGAACCCAGAACCTCACTCTCTGTAACCCAGACCCCTTAATCTCTGTAACCCAGAACCCTCACTCCCTGTCACCCAGACATTCACACCCTGTCACCCAAACCCTCACTCCCTGTAACCCAGACCCTCACTCCCTGTAACCTAACCCCCTCTCCCAGTAACCCAGCACCTCACTCCCTGTAAACCAGAACCCCCACTCCCTGTAAACCAGACCCTCAATCCCTGTAACCTAGACCCTCACTCCCTGTAACCCAGAACCTCACTCCCTGTAACCCAAACCCTAACCCCTGTAACCCAGATTCTCACTCCCTGTAACCCTGACCTTCACGCACTGTAACACAAACCCTCTCCCTGTAACTCAGACCCCACTCCCTGTAACCCAGACCTCACTCCCTGTAACCCAGGACCTCACTCCCTGAAACCCAGGGCCTCACTATCTGTAACACTGACCCTGGCTCCCTACAACTCAGACCCTCACTCCCTGTAACCTAACCGTCACTCCCTGTAACTCAGACCCTCACTCCATGTAACGCAGAAACGCACTCCCTGTAACTCAGATGCTCACTCTATGTAACCCAAGCCCTCACTCCCTGTAATTCAAACTCTTATTCCCTGTAACTCAGACGCTCACATCCCTGTAACCCAAACCCTATTCCCTGTAACTCAGTCCCTCACTCCCTGTAACTTAGACCCTCACTCCCTGTACCAAGACCCTCACTCCCCGTAACACAGACCCTCACTCCCTGTAACCTAACCGTCACTCCCTGTAACTCAGACCCTCACTCCATGTAACGCAGAAACGCACTCCCTGTAACTCAGATGCTCACTCCATGTAACCCAAGCCCTCACTCCCTGTAACTCAAACTCTCATTCCCTGTAACTCAGACGCTCACATCCCTGTAACCCAAACCCTATTCCCTGTAACTCAGTCCCTCACTCCCTGTAACTTAGACCCTCACTCCCTGTACCAAGACCCTCACTCCTTGTAACCCAGACCCTCACTCCCTGTAACCTAGACCCTCACTCCCTGTAATGCGGACACTCACTCCCTGTAACCTAACCCCCACTCCCTGTAACCCAGACCCTCACTCTCTGTAACGCAAATCCTCAACTCCTGTAACCCAGATTCTCACTCCCTGTAACCCTGACCTTCACGCCCTGTAACACAAACCCACTCCCTGTAACTCAGACCCCACTCCCTGTAACCCAGACTTCAATCCCTGTAACCGAGACCCTCACTCCCTATAACTCAGGACCTCACTCCCTGTAACCCAGAACCCTCACTCCTTGTAACCTAAACCCTCACTACCTGTAACACAGACCCTGGCTCCCTGTAACCCAGACCCGTACTCCTTGTAACCCAGAACCCTCACGCCCTGTAACTTAACCCCCACTTACTCCCTGTCACCCAGACGCTCACTCCCTGTAACCTAACCCCCACTCCCAGGAACCCAGAACCTCACTCTTTGTAACCCAGACCCCTTAATCTCTGTAACCCAGAGCCCTCACTCCCTGTCACCCAGACATTCACTCCCTGTAACCGAAACACTCACACCCTGTAACCCAGACCCTCACTCGCTGTCACCCAGACACTGACTCCTGTAACCTAACCCCCAAACCCTCTAACCTAACCCCCACTCCCTGTAACCTAAACCCTCACTTTCTGTAACCCAGAACCTCACTCCCTGTAATGCAGACCCTCACTTCCTGTAACCCAGAACCCTCAATTCCTGTAACCTAAACCTTCACTCCCTGTAACCCAGACCCTCACTCCCTGTCACCCAGACACTCACTCCCTGTAACCTAACCCCCACTCCCAGGAACCCAGAACCTCACTCTCTGTAACCCAGACCCCTTAATCTCTGTAACCCAGAACCCTCACTCCCTGTCACCCAGACATTCACACCCTGTCACCCAAACCCTCACTCCCTGTAACCCAGACCCTCACTCCCTGTAACCTAACCCCCTCTCCCAGTAACCCAGCATCTCACTCCCTGTAAACCAGAACCCCCACTCCCTGTAAACCAGATCCTCAATCCCTGTAACCTAGACCCTCACTCCCTGTAACCCAGAACCTCACTCCCTGTAACCCAAACCCTAACCCCTGTAACCCAGATTCTCACTCCCTGTAACCCTGACCTTCACGCACTGTAACACAAACCCTCTCCCTGTAACTCAGACCCCACTCCCTGTAACCCAGACCTCACTCCCTGTAACCCAGGACCTCACTCCCTGAAACCCAGGGCCTCACTATCTGTAACACTGACCCTGGCTCCCTACAACTCAGACCCTCACTCCCTGTAACCTAACCGTCACTCCCTGTAACTCAGACCCTCACTCCATGTAACGCAGAAACGCACTCCCTGTAACTCAGATGCTCACTCTATGTAACCCAAGCCCTCACTCCCTGTAATTCAAACTCTTATTCCCTGTAACTCAGACGCTCACATCCCTGTAACCCAAACCCTATTCCCTGTAACTCAGTCCCTCACTCCCTGTAACTTAGACCCTCACTCCCTGTACCAAGACCCTCACTCCCCGTAACACAGACCCTCACTCCCTGTAACCTAACCGTCACTCCCTGTAACTCAGACCCTCACTCCATGTAACGCAGAAACGCACTCCCTGTAACTCAGATGCTCACTCCATGTAACCCAAGCCCACACTCCCTGTAACTCAAACTCTCATTCCCTGTAACTCAGACGCTCACATCCCTGTAACCCAAACCCTATTCCCTGTAACTCAGTCCCTCACTCCCTGTAACTTAGACCCTCACTCCCTGTACCAAGACCCTCACTCCCCGTAACACAGACCCTCACTCCCTGTAACCTAAACCCTCACTCCCTGTAAGCCAGAAACTCACTCCTTGTAACCCAGACCCTCACTCCCTGTAACCTAAACCCTCACTCCCTGTAACCTAGACCCTCACTCCCTGTAATGCGGACACTCACTCCCTGTAACCTAACCCCCACTCCCTGTAACCCAGACCCTCACTCTCTGTAACGCAAATCCTCAACTCCTGTAACCCAGATTCTCACTCCCTGTAACCCTGACCTTCACGCCCTGTAACACAAACCCACTCCCTGTAACTCAGACCCCACTCCCTGTAACCCAGACCTCAATCCCTGTAACCGAGACCCTCACTCCCTGTAACAGAACCCCCACTCCCTGTAACTTAACCCCCACTCCCTGTCACCCAAACACACATTCCCTGTAACTTAACCCCAACTCCCTGTAACCCAGGAGGACCTCACTCCCTGTAACCCAGAACCCTCACTCCTTGTAACCTAAACCCTCACTACCTGTAACACAGACCCTGGCTCCCTGTAACTCAGACCCTCACTCCCTGTAACCAAGACCCTCACTCCCTCTCACACAGACCCTCACACCCTGTAATTCGGACCCTCACTCCCTGTAACTCAAACCCTCACTCCCTAAAGTTCAGACCCTCACACCCTGTAACTCAGACCCTCACTCCCTGTAATCAAGGCCCTCACTCCCTGTAATGCAGACCGTCACTCCCTCTAATCCTGACCGTCACTCCCTGTAACCCAAACACTCACTCCCTGTAATCAAACCCTCATTCCCTGTAACACAGACCCTCACTCCCTGTAACACAGACCCTCATTCCCTGTAACTCAGACCATCACTCCCTGTAACCCAGACCGTCACTCGCTGTCCCCCAGACACTCACTCCCTGTAACCTAATCCCCACTCCCAGTAACCCAGGACCTCACTCCCTGTAACCCAGAACCCTCACTCCTTGTAGCCTAAACCCTCACTACCTGTAACACAGACCCTGGCTCCCTGTAACACAGACCCTCACTCCCTGTAACCCAGACACTCACTCTCAGTAACCCAAACACTCACTCCCTGTAACCTAACCCCCACTCCATGTAATCTAAACCCTCACTCCCTGTAACCTAAACCCTCACTCCCTGTAACCCAGACCCTCACTCCCTGTAACCCAGACATTCATTCCCTGTAACCTAAACCCTCACTCCCTGTAACCTAAACCCTCACTCCCTGTAACCCAGACCCTCACTACCTGTAACCCAGACATTCATTCCCTGTAACCTAAACCCTCACTCCCTGTAACCTAAACCCTCACTCCCTGTAACCCAGACACTCACTCGCTGTAATGCAAACCCTCACACCCTGTAACCCAGACCCTCACTACCTGGAACCCAGACATTCATTCCCTGTAACCTAAACCCTCACTCCCTGTAACTCAGACACTCACTCGCTGTAATGCAAACCCTCACTCCCTGTAACCCAGACCTTCACTCCCTGTAACCCAGACACTCACTCCCTGTAACCTAACCTCCAATGCCTATAACCTAAACCCTCACTCCCGGTAACCCAGACCTTCACTCCCTGTAACCCAGACATTCACTCCCTGTAACCTAACCCCCAATGCCTATAACCTAAACCCTCACTCCCTGTAACTCAGACCCTCACTCCCTGTAACCCAGACACTCTCCCTGTAACCTAACCCCTAATGCCTATAACCTAAACCCTCACTCCCTGTAACCCAGACCTGCACTCCCTGTAACCCAGACACTCACTCCCTGTTACCTAACCCCCAATGCCTGTAACCTAAACCCTCACTCCCTGTAACCCAGACACTCACTCCCTGTAATCTAAACCCTCACTCCCTGTAACAGAACCCCCACTCCCTGTAACCTAACCCCCACTCCCTGTCACCCAAACACACATTCCCTGTAACTTAACCCCAACTCCCTGTAAGCTAGACCCTCACTCCCTGTAACCCAGACCCTGACTCCCTGTAACCAAAACACTCACTTCCTGTCACCCAGACACTCACACCCTGTAACCTAACCCCAACTCCCAGTAACCTAAACCCTCACTTCCTGTAACCCAGAACCTCACTCTCTGTAACCCAGAACCCTCACTCCCTGTAACCCAGACCCTCTCTCCCTGTAACTCAGACCCCAAAACCTTGTAAGCTAAACCCTCACTCCCTGTAACCCAGACCCTCACTCCCTGTAACCCAGAAACACACTCCCTGTAACCTAGACCCTTACTCCCTGTAACCCAGAACCCTCATCCCCTGTAACCTAGACCCTCACTCCCTATAATCCAAACCCTCACCCCCAGTAACCCAGATTCTCACTCCCTGTAACCCTGACCTTCACGCCGTGTAACACAAACCCTCTCCCTGTAACTCAGACCCCACTCCCTGTAACCCAGACCTCAATCCCTGTAACCGAGACCCTCACTCCCTTTAACCCAGGACCTCACGCCCTGTAACCCAGAACCCTCACTCCTTGTAACCTAAACCCTCATTACTTGTAACACAGACCCTGGCTCCCTGTAACTCAGACCCACACTCCCTGTAACCAAGACCCTCACTCCCTCTCACACAGACCCTCACACACTGTAACTCGGACCCTCACTCCCTGTAACTCAGACACTCACTCCCAGTAACCCAAACCCTCACTCCCCAAAGCTCAGACCCTCACACCCTGTAACGCAGACCCTCACTCCCTGTAACCCAGACCGTCACTCTCTGTAACCCTAACCCTCATTCCCTGTAACCCAAACCCTCATTCCCTGTAGCTCAGACCCTCACTCCCAGTAACCCAGACCCTCACTCCCTGTCCCCCATACACTCACTCCCTGTAACCTAGCCCCCACTCCCAGTAACCCAGGTCCTCACTTCCTGTAACCCAGAACCCTCACTCCTTGTAGTCTAAACCCTCACTACCTGTAACACAGACCCTGGCTCCCTGTAACTCAGACCCTCACTCCCTATAACCAAGACCCTCACTTCCTGTAACCCAAACCCTCACTCCCTGTAACTCAGACCCTCACTCCCTGTAACCCAAACCCTCACTCCCTGTAACCCAAACCCTCATTCCCTGTAACTCAGATCCTCACTCCCAGTAACGCAAACCCTCACCCCCGTAACTCAAATCCTCACTCCCTGTAACCCAGAACCTCACTCCCTGTAACACAGACCTTCACTCCCTGTAACACAATCCAACATTCCCTGTAACTCAGACCCTCACTCCCTGTAACCAAGATCCTCACTCCCTGTCACACAGACCCTCACACGCTGTACGTAGGACCCGCGCTCCCTGTAACTCAGATCCTCACTCCCTGTAACCCGACCCTCACTCCCTATAACTCAGACCCTCACTCCCTGTAACCAAGACCCTCACTTCCTGTAACACAGACCCTCACTCCCCGTAACTCAGACCCTCACTCCCTGTAACTCAGACCCTCACTCCCTGTAACCCAGACCCTCACTCCCTGTAACCCATACCCTCAATCTCTGTAACCAACACCCTCACTCCCTATAACTCAGACACTCACACCCTGAAACTCAGACCCTCACTCCCTGTAACCCAAACCCTCATTCCCTGTAACTCAGACCCTCACTCCCTGTAACCCAGACCGTCACTCGCTGTCCCCCAGACACTCACTCCCTGTAACCTAATCCCCACTCCCAGTAACCCAGGACCTCACTCCCTGTAACCCAGAACCCTCACTCCTTGTAGCCTAAACCCTCACTACCTGTAACACAGACCCTGGCTCCCTGTAACTCAGACCCTCACTCTCTGTAACCAAGACCCTCACTCCCTCTAACCCAGACCGTCACTCCCAGTAACCCAAACCCTCACTCCCTGTATTCAAACCCTCACTCCGTGTAACCCAGACCCTCATTCCCTGTAACTCAGACCCTCACTCCCTGTAACCCAGACCGTCACTCGCTGTCCCCCAGACACTCACTCCCTGTAACCTAATCCCCACTCCCAGTAACCCAGGACCTCACTCCCTGTAACCCAGAACCCTCACTCCTTGTAGCCTAAACCCTCACTACCTGTAACACAGACCCTGGCTCCCTGTAACTCAGACCCTCACTCTCTGTAACCAAGACCCTCAATCCCTCTAACCCAGACCGTCACTCCCAGTAACCCAAACCCTCACTCCCTGTATTCAAACCCTCACTCCGTGTAGCCCAGACCCTCACTCCCTGTAACACAGAACCTCACTCCCTGTAACCCAGACACTCAATCCCTGTAACCTAAACCCTCACTCCCTGTAACCTAAACCCTCACTCCCTGTAACTCAGACCCTCACTTCCTGTAACCCAGACACTCACTCCCTGAAACCTAAAACCCACTTCCTATTACCTAAACCCTCACTCCCTGTAACCTAGACCTTCACTCCCTGTAACCCAGACACTCACTCCCTGTAACCTAACCTCCAATGCCTATAACCTAAACCCTCACTCCCGGTAACCCAGACCTTCACTCCCTGTAACCCAGACATTCACTCCCTGTAACCTAACCCCCAATGCCTATAACCTAAACCCTCACTCCCTGTAACTCAGACCCTCACTCCCTGTAACCCAGACACTCACTCCCTGTTACCTAACCCCCAATGCCTGTAACCTAAACCCTCACTCCCTGTAACCCAGACACTCACTCCCTGTAACCCAGACACTCACTCCCTGTAATCTAAACCCTCACTCCCTGTAACAGAACCCCCACTCCCTGTAACCTAACCCCCACTCCCTGTCACCCAAACACACATTCCCTGTAACTTAACCCCAACTCCCTGTAAGCTAGACCCTCACTCCCTGTAACCCAGACCCTCACTCGCTGTAACCCAGACCCTGACTCCCTGTAACCAAAACACTCACTTCCTGTCACCCAGACACTCACACCCTGTAACCTAACCCCAACTCCCAGTAACCTAAACCCTCACTTCCTGTAACCCAGAACCTCACCTCCTGTAACCCAGACCCTCACGCCCTGTCACCCAGAACCTCACTCCCTGTAACCCAGACCCTCACTCCCTGTAACCCAGACCCTCACTCCCAGTCCCCCAGACACTCACTCCCTGTATCCTAACCCCCACTCCCAGTAACCCAGAACCTCACTCTCTGTAACCCAGACCCTCTCTCCCTGTAACTCAGACCCCAAAACCTTGTAAGCTAAACCCTCACTCCCTGTAACCCAGACCCTCACGCCCTGTAACCCAGAAACACACTCCCTGTAACCTAGACCCTTACTCCCTGTAACCCAGAACGCTCACCCCCTGTAAACCAGAACCCTCATCCCCTGTAACCTAGACCCTCACTCCCTGTAACCCAAACCCTCACCCCCAGTAACCCAGATTCTCACTCCCTGTAACCCTGACCTTCACGCCGTGTAACACAAACCCTCTCCCTGTAACTCAGACCCCACTCCCTGTAACCCAGACCTCAATCCCTGTAACCGAGACCCTCACTCCCTTTAACCCAGGACCTCACGCCCTGTACCCAAAACCCTCACTCCTTGTAACCTAAAGCCTCATTACTTGTAACACAGACCCTGGCTCCCTGTAACTCAGACCCACACTCCCTGTAACCAAGACCCTCACTCCCTCTCACACAGACCCTCACACACTGTAACTCGGACCCTCACTCCCTGTAACTCAGACACTCACTCCCAGTAACCCAAACCTCACTCCCCAAAGCTCAGACCCTCACACCCTGTAACGCAGACCCTCACTCCCTGTAACCCAGACCGTCACTCTCTGTAACCCTAACCCTCATTCCCTGTAACCCAAACCCTCATTCCCTGTAGCTCAGACCCTCACTCCCAGTAACCCAGACCCTCACTCCCTGTCCCCCAGACACTCACTCCCTGTAACCTAATCCCCACTCCCAGTAACCCAGGACCTCACTCCCTGTAACCCAGAACCCTCACTCCTTGTAGCCTAAACCCTCACTACCTGTAACACAGACCCTGGCTCCCTGTAACACAGACCCTCACTCCCTGTAACCCAGACACTCACTCTCAGTAACCCAAACACTCACTCCCTGTAACCTAACCCCCACTCCATGTAATCTAAACCCTCACTCCCTGTAACCTAAACCCTCACTCCCTGTAACCCAGACCCTCACTCCCTGTAACCCAGACATTCATTCCCTGTAACCTAAACCCTCACTCCCTGTAACCTAAACCCTCACTCCCTGTAACCCAGACCCTCACTACCTGTAACCCAGACATTCATTCCCTGTAACCTAAACCCTCACTCCCTGTAACCTAAACCCTCACTCCCTGTAACCCAGACACTCACTCGCTGTAATGCAAACCCTCACACCCTGTAACCCAGACCCTCACTACCTGGAACCCAGACATTCATTCCCTGTAACCTAAACCCTCACTCCCTGTAACTCAGACACTCACTCGCTGTAATGCAAACCCTCACTCCCTGTAACCCAGACCTTCACTCCCTGTAACCCAGACACTCACTCCCTGTAACCTAACCTCCAATGCCTATAACCTAAACCCTCACTCCCGGTAACCCAGACCTTCACTCCCTGTAACCCAGACATTCACTCCCTGTAACCTAACCCCCAATGCCTATAACCTAAACCCTCACTCCCTGTAACTCAGACCCTCACTCCCTGTAACCCAGACACTCTCCCTGTTACCTAACCCCCAATGCCTGTAACCTAAACCCTCACTCCCTGTAACCCAGACACTCACTCCCTGTAATCTAAACCCTCACTCCCTGTAACAGAACCCCCACTCCCTGTAACCTAACCCCCACTCCCTCTCACCCAAACACACATTCCCTGTAACTTAACCCCAACTCCCTGTAAGCTAGACCCTCACTCCCTGTAACCCAGACCCTGTCTCCCTGTAACCAAAACACTCACTTCCTGTCACCCAGACACTCACACCCTGTAACCTAACCCCAACTCCCAGTAACCTAAACCCTCACTTCCTGTAACCCAGAACCTCACTCTCTGTAACCCAGAACCCTCACTCCCTGTAACCCAGACCCTCTCTCCCTGTAACTCAGACCCCAAAACCTTGTAAGCTAAACCCTCACTCCCTGTAACCCAGACCCTCACTCCCTGTAACCCAGAAACACACTCCCTGTAACCTAGACCCTTACTCCCTGTAACCCAGAACGCTCACCCCCTGTAAACCAGAACCCTCATCCCCTGTAACCTAGACCCTCACTCCCTGTAATCCAAACCCTCACCCCCAGTAACCCAGATTCTCACTCCCTGTAACCCTGACCTTCACGCCGTGTAACACAAACCCTCTCCCTGTAACTCAGACCCCACTCCCTGTAACCCAGACCTCAATCCCTGTAACCGAGACCCTCACTCCCTTTAACCCAGGACCTCACGCCCTGTAACCCAGAACCCTCACTCCTTGTAACCTAAACCCTCATTACTTGTAACACAGACCCTGGCTCCCTGTAACTCAGACCCACACTCCCTGTAACCAAGACCCTCACTCCCTCTCACACAGACCCTCACACACTGTAACTCGGACCCTCACTCCCTGTAACTCAGACACTCACTCCCAGTAACCCAAACCCTCACTCCCCAAAGCTCAGACCCTCACACCCTGTAACGCAGACCCTCACTCCCTGTAACCCAGACCGTCACTCTCTGTAACCCTAACCCTCATTCCCTGTAACCCAAACCCTCATTCCCTGTAGCTCAGACCCTCACTCCCAGTAACCCAGACCCTCACTCCCTGTCCCCCATACACTCACTCCCTGTAACCTAGCCCCCACTCCCAGTAACCCAGGTCCTCACTTCCTGTAACCCAGAACCCTCACTCCTTGTAGTCTAAACCCTCACTACCTGTAACACAGACCCTGGCTCCCTGTAACTCAGACCCTCACTCCCTATAACCAAGACCCTCACTTCCTGTAACCCAAACCCTCACTCCCTGTAACTCAGACCCTCACTCCCTGTAACCCAAACCCTCACTCCCTGTAACCCAAACCCTCATTCCCTGTAACTCAGATCCTCACTCCCAGTAACGCAAACCCTCACCCCCGTAACTCAAATCCTCACTCCCTGTAACCCAGAACCTCACTCCCTGTAACACAGACCTTCACTCCCTGTAACACAATCCAACATTCCCTGTAACTCAGACCCTCACTCCCTGTAACCAAGATCCTCACTCCCTGTCACACAGACCCTCACACGCTGTACGTAGGACCCGCGCTCCCTGTAACTCAGATCCTCACTCCCTGTAACCCGACCCTCACTCCCTATAACTCAGACCCTCACTCCCTGTAACCAAGACCCTCACTTCCTGTAACACAGACCCTCACTCCCCGTAACTCAGACCCTCACTCCCTGTAACTCAGACCCTCACTCCCTGTAACCCAGACCCTCACTCCCTGTAACCCATACCCTCAATCTCTGTAACCAACACCCTCACTCCCTATAACTCAGACACTCACACCCTGAAACTCAGACCCTCACTCCCTGTAACCCAAACCCTCATTCCCTGTAACTCAGACCCTCACTCCCTGTAACCCAGACCGTCACTCGCTGTCCCCCAGACACTCACTCCCTGTAACCTAATCCCCACTCCCAGTAACCCAGGACCTCACTCCCTGTAACCCAGAACCCTCACTCCTTGTAGCCTAAACCCTCACTACCTGTAACACAGACCCTGGCTCCCTGTAACTCAGACCCTCACTCTCTGTAACCAAGACCCTCACTCCCTCTAACCCAGACCGTCACTCCCAGTAACCCAAACCCTCACTCCCTGTATTCAAACCCTCACTCCGTGTAACCCAGACCCTCATTCCCTGTAACTCAGACCCTCACTCCCTGTAACCCAGACCGTCACTCGCTGTCCCCCAGACACTCACTCCCTGTAACCTAATCCCCACTCCCAGTAACCCAGGACCTCACTCCCTGTAACCCAGAACCCTCACTCCTTGTAGCCTAAACCCTCACTACCTGTAACACAGACCCTGGCTCCCTGTAACTCAGACCCTCACTCTCTGTAACCAAGACCCTCAATCCCTCTAACCCAGACCGTCACTCCCAGTAACCCAAACCCTCACTCCCTGTATTCAAACCCTCACTCCGTGTAGCCCAGACCCTCACTCCCTGTAACACAGAACCTCACTCCCTGTAACCCAGACACTCAATCCCTGTAACCTAAACCCTCACTCCCTGTAACCTAAACCCTCACTCCCTGTAACTCAGACCCTCACTTCCTGTAACCCAGACACTCACTCCCTGAAACCTAAAACCCACTTCCTATTACCTAAACCCTCACTCCCTGTAACCCAGACCTTCACTCCCTGTAACCCAGACACTCACTCCCTGTAACCTAACCTCCAATGCCTATAACCTAAACCCTCACTCCCGGTAACCCAGACCTTCACTCCCTGTAACCCAGACATTCACTCCCTGTAACCTAACCCCCAATGCCTATAACCTAAACCCTCACTCCCTGTAACTCAGACCCTCACTCCCTGTAACCCAGACACTCACTCCCTGTTACCTAACCCCCAATGCCTGTAACCTAAACCCTCACTCCCTGTAACCCAGACACTCACTCCCTGTAACCCAGACACTCACTCCCTGTAATCTAAACCCTCACTCCCTGTAACAGAACCCCCACTCCCTGTAACCTAACCCCCACTCCCTGTCACCCAAACACACATTCCCTGTAACTTAACCCCAACTCCCTGTAAGCTAGACCCTCACTCCCTGTAACCCAGACCCTCACTCGCTGTAACCCAGACCCTGACTCCCTGTAACCAAAACACTCACTTCCTGTCACCCAGACACTCACACCCTGTAACCTAACCCCAACTCCCAGTAACCTAAACCCTCACTTCCTGTAACCCAGAACCTCACCTCCTGTAACCCAGACCCTCACGCCCTGTCACCCAGAACCTCACTCCCTGTAACCCAGACCCTCACTCCCTGTAACCCAGACCCTCACTCCCAGTCCCCCAGACACTCACTCCCTGTATCCTAACCTCCACTCCCAGTAACCCAGAACCTCACTCTCTGTAACCCAGAACCCTCACTCCCTGTAACCCAGACCCTCTCTCCCTGTAACTCAGACCCCAAAACCTTGTAAGCTAAACCCTCACTCCCTGTAACCCAGACCCTCACTCCCTGTAACCCAGAAACACACTCCCTGTAACCTAGACCCTTACTCCCTGTAACCCAGAATGCTCACCCCCTGTAAACCAGAACCCTCATCCCCTGTAACCTAGACCCTCACTCCCTGTAACCCAAACCCTCACCCCCAGTAACCCAGATTCTCACTCCCTGTAACCCTGACCTTCACGCCGTGTAACACAAACCCTCTCCCTGTAACTCAGACCCCACTCCCTGTAACCCAGACCTCAATCCCTGTAACCGAGACCCTCACTCCCTTTAACCCAGGACCTCACGCCCTGTACCCAAAACCCTCACTCCTTGTAACCTAAACCCTCATTACTTGTAACACAGACCCTGGCTCCCTGTAACTCAGACCCACACTCCCTGTAACCAAGACCCTCACTCCCTCTCACACAGACCCTCACACACTGTAACTCGGACCCTCACTCCCTGTAACTCAGACACTCACTCCCAGTAACCCAAACCTCACTCCCCAAAGCTCAGACCCTCACACCCTGTAACGCAGACCCTCACTCCCTGTAACCCAGACCGTCACTCTCTGTAACCCTAACCCTCATTCCCTGTAACCCAAACCCTCATTCCCTGTAGCTCAGACCCTCACTCCCAGTAACCCAGACCCTCACTCCCTGTCCCCCATACACTCACTCCTTGTAACCTAGCCCCCACTCCCAGTAACCCAGGTCCTCACTTCCTGTAACCCAGAACCCTCACTCCTTGTAGTCTAAACCCTCACTACCTGTAACACAGACCCTGGCTCCCTGTAACTCAGACCCTCACTCCCTATAACCAAGACCCTCACTTCCTGTAACCCAAACCCTCACTCCCTGTAACCCAAACCCTCACTCCCTGTAACCCAAACCCTCACTCCCTGTAACCCAAACCCTCATTCCCTGTAACTCAGATCCTCACTCCCAGTAACGCAAACTCTCACCCCCGTAACTCAAATCCTCACTCCCTGTAACCCAGAACCTCACTCCCTGTAACACAGACCTTCACTCCCTGTAACACAATCCAACATTCCCTGTAACTCAGACCCTCACTCCCTGTAACCAAGATCCTCACTCCCTGTCACACAGACCCTCACACGCTGTACGTAGGACCCGCGCTCCCTGTAACTCAGATCCTCACTCCCTGTAACCCGACCCTCACTTCCTGTAACACAGACCCTCACTCCCCGTAACTCAGACCCTCACTCCCTGTAACTCAGACCCTCACTCCCTGTAACCCAGACCCTCACTCCCTGTAACCCATACCCTCAATCTCTGTAACCAACACCCTCACTCCCTATAACTCAGACACTCACACCCTGTAACTCAGACCCTCACTCCCTGTAACCCAAACCCTCATTCCCTGTAACTCAGACCCTCACTCCCTGTAACCCAGACCGTCACTCGCTGTCCCCCAGACACTCACTCCCTGTAACCTAATCCCCACTCCCAGTAACCCAGGACCTCACTCCCTGTAACCCAGAACCCTCACTCCTTGTAGCCTAAACCCTCACTACCTGTAACACAGACCCTGGCTCCCTGTAACTCAGACCCTCACTCTCTGTAACCAAGACCCTCACTCCCTCTAACCCAGACCGTCACTCCCAGTAACCCAAACCCTCACTCCCAGTAACCCAAACCCTCACTCCCTGTATTCAAACCCTCACTCCGTGTAACCCAGACCCTCACTCCCTGTAACACAGACCCTCACTCCCTGTAACCCAAACCAACATTCCCTGTAACTCAGACCCTCACACCTGTAACTCAGACCCTCACTCCCTGTAACCAAGACCATCACTCCCTGTCACACAGACCCTCACTCCCTGTAACCCAGACACTCACTCTCAGTAACCCAAACACTCACTCCCTGTAACCTAACCCCCACTCCATGTAACCTAAACCCTCACTCCCTGTAACCTAAACCCTCACTCCCTGTAACCCAGACCCTCATTCCCTGTAACCCAGACCTGCACTCCCTGTAACCCAGACACTCACTCCCTGTTACCTAACCCCCAATGCCTGTAACCTAAACCCTCACTCCCTGTAACCCAGACACTCACTCCCTGTAACCCAGACACTCACTCCCTGTAATCTAAACCCTCACTCCCTGTAACAGAACCCCCACTTCCTGTAACCTAACCCCCACTCCCTGTCACCCAAACACACATTCCCTGTAACTTAACCCCAACTCCCTGTACGCTAGACCCTCACTCCCTGTAACCCAGACCCTCACTCGCTGTAACCCAGACCCTGACTCCCTGTAACCAAAACACTCACTTCCTGTCACCCAGACACTCACACCCTGTAACCTAACCCCAACTCCCAGTAACCTAGACCCTCACTCCCTGTAACCCAAACCCTCACCCCCAGTAACCCAGATTCTCACTCCCTGTAACCCTGACCTTCACGCCGTGTAACACAAACCCTCTCCCTGTAACTCAGACCCCACTCCCTGTAACCCAGACCTCATTCCCTGTAACCGAGACCCTCAATCCCTTTAACCCAGGACCTCACACCCTGTAACCCAGAACCCTCACTCCTTGTAACCTAAACCCTCATTACTTGTAACACAGACCCTGGCTCCCTGTAACTCAGACCCACACTCCCTGTAACCAAGACCCTCACTCCCTCTCACACAGACCCTCACACACTGTAACTCGGACCCTCACTCCCTGTAACTCAGACACTCACTCCCAGTAACCCAAACCCTCACTCCCCAAAGCTCAGACCCTCACACCCTGTAACGCAGACCCTCACTCCCTGTAACCCAGACCGTCACTCTCTGTAACCCTAACCCTCATTCCCTGTAACCCAAACCCTCATTCCCTGTAGCTCAGACCCTCACTCCCAGTAACCCAGACCCTCACTCCCTGTCCCCCATACACTCACTCCCTGTAACCTAGCCCCCACTCCCAGTAACCCAGGTCCTCACTGCCTGTAACCCAGAACCCTCACTCCTTGTAGTCTAAACCCTCACTACCTGTAACACAGACCCTGGCTCCCTGTAACTCAGACCCTCACTCCCTATAACCAAGACCCTCACTTCCTGTAACCCAAACCCTCACTCCCTGTAACTCAGACCCTCACTCCCTGTAACCCAAACCCTCACTCCCTGTAACCCAAACCCTCATTCCCTGTAACTCAGATCCTCACTCCCAGTAACGCAAACCCTCACCCCCGTAACTCAAATCCTCACTCCCTGTAACCCAGAACCTCACTCCCTGTAACACAGACCTTCACTCCCTGTAACACAATCCAACATTCCCTGTAACTCAGACCCTCACTCCCTGTAACCAAGATCCTCACTCCCTGTCACACAGACCCTCACACGCTGTACGTAGGACCCGCGCTCCCTGTAACTCAGATCCTCACTCCCTGTAACCCGACCCTCACTCCCTATAACTCAGACCCTCACTCCCTGTAACCAAGACCCTCACTTCCTGTAACACAGACCCTCACTCCCCGTAACTCAGACCCTCACTCCCTGTAACCCAGACCCTCACTCCCTGTAACCCATACCCTCAATCTCTGTAACCAACACCCTCACTCCCTATAACTCAGACACTCACACCCTGTAACTCAGACCCTCACTCCCTGTAACCCAAACCCTCATTCCCTGTAACTCAGACCCTCACTCCCTGTAACCCAGACCGTCACTCGCTGTCCCCCAGACACTCACTCCCTGTAACCTAATCCCCACTCCCAGTAACCCAGGACCTCACTCCCTGTAACCCAGAACCCTCACTCCTTGTAGCCTAAACCCTCACTACCTGTAACACAGACCCTGGCTCCCTGTAACTCAGACCCTCACTCTCTGTAACCAAGACCCTCACTCCCTCTAACCCAGACCGTCACTCCCAGTAACCCAAACCCTCACTCCCTGTATTCAAACCCTCACTCCGTGTAACCCAGACCCTCACTCCCTGTAACACAGACCCTCACTCCCTGTAACCCAAACCAACATTCCCTGTAACTCAGACCCTCACACCTGTAACTCAGACCCTCACTCCCTGTAACCAAGACCATCACTCCCTGTCACACAGACCCTCACTCCCTGTAACCCAGACACTCACTCTCAGTAACCCAAACACTCACTCCCTGTAACCTAACCCCCACTCCATGTAACCTAAACCCTCACTCCCTGTAACCTAAACCCTCACTCCCTGTAACCCAGACCCTCATTCCCTGTAACCCAGACATTCATTCCCTGTAACCTAAACCCTCACTCCCTGTAACCTAAACCCTCACTCCCTGTAACCCAGACCCTCACTACCTGTAACCCAGACATTCATTCCCTGTAACCTAAACCCTCACTCCCTGTAACCTAAACCCTCACTCCCTGTAACCCAGACACTCACTCGCTGTAATGCAAACCCTCACACCCTGTAACCCAGACCCTCACGACCTGGAACCCAGACATTCATTCCCTGTAACCTAAACCCTCACTCCCTGTAACCTAAACCCTCACTCCCTGTAACTCAGACACTCACTCGCTGTAATGCAAACCCTCACTCCCTGTAACCCAGACCTTCACTCCCTGTAACCCAGACACTCACTCCCTGTAACCTAACCTCCAATGCCTATAACCTAAACCCTCACTCCCGGTAACCCAGACCTTCACTCCCTGTAACCCAGACATTCACTCCCTGTAACCTAACCCCCGATGCCTATAACCTAAACCCTCACTCCCTGTAACTCAGACCCTCACTCCCTGTAACCCAGACACTCTCCCTGTAACCTAACCCCTAATGCCTATAACCTAAACCCTCACTCCCTGTAACCCAGACCTGCACTCCCTGTAACCCAGACACTCACTCCCTGTTACCTAACCCCCAATGCCTGTAACCTAAACCCTCACTCCCTGTAACCCAGACACTCACTCCCTGTAACCCAGACACTCACTCCCTGTAATCTAAACCCTCACTCCCTGTAACAGAACCCACACTTCCTGTAACCTAACCCCCACTCCCTGTCACCCAAACACACATTCCCTGTAACTTAACCCCAACTCCCTGTACGCTAGACCCTCACTCCCTGTAACCCAGACCCTCACTCGCTGTAACCCAGACCCTGACTCCCTGTAACCAAAACACTCACTTCCTGTCACCCAGACACTCACACCCTGTAACCTAACCCCAACTCCCAGTAACCTAGACCCTCACTCCCTGTAACCCAAACCCTCACCCCCAGTAACCCAGATTCTCACTCCCTGTAACCCTGACCTTCACGCCGTGTAACACAAACCCTCTCCCTGTAACTCAGACCCCACTCCCTGTAACCCAGACCTCAATCCCTGTAACCGAGACCCTCAATCCCTTTAACCCAGGACCTCACGCCCTGTAACCCAGAACCCTCACTCCTTGTAACCTAAACCCTAATTACTTGTAACACAGACCCTGGCTCCCTGTAACTCAGACCCACACTCCCTGTAACCAAGACCCTCACTCCCTCTCACACAGACCCTCACACACTGTAACTCGGACCCTCACTCCCTGTAACTCAGACACTCACTCCCAGTAACCCAAACCCTCACTCCCCAAAGCTCAGACCCTCACACCCTGTAACGCAGACCCTCACTCCCTGTAACCCAGACCGTCACTCTCTGTAACCCTAACCCTCATTCCCTGTAACCCAAACCCTCATTCCCTGTAGCTCAGACCCTCACTCCCAGTAACCCAGACCCTCACTCCCTGTCCCCCATACACTCACTCCCTGTAACCTAGCCCCCACTCCCAGTAACCCAGGTCCTCACTTCCTGTAACCCAGAACCCTCACTCCTTGTAGTCTAAACCCTCACTACCTGTAACACAGACCCTGGCTCCCTGTAACTCAGACCCTCACTCCCTATAACCAAGACCCTCACTTCCTGTAACCCAAACCCTCACTCCCTGTAACTCAGACCCTCACTCCCTGTAACCCAAACCCTCACTCCCTGTAACCCAAACCCTCATTCCCTGTAACTCAGATCCTCACTCCCAGTAACGCAAACCCTCACCCCCGTAACTCAAATCCTCACTCCCTGTAACCCAGAACCTCACTCCCTGTAACACAGACCTTCACTCCCTGTAACACAATCCAACATTCCCTGTAACTCAGACCCTCACTCCCTGTAACCAAGATCCTCACTCCCTGTCACACAGACCCTCACACGCTGTACGTAGGACCCGCGCTCCCTGTAACTCAGATCCTCACTCCCTGTAACCCGACCCTCACTCCCTATAACTCAGACCCTCACTCCCTGTAACCAAGACCCTCACTTCCTGTAACACAGACCCTCACTCCCCGTAACTCAGACCCTCACTCCCTGTAACCCAGACCCTCACTCCCTGTAACCCAGACCCTCACTCCCTGTAACCCATACCCTCAATCTCTGTAACCAACACCCTCACTCCCTATAACTCAGACCCTCACTCCCTGTAACCCAAACCCTCATTCCCTGTAACTCAGACCCTCACTCCCTGTAACCCAGACCGTCACTCGCTGTCCCCCAGACACTCACTCCCTGTAACCTAATCCCCACTCCCAGTAACCCAGGACCTCACTCCCTGTAACCCAGAACCCTCACTCCTTGTAGCCTAAACCCTCACTACCTGTAACACAGACCCTGGCTCCCTGTAACTCAGACCCTCACTCTCTGTAACCAAGACCCTCACTCCCTTTAACCCAGACCGTCACTCCCAGTAACCCAAACCCTCACTCCCTGTATTCAAACCCTCACTCCGTGTAACCCAGACCCTCACTCCCTGTAACACAGACCCTCACTCCCTGTAACCCAAACCAACATTCCCTGTAACTCAGACCCTCACACCTGTAACTCAGACCCTCACTCCCTGTAACCAAGACCATCACTCCCTGTCACACAGACCCTCACTCCCTGTAACCCAGACACTCACTCTCAGTAACCCAAACACTCACTCCCTGTAACCTAACCCCCACTCCATGTAACCTAAACCCTCACTCCCTGTAACCTAAACCCTCACTCCCTGTAACCCAGACCCTCACTCCCTGTAACCCAGACATTCATTCCCTGTAACCTAAACCCTCACTCCCTGTAACCTAAACCCTCATTCCCTGTAACCCAGACCCTCACTACCTGTAACCCAGACATTCATTCCCTGTAACCTAAACCCTCACTCCCTGTAACCTAAACCCTCACTCCCTGTAACCCAGACACTCACTCGCTGTAATGCAAACCCTCACACCCTGTAACCCAGACCCTCACTACCTGGAACCCAGACATTCATTCCCTGTAACCTAAACCCTCACTCCCTGTAACCTAAACCCTCACTCCCTGTAACTCAGACACTCACTCGCTGTAATGCAAACCCTCACACCCTGTAACCCAGACCCTCACTCCCTGTAATCTAAACCCTCACTCCCTGTAACCTGACCCTCACTCCCTGTGACCTAACCCCCAGTCCCTGTAACCCAGACCCTCACTCCCTGTAACCCAGACACTCACTCCCTGTAACCCAAACACACACTCCCTGTAACCTAAACCCTTATTTCCTGTAACCCAGACCCTCACACCCTGTAACCCAGACACTCACACCCTGTCACCCAAACCCTCACTCCCTGTAACCCAGACCCTCACTCCCTGTCACCCAAACCCTCACTCCCTGTAACCCAGACCCCCACTCCCTGTCACCTAAAACCTTACTCCCTGTAAGGTTGACCCCCACTCCCTGTAACCTAAACCCTCACTCCCTGTAACACAGACCCTCACTCCCTGTAACCTAAATGCTCACTGCCTGTAACCTAACCCCCACTCCCTGTAACCGAAACTCTCACACCCTGTAACACAGACCACCACTCCCTGTAACCTAAACCCTAACTCCCTATAGCCCGACCCTCACACCCTGTAACCTAACCCCCAGTCCCTGTAACCCAGACCCTCACTCCCTGAAACCCAGGGCCTCACTATCTGTAACACTGACCCTGGCTCCCTACAACTCAGACCCTCACTCCCTGTAACCTAACCGTCACTCCCTGTAACTCAGACCCTCACTCCATGTAACGCAGAAATGCACTCCCTGTAACTCAGATGCTCACTCCATGTAACCCAAACCCTCACTCCCTGTAACTCAGACCCTCACTCCCTGTAACCCAAACCCTCACTCCCTGTAACCCAAACCCTCATTCCCTGTAACTCAGATCCTCACTCCCAGTAACGCAAACCCTCACCCCCGTAACTCAAATCCTCACTCCCTGTAACCCAGAACCTCACTCCCTGTAACACAGACCTTCACTCCCTGTAACACAATCCAACATTCCCTGTAACTCAGACCCTCACTCCCTGTAACCAAGATCCTCACTCCCTGTCACACAGACCCTCACACGCTGTACGTAGGACCCGCGCTCCCTGTAACTCAGATCCTCACTCCCTGTAATCCGACCCTCACTCCCTATAACTCAGACCCTCACTCCCTGTAACCAAGACCCTCACTTCCTGTAACACAGACCCTCACTCCCCGTAACTCAGACCCTCACTCCCTGTAACCCAGACCCTCACTCCCTGTAACCCAGACCCTCACTCCCTGTAACCCATACCCTCAATCTCTGTAACCAACACCCTCACTCCCTATAACTCAGACCCTCACTCCCTGTAACCCAAACCCTCATTCCCTGTAACTCAGACCCTCACTCCCTGTAACCCAGACCGTCACTCGCTGTCCCCCAGACACTCACTCCCTGTAACCTAATCCCCACTCCCAGTAACCCAGGACCTCACTCCCTGTAACCCAGAACCCTCACTCCTTGTAGCCTAAACCCTCACTACCTGTAACACAGACCCTGGCTCCCTGTAACTCAGACCCTCACTCTCTGTAACCAAGACCCTCACTCCCTCTAACCCAGACCATCACTCCCAGTAACCCAAACCCTCACTCCCTGTATTCAAACCCTCACTCCGTGTAACCCAGACCCTCACTCCCTGTAACACAGACCCTCACTCCCTGTAACCCAAACCAACATTCCCTGTAACTCAGACCCTCACACCTGTAACTCAGACCCTCACTCCCTGTAACCAAGACCATCACTCCCTGTCACACAGACCCTCACTCCCTGTAACCCAGACACTCACTCTCAGTAACCCAAACACTCACTCCCTGTAACCTAACCCCCACTCCATGTAACCTAAACCCTCACTCCCTGTAACCTAAACCCTCACTCCCTGTAACCCAGACCCTCACTCCCTGTAACCCAGACATTCATTCCCTGTAACCTAAACCCTCACTCCCTGTAACCTAAACCCTCACTCCCTGTAACCCAGACCCTCACTACCTGTAACCCAGACATTCATTCCCTGTAACCTAAACCCTCACTCCCTGTAACCCAGACACTCACTCGCTGTAATGCAAACCCTCACACCCTGTAACCCAGACCCTCACTACCTGGAACCCAGACATTCATTCCCTGTAACCTAAACCCTCACTCCCTGTAACCTAAACCCTCACTCCCTGTAACTCAGACACTCACTCGCTGTAATGCAAACCCTCACACCCTGTAACCCAGACCCTCACTCCCTGTAATCTAAACCCTCACTCCCTGTAACCTGACCCTCACTCCCTGTGACCTAACCCCCAGTCCCTGTAACCCAGACCCTCACTCCCTGTAACCCAGACACTCACTCCCTGTAACCCAAACACACACTCCCTGTAACCTAAACCCTCATTTCCTGTAACCCAGACCCTCACTCCCTGTAACCCAGACACTCACACCCTGTCACCCAAACCCTCACTCCCTGTAACCCAGACCCTCACTCCCTGTCACCCAAACCCTCACTCCCTGTAACCCAGACCCCCACTCCCTGTCACCTAAAACCTTACTCCCTGTAAGGTTGACCCCCACTCCCTGTAACCTAAACCCTCACTCCCTGTAACACAGACCCTCACTCCCTGTAACCTAAATGCTCACTGCCTGTAACCTAACCCCCACTCCCTGTAACCTAAACTCTCACACCCTGTAACACAGACCACCACTCCCTGTAACCTAAACCCTAACTCCCTATAGCCCGACCCTCACACCCTGTAACCTAACCCCCAGTCCCTGTAACCCAGACCCTCACTCCCTGAAACCCAGGGCCTCACTATCTGTAACACTGACCCTGGCTCCCTACAACTCAGACCCTCACTCCCTGTAACCTAACCGTCACTCCCTGTAACTCAGACCCTCACTCCATGTAACGCAGAAACGCACTCCCTGTAACTCAGATGCTCACTCCATGTAACCCAAGCCCTCACTCCCTGTAACTCAAACTCTCATTCCCTGTAACTCAGACGCTCACATCCCTGTAACCCAAACCCTATTCCCTGTAACTCAGTCCCTCACTCCCTGTAACTTAGACCCTCACTCCCCGTACCAAGACCCTCACTCCCCGTAACACAGACCCTCACTCCCTGTAACCTAAACCCTCACTCCCTGTAAGCCAGACACTCAATCCTTGTAACCCAGACCCTCACTCCCTGTAACCTAAACCCTCACTCCCTGTAACCTAGAGTTGAAACTTTATTGCTGGAACAGCACAGCAGGTCAGGCAGCATCCAGGGAACAGGTGATTCGACGTTTCGGGCACAGGCCCTTCTTCAGGAATGGCCTGAAGAAGGGCCTGAAGAAGGGCCTGTGCCCGAAACGTCGAATCTCCTGTTCCCTGGATGCTGCCTGACCTGCTGTGCTGTTCCAGCAATAAAGTTTCAACTTTGATCTCCAGCATCTGCAGACCTCACTTTCTCCCCTGTAACCTAGACTCACTCCCTGTAATGCGGACACTCACTCCCTGTAACCTAATCCCCACTCCCTGTAACCCAGACCCTCACTCTCTGTAACGCAAATCCTCAACTCCTGTAACCCAGATTCTCACTCCCTGTAACCCTGACCTTCACGCCCTGTAACACAAACCCACTCCCTGTAACTCAGACCCCACTCCCTGTAACCCAGACCTCAATCCCTGTAACCGAGACCCTCACTCCCTATAACTCAGGACCTCACTCCCTGTAACCCAGAACCCTCACTCCTTGTAACCTAAACCCTCACTACCTGTAACACAGACCCTGGCTCCCTGTAACTCAGACCCTCACTCCCTGTAACCAAGACCCTCACTCCCTCTCACACAGACCCTCACACCCTGTAATTCGGACCCTCACTCCCTGTAACTCAAACCCTCACTCCCTAAAGTTCAGACCCTCACACCCTGTAACTCAGACCCTCACTCCCTGTAATCAAGGCCCTCACTCCCTGTAATGCAGACCGTCACTCCCTCTAACCCAGACCGTCACTCCGTAACCCAAACACTCACTCCCTGTAATCAAACCCTCACTCCCTGTAACACAGACCCTCACTCCCTGTAACCCAGACCGTCACTCGCTGTCCCCCAGACACTCACTCCCTGTAACCTAATCCCCACTCCCAGTAACCCAGGACCTCACTCCCTGTAACCCAGAACCCTCACTCCTTGTAGCCTAAACCCTCACTACCTGTAACACAGACCCTGGCTCCCTGTAACTCAGACCCTCACTCTCTGTAACCAAGACCCTCACTCCCTCTAACCCAGACCGTCACTCCCAGTAACCCAAACCCTCACTCCCTGTATTCAAACCCTCACTCCGTGTAACCCAGACCCTCACTCCCTGTAACACAGACCCTCACTCCCTGTAAGCCAAACCAACATTCCCTGTAACTCAGACCCTCACACCTGTAACTCAGACCCTCACTCCCTGTAACCAAGACCATCACTCCCTGTCACACAGACCCTCACTCCCTGTAACCCAGACACTCACTCTCAGTAACCCAAACACTCACTCCCTGTAACCTAACCCCCACTCCATGTAACCTAAACCCTCACTCCATGTAACCTAAACCCTCACTCCCTGTAACCTAAACCCTCACTCCCTGTAACCCAGACCCTCACTACCTGTAACCCAGACATTCATTCCCTGTAACCTAAACCCTCACTCCCTGTAACCTAAATCCTCACTCCCTGAAACCCAGACCCTCACTACCTGGAACCCAGACATTCATTTCCTGTAACCTAAACCCTCACTCCCTGTAACCTAAACCCTCACTCCCTGTAACCCAGACCCTCATTACCTGGAACCCAGACATTCATTCCCTGTAACCTAAACCCTCACTCCCTGTAACGTAAACCCTCACTCCCTGTAACCCAGACACTCACTCGCTGTAATGCAAACCCTCACACCCTGTAACCCAGACCCTCACTCCCTGTAATCTAAACCCTCACTCCCTGTAACCTGACCCTCACTCCCTGTAACCTAACCCCCAGTCCCTGTAACCCAGACCCTCACTCCCTGTAACCCAGACACTCACTCCCTGTAACCCAGACACTCACTCCCTGTAACCCAAACACACACTCCCTGTAACCTAAACCCTCATTTCCTGTAACCCAGACCCTCACACCCTGTAACCCAGACACTCACACCCTGTCACCCAAACCCTCACTCCCTGTAACCCAGACCCCCACTCCCTGTCACCTAAAACCTTACTCCCTGTAAGGTTGACCCCCACTCCCTGTAACCTAAACCCTCACTCCCTGTAACACAGACCCTCACTTCCTGTAACCTAAATGCTCACTGCCTGTAACCTAACCCCCACTCCCTGTAACCTAAACTCTCACACCCTGTAACACAGACCACCACTCTCTGTAACCTAAACCCTAACTCCCTATAGCCCGACCCTCACACCCTTTAACCTAACCCCCAGTCCCTGTAACCCAGACCCTCACTCCCTGTAACCCAGACCCTCACTCCCTGTAACCCAAACACACACTCCCTGTAACCTAAACCCTCACTCCTTGCAACCCAAACACACACTCCCTGTAACCTAAACCCTCACTCCCTGTAACCCGACACTCACTCCCTGTAACCCAGACCCTCACTCGCTTTCACCCAGACACTCACTCCCTGTAACCTAACCCCCAAACCCTCTAACCTAACCCCCACTCCCTGTAACCTAAACCCTCACTTTCTGTAATCCAGAACCTCACCCCCTGTAATGCAGACCCTCACTCCCTGTAACCCAAACCCTCACTCCCTGTAACCTAAACCCTCACTCCCTGTAACCCAGACCCTCACTCCCTGTAACCTAACCCCCACTCCCAGTAACCCAGAATCCTCACTCCCTGTAAATCAGAACCCCCACTCCCTGTAATCCAGACCCTCAATCCATGTAAACAAGAACCCTCTCTCCCTGTAACTCAGACGCCAAAACCATGTAAGCTAAACCCTCACTCCCTGTAACCCAGAACCTCACTCCCTGTAACCTAGACCCTCACTCCCTGTAAACCAGAATGCTCACTCCCTGTAACCCAGATTCTCACTCCCTGTAACCCTGACCTTCACGCCCTGTAACACAAACCCTCTCCCTGTGACCCAGACCCTCACACCCTGTCACCCAGGACCCCACTCCCTGTAACCCAGAAGCCTCACTCCTTGTAACCTAAACCCTCACTATCTGTAACACAGACCCTGGCTCCCTGTAACTCAGACCCTCACTCCCTGTAACCCAGACACTCACTCCCTGTAACTTCACCCTCACTCCCTGTAACCCAGACCGTCACTCCCAGTAACCCAAACCCTCACTCCCTGTATTCAAACCCTCACTCCGTGTAACCCAGACCCTCACTCCCTGTAACACAGACCCTCACTCCCTGTAACCCAAACCAACATTCCCTGTAACTCAGACCCTCACACCTGTAACTCAGACCCTCACTCCCTGTAACCAAGACCATCACTCCCTGTCACACAGACCCTCACTCCCTGTAACCCAGACACTCACTCTCAGTAACCCAAACACTCACTCCCTGTAACCTAACCCTCACTCCCTGTAACCTAAACCCTCACTCCCTGTAACCTAAACCCTCACTCCCTGTAACCCAGACCCTCACTACCTGTAACCCAGACATTCATTCCCTGTAACCTAAACCCTCACTCCCTGTAACCTAAATCCTCACTCCCTGTAACCCAGACCCTCACTACCTGGAACCCAGACATTCATTCCCTGTAACCTAAACCCTCACTCCCTGTAACCTAAACCCTCACTCCCTGTAACCCAGACCCTCATTACCTGGAACCCAGACATTCATTCCCTGTAACCTAAACCCTCACTCTCTGTAACCTAAACCCTCACTCCCTGTAACCCAGACACTCACTCGCTGTAATGCAAACCCTCACACCCTGTAACCCAGACCCTCACTCCCTGTAATCTAAACCCTCACTCCCTGTAACCTGACCCTCACTCCCTGTAACCTAACCCCCAGTCCCTGTAACCCAGACCCTCACTCCCTGTAACCCAGACCCTCACTCCCTGTAACCCAGACACTCACTCCCTGTAACCCAGACACTCACTCCCTGTAACCCAAACACACACTCCCTGTAACCTAAACCCTCATTTCCTGTAACCCAGACACTCACACCCTGTAACCCAGACACTCACACCCTGTCACCCAAACCCTCACTCCCTGTAACCCAGACCCCCACTCCCTGTCACCTAAAACCTTACTCCCTGTAAGGTTGACCCCCACTCCCTGTAACCTAAACCCTCACTCCCTGTAACACAGACCCTCACTTCCTGTAACCTAAATGCTCACTGCCTGTAACCTAACCCCCACTCCCTGTAACCTAAACTCTCACACCCTGTAACACAGACCACCACTCTCTGTAACCTAAACCCTAACTCCCTATAGCCCGACCCTCACACCCTGTAACCTAACCCCCAGTCCCTGTAACCCAGACCCTCACTCCCTGTAACCCAGACCCTCACTCCCTGTAACCCAAACACACACTCCCTGTAACCTAAACCCTCACTCCTTGCAACCCAAACACACACTCCCTGTAACCTAAACCCTCACTCCCTGTAACCCGACACTCACTCCCTGTAACCCAGACCCTCACTCGCTTTCACCCAGACACTCACTCCCTGTAACCTAACCCCCAAACCCTCTAACCTAACCCCCACTCCCTGTAACCTAAACCCTCACTTTCTGTAATCCAGAACCTCACCCCCTGTAATGCAGACCCTCACTCCCTGTAACCCAAACCCTCACTCCCTGTAACCTAAAACCTCACTCCCTGTAACCCAGACCCTCACTCCCTGTAACCTAACCCCCACTCCCAGTAACCCAGAATCCTCACTCCCTGTAAATCAGAACCCCCACTCCCTGTAATCCAGACCCTCAATCCATGTAAACAAGAACCCTCTCTCCCTGTAACTCAGACGCCAAAACCATGTAAGCTAAACCCTCACTCCCTGTAACCCAGAACCTCACTCCCTGTAACCTAGACCCTCACTACCTGTAAACCAGAATGCTCACTCCCTGTAACCCAGATTCTCACTCCCTGTAACCCTGACCTTCACGCCCTGTAACACAAACCCTCTCCCTGTGACCCAGACCCTCACACCCTGTCACCCAGGACCCCACTCCCTGTAACCCAGAAGCCTCACTCCTTGTAACCTAAACCCTCACTATCTGTAACACAGACCCTGGCTCCCTGTAACTCAGACCCTCACTCCCTGTAACCCAGACACTCACTCCCTGTAACTTAACCCTCACTCCCTGTAACCCAGACCGTCACTCCCAGTAACCCAAACCCTCACTCCCTGTATTCAAACCCTCACTCTGTGTAACCCAGACCCTCACTCCCTGTAACACAGACCCTCACTCCCTGTAACCCAAACCAACATTCCCTGTAACTCAGACCCTCACACCTGTAACTCAGACCCTCACTCCCTGTAACCAAGACCATCACTCCCTGTCACACAGACCCTCACTCCCTGTAACCCAGACACTCACTCTCAGTAACCCAAACACTCACTCCCTGTAACCTAACCCTCACTCCCTGTAACCTAAACCCTCACTCCCTGTAACCTAAACCCTCACTCCCTGTAACCCAGACCCTCACTACCTGTAACCCAGACATTCATTCCCTGTAACCTAAACCCTCACTCCCTGTAACCTAAATCCTCACTCCCTGTAACCCAGACCCTCACTACCTGGAACCCAGACATTCATTCCCTGTAACCTAAACCCTCACTCCCTGTAACCTAAACCCTCACTCCCTGTAACCCAGACCCTCATTACCTGGAACCCAGACATTCATTCCCTGTAACCTAAACCCTCACTCCCTGTAACCTAAACCCTCACTCCCTGTAACCCAGACACTCACTCGCTGTAATGCAAACCCTCACACCCTGTAACCCAGACCCTCACTCCCTGTAATCTAAACCCTCACTCCCTGTAACCTGACCCTCACTCCCTGTAACCTAACCCCCAGTCCCTGTAACCCAGACCCTCACTCCCTGTAACCCAGACACTCACTCCCTGTAACCCAAACACACACTCCCTGTAACCTAAACCCTCATTTCCTGTAACCCAGACCCTCACACCCTGTAACCCAGACACTCACACCCTGTCACCCAAACCCTCACTCCCTGTAACCCAGACCCCCACTCCCTGTCACCTAAAACCTTACTCCCTGTAAAGTTGACCCCCACTCCCTGTAACCTAAACCCTCACTCCCTGTAACACAGACCCTCACTTCCTGTAACCTAAATGCTCACTGCCTGTAACCTAACCCCCACTCCCTGTAACCTAAACTCTCACACCCTGTAACACAGACCACCACTCCCTGTAACCTAAACCCTAACTCCCTATAGCCTGACCCTCACACCCTGTAACCTAACCCCCAGTCCCTGTAACCCAGACCCTCACTCCCTGTAACCCAGACCCTCACTCCCTGTAACCCAAACACACACTCCCTGTAACCTAAACCCTCACTCCCTGTAACCCAGATCCTCACTCCCTGTAACCTAAACCCTCACTCCCTGTAACCCAGACCCTCACTCCTTGCAACCCAAACACACACTCCCTGTAACCTAAACCCTCACTCCCTGTAACCCAGACACTCACTCCCTGTAACCCAGACCCTCACTCGCTTTCACCCAGACACTCACTCCCTGTAACCTAACCCCCAAACCCTCTAACCTAACCCCCACTCCCTGTAACCTAAACCCTCACTTTCTGTAATCCAGTACCTCACCCCCTGTAATGCAGACCCTCACTCCCTGTAACCCAGACCCTCACTCCCTGTAACCTAAACCCTCACTCCCTGTAACCCAGACACTCACTCCCTGTCATCAGGACACTCACTCCCTTTAACCTAACCCCCACTCCCAGTAACCCAGAATCCTCACTCCCTGTAAATCAGAACCCCCACTCCCTGTAATCCAGACCCTCAATCCATGTAAACAAGAACCCTCTCTCCCTGTAACTCAGACGCCAAAACCATGTAAGCTAAACCCTCACTCCCTGTAACCCAGAACCTCACTCCCTGTAACCTAGACCCTCACTCCCTTTAAACCAGAATGCTCACTCCCTGTAACCCAGATTCTCACTCCCTGTAACCCTGACCTTCACGCCCTGTAACACAAACCCTCTCCCTGTAACCCAGACCCTCACTCCCTGTCACCCAGGACCCCACTCCCTGTAACCCAGAAGCCTCACTCCTTGTAACCTAAACCCTCACTATCTGTAACACAGACCCTGGCTCCCTGTAACTCAGATCCTCACTCCCTGTAACCCAGACCCTCACTCCCTGTAACTTAACCCTCACTCCCTGTAACCCAGACCCTCACTCCATGTAACGCAGAAACTCACTCCCTGTAACTCAGACGCTCCCTGTAACCAAAGCCATCACTTCCTGTAACTCAAACTCTCACTCCCTGTAACTCAGATGCTCACTTCCTGTAACCCAAATCCTATTCCCTGTAACTTAGCCCCTCACTCCCTGTAACCAAGACCCTCACTCCCTGTAACCAAGACCCTCACTCCCCGTAACCTAAACCCTCACTCCCCGTAACCTAAACCCTCACTCCCTGTAAACCAGACCCTAAAACCTGTAACCTAACCTCCACTCCCTGTAACCAAGACCCTCACTCCCTGTAACCCAGACCCTCACTCCCTGTAACCCAGACCCTCACTCTCTGAAACCAGGACCCTCACTCCCTGTAACCTAAACCCTCACTCCTGTAACCTAAACCCTCACTCCCTGTAACCCAGACCCTCACTCCCTGTAACCCAGACACTCACTCCCTGTAACCCAGACACTCACTCCCTGTAACCTAAACCCTCACTCCCTGTAACCTAAACCCTCACTCCCTGTAACTCAGACCCTCACTTCCTGTAACCCAGACACTCACTCCCTGAAACCTAAAACCCACTTCCTATTACCTAAACCCTCACTCCCTGTAACCCAGACCTTCACTCCCTGTAACCCAGACACTCACTCCCTGTAACCTAACCTCCAATGCCTATAACCTAAACCCTCACTCCCGGTAACCCAGACCTTCACTCCCTGTAACCCAGACATTCACTCCCTGTAACCTAACCCCCAATGCCTATAACCTAAACCCTCACTCCCTGTAACTCAGACCCTCACTCCCTGTAACCCAGACACTCCCCTGTAACCTAACCCCTAATGCCTATAACCTAAACCCTCACTCCCTGTAACCCAGACCTGCACTCCCTGTAACCCAGACACTCACTCCCTGTTACCTAACCCCCAATGCCTGTAACCTAAACCCTCACTCCCTGTAACCCAGACACTCACTCCCTGTAACCCAGACACTCACTCCCTGTAATCTAAACCCTCACTCCCTGTAACAGAACCCCCACTCCCTGTAACCTAACCCCCACTCCCTGTCACCCAAACACACATTCCCTGTAACTTAACCGCAACTCCCTGTAAGCTTGACCCTCACTCCCTGTAACCCAGACCCTCACTCGCTGTAACCCAGACCCTGACTCCCTGTAACCAAAACACTCACTTCCTGTCACCCAGACACTCACACCCTGTAACCTAACCCCAACTCCCAGTAACCTAAACCCTCACTTCCTGTAACCCAGAACCTCACCTCCTGTAACCCAGACCCTCACTCCCTGTCACCCAGAACCTCACTCCCTGTAACCCAGACCCTCACTCCCTGTAACCCAGACCCTCACTCCCAGTCCCCCAGACACTCACTCCCTGTATCCTAACCCCCACTCCCAGTAACCCAGAACCTCACTCTCTGTAACCCAGAACCCTCACTCCCTGTAACCCAGACCCTCTCTCCCTGTAACTCAGACCCCAAAACCTTGTAAGCTAAACCCTCACTCCCTGTAACCCAGACCCTCACTCCCTGTAACCCAGAAACACACTCCCTGTAACCTAGACCCTTACTCCCTGTAACCCAGAACGCTCACCCCCTGTAAACCAGAACCCTCATCCCCTGTAACCTAGACCCTCACTCCCAGTAACCCAGATTCTCACTCCCTGTAACCCTGACCTTCACGCCGTGTAACACAAACCCTCTCCCTGTAACTCAGACCCCACTCCCTGTAACCCAGACCTCAATCCCTGTAACCAAGACCCTCACTCCCTTTAACCCAGGACCTCATGCCCTGTACCCAGAACCCTCACTCCTTGTAACCTAAACCCTCATTACTTGTAACACAGACCCTGGCTCCCTGTAACTCAGACCCACACTCCCTGTAACCAAGACCCTCACTCCCTCTCACACAGACCCTCACACACTGTAACTCGGACCCTCACTCCCTGTAACTCAGACACTCACTCCCAGTAACCCAAACCTCACTCCCCAAAGCTCAGACCCTCACACCCTGTAACGCAGACCCTCACTCCCTGTAACCCAGACCGTCACTCTCTGTAACCCTAACCCTCATTCCCTGTAACCCAAACCCTCATTCCCTGTAGCTCTGACCCTCACTCCCAGTAACCCAGACCCTCACTCCCTGTCCCCCATACACTCACTCCTTGTAACCTAGCCCCCACTCCCAGTAACCCAGGTCCTCACTTCCTGTAACCCAGAACCCTGACTCCTTGTAGTCTAAACCCTCACTACCTGTAACACAGACCCTGGCTCCCTGTAACTCAGACCCTCACTCCCTATAACCAAGACGCTCACTTCCTGTAACCCAAACCCTCACTCCCTGTAACTCAGACCCTCACTCCCTGTAACCCAAACCCTCACTCCCTGTAACGCAAACCCTCACTCCCTGTAACTCAGATCCTCACTCCCAGTAACGCAAACCCTCACCCCCGTAACTCAAATCCTCACTCCCTGTAACCCAGAACCTCACTCCCTGTAACACAGACCTTCACTCCCTGTAACACAATCCAACATTCCCTGTAACTCAGACCCTCACTCCCTGTAACCAAGACCCTCACTCCCTGTCACACAGACCCTCACACGCTGTACGTAGGACACGCGCTCCCTGTAACTCAGATCCTCACTCCCTGTAACCCGACCCTCACTCCCTATAACTCAGACCCTCACTCCCTATAACCAAGACCCTCACTTCCTGTAACACAGACCCTCACTCCCCGTAACTCAGACCCTCACTCCCTGTAACTCAGACCCTCACTCCCTGTAACCCAGACCCTCACTCCCTGTAACCCATACCCTCAATCTCTGTAACCAACACCCTCACTCCCTATAACTCAGACACTCACACCCTGTAACTCAGACCCTCACTCCCTGTAACCCAAACCCACACTCCCTAAAGCTCAGACCCTCACACCCTGTAACTCTGACCCTCACTCCCTGTAACCCAAACCCACACTCCCTGAAGCTCAGACCCTCACACCCTGTAACTCTGACCCTCACTCCCTGTAACCAAGGCCTTCACTCCCTGTAACCCAGAACTTCACTCCCTGTAACCCATACCGTCATTCTCTGTAACACAGACCCTCACTCCCTGTAACCCAAACCCTCATTCCCTGTAACTTAGTCCCTCACTCCCTGTAACCCAGACCCTCACTCCCTGTCACCCACACCCTCTATTCTCTGTAACCCAAACCCTTACTCCCTGTAACTGAGACCCTCAATCCCTGTAGCTCAGACCCTCACTCCCTGTAACCCAAACCCACACTCCCTAAAGCTCAGACCCTCACACCCTGTAACACAGACCCTCACTCCCCGTAACTCAGACCCTCACTCCCTGTAACTCAGACCCTCACTCCCTGTAACCCAGACCCTCACTCCCTGTAACCCATACCCTCAATCTCTGTAACCAACACCCTCACTCCCTATAACTCAGACACTCACACCCTGTAACTCAGACCCTCACTCCCTGTAACCCAAACCCACACTCCCTAAAGCTCAGACCCTCACACCCTGTAACTCTGACCCTCACTCCCTGTAACCCAAACCCACACTCCCTGAAGCTCAGACCCTCACACCCTGTAACTCTGACCCTCACTCCCTGTAACCAAGGCCTTCACTCCCTGTAACCCAGAACTTCACTCCCTGTAACCCATACCGTCATTCTCTGTAACACAGACCCTCACTCCCTGTAACCCAAACCCTCATTCCCTGTAACTTAGTCCCTCACTCCCTGTAACCCAGACCCTCACTCCCTGTCACCCACACCCTCTATTCTCTGTAACCCAAACCCTTACTCCCTGTAACTGAGACCCTCAATCCCTGTAGCTCAGACCCTCACTCCCTGTAACCCAAACCCACACTCCCTAAAGCTCAGACCCTCACACCCTGTAACTCTGACCCTCACTCCCTGTAACCAAGGCCTTCACTCCCTGTAACCCAGACCCTCACTCCCTGTAACCCATACCCTCATTCTCTGTAACACAGACCCTCACTTCCTATAACCAAGACCCTCACTTCCTGTAACACAAACCCTCACTCCCTATAACTCAGACCCTCACTCCCTGTAACCCAAACCCTCACTCCCTGTAACCCAAACCCTCATTCCCTGTAACTTAGTCCCTCACTCCCTGTAACCCAGACCCTCACACCCTGTCACCCACACCCTCATTCTCTGTAACCCAAACCCTCACTCCCTATAACTCAGACCCTCACTCCCTGTAACCCAAATCCTCACTCCCTGTAACCCAAACCCTCATTCCCTGTAACTTAGTTCCTCACTCCCTGTAACCCAGACCCTCACACCCTGTCACCCACACCCTCATTCTCTGTAACCCAAACCCTTACTCCCTGTAACTGAGACCCTCACTCCCTGTAGCTCAGTCCCTCGCTCCCTGTAACCCAAACCCTCACTCCCGAGAACTCAGACACTCACACCCTGTAACACAGATACTCTCTCCCTGTAACTCAGACCCTCACTCCCTGTAACCAAGACCCTCGCTCACTGTAACCCAAACCTTCATTCTCTGTAACCCAATTCCTCACTCCTTATAACTCAGGCCCTCACACCCTGTAACCCAAACCCTCACTGCCCGTAACTCAGACCCTCACTCCCTGTAACCCAAACCCTCACTGCCTGTAACTCTGACCCTCACACCCTGTAACTCAGACCCTCACTTCCTATAACACAGACCCTCATTCCCTGTAACTCAGACTCTCACTCCCTGTAACACAGACCCTCGCCAACTGTAACTCAGACCCCACTCCCTGTAACCCAGACCTCAATCCCTATAACCGAGACTCTCACTCCCTTTAACCCAGGACCTCACGCCCTGTAACCCAGAACCCTCACTCCTTGTAACCTAAACCCTCACTACTTGTAACACAGACCCTGGCTCCCTGTAACTCAGACCCACACTCCCTGTAACCAAGACCCTCACTCCCTCTCACACAGACCCTCACACCCTGTAACTCAGACACTCACTCCCAGTAACCCAAACCCTCACTTCCTAAAGCTCAGACCCTCACACCCTGTAACGCAGACTCTCACTCCCTGTAACCCAGACCGTCACTCTCTGTAACCCAAACCCTCATTCCCTGTAACCCAAACCCTCATTCCCTGTAGCTCAGACCCTCACTCCCAGTAACCCAGACCCTCACTCCCTGTCCCCCATACACTCACTCCCTGTAACCTAGCCCCCACTCCCAGTAACCCAGGTCCTCACTTCCTGTAACCCAGAACCCTCACTCCTTGTAGTCTAAACCCTCACTACCTGTAACACAGACCCTGGCTCCCTGTAACTCAGACCCTCACTCCCTATAACCAAGACCCTCACTTCCTGTAACCCAAACCCTCACTCCCTGTAACTCAGACCCTCACTCCCTGTAACCCAAACCCTCACTCCCTGTAACCCAAACCCTCACTCCCTGTAACTCAGATCCTCACTCCCTGTAACCGAGACCCTCACTTCCTGTAACACAGACCCTCACTCCCCGTAACTCAGACCCTCACTCCCTGTAACTCAGACCCTCACTCCCTGTAACCCAGACCCTCATTCTCTGTAACCAACACCCTCACTCCCTATAACTCAGACACTCACACCCTGTAACTCAGACTCTCACTCCCTGTAACCAAGACCCTCACTCCCTGTAACACAGACCCTCACTCCCCGTAACTCAGACCCTCACACCCTGTAACTCAGACTCTCACTCCCTGTAACCAAGACCCTCACTCCCTGTCACACAGACCCTCACACCCTGTAACTCAGACCCTCACTCCCTGTAACCAAGACCCTCACTTCCTGTAACACAGACCCTCACTCCCCGTAACTCAGACCCTCACTCCCTGTAACTCAGACCCTCACTCCCTGTAACCCAGACCCTCACTCCCTGTAACCCATACCCTCATTCTCTGTAACCAACAACCTCACTCCCTATAACTCAGACACTCACACCCTGTAACTCAGACCCTCACTCCCTGTAACCAAGACCCTCACTCCCTGTCACACAGACCCTCAAACCCTGTAACTCAGACCCTCACTCCCTGTAACCCAAACCCACACTCCCTAAAGCTCAGACCCTCACACCCTGTAACTCTGACCCTCACTCCCTGTAACCAAGGCCTTCACTCCCTGTAACCCAGAACTTCACTCCCTGTAACCCATACCCTCATTCTCTGTAACACAGACCCTCACTCCCTGTAACCCAAACCCTCATTCCCTGTAACTTAGTCCCTCACTCCCTGTAACCCAGACCCTCACTCCCTGTCACCCACACCCTCATTCTCTGTAACCCAAACCCTTACTCCCTGTAACTGAGACCCTCACACCCTGTAACTCAGACCCTCACTCCCTGTAACCAAGACCCTCACTCCCTGTCACACAGACCCTCAAACCCTGTAACTCAGACCCTCACTCCCTGTAACCCAAACCCACACTCCCTAAAGCTCAGACCCTCACACCCTGTAACTCTGACCCTCACTGCCTGTAACCAAGGCCTTCACTCCCTGTAACCCAGACCCTCACTCCCTGTCACCCACACCCTCATTCTCTGTAACCCAAACCCTTACTCCCTGTAACTCAGATCCTCACTCCCTGTAACGCAAACCCTCATCCCCGTAACTCAAATCCTCACTCCCTGTAACCCTGACCCTCACTCCCTGTAACCCAGATCCTCACTCCCTGTAACACAGACCTTCACTCCCTGTAACACAATCCAACATTCCCTGTAACTCAGACCCTCACTCCCTGTAACCAAGACCCTCACTCCCTGTCACACAGACCCTCACACCTTGTAAGTAGGACCCGTGCTCCCTGTAACTCAGATCCTCACTCCCTGTAACCCGACCCTCACTCCCTATAACTCAGACCCTCACTCCCTGTAACTCAGACCCTCACTCCCTGTAACCCAGACCCTCACTCCCTGTAACCCATACCCTCATTCTCTGTAACCAACACCCTCACTCCCTATAACTCAGACACTCACACCCTGTAACTCAGACCATCACTCCCTGTAACCAAGACCCTCACTCCCTGTCACACAGACCCTCACACCCTGTAACTCAGACTCTCACTCCCTGTAACCCAAACCCACACTCCCTAAAGCTCAGACCCTCACACCCTGTAACTCTGACCCTCACTCCCTGTAACCAAGGCCTTCACTCCCTGTAACCCAGACCCTCACTCCCTGTAACCCAGAACCTCACTCCCTGTAACCCATACCCTCATTCTCTGTAACACAGACCCTCACTCCCTGTAACCCAAACCCTCATTCCCTGTAACTTTGTCCCTCACTCCCTGTAACCCAGACCTTCACACCCTGTCACCCACACCCTCATTCTCTGAAACCCAAACCCTTACTCCCTGTAACTGAGACCCCCACTCCCTGTAGCTCAGACCCTCTCTCCCTGTAACCCAAACCCTCACTCCCTATAACTCAGACACTCACACCCTGTAACTCAGACTCTCACTCCCTGTAACCAAGACCCTCACTCCCTGTCACACAGACCCTCACACCCTGTAACTCAGACCCTCACTCCCTGTAACCCAGACCCTCATTCTCTGTAACCAACACCCTCACTCCCTATAACTCAGACACTCACACCCTGTAACTCAGACTCTCACTCCCTGTAACCAAGACCCTCACTCCCTGTCACACAGACCCTCACACCCTGTAACTCAGACCCTCACTCCCTGTAACCAAGACCCTCACTTCCTGTAACACAGACCCTCACTCCCCGTAACTCAGACCCTCACTCCCTGTAACTCAGACCCTCACTCCCTGTAACCCAGACACTCACTCCCTGTAACCCATACCCTCATTCTCTGTAACCAACAACCTCACTCCCTATAACTCAGACACTCACACCCTGTAACTCAGACCCTCACTCCCTGTAACCAAGACCCTCACTCCCTGTCACACAGACCCTCAAACCCTGTAACTCAGACCCTCACTCCCTGTAACCCAAACCCATACTCCCTAAAGCTCAGACCCTCACACCCTGTAACTCTGACCCTCACTCCCTGTAACCAAGGCCTTCACTCCCTGTAACCCAGAACTTCACTCCCTGTAACCCATACCCTCATTCTCTGTAACACAGACCCTCACTCCCTGTAACCCAAACCCTCATTCCCTGTAACTTAGTCCCTCACTCCCTGTAACCCAGACCCTCACTCCCTGTCACCCACACCCTCATTCTCTGTAACCCAAACCCTTACTCCCTGTAACTGAGACCCTCACACCCTGTAACTCAGACCCTCACTCCCTGTAACCAAGACCCTCACTCCCTGTCACACAGACCCTCAAACCCTGTAACTCAGACCCTCACTCCCTGTAACCCAAACCCACACTCCCTAAAGCTCAGACCCTCACACCCTGTAACTCTGACCCTCACTCCCTGTAACCAAGGCCTTCACTCCCTGTAACCCAGAACTTCACTCCCTGTAACCCATACCCTCATTCTCTGTAACACAGACCCTCACTCCCTGTAACCCAAACCCTCATTCCCTGTAACTTAGTCCCTCACTCCCTGTAACCCAGACCCTCACTCCCTGTCACCCACACCCTCATTCTCTGTAACCCAAACCCTTACTCCCTGTAACTCAGATCCTCACTCCCTGTAACGCAAACCCTCATCCCCGTAACTCAAATCCTCACTCCCTGTAACCCAGACCCTCACTCCCTGTAACCCAGATCCTCACTCCCTGTAACACAGACCTTCACTCCCTGTAACACAATCCAACATTCCCTGTAACTCAGACCCTCACTCCCTGTAACCAAGACCCTCACTCCCTGTCACACAGACCCTCACACCTTGTAAGTAGGACCCGTGCTCCCTGTAACTCAGATCCTCACTCCCTGTAACCCGACCCTCACTCCCTATAACTCAGACCCTCACTCCCTGTAACTCAGACCCTCACTCCCTGTAACCCAGACCCTCACTCCCTGTAACCCATACCCTCATTCTCTGTAACCAACACCCTCACTCCCTATAACTCAGACACTCACACCCTGTAACTCAGACCATCACTCCCTGTAACCAAGACCCTCACTCCCTGTCACACAGACCCTCACACCCTGTAACTCAGACTCTCACTCCCTGTAACCCAAACCCACACTCCCTAAAGCTCAGACCCTCACACCCTGTAACTCTGACCCTCACTCCCTGTAACCAAGGCCTTCACTCCCTGTAACCCAGACCCTCACTCCCTGTAACCCAGACCCTCACTCCCTGTAACCCATACCCTCATTCTCTGTAACACAGACCCTCACTCCCTGTAACCCAAACCCTCATTCCCTGTAACTTTGTCCCTCACTCCCTGTAACCCAGACCTTCACACCCTGTCACCCACACCCTCATTCTCTGAAACCCAAACCCTTACTCCCTGTAACTGAGACCCCCACTCCCTGTAGCTCAGACCCTCGCTCCCTGTAACCCAAACCCTCACTCCCGAGAACTCAGACACTCACACCCTGTAACACAGATACTCTCTCCCTGTAACTCAGACCCTCACTCCCTGTAACCAAGACCCTCGCTCACTGTAACCCAAACCTTCATTCTCTGTAACCCAAATCCTCACTCCCTATAACTCAGGCCCTCACTCCCTGTAACCCAAACCCTCACTGCCTGTAACTCTGACCCTCACACCCTGTAACTCAGACCCTCACTTCCTATAACACAGACCCTCATTCCCTGTAACTCAGACTCTCACTCCCTGTAACACAGACCCTCGCCAACTGTAACTCAGACCCTACTCCCTGTAAGCGAAACCCTCACTCTCTGTAACCCAGAACCCTCACTCCCTGTAACCCAAACCCTCACTTCTTGTGACCCAGAAACCTCACTCCTGTAACCCAGAACCCTCACTCCCTGTAACCCACACCCTCACTCACTGTAACCTAAACCCTCACTCCCTGTAACCCAGAATGCTCACTCCCTGTAACTCAGAACCTCCCTTCTTCTAACCTAAACCCTCCCCCCTTGTAACCCAGAACTCCCTACCTGTAACCTAAACTCACACACTGTAACACAGATCCTCACTCTTTGTAACTCAATCTAATTCACTTTCAAATGTCTTCATTGGACCTACCATCACTAACACTTCCAGGCCTTAAACACAGGCAGGTTGAAAAAGCTTTTCCTTACATTATCATTAGTTATTTTGCCAATTGTCCTAAATCTCTGCCATCTGATTCTCAACTTTTCCAATAAGGCTTTCCTTTCTTGGCTCTGTCCTGACCCCTTGTAATTGTGAGTATCGCGAACAAATTTCCTTTTAGTTTTTGCCCAACGTCTCCAAGATGTCTCCCTAAATGAAGTTCCTCTTCTCTGGAATTATTCTTGTGAATCTGTTCTATGCAATCAACTATCCCTTCATAGCCTTCCTTAAGTGTGATGCCAAAACTCAATGCATTATTCCAGTTTGCGATGAATTAGTGCTTTATAAGTTTAATGTTGTCAAGGTGCTATTGTATTCTATGCAACTTTTAATAAACTCCAGGGTACTGTGTTATCTGCTCTCCCTGAATCTGTCCTGCCACGTTCAATAAATTATGCAAATTTACTGCTAGGTCCCTCTGCTCCAGCATTCTGCCTATCTTAGAAACTCATTTTACTCTCTCAATCCTCAATTCCTCATCAGTCTTCACTATAAACGACAAAAATAACACCTCAGAAGCAGTTAAAAGCAGGAAACCAAAGGGGAGGAGGAACTCAGGAAAATCACAATCGCCAGAGAAGTAGTATCCAGTAAATTGTTGAAGCTCCAGATGGACAAATACTGAATCCTGATGGACCTCATTAAAAGAAGAGGCTGGTGACGTAGTTGATGTATCGGGTTTTAATTTTCCAAACCTCCCTCAATTTGGGGAAGATCGCGATTGATTTAAGGTATTGAATGTCACTCCTTTAATCCACTGATTTGCAATGCAGAGTGATGTCAATAGCAGGGGTTCAATTCCCACACCAGCTGAGGTCACTCTCCTTCTCATCCTTTCCCCTCACCTGAGGCATGGTGATCCTCATGTTAAACCACCACTAGTAGTTTCTGTCTCTCTTTAATGAGAAAGTAACCCATGATCTGGTAAGACTCTGGTAACTTTTTTTTAACCTTTATTCAAAAAGGGAGGAAGACAGAAATCAAGAAACTACAGCTTCACATTGGTTATAGCACAGAAGTTAGAAATTATTATTAAATAAGTGATAGAAGAGTTATCAGATAAGTTCATGGTAACCAGACAGAGTATAGAGGAACTAGTGGATGTACTGTACTTAATTTCCATAAGATATTTGATAAACAGCCTCATTAAATATTATCTCAGAAAATAACAGCTCATGGTCTTGCAGGTAGCATACTGACATTGATATTGATTGGCTGTTTAACAAGACTCAGAGAAGGAGTAAATGGTCTTTTTCAGGTTAGCCAAAAGCAACAAGGCTCAGTGCTGGAGCCCCAAAGGTTTGTAATTTGTACAAGTGATTTGCCTGAAAGAATGGAAGGAGAGGGTTGATAAATTTACAGATAGCAAAAAGGTAGGTAGGAAAGTAAATTTGGTGGGGATATGTGGTGGCTGCACAAAGGTACTTGACAAATTAAACATAACGTGAGAAAATATGAAAATGTTAATTTCGGCTGGAAGAGTAATATGTTATCTAAAAGATGTGAGATCGCAGAGCTCCAAGATGCAGAGGATTCGAGGTGTCCTATTTTATGAATAGCAGATTAACGATATGCACTCTTAGGAAGTAATTAGGAAAACTAAAAGATTATTGTCAATTATTGTGAGAGAAATTGAATGCAAAATATAGGGAGGTTACCTTTTGGTTATTGAGGGAAATGGCAAGACCACATTTAGAGTTGTGTGTATAGTATTGGACTCCTTACTTAAGGAAAGATGTAAATGCATTGGAAGAAGTTCAAAGAAGATTTACTGTTATCTGGAATGGATAAGTTGTCATGAGGAAAGGCTGGCCTAAGCTTTTGACTGCTGGTTTTTAGAAGAGTAGGAGGTGACTGGAAAGGCACGGATAAGATCCTGGGAGTCTTGACAGGACAGATGTGGAGAGAATGTTTCCCCTTAAGAAGAATCCAGAACAAAAGCCACTTTTTAAAAATAAGGAGACACCCATTTAGAACAAAATGAGGCTAAAATTTTTCTCACAAAGGATTTTGAGTCTTTGGAACTCTCTTCTGGTAGTGGAAGCAGAGGTGGATAGATTCTTGGTAATCAAATAGGTGAAAGGTCATCAAGCAAAAGTGGGATTGTCGATTTGAGGTTATAGCCATGATCTTATTAAGTGGCAGAGTCAGTTCAATGGGCCAAATGGCCTATTCCATTCTATTTTGTTTGCATGTACCCCAAAACCTCAATCTCACTCTGTGCGACACAGATCCAGACATGGCAGGTAACTATATCCATCATTCCATATAACTCAGATCCTCAACTATTTCCTGGAGAGATGACTCTCAAAAATGCTCTAACCTAGTTATGCATCAACATATGCATCACTCAACAAACCCAGAGTTATGAGGTCTAATCTATAATTCATATATATGCAGTTGATTAAAAAAATCTGATTATGACCTCTGGTGTGTATCTGTTGTTATGGACTAGACCAGACCACTCAAAACATTCTTAAGCAGGCAGCCCAGACCATAATTTGTTTTGGTAAGTATACAGTGAAAATTATTCGGATTAAGTTAGCAAGGTTGACTACCAGGTTTAAAACCGACAAAAAAATTATTCACAAAATTATACAATGAAACATGAAGAACAGAATAAAGAACCCATACAGAACTCAGTCTATCCAAACTAGACTTAAGTATGCTGTTCTGAATATACACAACAGTCCCAATAAGCAAACCCCCTTTAAAACACAGTACAAAAAGGGTCAGATGCTTACAGGTTGAAGTTAGAAGGGCAGAAGAGGGAGAGTTTCCACACAGTACACTGTTGAACTCCCAACCAGTTCTGAACTGAACTAAACTGTTCATCTAGAGAGCTGACAACTCCCCTTTCATTCTACAGGTCACTTCTAAAACATAACCACTTTGGCCTGAAGTCTCATCTGTTTACATTTTAAACAAAAGGCCTCTCAAAATCCTTTTTATCTCTGTCTGATCGGAACCCGGCCTGGTTTATTACCCCTCTGAAAAAGATCAAGGACAGAATATCCTTGAGCCAAGGAACACCTTTTAGAAGAAAAAAGACTAGCTTTGTGACACTGTGATATTCTTATACTGACATCTGAGTAAGTTTGACTTTTCAAATATGGTTTTTTTAAATCAGTCCTTCCCATGTGAAATTTACTAAATCAATGTTTAAACTATAATAATTATCAAAGGGGAGCAGGATGGATTTCACCTTTTAAAGGAACTGTAGAGACCAACTCTCAATTCTACAACTATTTTGCAAAGCCTCTGACAGTATAAAACCCTGCATTTCTTGTGTCTAAATCCCCCATTTCTCTCATAGATTCTGAATTCTGTAACACCTGGGATCCCTTTATCCAGAACTCTCTTGGGCCCAGGGAGAAAGATGACCAAAGCAGAATTGTCTAGTCCCCTTCATTTATGGAAATAGCTAGAAGATTAGTGATTCTGGTGAATACATTTCCATTTTAAATAGCATTTCTAATTTGTAATTAACAAGAAAGAAGAAATGGAAAAATTTGCAAGGAGGAAGCGGGGGATGGAACTAAAGGAGTTGTGCTTGCAAAGAGCTGGCACAGAGATGCCAGGTTGTATGGGCCCTTCTGTGTTGCAATCAGTCTATGTCTTTAATCAGAGAACATGACAGCATTATCTGAGGGCTATTTAAAACAGCAGCAAATAGTGTCCTCCAATAAAGTGTCATAATATACATTTTATTTTTACAATGAAACGGCAGCATAGAAACAAATCATCTAGCACAACAGGTCCACAGCAGAATTTATGTTTCCATATGAGCTTCCTCCCACTCCACTTCATTTCAATGCACCAACACATCTTTCCAGCATCTCCTTACAAGCATCAATGCAATTGACTTCGAATGCTCCTTGTAATAGTGATTTCCACATTCTTAAGATGATTTTTTGTAAAGAAGTGTCTATTAAATTCACTGTGGAATTTATTAGCAGCAATCATTACAACAGTGGTGGGAGTAATGCACTAATAATCAAGTTTGAAACTTTATTGCTGGAACAGCACAGCAGGTCAGGCAGCATCCAGGGAACAGGAGATTCGACGTTTCGGGCACAGGCCCTTCTTCAGTCATTCCTGAAGAAGGGCCTGTGCCCGAAACGTCGAATCTCCTGTTCCCTGGATGCTGCCTGACCTGCTGTGCTGTTCCAGCAATAAAGTTTCAACTTTGATCTCCAGCATCTGCAGACCTCACTTTCTCCACTAATAATCAAGTGTCACTTTTCCACAAGTCACACCATCAGTATAAATGTTTTGATTCAATCACCAAAACTGGTGACTGTATTGCTATCCAGAACAAAATAAACATTTACCAGTTTCTTTTAATGAACTCAAAATTCATTACGAAAAACAAGTGGAAAAATTGGTTAACATCTAAACTCCAATCCAGAATTAGAGCTATAAAATCTTTTAATCCCAACATACATACACTCACAGAACAAAAAGCAGCAAAATTCTGCAGAGATTATATTTTGAAAAAAGCATCCTTACTCGCCAATGATCTTAAGACAAAAGATACAATCTGATGAATTTTCATGTCTACCAAGTTTCTCGCTAACAAAATTGAATTGTTGACAGCAATAAACTGATGGAAGATCTTCAATTCAAGCCTTAGTTCAGATGGAAATCAAGTTGGTTTGAGATTTTTGGGAAAGCAGATATCAGGGTGCACAAGGTAATCAATATACTGACATGTGGAAACATTATCAGGATGCCAATTACTTCAATCAAGAGAAGGAGACAGTGGTTGGCAGCTTTAGAGATTTTTCTTTCTTCTCACCTTTTCTTTTAAAAAACAGAAGCCAAACAAGAAAAATAAATGCCACCACAGGTCCTCATGGTCTCTTCCAAAACTGGCTCTTTCGGCAAATCCTGGTAATAAACCCATCTGTTAACTCTCTAAATGTTTTCCTTGGCCATTTTCCCAAACTCACTTCACTTTCAGTCATTAAAAAGTGGGTCACAGTCTATATTAAACATTTAACTAATTTTCCAATAAACCTCATGAGTTCCGTTCTCCCTTGGTAAACTCTATTTAATCTGTAAAGTGTCCAAACAACTCAATATTCCAGTTCTCTACAAAATCCATAAATATATGTAAGTTGTCCTAAAATGCGTTCACCTTTGTTTACTTATGATGTAGATATGAAAATGTCTGTAATATCAAAATACAAAAAAAAAGACTTGCAATCGCTCATCTACATTCACTCATTATACAAAATCTACAGTTTCTTGTAGATTTTCAAATGATTCCAACTTCTTGTCAACTTCTTAATCTTCAAATGATTCCAACATGATTATATTCACATCAAGAATGGTATTATCCTTCTCAGCGATATGAACATTATTTATGCTATAAGGCTGAATCAGCAAACTTAATTGAAACCCTCTAGCATTTGATTCTTATATTTTTCTACAATGGCCAAAGGATTGACAATTCTTTGTGATTGTGTTGGATGTAAACTTTGAAATGTTTAAGAACCATAAACAATCCCAGGCTTTCCTTTTCTACTGTTCATTTAGTTTCTCAGAAAGGTACCCCACTGCCTTCTTTACCTTCTTGCAATAAGTTCTAGGTGCTGCAATACAACACATCATTCATGAAAGCCACACAATTATCAGATCTTCTTAATTATGTTGAGCATGCCATTAAAACTTGATTTCAGAGGATCCCCCTGAAACATAACAAAACCAATACTTCATCTCCTGCTTGAAGATTTCAGCATCTTTGTCCATTCTTTCATCTTTGCCGGCAATGTTTTAAAATGCTCCTACGCTGCTCTGCAGGATCCCAGAAGATTCTCCAGGAATATGAACACATACAGAATTTATCTTTCCCTCCTAATCAGTTTTAGTGGTCATCTTGTCCATAAATGAATTAAAATGGACTAAACCTGGCAGAATCACAGGATGATTGAATCTCTTCAGCAAATAAGACAGAATCCTAATTATTGTCCCATTCGTGGTGATACTTATGACAATATGATATAATCATTGTCTTGAGAGTTTGACAATACCTTTATGATGCTCCCTGCATCTGTGAAGGATATATTATTAACTTCAATTGTTTTATACCCAAGTTACATATTATACCTTGGAAACAATTTAGGCAGAAAATTAAAACTTTGGTCCAACTGTATTTCAAAACTCAGTAAAAAATTGTATTAACTTTAGCTGTGATTGTGCTGAAAGGAGTGGCCTCTCAGAACTGAGTTTATATAAATTGTTGTCCTGCTTTTATTTTGGTAATGGCCCTATATGCTGGATGATTCCTCACAAACTGACACAGGTACTATCTGTGCCATTTTTTTGTGTTGAAATTTTCACACCACTTTGCACAGGACATGATTTATAAAATTTTGCAATGTCCTTGTGAAGATTGAACCAGTAAGAATGTCTGTTTATCAATACTTGAGTTTTTATATTCCAACATGTCCTGTCATAGTAATTACAAATGCTTTGTGTAATCTTTCTTTATGATATCTGGGCAGCACACAATCTCATAAACACCCAATAACCCTTCTTCTGCAGATCTGTGAGGGTGCCCTCACCTTCCTCATCAGAAGTCTGGTTTTTACTTAACACTCCAGAACTCCCTTACCCTCAGCTTCAGTGTGGGCAGATTGTGTTAACTTGTCTAACTTCAGACTTGCTCACTGAATCTTGATTCAGCTTTAACAAAACTTTTAGCTACTGTAATATCTACTTGTGGTTACAATTTGTTCACTGGTGATGGACTTTGCTTTTAGCTTCCTCTAGTGCCATTTATCAAAGCTTTGTCTTTCAGTGCTCCAGAGATTTTGGATTTTTCTATTAATGAAAGTGCAACAGACTCCAAGACCTCACAGATTCCGGATGTGATTGAATGCCTGCAGGAATGTATGGAATGATTCACAAATTAATGGAATTGACCATCTGGGTAAACATTTTGTCTGGTATATTATTAAGTATTTAAAATGAAACATCATGAAAAGGTGCTCCAGCTGAAGTAAACTTAATGAAACATGCTTAACATTCACAATCCCTGCATGAGATCAGCAGAAGCTAGAAACAAGACAGGACGCAATACATGGGAAAGTGATTATGATAATGAATACTAATTCACTGGTGGAGCATTACTTCTGTACATCTTGATAGATGTTGTGTTATTGCAAACACAGTGAATAAAAAACAGGTTTTGAATGACAGTTAAAATGATCTAGTAATCCAAGAAAATACATATTGAAACAGTGTGAAACATTTCTGAAATACATAAAATATACATTTTATTAGAGTTATATAGGAGACATTGAGACCCTGAACATTTGCTCAAACAATATGGAAAGAATAGGCCAAAGCATTGAAACAACATGTCAAGAGTGTGGTGGTGGAAAAGCACAGGAGGTCAAAAAGCATCCAAGGAGCAGGAGAATTGACATTTCAGGCAAGATCCCTTCATCAGGAGACAATGTAAGCCATTTCTTAAACTAAAATATGTTACAAAATAAATTACAGGTTAAAAAAAAACAAAATGATAACTTTTATTTTTAAAGAATAAATAGCACTAATTTAAACATATTAAAAAGTTCTAACACCTCAGCTGCCCATATCGTTAAATTTTAGTCAATATAGCTTAGGGAAGTATGTCAGGTGTCCATGGTGTCATTAGATTGAATGACATGGCCATATTCACTAGAATAGCATGAGGATCAGTGTCTTCAGTCACATGGAGAGATTGGAGAGGCTTTGTGGTTAAGGAATGAACCTGCTTTCTGAATCATTCTTGCACAAAAAAACAATCATAAGTGTCTAACTGTGCTCCATGCTGCCTCTAACAGCAATAATATAACTGCAATACAATCTCCTTCCACCTCATTGTCAGTTGCATTCTCTCATATTCTAAATACAGAGACCTCTACCTAGACTTTATTGCATCAGGTGACCTTAATTGGCATGGTGGAAATGTAGAGACATAGAGTCATAGAGTCATACAGCACAGAAATGGGTAGTATCTGTATTTTCCTCTAGTGTCTCCAAGTTTGGCAAGAAATATCCAGGATTCTTGCTCATAACCACTAAGCAGCAAAACACTTCTGGAAATGAGACATATTTTCCCATTTGGACAAAGAATGTAAGAAATGGGAGCAAGTGTAGAAAGCATGACTTCTTGACTCTGTTGAACGTTTCAATATGTGCATAGTATTCAGTCTCAATACTGCTTTCTTGACCAATTTGCTCATCCTTTGCTTCCTGTGAGTTCTGAAAATTCTTTATTGTTTCTCTTCAACATATTTAAGATCTGAACATATCATGCCTTTGCTGGAGAATTCTAAAGATTCAAACACTTTGTGTGAAGACAATTTTCCTCATCTCAGTCATAAATAGTTGCTCCTTTGTAGACAGGAGCTCAAATCCTCCAACCCTGGCAGGAAACCAGAATAGCATGCATTGTTCCAAATGTTGCCTAACCAATGTCCTGCACAGCCTGAACATGACCTTCCAACTCCTATACTCAATGCTCTGACCAATAAAAGAAAGCATACCAAATGCCTTCTATCCTATCTACCTGCAACTCAACTTTCAAGGAGCTATGAACCTGCATTCCAAGGTCTCTTTGTTCAGCAACACTTCCTAGAACCTTACCATTAAGTGTATAAGTCCTGCAAAGATTTACTTTCCCAAAATGCAGCACCTCACATTTATCTAAATTAAACTCCATCTGTCACTCCTCAGCCCATTGGCCCATCCGAACAAGATCCTGTTGTAATCTGAGGTACCTTTCCTCACTGTCCACTACACTTCCAATTTTGGTGTCATCTGCAAGCGTACTAACAATACCTCCTATGTCCATATCCAAATCATTTATATGAATGACAAAAAGTAGTGGATACAGTACTGATCCTTGTGGCACACCACTGGTCATAATCTTCCAGGCTGTAAAACAACCCTCCATCACCACCCTCTGTCTTCTATCTTTGAGCCAGTTCTGTATCCACATGGCTAGTTCTCCCTGTATTCTGTGAGATCTGACCTTGATAACCAGTCCCCCATGGGGCACCTTGTCAAATGCCTTACTGAAGTCCACGTACATCATGTCCTCCACTGTGCCCTCATCAATCCTCTTTGTTACTTTTTCAAATAACTCAATTAAGTCTGTGAGACATGATTTCCCATGCACAAAACCATGCTGACTATCCCTAATCAGTCCTTGCCTTCCAAACATGTGAGAAGATTTGTAACTCGGGTTCTTGTTGTTGTGGTTCTGTTCGCCGAGCTGGAAATTTGTGTTGCAGACGTTTCGTCCCCTGTCTAGGTGACATCCTCAGTGCTTGGGAGCCTCCTGTGAAGTGCTTCTGTGATCTTTCCTCCGGCATTTGTAGTGGTTTGAATCTGCCGCTTCCGGTTGTCAGTTCCAGCTGCCCGTTGCAGTGGTCGGTATATTGGGTCCAGGTCGATGTGCTTATTGATTGAATCTGTGGATGAGTGCCATGTCTCTAGGAATTCCCTGGCTGCTCTCTGTTTGGCTTGTCCTATAGTAGTAGTGTTGTCCCAGTCGAATTCATGTTGCTTGTCATCTGCGTGTGTGGCTACTAAGGATAGCTGGTCGTGTCGTTTCGTGGCGAGTTGGTGTTCATGGATGTGGATCGTTAGCTGTCTTCCTGTTTGTCCTATGTAGTGTTTTGTGCATAAAATACATTCCAGTCGCTTTACCTGCCCGTTTGCAAACTTTGGGCAGAACGTTATGTTGTTCCTAGGAGTGGGAAAAGAGGCAAGTGATCAAAAGTCCTGGCATGAGGAGCCACTGCTTTGTCCTCTTTGGGGAGTATTCAATTATGCCAGGTTGTGACTGAGAATTGCTGGCAGTAGTCTTAGCTGGTTGGGACATGTATGACTGAGGGAGGAAGGCTTGGATGTAATGGGCTTAGGTGAAAGAGGCTGGCAAAGGGGAGAGGTCTGTCCATCAAATGGATATAAGCTGTCAGGGGACGACTGGAAGTGACAGAGTATTTAGCCGCAAACATACACGGTATAGACCTCTATGAAATCCATGGCTTTCAGGGAATTGATAGCTGTCTGGGTGCCTTAAAAATGTTGCTTGGACCTTCAGTCCCAGAAGTAACTGATGGGATCAGGACTTCCTGCCTTCCCCCACCACAGAATTTGCCAAAACATTGGCGCATGCATACATAGTGAGATGAGAACTATGTGACTATGTGAGACAAGCTGACCTGCTGCCAAGTGGAATTGACACTCACCTTTTCACATGATGCTGAATGTACATTTTATTTTTTAAAAAATGCAATGTACTGCATATTTTGGAGATCTGAAATGAAAACAGAAAGTGCTAGAAAATCACAGCATGTCTGTGAACACCATTAACAGAGTTAATGTTTCAAGTGCAGTGACTCTTCTCTGGAATTGAAGGAGGCTGGAAAATAAGGATTTTTGATATTGTTGCCAAAGGAGTAGTGAGTGGAACAGGCTGTGAGAGTGTCCAGAACAAAATGGGAAAGGGAATGCAAATATATTCCTGGTTTTATTATTTAAGATCTGTCCCTAATGTCCTCCTCATAACTTACTTTCACAATTAACGTTGTACTATCAGAAAACTTGAATACATAGCTTTTGATACCTTCATATAAGCTTTCGAGGCAGTGCAAGAAAGATTCGCTACATTGTAAATATCTGACACCCCCACAGCACTGATACTTGCAGTTCTCCACTGGATACAGCTTACCAACTTGCAAGTGGCTAGTTTATCCCTACTTACTGTTCTCTGTTCCTTAACCAATCCTCTATCCATACTAACATACTACCTCCAAACGTATAATCTCTTCTGTTGCATTTCAACTTTTATTGTGACATTTTATCGAATGTCTTCTGAAAATTTAAATATACAGTATTGCATCTATTGGTACAGTATCTCATCCATTGGTTCCCCTTTATCTCTGCTGCTAGTCACATAGAGTAATAGATTCGTATAGCAAAGAAACAGACATTTTGGCCCATCTCGTCTATGCCACCAACAAACACCAAACTACACTAATTCCATTTACCTGCACTTGGTCTACTATGCCGTAGCAGTTTAAGAACCCATCCAGATGCTTGTTCAACTTTGTAACAGTACCTGCCTCCACCACACTCACAGGCAACATGCTCCATATTTCTAAGACCCTGTGGGTGACAAACCTTTGCCTCAGATCTTCTCTAAATCACTTACTCCACACCTTAAACTCCTTCTGGTCTTAGACACGTCTGCCCTGGGGAAAAGGTTCGCATAATCTATTCTGTCTATGCCTCTCGTAATTTTGTGTATCTCAATAAGATCACTCCCTCAGCCTCCACTGCTCCAAAGAATACAAACCTAGCCTAACCAGTCTCTCCTCATAACTGAGACTTTTATCCCAGACAACATCTTGGTGAATTTGTTCTGCACCCTCTCCAGTGCCTTTACATCCTTTGACAGTGTGGTAGCCAGAAGTGCACATAATATTCAACCTGTGGCCAAACCAAAATTTTTATATATCTGTAACAAGACTTCCTTGCTCCTATATGCTACACCCTGGTGACTGAAGGCAAGCATCCCGCATGACTTCTTCACCATGCTGTTTATCTGTGCTGATGCCTTAGGGATCTATGGACTTGAGCACAGAGATCTCTTTGTTCCTTTTTACTTTACTTTTACCATACGTTGTGTAAATCCTGTCTTTATTAGAACTCCTAAAATGCATCACCTCATATTTATTGGGATTAAATTCCATCTGACAATTTACCAACTGATCAATATTAGATTCTAGCCTGAGACCATTCTTTCATTATCAACAACATTGCCAACTTTCGTGTAATCTGAAAAATGACCAGTTATGCTGTCTATATTCACATTTTAATTATTAATGTACATAACAAAGGGCAAGAGTCCCAGAAACCAATTCCTGGAGTATGTTGCTTCATTAAAGCTTTTTTATGGTACCACAAAGTTAAAATATTCTACCATTCTGTAGCTGTTACAATATATTCCTGTCTGATAATCCACTAGAAACCCTGTTATTGCATTTTATTGCATCATTAAACTTACATTAAGTATTTCTCTACAATTACAATTATAAATTACAATCTATTTCATAAATCCCAAACTAATCCCAGTATTCAAATGTTCTTAGTATAGGCTTACTATTTTGGAAATTTGAAAGTTAAGAAAAAAAAGATTTTAATTTCCAGTTCTGCGAAGGTGACTTTTTCAAAAGGATCAGACAATTATTTCAAGCAATGAACTAAAGACAGCTTTCCCAAGACCTAAGTAAACAATTTGTGGTGTATTGCAGAAAGTTTACAAAGCTGTGTCTTACAATGCAGAAACAGATGATCAATAGCCACTAGTATATTAAGTTGAAAAGAAGAAAAGTCATCTTTACATAAGAATATCTATTCTTTGGTTTGTTGTAGTCTCCAGGCTGTCAGAATTGCAAAGAAGTATCCAAGTTATCAGAACTAGAAAATTTTCAGGCCCTTGGAAATCAAAATAGGTCTTAAACATTTTTTTTTAGAAGCACACATTATTTATAAATTATCTACAAGACATGGAAACAGATCAATATGCCTTTACAGAAATCACAGTGGAATTTTGACATTCCTCATTAGAGCTTCAATCCATTTCCTAATCATGAAGGGAAACTCTTTACATTTGCATAAACACTATGAAGGTATCTAAAAATGTTATAGACCTTCGTTATATTTTAGCAGAAAGACATTAGGCTGTGGTCTTTCCCCCCTACACCTTAGTGACAGCAGCCCCAAGCTTTAATATGTCACTCAGCAGGTAATCCTGGCCTTTGGGATATGCCAGTCTTCAACATTCTTTCAAGGATATTTCTTCGCACTGGAAGGCCAATAGGTTTTGGACAGACCAAAGAGCATCTTACACCAATATCACCATCCTCTTGGCACAGCCATGTTTGTGTCAGTTATTTTTTAATGGGATTCAGTGACTGTAAAGAATATTGCTCAGAATAGGGTTGAAATGTTTTGATGGCAATGTTAGCATCTTTCTAAACTGTCACATGAGGCTTTTTAACCACAAACCTGTGTTCACTTGTTAAAAATCATTAGTAGCCTTATGTAATTAAGTTCACTGACTGACCACCATTGTAACCAAACTGAAAAAATAAAGCTTATGATTTAAGAAGCCAGGTTTCACTCTGAGATCTGACTTGTCCAGTATTACCATCAACTGGGATCATAATACGTGATTACAGCAATGGTATATTCTGATGATTCCACCCACATCCTATCTGAATTCTCCTTGTAACATAACATATCACACAGTCCTCCTTCCCAATGCTTTTTTCATTCATTCAATTGCATCTTGATGGTACAGTGCTGAAGGTGACATTCAGTTCATTGATCCATTGACCAAATGGTACTGATAAAGTGCATGAACAAATTTGAGGAAATGAATGTAAAGTGCCAAAACATACAAAGTACATTCAATTAAGAGTTTTGATAATAAATATACATTCTTCCGGCATGGAGTATATATGGAAGATTAATAAACTCCAGACTCATTTTTCAAAAGTACAGCTTAGTTTCATTTTATTAGGTTAATGCTCACATAAATCAACTGTTTCTGAAAAATATGAAGTGCTGTAATATATTGGATTGTTTCTTTAAGGTGCTCCTCTAATTTAATTGTTTTGGGGGTGGGTGAGATCCTTTGTCAATATTTTTCCATATTGTCCATTTTAATTTGAACTAATTTGGTGACCAACTTAGTAATCAATACATAAAATGGTCAGTTCTTAACAATGACCTGGGTGAAAATAGTAGGGCTCATTTGCATTGATGAACAATCCATGTCTGGCTGAGAAATGACTGATTCCATTTGCAAGCGACTGGAACCTGCATTGAATGGATAAGATATAATATCACTACTTTTCTCTCCTTACAATTCCTGCCATATCACTTTTGCATTGCAAGATCTTCAAAACATCTTCACTCTCCTCACCTCCCTCAATCTGTATGAAAGTGTTAAAACTTACATTTACCTGATCTATTTTGAACAGTTGACAAAGTTTAGTTATGTAACTAGCTAAGATACTTCAGCAAATGGTGCTGCCCCTATTGGTTCCTGCTCTTACAATTGTAGGTAGATAAGTCCAAGCCTATCTCAAAGGTTCATAAGAACATCAGAAATAAGAGCAGGAGTAGGCCATCTGGTTCCTTGAGCCTGCTTTGCCATTCAATAAGACCATTGCTGATCTTTTCAAGGACTCAGCTCCACTTATACATCCACTCACCATAATTCTTAAATCCTTTACCGTTCAAAAATCTATCTTTCTTTGCCTTAAAAACATTCAACAAGAACATTCAGAAGAACCCATCTGGATGGACAAAATGGACAAGGCTCACAAATCCTCTTTTACTAGTTTATTGTGATATTGATACATTTAGAAAAGTATCCTGTTCCCCCCCTTAAGTTAAATCTGTATTTGACTTGCAAACATCAATACTCTTGTTTCCTTTTGAGTTTGAATCAGTATCATACTTAAAAATATCATCTCAAGAGCACTATGCAACTTTGTAAACTTTACGAGCAGTCAATTAACATATGAATGTGATTTAAATGGGGAAGATCCAGGCTGCATTTGGTTAGGTTCACTTTATCAAAAACGTTTTTGAGGATTAACATTTGCAAGGATTTTCAGGCAACATTCTGACGCAGTGACTCCAAATTAGTACATTTATTTACTGTCCACAATTTATAGACACATTCTCATTTTGTAGCCCGATGACTTTAGTAACTGTGTCTTGACTAATATATTGAAAAGATCATTCGGCACATGTATGTCAAGTGTTCCATTTCCTGTAGAACGCTGGGAGGCAGAGTTTGGGCTATTTCTGAAAGCTGTTCATCATAGACAGATTTTGTTTTTAAACATTGGATTATCTTCAGTTGAATACATCCTTCATGAAAGACTGGCTACAGGACTCTATCCCCAATTGGCTGTTGTCTGACTCAGAATATGCCCCACTTTTAACCACTGCTCTTTTTTACTGAGCCTTGACTTGACACATTAACTTCACCCCACCCTCCCTCCCATTTATCTCTCCACCCCCGAGGCTCCTAGCCTCATTTCTGATTAAGGACTTTTGCCCAAAACGTTGACTTTCCTGCTCCTTGGATCCTGCCTGACCTGCTGTGCTTTTCCAGCACTATTCTAATCTTGACTCTAATCTTCAGCATCTGCAGTACCCACTTTCACCTACATTAATTTTCACTCCCAGCTTATAAAGTCAAAAGTACTTTTGCTGAACGATGAGCTGCACAATACTAGAAGCAAGAACAGAAATTGCTGGAAAAGCTCAGCAGGTCTGGCAGCATCTGTGGAGAGAAATCAGAATTAATATTGCAGGTCGACTGACCCTTCTTCAGATGCTGCCAGACCTGCTAAGCTTTTCCAGTAATTTCTGTTTTTGTTCCTGGTTTACAGTATTCACAGTTGTTTTGGTTTTTCCACAATACTGGAGGTTCATTTCTTGGGTAACAGATACTTCACAGTATAATTTTGCTGAAAACCTTTTTCAATTGCCTTTTCTGGGGCTTTTAAAATTTGAATCCTATAGAAATTACTTAATTATAACATAGTTAGCAATCCACCTTTATCCATTGCATTTCCAACCGCCTAAAATAGCACTTTGCTTCTTCATCAGTTTTTGATTTTTAATTTTATTGTCATGGGTACTGAAGTACAAAAGTATACAACAGTGTATAATGTCATCACATAAGGTGCCATCGTAAGCACAAGTACCATGGTTCAGAATCTTAAGAACAAGTAGAAGAAAGAACAAAGTTAAAACTTAGACATTGCAGTAATTATAGTATTGTATAAAATATACAAAGTAAAGTTAAAAGTTTCGTATTGCAGACCTTCTTAGTTTTAAGTAGAAAATAAAGAAATAAAGCTGCAAGTTCAAATATTACAGTCTTTCTTAAGTACTTAGCCATGGTGCGACCACATTTCGAGGAATCATCTCGAGACTGGATGACCACGCTAAGGCCATAGCTGGCTGAGAGTCTGCTATGTACCTTGAGAGACCACCATGCCAGGCTGAAAGACCGCCACCCTGGGCAGAAAGTCCACCTTGCCTGGCTGAAAGTCTGCCTGACCATGCCAGGAGGCTGCCACACCACCCTGCTTGGTTCGCGCTGAGTTTGAGGCTGGGAGTCCAAGGTCAGGAGCCTAAGACCGGGAGAAGGAAGAAGAGAGAAGGATAAAAAGAAACAAACATGAAACAGAAGAAAAAAGAGAGAAAAAAAGAAAAGGAAATGGATGGAGCGGACTCCATCTGAAGCATCCTATTCTGCCACCAACTTGTTCTACTTGCTTTGCCCATTTCCAACAGCATGCCATGATGCTGAGGCACTAATCTTTCATCTCAATAAAGCTTCCAAGGAAAACTTCCCGATGGGTTGCAGGTCTTTAATGACATCTTTAAGTATGGAAAAATATGATAAAGCATACAAGTAAAGCATGATTAGTGGTTCTTTTAAGTGTATTGCCATGCTTATGATACACAGTAACATTGGCATTCAGCAGTGCTGCTGATGTCATGTGATTTGTTAACAAATCATATACAGTGTACCTGCTGTGATATTTCACATGGGGATTTCCAGATTTGAACTTCAACAAAAGGAAAACACAAACTAGCTTGAGGCAAATATTTTTTTTAAAATGTCACCTGTCTGATGCATGAGCAAGAGCAACCAAGCTGGGAATTATGAAAAAACATATCAGAGGGCTGTATGAACGCAAAGCCTAAATGAAAATATCTTACAGGGTGCAAAAAGCTGAGTGGTATGCAAGAGATAACTGAACAATCAATGATACAGCACTCAAATTTGTATCACAGAATCCTTATAGTCTAGAAACAGGCTATTCAGCCCATTGAGTCCACACTGACCTGCCAAAGAGTATCCCAGCCAAACCCACTCTATCACCCAGCATTTCTCATGGCCAATGCACCTAACCTGCACATCTTTATACTGTGGGAGAAAACCAGAGCGCGAGGAAGAAACCCACATAGACACAGTGAGAACATGCAAACTTCATAGGCAATCACCTGAGAGTGGAATTGAACCAAGTCCCTGAAGCTGTGAGACAGCAGTGCTAACCACTGTACCACCCCATCACCCCATTACCCCACAGACGATAAAGATCAAGGGAGAACAAAGGGAATTTTCCAAGATTGAATAGGCAAGTGTTTCTGATCATCTTAGGAGAGGTGTAACTTCTGCAGCCATTTTATTCCTAAGATTATTTTTTTGAGGCTACCTTAGAAATCTTGATATCTATCATAAGAATTAGGTACTATCATTCAATGAATCTGTGCTGAATTGTGATTCACTGTTCATGTGCGTTTGCTCAAGATTCAGCTCCCTCAATAATTTGCTGTTCGTCTTTCAATTCTCATGATAGAAAGGGAAATTTCTTCACTGAAAATATGTTACACTTGAATCTTCACATGTGTATATTGTGTATAATAAGTAGGATATTGGCAGATTGCAGGTATTGAATTGAGCTTATTAACAGCTTTCAAACCCTTCATTATTTCAGGTAACATAAAAGTGCAAGGTTTAAAAAGTCACCAGTGTCTGTTATTATAACCTCATTACTGCTTAGACAGAGTGTTGTGAAGCGAACTGTAAAAGGACATTCAAATGCCATTCCCCTGTACAAAACCACTTCAGCTCAAGTCACATAATGCAGGTAAAGCATGCAATTGTGCCATCTACAAAGTAGAATGTTAACATCACGTGATTGGCAGAAAGGAATAATAAGGCTATTTTGTAATATCCCTTCTGCAGAACTGTACTTCTAATGCAATTTGTCTATTGGGATTTAAGAGTATATATTGGTATACTTGTTTTTAAAATTATATTTAAACCCTCTAATATGTTGTAGCTTTTCTTCAATATCTTGTATATGTCTCGAGTGCTGCTGCTGGTCCTTCCTGAACTCTGGAGAGCTGCCATTGAATCCATTGCGTCCTTCTTATCTATCAGTTCTCCTTGATGCTGAAAGTTGTTTCTGTCTAAGCTATCATAATTTTACCTGCCATCATTTTCTAGCATAGTAAATGAACACCTGAGTTCCCAAAACTCTTGATTATCTATGGTAATGTGTATAATATCATATGGTCATTTGATAACGCATTCTGATCTGTCATTGATGGCGGATAGAAGTTGCTTTCCTCATTCTGCAACTTTAGAATTGATGCAATATCTATTTTGTCACTTTGTGCCTATCAGGAGATCTTTATACTCTACTTTGTAGATGTTTCAACTAATTATTGGGAAGACAAAGCTGTTGATTTTAGTCCTTATCACAATATCTATTTTCTAGCCATTGTGTCTATTATTCTCCATGAGATTTAATCAGATTGTCCATAATCATTTTGTAATATTTGATACTGAAATAAATATTTGATCATAGATCAACTTCATCACCAAGGCTATTCACTCTTGCCTCTGTAACTTTGACCCTCCCTCAACTCATCTGCTGCTGAAACCATCACTAATTCCTTCATTATTTTTCGACTCGACTATTCCATTGCCCTAATACAGATGCAAAATTTGCAGAGACCAAAATCTGAAAATGAAACAGAAAATTCTGCAAGTGCCCAGTAAGCCAGACAGCTTCTGTGGAGAGATTTAGAGGCAACATTTCAGAGTTAGGCTACTTTTAGAACATTGTATGTGCAATTCTGGTCTCCTTCCTATCGGAAATATGTTGTGAAACTTGAAAGGGTTCAGAAAAGATTTACAAGAGTGTTGTCAGGGTTGGAGGGCTTGAGCTATAGGGAGAGGCTGAATAGGCTGGGGATGTTTTCCCTGGAGCGTCGGAGGCTGAGGGGTGACCTTACATAGTTTATAAAATCATGAGGGGCATGGATAGGATAAATAGACTCGGTCTTTTCCCTGGAGGTGGGCAGAGTCCAGAACTACAGGGCATAGGTTTAGAATAAGAGGGGAAAGATATAAAAGGGACCTGAGGGGCAACTTTTTCACACAGAGTGTGGTGCATTTATAGAATGAGCTGCACCAGTTGTGGAGACTGGTACAATTAAACATTTAAAAGGCATCTGGATGGGCATATGGATAGAAAAGTTTTAGAGGGATCTAGGCCAAGTGCTGGCAAATGGGACTAGATTAATTTAGGATATCTGGTCAGCATGGACAAGTCGGTTTGAAGGGTCTATTTCTGTGCTGTATGTCTCTATGACTCTTTAACTATAAAGTTTCATCAGAAATTTAGATCATAATTTCTACTTCCACTTTGTTTTGCACTTTTTTTGCAGGTTCAGTTTTTCTCTTTTTTCCTTTTACTTTATATTTTTTGGTTTGCTATCTTGCCATTTACACTTCATTTTCACACATCTTTCATTATTTTGCCTATTCCCATTCCTTTTTGTTTTCACACCATGAAACGTTTTTGTCATTAAATATCTCCTGTCTTCTACTCCATCATTGCCCTTTCCTTTTGCTCTTCTTCCCCACCCCTCTTTCACATGTTTAAAGCCCATTACATATTTACTTTTCCATGGAATTCTGAAGGCAAGTCATTGACCTGATATGTTACCTTTGTTTCCGTCCACAAAAGCTGCCTGACCTCCTGTGTTTATCCAGCATTTATTGTTTTTGTTCAAGTACTTTCTTGGCTGGTCTCCAACCCTCCAGAAACTTGACATCATCCTAAATTCTGTGGAGCATGCACTAACTTGGACCATGTCCATTCATCACCCTACACATTCCCTGTTACCATATTATGTGACATGATCGTACCAACTATGTTGTTGGGTTAGAATGCTGTCACCAATCCTACTTCCTATGCTGATCTACAAGGCTATCTCTGTTGTAGAGCATTGATCACAAATAAGTTCTAGCTCAAGAGGCTTTTGCCTCAGATAATATGATATAGTTTATTACATATCACTAATTATATACAGGTTACAAAAACTTCATTCCTCCCATCGACCAACCAGGTTGTACCCTCTACTTGTGTTCACTTAACCCCACCTCACCACCCTCCCTCCCACCCCCGTTATCTACAGCTCCCCGAACACCCGAAGGATTGCACCCAAAATGTTGACTTCTCCACCTCCTGATGCTGTGTGGCTTGCTTTGTTCTTCCAGACTCCTGTTTGTCTACAATAACTCTTAGGCGCATTAATTCTTAATGACAGGAGGTAAAGATGACATGTGTGATTCCATCAGGAGACTGGGCCAGAGGCTGCATCTTTTTTATTCATTCATGGGATGAGGGTGTCACTGGCTATATCAGCATTATTACCCAAGCAAAATTGTACAGAGGAGAATTAAAAGTCAACTGCATTGCTGTGGCTCTGGAGTCACGTGTAGGCTAGACCAGGAAGGGATGGCAGTTTCCTGACCTGAAGGACATTAACAAACCAGAAGTGGTTTTCCTGACAATAGATTGATGGTTATCGTTAGACTCTTTATTCCAGAGCTGAAAATGTGTTGCTGAAAAAGCGCAGCAGGTCAGGCAGCATCCAGGGAACAGGAGAATCGACGTTTCGGGCATAAGCCCTTCTTCAGGAATGAGGAAAGTTTGTCCAGCAGGCTATGATAAAAGGTAGGGAGGAGGGACTTGGGGGAGGGGCGTCGGAAATGTGATAGGTGGAAAGAGGTCAAGGTGAGGGTGATAGGTCAGACTGGGGTGGGGGCGGAGAGGTCAGGAAGAAGATTGCAGGTTAGGAAGGCAGTGCTGAATTCGATGGATTTGACTGAGACAAGGTGGGGGGAGGGGAAATGAGGAAACTGGTGAAATCCGAGTTCATCCCTTGTGGTTGGAGGGTTCCTAGGTGGAAGATGAGGCGCTCTTTCTCCAACTGTCGTGTTGTTGTGGTCTGGCGATGGAGGAGTCCAAAGACCTGCATATCCTTGGTGGAGTGGGAGGGGGAGTTGAAGTTTTGAGCCACAGGGTGGTTGGGTTGGTTGGTCCGGGTGTCCCAGAGGTGTTCTCTGAAACGCTCCGCAAGTAGCCGGCCTGTCTCCCCAATATAGAGGAGGCCACATCGGGTGCAGAGGATGCAATAGATGATGTGTGTGGAGGTGCAGGTGAATCTGTGGTGGATATGGAAGTTTCCTTTGGGGCCTTGGAGGGAGGTGAGGGGGGAGGTGTGGGCGCAAGTCTTGCACCTCCTGCGGTTGCAGGGGAAGGTGCCGGGAGTAGAGGTTGGGTTGGTGGGGGGTGTGGATCTGATGAGGGAGTCACGGAGGGAGTGGTCTTTACGGAATGCTAATAGGGGAGGGGAGGGATCCGTTTGGAGGTGGCGGAAATGACGGCGGATGATGCGCTGTACATGGAGATTGTTGGGGTGGTAGGTGAGGACCAGTGGGGTTCTCCATGTAACAGAATCCCACTGGTCCTCACTTACCATCCCACCAATCTCCATGTAACAGAACCCCACTGGTCCTCACCTACCACCCCACCAATCTCCATGTAACAGAACCCCACTGGTCCTCACCTACCACCCCACCAATCTCCATGTAACAGAACCCCACTGGTCCTCACCTAACACCCCACCAATCTCCATGTACAGCGCATCATCTGCTGTCATTTCCACCACCTCCAAACGGACCCCACCTCCAAGGATATATTTCCCTCCCCCTCCCTTATCAGCATTCCGTAAAGACCACTCCCTCCGTGACTCCCTCGTCAGATCCACACCCCCCACCAACCCAACCTCCACTCCCGGCACCTTCCCCTGCAACCTCAGGAGGTGCAAGACTTGCGCCCACACCTCCCCCCTCACCTCCCTCCAATGGCCCTAAAGGAAACTTCCATATCCGCCACAGATTCACCTGCACCTCCACACACATCATCTATTGCATCCTCTGCACCCGATGTGGCCTCCTCTATATTGGGGAGACAGGCCGGCTACTTGCGGAGCGTTTCAGAGAACACCTCTGGGACACCCGGACCAACCAATCCAACCACCCTGTGGCTCAACACTTCAACTCCCCCTCCCACTCCACCAAGGATATGCAGGTCTTTGGACTCCTCCATCGCCAGACCACAACAACACGACGGTTGGAGAAAGAGCGCCTCATCTTCCGCCTAGGAACCCTCCAACCACAAGGGATGAACTCGGATTTCACCAGTTTCCTCATTTCCCCTCCCCCCACCTTGTCTCAGTCAAATCCATCGAATTCAGCACCGCCTTCCTAACCTGCAATCTTCTTCCTGACCTCTCCGCCCCCACCCCAGTCTGACCTATCACCCTCACCTTGACCTCTTTCCACCTATCACATTTCCGACACCCCTCCCCAAGTCCCTCCTCCCTACCTTTTATCTTAGCCTGCTGGACAAACTTTCCTCATTCCTGAAGAAGGGCTTATGCCCGAAACGTCGATTCTCCTGTTCCTTGGATGCTGTCTGACCTGCTGCACTTTTCCAGCAACACATTTTCAGCTCTGATCTCCAGCATCTGCAGTCCTCACTTTCTCCTCTTTATTCCAGATTTTTATTGAACTCAATTACCACCATCTACCATGGAAGGATTTGAATTCTGATGCCCCAGAATATTACCTGGGTTTCTGGATTAATAGTCCAATGACAATACTACTAGGTCATCACCTCTCTTATGTGTCAATATCAGACTGGGTGGAGTTCATGATAGACTGAATAATAATTCTTCCAAAACTATTACCCATGCTACTTGCTGCAGTCTGGCGTTATTTCAATTTTAAAATTCTCAAATTTGATTTAAAGTTCATGCTTGCCCTTATCTCTAACACTTCCTCCAATCCCGAACCCCAGTGGTATTTATATTTCTCCATTTCTTGCCTCTTGTACATCCCTAGTTTTAATTGCTCTGACAATGGTTGCTGTGCTCTCAGCTGCCTCGGCCTTAAAACTCCTTAAAACTCTCTCTCCTCCTTTGAAGACACACTCCATAAAACCTACTTCTCTGATCAAGCTTTTGGTAATTTCCCCTGAGTCATATGATGTAGCTCATTGTCAGGTTTTGTTTGTGTCATGATTTGAATGAGAACCAGATGACTCTTATTAACTATGAGACCCTTGATTGGGGTTGTTAACCTGGGCCAGTCAGGGAGCCCTGGCTGCCAGATATAAATAGGAGATTCAAGAGTCTCCTCATTCTAGGGACTGGGTCTGAACTGGCTGGTCAGAGCCCATGTACTGTGCATGTATAAATGAAGGGTGATGGGACACTGGCCTCTCTGCAGTTATTTCAGTTTGGTAACAATTTTGTGATATTTCACTATGTTGGTTAAAAATAATTACATATTGTTACTGTTGTTGCAGGGCAAAGATAAAAGGACCATAATCCTAAGCTTAAGTGAAATTGATTTAGAACAGATGACAGCAAAATGTTTATGCCCAGAGGTTTACATAGCTGTGAAATGCACAGTTTATGGTTGAGGCAGTAAGTATAATATCAATTTAACCCACAAGACCTGGGTATGGAGTGTTGGGTAGGTGAGTCAAAACTACAGATTTATTCTTAAAATATACTTCTGAGATGAAGGTTTCTGAGATCCTATTATTTGGAAACATGTTTCTCATTTCCATTTCCCGATGACTACTGCAATTTTTAAATGATTGAAAAGAGCTGATCATTGAAGCAGTCCTACTCCCTGATTAAAATGTAAATGGCTGTGTAAAGGGTCGTAGTCATACACCAGCCAGTGTGTATTGTCACTCACGTGGTACCCTAAAGCATTGTAGATTTGCCAATATTTTACTGAACCTTGGTGCTTGGACTCAAGGCTAAGCCAAGGGTTTCTGATTGTCACAAGATAACTTTCTATTGAAGTCCTACATTATTGAAAACATTGGGATAGGCCTAAAATCTATAGTATCAATACAGTGTTTTCTGCCATCCAGTACAATCATGGTTGCTCATCAATTTCAATTTTGCAACTCATTCTCCATATTCCACAATGCTCTGAGAGGCTAAAAGTCTGTCTATCTCAGCCTTAAATATATTCAGTGATGAAGCATCCAAAACCCTTTTGAGTAGAGAATTCCAAAGTTGAATTGGGTGAAAAAACATTCTCCAGTTCACAGCTTTAAGTAATCGATTCCTGATCCTGATACTGTTCCTCTGTCTTCGAGATTTGCTCGCCAGTGGAAACAATCTCTCAGTGTCCATTCTGCCAAGCCTCTCTAGAATCGTGCAAGTTTCAATGAGATCACCTCTCATTCTTCAAAATTCCAGAGAATATAGGGAGCATTTACTCAGCATCTCATCATAGGACAACCTTTACTGACAATAGTCAGTGTGAAAACATCTAAAGTTCTCTTTGATGGCTAGGGAAATAGGTTTCAGGTGATAACATGTACAGCGCAATAGACAAGAATGGATGTGATTCTGCTCTATCCAGTTACCTAAGCCATGAGGAAATGCTATTATAAGGCATGAAATTCAATCTGGGTGGAGAACTCTATTATGAAAGTAGCAATTTCCAGCCATTAACATATCATCTTCAGAGATCTAAAGACTGTGTGGATCATTGTTCACATGCTCACTTCAAATAAAGTCGCTGTTACTTGAAAGAGATCTTTTGATATGAAATCATAGCTCTGGCTGCTAGCTTGCGATTCTCATGTAAAAGTAATAAACACCTTGTATAAATCTTCCACATACCCCATTCTTCTTGAAGAGCTATGAGAAAGAGCAACCTGATTGTCATTATTACACAATTTGCTCATGTCAGAAACAGATTAGATTACTTTACAGTGTGGAAACAGGCCCTTCGGTCCAACAAGTCCACACCGACCCGCCGAAGCGCACCCACCCAGACCCATTCCCCTACATTTACCCCTGCACCTAACACTACAGGCAATTTAGCGTGGCCAATTCACCTAACCTGCACATTTTTGGAGTGTGGGAGGAAACCGGAGCACCCGGAGGAAACCTATGCAGACACGGCGAGAATGTGCAAACTCCACACAGTCAGTCGCCTGAGGCGGGAATTGAACCCGGGTCTCTGGCGCTGTGAGGCAACAGTGCTAACCACCGTGCCACCGTGCCGCCCACCCAAGACAGGGACATCTTTTTAAGAGTTTACACTACTGCATATATTAATTCAGTTCTATTGTGTTTAACCATTTTGTGAGATTTTCCTTTTCTTATTGCCTCTGCATTATTTATCTGTAAATAAAACTGACCCTGTAATTTAGCTTTCAGACATCAGGCTCAGGATGTGTTGATTTCTGACTACAATAATGAAGCGATTAAGTCCTGTGCATTCAACATATTCCCCCAGAGTGTCTAATTAATAATCCATTGTATGGATGTAAGTTTGCTCACTGAGCTGAAAGGTTCGATTTCAGATGTTTCGTCAATGTACTAGGTAAAATCATTAGTGAGCCTCCGGTGAAGCACTGGTGTTATAACCTGCTTTCTATTTATGTGATTATAAATGTGTTTATAAAACACATAAATAGAAATCAGGTCATAACACCAGTGCTTCACTGGAGCTCATGAATGATGTTACGGTAGTATGGTGATGAAACATCTGAAATCGAACCTTCCAGCTCAGTGAGCAAACCTACATCCAGAACCTCAGCCTGAGCTACAAATCTTCTCAAAACTCGCTAATCCATTGTATACCTGGTGCTACACTAACCACGTACATTTGCTCAATAAAGACCACTTATGAAGACCATAATATAGTTCTGAACTTCATTCACGAGTATTGCAGGGGCAAGTCTGAACTGGAAAATTCACCGATATGAATCAAAATGATCAGTACACATTCACACCACCCCAACTTTGCATCAATTTGTTTATAAATCCCTTCACTATGTGATCTTTGTCATTTTCTAAAATAATGCTTTATAAAAAGAAAAAGAAGGAAGCATATGTCAGGTATAGACAGGATAGATCGAGCGAATCCTTAGAAGAGTATAAAGGCAGTAGGAGCATACTTAAGAGGGAAGTCAGGTGGGCAAAACGGGGACATGGGATAGCTTTGGCATATAGAGTCAAGGTGAATCCAAAGGGTAACTAGAGAGAGAATAGGGCCCTTCAAAGATCAACAAGGCGGCCTTTGTGTGGAGCCGCAGAAAATAGGGGAGATACTAAATGAGTATTTTGTATCCGTATTTACTGTGGAAAAGGATATGGAAGATATAGACTGTAGGGAAATAGATGGTGACATCTTGCAAAATGTCCAGATTACAGAGGAGGAAGTGCTGGATGTCTTGAAATGACTAAAGGTGGATAAATCCCCAGGATCTGATCAGGTTAGATTAGATTGCTTACAGTGTGGAAACAGGCCCTTCGGCCCAACAAGTCCACATTGCCCCGCCGAAGCGCAACCCACCCATACCCCTACATCTACCCCTTACCTAACACTATGGGCAATTTAGCACAGCCAATTCACCTAACCTGCACATCTTTAGACTGTGGGAGGAAACCGGAGCACCCGGAGGAAACCCACATAGACACGGGGAGAATGTGCAAACTCCACACAGTCAGTCGCCTGAGGCGGGAATCGAACCCGGGTCTCTGATGCTGTGAGGCAGCAGTGCCAACCACTATGTCACCGTGTTGCCCACACGGTGGCACAGTGTACCTGAGAACTCTGTGGGAAGCTACAGAAGTGATTGCTGGCCCTCTTGCTGAGATATTTGTATCATTGATAGTCACAGGTGAGGTGCCAGAAGACTGGAGGTTGGCTAACGTGGTGCCACTGTTTAAGAATGGTGGTAAGGACAAGCCAGGGAATTATAGACCAGTGAGACTGACCTCGGTGATGGGCAAGTTGTTGGAGGGAATCCTGAGGGACAGGATGTACATGTATTTGGAAAGGCAAGGACTGATTCGGGATAGTCAACATGGCTTTGTGCGTGGGAAAACATGCCTCACAAACTTCATTGAGTTTTTTGAGGAAGTAAAAAAGAGGATTGATGAGGACAGACCAGTAGATGTGATCTACATGGACTTCAGTAAGGCGTTTGACAAGGTTCCCCATGGGAGACTGATTAGCAAGGTTAGATATCATGGAATACAGGGAGAACTAGCCATTTAGATACAGAACTGGCTCAAAGGTAGAAGACAGAGGGTGGTGGTGGAGGGTTGTTTTTCAGACTGGAGGCCTGTGACCAGTGGGGTTCACAAAGATCGGTGCTGGGTCCTGTACTTTTTGTCATTTATATAAATGATTTGGATGCGAGCATAAGAGGGACAGTTAGTAAGTTTGCAGATGACACTAAAATTGGAAGTGTAGTGGACAGTGAAGAGGGTTACCTCAGATTACAACATGGTCTTGACCAGATGGGCCAATGGGCTGAGAAGTGGCAGATGGAGTTTAATTCAGATAAATGTGAGATGCTGCATTTTGGGAAAGCAAATCTTAGCAGGACTTCTATATTTAATGGTAAGGTCCTAGGGAGTGTTGCTGAACAAAGAGACCTTGGAGTGCATGTTCATAGCTCCTTGAAAGTGGAGTCGCAGGTAGATAGGATAGTGAAGAAGGCGTTTGGTATGCTTTCCTTCATTGGTCAGAGTATTGAGTACAGGAGTTGGGAGGTCATGTTGCGGCTGTACAGGACATTGGTTAGGCCACTGTTGGAATATTGCATGCAATTCTGGTCTCCTTCCTATCGTAAAGATGTTGTAAAACTTGAAAGGATTCAGAAAAGATTTATAAGGATGTTGCCAGGATTGGAGGATTTGAGCTATAGGGAGAGGCTGAACAGGCTGGGAATGTTTTCCCTGGAGCATCGCAGGATGAGAGGTGACCTTATAGAGGTTTACAAAATTATGAGGGGCATGGATAGGGTAAATAGGCAAAGTCTTTTCCCTGAGGTTGGGGAGTCCAGAACTAGGGGGCATAGGTTTAGGGTGAGAGGGGAAAGATATAAAAGAGACCTAAGGGGCAACTTTTTCATGCAGAGGGTGGTACGTGTATGGAATGAGCTGCCAGAGGAAGTGGTGGAGGCTGTTACAATTGCAACATTTAAGAGGCATTTGAATGGGTATATAAATAGGAAGGGTTTGGAGGGCTCTGGGCCGGGTGCTGGCAGGTGGGACGAGATTGGATTGGGACATCTGGTCGGCATGGATGGGTTGGACCAAAAGGTCTGTTTCCATGCTGTACATCTCTATGACTTTATAAAATGTTAAGTAAACTGCTATGATTACATCCAACATAAACATGGAAAAGGGGAAGCTTGGAGATCAATTTGAGGAAATAAAAAGAAAGATTTAAGTATTTCATGACCATAGGACATCTCGAAGTATTGTACAAGCAAACGAGTACTTTTGAAGTGTTGTTATAATGGTTATCTAAAAATTGAGCAGCCAATTTGCATAAAAGGTTTCTCAACCAACCATGGTATTAGGATTAAACATTACTCAGCTTGTCAGGGAAAACACCTTAGCTCTGACTGAGAATCTTTTGTATCTGCAGGAGAACAGCAGCATCTGAATTTAATGTTGCATCAGCACCCCTGATAGTTTAGCACAACCTTTATACTGTGCTGGAGTCTCAGCCTCAATCCTGTGTTCAGTTCTCCGGAGTGGGGTTGAACTCATGATCTTCTGCTTTGATGTGCCTTAAAATAGAATCATTTCTTCAGTAGTCCAATAGCAACTGCATTGTTTTGAAGTGGAAATGATTGTTCAGAATGAAGAACACGAGATCTCAGATTTAAAAATACCAACATGTTGACAAGAGTTTCAAAGTTGGACACCAGACAGCAGGCCAAGAGATGATCACAAGTTATACAACATTCCAAGTCTAAACATTTTCTGCCATCCTTTTACAATTTACAAAAGCATAATTTGATTATTGCCCAGAGCTCACTCATTTTGGGCAACAAGGCTTGAGCCCCAATTTCCATGCACAGACATTGGACTGCATTCATTAGTAGACTGTATGAAGCGAATTTTACTAAAGTTCAGGTCAGAGGCTTTGTTTACTGTCTCTATCCCTTGGATTCTAAGATTGGAGACCAAAGTTATTGTTGGCTAAAATGTCAAATTGACATAAACCCTAAGTAATCAGACCTCTTGATTTGATCAGAACAAGGCATAGGTTACATAGACTTCCATTTATATTACCTGGGAGGTGGATAAGTTAACAATGTCACATTTATTGCCCACCATTAGTTTCTCTGGGAAGATGGTAGGGACTGCCTGTGGTGGAGCCCCTCCCACACTTATGTTGGACAACCTTCAGAGAATTTAAACGGTTGCCAGTCTGCAAGATTACTCCTGATCATCAACCATAGCTTTAATGATATCAAGTAATAGAGCCATAGAGATGTACAGCATGGAAACAGACCCTTCGGTCCAACCCGTCCATTCCGACCAGAGATCTCAACCCAATCTAGTCCCACTTGCCAGCACCCGGCCCATATCCCTGCAAACCCTTCCTATTCATATACCCATCCAAATGCCTTTTAAATGTTGCAATTGTACAATCCTCCACCACTTCCTCATTCCATACACGCACCACCAGTATAGCTATAATCCTCAACCCACCTCGTGAAGGAGCAGCGCTCCGAAAGCTAGTACTCCCGAATAAACCTGTTGGATTATAACCTGGTGTGGCGTGATTTTTAACTTTGTACATCCCAGTCCAACACCGGCATCTCCAAATCATGATAGAACAATGAAATATAAGCCCTGGTATTTACATTCTCAAAGTATTCACCATGCCTCATTCACAAATCTAACTTGAAGACTTTTAAACTACCATTCTGTCTCTTCCCCTTAATTAGGAATGACTATAAAACTCTTAACTGAATTATTTTACACATAAATTGAGAATTCACTTTTCTCCTTCCATTCTCCCTTTAAACATTAAATGCTTGTGACAAACTAAGTTACTGCTTATTCTGGGAGCCATTTTTACATTGTGAATGTCCCACTGTCTGCAGTCAGCCTTTACTTTTCAATTTTTATTGATCAGCTATTTTTGTGATGCTGTCATCTCAGCTTCGAAACATACTGATGTCTCCTGCCTGCCAAGCCAACTGTACATTAAACAGATAATGAAGAGAAAGATTCACAACACACTGTATACATTAGTGACCTTTAATAAAACTGAATGAAAAGGGTTCTGGAAAGATACAGACTCCAAGGTAAAGAGGTGCAACTAAATATTCAAGTATATATTCCACTTTTGTCATATCCTGCTCAATTATTTCATCTGATACATGTTGTCTGATGTTTTTCTGTCATTTTTCATGTGAATTTGTTCAATCATGATCAGACAAGGTATTGATTAGCTGTCATTAATGTGCTCTTCAATTCCCTATCACTTATTGCATCTAACATCTATCAATGTTACTGCTGTATGAAAATGATTAGAGTGGACTTGCAACAGGGCAAAATTTCACTTTGTTCTGCATCTCCATCTTATGAAATAGAGAGAGATCAAACTGAATCAAATAAAAGTACTAAAGAGGAGGGTAGATTTTATTGTAGGTTACTTCCAAATGGACTACCACAAATCTTACTAGATAGGTGATGTGTTTATTCATTTAATACACTTCATGCAGGTTTGTTCCATAATTATTCACTGGTTCAAAGAGGCAGCTTCAAAGAGGTGTTTCAAGAAATTGAAAACTCCATATGAATGAAAATGAAATGATCTAAACAACTATGGAAAGTATAGAAGTAGGGGATGAAAATTCTTCTAATCTTTATATATTTCCACTTGAGACTGAGAAACATTTATTGCATATACCTGAAAGGGCAGATAAGATCTTGGTTAAACATTTCATCCCAAAGACAACATCTGAGTGCAGTGCTCCTTCAGTACTATGTTTCCAACATGACTATAGTGTTGTCTCAGTACTGATCTTCTCGCATTGCAGTACTGCTTCAGTCTGCCTGTCTATCAGTACAGCAGTACTTCAGTACTGTCTCTCCAATAATGCAGAATTCCTTTCTTAATACTATCCTAGCAACAGTGCAGCAATCTATTAGTTCTGACCTCCAACAATACTGAGAATGTGCTGTCATGTTGGAGGAGCTCTCTTTGGATTGATACAAATGGCCCCATCTGTTCTTTCAATGAACAGAAAGACACATTTTCTTCTTTGTTCTCAGAGACAGCGTCCTTGCTCCAACATTGTTCTCATGCTCCCTAAACTTTAACCCTCACCCCCATCAATTCCCATGCCCTCTCATTTCTCCTATGCTAAATTTATAAACCTGCACCCAGATTCTCCACAGTCCCTTATTCAGCATCAGTTATAGAGTCCTTAGTGTTCATGGAAGAGCAAAATGGTGAAAAAAAATGAACCAAAACAATCTGATGAAATCCTCATACAAATTTGTCTCAATCATTCTGCAAAAACCAATTGGCCCTCCAAAAATGTTTACTCCTTTAAACAACCATGTACTCATAAGCCACATTAATGGCATATTATGTTGTTAAAGCCTCTTTAAATTGACAATTGCTCCACTGAGAGACAGCTGAGTATTCCAATAGATTTTGAAACTCAGCCAAGCATTCAAAATGTTAAAGTTAGCTAAATGCTGACTTTCAACTCTTGAACATCTGAAATAGACAGAACAGAAAGTATTTCTTTGCTATTTCATAGTAAAATGCCTTTCAATCATTGATCAGTGATGTGGTAATTGGTTCATTTTTAAACATTTAATGGTGGGACAATTATAATAAAGTAAAAGATAATGGACATTTTAAGTCCAAAGTCAGAATATGGCAGACAGGGTTCCCATTAAATTATCCTACAGTCTTGAATGCATTATGGCACTTTTCTCCACTGGGAGAAGTACAATGATGCATTACAACTCTTACAGAATGTTGATCAGTATAATGATAGAGGCAATAACTGCAGTAAAAAAAAGTATCTATATTACATTAGACCAAATAAAAGTCATATTTGAAAGTTCAAAATGTTTGATACTCACTTGCCCGAATATATCCAACTCGTCAGCATGCCTTTCCCGAGTTGTCACAAACTGTCCAAGGAGGTATATTTTTGGGAGGCTTATAAAACCCACATAGCATATGAAAATAATATGGAGGAAGAAATTCAATATCTCCATGGTGCTCATAGTTTTGGCCCCAACCTTAGAAGAGGTATATGTGCATTTTGCACACAAAGTCCCATAAAAAGGTCAAGTGAAAATAGCTCAGAGTTGGAAAGGCAGGGAAATTTTCTTTTGCAGGCAATAAAATCTCATGTTCCCTGTGTTCACTGCACATACATTGGGAGACAGAAATCCAGCCTAAAGTTTTCATTGCACTGAATTTTAAAAATGAGCAAAATAATTCTCTCCTGTGTCTTGGAGGATAATTTTCCCTCAACCAACATCCCTCAAATTGATTATCTGGTCATTATCACTTTGCTGTTTGTTGGACCTTGCCATGCAGAAATTAATTACGACCATTCCCACAATATAACACTTTCTTCTGTTTATGTTACACACATACACACAATTTCTTGCTTTAAAACCATTCAATGAAAACATTATCTGAATGCAGTTTCTCAAATTTATCCCTTAGTTTTTCTTGAAATAATTTTGAAGGATTGACATTAATCTATTTTTGGCCAGATTCACAAGAAATACTGCTTATTCTTGAGATTATTGTGACAGTTTAGACAGTGACGCCATTGCCAGTTACCTTTCCTGAAACATGGTATCATCCAGGAATGATCCTGCCAGTGCACTAGAACATACAAAGCACTAACTACTTCATAGATAATTATTAGAAAGCATAATAATTTAACTCTAATTGCTGTGAATTTCAGATTTTTACAATGCACTTTTCCAGTTTTACCTAGATGTAAAACAGTCGCAAAATCTAAATTTTTGTGCATGATCTTGGGAGAAATTCCAAGGAAAACAATATAAAGGAGACAGTCAGGACTTTCAGTACATTTCACTGTAATGGCATTACCACTTGACACAATGACAGGATGCTGCTCAACCCTGAACAGTGAACATTTGGTTTTGCAGTCTAGGTAATAAACTAAGCATTAATCAACTTAAAAATTGATTGGAGTCATTTAAGCAAGAAACACTGATCCACTGAAATGTATAATACTTTTTGATGTTCTTTGTTCTAAATTCTTAAAAATATTAAATTTAGAAATGTTCTCGTCTACTGTTTTCACTCAGATTTTTGACTGACAAGAGAAAAGGATTGGTAGATGGTTGTGGTGGGAAGAAAGGTGTGTTAGGTCACCAAGAGATTACCTGTGATCCTATTAAATGCAAGGGGCTGAATGGCCTTATCCCTCTCTTATTTCTGATGAGTTTTAAAAAGATGTCTGCACATCTGAGACATTACTGGATTTCTCAATTCCTAGGCCAATTAATATTTGAAGTCTGAATTTGAAGCATATGGTTAAAACAGAATTTACTTGCAACAGGGACAACTGGTGTTTTAATGATAAAATCACTGGACTCATAGTCTAAAGATCCATGCTAACACTCTGGGAGACAAGAGTTCACATCCAGCCCAGGCAGCAGATCGAATAGAAATTCAGTTAACAAGTTGTACTGAAAGTTGGTTTCAGTATTGGTGACAATGCAACTATTATTGACTGTTGTTTAGAGATGTATGATTTACCAATGGAAACCTATCATTCTTATCTGGTCTAGGCTATGTGTAATTCCAAATCCATCCACAGCATGTGATGACACTTAAGTCTTACCTGCAAAGTTCTAGCAAGCCATTCAATTCAGAGCAATTAGTGATGGCCTACAAATGCTGCCCATTGCCAGAGACACCCACGTTGTCATTGTAAGATTCCCTTCAGTGTGGAAACAGGTCATCTGGCCCTTCAAATCCACACCACCCCTCCGAAGAGTATCCCATCCAAACCCACCAGCCTACACTATCACCTTGCATTTCGAATGGCCAATCCACCTAACCTGCACATTGTTGGACTGTGGGAGGAAACCAGAGCACCAGGAGAAAATCCATTCACAGGAAGAATGTTGCAAACTCCACACAGGGACGGAATCAAACTCATATCCCTGGTTCTGTGAGGCAGTAGTGCAAATCACTGAACCACTGTGCAAGCATTTTGTTTTATTGCATGAAAGAATAAGGAATCTTGTATACTGTTCAAATGTTTTCTTACTGAATAGCTAACATTAAAAGATGGAACTTACATATAGGTCAGATTATGTTTATTTTGAGGATGAATTTAAATTACGAGTTTAGTTTCACTACAACGTGATTTTGACTTTGTAGCAGCACTGAACTAGTGCTAAGACTCAGAGTAATCCCAGAGTGAAGTGCTATGAAATCTTGAAGAGGTTTCACACAATCCCATACCAGTGTGAGGTTTTACCTTGACACTGGATTCATGCTGGACTTACTATGTAACTGCACCATGATTGTGAAGCAAAACCATTTCAATCTGTGAATTAAATGCAACCAAATGCAGGTTGTGTCAAAGATTGTTTAGATATAAAAAATGTGATATCACGGGTGATAGTCTCACTAATCATTGTGACATATTGTGAAATCTCACTTATAAATAAATGTATAACTAACTGATTGTACTTCTGACTAAATATCTAACCTCACTATGAGTGTGGGATTGAACTGTTGCAGGTTTAATTTTAATGTTGCATATTCTTTTTGAAGCTGTTATGAACTTTTAACGTATTTAAGCTAATGTATGGAGAATGATATGGAAGGCTGATAATTAAATACTTGCCTTTAGCAAACACATGAAAATGGCGAAAATGTTTTAAAACTCTGTGCTGAGCCAGTGAAAATGTAGATTATTATTCAAGCCTTATATGAAAGTATCAAACTATTTGGTTCTGTGCTCTAAAATACAAATTTATCTGAACGTAGGTAAAAATAATACATTCCCTTGAGAAACGCACTGCCCTCAATAACTCTGACATTAACAAGTCCAGTGGTTCAAACCCTAAATCACGTCTATTCAAGCAGACTGTCAGCTGGGGTTTTAAGAGCTGGAAGCCTGCTGTGCAAATGGAGCCTTAATCAGATGCCTCTGAAACTTCCTGATCAAATGAGTATCTAGCTCGATCTACAAGGAGATCTTAATGAGCTCAGCCACCAGGGGAGGCTTTACAGATATTTGTTCCCATAAGAGATTATTTAGTTCAGGCCAGTTAATGTCTTTACAACATTATACTTGCACCAGAAATGTGCTACTGATTAGTTGTTGTTTAACATGCAAGTTTCCATCAGTAAATATTGGCAAATGTCTTGATTAAGACAGCTATGTAAAAGTTCTATTTACTGTAATGCAATCTGAATTTCATGTGATTTGCAATTCATCATAAATTATGCATAAGTTTAAAACAGATTAGCAAGATAACCCTTCGCAGCAATCTGACTGGTAGCTATTTCAGTATTTATTATTGGATCTTTCTGACAGTTTAACTGTCTTGTCCAAAAATATTCACGCAACCTGACTAGCATTTTATTCTTCTCATGAAAGTGATGGGATTTCCTTTTCTCATGAGTATTCTGCATTTATACAACTGTTAGTCAGAAAAGAACAGTTGCTGGAGTGTTGAAGATTGCTCTTAAAAGTACAGCTCACAATTGCACAATGAATGTGGCTGGATTAACCTGAGGGCATGAGGCAATATTAAACATGTTGCTTTCAATGTTGTGCACAAAATTAAACAGACTGGTTGGATATAAAGTTGAAACTTTATTGCTGGAACAGCACAGCAGGTCAGGCAGCATCCAGGGAACAGGAGATTCGATGTTTCGGGCACAGGCCCTTCTTCAGGAATGAGCAGAGAGTGTTCAGCAGGAGAAGATAAAAGGTAGGGAGGAGGGACTTGGAGGAGGGGCATTGGAAATGTGATAGGTGGAAAGAGGTCAAGGTGAGGGTGATAGGTCGGAGTAGGATGGAGGCGGAGAGGTCAAGAAGAAGACTGCAGGTCAGGAAGGCGGTGCCGGGCTGGAGGGATCCGGCTGAGACAAGGTGGGGGGAGGGGGGATGAAGAAACTGGTGAAGTCCAAGTTCATCCCCTGCGGTTGGAGGGTTCCCAGTCGGAAGATAAGACGCTCCTCCTCCGACCGTCGGGTTGTTGTGGTTTGGCGGTGGATGAGTCCAATGACCTGCATATCCTCGGTGGAGTGGGAGGGGGAGTTGAAATGCTGTGCTACAGGTTGGTTGGGTTGGTTCGTCCGGGTGGCCCAGAGGTGCTCTCTGAATCGCTCCGCAAGTAGGCGGCCTGTCTCCCCAATATAGAGGAGGCCACACCGGCTGCAGCGGATGCAGTAGATGATGTGGGTGGAGGTGCAGGTGAATCTGTGGCGGATATGGAAGTTTCCTTTGGGGCCTTGGAGAGAAGTGAGGGGGGAGGTGTGGGCGCAAGTGTTGCACCTCCTGCGGTTGAAAGGGAAGGTGCCGGGAGTGGAGGTTGGGTCGGTGGGGGGTGTGGATCTGACAAGGGAGTCGCGGAGGGAGTGGTCTCTACGGAAAGCTGATAGGGGAGGGGAGGGAAATATATCCTTGGTGCTGGGGTCTGTTTGGAGGTGGCGGAAGTGACGGCGGATGATGCGCTGTACATGGAGATTGGTGGGGTGGTAGGTGAGGACCAGTGGGGTTCTGTCCTGGTGGCGGTTGGAGGGGCGGGGCTCAAGGGCGGAGGAGCGGGAAGTGGAGGAGATGCGGTGGAGGGCACCGTCGACCACGTCGGGGGGGACATTGCGGTCCTTGAAGAAGGAGGCCATCTGTGTTGTACGTATTTTGAACTGGTCCTCCTGGGAGCAGATGCGGCGGAGACGAAGGAATTGGGAGAATGGGATGGCGTTTTTACAGGGGGCAGGATGGGAAGAGGTGTAGTCCAGGTAGCTGTGGGAGTCGGTTGGTTTGTAGTAGATGTCCGTGTTGATTCGGTCGCCTGAGATAGAAACAGAAAGGTCTAGGAAGGGGAGGGAGGAGTCCGAGACTGTCCAGGTGAATTTGAGGTTGGGGTGGAAGGTGTTAGTGTAGTGGATGAACTGTTCAACCTCCTCGTGGGAGCACGAGGTAGCGCCGATACAGTCATCAATGTAGCGAAGGAAAAGATGGGGGGTGGGGCCAGTGTAGTTGCGGAAGATGGATTGTTCCACATACCCTACGAAGAGGCAGGCATAGCTGGGGCCCATGCGGGTGCCCATGGCTACTCCTTTTGTTTGTTATAAAGCCAGAATAGTGAAGTACAAGTCAACAAAGCTCTGCTAAAACTTTAGAGAGCATTTTAGATTTGATTTGATTTATTTATTGTCACATGCATTTTGTTACAAAATACACTGAAAATGTTGTATAGTGCCATCTTAATGTAAAGAAAAATAAACCAAAACATAGAATATGAAGAAAAGTGAAGCAAAGAAAAAGTGTTCAACTTTATAATCCTTCTTTTTAAGTGCTCCGCCATGGGCCATGGGCCTGGTGGTCAGGCACAAGACCCCTTCACCATCCCCCTGCTGCTGGAATGAAAGTTGCCAATCTTCAGCGCCAACTCACCTTCACCAACACCCTCGCCACTATGAGTCCTTGATGGACCTCACCAATGCAGATGCCACTGATGCCACTGAGTAGCACACCAGCCCAAACTTGACTCTGCCACTGCTGTGAATCCACTTCAGGCCCACCTCGATTTGTCCAAAGATAACAGAAGGATTGTGTTCCTTTCAGTCAGCAAACCTCAAGAAAGACATCCTTACATGGAAAAGAAAATGGAAACGTAACTTAACCTAAATATGAGATGTGAGGAATGCTTGAAGAAGTTTAAACACTCCAGTGTTGAACAATCATTTAAGAGGAGGTATCAACAAACAAAATAAAAAAAAACTCTAGCCTTTTGACTGTAAAGGTGTTACCCATTTTATTGGCAAGAGGAATAAAGTGAACTCATGCAAATTTTCAAAAAAAAAGGTGCTCAATTGAACAAATTTTGACTACTTTTTTTGAGGATGAAGTAGAGTGTAAAACAGGTGTTAATCTTGTCTAATTTATACACCTTTGAAGTGTCTCTCACCCAAATTTGAATCAAGCAGCTTGTAGGTAACAGCAATATTATAATAAACTTTATTACATGGCATAATTATTGCCATTAACTGTGTTATAATATTTGTTTGAATCCCACCAATCAGATTTCTGCCTAAAATTGTTTGTATCAAAATCATGAATGACATCCCATGTGACTATAGCAAAGGTAAACTGTCCCTCCTCACCCTTCTTAACCCATATCTGGCCTTCAACATGGCTGACTCTACCATACCTCTCCACTACTGTTCAACCTTATGGGACGGCATTTGCTGAGCTCCATTCTTAACTATTTAATTGTAGCTAAACCTGCACTGGATTCTCTTCTCACTCCTACACTCTTAGCTATGTATACCCCAAATATGAGATCTGTTTTCTCATATACATGCTATTTCTTAATGCCTTCATATGAAAACACAATATTAGAGTCCACTTGTATGTTGACCATAGCAGCATTATCACACTACCTGGTCTCCTTCACTGTCTCTAAGTTGTCAGACTGCTTGTTAACTAATTAGGACAGGCAAAACTTTCCTCCAGTTAAATAATGAAAATATGACCAGCATTTGGTCCCCACAACAAATTCCGTTCCCTTGCTACCAAAGCCATTTGTAGGCCTATCAGTTTCCTGATCTGCAGCAAACTGTTCACAACTTTGGTGTCATATTTCATTCTAGAACAAATGCATTACCTGGTATCCACTTCAACACTAAGACCACCTATTTGAACCTCCATAATATTGCCCAGCTCTAACCCTGGCTCAGCTATTTTACTGTCAAAGCGATCACTTATGCTTCTCCTTCCTCAATTTGACTAATCCAACACACTGCTGCCTGGTTCCCAATATTCTCCCAGCAATAAAGTTGCAGCCATCCAAAACTCTGCTGCCCAATTCTGAACTTACATAAGTCCTTTCACCCATTACCTTGTGTTCAGTGACTCACACTAGATCTTGTTTAAGCAATGCATTTGTTCCTATAATTCTCACCTTCACTTTAAATCCTGACATGGTCTTACAGCTCACCTATTTCATCTGTGGGACTATAGCCCTCTGAGACTCACAGTTCCTGTCTCTTGAATATCCCTAATTTTAATCATTCTACCAATGGTGCTCCCACTTTCATTTGCCAAGAATCTAAATTTCACCATCTCTCTTGAAACGTCTCAACACTCTACCTCACATTATTCATTTCAGGCTCTTCTTAAAACCTACCTCTTTACCAAAACATTTCGTCACAAGGCATAATAACATCTGTGGCTCAATGACAAATTTGTTCAATAATGTTTGAATGAAAGGTATTGGGGTGTTTTATAAATTAAAAGTTTTGATTGCTGTTCTTGCTGTTATTGTTACAGAATATAACTATTTTGTTACACAATGTGGGTCCCTGGTTTGCGCACTGTGTTCCCAAAAGCCAGCTGTGTTATACACGGGTAAGTAACACAAAGTCTAATTCAAAGCAATACTGCTTCCCAGAACATATAACACAGAGAATTTGGAGAATGAGGGAATGTTAAAGATTGATCTCTTTCTAGTTTTAATTAACTTTATGTTGATTTGCAACAGAAAATAAACTGTTACAGTGCAGCTACAACACTGGCATCCACCTAACAATGTAAAATTATCAGCAAATGTGCTGTCTACTATAAAGAGAACTAATGCAATTTGTCTTATTACATCTCTATAACTGTACTCTCCATCATCTGTAAAAGTGATGAAAGGTGTCATTAACTGTGCTATCAATCACCACTTACTCAATAACCTGCATGCCAATGCACAGTTTAGGTTCCATTAGGGACACTTAGCTCTAGACTTTAGTGCATACAGCCTTGGTCTAAACATGGGTGGAGTTATACCTAGCACAAAGAAAGATTATTTTGTTTGTTGGAGACCAAATCATCTCAGTCGCAGGATGTCATGCCAATAGTTCCTCAAGGTAGTGTCCTAGAGCTAACCATCTTCAAATTAATAACCCACTCTCCATTATAAGTTCAGAAGTGGGGATGTTCACTGATGATTGCATTTTGTTATGCCTCACTGGAATACCACGCTGAAAGTCAAACTTCACTATTCCTGAAGTCCTCACAAGAGTTAAAGGTTTTTAGAAGTACAAAGAAATTCCTGGATACTGCTGTATTGTACACTGAATTTTCAGATAGGTCTGTGTTAATCACTGCAACTCAGATTCAACTGTGTTATACACTGTGTCCCTGGATACCGTTGTGTCCTGTGCTGAATCCCCAGGTTGTGTTGTACGCTGTGATTCCAGAGGCTGCAGTATTCTACTCTATATTGCTGTTATATGCTCTGTGCACATGTGCTGCCTGTACACTGTGTCCCTGGATACAGTTTGTGTCCTGCGCTGAATCCCCAGGTTGTGTTGTACGCTGTGACTCCAGAGGCTGCAGTATTCTACTCCATATTGCTGTTATATGCTCTGTGCACATGTGCTGCCTATACATTGTGTCCCTGGATACAGTTGCTGTACAATGCATCTCCAGGTATTGCTTTGACTTCCACTGCATCCTTGGGTACAGCTGTGTTATATGTTGTGTCTCTGGCTGTAGCCCCATTTAACACAGTGTCCTCACATCTGCCTTTGTTATAACTGTGCCCCTGGTCAGGGCTGTGTCATATAAATTGATACATACACCCGTGTCATGCACTGCATCTCTAGATACGGCTGTGTTAAACGCTGAGTCCCTGGGTACAGTTATGTGATGGATATTTGAATCAACCTGTTCAGACATGTTATAATGCACCCACTGGAACCACAGACTTTCTTCCCCAGAGATAGAGACAATACACTGCACCAAAGGCCCCTCTGCAGCCATGTAATATGCTACCTCACTAGCTATGGCTGTGTTATACACTGTGAACCAGAGTGTCATTGTGTTCTGATGCTTTGCATCCAACCACAGTGTATTGTAGATATTTTCAATCAATTTGTTAAGACACACCACTGAAGCAAGTGGGATTCGAACCCAGGCATCAGCAGTGGGGACACTACCACCATGTCACAAGAGCCCTATGGTTGCATTGTATGCTGCATCGCTGACATACAGCTGAGTTGTACAATGCATACTCATGTACAGCTATATTATACACTGCATCCCAGGACATAATGTGTTATAGACTCTGTCCATGGATACAGCTGTGTTATATGTATGCCCCAATTCATTGTCATCAGTTTCCTTTCATATTCAAAGATGGCTGTTTCTTGTGTTCATGGAATCATTGAATGCACATGTAATGTAGCTGTACAGCTTGATTGCAAAGCTGCATAGCTTTCTACTCTGTGGGTCAAGTGATTATCTGTTTCTGTTGGGACTGTCTGGTTTTCCTAACTTGCCCTTTGCCCTTTGCTTCTTTGCTGTTTGAGGGATGCAATAACATTTCTTGAGATCACTTCTCAAGTAGCTCTGTCCTCCACATTCACCGTGAACACACCATAAATCCTAAGGTTCATCTTCAAGGAAGGTCTCCTTGAACCTTAACTTCAACCTAATCTCACAGGCAGTGAGATTAAGCTTTGGATATATGATTGCCTTAGGGGCTTTATCATCAGCCATAAGCACTGCATGTTGTCTGCGCCAAAGCTAGGATCCGATTATGATTTTTTCAATTCCAGATGTTTCTTTTCTTTGAGATTCCTCAGTGTTGGTCCTCTATTTCATGCCCATAATGTTCCAAATGCATTTCATATGGAACCTGTCCAGCTGCTTAATATGTTGGAGAAAGTAGTCCAAGACTCACATAGATGCTCATTCCTGATGAAGGGCTTTTGCCCAAATTGTTGATTTTCCTGCTCCTCAGATGCTGCCTGACCTGCTGTGCTTTTCAAGCACCACTCTCTCAAGTCCAAGACTCACAGCTATATATTTGAGGGCAGGCACTTCAAAGCTTTGTACACAGGAAGTCTTGTTGGAAGTTTGATCCATGTTTCCTCCACAGCCTTTTGCATAAATGGGCAAACACTAAGCATCCCCAACAGTTGTATTTGTCACCTCGCCATCAATGTAGACATTTCTGGATTTTGTACTTCCAAGATGGTTGACCTTACCTCCAGCCTTCAGGATTGTATCATTCAGAGTTATAGTAGGGGATGGAAGGTATGTCAGAATTTGCTGGAAAAATTCAGCAGGTCTGGCAGCATCAGGTCACTGGACCAGAAATGTTAAATCTGCTTTCTCTCCACAGATGCTGCCAGACCCGCTGTGTTTCTCCAACAATTTCTGTTTTTGTTTCTAATTTCCAGCATCCACAGGTTTTTTTTGTCAGAATTTGCTCTTTGGTTGTCTTCCTTCAAACGATGGTTAGCACATAGTTGTTAGTAACTTTAGAGAAATATATGTCTTGATCCCTTGAATGCTATGGTCACACTGTGACACAAGGGTGCAGACATCAGCATCAGCTTTAATATACAATAATCTCCAGGTACAGTTGAACTAAATGCTGTGATCCTGGGTCTGACCTTGTTATTCAATGGTCACCAGGAACAACCATAATGACCACTATGTACCTGGCTACAGCTGTATTGTAGGCTGTGTTCCCAGATTCAACTGTGTTATAGGCAGTGTGACCAGATACATCTGTATTAAACGCAATATTTCACAATCAAACTGCGCTAAGCCCTTGTACTACATTGAATGTGATGCACCGCGGCTCTTGCCAATGTATTCTCTCTGGCAGCAGGGCTGTGTAAGTTAAGCTTGCTGCTTTTCTAAATCATTTGGCAGAAGATGAAAGCTCTTGATCCACTCACCATTGTTGATCAGCTTTGCCTACATCCTGGGCACTGTCAACGTTTGCCTGTCGCGGTCAGAGAAGCAGATGATCATTTTTCTGGTCTTTTCCTGCACAAGTGATAGTCAATCTATCAAAATTCGGGAGTAGTCGCCCTAAAGTTTTGGATCTGTCAGTATAACCCGGGTTAACCACCTCCACCCAACAAACATATAAACACACAGGCACGCAGAGACACACATGCCATAATTCACGTGATATGTTTTACAGCTACTGTCCCTGAGCCTTCTATCTCCCAGGGGCACAGTCAAATCCGCTTTGCCATTTTCTCAGGTTTATATGAAGTGCTGCATATGGCCTGATAACAGAATATAAACATATTGTAGCTGAGGAAGAGATAATGTAACACAGACATCAGGCTTCAACCCTGTAAGTGCATCACTCACCAACCTCCCATATAACGGGTTACTGAAGCCTGCTAAGACTACTGTTTACGTTTTTCATTTGTAAACTACAACTCATAAGCACATTAGGAATTGCAACAGGATTATATCATACACACCCTCCCCCACTCCACCAAAGCCTGCTCCTTTATTCAATTTTGCTTTGTTGATCGTCAGTCTAACTCCAGTTTCCCACCATTCTCCAAATCCCTTAGTTACCTGAGAGACCACAAATCTTTCTCCCTCTCTCTGAAATATATTCAATGATGGAGCATCCATAACATTTTGGGATAGAGACTTCCAAAGATTCATACAATAAGAACTTTGAAACATTAGAAATAGGAACAGATATGGATCATTTGGCCCATTGAGCATGCTCTACCAGTCAATAAAGTCATAGCTCATCTGATTGTGGACATAATTCTAACTTCTTGATTTCTACCTATAACCCTTGACTCCCTTGTAGTTCAAGAAGGTCAAACTCAGCCTTGAATAGTTTTAATGATCCAACCTCTATTTACTTCTGTTAGAAAATAATAATCCTCTTAGAGAAGAAATTCCTTCTTATCTCCGTCCTTTTTTGAATTCTCCAAAGTTTTTGAATTCCTCACAAGGGGAAACATCCTCTCAGATCTATTCTGACAATTCCCTCAGAATCTTGCATGTCACAATAAGATCACTTCTGATTCTTCTAAGTTCCAATGACTGTAGGGCCAAACTACTCTATCGTTCCAATTAGGACAATCGCTCCATCCCAGGAATCAACCCAATGAAGCCAGGCGAAGGTTCTCGAGAAAAGGTAAGAATGTGGAATTCAAAATACAAAGCGACCAGCCACAATCTTATTTATCTGCAGAGCAGACTCAATGGGTTGACTGGCCTACGTCTGCTCCTGATTCCTATGTTTTATAAATATTCCTTAAACTGCATCCAATTCAAGTCCATCCTTTTTTTAATAAGGAGACCATCATTATATGCCACAGATTAGGTTTGGGCTCATCAATGCATTGAACAATTATAGGAAGCCTACCCTATTTTTATACACCATCCCCCTTGCAATAAAGCCAACATTCCATGTGCCTTCCTCATTACTTGTTCCACCTGCATGCTAAGATTTTATGGTTCATGTTGAGGACACATAGATCTCTTTGTACTGCAAAATTCTACAATTTTTCTCCATTTAAATACTACACTACTCTTCCATTTGTTCCACCAAAGTGGACAGCCTCACAATTACCCTTATACTCCATCTGCCAAATTTTACACACTCATTTAACTTATTTTATCCCTTTGCAGTTTCTTTATGACACAACAGTTTGCTTTCCTATATACCTTTGCTTCACCTGCACATTTGAGCAAAATATATTCAGTTGCTTAATCCCAGTCAAGAATCAAGATCATAAACAGTTGAAACCCCAACACTGATCCATATAGGACTCTACTAGTTTCAGTTTGTCAAATGAAAATGATCTATTTGGCCCAAACCTTTGATTTCTGTTAGTTAGCCAGTCATCTATCCATGATAATATGTTGACCCCCACACCAAACCTTTTGCCTCATACATTAACTTTAATGTCTTTTTATATTCAAGCATATCAAGTTCATCTAATGGCTCTTTTTATCAACACTATTGGTTACATCTTTGAAATCTCAAATAAATTTGTCAAACATGATCTCCCTTTTGTAAAGCCATGTTGACTTTATCAGATTATACAAGATTTCTAAGTACACCGTTAAGATTTCCTTAATGATATATTGTACCATTTTCTGACAACTGTTGTCAGGATAACTAGTTTGTAATTCCTTGTTTTGTCTCAAGCACTTTTTCTGAATTTCACTGTACACATCTCAACCATATCCAGTTATTATTATCACCACCACAGTTTTACCGGATCCTAGGGCTGCCCCCTCATTAGAGAGATGACTGGTGGTGATTTATTCTGAGGGTCACTACACCTCAGGTGAGGGGAGTGGTTGACAAGGAGAATTTGTCATGCTAACGGCAGCCAGTGTGGAGAATTTAACCCACACTGTTGGCATGACTCTGCATCATAAACTGACTAGCTAATCAACTGAGTTAACTGACCCTTTCATCCCCAGTAGTGCTCTAATAAATAATAAATGATTGGGCTGGGCAGAAAACACTTGAAATAAATCAACACAACTCTTCCAGATGCACTTGTAACCCAGCCAGTCTGCTCTGCCTTGGACTCAGGCTGCTGTGCAGACTAAGTCGATTTCATTTTCATTTCACCCATTGCTGCACTAGTATCTCACATTGTACAGCGTGGAAATACCCAAGAAAAAGCCCAATTTGCAATGGTTTTGGTTAAAAGAGTTTATGTCAGAAACACTCTGATGTTTTAGGCCCAGATGGACGGGATTCCAACAGGAAGAACTCAAATATTCAGGTATTTCACACACCAAACTTTTCAAACTCTCAGTCTGGATGCACAAAGCTTAGTGCCAAACACTCAGGATGCGCATATCAATAACTCAAGTGAACTTCAGGCTTTTTAGACCATAGGACCTTCATGTGTAGAAGCAGAAGTGAGCTATTCAGCCCTTTAAGACTATTTGCCATTCAAAGAGATTATTGCTGATTTCTTAATCCTCAAAATTCCCATAAACCTCGATTCCTGACTGGTTAAAAATCTGATCTGTCTCAGCCTTCAATATACTTAACTCCCCATGTCCACAGCCTTCTGCAGTAAATCTCTGGGAAAGATGGATTCTGGAACAATGGGCTGAATGTCACCCTTTTCAAGGGAGTTCCAGGGATTGTTTCCACCATGGCACTTTTCTTATGCCATCTTCTGTAACTCACCTCTTTAATTATGCATGTGGACTCTATGTATCCATCTTGTTCTATTGTACTGCACCTGAGATCCCTGCAGCTGTTACCTTCCAGTTATCAACTCTACTTCTGTTTCTGAGCCACAGCTTACTCAGAGGCTCCATTAGCAAGGTTTTCTCCTGCAGCATCCACCTCAGAGACTTTCACCTGTGTGGATTCTCCTTTGAGATTAGAGGAGGATGAGCACATCACTGTACATCTCCGCAGCCCACCTAGTTCACTAATGCATTCTGGGAAAGAAATCTGATGTCCTTATCTCTCCAGCAACTCTTTACTGCCCTTTGTAATAGCTGAGCAAGCCACTCAGTTCAAGGGCAACTGGGGATGGACAAAAATGACACATTACTGTAAATACACTCACACATCTGTAAATATAATATATACACACTTTAAATCATTATGTCTGTCTGTCGTTTTAACATTAAGGATAGGTTACATGTTAACCGTGTCAGAGTCAAACAGCCTTGTCAAACACAGGGCATTGGATATTATTTTGGTGAGACATTACTCTTCTCTGAGCAATATCATGGATAGCAACAAATTTTAGATGCCCTTCAAGCCTTACATTCATGAGTGCAGCCAAGACCTAGCTCTTTGATGAGATCACCAATTGCAAAATTAATGTGAATACATTCTAATAGGGTCTTGCCTCCACTCATGTTCCACAGCTATGGCCAATTTGTGTGTGTGACTACATGGTCACTTCTCTGGAATGGATCTACATATGTATCATTCAAGGGAGGTCACTTGGACTTCCTCCACCACCAAACCATTACCACCCGACGCCTGGAGGAGGAACGCCACATATTCCACCTTGCGACCCTGTAACCACACAGGATAAGTGTGGATTTCAACAGCATCCCCAATTTCCCCTCCCCTCACATTATCCCAGTACCAAGCCTCCAACTCGGCATTGCTCTCTGGACTCACCCATCACTGCACCCTCTGACCTATCACCTTCTCCCTCACCTTCATCTACCTATCGCTTTCCCTGCTACCTCCCCTCAACCCCACCCCCCCCCCCTCCCATTTATCCCTCAGCACTGAGCTACAAGCCTCTTTCCTGATGAAGGGCTTATGTCCGAGACGTCGATTCTCCTGGTCCTCAGATGCTGCCTGACCGACTGTGCTTTTCTAGCACCACACTCACGACTCACTTAGAGATGGGTGATATCCAATACTACATTAACATCCAAACTCTGCTTCAAACATGTCTAGCCCACTATGCATAAAACATAGTATGCATTGTGAATGGGGGAGCAGCCATTTTCATGCTTTTAGTTAGTGCAGTTGGGATTTGGTGAAAGAATGGCACCTTAACTAGGTCTTGCTCTTGAGAATGAGCCCTGCCTGCAATTCGAGATTCTACCCCACTTTTCATATATCCTTTTGTGTAGATATCCCTGCCACCCCATTGGCTTTGAGGCTCCCCACATTGCCACTTAATTCTTTTATTTATTTTGACAATCAATATTGTTTACTTTCTTCCTCAGCTCCAGGCCAACTACATTTCCAAGCCCATGATGTCTAGCAACTGTGCCCTCATTGAAGCCAGGGTGGCGATCACTTGTATCCTGTACCCTTCCTTGCTAGATCAGATCCCGCTATTACATTATAAATTGCCCTCCTTCAATATCATTATCCTGTCTATGTCCCAGTGTAGTGCATCCAATCCCTACACAAGATTCACACTTTCCCCTACACAGTATGAACCACCCTTAATAACCCTCCCTTCATGTTTACTGCTCAAATCTTCAGCCCTGATCATAGCTACTGAGATAAGAAAATGCCCTTTTTTAACCTCATCTACTGACCACAATTCCCTTTCTTTCAACTAAGGACTACTCACCTTAGACATTCAGAAATGCTATTTGATTGAGACACATGCAACAGGTCTGCCACGTCAACGGCTGGCACATGCTGTAGGTATTACATTGAAATAGCAAAATGCTGTACAGCAAATGTCCATCCCCTTCACTGATCATTGTTGGCAACTATCAAAGTTACCTGGCATTCTGTTTGTCCTAAGAAACAAGGTAAAGCAGAGATGCTATGAGTCTTAAATTCTAAAAGAAGCGGCATTGAACTAAAAGGCACTGGAAGAATTGATAACTGCATAGAAATTGGGCAAGAAATGCCTCATTTAAGATGCAAATGTATGGAAATAAGGTTCTCACTTCTTACTAGGTAGACTCTCATCATTGTGTTGAAACCTTAGATTACTTTTTTATTCTTAATGTCAAGAATGTGATTTTTCTTTCTGTCATATTCCGTCGCTAATACTGTTCTGATGGCTCTGGGTTGGTTGCTATAGATAACTAGATAGTTAAAATGCTTAGAAAGCCAGTGCAGATGCAATGGGCCAAGTGGCCTCTATCTGTCATAATTTTAATTTTCTCTGAATTGATACAGAATGACATGAGTTCAAATCCTGGGCCAACTCTCATAGCTCTTCAGGGACTGCCACCTAGACTGCCAGTGGTATCTTTTAGGCTTTATGTAACTAATTTATTTGCTTGGATAGAAAATTGGCTAATCAACAGAAAGCAGAGAGTTAGGATAAAATGGTCTTTTACTGGTTGCCAAGATGTAACCAATGGGATGCCACAGGATCAGACTGTCAAGCTCCAACTGTTTACGATCTATATTACTGACTTGGATACAGGGTTAGAAAGTATTATAGTCAAATTTGCAGATGACACTTAAATACATACATGGGAAAGTAAGTTGTAATTCATAATAAAGAAATCTACAAATGGCTATGGATAGATTTAGGTGAATGGGCCAAAATTTGGCAGATGAAGTTTAACATAGATAAGTATGAAGATACCCATTTTAATTAGAAGAATAGAAAGGAAACTTATTATCAATTTGGAGCAAAACCTCAGAGAGCTTTGGGGGAGAGGGACCTAGGTGTTCTCTAACATGAATCGCAGAAAATTAGTATGCAGGTACAGCAGGTCATAAGGATGGCAAATGGAATTTTGGCATTTATTGGTAAAGAAATGGAGTATAAAAACAGTGAAGAATTGCTGCAGTGATACAGGGCATTAGTGAAACTGTGCCAGAAGTACTATGTACAATTTTGGTTATCTAATTTGAAGAGGGATGTAATTGTATTAGAGACACTTCAGAGGAGGTTCACTAAATTGATTCCAGAGCTGAGGTGTTTGTTTTACGAAGAAGGGCTGAGCTGTTTAGGCCTGTTCTCTCTTAGAAGAATGAGAGGTTATCTAATTGAGGTATATAAATGGTAAAAGGGATTGACAAAATAGATGTAGAAAGACTGTTTCCCTTTGTGGGGCAATTGAGAATGAGAGGTTATAGTTTTAGGATAAGTGGTAGCAGATTTAAAATAGAGAGTAGGAGAAATTGCTTGTCTCAAAGGGTCGTGAATCTATGGAATTCACTACTAAAGACAGTGGAAGATGCCAGGATGTTGAATAAATTTATGGAGGAGGGTGGACAAATGTTTAGTTAGTAATGGGTTGAAGGGTTATGGAGAGTGGGAAGGAAAGTGGAGTTGAGTCTGAGGTACTATCAGCCATGATTATATCAAATGGCAGAGCAAACTTGAGGAGCTGAATTGCCTATTCCTGCTTATAGTTTTTACGTTCTTAATTTGTCTCTCTCAAATGGAGAGCAATATCTATAACCTTTTGTGATCACCAATACTATATACTTTTCCATTAGCTCATTGTGTGAATACGAATTTTATTTTGAAGTGTTGAGTTTCTTTTGTGAAATTCCTGCAATTAAAATGAAACTTCTCAGGCAAAAATAAAATTCAGGATGAAAGCTGAAATGAACTAAGAAAACTCTTTTGTCTCATCTGTCCCAATCAATGTAAATCGTCCAGCCTCACATTTGTCCAAGAACACTGCACTCTTCCCATGCTGACATCTTCCACATCTCCAATTATTATTGCCCCAGCATCAACAGAAATGTCTTCAGTTGCCTGAGACCCAAGGTCCTGAAGATTCCTGCCACACATTTCCACCTCCCAACCTCAATATTCTCTTTTAAGATACTCCATAAAATCCAAATCTTTGTGCAAATATTTGGTCATCTGTCATAATATTTCCTTATATGGCTCAGTGCCTTACTTTGTAGCATATTAATATGGATAGAAACTGGATGACAGGCAGAAAACAGAGGGCTGACAAATAGACCTCTGTCTGATTGGCAGGGTGTGATGAGTGGACTCCACAGAGGTCTATGCTGGGGTCTCAACTTTTTATAATTTATGACAATAACTTAGACAAGTGGAGGTATGATGTAATACATAAAACTAGAATGAAAATATGTTGTGGAGGAAAATATGTTGTACACAAGGAGGTTGAAAACAGATAAATACATTGAGTGATTGGGCAGAAAGCTGGTAGATGGAGCGTAATATAGGAAAGTGTGAAGTTAATCAGTTTGGCAGAAAGAATTAAAAAGCAGAGTAAATTTAAATGGAGAATAACTGCAGAATTCCAAGGCACAGAATGCTTTAAAATTTCCAGTCATAACAAGTTAATATTCCAGTATAGTAGGTAATCAAGAAGATTAATGGCATGTTATCTTTTATTAAAAGAGGGATTTAACATACAAGTAAGGTTGGTATGCTTCAGTTACAGAGGATATTGGTTAGACCACATCTAGAATACTGTTTGCAGTTTTAGTCTCCTAACTTATGGAAGGTTGGAAATGCATTGGAGATGATTCAGTGAAGTTTTACTAAATTGATACCTGGAATAAGGGGTTTGCTAATGAGGCTCGGCTGGACATGTTTTTTTCTACTGGTGTTTAGAAGAGTGAGAGGTGACTTGACTGAAGTATATAAGAGCTGAAAATTTGTTGCTGGAAAAGCGCAGCAGGTCAGGCAGCATCCAGGGAACAGGAGAATCGACGTTTCGGGCATAAGCCCTTCTTCAGGCTTATGCCCGAAACGTCGATTCTCCTGTTCCCTGGATGCTGCCTGACCTGCTGCGCTTTTCCAGCAACACATTTTCAGCTCTGACCTCCAGCATCTGCAGACCTCACTTTCTCCTCCCTGAAGTATATAATATCCTTGACAATGTAGATGTGGAAGGATGTTTCCTCTTGTAGGTCATTCCAGACCTAGGGTGTACAGTTTTAAAATTAGGCGTCACCCTTTTAGAATGCAAGTGAGGAGATGTTTCTCCTTTCAGACTTTTAAGGCCATTGTCTCAGAAGATGGTGGAGATGGGCTTGTTGAATATTTTTAAGGCAGACAGAGAGCGACAGATTTTTATTAGGCATGGGAATTGTAGGTTATTGAGATTAGATGGGATGTTGAATTTGAAACAGAAACAAATCAACCATAAATAGTGGAGCAGGTCAAGGGGCTGAAAGATCTACTTCTGTTGCTATTTTATATATTTGTATGTTCCTGTGAAGCATTTTAGCCTGTTTTATTATATTAAAGGCAATCTCTAAATAAAGGTTGTTATTGTAGATTGGTTGGTTACTGCTGAAGTCGAGAAAATAAAGTACTCTAAAAATAAATTACTGTTTTAAGTATAATATGCTGATTGCTCTTAATTAATGATTGAAAATTTAATCAATCCTTTTATTAATTTTATTGAATCATGCATGGTTACAGAACACGGAACATGGAATAGAGACAGATGTGGACATAATGGGTGAAGCAGCTCACTCAGTCATGGTAGATGGAATAATAAAGCTGGTTAGCACCGTTTGGTTAGTTAATATACCCCTGAACATTTAACCTGTCCTCCCTAGGCTGGCCTTCTGAAGGATCAATTTACCTAGTGCCGCTTCCTGCCTTTTTCCATTTCTAGCAAATGTTTCCTCTTCAGATAATTATACAAATTCCTTTTGAAACACTAAATGGACCCTGCTTCAATGCACTCTCAGAAAGTCCATTCCAGATAATAAACATTTTCTGCAATATTTTTATCCATTTGCTTCATGTCACGATTGCTTCTTTTGCCAATTATATTAAATTTGTACTATCTGGTTCTCAATTCTTCCATCAATGGGAACAGTTTTTCCATTTTTGCTTTTGTTAGATCCCCTTATGGTTTTGAATACCTCTATTAAATCTTCTCATCTTTCTCAACAGAGAGCTATTCCAACTTCTCCAATCTATGTAAGTGTAGTTTGTCTTCCCTCGGACCATCCTCGTGAATCTTTCTGTACCTTCTGCAATGATTGCTATGTTTACTAAATATTGTGCTCTGAACTGGAAGCAATGCTCCATTTGAGGCTGAACTAACGTACTTCACAGACTTAACATAACTCCATTTCTTTTGTACTGTACGCCCCAAATGATAAAGCACAATTCCATATGTATCTTTAACCAGCCTCTCAACCTGTCCTGTCACCTTTGATCTGCTCCTGAATTTCCTTTATTGTATTCTTCTTACCAAAGTGAACCATTTCTGTTTTCTCTGTGTTAAATTGTCCTTTTTATTCCATGAGCCATAACTTTGCTTTAAAACCTGCGGTAAGCCACTTTTTGGCCTTTTTGGATGTCCACGTGCACCATCACCATAGTATTACCTACATCAGCCCTTACTGTTAGTTCATCAAAAACGCAAGCAATTTATGATTGGGTATAGAAGTTAGTAATCTGACATTGAAATCTTTGTTCAGCCAATCACACCTCATTATCCTGCGGAATGACTGTTTCAGGTGTGCCACCTTCAGAAAAATACATAGCAAAAATATTTTCATTAGAAATTATCCACTCTTCAATGGGTGCAGCTGATATTTGATCTGCAGTCACAAAACAGGTGGCTTTAGAGATGAAATATCGAGTATCTGATTTGGAATAGTGGCCTCAGGGAAGTAACAATACTGCAATGATTCTTACTTTGTATAAAATGTACGGCGCAGCTACAAACTGCCATTTAGCCGATTCTTCAGCACGCCAGACACGTCAGAATTAGTGAATTCAATTTGGATAAATGGAATCTGAATAGAATTTTTTCTGTAGTGTAAACGAGGTGTAAGGTATTTAATTAGGACATTCAACGCTAATAAGAATCCTGTGATATGGATGTGAAGGGTAATTGCAAAATCAATCTCTTTGCTTTTATGCACTCACTGAAACTTGATAAATGATTTACCTGTCAATATTATGCTTAATAAATATTCAAAAGAACACATTTAAACGAGACTTGTCCCCATTTTCTTTCTCACGCACCTTGCATTTAAATGTGAGTATAATTGCCTTTTATAAAGTTGTAGTTAGATCAGCTGTCTAGCCTGGAGTGCAAGGGTTTAGATTTTTAATAGCCGTATTAACATGTACTGAAGCCTTAATTTCAGATTTCTTTGAGTAGCAAGACCTTAACGTCATCTGTTAGAGTTTAATGTCAAACTGTCAAAGAACCTCTCATTAAAGGTAAGATGCAAGATTCACTACAGCTTTATTGAAGTTTTTTTTATCACTTTCAGAAAGATTTTGATCGTTTTACATTGTGCTTCAGTACAAAGTAAATAATATTGGTTTTTTTTGCTTAATAACAGTATACACTACACAACATCACTTCAGCTCAGTGGTTAATTTTCTTGCCTTTGGGTCTTTAGATTTTTAGAATCCAAGCACATAATCTTCACAGAGACCGAGAGAACGACAATGACGGAAGTCCCATTAGCCTCAGGAGCTACTACCTCTTGCGTTACTGGCCATCAGCTTCTCTCTGGAAAATAAAACCTGACAACAAATGAAAAAGCCATGTGTAGAACGTGATGTTCAGAACGCAGAGATTGCACATACTTTGGAATGTGGAGTGATAAATACAATCCAGTTCAACGGTTTCTGATGGCTTTGGTCGGTCCAGCCTTGTCGGCAAAATAGCAACAACACGCAGAAATCGCTATTTTAAAACTTGCTCTCCTAAAGCCCAAGGGCCGATTTTAATCGAAGTCACTCCGTCGAAAAGGGCGGATTTGGATCGGATTTTATTCTGTACTAAAGTCAAACTGGCCGGTATTAAACCAGGCATCACATCTGACCGTGCCCTGCAAGAATCAACTCTGTAAAAGCAAGAAACTGTTACAATGTCCTGCATTGGTGGATGGATCTTGGGAAATCTAAAAAAACAAGTGACCTCCATAAAATATATTTGATATAAAATTCTGCATCCAGTGGCGATTTCTACCCGGCCATTCTGAGTGCTGAGTTTCTTCAGCAATTTCTGTTTTTGATTCTGATGACTGTTGTTACTGTTTGGAGAGCGACGCTTGTTACATGCTCCAGTAAAATGGGAAAGGATTCATTTTCAGTTTCACTGCACCCGAAACATTAACACTGTTTCTCTCCCCACAGATGCTGCCAGACCTGCTGAGTTTCTCCAGCATTCTGTTTTTGTTTCAGATTTCAAGCAGTTTTTTATTTTAATCAAAGTAGATCTGAGGGTCCTGATTAGACATGTCACGAAACTCAAATCAAGTTATTTGAAGGACAGACAGAGATATATATTTTTATTATTCAGTCGTGGGTCTTGGACGTCGCTGGCTGATCAGCATGTCCCTAGTTATCCTTGAGAAAGTGATATCTTAAAAAAAATCTTTTTAGACTGTTTATGGTTCTCACAATCTCATGGAGATATGAGAAAGATTACAGGCAATTGGATTTCAGTTAATATATTTTATTTTATTTCCAATCTCTCCGCTCCCCCGAATACTTGCATTAAACAAGCCTAGTCCCTATACTTAGAGACAAACTTTCAAAAGGGCCTTACAGTTAATTCTGTAACTAAACTATCCCTGAACTTCCCCTGACATTAATTTGTCATAGGGCAACATTCATCAATGTCGTAGATTTTCAGAATAAAGAAAAAAATACATTTTTACATGTCGAAAATCGATCCAAGAGTTATCCAGCGGATTTCGTGTGTGATACATTTAAAGACCTAGACATTGAAGCAACACATAAACTCGCAGACTCTCTTCAGTTTAATCACAGAGATTCATTTAAAGAAACAGGGACAATCAACTTGCATGCGACAAAGAATTCACCCTCAACATTGCACATAAATCTACAAGGTACTAAACAAAGAATATTTTGAAGCAATGTTTGAGGTGGTTTTATTTCATTGCACCGGTTACTGCTGCTAGAGTGAGGATCGCTTCCTCGGGCGACCCCGGTCTCTGACCAATAAACATACCGTGGGTTCACACTGTGGCTCAGTCCCGCCCCCCAATGTGACTCTCAGGGTAGCCCATGACAGGGAATCAGGGAACCTGTCAATTTCTTACGATTAAAACGTGTTAAACTCCGAACTTTTTTAAAAATAAAGAATTAAATGAAGCAGTCGGGAAAAGTCAGAAGAAATTTCTTAAATTGTGCAATGGACGAAACGTGAACGATGAAACTCAACTTCAGTAATGTGAAGATCCAAATGTTGATAAATACTTAAATGGGTGAAAGCAAAATTATCTTACCATATTACTCTTTTGCTTCCATGCCTTCTGTTTTAGAACGGACTATGTGCAATTTCACATTCTTCCCAACTGACCTCTAGAAGTATAGGGTGTCGGATTTCTCAGTCAAGTATTATGGGAATTGAGTAACATTCATTAATGGCCATATTCCAAACGGAGGCCCTGGAATTGATCTTGACCAACAAGCTGCACATCTATGAACTCTCTCTCACTCGGCTCATGACAGCGCTGGTGGTGCAGAATCCCTGGAGAAGTCCTCTCTGACTACTTCAACAGTCTGGTGTACTCTGGCAACATTGAAACAACAGTAATAGGTCTTGTCTAATCCGGAATTCCTTGCCTTTCCTGTCTTCAGTTCTCTGCGCTTTCCAGATGCCGAGCACACAGAACACAGTTACTGCTGCATATTCAAAGGCTTGCTTCAACACAAGAGTCTGTTCAAAGACTGCCAGCCAGAAAACTGTTCCATTTGGAGAGAATTTTGCCTGTTATCTTTCTACCCAAATTCTTAGTTTTGAGCTGCCAAACAGAAAACTTAGACTGATCCCACTGCAATTAGCTTTCTATTTACCCTTTGCTTCCTTGCTATTCATTCCCATGGTAACCTCCAGTCACATGGACTTTTTTAAGCAGGGACTAGGAGAAAGTGAAGACTGCAGATGCTGGAGATCAGAGTCGAAAAGTGTGGCGCTGGAAAAGCACAGCAGGTCAGGTAGCATGCAAGGAGCAGGAGAGTTGAAGTTTCCAGCTTAAGCCCTTCATCAGGAATGTTGGATGAAGAGCTTATGTCTAATACCTCGACTCTCCTGCTCCTCTGACGTTTCCTGACTTGCTATGCTTTTCTAGTGCCACACTTTTCAACCATCATAAGCAGGGAACAGATTTATCTCTTTCAGAAATCTCCCCAGTTCACCATCATCTTCATGGGTCGTAGAAAGAAGTACAAACTTTGCCCAGTATGTGGCTCATCATTATGTCCAAGTTTACTAAATATCACTCCATTTCCCCATCCATGACATGGCCTGGGAAAAGTCAATCAGTTTATCAAAGTTCTATCCTTGACATTGTTTTATTTTCCATCTGCATGGTGCTCTTCATCAACCAAAAGCTTTTTGCCAGTCCCTCAGTATTGAGCATGACATGCTTCAGCTCCAGTTCAAAGGATCCTGAGATAGTTGACAAGATATTTAAAGCAGGAGAAAGTGAGGTCTGCAGATGCTGGAGATCAGAGCTGAAAATGTGTTGCTGGAAAAGCGCAGCAGGTCAGGAAGCATCCAGGGAACAGGAGAATTGACATTTTCCTGAGGAAGGGCTTATGCCCGAAACGTCGATTCTCCTGTTCCCTGGATGCTGCCTGACCTGCCGCGCTTTTCCAGCAACACAAGATATTTAAAGCAGTTAAGTGTAACTATACTGCCGTGTGTCTGGAGTCAACTGTAGGCCAGTACAGGCAAGGATGACATATCTCTTCCCTAAAGGGGAATTTATGAATTAATAACAATTAACGGTAGTTTCATTGTCACCATTAGCTTTCAATTACAGATTTTATTTTAAATTAATGTTGAATTCCACCAGCTTCCATTATGGGGGGGGACTAGGAACCAGGTGCCCAGACTGTTGGATCTCTAGATTACTATCCAATGACATTAAACCATTGCCTCCCCAAATGCAGGTAAGGTCTCATGTGGGACAAGTGGTGTTTGAAGGTGCATGTGTAAGTGGATTGTTTGAGGTTTTGTATGCTCTGTTTGATACCACAATTTTATCTTTGCATGTTACAAAATAAGACTGTCTGTGTGTCTGGTGTCTTCATCAATGAGCAATCTCCATTTTGGTTAGTCACAAGCCAGGGACTCTTATAAATCAGTGGGAATATTGGATCCCAGGAATGCTTTGAGGACATTCCTAAAGTGTTTCCACTTTCTCCTGGGAGTCTCCATTTAGCATAGTTGCTTCAAGAATCTGGAGTCACACATATGAACTGCATGCCCTTGAGATATAAAATTTTACAGCATGGAAAGACACCCTTCAACCCACTGCTTCCACCAAGCACCTATCTATTTTAGTCCTAATGTCCAGCATTTGGCCTGTAACTTTACATCCAAATGCTTCTTAAATGTTAGGATGGATTTCTGTCTCTACCCCTTTACAGGCACTGAGTTCCAGGTACCATCACCTCCTGGGTGAAAACATTCTTCCTTAAAGAAATTACAAATGTCCTGCTCTTTACTTTAAATCTATTTGCCTTGGTTATTGATCCTCTACTTAGGGAAAAGGTTTCTTCTGATATACCCCATCTGTGCCCCTCTTCATTTTATACACTTCAATCTGGTCCCCTCTCGGCCTTGTCTGCTCTAAGGAAAATAAACCCAGTGTATCTAGTCTCCCTTCATAGCTCAAACACTCCAGTCCAAGCAACATCCTCACGGATCTCTTCTGCATCCTCTCGAGTATAATCACACCCTCCCTATAGTGTGGTGATCAGAACTGCACAAAGCATTCCAGCTGTGGCCTATATTATATGTAGCTCGATCACAACATCCTTGCTCTTGTATGTAATTTAAGTATGTATCCCACATGCCTTCTAATCCACCTTATCCAACTGTCCAGTTGCCTTCAATGATCTGTGGACATGCATACCAAGGCCTCTGATCCACTGTACTTGCGAGAATGCTATCATTCAGTGTGTACTCCTTTGCCTTGTGAATCCTTCCAAAATGCATCACCTCACACTTTTTAAAATTAACTTCCATCAGGCATTATTCTGCCCATCTAACTAGACCACATAGAGTCAGGCAGTCTTACAGCACTGAAATAGTCCCTTTAGGTCATCCAAGCCGACCAAGTTAACCAAACTAAATTAGTCCCATTTGAATGCACGGCCCATATCCTTCTAAATCTTTCCTATTCATGTCCCTTCAGAATGTTAAAACTGTACCTGCCTCGACCATTTCCTTTGGCAGTTATTGTCCTATAGTCTAAGGCTTTCCACCTCACTGTTTACACCATTGATTTTCATATCACCTTCTGATCAAACCTCCTATATTTATGCTCGAATCATTGATGTACAATGCAAATAGCAAGAGATGCATCAACAAACTCTGCAATATGCCACTGGACACAAGCTTTCAGTTACAAAAATAACTTCCGACCAACACCTTCTGACTCTTGCCATTAAGTCAATTTGCCAAATTGCCCTGGATCCCATAGATTCTTACTTTCTTGATCAGTATCCAATGCAAGATCTTGTCAAAAGTTTCACTGACGTCCCTGTAGATTACATCCATCGCACTGCCCTCATCTATACATTTTGCACCAGGCTTAGTTATTCCAATGCACTCCTGGTTGGTCTCACATATTCTATCCTTCATCATCTTGCAGTAATTCAAACTCTACTGTTTGTGTCCTGGCTTGCACCAAATCTCCATGCTCATTGACCTATACTGGTTACCAATCAAGCAACCTTTTGGTTATAAAATTCTGATCTTTGTTTATAAATCCTTCCATGATTATTGCCTCCCTATCAACCCTTCACTTTCTCAGGACTCAATGTGATGAAACCCAAGCTTCTTTGAGGTCCCCCTATAAAGGTCTTGTTTGCGGGGAGATGAAAGGACACAATGTCCCAGCTTACTTTCAGAGCCGGGCTGAGAGGTGGCAAATGGAGTTTAATGCAGACAAGTGTGAGGTGATTCACTTTGGTCGGAGTAACCGGAATGCAAAGTACTGGGCTAATGGTAAGATTCTTGGTAGTGTAGATGAGCAGACAGATCTCGGTGTCTAGGTACACAGATCCTTGAAAGTTGTGACCCAGGTTGACAGGGTTGTTAAGAAGACATACAGTGTTTTAGCTTTTATTAATAGAGGGATCGAGTTCCGGAACCATGAGGTTATGCTTCAGCTGTACAAAACGCTGGTGCGGCCGCACTTGGAGTATTGTGTACAGTTCTGGTCACTGCATTATAAGAAGGACGTGGAAGCTTTGGAAAGAGTGCAGAGGAGATTTACTAGGATGTTGCCTGGTATGGAGGGAAGGTCTTACGAGGAAAGGCTGAGGGACTTGAGGCTGTTTTCGTTGGAGAGAAGAAGGTTGAGAGGTGACTTAATAGAGACATATAAGATAATCAGAGGGTTAGATAGGGTGGACAGGGAGAGCCTTTTTCCAAGTATGGTGACGGCAAGCATGAGAGGGCATAGCTTTAAACTGAGGGGTGATAGATATAGGGCAGATGTCAGAGGTAGTTTCTTTATTCAGAGAGCAGTAAGGGTATGGAATACTTTGCCTGCAATGGTAGAAGATTCGCCAACTTTAAGTACATTTAAGTCGTTATTGGACAAGCATATGGACGAACATGGACTAGTGTAGGTTAGATGGGCTTCAGATTGGTATGACAGGTCGGCGCAACATTGAGGGCCGAAGGGTCTATACTGCGCTATAATGTTCTATTTCGGGGGTTGGGGGGAAATAATTTAGCTGTATCCACTGGAAGCTGGAATGGGGTCACCATTGCGGAGACTCCAGCAATCATGTAGCAATATAAAGGGACAGAGATCCTAAGTAGATCTCCATTTTCTGGTGTTCAGTGGCTCAGTATAGGAGCTGTATACAGAGACCAGTGTCCTGTGGTCTCTGTATACCAAGTTCCAAGACTGCTCGATCAGTTTGAACCCTAATATGTTCATCTTTGCGCCGTACAAGGCATGGGAAGAGAAATCTATAACTGATGTTAGTTAAACGTAAAATCTGCAAAAAAAAACCGTTTCCATCACACAAAATAGGGAAAACAAATTCTCAAAGGTATTTTCATTTATGACGCTTATCATAGTCCAATAACCTACCAGCGGAACCTAACCAGACAAATAATGGTTAACCTTTTTAGACGTGCACGAGATGAGAAAGTAGGGGAACAACACAATCCCTGCGGCGAATATAATGCCAGGAAAAAGCCGAGAACTAATGCTGCAGGTATCTGGAGAGCTGTCGGCTTAGTCAGGAACTCAGTTTGCAGTGAACGAAATCATAGCACCCCCCTGTGACAGGAACGATAACAACCGCTCAACTCGCCGACAGGTTGACTGAACAAACTATAACTATTAATGAAAAGATATTGTTTGAGACCTGCTCAGCGGTCTGAAAATTGTACATAAGATACAGATACACAGCATCGCGCATTGTATTGTAATCCAGTCACGATGTATTATAATAGCTGGAACGTGACATCCAGAAGTTTTGAAAGTGGGTTAAGTATGAACACAAAAACGACAAAAGTATAAGATTGAAGTGTATGTTGTTAATAGGAACAAGTAGACAAGGATTGTCATTTCAGACAAACGATAGCAGAGGATGATAGATGTGGTGTTGAAGTCAAAAGACAAATATATCCAGAAGGAATTTCGTGAAGGATATGCTAATAAGAAAACTCAAACTTGTATAAAGAAAAAATCTCAAAAAATACTTCATTCCATCCATTTTTCTGCTTGCCTCAGAAATTTGGAGGTAAATATCTGAAGCTTTGAAATGTGGACACTAAAATAAATGCGAAAAAAATCCATATACAGACCATTATCAAACAAAGAGGTAATTGAAATTGCAAAAACGAGAAGGACTCGAAAAATTGACAGCCAGAAAAGAAAATGTGAATGTTTCGGATTTTGATCAGAGCTTAAGGACAACACTTCTGATGGCAAAGGGGGGGAGCAGCAGAATGGGAGATTTCCCTGCGTATAATTGGATGATGGATGTTCCAAAGTGACTGCAGACTAAATACAACAGATGCGTGACGATGGGGTGAGACAGATAGATGGATTTACCATAACAGCCGATATTCTGTAGCTACAAGCAGCAACAACACTGTTACACGCCTATAATGCACTGCAACAATGTTGCATTGTAATGGTCTCTCTAATGCACAGACCAAGATGTTATATTGGAGCATTGCCCCTCATTGACCCTCTCTCACCAGTGTACACTTCAACACTAAGTTAGACCCCTCCACTTTGCCAGATGCTATTGTCCTTTAATAGTTACTGGGACATGAAGTGACTTGGTGGACTTTTCATCTTTCTGAGAGGAAAAAGGCTCATTTACCGGAGCTGTTGGTCAAGAAGATGGTTGGCATCATTCTGGTGCTAACAAGAACACCAGGACTGGTGGCCACTGTTGTCATTTCAATCAATCCCTAGTGGAGATTATCATTGAATCAGGGCACCAATTATTGGGGTATCATTAGACAAGACTGCTCAGGCATAGCAAGGAGGGCAAAGGGGTGAGGGGGGAGGGCTGGGACAGCAGACCATTAGGAGAGGAATTATCAAAAGGCAAGTCCTAGGGTTGGAGGGAGGTATGTCCAATGGCCCAGAAGGTCCTTAAAATAGGCACCTCCATGCCTGCCATCAGCTCATACAATTTCATACTCAGCGCCAGCATTTGTCTGATTTGGGAAACATTAGCTGGTGACAGGACGTGATCCTTTAGTGGCCATTAATTGGCAACTTTAGGGTGCTCACCAGGCTCAAGAGTGGCAGACCACCCAAAATAGTAACCATACACACCTGCCACTCTGCTACATATTGCTACATATAAAATTATAAAAGAGCTGAGACAGATTCTTGATGACATAGAGTGATACAATCATACAACATAGAAACAGAATCTTCAGTCCAACATGCCCACTATGTTCCCAAACCAAAATAGCCCTACTTGCCTGTGTTTAGCCCATGTCCCTCCAAACCTTTCTTATTCACGTATTTATCCAAATCTCTTTTAAATGTTGTAACTGTAACTGCATCCATCACATCCTCTGACAGTTTATTCCACATACAAACCGCTCGTTGCATAAAAAAGTTGTCCCTTATGTCCTTCTTAAATCTTTCTCCTCTCAACCTTAAAAATATGTCCCTTAGTTTTGAACTTCCCCATCTAGGGGAAAGACCCTTGCTATTCACCTTATCTATACCCCTCATAATTTTATAAACTTCTATAAGGTCACCCCTCAACCTCCTACACTTCAGTGAAAAATGTCCCAGCCTATCCAGCCTCTCCTTATAACTCAAACCTTCCACTCCTGGCAATATCCTGGTAAATCTTTTCTAAACTGTCTCCAGTTTAATAGTATCCTGCCACAGCAGGTGACCAGAACTGTATTCTGGAAGAGGCCACATTAACAACCTGTATAACCTCAACATGACATCCCAACTCCTATACTCAAAGAACCAAACAATGAAGGCACTAAACAACTTCTTAACCACCCTGTCTACCTGTGATGCAAATTGAAAAGCATTATGTACCTGAACCCCTAGGTCTCTCTGTTTTACAGCATTACTCAGGGCCCTACCAATTATTGTCTAAATCATGTGCTTGTTTGTTTTACCAAAATGTAATACCTTACATTTATCCAAATCAAACCAAGATCCAAAATGGATCCAAGATAGTGGTGGCAGAGTAGGACACTTCAGCCAGAGCTCATCTGCTCTGTACATTTCTTTCTCTCTTTTCTCTCTTAGCGTTTATTTTCTTCTTTTCTTCACTCCTGGCTTCCACGCACATTCAGCAAGGAGTTCTCTTGGCCTGGCCCGGTCAGTGACAGTCTCTTGGGCCAGTCTCTCAGCAGTCCCTTGGCCTGGTCTCTCAGTGGCCTGTGACAGCCTCTCGGCCCAGCCTCTTGACAGCACATGGTGGTCTCTCACCTGGACATAGCGGTGTCTTATCCTGGTCTTTCAGCAGCCGCAGCCAAATGTGGTGGGGTCTTGGCCCAGTCTCTTAGCCTGGCGTAGTGGCACCTTGGCATGCAAGTGGGTCCTGCTCAGGCATGTTTCAGAGGCAGCAGGAAGAGATTGGGGTGGTGTCAGTGTCAGCAGAAGCAGTGATGACACCACAGCCCAACATGAGAAGAGCTGGCAGTGAGGGAGGTCCCCCAATATCTGCAGCAGCATTGTCAAGAACAGGCAGCTGAGGCCTCCCAGAGAGCAAGCTAAGCAGATGATTCATCAAAGTCTGTTGAACTTTGAACTTCATTTTTATAGTTTTTATTAAGAAGGACTTTAATGTTTAACTATTACCTTATTTCTTTATTTTTCTATTTATTCTATGAAGGTAATGCTTAATGCTTGAAACTTTGTTTCTTTTACTGTTTTGTACCAAGGTACCTTTGTACCTAAGATGGTGCCATTTGTGGCGACATTATACACTTTTCACTGTACTTATGTACTTGAGTACATGACAATAAAAATCTAAACGTAAATCCAACAATCTAAACTCCATCTACCACTCTTCAGCCCATTGATGAAAAGCTCTTGTAATCTTAGATAACCTTCTTCACCGTCAATTATACAACACGGTGCCCTCAGCATTATGTCTAATATTCTGTTTACCAATCTGCCAATGAGCTATAAATTTATCCCATTAAATTATAATACAATTGCACTCAGTAATACAGTGTGACTGACAATGCATTCAAATTGCAATACAGCTTATACTGTAACACACGAAGAATTATACTAGTCACATACTAACTCTTGGGATCCAGTCTCACAGTAATACGATTATAATAAAGTCTACTCAACTGCAGAGCTGGGTGAATGTTCTGTGATCACTCTGTGAATACTATTTAACATGTTTGATGATGAACTATTACTTATGCAATCAAATAGCTTTTAAAGTCAACATTTTCCCTTTTTCTTTCTATATCGTATTTATATCATTATTTTGAAATACAAGCTTTTAATTCTGTCCTTTATTATTACCTGAACATTTCAGAATGTCATCCAATACTTCCTTCCATTCACGATTTCTTTGGTGTGTCTTTTTTCATCCTGTTAATTCATCAGATTCTCTGTATTGACTACACTTGATTCCCAATAAAGATTAGCATCAAAACAGATTAATAGTCTCACTAGGAAAGTTTTGAAATGTGTTTGGTGTGGAACTGAGTTCCTCCAAGATTTGCATTTGTAAACCTGTGGAAGCATGAGAAACCTATATGTCCACTTGGTCAGATTAAACTAAACTGACATTCTCACTGCAAAATTTATGCCAAAGTGCCATGTTCCATTCCCCTTGAATATATTGAGCAAAACTGAGTCAATTAGGAATCAAGTGAAAACACTCCATTGATTGGAACCATAAAGAAGACAGTTGTGGTTGCTTGAGGCCAATCATCTCTGTCCCATCACATCACTGCCAGAGCTGCCCAGGGCAGTGTCCTGGACTCGATCATCTTCAGCTGCTTTGTGAATAACTTTCCCTCCACCATAAGATCATAATTGGGGATGTTCGCTGCTAATTTCAAATTTTACGGCACCTCAGATATTGAAGATGTCTGTGTCCATTTGCATTAAGGTTTGGGCTGATAGGCAGACAGTAACATTTGCATGACACAAATGGCAAGCAATAAGAATTAAACAAAAAATAATCCAACTGCCTCATCAAGGCATCAACAGCATTAACATCACTGAATTTCCAACTATCAACACCCTGCTGATAACAGTTAGCCACAAACTGAGTAGGACCAGGCCTATAAATATTAAGGCTGCAAGAACAGGTCAAAGGCTTGGAATTCTGTGGTGATCAACTTACTTCTAATCTGAAAAACCTGTCCGTCACCGACCAAACATAAGTCATGAGTGTGATTGGATACTCTCTGCCTGTCTGGGTAAGTGCAGCTCTTACATACTCAATACGTTTGATACATTAATGATAAAACAACCTGTTTGGTTGCTAAGTCATGCATCACTTTCAAAATACTCTTCCACCAACACAGGCGCAGTTTTGAACACTTCAAGGATAAGTTCCACAAAACAATAACTCTGTTTCTCCCTCCACAGATGCAGCTAGACTCACTGAGTTTTTCCAGCATTGCTGTTTTTAGTTCAAATGTGGCAGGGTAGGTGGAAAGAGCATTTGCTAAAGCATATGTTATCTTATATTATATTAATAGAAGCATAGAGGACAAGATCAAAGAGGTTTTGCTGAACATTTCCATGACACTAATTATGTGTGCACTTATGGGTGCTATATTTCAGGAAGGGCTTAAATGCATTGGAAAGAATGCAGAAGAGGTTTATAAGTATGATTCCAGGGATGAGAGACTTGGATTATGGAGATGATCTGGTGAAACAGGGGCTACTTTACTTACAGAGGAGAAAGCTAGGAGAAGATTTGATATAAGTTTGTAAAATCATTAAGTGTCTTTACAGAGTACAATTGGAGAAACTGTTACCACTAGTAAAAAGACAGAGAACAAGAGGGTGCAGATTTAAAGGAATTTGCAAAAGAAGCAAGTGTAAGGTAAGAAAAACTTTTTCGCAGTGATTAGTTCGGACCTGGAGTGTACTGCCTGGGAGTGTGGTGAGGCAAGTTCAATTGAGGCATTCAGAAGGGCATTAGATGTTTATTTGAAAAGGAACAAAGTCAGGGTTACTGGGAAAGGACAGGAGAATGGCATCAAGAGACAATACTCATACGGAGAAGCAATGCAAATATGGTGGGCTGAATGGCCTCTTTATGCCTCATAATAATTCTAATTTTAAAATATTGACTCATATTTATTTAATGCCTTGCACAAATTTTAGGGCATCCCAAAGTCCTTTACAGCCAATTAAATATTTTTAAATTTGAAGTCACAGTTACAATGCTGGAAAACTCAGCAACCAATTCACACACAGCAATATCTTTCAACAGCAGCAAGATAATGACCAGATAACCTAATTTTAGTGATGGTAGCAAGACACTGGAAAGAGTTCAACAGCTCTTTGGGAGCAATTCTATCAGATCTTTTACCTCTAGCTATTCAGCAGACTTAATGTCTTCTAAAGTAAGAACATCTCTGGCAGTGCAGTCCTGGTGCATTAATATAAAAAACCACTGACCCAGAAGTGAGAATGCGAATAACTAAGTGGCATCAATGTCAGAAATAATGACCATTACATGAAATGAAGGAAACTGTATTAATATATTGGGTTGCTGACAAGTTCGACTCAGACCAAGCTAAGCACCTTTTAAATATTGTTTTTCTCTTGGTGTTTCTTACTGAACTGGATGAGTAGTAAGTGGTGATCTGTTGTGCTCAAAAGAAATGCTTCTGTTTTGGGTGAGAGGTGAGAGCATGGAGAATTGTCAGCATTGTGTGTATAAGAAATGGCACTGTCACATAGCAACCGAGAGCCCAGCTTACTCTTTGTTTCTCCCTCCTTCTAAAACCTTTTCAGCTGCTGAAGATGGGAAGAGATTAGTGAGCAGCTAATTGTTGCTGTTATGTTTTCATGGTACAAAAGGAAAATCCATGGAAATCTGTATGGAAAGCCAATGAGGTAGAACGTGTTTGACAAGCTGATCCTATCATAGCCTTGTGCGGGAGGAAGGGTTTTAAAAATAAGCTAACAATAGTTCAGATAAAGGTTGGTAGGAGGAATGAAAGCTGTGTTAATTAGCATTGCTTTATACATACATGTACACAGACACGCGAACACACATGTACGCAGATGTATATTTGTGCATATTTCCAAATGCTTCTTACCCATATTTCAAAACCTGAGGCTTGAGTTGGCACACACTGAAGGCAAACGCAATATAGAAAAGCCACTCTCCATGCCTCTAACTACAGAAGCCAAGTTAGGGCCCTCACACCTGCTCATTACAATTGCTAATCAGCAGCTTTTATCTGGTGAGGTGGCAATGCTAAGTGAGGCAGGTTGACCTGGGGTCTCACTCTGAAGCAGAACACACACACTGTCTCTGTAGGGAGTTCGACTCAGCTTTCACCTGCTCCCTTGTCAAAAATCTTCTTCGTGTACAATGGAAAACTAAGCATAAATGGGATCTTACGCCTCTCATCTAACTGGTACTATTTAATTGCATAAAGTATTTTAAAGATCATTATCCTTAAATATAACTAGCTTAGTTGCAGATTTTAAGTCACCCCCTGTAACAGTTCTCTGATCTTGCAACTCAGTCCTAATTTCAAGTAGAATGAGAAAGCTATTTTACATTGATATTAATTCTTAATGTCACAAGTTTCTTTATATTTCAACAAATACTTAATTAGTAAATACCCACATTCTGGCTATAGAGACTTACATTTTGCAGTCAGTGATGAAGCAAGGCCTGACCTTCAAGCAAGCTGCTCATTAACCCATAAAGACACAGTGCTCTCAGTGAATATTCCCTCTTTCTGGATAACATATTCAGGCTGGCATCAAGATTAGAGTGGTGCTGGAAAAGCACAGCAGGTCAGGCATTCCTGATGAAGGGCTTTTACCCGAAACGTCGATTTTCCTGCTCCTCGGATGCTGCCTGACCTGCTGTGTTTTTCCAGCACCACTCTAATCTTGACTCTGATCTCCAGCATCTGCAGTACCCACTTTCACCTATATTCAGACTGGCATCAGGTCAAAGGCATGCCCTAATATGCAGCAGCAATGAACTCGGCTTACAGATACAGCATTGAAGAACTCATGCACAACAAACCAGGAGATTGAAAAGTACCTAATATCCTTTATTTTTAATTGAAAATTTCAGATAGAAAAATGAATTACTGTATTGTGGTTGGATTAAGATAGAATCTAAAACAAAGGTAAACAAACTAATTTAAACAAAAACATCTTCTATGTGGAATCATTGATCATTAGAGTGAAGTGTGACATTCCACAAACATAAAATTAGTAGTTCACGATCTGTGAGGGTATTCAGGGATAATTATGAAGATGATATACTTAAAAATGGACAGACTTTTTCTAGCCCATGTGAGAGGTGTGAGAATCAGAATCATAGATCCCTACAGTGCAGAAAGAGGCCATTTGGCCCATCAAGTCTGCACCAACCCTCCGAACACGATCCCACCCATGCACCCCTATTCCCATAAGTCCATCTTTACCTTGGCCAATCTACCTAACTTGCACATCTATGAACTGTAAGAGGAAACTGGAATACCCAATAGAAACCCATGCAGACACAGGGGGAATGCGCAAACTACACACAGACAGTCACACAAGGCTGGAATTGAACTCAGGTCTCTGTGCTTGAGGCAACAGTGCTAACCACTGAGCCACTGTGCATTAGAAAGCAGCAGACTGACTCTCCAACCCATGTCCTGGAGGTGGGTACACAATAGTGACAACAACCTGTCTGGTTACAGCAGGAATGTAATCAGGCACATCCAGAAGCCACTTAATGGTAGTTACAGCACCAGCACAGCAATTTGGCTACATCATGCAGACCTTGTCTCTGTCCACTAGCTTTGACTAGTGAGAAAACACAGTTACGCAACAAGAGGTAATGGCTGTACTACAGCTGACGAAGTTATAAATGTTTCTGGCAGAAAATAGCAATGCTGCTGTCTTGCCATTGATTCTGTTATCCCTGCAGTCAGTTGCCTGGGAAGGTGTGTCGCTCAATCTTGTGAGTGGTAGATCATGAGAGCTGGTAGGAGCTGGGTGCAGCAGCATTAGAATGAGTGTGAGAAGGTGATGGCTTTATCAGAATAGAGAAGATCATTGAACTTCTGTCCACATTGCTGGGCATTTCTCCAGATGATGGAGAATACAGTGACCCAGGTAGCAACTTCAGATAGCCCTCCACTAAACTGCCCCATCTATGGGGACCTGTATGATCTTTCTTCACAACTTGTGGGCATGACACTCATTCCAATTCCCATCTCATCTATTCTTTTGCCTGATTTTCTGGGCAGGATGAAAGATTTTGTCACTCTCAATGTCCAAATCAGCCACGATTTTCCATGCAAAGTAGGGCACCAATCTCTTCTGGTCTGCCATGGCCAGGGAAAGTTTATTGAACCATTCACAGCAGCTCTGTACTGACAGGATGCACAACACTATGGCTCTGCATCAGGAATCCCCAAAGTCCAATGGTGGTGGGTCCTTCCTCCTAAGACGTGGAAGAATATGAAGAATAGCATGTCATAAAGGAATGGCGCACAGGGTTCGGACTCTAACATGAGAAAACTCACTCGGCATCATGGAGAGAAATTCTTCATAAAACTTGACAAAATAAAACACTGATTCTGGTAAGATTTCTCCCATAGGTTCTACTGTTCCTTTGTATAAATTATGACCACAATGCTTACTGTGTGGGAGATGGATTCCGGATGGTTGCTGCCTGAACTTGCTCTTGCGACAAATGGTTGGGACTTTTAATAAATTGTAGTCAACTGGCATCAGATCATGTTTTGGTTTGGATAGGTTCAGCTTAAAATTTAAAGAGGAAGTATAGCTATTCTAAACAATTATTATCTTTTTTCATATCTCATGAGCATGATACATATTCCAATTCCCATCACACTTGTTATTTTATCTGATTTCCGGGGCAGGATGAAGGATTTTGTCACTCTCGATGACCAAATCAGCCACCAGCTTCTCTGTAGCTATTCTGGCCACTGCAGGCAAGGCTTCCTTCCATGATTAATGAAGCATAGTTCCAGCAACATTCATGCTAGGACCTTGCATTCATTGATTTCTGGTGCAATCATATCTGTGGATGGAGGGATAGTCTTTCCTTTAGGACATAGTTCTTCAACACACAACGGTCCAAAACAATCCTTAATACTTTAATAGCAAAGTACCACAAAGTGCCCTGAACTGTCCAGACATTGGTTTTGGCATCCTAACTGTCCTATGTGTGAGAAGGTTAGTGTCAGTTATTTTGTAATCATCTTACTATACAGATTTTCTTGCAAGCAGGGTTTTATAAGATCAGATACATTTTTTAAAACTAACTTTAACCATGCTAACGTTTGCTTAAGGACTCAAAACAGCAAGTTATGATAAATGATCATTTTTCAGGCTGTGATGTTCTCTAAGGGCTTGTGCTAGGACTTCTTTGATACACACACATTTTTACAGATATATATATAAAATGTATGTGTATAAAATATAAATATTACAATGCAGAATAACATTTCAAAAACTTGTCCATAATACTAAACTTGGAGTTGAGTAAACAGTGAGAATGAGACCAATGGACAGCAATAGGACATAGATAGGGTTACCAGAATGGGCAGACAAGTGGCAAAACATTCACTAGGGTCAAATCTGGGAATAGAAGGGCTGTCTTATAAGGAGAGGTTCAGTAGGTTGGGTTTGTACCTTTTGGTGTTTAGAAGAATGAGAAGTTACCTTATTGAAACATACAAAATTCTTATGGAGGGGTTGACAGGGTATATAAAGAAAAGTGGTTTCCCCTTTGTGCGCAGGAGCGTCTAGGACTAAAGGGCATAATCTCAGAGGGGGTGGGGGTGGAAGATGGTTATGCATATCGAACAGAGATCGGGAGGAATTTCTTCTCCAAAAAGGTATTGAATCTGTGGAATTCTTTCACACAGAGGGGTATAGAGGTTGGGTTGGTAAGTACATTCAAGGCTTAGATAGACAGATTTTTAATCAGTAAGGGAATCAAAAGTTATAGGGAAAGGACAGGAAAGTGGAGTTGAGGATTATCAGATCTGCCAATATCTCATTGAATGGTGGAGCAGTCATGATGGGCTGAATAGCTTACTTCTGCTCTTATGTCCTATGGTCTTATGGTAATAAATTATATTCATTTAAGAGGTCCAACAAGTCATGCTAAAGGGGGAATGCATACACCTGATAAATAAAATTCAATACTTCAAATGTCTTCACTCAGCCCTGAATGTTCATTCCTGCTGCTGTCAGCCATTTCTTGGAATTGAGGTGAAGTTGAATCATCAGAAAAGGCCTTCCTGAGCAGGCTTTGAGTCGGGTACTACCAGCTCTAATCAAATCATGTAAAAAATGGATAAGTTACAGGTCATCAGGCCAAATTCTTAAAACAATGGTTCCCTGTCTTTTTATGAGATGGTCTGTGGACCCACCAACAGAAGCTGCTTCAAAGACGATTCTTGAGCAATTCAACTTGCTGTTTTCAGTGTAAGTATGTATCCAAACCAATGGTTCTGGTCCTCATCTGACCCTCAAATTGGCTCAGCCTTTGCCACTGTTGGTGCCTCAAACCCAGGCTGTGTAATTTTGTGTCTCTCCACAGATACTGCCTGACCAGCTGAGTATTTCCAACACATTAAAGGGGAGGCTGGTTTTTATTTCCTGTACCTGCAGACTTATGTTTTGCCTTTTTGTTTTGCCATATTACACAGGCTGGTTCCATCAGTGAGGTATAGGATTTTATTTGTTTCTCCCTGTTTGATAATACAAATGAAACAGATCAGGGTATTTCCTGCTGGCACACTTGAAAAATGACTGCAATTAAAGTAAAGTAAATAGGAGGACTATCTAGAACAGCATTTCTGGAATATAAAATATATTAAACATTTGCAAGAGCTATCAAGTTTTGTTTTCTCAAGTTTATGATTTTCCTGTCTATTAATCAAATTCAGTGACAGACTATCTCTGTTTACATGCATTATGCAAGTGACAAGCTGTGCCAGTTAGCTATGCTTGCTTCCTTGTTGACAGTTTCCAACAAGAGCCCAACGCTCCTGGTTAATTAGCCATGTAATAAGCTGGATGTGAAAGAGCTTCTTCCCATTGCCAGTGGGAACACCACCCAGCTCGTCAAAGGAGTCTATGAATAAGAAGCCCTGGCACAATATAAACAGCAACCACTCAGCCTTTCCTTCACTGTGCGAAAGGAGAATTGTGGTCAAAACTTCATTTCATCCGCTAATTGCATGTATTCAAAGAGCCATTCATTGAGAGACAGGGCTCTGTGGAAATAATCACTGCTGCTTCCCTTCCCTCTGAGACAGTGTTCCCCTCAATTCTCTGCCATTAGGCAGACAGACACAGGCACACATACTGAAATTGGACAGAGAGAGAGAGAGAGAGAGAGAGAAAAACCAAAGATACACACAGATCAGAGACAGAACAGATACACACAGGCTAGAGAAAGACATACCGACTAAAAACATATAGAAACAGAACAGCAACAAATGAATATGACCCCTATACAAGCCATGACTACACTCCACCTGCATCTCCCCTCACCCCACACAAACATTGAAACTGAATAGCTCATACATTTAACAGGCAAAATTAGAGAGAACCCTGAATATTTACTAAACACATAAAAGAAATTTGTCAGGGAAAATGTTGGGGCCTACGCCGGATTCAAAAGGCAATCTTCATGCAAATGAAATATGTCCCACTGCAGACAGGGGAGAGAATACAGAGAATTCTAGGCCAGTTCACCTGATAAGTCATGGAAAAGTGCTAGAATCCTTATTAAGGAAGTTTTAATATACACTTAGAAAATATTAACATGATCATACAATTCAGCATGACTTTATGAAAGGGAAATCATATTTGACAAATACATTAAACATTTTTTAAGAATGCAACTTGTAAGATAGGTAAAAGGGAACCTATGGATGTGATATATTTACATTTCCAAAGGAAATTGAGAAGATAAAACACAAAGGTTAATAGAAAAGATAAGGGTTCATAGAGTTAGGGTGAATATATTGGCATGGATAGAGGATTAGCTAACAGATGGGACTCTGATTGTAGGCATGAAAACTATATTTTCAAGATGGTAGTCTGTGATTAATGGAACGCTGAAGTATCCATTGTTGGGGATTCAGTTATTTACAATCTACAATAATGAATGTAGACAAACAGACAAAATGTAACGTATCTCAGTTTGCTAATGTGTAATAGCCAAGTGAAAATACAAGCTGTGAGTAGGAGACAAAGAGACAAAGAGACAAATGATATGACAAGTTAATGTTGTGTAATGATGTATAATTTCGGAAAGAGTTAACTAACATCATCAGAATGTAAGAACTGTTCCTGGGAGGAACTAACCAGTTGTCCCATGTTTGTTCTTAGTTTTAACACCATGTAGCTAAGGTAGTAACTCATAAGTTACTTTTAGGTTGACATTGAGAATTGAGTGGTCCCTGCATAAAGCAATAGACTTTGTTTGATTTCAGGGAGGGATGCAGGAATAGCGTTCCCAAGACCACAAAACTCCTGCAGCTTGCAGGGGATTTGCCTGGATGCGTCATACACAAGGCAAATGCTCCCAAGATTTTGTAGCAAGGCTGCCTGTGGGAATCTGCTGTGTCCCCTGCCGGGAGTCCTCTCTCAGTCCTGACCCGGTGTATGTGAACCATACCTTAATCTCTAACATTTCAACTGGAAATGTCCTCCTTGTTGCAGCGGGAACTCACAGGACTCTTGGGTTCCCTTTTTGGGTTTGGAGTATACTTTTCACACCCTTGTTTGCATGCTGCTTCCTGGATGTGACTTTATTTTTATCCAGCTTTCTTCTTTTAGCATCACTCTTATTTTTGAAAGAATTAGTCCAAGTTAGATTTATGAGTTAAGTCAAAGCTATTGTAGCAACTGTGACTTCTCTAGCTGTCACCACCGTGATAATGCTGTCTAGTCTAATAAACTGTAACTCAGTATTCACACTCTAGCTGCGAGAATACTGAGATACAGACTATCAGGCTAGATGGGATTGAGGTTCATAAGGAAGAGTTGTTAGCAATTCTGGAAAGTGTGAAAATAGGTAAATCCCCTGGGATGGATGGGATTTATCCTAGGATTCTCTGGGAAGCTAGGGAGGAGATTGCAGAGCCTTTGGCTTTGATCTTTATGTTGTCATTGTCTACAGGAATAGTGCCAGAAGACTGGAGAACAGTAAATGTTGTCCCCTTGTTCAAAAAGGGGAGTAGAGATAACTCTAGTAATTATAGACCAGTGAGTCTTACTTCAGTTGTGGGTAAAGTGTTGGACAGGATTATAACAGATAGGAATTATAATTATCTAAAAGGGAATAATTTGATTAGGGACAGTCAACACGATTTTGTGAAGGGTAGGTTGTGCCTCACAAACCTTATTGAGTTATTTGAGAAGGTGACCAAACAGGTGCAGGAGGGTAAAGTGGTTGATGTGATGTATATGGATTTCAGTAAAACATTTGATAAGGTTCCCCATAGCAGGCTATTGAACAAAATACAGAGGCATGGGAGTGAGAGTGATTTAGCAGTTTGGATCAGAAATTGGCTAGCTGTAAAAAGACAGAGGGTGGTGGTTGATGGGAAATGTCCATCCTGAAGTTCAGTTACTAGTGGTGTACCACAAGGATCTGTTTTGGGGCCACTGCTGTCTGTCATTTTTATAAATAGCCTGGATGAGTGTGTAGAAAGATGAGTTAGTAAATTTGGAATGACACTAGGGTCAGTGGAGGTGTGGACATTGCAGAAGAATGTTGCAGGTTACAGAGGAACATAAATAAGCTGCAGAGCTGGGCTGAGAGGTGGCAAATGGAGTTAAATGTGGAAAAGTGTGAGGTGATTCACTTTGGAAGGAGCAACAGGAACACAGAGTACTGGGCTAATGGCAAGATTCTTCTAGTTTGGATAAGCAGCAGGATTTCGGTGTCCATGTGCATGGATCCCTGAAAGTTGCCTCCCAAGTTGATAGGGTTATTAAAAAGGTGTGTGGTGTGTTCGCTTTTATTGGTCGAGGGATTTAGTTTCAGAGCCATGAGGTCATGTTGCAGCTGTACAAAAATCTAGTGTGGCTGCACTTGGAGTATTGTGTACAGTTCTGGTCGCTGCATTATAGGAAGGATGCAGAAGCATTGGAGAGGGTACAATGGAGATTTACCAGGATGTTGCCTGCTATGGAGGGAAGGTCTTATGAGGAAAGGCTGAGGGACTTGAGGCTGTTTTTGTTAGAGAGAAGAAGCTTGAGAGGTGACTTAATGGAGACATACAAGATGATCAGAGGGTTAGTTAGGGTAGACAGTGGGAGCCTTTTCCCTCAGATGTTGATGGCTAGCATGAGGGGACATAGCTTTAAATTGAGAGGTGATAGATATAGGACAGATATCAGAGGTAATTTCTTTACTCAGAGAGTAGTAAGGATGTGAAACTCCCTTCCTGCAACAGTAGTAGACTTGCCACCTTTAAGGGCATTTAAATGGTCATTGGATATATACTTGGTAGTGTGGATGAGCAGAGGGATCTTGGTGTCCATGTACACAAATCTTTGAAAGTTGCCACCCAGGTAAATAGTGCGGTGAAGAAGGCATATGGCGTACTGGCTTTTATTGGTAGAGGAATTGAGTTCGGAGTACTGAGGTCATGTTGCAGTTGTATAAGACTCTGGTGCGGCCGCATCTGGAGTATTGTGTGCAGTTTTGGTCGCCATACTATAGGAAGGATGTGGAGGCACTGGAACGGGTGCAGAGGAGGTTTACCAGGATGTTGCCTGGTATGGTAGAAAGATCGTATGAGGAAAGGCTGAAGCACTTGGGGTTTTCATTGGAGAAAAGAAGGTTTAGGGGTGACTTGATAGAGGTGTATAAGATGATTAGGGGTTTAGATAGGGTCGACAGTGAGAATCTTTTTCCACGTATGGAGTCAGCTATTACAAGGGGGCATAGCTTTAAATTAAGGGGGGGTAGATATAGGACAGATGTTAGGGGTAGGTTCTTTACTCAGCGAGTCGTGAGTTCATGGAATGCCCTGCCAGTAGCAGTGGTGGACTCTCCCTCATTATGGGCATTTAAGCGGGCATTGGATAGGCATATGGAGGATAGTGGGCTAGTGTAGGTTAGGTGGGCTTGGATTGGCGCAACATTGAGGGCCGAAGGGCCTGTACTGCGCTGTATTCTTCTATGTTCTATGTTCTATGTTCTATGGATAAACATATAGATGATAATGGAATAGTGTAGGTTGGATGGTCTTCAGATTGGTTTCACAGGTCAGCGCAACATCAAGGACCAAAGGGCCTGCACTGTGCTGTAATGTCTTATATTCTATGTTTGCTCCTCTTTATACATTCTCAGTTTAAAAAGGAGGCAATTTTAAAATTCCTTCAGCAAGATTAGCTCAGTTAATTCATCATAGGTATGCTGTATTTTATGAAGCAGATCCACATGTCGAAAATGATTAGTTCTCAACTTTCACAATGTAAAATTCATTTTTAGTTTTTTGGACAGTGGACTGAAAATAGGAAAAGATACAGTTTTAAGCCAAGGGTGTGTTGAAGATGATGTTGCAGTTTTAATAATAGAAACTAATTACCAGAACTCTTTGTCTGTTGCATTTACAATGTTGTCTTATTCAAGCAGTGAAGAAGAGGGTTTGACACCAGGCTCCTTGGGTGCAAGACAATTTTGCTCAGTGTCAGATTTTTGCCATTTTCATCCATGACCAGTTGTGTGTGTTTAGGAGTATTCAGCATAATAACAACTTCTTAACTAGTTCTTGAACAAGAGGCTAAAGCTTTGTGTTTGAACAATATGGCAAAAGCATCTGCTGGTGAAGGAGGAAACATCCCTCTCTCTCCTCTTCCTCCATTACTGCTGCACAAAGACAAAAGTGTTTAACCTAGAAGATACGTTGCAGCAACTTGCCATACCTCCTTCAACAGCATATTCCAAACCCATGGACTTCTAACACTTTTAAGGGCAGCTGACACATAGGAACACCATCTTCAAGTTCCCCTCCAAGTCATATGTCATTTTGAAGTAAAAAAAATCACTGCTCCTTCGCTGTTGCAGGATCAAATTCCTGGTGATTTTTCGTTTAATGCATGTTAGATTCCCCTGCACCACACTCAGCATCTTACCAAATCTTTGAATATCTCAAATTTCTGTTGGTAAATTTAAAATATTGGACAAAGCAGTTAGTAGTTGAAAGTACTAACTGACATCAAAAGGTAAGTTCTGCCCATCAGGATTTATTGGACTGTTCTTGACCCCTGTTGTTGTTCTTATGTCTACATTCTGTACTAATGATGTGTACTCACTCTTAAGTCTAACGTGATGTCTTACCAAGGACTCTCATGTATCTCAGATGTAATGTCACTAGTTATTAAGTACTATGTAATAAACATTTTCCATTTATTATAACTGACACAATCTTCTACCAAAGACTTTGTGTCAGCATCCTTCCCTGTTTTAGTATCAATAAATTAGACAAGGATCAATAAGAATGATTGCTCGCAGTGAATCTAGTCCAGGCATCCCAAATGGTAGGTGGACATTACCATAATAGATACAATGCTGTTAGAGCAGGCATTTGAAAACATAGCAAGCTGACAGCAGTGAGGACTTTGCAATCTATAAGATACATGAAAACATTATTTCCAGTAGAGTAGATTTTAAGATTCTTGTCTATCTGATGGGAAATAATTTGGTAATCACTCTTGCAGTCACTGTGGATTTATTATTAATGTATGACAGTATACTGTTAATGTATGCATGCTAAATCTGTATTTTCTTCAGCAGAAGCTCACACCATTGCAATAAGTGCCTGCTTGAAGTCATCACATTGGAGTGGTGGGAGGGACTTCACTGCAGTGGGTGGGTGGGGGGTTTATTTTGTTTGTCACCTTTATTTACTAAAGCACACAGCTATCAAGTGCCAAAAAAAACACAAAAGGATTGCGTATGCTGTAAATCAGAAACAAAAACAGAAATTGCTGGAAAAGTTCAGCAGGTCTGACAGGATCTGAGAAGAGAAATCAGAATTATTGCTTTTGGTCCGGTGACCCTTCCTCAGAACTGTTTTTGTTGCTATCAGTTGCTGTCACCTTTCTCTGCCTACAGTCTAATCTGTTGCTTCGTCTCCTGTCAATTGCATCCTCCTCCCAATATGGAGGTGGGCAGCCATGTCCTTCCTCTTCATCTTCTTTGTTTCTTACACTTCTAGAACGCAGAAACCTTTCTCGCATAATGACATTTTGTCACCTGTACTGGGCAGCAACGATCCTGGAAATTCTGACAGAGCTTCTTTTCCAGTGCTACACCAGATATATCCAGACAACGAAGAAAATACACCAGAATGCCAAAAATCTGCTGTCCCTTGGGTCTCTACAAATCAATTCTCCCCTCTGTCTGCAGAGGACATAGTGGCATTTAATTTGTTTCTACGGGTATAGCCTAATTACCACTCAGCCATTCTGTGCATGGTTGAAATAATAAAAATGTCACAAGCAGAAGGCATCTATCATGAATTACTTCCTGGCTAATTGGCAATGGACACATGAGTCTGCCTGGAAAGAGTGAGTGACAAAAGCAAATTGTGGCAATGGTGATTTAACTGCTACACATAGTTCAATTACTATTGAAAATGGATAACTGTACAATTCTTCATTAAAAGTTGGGGTAACTCCCTAGTAACCTCAAGGTTTGGAGCAAGGAAGCTGGGAGCGTTGTTGGGAATGATGCATCTTAGCCAGTGACAGTCAGGGCTCTCTATATAAACTTTCTAGGTTGATAAGCCTTGGTGGACTGAACAACACATTCTAAGTTGTCCAGTCAGACTTTCTCCATTCATTTGTGCTGCTGCTACAAACAGAAAAAAGAAGCCACTGAGAATTGAGTTTCTCCAGACTCAGCATAACTTTCTCCAGGCCTCACTAAATATAGCTGGGTGCAAGAATGTTAAGAATAACCCAATAGTTGTACAGGCAAATTTAATGTCACTGCAAAGTGCCATGTTTCTGATATTATAAAATAGTCTAAATCTAGTTGCTGCTTCAGAGTTCCTGCAGGTGAAAAACCCTTTACACCCTTAGGTGGCAGCATATAGGGGAAATGGTACAGAAACTGTACCCCACAACCAACTCCTTTTACATGCAGAAGGATGTGCAACATTTTAGGTTAATGGATTTTTTCATTGTTGATTTTGGTAGTGTTTTGCTGGGACAGTGTGCTGTTGTGCACCACAACACCTTATGTTATTCATTCAGCGCCTATAAAACTCAGGTATGAGTTAGGAGAAAAAGTATGCAAACTGACTACAACTTCAAGTTGTCATGAAGTGAAATAAACTTCTGGGGTTTAGTTCAAGTCTATTGGAGGTGGAATTGCAAAAGGTTCTGCAGCTGCAGTCAAAACAAGAGTGAGAGGGAGATGATGGCAAATTTCAATCTTCCACTTAAAACTGAGCAAACCAGAGAAGGCAGGAGGCACCAGGAATCATTTATTGAAACAATCAAAGATTACTTCCTGTGGCATGGTGGTAATGTCCCTACCCCTAGACCAGGAGGCCTGAGTTCAAGTCCCAACTACTCCAGATGTGTGAAATAACATCCCTAAACAGGTTGGTTAGAAAAATAGTTTGAATTTTTTTTTTTAAAAAAGCTAAAGTCACACTATATTGTTGAAAAAAAGTAGAGTTGAAGGATTCTTCTGACACAGTGCTACCTCTGGGCTATGAAGGCCTGCATTCAAGTCCCACCTGCTTCAGAACTGTATATCAACATCTGTGAACTGGCTGATTTGAAAAAGAAGATTACTTCCCAATATAGCTTATTGAAGACTTCCACAGCAGGGATAATGTCTTAGAGATGGTGTTCAGTAATGAGCCAAAGAAGTTCTTATGTTGTAGTGGTGGTGTCACTACCTCTGGCCTAGAAAGCTCAAGTTCAATTCCCATCTGCTCTAGACCTGTCATAATATGTCTGAACAGATTGACAAGAAATATCTTCAGTAATGAGCCAAGTCTGACAGGTGAAATGGGGTGCACCTTGCTGAGTGGAAACTCTATGTCAAAATAAATTTCTGGGACTGTTAAAGTCAAGATTAATACATTGCAGGTCTCACATTTTCAAAGATTCAATTATGACAATTAAATTAAGTTGTTAATAAATGAGAGGTTGAGCTAAGTAAGGATTATTGCAACTTGCAAAGGGAATTAAACATCTTCAAAAACTACATGAAAGGAGTTTTGAATCCGATGGGTCATGAAGTGTGTGTAACGAGTAAAAGCCACAATTGCCTGGAGACAATGTAGCAACATGGGTTCGATAAAAGGTGTTTCAAATCATGTTAACTGATTAATAGGGTTTAGTTTTTGTCTACTCACTTCCATCAAAAATCGAAGAGTAATTCTGTTCAGTCAGGCAAGTCCAAAACAATCGCTGGAGAGAGTTCGACAGCCAGGCAAAAGTGAGGACTGCAGATGTTGGAAACCAGAGTTTAGATCAGAGTGGTGCTAGAAGAGCACAGCAGGTTAGGCAGCATCCGAGAAGTAGGAAAATCGACATTTCAGGCAAAAGCCGTTCATCAGGAATAGAGGCAAGAAGCCTCCAGGGTGGAAAGATAAATGGGGTGGGGGCTGGGGAGACGGTAGCAAAGAGTACAATAGGTGAATGGGGGGTGGGGATGGAGGTGATAGGTCAGAGAGGAGGGCGGAGTGGATAGGTGGGAAGGGAGATTGGCAGGTAGGACAGGTCATGAGGACTGTACTGAGCTGGAAGGTTGGAACTGAGGTAAGGTGGACTTCACCAGTTTCTTCATTTCCCCTCCCCTCACCTTACCTCAGTTCCAACCTTCCAGCTCAGCACTGTCCTCATGACCTGTCCTACCTGCCAATCTCCCTTCCCACCTTTCCACTCCACCCCCTTCTCTCTGACCTATCACCTCCATCCCCACCCCCATTCACCTATTGTACTCTTTGCTACCATCTCCCCAGCCTCCCGTCCCATTTAAATCAACTTATAGCCTATGTTAACATTCCAGTTGTGGCCAGATACTGACTGCACTTCAGTTATAGTCAGATTATCAATCTGGGCTACGCAAAGGTTATGGTCAGGCTGGGAGTTGGTGCACTCTGACAGAATATTATTTTCAATCAATCATTAGAGTTGAAGGATGATCACTCTGAGCAATGAAGTGAGTAACGTTGAGGCAATTACCTGTGATCAATCATATTAAATATGAAACCATAAGCGCCTCATCTGTGAAGCAGAGAATCAGAGTAGCATTGTTAGAAAAAAGTGATGAATGAAACTGCAGATGACCTGCAAATTAGTGAGATATTAGCATCAGACAACGTCAGTGAGTGGGCGATAAATTACAGACATTTTACAGACACGCAGAGCTCGTCAAAACATAAAATGACATAAAGTGATGGGAATTTTTTGGCGTTTCATTGTCTCAGATAGATTAACCCTTTAGAGATAACAACAGTGTGTATGCGCAATGTTATGGATGATACAGGATTCATTTATTCTAAGGTGCTGACAGCAATATTAATTGAGGACTCACTTAAGATGACTCTTCCGGGGAGGCTTTATCTGTTTCTCTACAGTAAGCACTAAACAATTGCAATAGGTGATATGAATATGGTGAGCTTTTCCTCTCGTTGTTTCTTAGTGTTATGGAAATCTGAAATGTTTCTGGATGCCTTCATGCATATTCCATAATTGATACATTTTCTAACATAAAAGCAAAATATTGCAGAAACTGAAGCTCTGAAGTAAAAACAGAAAATGCTGGAAAACATTCAGTAGGTCGGGCTGCATCTGTAGAGAGAGAAACTGAATCAACATTTCAGGCCAATTTCCTTTTTTCTGCGTTTTTAGTGTATTTATTACCTGTGTATCAGGAGATGACAAAGCAGGTCCCTGACTGGGTGGGAATTTGCCAGCAGCTGAAAAGTTGGCCTAATTTTTCAGATCACAATCAAACAGAGGACTACATGCTGCATACAATATTCTTTTGTCCAAACTTCAATGGACAATTCAGAAGAACTCCATCCGTTAGGCATTCATAAAGGGACTGGTGAAGAGAATCTGCATAGAACTAAGCTTCCCTTTTATAGCACTAGTTGCATATTTTGGTAAGTGTTTGAAGATGAATGGGTGTGTAAGCAGAATGACAGGTGAGTGTGGCAATAACTGAGTTTATTGTCAAATTGCTAGGGTGCTAAGTAGGTAAGGTGGCACTTGTTAAGGGTGGCCACTGGGTAGAATGGTATGTACATGAGTGGATAGGGTGGCAGCCAGGTTGGGTGATAGGTGGGGGAAATAGTTGGGTGGTAGATGCTTACAGTGGTAGATCTGTCAGTGCATAAGTGGTTGGATGGATAGGTTAGTGGTTGAATCAGGTCAGGAAGGTTTGGCAGATTGGGGACATCAGGACATGGGGTGTCAGGAACTCAGCAGCAATAGGGCACAGTCAGGTGGAGGATGCATCAGATTGGGTCAGGAAGAGAGTTGGGTGGTGGGGTCTAATCAGTTCAGGTTGGGACAATCCAGTGGTGGGAGTCAGAGGGATGTCTCAGATGGGTTAATAAGGGGTCATGGTGGGAGTCAGTCAGAGATCAGTGTGAGTAAATGGGCATTCAGTTGTATAGTTACCCAGGAGTTAGACTAAGAATCTTCCATCAAACATTTCCTGGGTATCTATCAAGGTAAGTAACTGGAATGGTCTGAACTTTCTGATGCTGAGAATTTGTAGCTTTATCATTGTGGGGCAGGGAAAATGACCTGGGACAGTACTTACAAAGGGTCCAACATGCAATTTGGATCATACATGTGGTCTCCAATGAGCTGGAGACAAGAAGATCTGGGCCATAGTCAGCTGAGGTTGCTCAACACTAGTAAACAAAGCATAAATTTAACCTTTTTCCTTTACCAGATCCTTTCTAAAACTAACAGAGGCAGAATAGGAGGATCCAATGTGTCCCACTCTGCAGGCTCCCAGTTGGGATAAGGGAGGGCAATGTCGTAGGTGCTGTACCATTAAGAAAGAAGCTGTGAATGTGAAGACTGTTGTGGGATCAAGATGGGCCAGCTCATTTTGATGGTGGATGTTATCCAGTAGAAACTTGTATTGTGTGGACTCTGTCATTTATGTGCCTGAGATAATGCTTCAGAGTTAGAATTGTTGAAAAGTAATTGTATAATTTAACTGTTCAGTCCATTTTCAAAATATGCTGATCATAGATAAAAGAAAATTATCCCCAAAAGTACTCAACTTGCAGTGGCTAGGATTCAAAATGATGTTCTGAAGTTTCATGTTCCTAATAAGATTGAAAGAGGAGTAGCATATTATGTGTTGCGCAGGCTTAAAGATAAAGGTAAATTTGATCAGATGCTCAGAAACCATTTGCATTTATATCCCTCTTGACTGTCAAAATGGCCAAAGATTTTAAATTGGGTGTTTAAAATTATTGATCTGCATTTTGAAGTCAACAAGAATAGTGTATAAGAGTTTGCCATATTGCTGGTGTTGTATTGATTTGTATCTGTTCTGTCACATCTAGACTTAACCATTCCAAGCCACTCCTTGGCAGCATCCAGTATCCTATCTGGTACCAACTTGAAGCCAGCTAAACTCTTTTGACCATGTTATAAGTCTCAGCATGGCTCATTCACACCCAGCTAAGTATGGTCCAAGAACCTCTTATCCCCAGATTGTTGGAGACCAGATGTATGATCCAAGCGGCACGTTAGGACCTTTTGCAAGTCCTGACTTGGATCATTTGCCCTGCTCCTTCAAAGCTTCCAATTCACGGAGTCAGAGTTCAGATCCTTCCAATTACAAATTTTAATAGTTGCTCAGGAAAGGTTTGACACAAAAATCCTCGTCTAACTCCTGGGTAACTATAAACTTTCTGCCCAATTACTGACAGTGATCCCCTTACTAACTCCCACCGTGACCCCTCATTGACTCCCCCACCCCACCCACCAAACACTTGGTGTATTTTCAGTTCCAATGGTTCGATTTAAAATTTCCCCCTCGACTCCAAATCCCTGTATGGCCCCATCATCTCCACATCGTCAAATTCAACTAGAAAGAACATCATAAGTTGTAAGCACTGGAAATTCACTCCCCACCCCCAAACTATCTGAGAGACAGAGACTAACTTGGGATAAATCCGACTCATGTACCGGAATAGTTACCCAAGGAGTGCTGAGCGGGTCAAAACCACATTTCCCTGTTGGCTAGCTTTGTTACTGATTCGCCGTTGCGAAACTCCCTGGGCTTCCAAACTCACAACAACTCTCCACACTCCCCCGAGCTACCTCGGGAAATCTCTCGGGGAGTCACCTTCAGCTGCTCAAATCGATATCGTTCGCTGGAGCATGAGCAGATACTTTCTTAACAGACTGACTCTGTGTAATAGAGAGGTTTCAGAAGCTCTGTGCATTCTGGGATAGTATTACCTCCATTGCTGTGCTTTGTTTGCTTTGCCATCTAACAAGAAGTGATGAGAACAAGCGCGGTTAAACCCCACCGGAGAGATGTAAATATAAAGAAATGCAACGGGTGGGGGGGAAGACATGGGGAGGGGGGACGGAATAGAGAGAAAGAACGGGAGGTGATATGATACGGGCATTATACTCAAGTCTGTTCCCATGGCTGCAGTGTTTCCTGGATCTTACTCTCAGTTCTCTTTCTCAATCCTGGCAGCACGTTAACTGTCACTAATTCTGAAAGGAAAACCATCCACTTTCATATTTTATCAGTGGGGACTGGTCCAATGTTGACTGAGTTCTTGGGGAGAGATGGGATGCATAAGTCCCGGTTATTTATATCTCTGCTTCTGAACTGTGGAAGGAACTGTGACTTCACAGCAGCTTTTATGAAGTGCTTCATACTCAGTGAATCCGTGTAGAAGGGGAGAAGGACTCTCACGGTCTCTATCCCCCTTGTGCAGTTTTCACAATGGAATTCTACTGGAGATTTCTGCTTCTGGTGTCTCTGACGCGTTTCTCGGGAATTGGATGCTGATGAATTTCCCCACTTCCAAGGCCTGCACTGACAAACAGCCGCTTCTCCAGAGATGATGCCGGATGTTTAAATATTGATGCAGTTCCTGCTTTTATTCTCCCACCCGAGCTGGTTGTTCTTGCGTTCCATCCAATGTTGCTATTTAACCGAAATGATCAATAAAATCCGCGCTTAGTAATGCACATCCTCCTTCAGAGAATACATTTGCTTTGGCAGTGCCACTTGTTAGTTCGCCAATCGTCTTCCCTCTCTCAGTGGCTGTTTTACTTTTGTAAATCTTGTAGATCTATCAGCAGATCTCAAGAGAGCGACAGTGGGCGTGGGGAGAAGCGGTCAGACAGACTGACCACCTACACAAATCCGCTGGCACACGACGCGCCACTCAATTTGATTTTAATCTGCAAGCTCCTGAAGTCCACCCAGTCACTGGGTGGAGCTGTCAGTCCCACATTCTGACCAGGGAAGTTTCAACAGCTGGACCGCAGTTTCCAAATATTCAGCGGGGTATTGCAGCGATGGACTGGTGACACGGAACCAACACTGGTATTTGTGCTTTGGACGCTTTAGTTTGATACAACTGTTTATTTTTCCCATTTTTTTATTGCCAGGTTAATGGAAGTAACAGTGTTTCTCCACGAATCCTATTTTGAATCCGATTTTTGCTTCAATCTCCGTAAAAGCCTGGGTCGTCACCGGAACAGGCCAGGCAATGAGGAGCAGCACATCTAACAACAGTTGTGTCCCAGACATTAGGAATTCCCAGAAATCTGACAGAAGTATGCCGTTCTCATAGAGACGAGGTTTGTTTTTTGAGCAGTGTCTCCGGCGTGGTTGTGTCATTGACATTCGAACCTTACCTATGTCATCGGTTTATCATCGTCGAAACGCGAAGAGGTAAACATGCGAGGAAGGATATCAGATTGCACGCCCCTTTTCCAAGTGCCGGCTGCAGGAACAGCCTGGAGGTGACGGGTGTGGGGTTTGGTGACTGTTGCTTCCTGAGACTGGCCACATGGTGAATACATGGGATTAGTGCGCAAGAGTTAATGGAATGGGTGAAGGACCATTTTTGGAACCAGGGTATAATGTCTTCAATTCTCCAGCACCAGATGCAGTCTAAGGAAGGTGGAAAACTATGGTCAGGGCCTCCTCAATCTCACTACCTTCGGTACCCTTGGGTGCCTTCCAATGGAGGTCATGCCTGACTGATCTGCAAGAGAGTGTGGTGCTAGAAAAGCACAGCAGATCAGGCAGTATCCAAAGAGCAAGAGAATTAAAGTTTTGGGCATAAGCCTTTAATCAGGAATGAGGCTTATGGGCCACAAACCCTATTCCTTATGAAGACCTTATGCCCGAAACATTGATTCTCCTGCTCCTTGGATACTGCTTGGCCTGCTGTCCTTTTCCTGAACCAGACTCTGATCTGACCTCCAGCATCTGCAGTCCTCACTTTATCCTGGCTAATATGTTTGAAGAGGTAATGCGCAAGTTAGACAAAGGAGAATCAGTGGATGTGATCTATTTGGATTTCCAGAACACAGGACGCTGCTAAAGATGAGCCATAGTGTTAGGGGCAATGACATGGATAGAGGATTGGCTGACTGGCAGGAGGCAAGGAGGAGGAATGAAGAGGGTATTTTCAGGATGGCAGCTGGTGACTAGTGGAATCCTGCAGGAGTCTGTGTTGTGAGCACAACTACTCGTGATATATATTAAAGATCAGGATGAACGAACTAAGGGCATTGTTGCTAAGTTTGCAGCTCACAAATGCAGGTGGAGGGACGGGTAGTGTTGAGGAAGTAGGGAGGCTGCAGAATCACTTGGCAGGCTAGGAGAATAGGCAAAGAAGTGGCAGATGGAATACAATGTGGGAAAGTGTGAGACAATGCATTTTGGTTGAGGCATAGACTACTTTCTAAATGGGAAAAGGCTTCAGAAATCTGAAGCCCAAAGGGACTTGGAATCTCAGGATTCTAAGGTTAACATGCAGGTTCAGTTGGCAGTTGGAAAGGCAAATGCAATGCTATCATTCATTTAAAGAGGGTGAGAATTCAAGAACAGAAATGTGCTGTCAAGGCTGTATAAGGCTCTGGTCGGGCCACATTTGGAACATTATGACCATGTTTTAGGCTCCATGTGCACAGAAGGATGTACTGGTGTTGGAGGGAGTCCAGAGGAGGTTTACAAGAATTATCCCAAGGATGAAGGTCTTTTTATATGAAGAGCAGTTGAAGAATCCGGGTCTGTCCTCAATGGAGTTCAGATGGATAAGAGTAGTTAAGGACTCCAGGTCTGTACTTGATGCAGTTTAGATGGAGTAAGAGGGGATCTGATTGAAACTTATGAAATACTAAGGGGCCTGGATAAAGTGGACATGGAAAGGATGCTTCCACTAATAGGAGAGACTAGGACTCGAGGGCACAGCCTCAGGTTGAAGGGATGAGATTTTAGAAATGAGACAAAGAGGAATATTTTCAGGCAGAAGGTGGTGAATCTGTGGAATTCATTGCTGTAGAGGGGTGTGGAGACAAGTCATTGAAAATATTAAGTCAGGAATAGATAGGTTCTTGATTGGTAAGGGGATCAAGGGTTATGGGGATAGGCAGGAGGATGGGGATGCGAAACATATCAGCCATGATCAAAATGGTGGAACAGACTCAATGGGTCAAATGGCCTAATCCTGCTCACATGTCACATGGTCTCATGGTCATCTTGTTCTGGTGTCTTATCAACTTTAAATAAAGACAGCCCACTTTATTGCTCCTTCTTTTCACTCTTAAGCCTTTCAAGAGTCTGCATTATCTCTATTTTTGCCACAACCTTTACAACATATTCTTTCTGGGTAAAGATAAATTCAAAGTATTTATTTAATGTTTCAACCATAGCCTGTGACCCCAGGTGTAAATCCCTGTTTGCTCCCTAATTGGCCCTGCTCTTCTTTTGACCCTTTTAAAAATTATTTATATGCCTACAGGGGACATTGGGCTCCCTTTTACGTTAGCTGTCATTCTTTTTTTGTACTTTATTTCTCTTATTTGTTTTCTCACCATGCCACTGAACCTTCCATATTCAGTCTGGCTCTTAGTTGTATTATCCACCTGTCACCTGTTTGAAGCATACTTTTTTTCTTAATCTTTAATCACTACTAACGGACCTCTTGATATGTTTGACCCACCTTTCCCCATCATGGGGAATATACCTTTACTTTGCTCAAACTATCTCCTGTTAAAGGCAACCCATTGTTCAATTATTGCTTTGTTTGTCAATATTTGATTCCAGTTTTTTTTGCCAAGGTCCATTCTTACCACATTTAAGTTGGTTTTTCTCAAGTTAACTATTCTTACCTTGCATTGTTCTTCATCCTTTCCCATGGCCAAACTAAATGTTATAATGTAAAAGTAGTCACTACTTAAATTTCCCCTATGATACTTGATCCATTTGACCCACTTTGATCCTAAGAACCAAGTCTAACAGTGCTCCCGAGGAGTTCTGAGGAAGAGTCACTTGACCTGAAATGTTAACTCTGATTTCTGTCCACAGATGCTGGCAGACCTGCTGAACGTTTCCAACAATTTCTGTTTTTGTTTCTAACAATGTTTCTTTTCTTTTCGGACTGCAAACATATGGCTGCAGAAATTTCTGTGAACACCCTGTAGGCATTCTCTGTGTCCTTTACACAACTACTTTTAATGTTTTTATTAGAAACATTAAAGTTACTAATTTATATCTAATCTACATTTTTACACACCTCTGTAATTTCCTTATAAATTTGTTCTTCTACATTTTTCCCACTAGTTAGTCAGTTATATTCAAAATATTAAAAGTACAATAAATACAGATGCTTATACTTTAACCCAAACTTAACTTTACTTCCAGTCTGGTGGCATCCAAAAAGAATAACTGAAGTCTGGTGGCTGCCAAAGACTGAAAGGTTAACCATTTGACCTGAGTACTGTTTCAAAGATTTGTATAAAGGTTGATTATCTTGAGCCTTTATCTTAGCTCTGGCAAAATTGCCCTGCAAACCTCTTCAAATTATTTAACAGTTGTAGACTCCCCAGTTCACCACCAGTATTACTAGCATCTCAAGCTTGGCATCTCAAATCTTTTCCTTGGTATTGGTGCCAGTGTCCCATGAATCAAAACCTATTTCTCCAACACCAAATCTTTGAGACTTGCTCTGAACTCTCTTGTCTTATTTTTCTTATCCTAATTAGCTTGTGGTTCAAGAAGAAAATAATTATTGATTACTGCTTTTTAATTTGTTTCCTAGCTGCTCATATACCTTCAACATACCTCTTTCTTAGGCTCAACATGTACCCATGGCAACCAAATCGTTCCTCCCCACCCCCCACTCCACTTTATAGAATCATACAGTCTGGAAACAAACCATTTGGTCCAACGTGTCCATGCTGACCAAGTTTCTCAAATTAATCTAGTCCCATGAGCTTGCTTTTCACCCATAACTCTCTAAATCTTTTCTATTCATTTACCTGTCCATATATCATTTAAATGTTATAACTGTATCTGCATCTACCACCTACTCTGACAATTCATTCCACATATGAACCAACCTCTGTGCGAAAAAGTTGTCCTTCACTTTTAAAGCTTTCCCTCTCACCTTAAAATTATGCCCTCTAGTTTTGACCTCCTCTATCGTAGGGAAAAAACCCTTGCTATTCACCTTATCCATGCCTCTTATGATTTTATAAACCTCTATAAAGTCACCTCTCAACCTCCTATGTTCCAGTGAAAAATGTCCAGCCTATTCAGTCTCTCGTCATAACTCAAGTCATCTGGTCCCGGTAACATCCTTACAAATCTTTTTTGCACACTCTCCAATTTAATAGTATCCTTCCAATGGCAGTTTGACCAGAACTGTATGCAGTACTCCAAAAGTGGTCTCACCAACATCCTGTACAACTGCAACATTACGTCCCAACTCTTATACTCAATCTACTGAGCAATGATGGCAAGCATGCCAAACACCTTTTTTACACCTTCCAGCCCTGAAGAGGTGTCCTTAACCTTGACACAAGGCAAGTGACATGTTCACTTAATTCTTGTTCTCTATGCAGTGAACAGTGTCAATCCCCTGAATGACATTATCCCTTAGTATACTACTCTTAACTTGCCTCACTTCAATAGCCTCTTATATCATGATGTCCTGGTCAGTTTGCTCAGTTTTATTGTTAAAATAAATTTTAACATTGAATTTACATTCCTAAGTGCCAACTGAACTTGCATAATAACCTTAAGAGAATCTTAAACTAAACTTCAAAGTCCCTTTGTGCTTCAGAGTTCTGAAACCTTTCCCCATAGACAAAATAGTCTACATCTCTAATCTTCCTATCGAAGTGCATAAATTGACACCATAACTTGCTATTTCTTGTCATTTAAAAATCTGAATAGACACTCACTTTCCTGAAATTTTGTTAACCAGCCATTAACATGGAATTTTATCAAAATTTGGAGATGCTGGCGTTGGACTGGGGTGTACAAAGTTAAAAATCACACCACACCAGGTTATAGTCTCGCAGGTTTATTTGGAAGCACTAGCTTTTGGAGCACAGTTGGTCCTTTATCAGACAACCACCTGATGAAGGAGCAGTGCTTTGAAAGCTAGACTTTCAAATAAACCTGTTGGACCATAACCTGGTACGGTATGATTTTTAACATTTTATTAAATATTTTCTTAAAATCCATTCCCTAAACAAGCTCCTCTGTTCCTTTATCAAAGAATTCACACAAATTAGTCAACCATGATCTGTCTTTTTCAAATATGTGTTGGCTTTCCATAATTAACTCAAAATTCTCATCTCTGTTGGCATTTTGTCCTCCTTTAACCAAATATTTTGTTTCTTGTTTCACTAACATCTCCCCTCCCTTTGCTTTGGTCCACCATCACTTTTGACCTTTTTGCCTTCTTTAGTATGTTCTGCTTGCCTTCTGCTATCAGAACCCTTCTCTCTTGTTCTGTCCTTCCCACTCTCCCGGCCTCTCCAATTGCTTAAAACTTGAAATTTTTCCAATTCTCATGAAATAACATCAGCCTAAATTGTTAACTGTTTCTTTTCACACAATTGCTGCCTGACTTGTTGAGATTTTTCAGTGTTTCCTGTTTTGATTTCAGATTTCAAGAATCTACAAAGTTTTATTTTTGAATAAGCAGTTTGACTTGTTCGTAATCATCCACAACTCTGTTCCAGGTACAGCTCTTTTGGCAATGAAGCAACTTGTGACCATTTGCGATAAAACCTGGATAAACTCCAAGTAAGATCCTCACTGAATAATCATCAGGTAACAGCCATCTCAAACCAGGTAAATCACATTTCCTGAGCTTCCATAGAATCACCATCTCCATATATCCATCATCAACATCCTTTCTAATTTTTTGGCCGTACTTTTCTCTTCATTGCAACCTTTCAAACATTCCATAACAACACCAAGACACATGCCATCCTGACCACACATAGTTTACTCAAAATTCTGGAACTCCCTTGTTATGGAGTAGGTCAGACCACTCAAAACATTCTTAAGCAGGCAACCCTAGACCTAACTTTTGCAATTTGTTTCGGTAAGTGTACAGTGAAAATTATTTGGAGTAGGATAGCTAGGTTGACTACTTGATTTTAAAATAGACAAAAGATTTATTCACAAAATTACACAATGAAACACCAAGAACAGAATAAAGAACCCCTACTGAACTCAACCTACCCAGCTAGACTTAATTAAGCTGTTCAGAATATACACAACAGTCCCAATAAGCAAACTCCCTTTAGAAACCAGTATAAATGGAACACATGCTTACAGGTTGAAGTTGAAGGCAGAAAAGAGAGAGAGGTTCCACACAGCTCCTGTTGAACTTCCTAGTTCAACACTGAACTAAAAACAGTTCAGCTCAGCTAGCTAGAGAGTTAACCACTCCCCTCTCTTTCTACAGGTCACTTTTAAAGCATGACCATTTTGGCCTGAAGTCTCATCTGTTTGGCCTAAACAAAAGGCCTCTCAAAATCCTTTTCATCTCTGTACCAAATGAGACTGATTGGAGTCCGGCACGGTTTATTGCCCCTCTGAAAAAATCTAGGACAAAGCCTCTTTGAGCCCAGGAACAGCTTTTTTAAAAAAAGGGACTAGCTTTGTGACACCTCTTCCATTAAAAAAAAACATCAATACCAAAAGATGGCTTCATTTTTAACCCTTCAAAACCCCGGTTCGTAGTCTGAACAAACATATTCACTATACTAACTCTAAACATGCAAACATGTACAACCATATGCAAATTCAGTCCATGACACACCACCGCCGAATGCCTCTGTATCTCATTCGAGTCTCGATAACACATCGGCAATTACGTTGTCGTGACCTGCCACCTGTACAATTGTCAAATTGAATGGCTGCAACAACAAACTCCATCTAAACAGTCTGACATTTTTGTCCTTAAATTTTTCCACAAATGTCATTGGGTTGTAATCAGTGTATACGATTGTCTCAGATGCATTGCTGGTAATACAAACACTGAAATATTGTAATACTAACGCCAAGCTTAAAGTCTCTTTCTCCACCATTGAATATTTCTGTTGATGAATGTTCAACTTCCTCGAAAAATACCCAATGGGTCTTTCTAGTCCCTCATCATCCTCACTGAGCACCGCACTGACACCCACATCACTGACATCGACAGGCACCTTGAAAGGCTTTGTGTAATCCAGTGTGGCTAATACTGGGGCAATGGTTAACACAGTGTTAAGGCTGTCAAATGCCTTTTGACAGTCCACTGTCCACTGAAACTTATTGTCCTTTTTTAACAATTCGGTGAGTGGAGCAGCCACACTGCTGAAATTCGGCACAAACTTTCAGTAAAATCCACTCAACCCCAGGAACCATAGTACTGCTTTTTTCGTCAACGGTGTAGGAAAATTCCCAATTACTTTTCGCTTTTGCATCCCGTGGGGTCATTTGTCCAGATCCAATAACATGGCCCAGGTAGGTGACTTGGGCTTTGGCAAGTTCACTTTTAGCTATGTTTATCACCAAGCCTGCCTTCCAAAATCAATCGAACAAGTCTGATAAATGCTGTAAATGTTCCTTCCATGAGTGACTAAAAATCACTACGTCATCAATGTACACTGCACAATTGGGTAATCCGGCAGTGACCTTATTAGTCAGTCTCTGAAATGTGGCTCGAGCGTTTTGCATACCAAATGGCATGACTTTGAACCGATATAGTCCATTTGGCGTTACGAAAGCGAAAATTGCCTTTGCTCTCTCTGACAGAGGTACTGGCCAGTAGCCTCTAAGCAAGTCCAACTTAGAAATGTAAGCTGCTTATCCCACCTTTTCAACACAGTCCTCCAACCATGGAATTGGATATGCATCAGTCTTTGTAATGGCATTGACTTTGCGATAGTCCACATATAACTGTTGGGTACCATCTGACTTTGGCACCATGACTATGGGTGAGCTCCAGTCACTGTAACTCACTTTGATTATGCCATCTTGGAGCATGCGCTCTATTTCCTTCTGAACCTGTGCCAACTTTAGAGGGTTATTCCTATAAGGATGTTGTTTAATCGGAACAGCATCTCCTATATCGACATCATGCACAATTAGGTTAGTAATTCACAGTTTATTTCCACATATCTCCCCATGTGATAGTAATAACTCTTTCAGGTCATTTCGATTTTCTTGTGATGGTAACACAATAATTTATCCCAATTTTTGACAACTTCCTCATTGTCCAATTTGATTTGAGGAATGTCCAATACAGAATCCTCTGAACTTGGTTCTTCCTTCTGTGCTGTAATCATTAACACCTTCTCCTCTTGCTTTCCGTCCCTGTCAAAATACCTTTTGAGCATAGTCACATGACACACTCTGTGAGATTTCTTACTGTCTGGAGTTCTTATCAAGTTGTTCACCTGACTCAATTTCCTCTCAATTTGATACGGTCCACTAAACCTTGCTTTTAAAGGCTCACCTGTGACTGGAAATAACACCAATACCTTATCCCCAATTGCAAAATTGTGAATTTGTGAATTCTGATTTGCTTCTTATTTCATTGTATGCTGTGATATGTTTAAATGCTGTCTAGCCGACTCTCCAGCTCTATTTAATTGTTCCCTAAAATTTGGGGTCCAAATGGGTGGTCTCTGAATTCTGACTTATTAATTTCTCCTTAATTAATTTTAATGGTTCCCTTACTTCATGCCCAAAAATTAATTCAAACGGACTGAATTTGGTCAATTCATTCGGTGCATCTCTGATCGCATAAAGTACAAACGGAATTCCCTTATCCCAATCATCTGGATAATCCTGACCATAAGCCTTCAACATGGTCTTCAGTGTTTGATGCCATCTCTTTAGCACTCCCTGCGATTCCGAATGGTACATAGAAGATTTCAATTGCTTTATTCCCAAGTTGTCTATAACTTCCTTCAATAGTTTGGATATGAAGTTTGATCCTTGATCTGACTGAATCTCTACTGGAAGTCTGTATCTCGTAAAAAAATTAAGTATTTCTTCTACAACCCTTTCAGCTGTAATGTTGCGTAATGGGATTGCCTCTGGAAATCTAGTCGACACATCCATTATTGTTAATAAATGCTTATTCCCACTTTTTGTTTGAGGTAGGGGACCTACACAATCAATCAAGATTCTCGTGAAAGGTTCCTCAAATGCTGGAATAGATATTAAAGGTGCATGTTTTATTACTGCCTGTGGTTTTCCGATTAGCTGACATGTATGACACGTCTGGCAAAATTCAATTACATCCTTGTGTGGTCCAAGCCAGTAAAAATGTCTTTGTATTTTAGCTTGTGTTTTCCTCAGCCCTAAATGACCTCTAAGTGGTAGCACATGCGCCACTCGCAGCACCTCCTTTCTATACTGTACTGGCAAAATCATTTGATGAATTTCTGCCCATTTCTCATCTGCATTGAATGTGTGACGGTCTCCATTTCCTCATTGAGACACCTATTTGTTAAGTAATAACACACAGGAATGCATTCACTTTCTTTCTTTGTAAATGCCTTTTGAAAAAACTGGTTTAACTCCTCATCTTTCTGCTGTAATTCAATCAGCTTAGCAGAGCAAAAGATACTTGCATGTTTACCTAGTTGTTCCTGTTCTGTCACACACATTTGATCAAAGAATGTTTCGACTAACTCTATGTATGCTTTCTTATCTGTGCCTTTTGATCTCTCCTGCTTCTGCTTGTGCCTCTGTGATCTTGTGATCACACATTCAGGGAAAATTCCTGGATAAACATTCTCCAGGTCTTCAGTTGCCTGCGTCTCCATTGGAATTTCAACTAGAGTAGGCAGCACGCCTACCAGCAAATCGGTTATATCATATGCAAGGACAAATTGTATTCCTGGAGATGAGAGTTGTCCATAACCCTACCACAAATTCTCCATTCCTCTCTGGACTCTCTAGCCTCACTTTACATAATTGAGCACTTTTTTACTCAGCATGAATTCCTGTTACCAGTACCTTCTCTGGCAATAGACTCTCAGGAGTACATATCTCCTCATCTTTCAGCATTACAGACTGAGAGGATCCTGTGTCCCTTAATATTGTAACCTCTTTACCTATTACTCCTGGCCTATGTGAATAAACTTTACCTTTTCATGTATATTTTTTAAGCAGACCTGGCACGTCCTCCTTAATCAACCTCTGATCATCTTGTACACTCTGAGGCAATTGTCTAATGTCCCTTGTGCTTTTTGTTACTAGTCCAAAAAAACTTCCAGGCTTGTCTGGTTTTCCTACATCTACCTTTCTCCTAGCCCACCAACACTGTGTAATAAAGTGGGCCACACAAAATCAATGAAAACACCGGAGTTTTTTAAGTTCTTTGTCCCCCTCAAGGGTTTCTTTTTTACCCTTTGATAAATTATCCTTATGATCCTCACTGAGATCTACCTTTCCCTTTCCACATGAGGATTTCTCCTTGCCTCCAATTTCTATCCCTCATGGACTGTTTTATGGACCAGCTCATAATCATCAGCCACTTCAGCTGCTAACCTTGTTGTTTAACTCTCTGCTCTTCCACATGAATTTGCATTATTTCAGGCAGTGAATTTTTGAATCCTTCCAAAATAATTACCTCTCTAAGGGCAATATAGGTTTGCATGATTTTTAAAGCTCTTATCCATCTATTGAAATTATTCTGTTTGTTCCTTTCAAACTCAAGATATGTTTGACCCGAGTCCCTCCTTAGATTCCTGAAACATTGTCTATAGGCTTCTGGTACAAGCTCATATGCACATAAAATGTTTTTTTTCATTTCCTCATACTCCCCAGACACCTCCTCTGATAGGGATGCGAATACCTCATTAGGTCTACCTACAAGTTTAATTTGGATCAACAAAGCTCATATTTCCACTGGCCGTTGCATTTGTTTAGCCACCTTTTCAAATGAGATGAGAAAGACTTCCACTTCCTTCTCATCAAATCTACGTAATGCTTGAACACACTTAAACAGTTTCTCACTGGGCTTCTGCCTACCAGGGGCTTGCTCATCCTCATTCTCTTCCTCATTAAGCCTACCCTCAGGTTTTATCTCCAGCCTTTTAAGCTGACTTTCTTTTTCAAGTGTCAGTTTTTGAAGTTCAAAAACTCTCTTTTTCTTTCTCTGCTCTCTCATTTTCACTCTCTTTTGCTGCTTTCTCTTTTTCTCTCTTTTGCTGCTCTCTCTTTCTCCCTCTCTTCTATTTCTAATCGTAACTCAAACTATTTAATTTCTGCTGCCCTTTCCTTATCTCTCACCTCTAACTCAAGCTGCTTCATCTGGGATCAAATTCTTGCCATCTCTGTACTTTCTGATGGTTTCTTCAGCAAGTTTAAATGCTGAACTACTGCTCCTTACAGAAGCAGGCAGTTCCAATTCTAGCTTCTCTGCTAATTCTTGCAACTGAATCATATTCAGTTCTTGCGAAATTTCCAAAGTCACTGCATCCACATCCAGAAAACTTTTGGCGACTGAAAGAGCCATTACTATCCCAAGCTTTGTCTACTCAACCAAACCAACACTTGAAATAAAGACACTAGCGCCCACCACTCGCAGTTTAAATTCCTGCAAAGAGCCCCCAGTCTGTTATGGACCAGGCCAGACCACTCAAAACATTCTTAAGCAGACAGCCCTAGACCTAAGTTTGCAATTTGTTTCGGTAAGTGTACAGGGAAAATTACCCAGAGTAAAATAGCTAGGTTAACTACTAGATTTTGAAACAGACAAAAACATTTATTCACAAAATTACACAATGAAACACAAAGAACAGAATAAAGAACGCATACAGAACTCAACCTAACCAGCTTGACTTAATTATGCTGTTCCGAATACATACAACAGTCCCAATAAGCAAATTCCTTTTAACACCCAGTATAAATGGAACACATGCTTACAGGTTGAAGTTGAAAGGCAGAAAAGAAAGAGAGTTTCCACATAGCTCCCAGTTAAACTTCCCAGTTCAAGACTGAACTAAAAGCTACTCAGCTCAGCTCAGCTCAGCTAGACAGCTGACCACTCCCGTCTCTTTATACAGGTCACTTCTAAAGCATGACCACTTTGGCCTGAAGTCTCATCTGTTTGCATATAAACAAAAGGCCTCTCAAAATCCTTTTCATCTCTGTACCAAACCAGACTAATTGGAGTCCTGCCTGGTTTATTGCCCCTCCGAAAGAAATCAAGGGCAAAGTCTCCTTGAGCCAAGGAACAGCTTTTAGAAAAAAAGGGAGTAGCTTTGTGACACCCTATCTTAGAGCACCGAAACATTTACTGCCTGGACTGTCACAGTCCAGGATGACAGCTCAGCCGCACCCTTTCAAGGGCTAGTAAGAGTGTACAATAAGCTCTGGCCTTGACTATGTTGCCAACATTCTTTAAATAACTACAAAAAGGCAGCAAATATAAAGCTGATGTCAAATAACATCAATCTCTAATAACAGTTGTGGCCACTAGAGGGCCACATTGGATAACATAGCTGAAGCTGCAGTCTTGCTTCCAACGCTTTAAGAACATGGTAACTGAACAGGAAAAAATGACAGGTGCACCCTCTTGTCCCGTGAAAGAGAAAGATTACCTCCTGAGGACAATAGCTACCATTCACCCCATAGAGCTATTCCATCATCAGCCACAGTTTTACTTTTTTATTAGTAAGTCTCCATTCATTCTAAACTAACTTCACTTAGCAAGTATGCAAATCTCTCAACTTTGCACACTCCAATTGTTTCTCTGTTTGTTTTGTTCTGGAAGAATGTACTCATTTACACAGACCTCATTTAGTTATTGTTTTCCTAGGCTAGTTTGGATTTTACATTGCTCTAGTTCAGGAACCCATTTTAGCCGGATGATTCATCCCGTATTGACTTTATAGTTACTACCACAATATGATGATTCATTCATGTAGAGGAAATATATTAATTAATATGACCACTTTCTGCGTGGGAACGTTCTGTCGTTATACAAATGAGTTCATATTGTCGTTTGGCATCTTGAATGGAATTACTAAGCAGACCAGGAATGCACACAACTTGCCCAGAAGAAAATTAACACCAAAATGCAGGGAGTGATGCCATCCAATTAACAATCCTGTCTAATCAATGACAATCCCATCAATCTATCCTAAGTCATGAAAGTAATCTTAAGATGATAAGTGGCAAGTAACTGATTGGATCAACATAAAAAAACATTTGTCAAGGACTGGGAATTCTGCAGTGAGTAACCCACCCCAGTCTCCCCAAATCCAGCTGACTGTCTACAAGACACAAATCCAGAATGTGATGAGTATTATCTGACAATGAATGTGATTCAACCAGCATGTCAGAGGTTCAACAGCATCCAAAAAGAAGCAACCAACTTGATTGGCACACCATTGAAATTATTTACTCCCTTCACCACTGGCACCCAGCAGCTGAGGCATGTTGAATGTGTGAGATGTGCTGCAGCAACTTGCCAAGCTTCTTTTAACAACACTTTCCAAATATTTAAGCTCCAATAACAAGATAGATAGGAAAGCAGCTGTGTAGTGCCTGTAAAATTCCCTACCATGCTGTGCACCATCCTAACTTGGAATTACAGCACTGTTACTTCAATGTCAATTGGTCAAAATTCTGCACATCCTTCCTAACAGTACTTTTGGTATGCTTACATCAGATTGACTGCAGTAATTAAGGAATGTTCTTCACCTTTTGAAGAGTAATTAGGTATGGGCAATAATTGTTAATATTGCTAGCGATTCTTCCAAAGCAATTTTTATTATTATTTACTTGTGGGATTGGGCTTCACTGGCTGGCCAGCATTTAATGCCCGTCCCTCGTTGCCCTTGAGAAGGTGGTGATGAGCTGCCTTCTTGAACTGCTGCAGTCCATGTGCTGTAGGTACCCCCATAATGTCCTGAGTGAGGGAATTCCAGGATTTTGACCCAGTGGCAATGAAGGAACAGTGATATATTTCCAAGACCTGATGGCGAGTAGCTTGCAGATGATGGTGTGCCCATGTATCTACTGCTCTTGCCCTTCCAGATGGAAGTGATCATGGGTTTGGAAGTATAAGGATTGTGGATAAAGTTCTTAAGTACATCTTGTAGATTGCGCACACTGCTGCCACTGAACATTGGGGTGGAGGGAATGGATGCTTGTGGATGTGGTGTCAAACAAGAAGGCTTCTTTGTACTGGATGGTGTCAAGCTTCTTGAGTGTTGTTCAGGCAAGTGGGGACTATTCCATCACACTTGTGCCTGGTCAACGGCAGACAAGTTATGGGGAGTCAGGAGGTGAATTACTCGCTACAGTATTCCTTGGCTCTGACCTGCTCTTGCCACCAATATGTTTATATGGTGAGTTGTTGATAGTGGGGCATTGAGTGATGGTAACCCCATTGAATGTCAAGGGGCAGTGGTTAGATTGTCCTTTATTGGAGATTGTCATTGTGTGGTACGAATTTCACGTGCCACTTGTCAGTCCAAGTCTGGGTATTGTCCAAGTCTTGTTGCATTTGATAATGGACTGCTTCAGCATCTGAGGAGTCATGAACATCATCATTGATGAAGCAGCTCACTGGTTCCCCTGCAGACCAGTCTAACAACCCTGTCCTGGCATTAGTTTGGGTTTGCAGAGAAATTCCATCCTGGGTCTCAGTCTCCTATAGTCTGTAATTAGTTGTTCGAACATTGTCTGCCTTTTTGAAGTAATTTACTGAAGTTAGTTTAGAAATGTTGACGGGAACAACCTTGCTGTACTTCAATGGAGTGAAAGGGAATGGAGATAAACTTTCACAATGATGTCAAAAATTGTTTTTACAAGCAATCAACGAAGTGCTTTCTGACATTGCAACGGCACCTTATTTGGCTGCAAAGTGATTTTGTTCATGGTAAAAAGCAGCAATATAAATGCAAGACTTTTCTTTCTTTTGAAGTGTTGTCACATCTGTAATATAAAAAATCTCAGCAGCCTCTTAGTGAACAAGAAACTCCCAAAAAAAGCAATGAAGTAAACGACCATGTCAGCTCACCTAGGTCTTGGTTGAAGCATGAATATTGGTCGGGTCACTGCAGGGAACTCCTTTGTTGTTCACTGAATTCTGTCACGGATCTTTCATTTTCATCTGAGAAGGCAGAATAGGCCTCATTTTAATATTTCTCCTGAAAGTTCCTGAAACATCTCCAAAGGTGTACTGTCCCTCAGTATATCAGGTCAGGAAGTGTTGGGTTGTTCTGCGCAAGGTGTGCTACCCTCGCTCGTGGACTCAAGTTCCAAAATTCTCTTGATTCTGAAAATGTCCTTTAGAATTAGAATTACGTTTATTGTTATGTGTACTCAAGTACAGAAGTACAGGAGTACACTGAAAAGTTTACAATGTATCGCCTCAGTACCTTAGTCCAAGTCTTAGATTAAAAAAAAGAGAAATAAAGAAGTAACAAGTTACATTGATTAATGGTATAAATTAGAAAAAGTATGAAATAAAGTTAAATGGATTAACATTGCAGTCATAATGCATAGGAAAACTAGAAAGGTGACATTTTAATTTGAGAAAGAAGGGAAACAGAAAGCAGGTATTTGTAAGTCAATTAATTTAAATATCTGTCAATGGGAAAATGTCAGTATTCATTTTTAAAGATATAATAGTGGGCTATTTATAAAATCATCACACATTCAGGTAGAAGCAACTTGGTTTTGTGAAAGGAAAGTTGTGTTTGTCAAATTGTTTAGTATCTTCGAGGGGGTAACAAGCAGAGTGGATAAAGGGGAACCAGTATTGTATGCAGCGTTATTTTAGTGTTATATTTTTACACAATTGTATTTGGATTACCAAAGAACATTCAATAAGATGTCACATAAAAGGTTACTACACAAGGTATGAGCTCATGCTGTTGGGAGTAATATATTAGCGTAAAAAGAGGAATGCCTAACTTATAGGAATCAAAGACTTATGTATGAATTAATCATTTTCAGGTTGGCAAACTATAACTAATGAAATATCACAAAGACTGGTGCCCAACTATTTATGGTCTATATCGATGACTTGGTTGAAGGGACCAACTGTATTGTAGAAAAACATGCTGACAATAAATACAAAAGTAACAAATGCAATTTGTTTGGAGGATATGGAGTCTACAAAGAATGGATAAGTGAGTAGTCAAAAGAAAAATCAAATGGAGTAAAGTGTGGGAAAGTGTGAGCTTATCCACTTTGAGAGAAGAAACAGAAAACTAAATATTATTAAATGGTGTGAGACTCCTGCAATACAGAGGGACACTGGTGCTCTAATACATGAATCACAAACAGCTAGCATGCGAGAACAGAAAGTAATTAGGAAGGTAAATGAAATATAGTTTGGTTACTTTACTTAAGGAGGGATATACTAACATTGGAGTTCAGAGATGGTTCACTTGGTTGATTCCTCTGATGAAGGAGTTGTCTTATGGGAAAGACTGTGTAGGTTGAATCTATACCCATTGAGGAATAGATGATTTTATTGAAACGTAAGATCCTCAGGACTTGACAGAGTGGCTGCTGAGAGAATATTTCCACTTATGGGGCATCTAGAATATTGAACACAGTTTAAAAATAAGGGATTTTTCTTTTAAGACAGAGATAAGAAAGAATTTCTTCCCTCTGAGGGTTGGTCACCCTTGGAATTCTCAAACCAGAGCGCAGTTGATGCTGTGTTGTTTAATGTTTTAAGGGTTGAATTGGACAAATCTTTGATCACCCTGAAGGTCTACCAGGAATATGTTGAGGTCATAAGCAAATCAATCATACTTTTAGTGAATGGTAGAACAGGCTTCATGTGCTAAATAGCCTACATCCACACCTATTCTTCATGATCTTATAGTTTTGTAGAATTTCTAAGGTACCAGTAATAATCTTCAAATGTCCACCCATGCGGTGCAATCAAGTTGAATTTCTCTCATTGGGGCTAATATTAGCAGCAATGCTCAAGTCTGCAACTCTGTGATTTTAACCTCAGAACTGAGTTCACATAATTTCCAACTCTGCACTCTCACTGGGATTAAGCTCCATTCAATCATTCTGATTTTTAAACTGTACAAATCACCTTGGGTGAAACCCAGAAATGGTAGAGTGACACAAGCAAGAGATCTGAAACCTGATTGGTTTGGTTCTCAAGTGCAATGGACAATAACATTTCTTATTACATTTTTCTTACTTTTTCATACCTTTTGTATAAAATGTTTCAGGAGAGCTCCATTATCACCAGGGAAGCAATTGGAACAGATCCTGCAGATGCTGGAAAAGCTGACAGGTACATGTTTGGGGAAATGATTCATTAAGTAGTTGTAACAGATCTTTGTTCATATTTGATAAAATGCTTGAAAGCTGAGATTAAACATCAGCAATTATAGAAATGGGAGAAATCCCAAAGCTCAATTATAAAATCTTCAGTAAGCTCCACAAAACTTCTACAATATCATTTTTAAATTCCATGGAGTATACTTTCATGTGCTGATGAAATTCAGATCGGAATGTTTAAGAACCGACTCCAATTTGGCAAATCTAGGGATTTGTATCTGCCCATCTCACTGATATGTGACTTGAGAAGATCTTCGTGGCTGTCACTTTTAGTATCTGTTTCCAAGACAGTATTTTTGTCTTAATCCTCAGTTGGGAAGAGAAAAAAAACTTGTAGTGACTCCAAACACCTATTTAACATTATCTGGTAAATCATTTGACCAGTTCTCCAATAAACAGCAAATTCTACTAGTTGATTCATGGTTAATAGGGTAAGTTCACTGGCTGGTTCTGCAATAATCATACAATCCATTGGATGGTTCAGTAAAGTTTTCCAGTTTTACCTTATAGTGTAAATGTAAGCAGGTTACTGTGGCTGAGGTTGGGGTGTTGGTGTTTCTTCGGTAAAAACAATGACTGCAGATGCTGGAAACCAGATTCTGGATTAGAGTGGTGCTGGAAAAGCACAGTAGTTCACACCGATCCGCCGAAGCGCAACCCACCCCTACATTTACCCCTTACCTAATACTACAGGCAATTTAGCATGGCCAATTCACCTAACCTGCACATTTTTGTTTGGACTGTGGGAGGAAACCAGAGCACCCGGAGGAAATCCACGCAGACACGGGGAGAATGTGCAAACTCCACACAGTCAGTCGCCTGAGGCGGGAATTGTACCCGGGTCTCTGGCGCTGTGAGGCATCAGTGCTAACCACTGTGCCACCGTGCCACCCAAGATGCTCCTTGGTTTGCCTGAAACCTGCCAGTCTTCTAGCATAAAGCGTTGACCTTGCTTGAGTGTTGCAGACTGGCATAGTGCTGAGAGATGTACTAAAGTTTGGGGCAGTTGTCTCTTTACACCATACTGCTAAGCACTCAATCTCTTTCCTGTCGTTTGAGATCTGACCTACAATGGAGTTGTCACCGGTAAACATGTAAATGGAGTTGAGGTGTAATTTGGCCACACAGTCATGAGTGTATAAGGAGTACAGTAGGCAGCTGAGTACGCAATCTTGCCGGGGACTCGTATTGAGGATTATTGAGGAGGTATTGTCGCCTATCTTACTGATTGTGGTCAGCAGGTCAGGAAGTCAAGGATCCAGTTGCAGAGGGGTAAGCAGAGTCCTCGGTCTTTGAGTTTGGAGATAGGTTTGGTTGGAATTATGCAACTATGGATTATGGATTATGAAAATTGCAACTTTAAATGTTTTTTTCTTTCAAAGGTTAATAGTCAGTCAGGAGATTGGAAAAGTTTTAGACACAAGTAAAAGATGACTTAAAAGAAAGGAAAAATTAGAGTACAAAAGAAAACTAGCAAAATATAAAGACAGACAATAAAAGCTCCTACAAATATATAAAGAAACAAAATAATGACAACGGTGAACATTTGTCCCTTAGAGGCTGATAGGGGAATTAGTAATGGGAATCATGGAAATAGCACAAGTTATGAACACGTATTTTGTATCCTTCTTGTTATGCCCAGTTTATACACATGATGATATTACAAACTTACTGCTTTATTTTTTTGAACAAGTTAACACAGAATGTTTTCAGAAGCTGCAGCATATCATGTGGCTTTTGGCAGTCTCAGCTCCCGACAGACCTAAACATTTCACAAAAACCTAAACAAACATAGATAATCTATCCATTTATGAAATTCATGCCTATTCTGAAAGATGTACCAACATACAACATTCCAGGAGATCTATCTTTCTGCTTCACCATGGACAACAGAGAAGTTAAATCTCAATAGGTGTTATATAAAAATGCGAAGAGAGAGGAGTGAAAGGACTGGGCGATGTTGGAGAGAATAAAATATTTATGCACTCGGGAAAAGGAGGTTAAATATGTCCCATTTCCTCTCATCACTTTTTGTGGACTTTGGAGTTCAGAGAGAAAATTGGTTCTAATTAAACTTAATGAGGAAGCACCAGTTCTTTGTAACTTTAATCAGCTCCTGATTCTTTCAGGTGAGCAGGTGGAGCGCCCAAACATTACTCCAGAGGGGAAAAAATTGAGCTAATCCTTAAGTATGTATTGCAAGACATCAACAAACACTGCAGTATGTGTAGGCATTTTGGCAGAGGTTTTCTCTCACTTTCTTTCTGGATAGATTTTTCACACTGAAATGGTCATTCTTAACCATCTGTTTTATAAATTTACAGAACTGCATTTTATGGTTTCACCTGAAAGGCAGGCAGCACCTTCAAATATTTTGAGTGAGTTTCTCTGGCAATTTGAAGGATATAAGGAAAGAAAAGATGAGCTACAGAATCATTGTGACCTTTTATTGGATTTTCCCTAGCCTGTAGGATCAGGATGGGACTTTCAATCACTGGTCTCACCCCTAAACGACCTGAAGTCTTTTCTCTGGAGCTGGGGTCATAGGAACTCACAACTTTCAGAAGGTTGTAGCTAGCAACTAGGAGCCCATCATTGAATATGCAGGTAGAGAAGGTCCTTCAATATACATTAGAGATCATTCAGAGCCCTGAAAACCGGGTTGTGTACATCAAAGACCATAGCAGAGTCCAAGGGCTGAGTAGATGAGACAGAATACAAGACGGAGAGCACACAACTCCTTCCATCTGATGCCATTCCCACCCATGCCTTGGGTCAGCAGTCATGGACAGCAAGACAATGCAGGGAACACAGAAAGCAGGATAGTGGGGAGGTGGTAATGGGCAGGACTCTAGATTGTGTCTCTCTTTGTCTCTCCATCTCCTCCAAAAATTGTCTGGGAGAGAGATTTTGACTGAGGGTAATGTGGTGGTAGCTCCATAGTTTTGACCCCTTTTTGACACTTATCCAATAACTCCTAGACAACACTGCACACTCATACCACCTTTAATCATGCCAATATTCATAAGTTGAAAACAGACATTTCTGGTTAATATGCAGAGTTTATCATTGGGCTGAAGGCCCTCGTAGTGCAGTGGTAGTATCCCTGCCCCTTGAATGGGAGGCCCAGGTTGAAGTCCCACTTGCTTCAAAGATGTGGATTAAGATCTCTGAACAGATTGGTTTGAAAAATAGATTAATAAAAAAGATTAAAATATCATTGGGTTGATCTCACTAGTAAAATCAGACAACTTAAATCGTTAAAAGTAGGTGAGATAATTTGCACAAGAGAACTGAGGAACTTGAATTCTGAAGAAATAGCAAAAATTGACAATGAAGAAAACAAGTTAGGAGAAACTTTTAAAGGTGAGTATGATTCTCAGGATACAAAATGCCTGTAGCAATTGCTTTTCTGTTGTTTACTGTTTCAATAATTAGGACAGTCTAAGACCTGAAAGTTCAAACCCAGACACTGGTGGTTGAGGAAGCTTTGGGATGATGGGAAGTGTGTCTGCATTTCACACATCCCTGAAAAGCTAATGTTCCTTTTGTACCTGTTAAGACGCCACTTGTGTAAGCTTTGCCTGGGTTCAGCAAGAACATTGCTCCTGACATTGCTCTTGTTCCTAATTAAAATCATCTTCATGCTCATTTTGATATTGCTTGCAAGTTTCTTCATAGTCCCTCTCAGCTCTTCTGTCCATATTTATTGTATCGCTCTTAATTACCAAGATTCATAACTCTTTTTGCATCTTCGTTTTATTCTTTTAGTTCTATGTTATTTCTTATCTCTGTTGTCCATGGCTGATTTCATCCTGGTAGGTAGAGATTTTGTCAATTAGAGATATAAATTGCTTTTATATGACATTAAATTATTGTTTGAACATTTCCCATTGACCTTCTGTCGTTTTACCCATTGTCAGATTTTTTCAATTAACTGTGAACAGTCTCTGACTCATCTTATTGAAGTTTATATAAAGCTAGGATCTTTATAGATGTTTCACATTTCTCCCTTTCAAATGTGACCTTGATAATGTTCCTACAATGTTAGACTGTTAACTAAACCTAGTTTATTATCATCACTAAAGCTAATAGCTTCCTCATTTGTCCTTGCCTAAGTCCAAGGCATGTTGTGTTTTTTAAAAATAGTTTATCACTGCAAGGTCTAGTGAGTATCTCACTCTGTCTTACCAAATTCATCTAATTAAGAACCTATCCCATCCCATGATGTCTTTCAATTCCACCCCATCATACCACACCCATTCCCAGTTTAAGTCACCACTCAGTGGATATCCAGCATACCTTGCACCTGTATCATCTTCAATGCTGGTGTGTTTGCAGATAATCCTGACATTTTCCCTAGACATGGCAGAGAGGGGGAAATTGGAGCCCTCCTATGTGGGCAGGTCCCTGGAGGATCTGCTGGACAGGATAGGGGTGATAAAGGGCTGATGAAGAGCTTATGCTCGAAACATCGACTCTCCTGCTCCTCAGATGCTGCCTGACCTGCTGTGCTTTTCCAGCGCCACACCTTTTGGCTCTGATCTCCAGCATCTGCAGTCCTCACTTTCTCCCAGGATGGGGCTGATAGGTGAAGGCCACGATACCAGAACATGTCGGGCTGGTTCGGGTTTGCCACCCAGGTTGCAGCCATATGGAGGAATGCACAGCACTATGTGAAGAACATCAATGACCCCTCTGCTCCAACTGCGTAACTGCCCATCACCTCCCCTCCAGTACCTCACAATCAGTCTGTCGCTGCTACTTTGCCTATCTCCCACAAAGACTTGTGTTCTACTACTTCCTCTATTGTCTACTGGCATAGATTTTTAAAAAAACATTATTCATGCGAAATTGGTATCACTGGCTGGGCCAGCATTTATTGCCTGTCGCTACGTGAGAAGGTAGTGTTGAGCTGCCTCCTTCAATTGCTACATTTGGTGTAGGTAGGCCCACAATGCGCTTAGGGATGGAATTCCAGGATCTTAATCAGCGACAGTGAGGGGGGTCAGGATAGTGAGCAGCTTGGAGGGGAACTTGCAGGTGATGGTGTTTCAAAGCACCTTCTGCACTTGTCCCTCCAGACGGAAGTCGTCATGGATTTGGAAGGTGCTGTCTAAGGAGCCTTTGTGAATTTCTGCAGTGGATATTGTTACTGCTACTGAGCATCAATGGTGGAGAGTGTGAATATTTGTGAACGTGGTGCCAATCAAGCAGACTGCTTTACTTCTGCCTCGGAAGACTTCAACCCCAGGACATCAATGTGGACTTCACCAGTTTCCTCATTTCCCTTCCCTATCTTACCCCACTTCCAAACTTCCAGCTCAGCACCATCCTCATGACCTGTCCTACCTGCCAATCTTCCTTCCCATCTATCTGCTCCATTCTCCCCTCTGACCTGTCACCTTCATCCCCACCCCCATCCACCTATTGTACTCCTTGCTACCTTCTCCCCAGCCCCACCCCCCTCCCATTTATCTCTCCACCCTGGAGGCTTCCTGCCTTCATTTCTGATGAAGGAATTTTGCCCAAAACGTCGATTTTCCTGCTCCTTGGATGCTACCTGATCTGCTGTGCTTTTCCAGCACCACTCTAATCTAGACTCTGATTTCCTGCATTTGCAGTCCTCACCTTTGTCCTGAATGGTGTCAACATTTCCGAGTAATGTTGGAGCTGTACTCATCCAGGCAAATGGGAATGAATACACCTGACTTGTACCATGTAGATGGTGGACATGCTTTGGAGAGTCAGGAGTTGAGTTACCCATAGCGGGCTTACAAGCTTTGACCTGTTCTTGTAACCACAATATTTATATATTCAGTTCAGTTTCTTGTCAATGATAGCCCTCAAGATAGTATGAGATTCCATGTTGGTAATGTCATCAAGTGTCAAGGAGCTATGGTTAGATTCCTTCTTGTTGGAGATGGCCATTACCAGCACTTGTGTGATGCAAAAGTTATTTACCACTTATCAACTTGACCTTGAACATTTTCAGAGAAACAATAAAATCTCTACAGTGTGGAAACAGGCTATTTGGCCCAACAAGTCCACACTGACCTTCTGAACAGCATCCCAACCAGACTAAACTCCCTACTCTATCTCTGTACCATTGCATTTTCCATGGCTAATCCATCTAAAAGTCCTCGGACACTATGGGCAATTTAGCATGGCCAATCCACCTAACCTGCACATTTTTGGACTGCAGGACGAAACTGGAGCATCCGGATCAAACTCACGCAGAAATGGGGAGAATATGCAATTTGCCTGAGGGTGAAATTGAACCTGGGTTCTAAGTCTTGCTGCATTTGGACATGGACTATGGGTAGAACCCAAACTAAATGGCAGTGAGCAGGTTATTGCTAAACAAGAGTTGTTTGATGGCGCTGTTGATGACTCTTTCTATTACTTTACTGATGATTGAGACTAGTTTTGAGACAGTAATTGGCTGGATTGGATTTGCCCTGTCTTTTCGTTACAGGACACGTCTGGACAAGTTTCCACATTGTCAGATTTATGCCAGTGTTGTAACTGTACTGGAACAGCTTGGCTAGAGGAGCAGCAAGTTCTGGAGCAAAAGTCTTCAGTATTACTGCCGGAATGTTGTCAGGTCCATATCTTTGCAGATCCCTGTCTTTGCAACAATCCAGTGCCTTCATTTCTTAATATCACAAGGAGTGAATTAAATTGGCTGAAGACTGGTATCTGTGAGGCTGGGGATGTCTGAAAGAAGCTGAAATGAATCATACACTCAGCATTTCTGGCTGAAAACTGTTGTAAATGCTTCAGTTTATATTTTGGGATCTTGTGGGGACCCTATCATAGCAGATGGGGATGTTTGTGGAGCCTCCTCCTCAATTAGTTGTTTAATTGTCCATCGTCATTCATGACTGGATGTGGCAGGATTACAGAGCTTAGAATGTTGCTTGTGGAATTGCTTAGTTCCATCTATCATTTGCTGTATATGCTATTTGACACATAGGTAGTCCTGTTCACTCCTGGTACTTTTCCTGAATTCTTTGTTTCACCAGGATTGACCTCCAAGATGATGGTAGTGATAGGGTGAGGATATGCCAGGCCATAAGGCAGCAGAATGTGTTGCACTACAATTCTACTGTTGCTGACGGTCCACAATGCCTCATTGATGCCCAGTCTTGAGTTGATAGATGCTTTACCACTCAGAACAGTGATAGTGCCACGCAACATAAAGTAAGGTTTCTCATGCAAAGTCGGGACTTTGTCTCCACAAAGATTGTGTGGTGGTCGCTCTTACTGATACTGTCTAGGAGTTTAAAATATGGTTCATCAAGAAATGAACACTGAACTTACAAACAATGGTAATGGAACAAATACTTGAGAGGAAACTAGTGAAGATTGACATGGGTGGTGTTAAATTGGAATAAAAGGATGTGTGTCGATATGTGGTGGCTGGAAAAGCACAGCAGGTCAGGAAGCATCCGAGGAGCAGGAGAATCGACTTTTCAGGCATAATCCCTTCATCAGGAATGAAGAAAACTCAAGAAAATCTGTAACCTGGAAAAAGCTCATTATCATTCCTGATGAAGGGCTTATGCCCGAAACATCAATTCTCCTGCTCCTTGGATGCTGCCTGACCTGCTGTGCTTTTCCAGCAACACACTCTCGACTCTGATCTCCATCATCTGCAGTTCTCATAAGTAGATGTGTGTTTACTTAAGAAAAATAAGAATACCAAATGGCAGATGCAGTATGGAAGTCACAAGTAGAGATATCTGGAAGTTTTGTGAAGATGAAGAATGTGTCAATGACAAGAAAACTCAAGAAAACCTGTAACCTGGAAAAAGCTCATTACTCATTATATTCGATCCACTTTCCTTCAGCCCTCAGAGAGCAGGACAATAAAGATCTTAGAAAGAAAAAATAGACTTTTTAAATATGGATGATGCTAAGATACATGTTAATAATCACATACAGATGATAGACAATTCAGAGATACTTGAAATTGAAGGAAGATAAACTCTTAAAAAGCAACATCAAAAAAAAACTTCAGTATGTTGGCCATTCGATCAGAGTTGAAAGTCTACGGAGATCTCAGAGTAAAGTGAAAGACTGCAGAGAGAGGAGTCGAGCTCAGTGTAGTGGAATGACTGACATCACAGAGCAGCTACAGTTGAGTTACTGTGAATATGAGACAATGAATCAAGACAGGTGAGCATGGCACGCCATGACAACAGATCGCTTGGTAGAAATAGCCACAAGTACAAGTTAACAATTAAAATCTATCACATTTTGCATTTCAGTCAGAATGATGTGATAAATGATGGCCTTCATAGCAAGAGAACTTTGAATATTGTGTGCAGTTTGCTCTCCTTATCTGAGGAAGGATTTTCTTACTATGGAGGAGGTGCGGCGCAAGCTTACCAGCCTGGGATGACAGTACTGACTATTGAGAGGTTCAGTTGGTTAGGAATCTCAGAAATCCATAAAATTCTAACAGGACTAGACAGGATAGATTCAGGAAGGATGTTCCTGATGACAGGGTAGTCCACAACCAGGGTTCACAATCTAAGGATAAGGGGTAAACCAATTAGGGCTGAGATGAGGAGAAATTTCTTCACCCAGAGAGTGGTGAACCTATGGAACTCACTACCAGAAAAAGCAATTGATTCCAAAACATTGCATGATTTCAAAAATTAGTTAGGTTTAACACTGGGGGCTAAAAGGATTAAGGGATATCATGGGAAAGGCAGGAACAGGTGATTGAGTTAATTTATTAGCCATGATCATAATGAACAGTGGAGCAAGCTCGAAGAGCTGAATGGTCTACTCCTGCTCCTATTTTCTGTTTCTGTGACTCAGTCAAGACAATATTTGTTCATTTAGTATTCCATCTAATCAGAGAAAGGTATTTTAACTAACTTTGCTTTTAATCCAATATTTTTGAACATTTATTGTCGGTATTTGAATGATTGACATGACACCCTCTCCAACTAACTCAGATGTGGTTGTGGTTTATACCAATGACACCACTGGGAAAATCATTGAAGGAGTATTGTGAATCATGTTATATGGTGAGAACAAGATTTATTGAGTTTTGAAGCAGATTTTTGTGGAAAAGTGAACAAAAATTGGCTTGCTGTAGGTTATGGTTGGAGTTTTGCAGTAAATATGAGCATAGGTTGAATGTTATGCCACAAAACTAATCTATTACCTGAAATGAGGTGCAATATTTCAGCCTTTTTCATTTAAAAATGTGTTACACAGTCAATTATTTACTTCTCTACAAGTCCATGAAAGGATGAAATAATTTTAGTCTACACTTTCTTCCTTTTGATACTCTCAGCCTAATTGTAAAAGTGAACATGAGATGGAGTATGGTGCAATTTGAAGGAATAGTTGGTATCTGTGACGTTTACAGTAAGAAGTATCTATGCCATCTCCTTCTCATCCTAATGGTTCCTGTTCCTCAGGTGATCCTTTGGTATGCAATTAGAAAAGAACGTGCAGAAGATCATTTGGGACAGAAAGTCAGCCACTCCTGATAGGATTTTGTGTTGGCAGATTAAATGAACAGAATGTAGTGGTGAATAAATCATTTCTTGAGGTAAGCGGATGATTGCAGAGTACGTAAACCCACACTCTACACATTATCACTTGCATGCCCCTCTTAGGTATGTACTACAAACTGTCAACCTGCCAATTGCAGGGTTAACACCTTATCTCAAAGTAAAAAAAAATCACACAACACCAGGTTACAGTCCAACAGGTTTAATCGGAAGCACTAGCTTTTGGAGCGACGATCCTTCATCAGGTGGTTATGGAGGACACAAAAGGAGGAGCTCCAAAAACTAGTGCTTCCAGTTAAACCTGTTGGACTATAACATGGTGTTGTGTGATTTTTAACTTTGTCCACCCCAGTCCAACACCGGTATCTCCAAAATATGACCTTATCTCAAGTTTTGTTAGTGCCTGCAGATCTGTGGATTATAGCTAAAGAGTAGGATTAGACTAGGAGGGATATTAAAGGGTAGAGGAGTGAACAGCAACTAAACTGAGTCTATTACATTCAAGACATGTCAATTATAGTTGCAACTTTGGATTTCCCCAAAGGTCATTATGGTGTTTCTGTGAATAATTCAAACAGAATAAACAAATGATCTCATTCTTTGTTCCGCAGGGCTGCACCCATCTGAAGAGGAGGCACCTTCACAGAAATGTCTTGTTGGTCTTGTGCATGTTGAGAGCAATGCATGATCTACCTAAGTGATGCATTTTATTGATTGCAAGGCATTCACGGTCAGTTGTCTGTGCTGCAGATGACTTTTAAAGAAAATGTTTAGATCATGCATCAGACCAGGATGCTTACAGATACAGACAACCTATTGACTAGTCCCTGGGCTGTGGTTTAAAATCTGATGCTGCCAAATTGACAGTAAAGGAGGGGAGGCAGGTTTGATGAGGGATTGGACAAAAATAGATAAAGAGAGGTTACTTAAACACTGACAGTCCTCAAAGGAGAAAAACAGCTGGTCCTGGTGGAATTCATGCTAGGCTTTTGAGAGATGTAAGAATGGGAAATTTGCAGGTCTAAATCTTTCAATCCTTCCTTAATATGGAAGGTGCTTAAAGGATTGGTGGATTGCAAATATTACACAGTTGTTTAAAAAAAGCATTGAAATAAAGAGAAGTTACAGCTCAATATCGTATAACCATTGCTGGGGAAACACTTATTCAGTACTTTATTAGATTAGATTAGATTACTTACATTGTGGGAACAGACCCTTCAGCCCAACAAGTCCACACCGACCCTCCGAAGAGCAATCCACCCAGACCCATTCCCCTACACCTAACACTATGGGCAATTTAGCATGGCCAATTCACTTAACGTGCACATTTTTGGACTGTGGGAGGAAACCAGAGCACCTGGAGGAAACCCACACAGACACGGGGAGAATGTGCAAACTCCACACAGACAGCCTGAGGCGGGAATTGAACCCGGGCTCTGGCGCTATGAGGCAGCAATGCTAACCACTGAGCCACCGTGTCTAAATTATTTGACACTTGGGAAATTATGCACTAATAAATAAAAGTTATCAACAAGTTGTTAAAGTGAAAGTGGGGAGGTGATAGCTTCGTGGTACCTTTGCTGGCCTGTTAACCCAGAGACCCAGGTAATGTTAGGGGGACCTGGGTTCAAATCCTGTCACAGCAGATAGGTGGAATTTGAATGAAATAAAATTCTTGAGCTGAGAGTCTAATGATGACCATGAAACTATTCAGAAAAATCCATCTGGTTTGCTAATGTCCTTTAGGGTAGAAAACGGCCATCCTTATCTGGTCAGGCCTACATGTGACTCCAGACCCACAGCAATGTGGTTGACTCTTAATTTCCCTCTGGGCAATAGATGCTGGCCTAACCAGTGACACTCTTATCTCCTGAGCGAATTTTTCAAAAATGTTTCACTCGTTTGATTAAGTTCTTGAAGTCATGGAGAGGATTGATGAGGTTAGTCAGGTTAGTGTTGTGGATATGGGCTTTCAAAAAAGGTGTTTTGTAAGAAGCACCTATTAGAATTGTTAGCTAATTAAAAGATATAGGATTAAAATGAAATCTTATATCAATAAGTAAAAAAAACTGTGCGACAAAAGCAGAAAGTAGTGGTGGTGTGTTTTTCAGACTAGATAGAAGTATCCAGGTACTAGTATTTGGAGCATTACACTTTTGATACATATTTATGACCTGGTCTTGGATATTTAGGACTTACTTCAAAGACTACAGATGACCTAATCATGGAAATGACAAGAATAGCAATATACTGCAGGGCCCAGTGAAATGGAAAGCCCAACAACAGATAAAAGTCAATGCAGAGGAGTGTGAAGTGATTTGGGTGACCTCATCTTGTGACATCATGAATGTGGTTCTGCTGACAATTCCCATTCATGATATCACTGTGGTACAACCTCAGTATGTCACAGTGGAGCAAACTGCACCCAAAATCTCTCTTATCAAACTACCTCAATCTAGAAATCCTAAAACATACAAGTAAACGAAACGTTACAAGGAAAGGTAAGTCCAAATCTTTCTTTCATTATCTAGAATAATGGGACAATTCACTTCCAGAAATTTAGGAAGTCAAAACAATGCACTGAGAAAATCATACCATTATCAAGCAGAGTTAACATGGTTTTACAAAGGGAAGTCACATTTGATAAATTTATTAGAGGGTTACGCAGTAAAATTTGTCAGGTAGATAAAGGGGAAATAATAGATGAAGTATACTTGAATTTTCAAAAGGCTTTTGTTTCGGTGCCATGAGATTACACCAAATTAAAGCTCATGGAATTGTAGGTAACATGGAGCAATGGATAGAGGATTGGTTAATGAAAAGGAAGCAAGAATTGAGGGCAAATAGTACATTTTCAAGTCAGCAATATGGGAGTGGAGCGGCAAATGGAATGTCACAAGAATCAGCTGGCCCTTGGCTATTTATAATCAATGTTAATAATTCAGATTCAGTACCATTTGTATCCCTGCTAATGTTTGCTGATAATACAAATCTAAGTGGACAAGTAAGCTCTGAGGAGGACACAGGCTCCAAAAACACATATCTTGGTGAAGCGAGAGGACAACAAGGTGAAGGATGGATTATAATGTGGAAAAATAGGGGGCTATTTACTTCGGTAGTAAGAGTAGAAAAGCAGAAAGTTTATTTTTAAAGTGTGTGAAACTAGTAGTTTCATTTGGAATCTACTAGCCCTAGTGGACTGGGCAGGAAGACTAAAAGGTTGTATATTTTAAGAACAGTAGCAGTGGTTTAATGAGATTCTTAATTGCTCCTGATTAAAGTATATTATAGAAAGGAAGAAATATTTTAAGAGGGAGGAAAAAAATAACATCCATTGGTAAGCAAGGAAGTTAAAGGTAATGTAAAGACAAAACTAAGGCATACCATATTATCAAAGGCGAATAGCAGATGTGGCATAGTCACTAAATCAATGTTTTGCTTCAGTTTTCAAGGTGGTGGACACTAACAGCTAGTTACAAGTAGTGTAGACATTATAGCAAGGGAGGAACTTAGAACAATCATCATCACTAGAGAAAAATTACTGCGCAAACTCAGAGATTGAAGGCGGAAAGGTCTCCAAGCCCTGTTGACCATATATCTTAAGGTCTTAATGAAAGTGGCAACTGAGATAATAGAACCATCAATTGTAATTTTCTAAAATTCCATGGATGAAAGGTTCTACTGGATTAGAAAAATAGCAGTATAACACCCTTAGCCAACAAGGGAGGGAGACAGAAAATATGAAATAACAGACCAGTTAATTTAGTATATCATTGAGAAATTATTAGAATCAGCCACGATTGTATTAAGTGGTGGAGATAAGAAATAGTAAACAAAGGACATTATTAGTGAAATCATTTTGTAGGTTCCTTAACAGTAGTTACGGGCAATTTGACCCCCTAAACTGCTGGCCATATAGCCATTGGAAATCTCTATGCACTTCCATTTCTGAAAGTCACTGTCACACACAAACCTCAGAGGTCTACACAGCAGCAAAAACAATTACAGGATATGTTGGTTTTAGATAGAACAAAATAAAACTTAATAATTATTAAACAAAGAATAATGGAAGATTGTTTGAAAGCAAAAGTACTCCAATAATAGTATGGACCATTTTAGTCTTTAACGTTAGAAAAATCAAAGATAGCCTGCAGGATGTATTGATAGAGTATATTCAGGACTATTCTTACTACAATAAATTCTGAAACTAACCAGGAAGCAGGCTAAGTTAGACTTGTCAATATGAAATGAGAAGGATTATTAATGACCTCATAGGAAAGCAAAGGCAATGGTAGCACAGTTTGAATGTGAAAAATATAGGTGTAAAATTAGAGCCTTAAGTTTAAAGCCAATTAAAATGGTGCAAAGACAGAGTTGGCAAAAGTGGTTTGGGAAGAAAGGTGAAAAGGCAGGATGGTAGAGAAACAATGGAACTCATTTCAGAAGATATTGCACAATTTTCAACAAAATTATATTCCATTGAGAAAGGGAGAACTTATGAGAATGATGTACCATCTGTGGCTAACTAAGGAAGCTAAGGAAGATATCAAATGGAAATAAAATGCATCCAATGTGTGAAGACTAGTTGTATGACAGAAGATAGGGAAAGTTTTCAAAACCAGCAAGAAATGCCTGTAAAAGGAAGCAATTACAGTTTGAGAGAAAAGTAGGAAGAAATATTAAGCTGACATTAAAACTTCTACAAATATATAAAATAGAATAACTAGAGTAAGCATTGGTCCCTTAAATGATGTGACTTAGGAATTCATGAGGACCTGAAGACTTAAAATCTACAGTCTTAAAAGAAATGACTGTGGAAGTAGTAGGATAGTCGTTTGTGAGCAATATCATATAAGTGCAGGGGAAGGCCATTCCGCCTACAGTCAATAGGACCATAACTAATCTGATGTGGCCTTGCCTCCACTTTCCTGCATGTCCCCATAATCCATGATTCCCTTGTCAATCAAAACTCAGAACAATCAGTCTTAAGTATATTCAAAGACCCAGCCTTCACTGCTCACTGGGAGAGAGTATTCAAAAGATTAATGATTGAGAGAAAAAAATTCTCCTCACCTGACAATAAAACTGTGCCTCCTCGTTCAAGATTTCTTCACAGGGATGATAATTCTCTAGGCATTGGACCTGTCAAGCCCTCTCAGAGTCTTTCGTGTCTTAACTAAATTCCGCCTCATTTTTCTAAAGTCTAATAACTATAGGTCCAACCTGCACAACCTTCCTGCATAACATAAAAGATACAAAGAATCTGCACAAAGGTATAGAAAAATTAAGTTAGTGACCAAAAAAAAATGGCATATAGAATATATTGTGAGAAAATTTAAGATTGTCCATTTTGGCAGGAAGAATAAAGACAAAATATTATTTAAACGGAGAGCATTGTCTTCTTGTTCCATAAGTTAGAAATAATTACACTTTAAACTAAAATTGCTGAAGCCTCATCAAGTTTTTTTTTTACTGCTTACAATATGCTGGTAGATTGATACATTGCTATATACAGCAGTAATATGTGGCATGCTGGATGTACACTCTTATGATGAAATAGGAACTAATTGTTATGAGCATTATATCAATACAACAGAAAGAAAATGTAAAATACTGTGGTATATAGAGATGTGAGTGTCTTTGAATATGAAACACAAAAAAGATTATCAGGTAGGTACAGTAATTAGGTAGGCAAATGGATTGCAATGAGGATTAAATATACAAGTGGGGAGATCTTCATACAAATTGCATAGGGTATTGTGAGACCATGTTAGGTTGTGATCTTGTTACTTAAGAAGGGACGTACTTGCAAATGATAATCAAAGCTCTTTGATCTGATCAATACTGTGCAGTCCTGCCAAATCCAGTTGTAAATTAAGTTGCGATCAATACTGTTTACAATACTCCAGATGGTGCCTCACTTATGTCTTCTGTAAATGAAGCAGAAACTCTAATTTTATATTTAATGCTCCTTGCAATAAACAAAGAACATTAGGTTTTCCTAATTAATTGCTGTATCTGTATGGAAACCTTATTTTGTCTTTGTTTAAACATTCACTCACATAATGTGAACATTGCTTGCCATTTACTACCCATTCCTAATTACCCATTAGAAATGAGTGATGTGCCTATTTCTTTAAATGTTGCAGTCTGTGTTGTGTCTGTACATCTGCAATTTTATGAGGGAGGCATTTCCAGGATTTTGTCCCAGTGACAGTGGAGGAAAAGAAATAAATTTCCAAGTTAGAATGGTGTATGGCTTGGAAGAGAATTTGCAAGGTGTGGTGATCTAATGTGTGTACTGTCTTTGTCCTTCAACATAGTAGGGGTCATAAGTTTGGAATGTGCTGTCTAAGAAATTCTGGTGATTTGTACCGTAAATCATAGATGGGACACATATTTGCCTCAGTCTATCAGTGGTAGAGGCAGTGAATATTGAAGGTGTCAGATGGGATGTCTATCAAATGGGATGTTTTGTCTAGTATGGTGCTACGGTCAAGACCAAACTCCCTGAAAATACATTACAAAGATTGCCTAGACCTCAATGTCTTCTTATTTTAGAAGGCAAGTAAGGCATTGTGTTCCAATGTAATTTGATTGGTCAAACTATGAGGTTTGAAACAAAACACTCTTCATTCATAAATTATGGTATTTTTTGTAAATATTTTTATTGAGAAAAAGATTTTGAATTCTTTACAAAATTATACAATTACTACAAAAGTATAACAATCTTGTGATAGAACAACAATAATAGCAAACAAACTACTACTCTACTCCACAAACAGTTTAAAAGAAAAAAAAAGAAAAGCCCTACCCATATTATAATTCAATAAATAAATTAAACAAAAAAAACTAAATTAAATCAAATTGAACCAAGGTAAATTAAACTAAATTAAGTTATAACACTCAGCGTAAATGCACCAAAGCCCTCCATCACCGGGAGCATCAGTTGGCATACCCGTATACATTCGGAATTCTTCCTCCCAGGGGCCCCGGCTAGACACAGCCCTCACGGCTACACAAAGACCCTGACCAATATAGCTGACAAGTCTGCATCTATATAGTTCAAAAAAGGCTGCCATGTCCTATAAAACATCCGTTTTCTGGTGCACTATACTTGGAAGGAGGTCCGGGGGATGTGCTCCATAACTAACCTACACCACCCAGAGAGTCCTGGGGCAATTCTCTGACACCCAGCTCATCAGAATGTTCTTCCTTACACAATCTGAAAGAATATTAAATAGTTTCTTCCCGCACGTGCCCAAAAGAGGGGCGATTCGGCAAACCAAGAGGAGGGTCACCGGCTCTACCTTGACCGTGGTTCCCAGGACCCCTTCCAAGACATTCGCTATAGCATCCCAATACCTACGAAGCTTGAGGCATGACCACAAGCAATGAGTAAGAGTACCAATATCCATTTTACATTTGGAGCACATCGGAGACGCTCCTGTCTTAAATTTCACAAGCCACTCCAGTGCCAGGTAAGTCCTATGGAGCACCTCCAGTTGCACGGCCTGCATTCTATTGCAAATCAAAATCTTCCTTACGTTCTCCCAGATGTCCTCTCAAGTCTCTAATGAGATCTCCACCCCCAATTCCTGAGTCCAGATCCCGATCCGCTCAATGTCCTTCGAGACACTACCTCCTAATAAATGATAGAGGGTGCAGACCGAAAGAATACCTGTGGACCAGAGTACCCTCCTCTCCACATCTGACTTATAGGGACTAACCATTAATGTTGTCTTTTTCTATGTAAAGTCCCTAATCTGAAAATAACCAGAGGTCCCTCCTAGATAGTTCATATATCTGTCTCAACTGCTTGAAAGACATCAGGACCTCCCCCTCAAATAAATCTCCCAAACAGAAAACTCCTCTCGATTCCAAGAGCCTAAAGCCAGAATACATCGATCCCAGCTAAAATCCTGGCATTCCTACGATGGGAGTAAAAGGGGAAGTTTTTTTGTAAATTGCCCTCACTTTGTTGCATCATTCTCCATGCTTTAACTGTATTAAGGACAATCAGATTTCTGCAATACTCCATTCCAGTCCTCATCTTGTCCATAAACAAATTAATGAGGGGGGCATTCTGCCTGGGAGGCCTCGATGTCCAGCCGTATTGACCAATCAGCCACATAGGATAAGAGGGAACTTAATTGATATTTCTTAAAATCTGGCAAGTCCACACCCACCACCCCCTGTGGAAGCTGCAATTTGGTGAGCTTAATAAGAGGCCGCCTGTCACGCCAGATAAAAGAACCGAGCTAACTGTAAAGCCTCCGTATTGCCTGCCTGGGCAGTATTGAAGGGAGTGTTTGCATGGGATATAACAAACATTCATTTTGACCAGAGCTATTCTACCCAACTAGGATACTGGAAGATCCTCCCAGTGCTGAAGGCCCTGTCTTATCTTCTCCAGCTGCTGCACAAAATTAGCTTTGTATAATTGATCAAAGGCCGGGGTGATAAAAAGGCCTAAATACAGGAAACCTCCCTGTGACCACCTGAGAAGGAATCGGACTCCACCTCCAAGATCGGGTACTCAAACAAGACCCTCCACAGGCATGGCCTCCGACTTCATAAAATTGATTTTCTACCCCGAGAAAGAACCAAATAAATTGATGACTTGTATTGAACGGGGCACAGATACTGTTGGGTTAGCTAGAGAAAGAAGAATGTCATCTGCATAAATGGTAATCTTATGCCCTCCTCATCCTACTTCCGGGGCAATTATATTGGGGTCTCTCCAGATAGCCCCTGTCAACGGCTCAATCACTAATGTAAATAGCATAGTGAAAGGGGGCACCCTTGTTGACTGCCTCTAATACTAAGATTGTCAGACTGTATACCATTAGTGAGAACTGCTGCCTTAGGGTCGCTATGTAACACTGCCACTCACCTGGCAAAGACCTCTCCAAGACCAAATTATTCCAGGACATAGAAGAGGTACGGTCAGTCCACCCGATCAAACGCTTTCTCTGCATCCAGGGAGACTACCAAGCCCGGAATTGATTCTTGTTTGCATACCTGAACCATATTCAGTACCCTTCTAATATTGTTAGAAGACCTCTGACCCCGAATAAAACTTGTCTGGTCCTACTTTACAATGGAGGACAAGATCTTCTCTAATCTCAACTCCAACATGTTCGACAAAATTTTAAAATCCACGTTTAATAGCGATATGGGCTTATATAAAGTCCAATCCTCTGAGTTTATCCTGTCTTGAGAATAAGGGAGATATTTGCTTCTCTCAGAGAGGATGGGAGGCAGTCCTGACTGTACGAATAATCATACATATCCAGAATTGGCCAGCCAACATGTTTATAAACTCTTTATAAAACTCGCTCTGGGTCAAGTGCTTTACCACTCTGGGGCTGCCTCACCGCCTTTTGTATTTCTTGTATTGTCAGAGGGGCATTCAAAAGAGACGCCTACTCTGAAGTTACACCTGGGAATTCCAAGGGTCTTAAAAAAGGACTCCATCTTCACCAATCTGTCCTCACAGCTCTCCGACTGGTACAACACAAGAGTAGAATTTCCTGAATGCTGCGTTAATCTTTTTGTAGTCGCAAGTGAGAGTACCAGCACACTCTCTGATGGATGATAGATACGCCAGATATCTACCCGGTTTATCACCATACTCGAATAACCTCTGTTTCATAGAACATAGAAAAATACAGCGCAGTACAGGCCCTTTGGCCCTCGATGTTGCGCCAATCCAAGCCCACCTAACCTACACTAGCCCATTATCCTCCATATGCCTATCCAATGCCCGTTTAAATGCCCATAAAGAGGGAGAGTCCACCACTGCTACTGGCACGGCATTCCATGAACTCACGACTCGCTGAGTAAAGAATCTACCCCTAACATCTGTCCTATACCTACCACCCCTTAATTTAAAGCTATGCCTCCTCGTAATAGCTGACTCCATACGTGGAAAAAGGTTCTCATGGTCAACTCTATCTAAACCCCTAATCATCTTGTACACCTCTATCAAATCACCCCTAAACCTTCTTTTCTCCAATGAAAACAGCCCCAAGTGCCTCAGCCTTTCCTCATACAATCTTCCTACCATACCAGGCAACATCCTGGTAAACCTCCTCTGCACCCGTTCCAGTGCCTCCACATCCTTCCTATAGTATGGCGACCAAAACTGCACACAATACTCCAGATGCGGCCGCACCAGAGTCTTATACAACTGCAACATGACCTCAGGACTCCGGAACTCAATTCCTCTACCAATAAAAGCCAGTACGCCATATGCCTTCTTCACCGCACTATTTACCTGGGTGGCAACATTCAGAGATCTGTGTACATGGACACCAAGATCCTTCTGCTCATCCACACTACCAAGTATCTGACCATTAGCCCAGTACCCCATCTTTTTGTTACTCTTACCAAAGTGAATCACTTCACACTTACCTACATTGAACTCCATTTGCCACCTTTCTGCCCAGCTCTGCAACTTATCTATATCCCGCTGTAACCTGACACATCCTTCCTCACTGTCAACAACTCCACCGACTTTCGTATCATCCGCAAACTTGCTCACCCAACCTTCTAGCCCCTCCTCCAGGTCATTTATAAAAATAACAAACAGCAATGGTCCCAAAACCGATCCTTGCGGAACACCGCTAGTAACTGCACTCCAAGATGAACCTTTACCATCAACTACTATCCTCTGTCTTCTTCCAGCCAGCCAATTCCTAATCCAAACCTCCACCTCACCCTCAATGCCATACCTCCGTATTTTTTGCAGTAGCCTACCATGGGGAACCTTATCAAATGCCTTACTAAAATCCATATATATCACATCTACCGCTTTACCCTCATCTACCTCCTTAGTCACCTTCTCAAAGAATTCAATAAGGTTTGTGAGGCACGACCTGCCCTTCACAAAACCATGCTGACTATCCTTGATCACATTATTCCTATCCAGATGTTCATAAATCCTATCCCTTACAATTCTCTCTTAGACTTTGCCCACAACAGAAGTGAGAATCACCAGCCTATAGTTACTAGGGTTATCCCTATTCCCCTTCTTGAACAAGGGAACCACATTTGCTATCCTCCAGTCTACTGGCACTATTCCTGTAGACAACGAGGACATAAAAATCAAGGCCAATGGCTCTGCAATCTCCTCCCTTGCTTCCCAGAGAATCCTAGGATAAATGCCATGAGGCCCAGGGGACTACTCTATTTTTACCCTTTCCAGAATTTCCAACACCTCTTCCCTACATTCCTCAAAGCCGTCCATTCTAATGAATTGTGACTCAGTATTCACATCGGCAACACTGTTCCTGATTGAATACTGACGAAAAGTATTCATTCAGTGTCTCCCCAATATCTTCAGCCTCCACACGCAACTTCCCACTACTATCCTTGACTGGACCTATTCCTACCCTAGTCATTCCTTTATTCCTGACATACCTATAGAAAGCCTTAGAGTTTACCCTAATCCTACCAACTAAGGACTTTTCATGTCCCCTCCTTGCTGCTCTTAGCTCTCTCTTCAGATCCTTCCTGGCTACCTTATAACTCTCAATCGCCCCAATTGAACCTTCATGCCTCATCTTTACATAGGCTGCCCTCTTCCATTTAACAAGGGATTCCAATTCCTTATTAAACCACGGCTCCCTCACACGACCCTTTCCTCCCTGCCTGACAGGTACATACTTATCAAGGACATTCAATAGTTGCTCCTTGAACAAGCTCCACATATCAATTGTGCCCATGCCTTGAAGCCTACTTTTCCAGGCCACACATCCTAAGTCGTGCCTCACCGCATCATAATTTCCCTGCCCCCAGCTATAACTCTTGCCCTGCAATGCACACTTATCCCTCTCCATCACTGGAGTAAAAGTCACTGAATTGTGGTCACTGTCCCCAAAGTGCTCACCTACCTCCAATTCTAACACCTGGCCTGATTCATTACCCAGAACCAAATCCAGTATGGCCTCACCTCTTGTTGGCCTATCTACATATTGTGTCAGGAAACCCTCCTGCACACATTGGACAAACACCGACCCATCTAACGAACTCAAGCTATAGCTTTCCCAGTCAATTTCTGGAAAGTTAAAGCCCCCATAACAATCACCCTATTACTTTCACTCTTCTCCTGAATCATCCTCGCAATCCTTTTTTCTACGTCTCTAGGATTATTAGGAGGCCTGTAGAAAACTCCTAACAGGGTGACCTCACCTTTCCTATTCCTAACCTCAGCCCAAACTACCTCAGATGGCGAGTCTTCATCCTTCGTCCTTTCCACTGCTGTGATACTATCTTTGACAAGCAATGCCACACCTCCCACTCTTTTACCCCCACCTCTGACCCTACTAAAACATTTAAACCCTGGAACCTGCAACAGCCAATCCTGTCCCTGTTCTACCCATGTCTCCGTAATAGCCACAACATCGATATCCCAGGTACCAACCCACGCCGCAAGTTCACCTACCTTATTTCGTAAACTTCTTGCATTGAAGTATACACACTTCAAGCCACTTTCCTGTTTACAGGCACCCTCCTTTGAGATTGATGCCATGTTCCTAACCTCCCTACACTCCAGGTCCTGCACCCTAAAGCTACAGTCGAGATTTCCATGCCCCTGCAGAGTTAGTTTAAACCCCCCCAAGAGCACTAGCAAACCTCCCCCCAAGGATACTGGTGCCCCTCAGGTTCAGGTGTAGACCATCCTGTTTATAGAGGTCCCACCTTCCCCAGAAAGAACCCCAGTTATCCAGATACCGGAATCCCTCCCTCCTGCACCATCCCTGTAGCCATGCATTTAACTGTTCTCTCTCCCTATTCCTCGACTCTCTATCACGTGGCACGGGTAACAAACCAGAGACAACAACTCTGTTTGTTCGAACTCTGAGCTTCCAACCTAGCTCCCTGAAAGCCTGTCTAACATCCTCAGTCCTCCTCCTACCTATGTCGTTGGTGCCAATGTGGACCACAACTTCGGGCTGCTCCCCCTCCCCCTTAAGGACCCGGAAAACACGATCAGAGACGTCACGTACCCTTGCACCTTTGAGGCAACATACCAAACGTGAGTCTCTCTCGCCCCCACAAAACCGCCTATCTGTGCCCCGAACTATCGAGTCCCCAATAACTATTGCTCTGCTCTTCTCCACCCTTCCCTTCTGAGCAACAGGGACAGGCTCCGCAAAGGAGATCTCCCTCTTTGCTGTCTGGGTGAGCGCAGCAGTCAAGGCAGCCTGAGGGCTGTAATCCACTACAACTTGGTCACAGATGGTCTGTCAAAGTATGCCATCTCAGCTGCCTTCAACCAGGCCTCAAGCATAAGCTGATGCTCTCCCCTCTGCCGCTTCCAATTGCCAAGAAAGAAATAATCAAACGCTTTGCATTGGCCTTAGCAGTCTCCCGGAGCAGCTACAGGTTACTGGCCATACCTGAATTAATGTCCCAAAGAATTTTAAATTCCCACAAAAAGTACTTAGTAAACTTGCTATCCTTCAGGAGGAAAGGATCCAATTGCCAATGCCACAAGCCGTCCCATCACCATCGACCTTGATCTCCATTTACACTGCCGCATGATCAGCAATGGCTATGTTCCTAATTCTATAGGACAGCACTGAATTCAACAAGGCCGATGGTAGAAAAAACAGGTCAATCCTAGTGTAGCGCTTGTGTGGGTGACAGAAAAAGGTGAAGTCCCTACCCTCAGGGTGAAGACATCTCCACACACCCACCGCCCAGCTCCCCATCAGGTCCACCAGTTGCCTGGATTGCGAGGGTATGACCGTGAGACTCCTGGGCATCTTATCTACCGTGTGGTCCATTAGATGTTTAAAGTCTCCCCCTATAATCATATGACCTGCCCAAAGGCCATCAACCTGGAAAGTGCATTCGTTAAAAATTTGAGGGGATGTGCCTGGGGACAATGTACATTCAAAATCCCATACTCCTCTCCATGCATTAAAGCTTTAAGGATCACAAACCACCCATATTCATCCTTAATTTGGTCTAACAGTTGAAATGGGAGATTCTTCTGGATAAGTATAGCAACTCCTCTGCTTTTAGAATTAAAGGATGAGAAAAACACCTGGCCAAACACTCCCTGCTGTAACTTTAAGTGCTCCTTATCGGTTAGATGTTTCTTGCAGCCAGGCTATATTGACTTTTTCTTTCCTAAGGCTTGAAAGTATCTTCTTTCTCTCAATCGGTGAATGACTCCCCTTAATATTCCAGGTGCACCATTTAAACAAACTATTAACCATAGCTTTCCGAGACAGTCAGTGAACCTCCGGGAGGAAGAACCCCACCCATAATGTGCCGAGTGAAAACAGTAAACAATTTGTATAAACTTGAGAATACAATTACAAAAACTACCAAATCAAAACTTCTAACAACTACTTCTACAATGAACCAACCTACAAGACTTTCCACCTTGCCCACAGGGGGCACTCACACAACCCACTAACCCCTCCATGGCTCCTTCAAGCTGAGGCCACACCCAAAACCCAAACAAAACAAAGTAAAAAAAATTACAAGAAAATTACATGTGGGCGTTCAGTCCATTCCATCCATACTTTGACCCTAGGCAATCCTCGTATTAAACCCTACCCCCCCCAGTCTACCCAATCCTATACCAAGAGAGAGAAAAGAAAAGGCAATGATTAAAATAGGATATTAGGAGGGGAGAAAGAAGGGAGAAGGGAGACAAAAAGAAAAAGGGGACCCTCACATATTAAAAGAACAAAACCAGGTAAACTGGGCAAACCACAGAGAAAACAAGGTAAGCATTATTGTCCATATTATTTGAGCCAGCCAGTCTACTTTAAGGTATCCAGGAAGTCCTTTACCTTTTCCAGTGAGTCAAAATTAAACACAGACCCTCTGTGGCTGAAATGTAATATTGCCGAATATCTTAAAGAGTACTGAATATTCAAGTCCCTCAGCCTCCTCTTTACCTCATCAAAGACCTTCCTCTTGTGGATCACGGCCGCAGAAAAATCTTGGAAGAACATAATTCTTGATCCTTTGTATATCAGGGCCTGTGGATCCTTCCCCAGTGCTCTGGAAGCTTCCAACAACATTTGCTTATCTCTATAATGCTGAAGTCACACTAAGACCAGGTGGGGGCATTGGTCCGATCCGGGCCTGTGCACTGTGATCCGGTGGGCCCGCTCGACCCGCACCAGGCCATCCTCGACTTCCAGCCTCAAAGACTGTGGGAGCCATTGCTCCAAAAAACTAACTAGCTGGCCTTCTTCCTCCCGCTCCGGCAGCCCGATCAGGTGGATTTGCTTCTGATTTTTGAGGTTGTCAACCTGCTCCACAAAGACCCATACCTATCATTCCATGGCCAGGACCTGACCCACTGAGGATTCTACTGCGGTTTAGGAAGCTGTGGTCCGCTGCTCCACCTCCATGACACGCTGCCAGAAATGCTAGATCTCTTGATCATGCTTCTGCAGCATGACCGAGATCGGTTCCAACCTGGTCTGGGTCTCCTCCATTGCTGAATCGATCTTCTCTCGGAGCTTCATGAACTCCAAGACCAGGCTCTGCTCCACAGGTGGGTCCCCCTGGGATTTTCGCAGAAGCCGACATTGCGGCTGCAGGAGTGTCCGTTGCTGCAGGTGAGCGCCCTGCTGGTTGCAATCCTCACTTTCCTTTTCCCTTGGTCATCTTCCTTAATCAGCAAAACTGAAATACAGCAATTCTTGGGATCTAAAACTGCCGATTTTTACCACAATAGCTAAGAAACGGAGGGTAAATGCACCACTTTGCCTGGGTTATGGTGCAGAGCTCAGCAGGGCAGACCTACTGGATCACCACCATCTTGGATGTCCCATACAGTATTGTTAAAATAAAAGCTAACTCTATTGGAAAACTTAAAACACTAATACATTATTAACTACTAAATAGCAACTGTTCCAATATAATAAATCTCATAAACACACCACTTGCAAAGGCCAGTTCAGAAACCAAATTGTCTTACATGCAACTCTAGCAGCAGGAAGAGAACCTCAGCTTTTAGCTGTAAGAAGGAGAGAGCGAGAGAGAGAGAGAGAGAGAGAGAGAGAGATGTAGCAGCTTTCACAACCCCAACAGTTGCTACAAGTTAAACTAAAATCCCGGTTCAATGGGAGTTTGGACCCACCTATTCAGGCTGCTTCCATTGTTCCAATTTTAAATAAAACAAGTCCTCCCACGATGTTTACTTTATTAGCGTAAACAGGCCACTTGACACCTCTGTCTCAACTTCTCTTCATGAAAAAAAGCAGGACAAAATAAAGGCATAGTATTGTGCCAATGGTGTTGAGCTTCATGAGTGCGGTTCAAACTGCACATATCCAGGCAAATGGAGCATATACAATCCCACTCCTGACTTGAGCATTGTAGACTTCTGGCTTCCAGTATATGGAATCAGGAGGTGAGTTACTTGCTGTAGAATTCTCAGCTTCTTGGGTGCTTGCACTAGATCATACATTCGACATCTCAGCTCAACATTCTCTCACTATCTAGGTGCCAAACTTACTTGTAATTCTTCCCTCATCATATTTAATTTGCTGGATCTTTGTTCACTTAGTCAAACAGAAGTCTACAAAAGGATATAAATAGGTTATATCCTCTTAAAAATTTACTTTCTTATCTATCTTTCAGTCATCAGCAAGTTTAGCCGTCTTTGTCCTTCTGATTTTTCCAGTATCATCTAAAGTAAGGCACCCCATGATTATCACCAAAGTTTTCTGACCATCTCCCATTAGATCTTCCTCATATTCCATCCTACCATGTAGCTACTGTGAGGGGGTCACTTTCACTAGTGACTTCTTGTCTTTATAATTTCTCACCACTCTACACATTGCTTCTATAGCCTGGATTCCTGTACTGAAGTCATCTGTCTTCAAAGTGTTAATACCATCATTAATTAACAGAGACAGCCTTCCATCTTTTCCAAGCTCCCTGCATTTCTTAAATGTCATCTGTCCTTCAGTATTTAGGTTCCAATAAATGTCTGTCCACAGTAACGCCTCTGTCATGGCTATCAGGTTGAATTTTAGTTACATCTTCAGAGCATATTTTGTTTGGAATGCTATATGCATTTAAGTTTTATCCTTTTATTAGTTTTGTTACTTTTGGTTTAATTATAGATTTACTTTTAAATCAACTCTCTACTTTTTCATGTCACACCCTTTTAATCATTTCCAATAATACTACCTTCCTCTTTATGTCTCTACTCTGTTTTAACACATCTTCCCAAATTTGATTGCTTGCTCCTACTATTTATTTTGAAATCTTTTCTCTTTCCCTAATTGTGCAGCTCTCTCGAACACTGGTTCCAGTAAAATGAGGCACAGGCTGTTCCAAAAGGTACAGCCCTCACCTTCCCAATTCCCCAGAGTCCATCAACCAGAATCACCTTCTACTAATCTTTGAGTCACACATTAATTTCTCTACCTTTATTTGTCCCGTGTCAACTTTCACATGGCTTTGCTAATAATCTAGAGGTTATTATCTGAGGTTATGCTTCTTAAATTGGGACATAACACCTCATTCTGACAATGCAGACAAATCATTTTTCCTTGTCTTGCTTATATTGTTTGTATCTAAATGAAACATTGTGACTGGATCCAACCCCTCAGACTGTAAACTCTTTTTCAACCCTGAGCAGATCTCCTGAAACCTGAAAGATAACCCAGTCTTCCAGAGTCTTGCTCTTTGGAACAGAAAGCAGTCTCAACCGCCCTCCTTATACTATACACTACTACCACGACATTTCTCTTTGCTCCAATCAATCAAATGGATTCCTGTATAGCTGTGCCTTGGTTAGTTATTCATCTTGCAGTCCTCACTCTCATCCAAACAAGTTGAAAGAAATTCAAATCTGCGGGACATTATCAGATTCTGAGGCTTCTACCTTCTGGGACCTATTATCTGCCTCACTCTCAGTCCACACCCTCCTTTTCCATATCAGAAGACTTCATTCTAATGGACGTGATTGCTTCCTGAAACGAAGTGGGTAAGCTTCCCCCATCTGACATGTCAGTGTCTAAAGTTCAGCCACCTGTTTAACCCCTCAACCAAAGTTTTAAGAGATGCAAAATACATGTTTTAGGCATGTTTGCTTATATTGGATCATACTAGAGTCCAGTAGCTCTGCATTCTGTGGTCACAACACATCATCTGGCCTGCCATCTCCACTGTCTGTCTCAGTATCCCCTACTCACATGGTCCTCCAAGTGATGCTGCCTGCCTGTTGTGTGTCTGTCTTGGAGTCCTCTGCTCACTGGCTGCTCCGGGTGATACTGACAGTCTGTGTCGGCAAACTCCATTCATCTATTTCTGCAGCTATTACTGTCTTGAGGTTTCCTCTACTTCCCGGCTCCTCAGCTTTCCATGGCATTGTAATAGTTTGTATACTTGCACCTCAGTAGCTTTGGATTTCAAAATCTTTAATAATTTTAGGATTTCATTGCATTTGTGTGATGTAAACAGAGGCAATGCTACATAGATTTTGTTAAATTGATACTGCAAGTCTTTTTTATTTTTGTATTTAATGATATATTAGCCAAGTGGTGGTAAAATGCTATTGCGAGTCCTGGTTGCTATAAAATGGAATAAAATAGAAATTGCTGGAAAATTTGAGCAATTCTGGCAGCATCGGTGGAGAGAAATCAGAGTTAATGTTGTAGGTCCAGTGACCCTTCTTCTGAACAGTAGTTCTTTTCGTTTTTTGTTCAGTGTTATAAAATGGAGGATGCTGCTAATAAAGTAGCAAAATATTGCCTAGGGGTTATGTTTAGCAGATGGACAATATGCAGTGATCATGTTCAAGCATGAATCAGATTATGCTTCATTAGGGGATTGATTAGACGTGAGGCCTTGGACATTAGTTAATGGCATCTCCTCATTTAATGCACTGTTTTGTCTTTGACTTAACTTGATTGACAGCTATTGAATTCATGAAAGCATTTTGTAAGAAATACATTTGGCAGCTATTTCTGCAGTTCTAGGAAAGAAGGCTGTGAGAGGGAAGCAAAAAGGCTATAAAGTTATATAGAGCAGTTACTTAACTGAGCAAGATGATGATTGATGGAGAATAATGAGGAGAGTGCAAATTAACCACTTAAATAGGAAGCATAGAAGAACAGATTTTTTTGTTTGTGAATGTGGAGAACTAATACTGTGGTACACAAGGAATCTGGGTGCCTTGATACATGATTTACTGGAAATGAACATGGAGATACTACAATCAATAGGGGAGACAGTGTTGCCGTGGTAATGTCATAGAGATGTATGGCATGGAAACAGACCCTTCGGTCCAACTCATCCATGCTGACCAAATATCCCAACCCAATCTAGTCCCACCTGCCAGCACCTGGCCCATATCCCTCCAAACCCTTCCTATTCATATACCCATCCAAATGCCTTTTAAATGGTGCAATTGTACCAGCCTCCAGCACTTCCTCTGGCAGCTCATTCCATACACATACCATCCTCTTTGTGAAAAGGTTGCCCCTTAGGTCTCTTTTATATCTTTCCCTCTCACCTTAAACCTATTCCCACTAGTTCTGGATTCCCCGACTCCAGGGAAAAGAAAGACTTTGTCTATTTATCCTATCCATGCCCCTCATGATTTTGTAAACCTCTATAAGGTCACCCCTCAACCTTCGATGCTCCAGGGAAAACAGCCCGAGCCTGTTCAGCCTCTCCCTATAGCTCAGATCCTCCAACCCTGGCAACATCCTTGGAAATCTTTTCTGAACCCTTTCAAGTTTCACAATACCTTTCCGATAGGAAGGAGACCAGAATTACATGTAATATTCCAACAGTGGCCTAACCAATGTTCTGTACAGTCATAACATGACCTTCCAAATCCTGTACTCAATACTCTGACCAATCAAAGAAAGCTACCAAACGCCTTCTTCACTATCCTATCTATCTACAACTCCACTTTCAAGAAGCTATGAACCTGCACTCCAAGGTCTCTTTGTTCAGCCACACTCCCTAGGACCTTACCATTAAGTGTATAAGTCCTGCTAAGATTTGCTTTCCCAAAATGCAGCACCTCGCATTTATCTGAATTAAACTCCATCTGCCACTTCTCAGCCCATTGGCCCATCTGATCAAGATCCTGTTGTAATCCGAGGTAACGTTCTTCGCTTATCCACTACACCTCCAATTTTGGTGTCATCTGCAAACTTACTAACGTACCTCTTATGCTCACATCCAAATCATTTATGTAAATGACAAAAAGTAGAGGAGCCAGCACCGATCCTTGTGGCACTCTACTGATCACAGGCCTCCAGTCTGAAAAACAACCCTCCACCACCACCCTCTGTCTTCTACCTTTAAGCCAGTTCTGTATCCAAATGGCTAGTTCTCCCTGTATTCGGTGAGATCTAACTTTGCCAACCGGTCTCCCATGACGAACTTTGTCGAACGCCTTACTGAAGTCTATATAGATCACATCTACCGCTCTGCCCTCATCAATCCTCTTTGTTACTTCAAAAAACTCAATCAAGTTTGTGAGACATGATTTCCCATGCACAAAGCCATGTTGACTATCCCTAATCAGTCCTTGCCTTAAGGATTCCCTCCAACAACTTGCCCACCACCGATGTGTCACTGGACTAGTAATCTGATACTCCAGGTTAATATTTTGGGGACATGGGTTTGAGCACCACTGTATTGTTAGTGAAATTTGAATTCAAGAAAACAAAGCTAGTATCATGTCAACTATATAACTACTATTGGAAAATCATATAATGCATCCAGTTCATTAACGCCCTTTAGGGAGAGACATCTACTATCATTACCTGGTCTAGTCTACACATGACTACAGATCCAAAGCAATGTGACTCAATCCTAACTGCCCACTGGAATGGCCCAGTAAGCTACTCAGTTCCAGGGTAATTAGTGATGAGCAACAAATAATGATCTGGTTATTAATACTCTCATTCTATGGCAAATGGAATGTAATCCTTTATTGCAAGATAAAGATAAAGAAAATGTTGCTGCAATTATATGAAGCTTTGATGTGTCCATTTCCACAGTAGTGTGAAGGTTTTGGTCTCCTTCCTTAAGGAAGTGTATATTTGCATTAGAGAGGATGCAACAAGTGTTCACTAGCTTGATTCCTGGGATGAACAAGTTGTTCTGCTAAGTACAGGTACACAATCGTTTATCTGAAATCTTTGGGGCCAGTTGTTTTTCAGAATTCGTAATTTTTTGGATTTTGGAATATATAACATTTTCAGAAAAATTAAAAAAAACCTAACAGCTGATGCATGTGTGAACAGTACACGCGCTGACACACAATTGACTCCTGCCAGTGCTGGGCCATGATGCCATGTCACATCACATCTGAGTGACGTGGTTTGAGTGGGTGTGGAATTGGGTCATCTGTTCGCACACCAAAATGACACTCCACAGAACAAATTTGGGATTTTGGAGCTTTTCAGATTTCGGACCTGTATTGAATAAATTGAGCCTATATTTTTGAACTTAGAAGAACGAGAACTGATCTAATTAAAACATGTACAATTTTACACAAGCCTTTAGATACTGAAATTGTTTCCCTTTCTTGAGTTTAGAAACCGAGGAAATACGCACAGACTAAGGTATCAGCCATTTAGAACCAAGACGAGGAGAAATTGTATCACTCAGAGCATTCCCCAAAGACTGTGGATGTTCTGTTTTTACATCTACTTAAGTCAGTTTAGAATATTTTTGGACACTAAAGGAATCATGGGATATAGTCATCAAGTCAGAAACTTTTGACACAGATCAGTCATTATCTAACTGAATTAGTATAACTGACCTCTTAATATTGTTAGTAAGATGTTCTCTCGATGATTTGTGTTACAGGAAATGCCGAATAAACCAGTGCACCTTCAAATGAACCAAACGAGAAATAGGATGAACGAAATGGGCTGCTAAAAAGGAAGGGAAGGTGCAACTTCTTTAATGAATTACAATCAACCACTTGCACTTGTAATTGTAACACACAAATTTTAACAAAATTGATCACTAGTTAAGAAGAAATTGCATAGAGAATCAAACTTTGATGTTAATCTGAAATTGTTGTCTTATTTAGAATTTTGTTTCAATGAAACAGGTAGTAAACATGGCTGGAAACTGGAAAACCGTTACACTCTGAATCATTTTCTGGCCCTTGGCTTTGTGATCAAAATTTCGCATATTTTCAACAATTTCAGCCACATTCCTTGATACAGTCGTTATGGACAATCAACAGTGAGTTCATGCAAAAACCTCTGCTTTCTTTATCTTGGGATTTGATTTAATAGCTTTGAAGAAAAACACTGATTCTTCCCCTCACATCTCCAAAGAGAAAAAATTTACGCTGACTCTCTTCCGAACCACCGCCCCACCACCCAGCCCAGGTTAAACTTTCCGGTTCAGTTCTATGAAAACCCCTCCTCATTCCAGTATCAGTCCAAAATGCTCTCTGCCAACACTGCCTGAAGAAACTGAGCTTCAGAAATGCCCAAAACCTTAGGAAACTTGAAATGTTGTACATTGATCTACACTAAACAAGTAAGCACAGGCAGATATCCTTCTAAATGTTGTGTGTAATACTGACTCTCTGGGGTAGAGTAGTGCACTGGAGATCTAATTCCATGATTTTCAGAATGACCCAAAATGTGAAGGTTTAATGAAAATACCAAAAATCCCAAGTTGCCTCAAACTAACCCAGGATAAAAGCAAACTCAACCAGATTTCTTCAGTAACAATAAAACCAAAGTATTGTAACACTCTTAGCTTTAATATGAACAGGAAAAGGATTACCCCATTTGAAACTCATTTGCATAAGGAAAAAGACAGACAAAATACAAATACTGTAAATGGACTGGAGAAAACAATGTCAGGAGTGTATAATTCTGTAGCAGCAGCCTAAATTGCACTAGACTGACTGCTTCCATAATCCTTCCAATTCTTTAGTGTTGTAGTTAACACTGAGATACCAACAATCAGCTGATAGTTCACTGTTAGCTTGGTTGAACCGGAGTCTTATTTCCTTACTATTTTAGAATTATTTAATTCAGTCTCGCCAAATGTAGTTTTTCAACTCTTCCAGCACAAAATGTGGGAGAAAACTTTACTGAGAGGGGGTAAAAAAGGAAATGAGAACAGAAATTGCCAGTGAAACTCAGCAGGTCTGACAGCATGTATGGAAAGAAAGCATAGTTTGTTTAGAGTCCAGTGACCCTTCAAAACCTGCTGAGTTTCTCCTCCAAAAGTGGGCCAGTCAGACCTGCCTGAAAGAATTTCCCCCCTTTTCACAGAACAGAAATAAACCAATAAGAATACAGGAGTGTAGCAGTAAAGTCATTGGACAAGTCAACCAGAACTCCAGTCTAATGGTCTGTGTATAGTGTCAAATTAGAATTCAGTAAAAATCTGGAATAAAAAGCCCAGCTTAATGTAACTATTGTCAATGGTGATAAAAAATAAAATGGTTCACTAATGTCCTTTGCCAAAAAGAAATTTCTCACTCTTGTATCGACTGGCCTACATCGGACATCAAACTCATTACTCTGGAATGGCCTATCAGGGTACTGCAATTAGAGATGGATAATAAACATTCATCTAGACAGTGATGCCCACATCCCATGAATCAACGAAACACAATTGGTCAGTATTGGTCTTGGTGCTGGATGTGACCTCCTCCCACCTTCATCTCAGCTGATTAGCTCACTTTTTGATTTCTTCATTCCTCATAGGATGTCTAAAAAAAAATGTTTATCCAGCATCCCCTTAACTTCATCTCTGCTAATCACCTCAAATATTCTTTGTTGTGGCAGGTTTCCCATTCTTAGCATGCCGAGTAAAGAGGTTTCTTCTAAATTCTTTATTGGATTTATTCATCACGATTTTATACTTCTTGGCCTCTAGTTCTGGTCTCTGATCAAATTGGAAGTATCTTTACATTTATCCTAACAAACACTTCCATAACTTTAAAGACCTGTATCAAAGCAAGTCTTACCCTTCTCCTTTTGAAGTTTATCGCAGATTCATGAGACCACTTGCTCTGTCGAGCCTACACGATTCTTCAGCAAGAACAATTTAACTAGCCCAGCCCTTGCCTCACTCTTTGGTCCTACAACCTTTCCAAGTGCTTACAAGAAAAAACCCTTTGAAGGCCACATTGGAATCTGCCTCCACTATACTCTCAGGGAGTGAATTCCAGACTCAAACTGTTCACTGCACAGCACAAGGGAAAAAATATGCCTTGTGCTGCCTCTGAATCTTATGCCACTTCAAACCTAGAATAGCAACCTTCCAATACTTGATAAGGGAAGGATTCTTCTCAAGTTACAATTGGCTGACCAATGGGCTTTAGATGGAATTGTCTGGAGTGCTTGTTAAGGAAACGTCACTTAAAGTGATAATTATGAAGAAGTGTCAGGGCTTCAAAATCAAGACCAAACCGTGTAGTGGAAAATCATATTAGTATCAAAATGCCTATAAGAAGTGTGGAGTGTACCTCGTCTTATGATGGTACTGCAGGAACTTAGATACATCAATTCTAAACTGTATTGTACAGAGCAAAATAACAAGTGAATAATTTAATGAAATGTACATAGCTACTAAGAGTAGGAGGAGGCTATTCAGCTCTTCAATCCTGCTCTGCCATTCAATACGATCATGGTTGATCCTATCTCAAAACCATATTTTCACTCTCCATATCTCTTGATGCCTTTAATATCTTCAAGAAACTAATTTCTTGAATGTACCAGCCTCCCGATTTGTGATTTCCACAGGTTGACCATCCTGAGTGTCCATCTCCATCCTATTTGTTATTATTTGTTATTCTCAATCCATTCACCAATAAGAACACCACTCTTTGTTCTCGGACCCTTCATGATGTTGAACACCTCAAAACAAATCTGGTCTCAACCATTAGTTTCCCAAGCAAAATTATCTATACAACTCGAGAGAGATTGTTTTGACTGGGCCTGTATTTTCGAGAGTTTAGAACGACGAGAGGGGATTTGATTGAAATGTATAACATTCTAAAAGAGCAGGACAGACTAGGTGCAGGAAATGTTTTCCTTATTCAGGGAGTCTCCAACTAGAAAGGGTGACATAGCGATTAGCACTGTTGCCTCAGTGCCAGGGATTCAGGTTCAATTCCAGCCTTCAGTGACTGTGCAAACAACACACAAACATTCTCAGTGTCTGCGTAGGTTTCCTCTGGGTGCTCTGGTTTCCTCCCATAATCCAAAGATGTGCAGGTTAGGCAGACTGGCCACACTAAATTGCCCATAATGTCCAGAGATGTGTAGGGTGGTTGGATTAGCCATGGGAGATGCAGGGTTACAGGGATGGGATGGAGGAGGTTGAGTCTGAGGTGGGATCCTCCTCAGAGGCGGTGTAGATTTGTTGCACCGAATAGCCTGTTTCTACACTCTGGTAATTCTAGGTCAGTCTGAGGATATGGGGCAGGCCATTTAGGATGGAGATGGACACTCAGGATAGTCAACCTGTGGAAATCACAAATCGGGAGGCTGGTACATTCAAGAAATTAGTTTCTTGAAGATATTAAAGGCATCAAGAGATATGGAGAGTGAAAATATGGTTTTGAGATAGGATCAACCATGATCGTATTGAATGGCAGAGCAGGATTGAAGAGCTGAATAGCCTCCTCCTACTCTTAGTAGCTATGTACATTTCATTAAATTATTCACTTGTTATTTTGCTCTGTACAATACAGTTTAGAATTGATGTATCTAAGTTCCTGCAGTACCAGCATAAGACGAGGTACACTCCACACTTCTCATATGCATTTTGATACTAATATGATTTTCCACTACACGGTTTGGTCTTGATTTTGAAGCCCTGACACTTCTTCATAATTATCACTTTAAGTGACGTTTCCTTAACAAGCACTCCAGACAATTCCATCTAAAGCCCATTGGTCAGCCAATTGTAACTTGAGAAGAATCCTTCCCTTATCAAGTATTGGAAGGTTGCTATTCTAGCTCAGCAATTCTAATCGTTTTGAGCTCTGGCACAATGCCCCCCTTCCCCCCCCCCCCCCCCCGCGGTTAATGATTAATAAAGATGTGACCATGGAATATGACATAGTTCCCACTTTCATACCAGTGTTCTCCTCAAAAATGGTTGTTTTGCCCAGCATCTCTTCAAATTAACTCTGATTAACTCTATCCCCCATATTAAAGAAGGAGACATTTCTTTAACGACCCCCAGCCTTTGCTTTACTTTTTAGTCCTACAACCTTTCCAAGTGTTACAAAAAAAAACTTTGGAGGCCATGTTGGAATTTGCCTCCACTATACTCTCAGGAAGTGAATTCCAGATTCAAACTGTTCACTGCACAGCACAAGGAAAAAATATGCCTTGTGCTGTCTTCGAATCTTTTTCCAATTAAAATTGGCATTTTACCAGAATAGCCCGAACAGCACCAGAACAGCTCAAGAGCTTAACACATTGTACAGCTAATGTTTAAAGGTATTGCCTTGAATTAAAATTTTTTGTTTGTTACCAAAAAAACATCTTAAAACTATTTATATGGTTGTAGTATTCTTGCTGAAGAATAAATTTCAAGGGAATAGCAGAGTCACAAAGAAAAGATCAGCCATGTTATTATTGAATAGCAGAGCAGGCTCAAAGGGCCAGTTTCTTATGTTTAATCATTCAGGACAACACCAAATGGAGAACATCTTGTACGAGTGAGTGAGAGGTCAGCGGAGTTGGCTGGACAGCTGGCATGTGATGCAGAGTCCTGCACAAGTTGAGGTTACCATGATAGACTCTTCTTCTCACCTTTGCCTGAGGTGTGGTGACCCCCACATTAAATCACCACCAGTCATTGTTCTCTAATGAGAAAGGACAACTATGGTGACTTTACTTTTAAACAATCCATATTCCACAGCATCAGCTGAAAGCAGACATAGTAACGGTGACCAAATTCAAAGCCATACATATTATGTAAACTTGGATGTGCTGAGAAAAATCTAGGCAGAACCTCCTGTCTGATGCATTATATTTTAAAAGATATCCCACCACCATTTCATTGCCTGAAGAAATCCAAACAAAAATCAAATTGGACAATTATTTCTCTCCATAGATGTTGCCAGACCTTTCTGTATTTATTAGAGGTCTACTGAACTTGTGTTGCATTTTCTGATTTGGGGTTGCTAGGGCCTTGATGCATCAATGAACACAGAAAATAGGTGAATTACACCCTTCAGACAATGGAGCCCAATCCGCCATTCAACATGATCATAGAGGATCAGCTATCTCAATGCCATACACCAATGCTGCACTACACTCCTAGACACCATTACCTCCTGGAAATATATTTTTCTTGAATATATTGAGTGACTTTCCCCACAGCCTTCTGTGGTAGAGAATTCCAATGTTCTGGAGAAATTTTTCAACTAAGTTCAAGATGGCTTATCACCTATGTTAAATCTATGACTCCTTGCTCTGAACCTCCCAGCCAGGGGAAATATCACCCCTGTCAGAATTTGTTGTGCTTCAGTAAGATTCCCTCATTCTCTCAAACGTGAACACAGGCCCAGACAACCCAATTTCTTCTCACATGACAAACCGGTCATCCCAGGAATCAGTTTGGTAAACTTTAGTTGTTTCATCTGTGTGGGGTGTCACCAAGGCCCTGTACAGCTACAGTAAGGCTTCTTTGTACACAAACCCTCATACAATAAAGGCTAAAATATCATTCATCTTCTGAACTTGTTTCGGTACTAAAGCATTTGCTTTCAATGACAAGTAGTGTACGATGACAATCAAGCCCCTTTGTGCACTATTTAAATAATACTCTGCCATTCTAATGTTCCAACCAAAGTGACTTTATCACACTTATCCATGATATACTGTATCTGCTGTAAATTTACACTTAATCAACTTGTCTAAATCTTGCAAAGCTGTGTTACATCTCCACATGACTTTCACTTAGTTTTGTATTGTCAGCAAACTTGGAAATATTACATTTGTTTTCATCATTCATATAATTGAAGCAGATTGTGAACAGCTCGGGCCCGAGCATAGCTCCCACAGCTATTCCCCGCACCCCCCCCCCTTTCCTCTGGAAAAATAAATAATTTCTTCCTACTGTTTCCTGTCTACAAATAAATTCAGAGTCCATGCCAGTATATTACTACCACGTGCTTAGGTTTTGTACAATAACCTTTAATGTGGGACTTTATCAAAATATTTTCTGAAAAATCAAATATATCGCATCCATTGGTTCTCCCTCATCTAATCTGCTAGCTACTTACTCAAAAAATCTCCAGCTGGTTTGTCAACATTATTACACAAACAAGGGTTTGTGAAAAGGAAATAATGTACTTTTAAAGTGTCCTATTACTACATCTTTTATGATAGACTTTATTTTTACTCTGACTACTGACCTTAGGTCATCTCGTCGTTAATTACCAGTATTCTCCCTAATATTTCTTTTTAAACAGTACCAATTCCACACTTCAATTTGCTAAAATTGTTCCAGAATCTATAGCTGATCACATATAAAACTCTGTATGTTTTATCCATTATAGCTTGTGGTAATTCTCACCAAGTAAAGACTTTGCCAGAGGTATTATCCACTCCAGTTGGATTAACCATCTTTTTAACCTTAATTTCTCATCAGACATTAAGTGTCTTTTGACTACTTGGCAAAGTTCTACTGCAATTAATTATTAGGTTTTGTTTATTGTTAAGCTAAGCATTTTTAGAAAATCTCCTTCTGATATTGTTCAATGTTCATTAATCAAAATAATATTAAAACAGAATTATGATAATTCACAATTTACAAAATTTAGCCATCAAACAATATTCTGGTTACCCCTCTATAACTTAGTTTTAGAAGATTATTTTTCCTCTATCAACTGGATTGTGTGGGGCAAATCTAAACTATGACTATTTCAGTCTCCCAGCACATCAAGAAAACGTGTTTCTTGCTATATTGTTCCATTTGTAAACTGTCAAACTGAAAGAGACTAATGTTGCAGCAATAAAACTACTCTAAATAGGTGTAATTTCCTAAATGCCCCCATTTAATACAATTTAAATGCCTGTTCTACCATACTATAGATAAAATATTTCAATGTTTGTATATCTTTAAGTAAGCAATTGTTTCTGTCTCAAAATATAGGTCACATGTTGGGAGTTTTCAGCATGGTACACCTGAACACAAGGAAAGTGCAACTGATGGACAGAAGAAAATTAAAAGAAATCACAAAGTGACTTTTTTGAAATATCCACAGCGCAAAATACACAAGAAAGTCAAACATCATGGAAGCAGTGAGCCCATTTACGTTGATACCACGAATAAAGACATAAGCAACACATATGAGAACTTGCCTATTGCACCACCACTACCTGAACATGCATTCTGGAAACATTCAAGTACTTCAGAGCGATCTGTGACTGGCCATCACTCTTTACCATATCTGATAGATCCAGTGAAAGATTCAGGTAACACAGGACTTACATCTTCAAAAACAAATAACATGAAGGAATACTCAGAACGACTTGAAATCTTGCATGCAAGTGAATATTTGGGCCAAATGTCAAAAAGTGAACAAGCTACAACAGAAACATCCTCTCCCATAATGATTAACATCAACTCCTATTCTAATCATAGCCATCTATCACCCAGTCAAGACAATGACATACAAACAAGAGGCAATTTGGTTGGGTTGACTGTTAATCAGACTGATTGCACATATGGATTCAGCTCGATTGCACCATCACTCGCATATGCTGATAACATTGTGAACAGGACTCCTACTTCGCCAATTCAAATGCTGCACTTAGATGCTGATAATATAGAAGGTACCTCCAGCTTACCCAAACAATCCCCATGCACCCAAGTCAGCAATCAACCAGATGTATTTATTTATTCCATCCAATCAGAGAACGCTCGTGATGATAATGTGTTGGGTATGGTTCGATCTTCTAACCAAATACGGCCATCTCATAATGATGTCTCACACATATCTGGACATTTTGTTCAATCATTACCCTCTCAAGCCACTGATAAAACTCAAGGTATGGCATGGCTTCCCATTTGGTCACAGGTTACATATGGAGAACAGCGTACAGCCCAAGGTGAGGATACTCACTCACACAATGGGGGTGATCGTGAAAAGCCAATAAAAACACCTAGAACCAAAATTTTCCATCCCACTGATTCAAAGGGAGAAGTTTCTCTTCAATCAGGGTCAGTTCATCACAGAAATAATAGACACAAAAGAGACAGAAAAGCTAAATCTGTTAGCCAACAAGAATCTTGTCTGTATTTACCTAAACCTTGCCTCAAAGAAACTATCAAAGATTCCTACTGTTTCAGTACTTCATCCAAACTGGACAGTAACAAGCCAAATATATTAACTTCACCCATACAAAGACCAGACGTTTCAGCTGATAATGAACAATCACTACATTATTTTCCTGCCCAATTCCCATATACCAATCTTAAAGGATACACAGGACAAGAAAACATCTCTTTCTTAAAAAGCAACGCTCAACATCAGAAGTCAACAAAAATACCAGTAACTCACATTTTCCATGCCCATGACAATAGACCCGGTTCTTACAATGAACCACTATCAGTTAACCAGAGAGCAGACAGATACAGAATTAGAAGATCAAGATCAATTAGCCCACAAAAGTCACACTACTATTCTCTTCTATCAAATTCAAATGCACACATTATGTACCCTTACGGTTATAGTGAAGCATTGACACATGATCATGACAAAGATGCAATAAATAACCAAGTTGCTGACAATGTACAGCATGAATCCAAGTTTCCCATTAAACCATTATCCATCAATGTTGTTGATGGTCAATGGATATCTAATCCTTTCACCTCTATTAAACATAATGTACAAAGTACTTCTAATTCTTCTTTTGGATCAGTGATCTGTGGTATTGATAATAAGCAAGATTCATGTGAACGCATGTCTAGTTCTTCCATTCTGTCATCAACTACTCACAATAATAGTAGTGCACACCAAATATTCAATTCTTCCTACAATTCTCCATTTCCCGTTGATGTTAATACTAGGAATGCATTTGATTTTTCTACCTATTCATTATATCCCTTTTTGACCAACAGTATGAACTGCAAGTCACAGGTTCATTTCAAGTCCACTGGCATTAATAATACATCCAACAATTCATTATGTGGCCAACACAGGTGGACAGAGCAGGCAGCTTCTTCACAAACAAAGTCACTGTCCTCTCATGTCAATGACACAACACGTGCAACTTCTCCCACAAAGTCACTGTCCTCTCATGTCAATGACAGAACACGTGCAACTTCTCCCACAAAGTCACTGTCCTCTCATGTCAATGACACAACACGTGCAACTTCTCCCACAAAGTCACTGTCCTCTCATGTCAATGACACAACACGTGCAACTTCTCCCACAAAGTCACTGTCCTCTCATGTCAATGACAGAACACATGCATCTTCTCCCACAAAGTCACTGTCCTCTCATGTCAATGACAGAACACATGCATCTTCTCCCACAAAGACACTGTCTCATCATGCTAATACCAAAGCATGTGTAGGTTATGCACGAGATGTGTCTAATTTCAGAAAACTAGTTACTCCTGCTGATATTAATACACAAACTAGATCATATTCTTCCAACCAGTCACTCCCACTGCACAACAGTGACAATGAAAAAAGTGCATTTCATGTTTCTGTCAGATCATTGCCCATTCATGTTGGTGACAAAAGTCACAATGCTTCCTTTAGTTCATATCTCAACAATGTTGGTGATAATGTCCATGAATCTATCATTCAAAGTAATATACAACACATACATACATCTTCCCCTCAGTCATCAACTGACATTGATAACTCTCACCACACCCTGCATACATCCAGACCTTCAATCTCTTCGAATTTTGACAGTTATGTAGAGAATGTAAGCACTTATTCACCTGATCATGTGCTTGATAATATAAAAACAGTATCCCACCCTTCCACCAATACAGAACCCATCCTTGTCAACACTAACAAAGAACATATATATAATTTTTCTGATAAAACACCATCAACAAAAGTGGATGATGAATTACAAGATACATCCAAATTGCTCATGAAAACCTCAGCCACACACATTGAAGGTAATGTGATAGAGAACACTCATTCTTTCAATCAGTCATTGCATTTGCAAGTTGATGGTGAGACACAAGATATGTTGCATCCACCTAGCCAATCACCAACATCTCAGATTGATAGTTATAAACAAAGTGCATCTAATTCTGTCACCTATTCATTCACTCCTAACATTGATAATCAACTTCCTAAAGTTCAATCTACTCAGATTGATAGCATGGCACAAAATATATCTAACATGTCCATCCAATCATTGGCTATCCGTGCAGATGATACTGGACAAGCTATTACTCATTCTCTGCCCCAAAAATCATCTACTAACATTGGTGAAAATGGTCTTGGTGGATTACAAACATTTAGATCATTCAATTCTTCAGTTCAATCTCATTCCATTCCTGACAATGAACAAAATATTCCCAGTTCTTCCACTCATACATTATCCACCTGTGTCAAATCTAATGCAGCACACAAATCCAGATCTTCCTCCAAATCACTGTCAGTTTATGGTCATGATGAATGTATAACTTGTACAGCATCAACACTGCCTACAGCTGTGATGCATAATGCACAAGGTATGCATTCACCTAGTAGACCATTGTTGATTCCTGTTCAGAACAAAATATCTCCCATTCATCCACTGCAAACTTCTGTAAACCAGAGTGGACGAAGTGCATCTCATCCATCATGCAAAGTGTCAACTCCTCATATTGTTAAAAATGTACAAGATGCATCGGCTTCTTTCACTCAAGTTTCGACCTGTGATGATAATGGGAGAGATGCTGTTTCACTAACATCACTGCCCACACAGAACACAAAAGATGTCACTCTTTCCTCAACCCAATCATTCCCCAATAGCAGTGAAAACAGACAACGCATACTACATGAAGTCAGCCCCCCTGTCAATTCACTATCAGCTCACAATGGCTGCACCGCAGCTTATTCTATCTGTGCACCATCCACTTTTTCAAATAATACTTTATCCAAGGCCCCCACAAAATCACCTTCAACCTCCACTGCCCAACAAGTTGCATCCAGTTCACCCAAGCAATCACAATACACAGATCCTAGAAAGGTCTCCATTCATTCTACCTCCACATCAATATTAACCCCTATCGATTATAATATTCATGACACATACAATTCTTCCATGCAATCAACCAATGATGACCCAAATGCACAAAGTCAGTCAAGTCCTTCTACCTTATCACTACCCTCTTTTACTGACAATTTGCAGTGTTTGCCTTCTGCAGTCAATCAAATATTAGGGACTCCTGATCACATTCAAGATATATCTACATCTTTCACTCCATCCACCTGTGGAGATAATAAACAAACTGCTTGTTTGACCAGTAAATCACATCTCAATCCTGGTAACACCAACAATGATGAGGATAAGCAAGATACATTATGTAAATGGAGACATTCTATTCATTCATCCTCACCCCATGCTTTAGATGATGCAGGAACTGTATCAAGTTCTTCTGTTGGTTCACTCTGGTCTAAAACAGAGAATGAGAGAAGTGCAACTAGCCCTTCCATCAATACACCCTCTGGCTTTGCCCTTCATACTGAAAAATGTGTCTCTGATTCCACCTCTTTACAATCCAAAATGGAAGAACCTCAGCAAACTATCTTCTATACTTGCAATCAGTCATCAACCAACTTTGTCAGAGATAACATATTGCATTCACACAAGTCTTGCCCCAAGTCACCATTCACATTTATCAGTGACGATCAGCAAATTCCATCAATGTCAGCCAGCCAATCAGCATCTGCACACTTGGCAAGTAATGCACAAGCATCTTCCTCTTCCATCAGACCACTGCTCAATCCTGAGAGAAAAGATGTACACATTGTATCACATTCATCCACCAGTCAACATGCTTTCAAGCCTTACATTCACTCACCATCCTCTCAGGCTCTCCTTGACAATACATTAGACGCAAAAACATCTCAGTTCAAATCACTGTCTGCTGATGTTAATGATCAAACTGTTTTTTGTTCCTCTGCCCAATCACTATCAGCCTACACTAACAGCAAAACACAAGATGCAGCAAATTATCCCCAATCACGATCCACCAATGTTGATAATAACTTGCAAAGCTTTTCTACTCCTTCCTCTGAATTACTGCACAAACATAAAAATAGAACAGCTAATATTTCAAGCACCCAATCTCAAAGTACTCCTATCAGTAACAAATCACAAACTATTTCCCATAAACACTCCCATTCCAAGTCCTACCCAGTGAGCAATCATTTACATGGTGGTTGCTCTTCATCCACCCACTCAACATCCAACCCAGTTACCAATCGTTTGCACGGCGGTTGCTCTTCATGCACTCATTGCACGGCCAACTCCAATAACAGTGATTTATATGACAACAGGTCTTCATCCATCCCTTCCAGGTCCAGTCCTGCTGATAACAATTTACACAGTAATTTCAATCCATGCACCAGTTCCAAATCCAGTCCTGATGGTAACAATCTGCACAGCAGTTTGCATTCACCCAGCCACTCCAAGTCAAGTCCCATTTATCATAATCTGCATAGTGATTTTAATATGTCCACCCATTCCAAGTCCAGTCCTGCTCATGATAGTCTCCACAATGATTCCATTTCATCCACCCACTCCAAGTGCAGCCCAAATAATTATAATAATTTATACAGTGGCTCAAGTTTGTCCAACCATTCCAAGTTCAGTCCTATTAGTCATAATCCACATGATGGTACCTATTCACCTACCCGATCTCAGTCCAGTCCCTTTTGTAATAATCGACAAGCTTATTCCAATTCACCCATCCAGTCCTGGTCTAGTTCTGTTAGTAATAATTTCCAAGGTGGGTTCTATTCACCCACTGAGCCCTGGTTAAATACTAACCTAGTTAGTAATAATCCAAGAGATATTTCTTGTTCCTACACTCCCACTCAGTCAAGATCCAGTGGTAATAACTCGCAAATTACTCCTTGTCCATCCACTGATGTTGACCACAGATCAGATATGTTACATGCATTCAGATCTTCTAAACATTCACAATCACCCCATGCTTTTTATAGTGTGATACCGACATCCAGTTTTCCTGCCTATTCATCAGTCAGCCCAGTCAGTGATAATTCAGTACATGTACGCAGGGTTACCTCTAAATCACCAATTTATGTTGACAATGGCCAAAACATTACACCTAGTTGCACTCAATTATTATCTACTCATGTGCCAGCTAAAGTACCAGATGTTTCTTTTCTCTCGACCCAATCGACACATACCCATACTGAAGAAATTGCACAAACTAGTACAGAATCTTCCAAGTTTTCCCAGGTTCATCAAGAAGTTCAGGGTGTACACCATGCTTACAGGCAAGCACACAGCGCCAGTGCCGAAATAAAGCAAGATGAATCAGACTCTTCCAATCAGGTAGAATCCCCTCACAGTAAAGCTGAGTCACAAGTTTCTTGGTCTTCATTAGCATCATTCTGGAACAGGTATTGTAAGGATTCTGTACCTAATTATTCATCACCTGCACCTAGTTCTTCTATATTTCCTTCATCCACCAGCCCTGATGATTCATCAGGTGCATGGAGTTCCTCTACCCAGTCATTGTGGGCTATGACCAATGATTTATCAAGTACACCCAGTTCTCTGATCCAGTCATCATCACCCAAGAGTGATGACAGTACTTCATTTACATCTGGATACACAATTACTTCATTGTATGATGAATGAGATGATGACATTTTTAACTGCAAGCTTACTTAGTTTGAAGAAGTGCATGTGTCAGAGGACATCAGAGACATCAAAACAGAAGATTAAGTGGACTTCCACCTATGATCATCACAATATTAACTTTTGCTGATTTCTGCAATCCAGGAATTAAAATGGATTTCTTGCGATCTTATTCTCTCTCAAATATACAAGTTTAGAAATGTTCAAGAAAGGCATACTGCGTAGTTTGTTACAAGTTTTAAAACTATACTATGTAGCTTTGTGATTTAACTTTGTTAATTATTTTCTTGCCAGTTTGTCGCTAATGAAACTCTTATGTTTCGATTCTAGAGCAGGACTGGCAGTTGTGCTGGTACAAACTTGGTACAGTCTCAGAACCAGCCATCAATCTGAAACATTTATTATCTGTAAACTTGAAAGAAATGGAAAGCAAACAAAAGCAAAGAAAGATAGGTGCTAAAATAAAAGGAGAGCACTGGAAAACCTCAGCAGGTTTGGTAGTATCTTTGGAGAGAGATTCAGAGTTAGTGTCTTAAGTATACTTATCATATCGGATTTGAAACTTGGATTATTTCTCTCTCCACAGATGCTGTCAGACCTGTTGTTGTGGTTCTCCAACATTGTCTTCATTACTGAAAAATAAATTTGGTTTATTGCTCCAGACTTGTGATAAAGCAAGAAGTTTGGCCTTCTGAACATAATTTGTAACATGTTTTGACTTCCACAAAGCTACAAAGCAGACTTTTTTGCAAGGCACTGAATATTTTGGTAATTTCCGGCCCAACTTATGATGGTATAGATGCTTCAGGAGAAGAAAAACTGTACGTTGAAATACTGTTCCAAAATGCTGCTGCTAGAATCATTCTCTAATTGCAGAATGCGGCTTCCAGTATATACAAACATTCCAAGTCTTAAATAATCATGCTGTTTTTCACAAATAACACTTATAAGTATCTCATCTATCCATTTATCATTCTGTTTGGTTAATGATGATGTCCAAGGTATGTGTAAGTCTTCCCCCAAATCTGCATTGGACATAGTGTAAAGTTAATATAACTCTTTTAAAAGAAAGATTTCAAGATCCAAGATTTCGATCTTGGAATTCCTTTGCTTCTATGCTTTGAGAAGGAGAATGATGAGAACAAGGAGGGAAGCCTCAACTCAGCCAGAGCATCTACAAAGGGTTAAATGTATGGCTTTCTCTTACAGTACCAATAATAAAAAAAAACGAACTGCATAACAAATGTAACTTTTTAAAAAGGAACCGATTTCCAGTTATTTTCTTTTACCTTTTATCCATATTCTCGTACATCAAGAGGCTTATTCATAAGATCAAAAAATCTCAAACTATTTACACAATGTAAAAACTGAGGTTTTTAATCACTGCATATGTTGAGTTTTTAAAATGAACACCAATTGTGACAATCTAGAATGTATATTACATGAAAAGGACCAAGTGTCTCTTAGTTTTAAAAAAAAGTTTTTGTTATTGAACAAACTTCATTTTTGTTTAGCAGTTTAAATAATTGTGTCATCTGTAAAATAAAATGTGGGTTTAGGTCTGGAACAGTCACCTTTCTGTACACACTGTAAAGTTCTTTCAGCAAAGTGAAGCTAAAAATTGCCAAATGCCAATCAGTTCAAGCTTCAAGTTCAACTTCAAACTAAACATTCATAGATTATAAATAACTTACACTTTTATGTGGATATATTTCTCGCTCAACAAATTTAACATTATCAGATGACTAATCATTATCAGATGACTAATCATTCCCTCTACTCCCAGTGGTGTGGTACATCACTGACAGCCATTACAAACATAGGTTTCACAGGATGGCAGAGAGAGCAGAAAACCAAGGTACATGTAAATGTAGCCCTAATTGTAATAGCTGGAAAGATTTGGACAACAGTTTACAATGCTGAGCTGCGTTTGCCCCTGGTGCTGCCCAGTGAGGTACGCAGACGAGGGTCCCTTGCTTTGTAATGCTCGTTGAAGTCAAGCCTGAAGTTAAGGAAACGGAGACTTTCATCAGAACTTTTTGTCAACAGTACCAGGAATTGCTGAACAATGTCCTAAGGGAAAGAAAGGAAGATTAGTGAAACAAAAATTGGACATTATTGCAATATGCTACTCTGAAGCTCATGAAGGTGTAGTTTAACTTAATAAGCATGGAAAAGGTATATACTAAGCAAAAACAGGGAAAATTGTCCTTCATCTTTTAGGTTAGCAGCTAAACAAGATTTAGTAAAAGACCACAGATTTGCCCACAGCTTTGATATCAGAGTTAAGGAGATCTCACTTGAACAGTCATACAAATGCATCCAAGCCAGTGACCTGGATGGCTTAGCTAATAAATACATTAACTAAATGAAACTCAAAAACAAAGATGTACATGAACTGGCTAGATACAAAATATGCTGATTTTGGGTAGAACAAATTTAAGTAGGGCAGAATTTTGCACAAATGGGTGATCACCAGCCCCACAGGATGAGTATTCCAGGTGAAACTAAAATGCATTAGAGAAAGTTGAAATGGAAATATTGTTCCCATGCTTCTGCTCAAGAGGAAGCTAATTATTTTTTCACATAAATGTAACAGATTGCAAGGCCTGAAAACTAGCAATCAGTTGACAAAATTACCTCAGAACTAAAATCAAACTGTAGGTGCTGAAGTAGATAATTCAGCCCATTGATCCCACTCTGCCATTCAATGAGATTAAGGCTGATTTTGATAATCCTCGACTTCACCTTCTTGCCGTACCCCTGTAACACTTTATTCCCTTTATGATTAGGAACCTGGCTATCACAACATTGAATATACTTAACGACCCAGCCTTGACAGCTCTCTGTCGTAAAGAATGCCACAGATTCACCAGCCTCAGAAAAATTTCCTCACCTGTATCTTGAATAGGTAACTCCTTACTCAGAAGATGCACACTGGTTCTACACTCTTCCACTGTGGAAACAACCTCTCCACGTTTGCTCTAGCAAAGGTCCATAATAATGTCATTTGTTTCAATTAGATCTCCTCTCATTCCTCTAAATGACAAATTAGTACAAGTTCCACTTGTTCAATCTCTCCCTATTCAAAAATCCATCCATATCCAGTAAAAAAGTTCTATTTTTTATACTCCATTCCCTGTGAAATAAAAGCCAACATTCCACTTGTCTTGTCTATTACCCAGTGAACTTGTGCTTGCCATTTGCAATTCATGTGCAAAGACTTCCAAATCCCCATGCTGCAGCTTTTCCTCGTCAAATAACATTCATTCCATCTATTTTGCCTGCCAAAGTGCATGACCTCACATTTTTCTATATTATACTCCAAGTTATTGCCCAATCATTTAACCTGCCAATTTTCTTTTATAACATTCTTTTGTTTTGTCCTCACTATTTGCCACCACACCTATTTTTGAATCATCTGCAAACTCGGTGTTGGTACATTCACTTCTCTTAGTCATTAAAACATATATCGTAAGTAATTGTAGTCACAACACTGATGCTTGTAACACTCCATTAGTTACAGCTTGCCATCACAACTTCCTGTCTCCTATCAGGTAACCAATCTTCTACTCATGCTAATACACAACCTCCAACACCATAGGCTTTTATATTATTAAGAAACTTCATTTTCAGTACCTTATTGATTGCCTTTTGGAAAATGAAACACATTACCTCCATTAGTTCCCCTTTATCTACTCTGCTTGCTACATTCTCAAGGAACAGCTATAAAATTGGTCAGGCATAAATGTCCCCTTCAGGTGAAGCCATGCTGACTTTGCTTGATTATATCAGGTTTCTAAATGCTCTGTTACTGTATCCTGTATAATAGATACCAACATTTTCCCCATTGACAGAGGTTAAGCTAACTGGCCTATAATTACCTGTATTTTTGTCTCCCATCCTTTTTGAACATAGGTGTTTGATTGGCAATTTTTGAATGCTCTGATTCTTGGATTATTAGAACTGCTTCAACTATGGTTACAGCTACTTCTTTTAAAATCCTCGGACCATTAGGTGCAAGGGGACTTTTGACCATATTCAGTCCATTACTTTCTCTCAAGCGATTGTTACTTGTTTATTTCCTCCTCTTCATCCCCTTGATTATTTACTATTTTTGAAATGCTATTTGTACCCTCTACTGTGAAAACTGAAGCAAAGTATTTGTTTAATTCCTGGTACCCCAGTATAATTTCTCCAGCCTGCACCAACTGTTGCCTCTCTCCTTAAATATTTAAAGCAGCTCTTACTGTCTGGATTTATGTTAATTGCTAGTTCCCTTCAATTTGCTTTCTTTTTTTTCTGATAATTAATTTACTTTGTATTGACTATATAGTACGTTCAATTAAAGAGCCATTAATTTTGCCCTTCTACCTATTGTTCTGTCTTTGCTCTCATCTTTTATTTTCATGGTTGTATGCTGTTCTTTCCTGTTCCACACTCTGAATCATCATCAAAACATTGCCCTACAATGTTGCCTTATCCTTGTGCTTTGCAAACCTGTCGCACCTCCCCCCACTCCCGCCCCCCAACCTCAGACCCTCCCTCCCTCTCTAATTTGTCTCCACCAGATTATTCACTGAAACCAAATATTCTGCAATTCAGATTTGAATGACATACCTGGTAGAAATGGGAACACACACGTATCTGGGAACACATTTTTGGAATTAACTGTTGAAATTCATGAATTCTTTTATTTTCTGCCTCTTCTTCAGCTGTTGTTGTTCCCCAGTTACCCTAAATGAAGAGGGAAAAAAAAAATCCACTGACATCACTAATCCGACTTGTGTCATGGCAAAAGAACTTCAACATCCTCTAATCCCGTAATGGCAGTCCTTGGAGCAATCTCCAGTTCCTTGGCCCCAAGCCCTGAAGCAATAATATATTTTCCTTGGCCACCTCAACTTCTCAGAGTTGGATCGACAACCTGTGCAGATATTATGACACCTAAAACAGGACTTCAAAGAGCTTCAGGGAGAAGACTGGCAGACGACAGGTGAGGGCAGGAGCACATTGGCTGCGTTCTTGACTAGTAGCTCTTGGAGGGGAGGTCTTCACGCTCAAATTGACAGGTGCCTTCACATCAGGTAATTAATTTTCCAATGCACAGAAAATCTGGTTGGGTCTTGCATAAGTGGCTTAAAGTGGGGCACCCAACTAGCTGTCTACTGGATGGGTCCACTACCTTGCCACAGAAGTCTGGCACCAGATTCAAATTGTTCAAGAATTAGGGGAGATTTTGAAATGGCACTTGATATTCCTATAAGTGAAATAGCCTTCATGTATCACTGGTGGATCGGACGACCAGTTGGTAGAACACTTGTCTCCGACTCAGAAGGCAGTGAGCTCCAATCAAGAAAATTGACCACAAAACCCAGACTAACACTCCTAGAACAGTACTGAGGCACTGTTCTAATGTTGAACTTGCTATCTTTCAGGTGAGAATGAATTCAAGGCCCTGTGATTTGTCAGGTGGCTGTAAGTAGACTCCAAAGTACAACGTGAAGAATAACTGGAGAGTTTCCCACTGTTACAATCAGTATTTATGCCGTAACATTATTAATATAATTATTTGGCTTAAAAAAAACACTGCTGTTGATAGGATCTGGTTGTATCCAAATTACCTGCCACGTTTGTCTAGATTACAATAGTCACTAAATTTAAAATTTCTCAGTAGTTATCAAGTACTTTTGGATATTTTGAAATCAAAGGTATAATATTTCAATCTATTTATGGATTATATCTTACCCACACGATTAGGAGTGTATTAATGCCTTTCACTACACAGCTAAATATTTACAGACCCCCCCCCCCCCCCCCCACCGGCGGTTCTGTGGGACACAAAAAGCCCTTCAACAATGTGCACATCCATACCTCTGCCTGCCGTTGCTTCTTGATGTCTGCATAACGAAGCCGGAGATGCAATTCTTCCAGAGCTGAGCGGTACATGGAATCCTGAGCACTTTGAAACTCCAGGATTCGATCGAACAGAGCTCGAAGTTGTGTCAACAGTTCCTTGAATGGACATAGATTTCAGAAAGTGTTGAAATTTTCTCAGTTAACAAAGTATTTCAAACTCCTTGCCATTCAGATTAGCAGACTCTCCATAGACACTAAATTCTAAAGCATGAACCTTCGCATTAAAGGTTACTGCTTTCCCTTCCTCCTCACTTACTTGCACTGACTACTCACTCTCAGACTGAACACCTCCACCTATATCAATAACTAAGCAAATTCTTTGGAAAATCAACAAAAAGTTGTCAAACGTTAAACTAATGAGTAGGTGAGGAGCAGAGGGATACAGATCCTTAGGAATTGGGTGATAAGCTTAGACAGTGGATTTGGATCAGCTCAGGCTTGGAGGGCCGAAGGACCTGTTCCTGGGGTATAAATTTTCTTTGTTCTTGTTCTTTGTTCTAACCATTTAGTTTCTGAATATGAACATAGCATATGGGACTTTACAAGGAAAATCTTGATATGAGTTAACTCTCATTCAGGATAAAGTGAACTTTAAGAAAATAAGTTTCAGTCACAGACCTCTGTGGCCAGTGATGTATTTCGTTTAAGTTTACTATCCCAGTTACAACCTTGTTGACACACCTTTCACTCACTGTTGGAGAAATTGAGCCCAATGGATCAAAGATCACAAATGAAGTTCACTGTGAAATTGACAAGCAGTTTAATTAAACAAAGCAATATTGTGGAAGAGAAATTGACCAGGCTGACACAGAACAGATTCTCTGCACAAATGGTCAGAATGCTCTTCCCAGAACAGAAGGTGCAGGCATGCTTTATAGGGGTACAACACAAAGCTGATAACTGTAAAGCAGTTACAGTACAATGGTGAAAATAGTGAAGAAGTTAAAACAAGAATAAACTGAATGGAAATTAATCAAGCGTCTGGCAGTAGCAATTTATTTGTAACTGACAGGAGATTCCAGCTATCTCAGTGAGTGGGAAAGAACGTCTTCTAGAGGATTCTTGATTCTATTTTCCACCCACGCACATATGTGTACATATCCCTTCTCCTAGTGTTCAGGTGTGTCCATCGTGTTCCTCTTGCGAGTGAAGTCTTCTGGGGTCCCTTCGTTTGCCTCTTTGTTTATGTGGTATCGGTTTCAATGGGAAATGCCCTGCCCTTAGGGGGTTGGGACTGCAGTGCTAATCTGGGTGGGAGCTGATCGTGAAAGCTGTTTTAGGAAGTGTATTCTCTGGTCTGGGGGTAGGTTAGTCATGTCTGGTTTCTAGGTTAGTCTGTTTGGCCAAGGCTGGCGCATTTTGGGTAAGTTTCTGTATGTTGGCAGGCTTGATCTCTGTTTTGCAGGCCAGCTTCTGTGTTTTTTGGGTGGCCATACTGTGGCTGAGCAGGGTGGCAGACCTTTTTCCCCCACACTCTCTCTCTGCATCAAATTGTTTTTGTGTCCCTTTTGTCTGATTCAGTGCTCTGCTATTTAACTACTTTTATATTGAGTTGCAACTTACTCAACTATTCAACCATTCCAGATGTGAAATACAGGACAGTATGACTGAATGTTTCAGTTTGTATTCTTAGGTTCGCGTACTACATCGCAAACCTGCCTGGACTGAATTTTTCATTTTTATCTAGCGACCTGAGATTTCAATGAGATTCTCTACCAGTTTGATCAACTGAATGGATTGCAAGGGCATTGTAGAGGGCATTTAGGAGTTAGACACATTGCTGTGGCCAAACTCTATAAGCAGAACTGATAACTGGATTTTTTTCACAACCATTCAAATCTTTTATTCCAGAGTTACCAGTTAATTGAATTCAAATGCTCCAGCTGTTATATCTCCAAAGCGTCAGTCCAGGCCTCTGGATTACAAATTCAGATAAATATTACCAGAATTCTGCAGTTTTCACGCTGCAGCAACTTGCCCAAGTTCATGTGACAGCATCTTCCACACTGCTCTGAGCTCTACCAGCTCAAGGGCAGCAGATACACTGGAATACCAATGCCTGCAATTTCTCGAAGCATAATACTTTTTGAAGTTGGCACTATAATTGCCATTTCTTTACTGCTGCTGGGTCAAAATCCTGGAACTCCTTCCCCAAAGCATTGCGGATGCCCTTACACACACGGAATGCAACAGTTCAAGGTGACAGGCCAGCCTCACTTCAAGGGTAATTACAGATGATTATGAATCCTGATCTTGCCAGCTATGCTCAAATCCCATGAACAAATATGATTAAAAAAAAATTGGACTCACCTTTAAATCTCATTTTCATAAAACAAGGTCATCCTCCTGAACTTTCACTTGGTACAGATTCAGATAGCTACAATAAATCAGCAAGACCAATCTCAAACCACTTACTTCAGAATTACTGTCCAGCAGACATCGAGAGATTATCGTATTGAGGAAACTTTCATGTGCAGCAGTGATTTGATCAAGATCTTGTGCCTGCTGCATTTTATTCCACAGTTCATCCCATGAACATTCCAACACCTGCAAATACACATATCTTGCCTCAATTAACCTGCAATTACATTCCAGTGGCTTCACTCCAAGGAGGTGCAAGTTTTACATTTACCAAAGTGTCTGATCTTTTCATCTCTACACATTAGCTCTTTGCAAAACTGAGATCAGGTTTCCTCATAACTTGAGCCTCTGCCAACAGTCCTCCAAGTCCTTTGTGATCTGCACTTCTCTGAACTGCTTGATTCCTTGTGATAGTGATTAAAGATGGACACAAAATTCAGGGTAGATTTTTCCTAGACCTTTCAGTATAATTGCTGTATATCATCTGTCCTTTTCCTTACTGTTCTGATAATTTTATATTTGTTGCACAATAGACAGATACAATGAAACCTGAAAGAATGTGAAATCCAACTCTGTCAGTTGGTGTTGCAGCTACAAGATGCCAAAGGCTGTACCCAATATCATCTTCCTCATAATGAAGTCCTCATAATAAGAGGATATTGAAAGCAGAAATTATGCAACTTTGTCTCATTCCTGTAACAACACTGACCCCAACACATCCATGCTGGTCTTTATGCAGCAGCTGGTGTACAGGACATTGGTGAGACCCCTTCTGGAATACTGTATCCAGTTCTGGTTGCCCAGTTATACTAAGGATATTATCAAGTTGGAGAGGGTTCAGAAGAGAGGTACCAGAATGACCTGATAGAAATTTATAAAATAAGAAGTAATATAGGTAGAGTTGATAGTAGTTATCTTTTCGCTAGGATGGGGAATTTCAAGATGAGGGGGCAATTTTTTAAGGTGAGAGTAGAGATTAAAAAAAAGACGAGGCAATTTTTAAAAAAAATACAGATGGTGGTTCACATGTGGAATGATCTTCCTGAGGAAGTGGTGGACGAGAGTACAATTACAATGTTTAAAAGACATTTGAATAAGTACATGAATAGGAAAGGTTTGGAGGGATATGGCATAGGAGGAGGTAGATGGGATTAGTTTAGTTTGGGATTATGTTCAATTGGTTGGACTGAAGGGTCTGTTTCTGTGCTGTATGACTCTGGAGTCATACAGAAAAAAACCTATAAAAATATTAATAAGATTATCACTTCAGGGTGCCATACAGCCCTGTGACATACCAGAGTGAATGCCAATGAATGCTACTGGAAGCCTTCTTGAAATCAACAAAAGATGATAACAAGCAGCTCCTTATATTCTAGGCTCTATTAAATGATATTCCGAGGGTAAATGTCCACTCTCGGTATGACCTAATAGCCTGGAAAGCTATCGGTTCTTCAGTAAGAGCAGCGTCTATTTCTGCTTTAAACCAGTTGATAAGTGTACTTCCACACCACATAAAGCCACTATCACTTCATCTAACCTTCAAGTACAACCTATTAACTAGCTACTTACGGAAGGTTTCAAAGTGAAGATTTAACAAGAGTCTATTAAAACAGAACTCCAAAATGTCATTTTCAACTGGATTGGTTAGGATTGGAAGAGGAGAAATACCAAAAGGATTTGGGATAAGGGCAGACAAAGGATTTCTGAAAACAGCCTGAGCTTAAGAACTAGTACAATACATGATACACTCTAATTTCTGACCTCAACAAAATAAGAACTTTATAGTGTTTGCAGGGTATAATTACGGTTTAGAGGCTGCATTATGCACACACCCACCGCACACTAACCCAGCTGAAGTGGGGGTCCATTCACACAGACACTGTCCCTCACACTAGTCTTCTGTAAGTATGCAGCTCATCTTCAGTTTGTAGCCTCTGTTTGTGTGCAGCTCCTTTGCATGCTGATATCAATGAGATGGGCAGCTTTGCAAAGTATGAAGATTCATGAGGTATTATTACCTGGAATACCTGGGCTTCTAAAAGCTGTACACTGTTCTTCCATTTATGTGTCACTTTTATTTCTGTATTGTGAGATGGGGTGGAGGGCTCATAATTTGAGTTTCATTTCTGAGTTCTACAAATGGAGCAGGGCATCTGGAAAAGTGATTGTTTATATGCACTTTAATAAGGCTCAGTGCTTTAGGGGGAAGAAAACCTGTTGTTGCTTAGTAAAATGAGACTCATGTCACAAAGACAGAACTACCCAGGAACTTAGGTAGATTGCATGTTTCTTTCAGAAAAAAGGATCTGTAGCATCAAAAGAATTGTTTATAGTTGCTGGTCTTCCAGAGCAAAGAGTTGACCCCAAATGTTGTAGACTGACACATTCCAAGGTCAAAGACAGCACACTGAGGGACGTACTTAGGCTTGGGTCAGCTGCCATCAAGACACCATGGGGAAAGACCACTGTCTGAAATTTTTCTGCCAAAGTTAAATGGGAATCCCTGGTTCTTCAATGCATGTAAATGTAGTTTTATACAAGAGATGCCTTTGGTTTGCTTGCTGGATGGAGTCAAACTCCAATGTTTGTTTGTTCCTTGATATTCTACAGTACAGAACCATACTGTATTAGTGACTATGTATATAAAGATCTTTCTATATACAGAGATCTTTATATGAATAAAATGTTTTTGAAATAAAAAAAATTACAGTAGTCTCCAAATCAGTCAGGTACAGTGAAAAATGGCTTTTGAATTGCTTTGAAGACAACTCCAGAAGCAGCAAACTGTGGAAGATTTCAGTTTCAGGAACCTATATGAAATAATATGTTAGCGAGCTGTGTTGGCAGTTTTGGGATCTCAAGAAGATATATTAACTAGCAAATTTTCTATGTAATGAGAGCAAAGAAGGACTGAGTGCCAGCAGACTGAGTATCAAGAATTTTGAGTGACTGCTCCTGTACTGGCAAATTCTCTAATGCAGGGAATATCAATTCTCAGCAGCTAACTGCACTGGGGGAGCAGAATGGTTGAGGGGTGGAGGGGAGTGGACAGAAGGGAGTGCGGTTAGTCGGGCGGGAGTGGGGGGTGGATGGGCCCTGACTGTGGTTGGTATCAGTAACACCTGTGAGGCAACAAGATTTGACAGTCTTGGTGATATGCTTATAGTGTATACAGGAGAGGAATGAATAATATATAGTTATAGCCTTATATTACCCATTAATAAAAGATTGCTTTATTGAATAGTCAAAATCTACTACAAACACATTCATATAATTAATTTGACATTTTATACATCTGCTTGCAACGTGGTGCGAGCATAATTATCGAAGACGACTAAGAATACTGGCAATGTATTTTAAATAAAAAAATTTAGTCCAGTAACAAATGTGCGCTTTGCAATCCTCATTGGACATACCTCAAATGTGATGTAATACTGCATCTGATGCACAAAGTGTACCATTTCTGATGCCAGAATATGACACTGCTGGAGCACCCCTGACAATTCTGTAAAAAACGTAAAGAAATACATTTCATAACTGTATAAGACCATTTACGTCTTAAGACATCAAGCTCATAGGAAACAGCAATCTGACACTTGATTCTGAATCTATTTGCTTTTTTTAGATGGATCAATTTTTCATTAGACAATAAAACACTGTGACAAGTAGTTACCATTAATTTCATGCATTAATTCTTAAATAGCATGTACAGCCAGAGGCATTTTAAAAAGGCATGTCGATAAATATAAAGTAGAGACGTGCCACTAACTCATCAGTTAGAATTACATGAGCTAACAAAACCCGAAATAGTTGCAACTTCAATCCAGTCCCAAAATTCAATAAAACAATAAAACTGTATTTGTCATTCTTACTGCCTGTGAAATCTAATTTTTTAAAATCCATTTAAAAGTCATTGCAGATATATAAGTTAGGATACCAGCTGATTTTATTGCTGGAGAAGTTAGATCCCAGACTGAAATCTGGTGTGACAAATTATATTTTGTTTTGATTTGGAAGTGCTGGTGTTGTGAACCAGCTGATGAAGGAACAGCGCTCCGAAAGCTAGCGCTTCCAAATAAACCTGTTGGACTATAACCTGGAGTTGTGAGATTTTCATTTTGTTTAGTTTTAACAAGGTCTCACGGAAACACATACACAGTTGCAGATTTTAATTTAACAATAAAACAGAAAGGTATTAAAATGAAAAGAAGTGAGAAAATAGAAAAAAACTAATCCAATTACATATAACACAAACTTAAAGATTGCAAAAATATGACAAAAATAGAATCCCATTACTCCAATGACATTCCTTCATAGGTCTCAAAAACATCCCTTGCATAATATTGAACACCAAGGAAAAAAATCTTTTCTAATACATCAAAAGGTTTAAGTTAATCGTGACTTCTTGGATGGACAATCAGATGATATTTTTTCCCTGGAGCTATATCAGAGTTTTAGCATACTCAGCTTCAAATAACACCTTCAGAATTTTATCAAAACACTTATCTCAAATTACTACCAATTCCTTTCTCTAAGGTAATCCAATGTTAACAAATCTAATGATCTTCTCCATTTCTCAGGATCTTAGCTTTGCACATCCCCCTCCAGATAGGGACTTTTGTGGAACTGCCCAAAAATGAAACTAAAACGGAAAGCTTTTTGAAGACATGTACATTGTCCCTAACGTTCAAAAGTCTACTATTATTATTTAGACAATGTTATCTAGTCCTAGACATTCCAACCAGCAGAAGTAAAAACTCTCTCTCTTATTGTAGAGTCGTTAAGTCATTTGACTGAATCACACAACACCGAAGTGGCCATTCAGTCCATCAAGTATGTGCACCCAAAATACACAAAATCTACACCTGTCCCACTTTTTTAGCACTCAGTCCATACCCTTGAATGTTATGACACTTCAAACGTTCATCTATGTTAAGTTTCCTGCTTCAACAACCCTCCCAGGCCCCAAATGCTAATCACCGCCTGGATGAAAAAACGTTTTCCTCAAATGCCCTCTAAATCTGAAAATTATGTTCCTTGCTATTGACCTTTAAGTAGGGAACAACTGTTTTCTATCCTTCCTGTCTGTGCCCCTCAATTTTCTACACCTCTATCAAGCCCCCTTCAATTTTCCCTGCTCCAAAGAAAATCCAGTGTTATTCAGCCTCCCTTCATAGCTATACACCATCTCAGGCAACATCCTGGTGAATCTCCTCTGAACCTCTCCAGAGAAATCACATCCTTACTGTACTACAGTGACAGCACTGTGTACAGTTTTCTGGCTGTGACCTAATCATTTATAGCATAGAATAAAGCCATTGGTACATTGTGTTCATCCAACATAGATGCAATCAAATCAATCAATGCTTCTACCTATGAAGCTCAAGATTTGCACGTTTTGCTAACCAGTCTCTTGCTCCATTCAAAACATTAATGCACATGCCTGCTGCTGCACATTTCTGAAAATTATTCCACTCAAGTATATATTGCCTCTCACTAAGATCTCACAGCTTGCTAAAAGTTCATAGGAGCAAATATCACGAACAATCAACCCTGGTCCATCCATGTCAACACCACTATCAAGAAAACACACCAATGCCCCAACTTCTCAGAGGCCTAAGGAAATTTGGCATGTTCACAAGAACTCTCATCAATTTTTACAGATATACCATGGAAAGCATTCTATCCGTATGAATCACAGGTTAAACAAAAGTAGATTTTATTAATCTACTCAAAACTCAGGACACAAAAGGAATCAAGAAAGAAATTGATAGAAGTTACACTTATGAATTGCTAAAAGATCAATGACATTGGCATTAATTCACGTGAATGAGAGACTAGTATGTCAATGTCTCTTGCAGTCGGCTGGTGTGATAGAATTCCTTTTTGCAGGGGATCAGACGTAGGTAAATCCAGGGGACGTTGCCACACTAGAATTCTCTCTGATTGGGACTCTGTTCCCCTCTCTGGACAAAATCCTGGACTTGTTAAACTTGTGTAAAGCTCTTCAAACAAGTCTGCCATTTCAGTCCTGGTTGAGACAGTCAACAAATGAAGTGGTTTCAATGCACCTTGTGTGTTTTAGAAGATGACTACAAAGGCCTTTAGGGGCCTTATCTCACGCACAGTGCCTTTTAATGGTTGTCTTTGTTTCAAACTGGTGGAGGCAGACATCTAGTCCACTATTCCTCTATGTCAAGTTGCCTGGAACATATACATGTTGCAAGACATATAATAGAAGGATGATGTAAACTTTAATTCTTGGGTTACTGATTAGAACTTTCCAGATATTGTTGTCAACGGCCATTACATGATCAGTGGCAGCCATGCAGCGAGTCCAAAGTATTTATTTAAGAGAATTTTTTTAAAAAATTACTCACTTCACACCTTCTACAATACTAAATTCATCTGCCAATTGTCTGTCCATTCTGTCAACTTATGTCCCAGTGTAAGTGATTCATGTTATCCTCACTGTAAGCCACTTCTCCAAGTGTGGTTGCAAACTTTGAAATCTTACTTCATATTACACTAAGTCACATAAATAGTCAAAATAAAAAAGCAGTAACCATAACCCTGACTCTTGGTAAAGCTATCAACCTCCAGCTGGAAAAGCAATCACCACAACTTGCTTTTCTGCCCTTAGGCCAATCTTTTAAAATCCAATTTTACACTGACCTTCCAACTCCACGAGGCTCAATTTTGTTAATCAACCTTCCATGCCGTCCATAAAATCTACATGGATAAGAGCCACCATATTCACATCAACCTTCAACTTTCTCTATTAATCAAAACTTCAATTAGGTTATTCAACCAGGATCTGCCTTTTGCAAATCCATGCTGGCTCTCCTTAATTAAGTCAAAACTCTCCAAGTTTCTATTAATTATTTCTTTGAGTATGGATTTGAAAACCTTTCCTCCCATTGATTTTAGATTAACTGGCCTATAGTTGCTAAAACTGTCCTCGCAGCCTTTCTTGAGTAAGGGGGTCAAAACTACCATACTCTGGTATGTCGGGCATATCTAGGGAAGATTGAAAAATTAAGGCAAGCCTTTCCACATCTCCACTCTTGCTTTCCTTTAGCAACCAGAGCAGTTGACTTGTCTAACCTGAAGAACAATCAGTCTTTCCAGTACCTCTTTCAAATTTCACACTATCCATTTTTACTATTTACATGTTTGTGTAACCTTTTTGACTTTCATTTTATGTTGACTGCCATTCTGATTTTATTCTCTATACCAGAGCATCTTCCTGGTTTGCTCTTCCTTAAACTACACAATGCAACATCTAATGCATAAGTAACAACCTTAAAGGACAAATGAGGGTGATAGTAATCTATCCATACAGATAGGAATGCACAGGCTGTTGTAATTTGAAGCATTTAAGAATCCTCAACTTGCGCGAGCGAAACCAGAGTCCCAACCGGTTAGCTACTGTCATTTACTCAGGAATGAGCATAACTTTCATTTCTCAATGTTGCAACTTGATTTTTTCACTTGCCTCTGTTTCAGACATCGAGAGCGGGAGATAGGCAGAAGCTTTCAGGATCTTTGCTGTTGAAGGTCCACCTTAATAGTTTTCTCTTCATGGTTACTCCAAGGCTGTTGAACTACTGTTAGAGTCATAGAGAAGTACAGCACAGAAACAGACCTTTAGGTCCAACTTGTTCATGCCAACCAGATACCATAACCTAATCTAGTCCCATTTGCCACCCCTGAGCCCATATCCCTCCAAACCCTTCCTATTCATATAGCCATCCAGATGCCTTTTAAATGCTGCATTTGTACCAACCTCCACCACTTCCTCTGGCAGCTCACTCCATACACACACCATCCGCTGCGTGAAAAAGCTGCCCCTCAGGTCCCTTTTATATCTTTCCCTTCTCACCGTAGACCAATACCCTCCAGTTCTGGACTCCCCAACCACAGGGAAAAAGGCTTTGTCTATTTATCCTATCCATGTCCCTCATGATTTTACAAACCTCTACAAAGGTCACCCCTCAGCTGCCAACACCCAGGGAAGAGAGCCCCAGCCTGTTCAGCCTCTCCCTAAACTCAAATCCTCTAACCTGGCAACATCCTTGTAAATCTTTTCTGGACCCTTTCACGTTTCACAACCTTCTTCCAATAGGAGGGAGACCAGAACTGCACACAATATTCCAAAAATGGCCTAACCAATGTCCTGTACAGCTGCAACATGACCTCCCAACTCCTGTACTCAATACTCTGACCAATAAAGGAAAGCATTGAGGAGAAAGTGAGGTCTGCAGATGCTGGAGATCAGAGCTGAAAATGTGTTGCTGGAAAAGCGCAGCAGGTCAGGCAGCATCCAGGGAACAGGAGAATCGACGTTTCGGGCAAAAGCCCTTCTTCAGGAATCATACCAATGGAAAGCATACCAAGTGTCTTCTTCACTATCCTATCCTATCCTATCTACTTAGACTCTACTTTCAAGGAATTATGAACCTTCACTCCAAGGTCCTTTGTTCAGCAACATTCTCTAGGACCTTACCATTAAGTGCATAAGTCCTGCTAAGATTTGCTTTCCCAAAATGCAGCACCTCGCATTTATCGAAATTAAACTCCATCTGCCACTGCTCAGCCCATTGGCCAATCTGATCAAGATCCAGTTGTAATCTGGAGGTAACCTCCTTCGCTGTCCAGGACAACACCAATTTTGGTGTCATCTGCAAACTTACTAACAATACCTCTTATGCTCACATCCAAACCATTTATATAAATGATGAGAAGTTACTTTGTGGATTCTGGGGTCTGTGTCATTGCTCCACTTCAAGCCGGACAGTTGTAGACAACTTTTATTTCTTAATTTGAATTTTCCATGCAAGTGAGAGTAAAAGAGGAGATGGGAATTTCTTGACAGCTTACTGCATTTCAGCACCTCGTGATTAAAATGGTAATTTTGACGAAGCCAGTTTTGCACGTTCCATTTGGTTTCCCGAACTTATGATGTGATCACACAGCCATTTTAGGTCAAAAGTATTAAAATTCATGATGAAAGCTGAATATTGATAGCCCATTTTCACTACGATCATAACACTCAATAGATACTGCTTAAAATGCTCAGCATTTCCAGTACTTTTTGTTTTTATTCCTGTCATTCTCATCTCCTTCTGCCCTCTGGTGGATTATTCTGAAACCACACTGAGAAGAATAAAAAATCTGATAATCAAAATTTGAGCATCAGAAAAGCTTACTGATTCTTCTACACATTTCAAGTATCTCTCAATCACATTATCAAGCAGAAAAGGGTAGACTAACACAGTACTCTAGCAAGATGGGTTATATATTCAACCCCCCTGCATTGGGGGTCAAAATCTTGAATTCTCTCCCGAATGGCATTGTGGGTCAATCCAAGGCAGGTGGACTGCAGCAGTTCAAGGTGGCTGCTCACCACGATCTTCTCAAGGGGCAACCAGGAACAGCCAATAAATGCTGGCCAGCCAGGGACACCTACATCCCACACATCAATAAATTGCTTCTTCAGCTCAGTTCTGAAGTTCCACACTGGGCATGGGCCTCACTGGCTCGACCAGCACTTTTTGCCTATACCGAGGTGTTCTTGAGAAGGTAGGGGTGAGCTGCAGACCAAGTGCTGTTTTGTTGTTTAACAAAAAAAGTTCCGTGATTCTGACCCAGAGACACTGAAGGAACAGTGATATTGTTCCATGTCAGGATGATCATAAACTCAAAGGGAAACTCTAAGATGGTACTGTTCTCATTCATCTGCTGCTATGTCCTTCTAGGTGATAGAGGTTGCTGGTTTGGAAGGTACTGTCAAAGCAGTCCGGGTGAGATCGTGGTGCAGTGGAAATGAATACAATTAGCAATGTTCCAGGGTTGGAATCATGCCTGGATACACATCCAATAGTGATACTGTCTAGTAAAAGGATGGCACTCCTTTTACTAGGATGATTCTCATGCATTCAATGTGTCAGTGAGTTGTAGACAACAAGATAAAAAAACAAGGAAAAGAGGGATAACAGCGCCTCATCTTCCGCCCCTCCAAACACAAGGGATGAACTCAGATTTCTCCAGTTTCCTCATTTCCCCTCCCCCCACCTTGTCTCAGTCAAATCCCTCGAACTCAGCACCTACCCTGCAATCTTCTTCCTGACCTCTCCGCCCCACCCCCACTCCAGCCTATCACCCTCACCTTAACCTCCTTCCACCTATCACATTTCCAACGCCCCTCCCCCAAGTCCCTCCTCCCTAGCTTTTATCTTAGCCTGCTTGGCACACTCTCCTCATTCCTGAAGAAGGGCTCATGCCCGAAACGTCGATTCTCCTGCTCCTTGGATGCTGCCTGACCTGCTGTGCTTTTCCAGCAACACATTTTCAGCTACATTTATTCACGCAAGTTCCAATAGAGAGCAAGTGAGTTTATTTTTCACAACCCATTCAAGTGTTTACAGGCTTGAACAACAATATTTACACTGATCCTCTGTCATTTGTCACAAGGAGTCCAGCTAACATTCTCTAGGTGAGATCCATTGTCTTTCAAGGTTGCTGGAGCATAGACGATAGATACAAGGAAGCATCAAGAGTCTCAGACTGAACTCCTGTTAGTTAGTCTCAGTCATAGTCAATTCTGTGTGCTGTAGCTAATTCAGGAGGAAACAATAAAGAGGAAAAACTAGATTCAATCCCTAATACTGTCCTGTGACTCAGACCAAAAGGAGCACAAAAATGCTAATACAAGGGTTGAACTGTTAGCCTCCTCAGTCCGAACTAAGACATGCTGTTCAGAGTGAAATGCTATAATATCAAACTGCAGCAGAAGATGGTCCTTCACAAGAGGCTAGGGAAGTGTGGTGCGTGATTACAGCAGGGAAAGAGGGAGAAGGCTCAAAGTAAATTTGTACCTGGTATGTTTTTCAGTAGTTTAGCATGACACATTTGCCCTTTCCAGATATCAGTGAGAATGTACTCCATTCGCTTTGCTCGCCAGAGAAAGTTGAATACTCTTAAATAATGGCTCATACACTCTCGAGTAAATACCTAAAGCAGAACACACAGAAAATAAAACATTAACAACTGCCAAAAGGCATAGGTTCCCAAAGTACGCATTCTCACCAAAGTTACCTCACCTAGGATGCTGAACAAACACATCTTTGATAGAGTCTGGTTGCAATGGGTTGCAGTGGGTTTACATAAAAGGATGTCAGAGGGGTTGGGGGAGGAGTGGAGAGGAGTAGAAGTGAAAATAAAAACAGACAAGGCAAAAGGAGAGAGATCGTGACATCAGATTGAGCCAATCGTGTAGAGGTTGGGATCTTAAAAGATAGACCAGCTGAAAAGAAGATAGAAGCAGAGGTGTTTTTTTGACATTGATGTATATCGGTAGAGAAAGAATCAGTGATTATCAGTCAACAGAATACTTGATGAAACATTACCACAGCTAAATAGGAAGGAAGGAAGGACTGGGGTCACAGGAACCAGCTTTATATTGCTGTTTACATTCAACACTGCATAGTTTAACTTTCTTGCTTCAGAGATCTATTGTCGGTCATAATCATGGTACCTGCATGGTCCTTATCCAACAGAGGATGGCCAGGTTGAGGTGTGGGGAAGAAAAAGGGAGAGCTGGCAGGGTGGTGGATTTGGTACAGGGGGTGTAGAGAGGGAAGTGTGTCAAGAGAGTAGAGTTAATGAGCAGGTTGAAGATGGAGTAGGGTTCAGGGACAAAGTGAGTGGAGTAAAAGAGGAAATAGGAAGGTACAGTAGGAATGGGGGTGGGGACAAGGGGTAGGGTTGAGGGAAATAAGGAAAAGATGGGAGAATAGGTGGAAAGTGCAGAGGGTTTGCTAGGAGGGCAGAATGCATGGGGGTGTTGGGAAGAGAGTACAGACGTAAGGATGGGTGGAATTGTCCTCTTAGGAGGAGGATGGAAAATGAACAGAAATTTTCTAACGTTAATATTAGTGATGAAATTATTAGAATGTCATTGTCCAAAGTGATATTGCACTTGGAGTACACTGATCATGAATTTCTGCAGCTACAAATGTGATTTTGAGTCTTTTTACAAACAAAAATAACATAAGGATTTCAATTTCTGGTTGACCACTTTTGCCTAAGTACAGAAAAGCCAAATAATTTATTGTTGGTGAACTACAAGAACTCTGTTTAAGCTATTACAAGAAAACACTGGGTCATTGTAAAATACCACAGATGGTATTAATTTTTAAAACTGCAAATCTTTTAGCTCTCATAAATTATTGACTCAATTCACTTTCAGGTTGAGTGCAATGAAATAAGAAGCTTTTTAAGAACCACCATGAAACTAACTTTACAACAAAGTGCTCAGGTTCTGAATCATCCAGATCTATTTCCAGAATTCCTACAATTACCTCTTCACTGTACATGAACTTACTGTTGCAATTGGGCCATCAACATGATAATCCAAACTGAAGACATCCCAACCTGTATCTCCAGCTGATATCTAAAAAGAATGAAAAAGGGGGACAGTAAGTTTAGAGACAATGGCAGTACTCACGTTCCCTTGAATCTCAGTTCGAATTAAAGGGAACACTGTTTGTAACTGGCTTGTTTGTTTGTAGGCATGCAGCTTTCTGCAATATTGTGTAGCTACTAATTTGCTTAAGATGATATGACTGCCACAATCACAAGTGTTTGAGCAGTGTGGAAAAGGGTTCCTGTGTTTACAGCTAATTGGAAGTCTGACTGCAATTTCATATTGTGATGTTACCAATCAGCCCTCAATGAGCTGGACCTGAAAATACATCACTGAAGGTACTTCCAGTCCACAGAAAAATTATACACAATAGTCAAAGTCACAGTATAACACTTATTGACCAAAGCCTTCAAACAAGGTATATGAGCCAAACATGTCTCATGTTAGCAACAGAAGCTTTCCATTTTATCCATGATAGTTACAATGAAGATATCTTCATACTATCAGATTGGACTGCCAGCCCGAAAGTGAAATTAAAGCATATAGCACTTGCTTTATATTTGCTTCATGTGCACACATTGTAAAACAAAAGCAAAATACTAATGGAAACTAGAAAGTTGAAACAAATACAGAAAATGCTGGACAAACCTACCAGATCTCACAGCACTCTGATGGAGAAAAACACAGTTAACATTGTGTCCAGTTTGACCTTTCTTCAGAATCAAAGACTCAGTGAACTCGAAACGTTAGTTCTGCTTCTCTCTCCACAGGTACTGCCAAACCTGAAGAGTTTCTCCTGAATTTTCTGTGTTCGTTTCATCCATATTATTAGTTACCTCCAGAAGGCGAACATCCAGACGTTTCAGAATCTCAGGGCTATCGAACTGTGCATTGGTGGCTCTGACAGCTGTCTCAAGGATTCCAGTCAGATTATGCTGATACAATGTTGAGGCTGATCGCACCAGCTCTGGCCTATAATACAACAATGGTGCCATACAAAATCACTAACAATTTTATTTCCTACCACAATTATCCCATGGCTCATTTGACTAACTTGACAGAACTTCAGAACAGACTACAAACACATCACATATGTGTAAACTCAAGCTAAATCACGTCAAAGGATAGAGACTCATTAGATTGGATATTGTCTGATAATCAATTCCACATGAAGGCTGATAAATAGACTGATGTCATCATCATCATCATCAGTCTGCTGCATTGCTAATGATTCTTGTAACCTCTGCAGTCTCAGGCAAATTCAAATCATTCATAATTCCAAGAATGTTTTTTTTACAGCAAGTTTAGTTTTAAATTTCATATCACTTCCATAACAAAAACTGAATGTTTCCATCCACCTCTGCTCTGTATCTTCTCATCTTCTTTTGACCCAGACATCACTACGTTGATGCTCTCCCTGTCATCCCCCTCCTCTTGTAACTGTTAACTCAAGCAAAATTCTGTCACATCTCAACAATGTATAATTACAATGGCTCCAGAACAGGGTCTCAAAAATAAATTCTTTGTTATTTCATGTCCACAAATCCTGTCTGTTTTCACATCCAAGATTTCCATGCCATCAGCTGTTAAAGGTCCCACACACTCATATTCTCTTCATTAATCATTAATGCACTATTTCTGGACAGCCTCCTCAGTTTCTTCTACTGTCTTTTTTCATCAAGCCTGTGAGAAGGGTCTTTGAATTTGATTTTACATTGAAGACACTTGTTAAGCGTCCAATCTTTAAAAAGTGCTTATCAACGTCACCACAGTTTGAAAAGAAATCGTGGAATATGTTTACAGTGTTGTCATAAGATATCAACACTGAGCACTTCATATTAGTTATCACAAACTTTTATCAAAGTTCTTTTTCAGTTACAGCAACATGCATTAGCCCCAGCCTCTCAGTAACACTTTTCTTTCTAATGTGATGGTTTCACTGAACTCGGTCATTTTCTGAGTTGGAGGAACAACACTGACCGTGTTTGTACTCTTCCTTCTTTTGTCACCATTGGCTATTTGCTTTCAGCCAACAAGACCTCAAGTTCGTAAATTCCCTGTTTAACATCTTCCACCCACTCACTAACTTCCCCCAACTTAAAACGCCTTTCTGACCAAAAGTTTGTTCGCTGCCCCCCCCTCATAAAATCTCCTTATTTGGCTCAGCATTGCTGAAAGCATTTATGTAGAGAACTTTGGGATTTCCCTACTTTAAATTTTGCTGTACAAATGCAAGATGTTGATGACAGATCTAACACAGATTCATAACCCAGGTCCATGAGTGGAGACAGAGCTGGGCTACTCAGCATAAATAATTTTTGTAATAATTTTGAAACCCAGCCTCAAAAACGTCCATAGCACACTTTGGGAGGTAGGGATGGGGGCAATCCAAAACCTTCATAATTAGAGTATGCTGTATTTAAAATAATCCAAACTTACTCTACGCGAGAGAGTTCCTACTTCCCCTGAGTCGCTTTGATAAACTTGCCCATCTCTGTCCATTAAACTCTGACAGGAGTGATCTCTCCCTCTTTAGCTGGGCTCTTCATCTCTCCCTTCTATCAATCAAGTGCAAGTGTGCCATGGAAATCTGCATGAGTTACAAAGTGTGATGAGATTTAGTGAATATGAGAAAAGGTTAAATAAGTTAGATTGACTTTATGTGGACACAAAATGCCTTTGGAGCAACTGATTTGAAAATTATGGCGGGAATGAAGTAAACAGATTAGGCAAATGTTTTGCTATGATGGAAGATTTGAATACTGCATTACAGGGGAGATTTTAACAAAAAAAAGGGAAAGATCGAGGGTGAAGTGAGGTGGAACTCATTCATCTAGAGAATAACGTGGAACAGTTATGGTAACATTCTTTGAAGTGTACAGTATAAATGGGGTTAAAAGATGACTTGGGTGGGTGAAGAGAAGGGATCGAGGTACATGATGAAACTTGGTTGACTTATGAACAAGGAACAGACTTGCTGGGAAATGTGCTCATATTCCTAAAAACTATCCCATGTAATTCTCTTAAAATTGCATTTAAGGTCGATGAAGTCATATGCAGATGCCTACATGATTCTGCAGGATAATGAGGAGAAAGTGAGGTCTGCAGATGCTGGAGATCAGAGCTGAAAATGTGTTGCTGGAAAAGCGCAGCAGGTCAGGCAGCATCCAGGGAACAGGAGAATCGACGTTTCGGGCATAAGCCCTTCTTCAGGAATTCTGAAGAAGGGCTTATGCCCGAAACGTCGATTCTCCTGTTCCCTGGATGCTGCCTGACCTGCTGCGCTTTTCCAGCAACACATTTTCAGCTCTGCAGGATAATGAACAGCTCCAACCCACTGGGAATTCATTATCTGAACTTCTGTCATTGGACTGGACAATGTCTCACTAACATTCCAAGTGTTTTATGCAATATCATTTGGGAATCAAGAGATATTTCCAAGTATTTCCCTCACAGACGTTGCTTCACCTTTTGATTTATCAGCTGTTCCTTCCAGTGGGTCAAACTGAGGATCATGCCTTTTCGCAAAGGGTTAAACAGCAGTTCCCCAATCCCCTGCTCAAAGTTGTTGAAAGTGCTGACAGAATTACCACAATCTAGTGAATCAGTAGTTGTACTGGACATTAGCCAGTCAGTAACCACTTCCTGCCTAACTTCAGTCATGATTCTCTCATCTTACAATACATTCACATATCTCGGTAACATGAAAGAGTTTAGTACTCACTTCAATAAGTCCATGAGGTGTCGAACAAAATCTCCTTGACCTAACAGCAAGTAACGCCGCACAGCCTTAATGTGCTCCAGCAAATGATAATTTTGGTTGAGGACATCCAGTAGGTATTTGCTGGTTAAATGATAAGCTGAATCAATCTTTTCTTGAAAAGCACCTTCCAAATCAGTGAACAACTCAGCAGCTAGAATTGAATTAACAAAACTAAAATCAAACATATCAATGTACCTGATAATTTATGTAACAACTGAGTGCAATTTAATGGTTCAGTGAGTTGCATATAATCATTCACAATTTTTCAACTTACAAGAAATCTTATACAAACATATTTTAGCTTTAACATAAAAGTGCTATCTGATGAATTATTCACAAAGCAAATAGATAATCCACTTTCATACACAAACCATTTGACTTAAACTATTTAATAAGGATACCTTCATTTTATTATTGTTTGGTTAGGCATCACATTCATTATTTTACATATCAATTAATAAGAGTTAGTGCTCTGGTTCACAAACAATCCATCAAACCACAATGGTCTAGCACAAAAAAGACAAACCCATGAAGTACATGCCTTTATCTTTCCTTCAATTTCTTTATCACTTTCAAGTTCATTATACAGTAACCTGAAAGGCAGAGTACTTTGAAAGCTACTAAGATTTGTGTGAAATACAATATTTTTACCATCTTTCGGTGAAACAGCTGATTTTGTCACAGCCATCATCATCTTTGCTGTTGGAGTTCGGTCCTGACACACTTGATGCAAGAAATTGATAGATTTTCCAATCAAAAGTACCTGAGGCAGAAAAAAAAAACCTTGCGTTTTTAGAGATGTGAAAAGGAACACATTTATCCAACTTCTGCTAAACCTAGCTTAAGACAAGGGCCACTGAAGCCAAATGGGTCTTTCCAGCAGAGATCAAACGCCTGGGTGCAGTTTGGGAATTGAGCATGGTGCAGGTGCTGGTCAGGGCTCACTAATCCCTCAAGAAGTAGCCAATGTCTTTTCCCAGTGTAGGGGAGTCCAAACCTAGAGGGCATAGATTGAAAGGCAAGAGGGGAAAGATTTAAAAGAGACCTGAGGGGCAACACAGAGTACAGCATGTATGGAACGAGCTGGCAAAGGAAGTGGTGGATGCTGGTACAAGTGCAACATTTAAAAGCATCTGGATGGATACTTGAATAGGAAGGGTTAAGAGAGATATGGGCCAAATGCTAGCAAATGGGACTAGATCAGTTTAGGATTTCTAGGTGGCATGGACGAGTTGGACCGAAGGGTCTGATTCTGAGCTGTATGACTCCACGACTCTATGGTATCAAAAGCATTCTGGAATCAGTTGGAGAAACACAGAAAGCAGGAATTGCAAAGGGGTTACTGGACCCAAACATTAACTTTGCTTTCTCTGCAAAGATACTGCGAGACCTGCTGAGTGTGCCCAGCAATTTCTGTTTTTGTTTCTGATTTCCAGCACCCGCAGTTCTTTAGTATATTTTTGGAAAAGCACACATTCAGCTAGCACTTTAAAACACTGCTCCAAAACGTGAGATGAAGCTGCAGTTGAATACCTACGCTTAAAATAAAAACTGTTTTACTAACCGATTATCCCCTAAATAAATGTCCTACAGTTCCCTGAAACAAAAACTCCTTATTATAGAGAATGTTGACCTTGTTTAACCATTAATGAATAATGCTCCTTGTACAATATTCATTTGCACACAAAATTTAAAACTTATGTTTCTACCTCCAGGGCTTTTAATGAAATGGGCTCCCAACGGTTCCCACAGGTTCAGGTTTAAGGGATCATGACAATGACTAGCATCTGTGACAATGCAAAGTGGCTTTCAATAAGTCAAATTTAAATTTCAGGATCACTTTAGGGGAGATCTGATAAGTTAACATTTTGGCACAGCTTAAATTAAAATTGCAGAATAAATATTTCAGTACAGCTATGTATGGCGACACCACAACACAGAAATTATTTATTCATGGAATGTGCCAATATGCCCACTTTACATTTATTGCTCATTCTTAATTGCCCTCGGGAACATGATGATGACGACAACTGAGTAGCTTGTTAGGGTAGATAAAGGTCAATAACATTAATGTTGTCATTGGCCAAGAGTCATAAAAAAACCTAGTCTGGGTCAGGATAGTAGTGAATCAGTTGTGTTTTTAATGACAATTCAGTTCATTCATAGTCAAGATGACTGATTTGGCTTTTTCAATTCCAAAATTTATTTCATTAGCTGAATGTCAATTCCCCACAGTTGTTTTGGGATTTGAACACATTTCTGAATTATTAGTTCATGTCTCTAGATTATTAGCCCAGAATCTGACTCTGTTACCATACCCACAGTTACATACCATACACTGGTTTAGAAAGGTGTTTCTGAAATCATTTAATCCTAATAGGCACTTTATAAAGTCGACTGATTACGTGTTAAATATTTTAATAAAGATTCAAAAGTAACAGGGAGGGGAAGAAAAGTACGTGCATTTACATAGTGCCCAGCACTTTGCGTACACCAAAGTATTTGTACAGCCAATACATCAACGTTGAAGTGCAGTCACTGTTTTTGAAGTTATCCAGACAAAGCCGAAGTCTCTCAAGCATTAGCTTAAATCAACAACTAGTTATTGATGTTTATTGCTGGGAAAATAAAGGCTAGTTCACTGTAAAACTCCCTGTTCTCTTCTCAAATAATCTTTTATATCCACCTGATCACACAGCCTAGGACAGAGTCAACACTGTCCCTAACTGGGAGGACAACAGTGTCCAAAGCACCTGCACCATCAACGGCCTTATCAGGATTTCATTATGTAATTCTCCTGCTAAGATACAGAAATGGCAGAAGTGTGTAAATGTCTAGGTACAAATGAAGCTATGGCTTTAAACATTTTGGAATAATCCTTGAGTAGTCACCTTTCTGGCCTTATCCATTGTGATGAAGGAAGGGATCATTGACTTTCTCAGTGTATATTTGTCATGCCACAGTCTGTCAGCCTTCACTGTTGGATCGGAAGCTACAAAAAACTTCAAACAATAGTGAGGAAAAGGTGTGACATACTTAGTAATAATAATAATAATAATTCTGCGTACAAGCATAATACAATATTCTGTTAACCAGAGATGCTTAGGCACTTTCACAAGCTCAGTGGTTACTAAAGCTCTAATTTAACAATTATGCTTGCCACGGACACTTGTTTAAACTTCTGATTATACCTTCGTAATTGGTAGTAAATTACACAAGGCAGCAATTTTCTAGGATTCAAAATAAAATGCTGAGGCAGTGAACAAGTACAACTCAGTCAACCTCACTTTAATGGCATGACTTAATTTTATTCTAACTTTATGGGTAAAACAAGGATGAATTGAGCTATCTATCAATCAACAGGAAGGGCTAATAAAAGCTAGCTAATAAGTTTAGAGTTGTTAGTGAAGAATTCAGTGGTTGCAGCTCAGCAAACAAAAACTTCTGACCTCATGGTTTGATAATTTTGATTTTTATTTCCGTTAATTATTGTTATAAGCTATGATTTGCATAATTACAGTATTCATTAAGTGCTCCCTTCACTGTAAATGTTACTCTATTCAATCAGCATTTGTCTAAAAGGAACAAGCTTTAGTCAATTTTACATTAATGGATTCTAAAAAGCACAAAAAAACAATTAAATTGACAACAATGTAATGGTTTGGTGGCAAAAGGCCAAAGATGAGACACAACCCTAAAAATAAATAATTTCCAAGGTTACCAACAGCACAATTACAACTACTGTGATGGGGAATAGCAAAGCAGGAATCTGTGCGATTAGACACTGATCACCGCATACCTTCACTTATACATTGGTTTGTCTTGCAACTTGGAATGTGGGCATCAATGACTAAGCAAGCAAATATTACCATCCTCAGTTGCTTTCTTGAACCACGCAGTCCATTTGGCATTGTAGACGCACAATGCCATTAGGGAGTGACACTGAAGGAAAGGTGATGTATTTCAAGGTCAGGATGACGTGTCCCTAGGATGGGAAGCTGCAGATGGTTGCGTTCCCATGTATCCGTTGCTCCTGTCCTTCTAGATGGTAGTGGTTATGGGTTTGGAAAATATAATCTAAGTAATGTTGGTGAATTTCTGTGGTGCATCTTGTACACCGTACAAACTGGCAGTGATGAATGGGACTGCTCGGAATTCCCCACTTCACCTCTTTTCATTACAAATGGCTTGGATACAATTAATAGATCTGAACTTTATATTAATTCCAACATAATCCAAAATAGGATTGCAGGGATACAGCAAATTGCAGCCTCTCCTTGAAGTTGTCTACTTGCAAACTTTGCATGCACGGAATAACAGGCAAGGACGATTACAACGAGCAGACTGAACAGCCCTGATTTATGGTAGCATATCTACTTATAGATGTAGTTTGCTATTGCAATACAGTAGTTACAGAATATAAATTACACATCTCAATTAATAGCAATGCCAGAATTCTGTTGTAATGGTAGCATGACTTTTGTTTAAAAGACAGAAAGACTATCAAAGGTTACCATAAAATACCACAGTGATTTGTGGAATTAGATACAATATATGGAGTACAGAGTGATTTTTAATTTTTGCAATTTAATCTTGCATGTAGGCATTACTACTAAGGTCAGCATTTATTGCCCATTCTTAACTGCTCGAGAAGGCAGTGGTGAGTTGCCGCCTTCAAATTCTGCAGTCCTGTGGGCAGCACATTGGCTCAGAGGTTAGTACTGCTACCTCACAGTACCAGGGAACTGGGTTCAGTTCCAGCCTTGGGTGACCGTAAATGTTTGCATTCTCTCCGAATCAGTGTGTCTTTCCACCAGGTGTTCTGATTTCCTCTCACAGTCCAATAATGTGCAAGGTAAGTGGACGGACCAGGATAAATTGCACCATAGTGACCAGGAATGTACAAGATGGTGGATTAGCCATTGTAAATGCAATGTTATGGGGATAGGGTGGTATGGTCTTTGGAAGGTTGATGCAGACTCTCGGGACCAAATGCATTGTAGGGATTCTATGAATCCATTGGGAAAAGAACTCCCACGGATGTAGTGGTTCAAAAGTTCTAGAATTTTGATTCAGTGATGACAGAGGAACAATAACATAATTTCAAGTCAAGAGGATCTATGACTCGAAGGGGGTGGGCTTTTCATGCACCTGATGCCCTTCTTCTCGGTGATAGAGGCCACAGGTTTTTACACAGTAACACTGGATACAGATAGTAATTTGTATAAATCTTCACAGTAACCCATATTGTTTTTATTTACTGTATATAGGCAAAGCAAACTGCAGAAACCAGAAATGCAAGTGTAACTTCCTTTGAGAATTTCCTATTGTCAGCTAATCTTCTAAAACATCCACTTGTTGCTCTGTTGAAATAGTAAACCACCACTGTGGTTGTACCTACATGCAGATAGACTGCAATCATTCACAAAAGTGGTTTATTAACACCTTCTCTGCAGCAGTTCAAGATAGCTAATAAATGTTAGCTTTGCCAGCAATGCTCACGTTTCACATCTAAATTAAAAATCAACTTCCTCAATAGTTGGCACAAAGATTGCGAGAGTCTGTTACAATATGCATTTATTTGAGCTGATATTTTTCCTACTCATGTTATCTTTGCTTTGTTGAGTTACTTGTTTTTCTTCAAGAGCCGTCATAATTTCCATGCTTTTAACGAATAAAGGCAATTGCATAAACTTAAGCATCAATGTCTCCAAGTCTCCATTTCCACCATGTGCAACAGCTTGATTCTACCTCAAGAAATTACAAAGACCTGCTTATCACTGCATTTAGTGTGCTAAACAAAACATTACATAAATTGCTGAGATTGGAAAAGCAGACATCAAAGGAATTGGGGCAGGTAGATGGAAGAGGAGAAATAATTGTGGTAGAGGATTTTCAACTCGGATGAGCTGTGAAGCCATTGTTGTTTGGGTGACTAGTGCATATTACAATCCATATCCTCCAACTTATCTTAAGAAACACAGTGGGAGACACACAAATGAAAATAGTTTACCTCATGGTATGTATCCTCCAACTCTCCATCATAAATCCAGCGGTAAAGGAAGTTAAGGATGGGATGTGATACGAGGCTAAGAATGTGTTGCACCAGTGATCTCATGTATGGGTCTCCAGTCTTAGTATAAGCATGGACAGCAGATGCTAACTCTCCGCCTTTTCTTCCTGAGCAAACCAAAACAGGAAATTACACCACCCTTTCTAAATTTAAGAACATTTTATACCTTTAAGGAATTTAGCTTGTTTTATCTAGAAAGCCCAGCATTGTCTGTGCTTCTATCCTTCAATCTTTACACAGTTACATAAGCTTTCATTTACAGAATATACATTAGAAATATACACCTCACAACATGATCCCATCAATTTCAGAATGTCCTGAGGGCCACAACTGAATCTCCAGCTAATCTTCACAAGTTGCATAAAGTTAAACACAATTAATACATAATGAAAAAATGAATCCAGAACATTTGAACTTCTGCACTAATAAATCTGACCTTATTTCACATTTTTCTGTACTATTTTATCTCACAAGTAGAAATTTGCAAAAAACAAACTGCAATTCACCTCAACAATTCCATAAACTAACTCTTTCACTCTCTCAAACATCTCCCCACTTACAGATGTTTTCTCAAACAATGTGTTTTATGTCATTCATGGCCAGTCCATCCCAATATTAACACAATCTGTGAATAAGAGTGACAACCTACATTGTCCGTCTCTTAGTGACCCATTCATCCTTTCTGATTCCTGGTTTTAGAGTCTATTCCACACACACCAGATTCCATTAACGGATTCTCTCACACTCTTCAACCCTTCAATAATCTTGGCCCACCTGTATCCTTCGCTCTGCCAGAGAAGGAAATTTTCCCTAGCTCCTCCCAGGTCAGATTCCTTAAACTAATTATAAATTTGTTTCTCTTTTCTGTACTGACTCCAGTTCCAAGACATCTTTGCTGCAGCACTCTGGATGAAAATGTGCCCAGTGCTCCAAGTTTGTTGGGGCTCCAAGTTTCAGGCTGCATCCAATGCTCCAACTGAGATTGCCTAATGTATTATCCCCTGTAAAAACCAATACTCTACTGACCTAATAATAAATGCAATGATATTGTTACTTTTTTTTTGTGCAGTTACGCATTAAACTGGTGACCCTGAATTTTACATCAATAGCCCAGATCACACTCCAGAGTGGTGTCCTTTAATTCAGAGATAGTTCGTTGTGTACTCTCTTTGATTTCCCCATTGCCAATCTCATTACCCTATCTGTACTAAATATTACCTGGCACTCATTAATCCACCTCCACAAAGTAACTAGTTTCTTCAGCTTTTGGATTGTCTGGTCTTTTATCATATGACCTCCCCCATTGTAACTTGTACCAGATTTCATACTTTGGCTTCAGTCCTAAGCTATTTCTTATATGCTATAAATAGTAATCAACTCACCAATGATCTCTTGGACACCCGCTAGCATTCCTTTACCATTTTGTTTCAGTTCCATTCATAACTACTCGTAAAATATTCAGTTAAGCAAATAAAAATTGAGTTTGTCACCAACATGAACAATTAGATGAAATAAACGTTAACATCCAATTTGGTTCCTGGTTGCGTCTTCCTAATGACTTCTTTTTAAAAAAGTGAGAAACAAAGGCACATCCTTTTTTAATTTGCAAAATGGTGCTGAAACTTAAAACATCCTGACTGACCCTGGCAATGATCAACAAGTGCTGCAAGTGTCTTCAGTCTCATCTTGGGATCATAGGTCCAAATCAGTAGGCGGCGGAGTGTTAGGCTATTTTCCAGACCAACATTTACACCTTGGTCATCTTCCACTTGTATCTGTGGGTTTCAATTTGAAAGAAAATGGCAAATGAACTTCAACTACAATTATACAAATTACAGGGAATCACACCACAATCAACCCAGGACCCAGAAGAATGTATTTAGTGTCTTCTCTATGTACTTGCTGAGTTTAATTTCAACAAATGTTTATAAATCTCAAATGCAATTTTCTAGTGCATCCCAAGACAAAAGTCCTGGACAATTACTTTCAATTACTCATTTCATAACCTCACAATTCCCTTTCTGTCAAACCTAAGACATTGACCCTGGTCACCTGTTTCCTTCCTCTCTCTTTCAGCCTTTCCTATGTTACACAGATTCACCACAATATTGGTTGACCACACGTTATTTGGATTAATCAGATGGTTTTACAGCTGGATAGCCTTCCTGCCACGAATGCTCCAAATTTATAAGCAAACAGACCCAGTGTGGGATTCAGGAATGGTGGTTCAAAAGGAGGAGCGAGAGCAGAGAGGCCCCAGAAGCAGAGATCAATTTTATATTGTCTCAAAAGCTTATCTTCAATCCAGGGAGGAAAATGGTAGGTATTATTCCGTTGGTTCTTGTGACTGGATATTGATTTAAGGACACAAATCTACCTTAAAAAATGTTACATAGATAATTAGCATTTTAGAACCTCAAATGAAACATACGGTCCGTATTCTGTTGAATTAAAATATATTAGGGGAGCTCATGCCCATGACTGGCCTGCCTTGATGTGGGAAACTAGAGATTCTCCTGGTGGGTCAGGATGGCCATGTGTGCAGGAGGTGCCTCTGCCTTGAGCAAGTCAAGATCTGGATTTAGGAGCCTGAGTGGCAGCTGGGGACACTACAAACTATTGTGCATTCACAAGAGGGAGTCAATGTTTCAGGACACTGTCACTACGGCAGAGGGGAATGAGTGACCAGCAAACAGAAGAAGGGGATGGGCAAGTAGAGTGAGACCTTGAGTGTATGTTTGGCTTTGGAAACAGTGAATGCAATGGATCCACTTTGAATGGTCCAGATGTTTCTGGGTTTTTTTTGGTTGGGTGGGGCAGCAGGTTTGGTGTCACACAGGGATTTCTGTTGATGGTTCAACCATTGACCATGTTTATGAACAGCTAAGATGACAGTGTAGGGTGTCATAAATCCAGGTTTGCCAATGACACAGATAGATGGCAACAAAAGCAACAGGAACAAACAACTGTAAAACTCTATGATTCTGTGATAGAATTTCACCTTTGTCTTGAAGGAGAGAAATGGGAGTTTGAAACTAGTAGCTTAATCTTAAATAAAGGCACTTGCAAAAGACATGAGATTGAGTTGGTCAAAGTGGAATGGAAAATAAATGCAAAGACAAGACAGTTGAGAAGCACCGATGAGGACACAGTGAAAGAAAGAAACTTTCAAAACACATGATCCATTCAATTAGACATTTCCACAACACTATCAAACCTGCACTTCCCCTCAAATTGTTTATGAACGCAAGGCATACAAGATCACTGCCCCCAAAGCTGAAATGTGAGATACCTCATATGTTAACTCTGAGCATGATTCAAGAAAAAAAAAAGTTGTTCACAATGCAGGCTCCCTTTCCTTCCTTGTGAATAATTTCAAATTAGGACTCCTAACCCATATTTCAAATCATTCTTTTCCAGAACTTCAATTACCTACATTTTCCTTTCCTTTCTCTCATCAGTTTTTTTTCCAAAGTTCAATGAGTATAGCTACTGCCCTTTGATATTTTTCCAATTCTGCAAGTTTTCAGCAACACAATCCATAATTTTCATCCTTTCAAACTCAATTATTTCCCCCCCAAAAAGTTAGAGAAGATAGGTGGATGAAATTCAGTTTGAATTTCCACTAAGCTTCACAACACCAGAGCTTTCATCCAAATATAATTAATATAACTTTGGCTATATGGTTGGGACATGTTAAAGGCACAATATAAATTCACGTTGTTGTTAAAAGATCTGACAGACTGCCAATGAGAAAACTCAACATGCAAAAGCACAGCATCGCCTGCAATATTAAAGATATCTATTCCTTATCGTAACCTCTAAAGTTCTACAACAAGGGATTTGAGCCATCAATAGATCAAATTACAAAGTTAAATGAGGAAAACATCTTTCCATAGCTTTAACCAGAATTGTTAATCTACAAATAAAACAGGGAAACATTTAATGGAATTATATTGCGGTTATTTGTCAGCCACAGACTAACCATTACCGTCTTATAAGCAACGATCATGGCCTTAAACCTTGAAAATGCATCTGTGACTTACTGCATCTTTAATCTATTTCCATTCTAATGATAAATATTTGATGTTTCAAATTGTTCTGTTATACTGAGACAGTATTTTGCTTTTTCCACTGTACAACATGCAAGTCTTGTCCTCTAAATGCTGAATGCCAGAATCTACTGGTAGTGAAGGACCTTTTGCAGGGAGATGGTCAACAGCAATGAAAAGGCAGGCAAAGTTGAAAGCAACCTAGATAGGTTATGCAGGGAACGTGAAGGTGAGGACTGCTGATGCTGGATATCAGAGTCGAAGAGTGTGGTGCTGGAATAGCACAGCCGGTAAGACAACATCAGAGGAGCAGGAGAATTGAAGTTTCGAGCATAAGCATAAGCTCTTCATCAGGAATTAAGTTATGAAGTTGCAAATGGCTATTAATGTGGGGAAAATACACAGTAAACCCAGGTAAGGAAATACTATACACCGCATTGTTTAATTTGATAGTCAAGCCTCAAATTCCCCTTCCATAAATGGGAGGCAACTTATGTTGAGTACAAAATATGAACTACCAGTATTAGTTTAGGAGGTCACCATTTTGAAATATGAAGAGAAAATATACTGGTCATTCAAATTAAATAAATGTTGTTTTAATGGATGAATTAATTCTAAAAGAATTAACTACAATCAAACTATTTTAAAAACCAAACTAATCATTTGACGCAGAGTTCAAATTAATTCTGAATCACAACTGCAGCTTTGTTATTAGAATCCCACTGTGGATCAGATTTGGTACTTTCACTTACAAAATCATCTCTTCACATCAAATCATCTACCAAGTGGGTTATCCAACATTTTGAGCAACTTGATGCCATTACTGTAGCTTGATGGGAAAAGAAAATCACAGAAAACATCAAGTGGGGCAACACATTTTATTTTCATTTGTGAAGGCCTTTTTTTCCTCCATCCAGCATCTACCCATTCCATTTGGTGCAAATACGAACCTTGAAAACCTTGTTGAGGCACACAAAGATTAAACTTTTAAAGCCAGACCCATTCGTTTTGCAGCAATTTGGATATTTTGTCTGCAGACACCTTTTGACTTGATCAAGTAAATGGGACTTGAACATTGCCCAGAGTAATACTCTCTGATTCTTCCAATTTAGTGCGTTTATTCACTGCTTGTGGTCTTTCTTCTACATTGGGTAGACCAAATACAGACTGAGTGACTGTTTTGTGCAATACATTTATTTAGTCAGTGAACAATACACTGAATTTCTTGCCACTTGCCATTTTAATATTCCACCTTGTTCCCTCTCTGACTGATATTCCTGTCCACCGCCTGCTATTGTTTCAATAAAGCTCAACACAAGCTTGAAGAGCAGTACCTTGCCTTTTGTCTCATCACGTTCCAGCCTTCCAGATTCAATAATAATGTTCAACAACTATCGACTAGAACTCTTGCTTCCATTGTGTATGGTGTGTATTGTTTTGCTGCTTGTTCCTTTCTTTGTTCTTTCATATTACATTCATGTTATGTAGCTGTCATGCCTCATTTGGATGACCTTTGTTTTCTTACTAGACCAATTACCACGCATTGGGCTTGCGCCTCAGAAATTTTGTGATTCCATCTATCATTTATTTCACTCCACACCATAACAGATATTCCCTTACACTGGCTTTAAAACGCCTACATTTCAATTTTTCCTCAAATCTGATGAAAGGTCAATCTGAAATGTCAACTCCGCTTCTCTTGAAGATGCCAAGTGAACTGCTGATTATTTCCAGATTATTTATTTTCGTTTATTAAGCTGTATTCTTTGAATAGGCCATAAGGATACCGACTTCATGTATCACTGATTGACAAATTCACTTCATCTTCATCCATTCAATCATTGTGGACATGCACAAAATTGCAGGGAACTTGAGTTTTGTCATGGTTTTACTTTTGAAAATCACCGCAAGGTTGAATTTCATTCCACCAGCCTTTCATGCTGGTATCACACTGCCTAACCTTCTGTAATTTACGCTGGAACTATTTTTGAACTTTCTAATTCCATAACTTGGCTGCAGGACATATCAAAATTCATGCGTGGTTCATACAGGTTGCCACCATGTCTTAATGGCACTCATGTTTTGGCCACTGTCAGATGGAGAATAATTGGAAACAGACCAGACATTGTCAAAAGATTTCAGTATCTGAGCATTCTTGGACTTTTGCTGCTGCATGATCACTCCATAATGCAGCTACATCAAATAACTGTTGCACGGAAACAGACCTAGTTTGATTTGACTTACACCTGTTGCATTTAGCGTGCCCAAATAACTACACTGACGATTTGAGGGCTAATACTTGCTCCTCAAGCAGGCCAATGGAGAGGTCCCTGCTCTCACGATAAAGCTAGCCTTGGGCATCATCTTGGTGGATTTTTCTTGTTTCATTCTCACACCACATTTTCACTAATATCAAATATCCTCATTGGAACACCATTATCTGACAGCAAATAATAAAGTTCTTATAAGAGTACACCCAAGTCTTTGTGAAAATGACTATCATTCATAGTTTCACACCTTTTAAAAAAGATTTTGATAGCCTCTTCTTACGACTTCATATTTTTCCACATTATATTCCATCTGACACCTTGTGCCCACTCACTCAATCTGTCCAACTCTTTATGCAGTCTCTTCCAACTTGCATTCTCACCTAACTTTGTACCTGCACCAAACCTTCCGCCTCTTCATCCAAGGCATGAATATAGATTGTAAGTGGAGGAAACCTCCAGCACTGATCCTTGCAGCATTCTACTTCTCACAGCATACGTACTTTAAAATGCCTCAATTACTCCTACACTCTGCTTCCTGTCCAAACTCCTCAGCCTTTATTTTACATATTAACCTTTTATGGCACATTATTAAAGACTTTTTCTTGAAATCCAGGTATACTACTAGCTCCCCTTTAACTCTCCTACTAGTTGAATCCTCAAATAGCTCCAATTTATTGAACAATTTATGAATTGTCCCTTTTATGAATAATGTTGACTTGTATTATTTTGCTGGTCGAAGAGCATTATTAAGAGTTTCTTAACAAGATTCCATCAATTTCTGGACAATAGATATCAGGGTATCTGGCCTATAATTCGCTGTTATTCCTCCTTCCCCTTTCTTGAATAGCAGTGCCATCTTGCTAACTTCCAATATATTGTGACCACTCCAGAATCTGGGAAATATTGGAAACTTATGACTAGTGTAGATCGCCCATTACTGTAGATATAGGGCATCTATTGCGAAAAAATTGTATTTTAGTGCCTTAAAGCTCTCCAGAACTACTACTCTGATTCTACTTTCCTCAGTCATATTCATGCCTAGGTTACCTCCATTCCTGCTATGTAACTTATGCCTTCTACTATCAAGATATATACAAAATGCTGGACCTCTCTCTGTCTCTAATAGCAGTTGGATTTAATATAATAAATGAACTGCAGTGGTTCAAGGGTAACTAGGAATGTGCAATAAATGCTGGCCCAGCCAGTGATGCCTATATCCCATGAATAATAAAGCTGGTTGATACACTAAGTTAAAGGAAAAGTGCAGGGAGTGGAAATAGGCATTAAGTTGGCATGAGGGTATATGGGGCCGGGTTGAGGGCATGGGTTAGGATGAATGGGGTGAGGAGGTGGTGTGTGAAGGTGAGGCGGAGTGAGAACTAGGAGGAATATTTTATACTGTATTCTTTTATTTTTGGTCACAGTAGTGGAGCCCCAAACCAAGTTTTCGACCTAACCAGTCTCGCTATATGGAAGTCTCCTGAGGTCTGCCTGGCATGATTTGCAATAAATAAGGCATCTGGGCAGCCATATTTTGGCCTGATTTGTGGAGCTGGGAATCTTCTGGCCCGGGAACAAAATGGTGAGGCCTAACTTTCTTCTCCACTGCATGAAAATCTACAGTGGTCATCATATTGAAAGATAATTAGAAACAGCTGTACAGAAGCTGCGAGAACAGATGAGGAAAAAGTGGCCTTTGCATGCCAAAGCCAAGACAACTAGCTGAAGAGTTGTAGTCATGAGATTTTCAAATAAACATTGGATGGTTGCTTAGTCAAAATTTACTGGAATGATCCCCACATAACCTGTACTATGGAGAGCAGTTGGAACATTGCGAATAATTCAAAGTGAATACCAACGGGGTGCAGATTGGTTCTAAAAAAAAAAGTGAATGGACCTTCAACATGTTTGTAAAATTTATGAAGATATACGGGAACTCTGTTTGGAGGAAGAAGTAAAAAGTAGAACTGAGTTTATAACATTCTATTTTGGAAAGAATTGTACTAAGTTGTGGTGTCTGGTTTGCTTCATTTCTCTTTACCTACATTCAAGTTTGAATTTGTTTAAAAATGAGAAAACTTGTGATGCAATGTTTTAGTTAATTCCAGGATGTTCAGATGTCTCCATTAACATGCCTGTCTCTAAGGCGATTCTAACAGGAGTAAAGTTAACAATTCTGTCCTGCCAACATGATGCACTTTCACACAAAGAAAATGGTTTCAATTTACAGAATACTATACTTAAAGACAAAAACACAGTCGAACAAGTGAACACACAAGCACAATAGACACTGAGACAGTAAGCTTGAAACTTAAGTGACAGGTGGTCATTTAAATTTACTCAGCCAGGGCTGCTGGACACTACTGCCATATAGATAAGGAAGATTTGTAATGAGTAGAAATACACACACAGAACTGATCAGCTCAAATGTAAAGATGCAGCTTGGAGGTTTGAGTAACTGGTGAAGTGTTAGAGAAGTAGTATACTTTTTATTTTACCTGGGAATGCAAAACAGACAGCAATCTATAATATTCCTTCAACTCCTGATGCAAGGAAGCACAAAAGCTCTGTAGAAATAAAAATTTGAATAAAAGGCTGAAAAGAATAATTATTTATTTTCTGTTAGTGTACAGTACACATTAGTTTCTAATTAGTCATGGTAACTATTTAAGCATGTCAGGATGAATCTTATATAGGTCTAAAATATTCAAAATTACAGATAGAAAAACGTTGATTGCTTCAGAATTATGTTTTTTTTATTTCAAACAAACTGACGATCAAAAATGTGTGTCAAACAGACAAAATATTAAAATTAAACAAGCAGGAATATTTAAAATAGATCTCAAAGAATTCATTCGATTCATGAATAACATTTCATCTATGGGAATGCCTTTCCAACAGATGCCAAGCTGGGGATTGAAAGCACACAGAACTTGGCAAAGACCTTGAAACTTTGCCAAGGTGAGCAAAGCTCTTCATACCTCAGGGATGCATTTCTCTCTCAAGTCCTTAACCTTTCCTAGTTGTTTGCTTACGTATGTCTGTTCAGGGGTATAGACGCTGCAAGAGGAGTACAACATACCTGACCCACAAGACCAAAGGCACGGTCCAAGCATCTCTGGTCAGTGTACTTTCTTATTTTGTTGTGAAGCCATCCAAGTTCTGCTAATCTACTTGCAGTATCCCTCAAAGACTTTGATATTCCCATCTGTACAAAACCAAAAAGAAATTCTATGTTGACTGAACACAGCACCATTTCGGATGTGGAAAACATTTGGCTTTCTCCCATACAGCAATCAATTACATTTCAAAGTTAATTGCATATTAAGAGGTTCTGTCATGTTTTAAAAAAAAAGTCTGAACAATGGTAGTCATTTCTGCCCATCAGGTCTGTTCCATCATTCAATGAGATTGTGACTGACCTGATAATCATCAACTCCACTTTCATGCCTTTTCCCCATAACCCTGAATTCCATTTACTGATTTAAAATCTGCTTGTCTCAGCCCTGAACACTGTTAACCACCTAACCTCAACAGCCCTCTTGACTGGGTGGGCGCTGGTGGTTGGAGGGGGTGGGGGTGGTATTGGGGTTAAAGAATTCCACAGATTCGTTATCCTTAGTGAATAAATGCCTCATCTGTTTTAGGTTGTTAATATCCTAGAAATTTAAAGCATTATCAGTCCACTTTTTCTCTACAAGAATTTCTAAATTTTCAAACCATTTTAAACAATCTCAAGGACAGCCCAAGCATGGGTGAAAGGCAGAAAGAAAATATATCTAGTTGTAGATTATTTATATGCAACAATTAACTGGTTGGACAACCAAGCTAATTCTTTGGTAACTGGTAAAGAAAGCAGATTAACAATGCTCTATACTTTCAGGCTATTGACATTGAAAAAAATGACATCTCTCCCAATCCAGACAACTTATGATTCTCAAGACTTCAATAAATGTCTTCACTGAATTCTATATACTGTTCACTAACAGATTAGAAAATGAACAAGAAAAGGTGGCTGAATATATAAATGCTAAATATCATGCAAGAATTTATATTTACTCCAAATTTTCAATTAAGATCAATTACCTTGGAATCAATTTTATAGCAGTTTTCAGAATTACACATTTTAATAGATTTGCCATCAATTCCTTGCAGGACATATAGAATATCTCTGACCAGAGCTGCCTCTGTCACTTCTGAAGATGCTGAAAAACAACACGACAGATCAGGACTGAGACTTCAAACAACTGTTTTTTTTAAAGCAGGCTGCATTTACAGTTAAATGACAGGGCAGAGTGATGATGGCCTCAGGAAGGTTCAGCAAGGTAACATATCCTTCAGCATTACACATACAGCCTAGGATAATCTATGTGAGGAATTTCAATAAGGTGGATTCAACAAGAAACATTACCAACTGCCAACACATGGCAGAGAGCAGTAAACATCTGTGCAAGTTGACTGGAGCATTTTCTACATTATAAGAGCTGATATGGCAAAGGTAATTAATTGGTTATTGGATACATTCAACTGTGTCTCATTGTCTAACAGTTCTCACAAGTTATCTAATTAACTGAACATATAGTCAAATAGATTTAAGTTGTCAAATAGTTGTCTACATATTCAAATATGTGAGTAGCAATATCTTATGCAGGGCAAATGACCTGGAAGAAAACTGTTCTGCCACTGTGTGTTTCAGGCCACAACGATCAAGTTCATCATTAGCAACCCCAGTAGGTGCAAGACCATAAGACACAGGAGCAGAAATAAGGCCATTCAGCCCATTAAGTCTGCTTTACCATTCAATCATGACTGCTAAGTTTCTCAACCCCATTCTCCCACTTTGTCTCTGTGACCCCTGATACACAAAAGCCTATCTCAGTCTGAAATATACTCAAAGACCTGGCCTCCACAGCTTTCTGTGATAATGAATTCCATAGATTCAGCACACTCTGGCTGAAGAAGTTTCTCTTTATATCCGTCCTAAAAGGGCTTCCCTTTACTTTAAGGCTTTGCCCTCGGGTGTGAGTCTCTCCTAACTACTGATTCAACCTGTAAGTTTACCTCGATAGAATCCTGGACTAGATATCCCAAGTCTCTTTGCATTTTTCTCCCCATTTAGAAAATAGTCCATCCCATTATTCTTCCTTCCGGAGTGCATAACCTCACACATTCCCATGTTGTACACGATCTGCCGCTTCTTTGCCCACTCTCCTAAGCTGTCCAAATCCTTCTGCAGCCTCTCCGCCTCCTCAAAGCTACCCGTTCCTCTATCTATCTTTGGATCGCCTGCAAACTTAGCCAGGTTGCCCTCAGTTCCTTCATGTAAATTGTTAACGTTTAAAGTGAAAAGTTGTGGTCCTACCACTGAGCCTTGCAGAACCTCACTTGTCACCAGCTACCATCCCGAGAAGAACCTTTTTATCCCTATTCTCTGCTTTCTGCCAGACAGCCGTGCTTCTATACATGCTAGCACTGTGCGTATGACACCACAGGCCCTTATCTTACTGAGTAGCCTCCTGTGCAGCACCTTGTCAAAAGCTTTCTTGAAGTCCAGGATAACATTCATTGGTTCTCGTTGCTCTAACCTGCTTGTTACTTTCTCAAACAATTCTAGCAGATTTGTCGGGCATGACCCTTGATGAAACCATGCTGTCTTTGCCCTATTTTACCATACATTTCCAAGTATTCAAAATCTCATCCTTCACAATGGATTCCCGGAGCAACAGCTTAATCAAAAACAGAAAATGCTGGAGAAATTCAGTAGGTTTGATAGTATCTGTTGAGAGAAACTGTTAATGTTTTGAGTGACTATGGCTGTTCAATCTGGAGAGGAGCCATACCGACTCAAAACATTAACATTGTTTTTCTCCCTAAAGATACTGCCAGACTTGCTGAGCTTCTTCGGCACGTTGTTTTTATTTCAGATTTCCAGCATCTGCAGTTTTTTGCTTTTATACAAGCGAAACAATAAGCACTAGAAGAAAGGTTTTAAAAAAAAGGATTTTCCACAATGCTTGACAGCCCAAGAAGTACTTTAAAGAGTTGTCATATTGCTGTAATGCAATTTGCACTCAGCAAGGTTCCATAAACACCAAAGTGATAATAATTAGATAATCTGGGTAACTGTTCAGAAAACCTCTGCCCATGCTGAGAAGTTGGCTGTTGAGTAGCAAATTAAGAAATCTACTGAATACTCACATCCATGTTCTCCTTCACGTCTCATTCTTGACATATTGCGAGAAATGGAACTTGGGAGGCCCTTTGAGGTAGATAATGGAGGTTGAGCAGCAGATAAAGCCCATGCAAATCGTGATCCTAGTTGCTGCCTCACTGTATCTGCCGTTCCTGTTGTTTGGTATGTTTGTCTGATTAAGATACAAGCATCCTCATTACAAGTTACATTTTACAGGACTTGGCCACAATTTAGAACCCATTATATTATCTGCCAGTGATAACTGCGCAGGTCAGTATCAGTGAAGTTACAGGAAAACTACTTTGGGCTTCTGACCACACACACACACACACACACACCAGATTTTAAAAGTTTTGTGATGAAAACTTTCAGATAGACAATGGGAGAAGATTTGCAGTCAGGATAGCATAGTCACCCAAAAAGCAAAAATAGGAAGGCATTAGAAGGGATGCAGAAAAGATTTACAAAAACGCTTCCAAAAATATGGGATTTCAGCGATAAAGAAATATTGGAGAAAATAGAGCTGCCCACTTAGAGGAGGAGGAGAACAGCAGATTTGGTGGACCGGTCCAAACTTCAGGAGGGTCCAGGCAGAGCAGATAGGAATTGTTCTCATTGAATGAAGGATCGAAAGCCAGAGGATACCAATTTAAACTTGAATGGTGAATCACCCAAAGGTTTCATGAGGAAAAAGGTTATTACACTGCAAGTAATTATGATCTGGAATACATTGCTTGAAAGTGCGGTTGAGCCAGATTCAATTGTGGCTTTCAAAAGGTTCTTGGATAATTTTGTGAAGAGAAAATAAAATGGAGGGCAAAGGGTAAATGTGGCAGAGGGACAAGCTGAGTTGCTCTTAAAATAGAGCCAGAATAACTAAGATGCGTTTAATGGCAACCTTCTGTGCTGCAAGCATTCTATGATTCCATATCCTTTCCGTCTCATTGACCTCATCCATGTATCCAATGGAATATTGACTGCTGATGTATTCTGTATCAAACTCTGCTTTATTTGCACACACTCACATGGGAACATCAAAACTTATGCTCCAACTCTCACGTTTTCAAGCACCTCTGCTTAACTGCACAATTGACAAGAGCCGAGAGATGACAATTCAATAGAAAAGGGAGAAGAATCACTAAAAATCCTAATCAGAAGTTCAGAAAGTATTTTTAACAGTTTGTAGTTAACATTGATTACTGGTTCATGGGCACTTTTTCCCATAAGTAAAACATAAGCTGGAATCTAAACTTGAATATTACTTGAAAGCATTTGGAATCATTAAGACCATCATCATATGGAATGTGTTGATGTGTCTGAAGCCACCATAAAGGACCAAACACGATGTTCAATTTGAAAGTTAACTTTTCCATTGTGCCAAAACATGCAGAGTCCTTTAGACTGAGTTCACTCCAATGAGTGAAGGTTTGAGGTTTGCAGCTATATAGTGGCACAGTGGTTAGCACTGTTGCCTCACAGCGCCAGAGACCTCTGGGTTCAATTCCCGCCTCAGGCGACTGACTGTATGGAGTTTGCACATTCTCCCCGTGTCTGCGTGGGTTTCCTCCGGGTGCTCCGGTTTCCTCCCACAATCCAAAATTGTGCAGATTAGGTGAATTGGCCATGCTAAATTGTCCGTAGTGTTAGGTGAAGACGTAAATGTAGTGGAATGGGTCTGTGTGGGTTGCGCTTCGGCGAGTCAGTGTGGACTTGTTGGGCTGAAGGGCCTGTTTCCACACTGTAAGTAGTCTAATCTAATCTAATACTGCTTATGAAAGAACTGCCTGTCACAGCTTGCTTTACTTTACACAACTAACCCCACCCAGCCCATCTCACAGCCTCCAGTACAAGATGAGCCAGACAAAGCTTGGAGATTTAACTCTATTTTTATGAAGCTAAAAATAAAAATAAAATCAAGAGTTTTGTTTGAGGAAATCAGATGATGTGTAACTCCTTTTGACCACTGCCATCACATCCCATAATAGGGCAGACAAGAAAAACATTCAACTGGTAATTCAAGCTTAGTAATTCCTGTTCTTGGTCAGCAATTAACATCCTGCAAGGGGCACTAGAAAAACTCCAAAAAGCAGTTCTTCCAAGATGAGACAACACAAACTAAAGTTACATTAATCTACAAAGAGTCCTTGTCACTACATTAGAAATGATTTCATTGTAGCCCTCAAGGATTTTACATTCATATTTTACTTTAATTTACAGATCAGAAGGTTACTTACCCAGGTAATAAAGACTGAGGAGTTGGGGTTGGTCCATTTAAGCCATACACACTTAGACTACCAACTCCACTGCTTCCAATGCTGCCAGCACTCTGAGATGAAGGAGCTCTATCAGGATAAGATAGGGGCAGACTCTGGGGTCTTGAGTAATAATAAGGGGTAGAATGAGCATCTCTTGGCAATGCTTGAGCAAATAATGCTGCATAATTAGCAACCTGAAAAATCAGAATGATCAAGCTTAAGTCAGGGTGGCAATAGCATAACAAAATGCTAACATAAAATTCAAATCAACCTTGGCTTCCAAAGAGTACATTACTTAAAATCTCATTGTAGTGAATGTGCATACAGCCATAAAGGATATAAAGTGTATCATGGAATTAGCTGTCGTGCATTAAACTTTAAAACTTCAGATAGGGAAGAGACTTGGATTATAAGTTTTAGATATCAAGAGAAGTTAAACAACAATGGAAGCTGCTGCATACAGTCCATCAAAGCCAATCAGATCATTATGTTAGGATAAATTCAATACCAAATATCTAATCTCAGACCTTTCTATTCAGCTGTTTGAACATAAATCAAAGAAAGTCAGCAGATGTGTACATGCTGTATGTAATCTCATAAAAACAGGGAGTTTATGCTGGAATTGTATAAATGTTGGTTATTCCACAGGTAAGCATTGTGTGCAGTATTTTATTATCGGACATATATGATAGCACTGGAGATGGTGCAGAGGAGATTTATCGTGATGCTGCCTGGGCTGCAGAGCTTCAGTTAAGAAGAAAGATTGGAAAGACTAGGACTGCTTTATTTAGAGTGAAGGAGATGGAGAGGGGACATGATTGAAAAGTATAAAATTATGAGGGGCATACACATAGCCGTGAGGATGAAACATTTCCTTTTGATGGAGGGTTCAAAACTCAGGGACATAAATTTAAGGGAAGGAACACAGGCTTAGAGGAGTTGTCAGCAAAAGCTTTTTCACCCGGAGGGTAGTGGGAATCTGGAACTCACAGTTGTAATGGTGTTAGAAGCAGAAATTTATTTAAAAAGTATATAGATGGCAAGGCACACAAGGATGTGGACCAAGTGCTGGAAAATCAGATAAGAATAGTTATATGGCTGTTTTTGGTCTGTGCAGATGATAGATCGAAGGGCCTCTGTGCTGTAGATCTCTATGACCATGACTAAAATGGAACACCATACAGATAAACTTGTGCTATCTCCATATACTGAGACATTTACTCTGAAAAAAAAACTTCAATGTATTAGGATCTCTGCTTTTCAACTCTCCAGTACTGACCTCCCACTTTGTCAGATGACCTCCACTTGTGACAGGTACAGTACCATCCCATCTTAAATGTTGAGAGTCATCTCCTCTGCCTCCCTCGAATGAAATTTGGCAGAACCAACTGGAAACGTCTGTTCAGTTCTTTTCTCAACCTCTGATATACGGATCCATCAACAGCCAACTGTGACCAAACTAAAGAATTCTAACCTATTGAAGCTGCTTCCCTTTCACCATTTTGGAATTTTGATTGCAGCGCAGCAGTTTTAAATTATTCAGTGGCAAAGACTAGCCATGAACATACATATGCAATTGCAGACGCACAGCTAAAAATAACAAGATGTTTTTACCATAGACAAATAACATGAATATATACTTGAATGAAACATACTCAAAGCTGAATATCTAAATAAAAGGATATCTTCATCTTTGGTGGTCTTAAGTAGTGTTAGGCATAGGGGAATGGGTCTGGGTGGGTTGCACTTCGGTGGGGTTGGTATGGACTTGCTGGACCAAAGGGCCTGTTTCCACACTAAATAATCTAATCTAAAAAACGTCTAATTCTATAGTCATGAACAAACTGTCTTACAATCACATTGTTGGCAGGGACAGGAATTGAGTTGGTCTCCAAACATTTGAGGATCAAAAACAATAGCTTCACTCTTCCCAATTGTTAATTAAAGGAAAAATCTAGCTATGGAATAAACAGTCTAATAATGTAGGAAAAGTCAAGTCACAGTAATTACCAGACCATAGGGCAGCTCTCAGAGTGACAACTGATAGTGCTTTTAACCTGAGGATCATCATGCTTTAGGGGAAGAGGAGAGGTTGAGAAGACGACGACTTCATGGTAACCTCAGTCAGTGTGGGAATGGAACCCATGCAGTTGGAATCATTCTGCATCACCAATCAGCCATCTGGCAAACTGAGCTAACTTTCAGAACGCTTTGTTATCGTTCAAGCAACTTGGATGAAGAGGTACCTGTGGCTGCACTGTATTTAGGTTTTGAGAAGGCACTTGATAATGCTATTAGACAAAATAAGAGCTAAAGTGTGTAGCGAACATATTAGTTTGGATATAGAATTAGAACCTGCTCAGAATCTAGGAAATATTGGAAAATTAAAATCAAAGTATTGATTATCTTGGCAGCCAATTTTATTAGGAGCTGAGGATGAATCCCATCAGGATGTGAGGACTTTGCTATTTTTTTTAAAAACAGGATTGGTTACCTAACGGGAAATAACAGTTAAGATATATTCCAATGAAAAAAGATTCTAGGGATGGAATTTAACTTTCTTAATTCACACAAATCGCAAGGATTAGTTTCAAACTGAATTTTAAAAAAGTGTATAATTCAGCAAAGATTGTGCAGATCAGAAGATTGGACAAAATATAAAAAGACAGCAAAAAACAAAATAAAAAAGGACTAGATAAAAGGGATAAATTCACATATGAGGGAAACCTGACTCTAAACATAAAAAGATACTAAGGTGTTAAACCTATCAGGACAGACTGAACATCTTGGGACTCTTTGTAGAAGTGAGCAACTTGAGGAGTGGCCTGATAAAAGTCCTCGTGGCTATGAAGATGTTGGATTGTGCAGACAGAGAGGAAGCTCAAATAGGGCATGAATACAAAAAAAGTCACATACGTGATGGTCACTAATACAACCAATAGCACCTTCAGGAGAAATATCTATACACAGAATAGTCAGAATATGAAGCGTCGTCCAGCAAGGAAAGCTGAGGCAAACAATAGATGCATTTAACTAATTATATGAGGAAGAAAGTATACACTGGCAGGGTTAAAGAAGCAGCATGGAAGGAAGGATGGTCTGGGCATTAACAGCTGTATAAGCCAGTGAGCAGAATGGCTAGCCTATACTGAAAGTATCAGATGTTGCAATCAATTCAATTCTGAACGTTCTAATCCTAGAATAATATGAGGTTGGTTAGCTCAGTCGGCTGGTTTCCGATGCAGAGTGATGCGAATAGTGCAGATTCAATTCAATCACTGACTTAGGTTACCATACAAGTTTGGCCTTCTCAACGACTTCCCTTGCCTTAAATATGTTGACTCAAGGTTACACCACCACCAGTTGTCTCTCTCTAATGAGAGAGGAGGCCTATGACGCTCTGGGACTATGGCGACCATACCTTGTTACTTAAGCATGTACCAAGATTTAAATCAACTATTTCTTCTGTTTTAAAAGATGTTTGAGCTGATTGTTAGTAGCTTCCTGAAGTGTCAGTGCTTAGAATTTCAATTCCAAGATAACTTTACTGATACCTTGCTTTGGGGTTTCCGTGGATCCTCACTCAGGCTTAGCAGGAGATAGAGTACAGCCCATCTGTTTTTTATAATGCCCTAAGGGGAACAGAACATATCTGTTAAATGAACTAAGACAACTTTTGTTGAAGTGATAGATCATAAAGCAGAAGGAATCTAAAACACATCCAAATGTTGAAACAGAATAACTGCAGCCGCTTCTACCCATGATAATTCGCCATATAGGTTGTAATTCAGACATTTGAAGAAGGTTAAGATACCAACTATCCTCCATAGAAACTAAAAAGAAAAGTTGGGAAGGAAAAATAAAAGAGAAACATTTGCAACTAGAGAGTGGCTGAGAAGAGGAAGAAACCAAATATCATTGACAGGCGGAAAAATAAAGCTAATGGGGCACATGCATTTAGAAAAATGACGTCATTAGCTTTGAGACAGACATACTTTTGGCACTGAGCTCTTCTTGAGCGATACCCAGACATAAAAATATACTCATTGCATAATTTTCCATACTGAAGCATGAGATTGCAGGGTGCTCAAAGAGGGAGGAAATATTAAAAGATACTTTATATACAAATTAGTGTAATAAAACATCCCAAGACACCTTGGTGGAGCATTATAATGCAAAACTTGGCATTGATTAATGCAAAAACAAATTTGGGAAGATGGCCAAAAGCTTGGTCAAAGAGCTCGACTTTATAAGATCAAATAAAAAGCTGGAGGCTGATACTGAGGGAACCCTAAACTGCTGAAGGTACAGCATCAATGATAAAGCAAATAAAATTTGGAGATGTTCAAGAGCACAATAACATCTAAGGGTTAGATCGGAGATTACAGAGATAGTGAGGGGTGAGGAAATTAGGAATTTCACTGAAAGGATCAGAATTCTTAAAATTGATGCACTGCTTAACTGGAAGCTCAATTAGGGTTAGCGATCCAAGGGATGACAGGTAAAGGGATTTGATGAGAGCAAAAACTGGAAGGGTATTAGATGACCTCAAGTTTCTGAACAGTAGAATGTAAGGAGTGTGTGTCAAAATAGTCACGCGTTGAAATAACATGCAAAAATAAAATTCTACAAATGCTGGAAATCTAAGTAAAATCCTAAAATGTTGGCTAGGTAGCATCGGTGGAAATGTTTATGCCTAACGTAATGGGAAAGACCATCGACTTTTGTCTTTAAAGGAAGAAAGGGAAGTAAAGGGAGGAGGCTGGGTTTTCCAAATAGAAAAGCTGCAAGGCCATTCAAGATTGCTCAAGTAGAGAGTTTGTCAGCAAGGAAGTGTGTAAAAGAGTTTAGTGCGATAATCAGCAGGTTAAGAGAATGGACCAGTAGATGGTAGGTATGTGGATAAGCATGAGGTAAAGGGCTGTGAGAAGAAGATCAATACGTTAGAGTATACACTCAATAGAGGGATGAAGGGTATAGACAAACAAAGGGACCTAAAAATACAAGTATGTAACTCTTTGGAAGTATAAAGTCACAGAGGCCAATAGCATTTGGTTTTTATTAATAGGGCCACAGAGTACAAATAGTACAGAAGGCATGATGAAAAATGTATATGAATGACTTGGTTCAGCCACAATCAGAAACTATGTAGTGCTGGTGCTTCATTATGGAAATGACATTAAAACCACTGGAAACAAATATAGATTTACTCAATGATGCTAAGAATGAGAAACTATATGAGAAGAAATTTGAGAAACTAATTAGAGAAATCTCACAGGTTAGGTACAGGAGCTTTGTTTGATAAATGTTCACTTTAAGGCCCATGCTCTCTTAGCGCTGGTGAAGATGTTGATGATACATGTTGGCAGATGCAGAGAGTTTAATGTCAGAGGATGAGATTACCTTGGATCTTGCCAGCAGGTTACAGAGGTTGAACAGATTTTGGTTTGTTCTATAGATTAGGTGGATTCCAACAGGAAAAGGGGTGAGATGAAGCATCGCAGCAAGGAAGGTCGTGAAGAGCATTGTGCGATGACAAAACTTGACCCTTATATGAACGTGAATTGGGTTGGCATTGGATGCATTGTTTAGGATCATAACTTGCATGTTCTTATAGAACAAGCAGAAAATGGTGACAAACTTTGAAAATATCAAAGGATACTCTATAATCTCTTGCTGTTGACAGTATCAAAGAGCTTTTTGAGATCAAAGGCGCCCATATGCAAGGGTTGGTGCTGTTCCCACCTTGCTTTTATAGTTACTGCACAGTGAAAATCATGTCCATCGTTGCTTTAAAATTGAGGTGCTGCTGAATCTGGAGCCAACGTAGGTCAACAAAGACAGGAATGATATTTGTTTGATGAACAGAGAAAGGGGAAATGTTACTTTAATATCAGATATCTACTGATCAAGCAAAAATTGTAGAAGTGCAAACAATTTAGTGTCAGAACCAAATGTAATGCATTACTGCTTCGTGACAGGAGGATCAGGAAATTGGAAAAAGATTGCTCGTTTTGATCTGTTATGAGAAAATGATATTAACCAGAGAAGAAATGAAGTTTAGGGTGATAAAGACTGTAAATGCTGGAGTTCAGGATGTCACTAGTTTTCTTCTATGTAAGAGCTAACTAAATCTTACCTGTGATTGCAGTTTACGGTGAAGTTCTGCAAACAAAGCAGCATCTGCCTCTCTCCTCTGTCTTGCCACTGTAAGACAGAACATTGTCATGGGGAAATGGTCATCTTAAAGTATGAAAACCGCAAGTTCATCAAATTGCGCATCCCACTTCAATTCTATATACAAGCATGAGAAGACTTGGATTTTTCATCAATTCTATTAAGTTTTAATGGACGTTAAGGATCACTGTCACAATCCAGACTTTGTTCTTAATAAAATCCATTAAAATTAATTTATTTGGTCATTGAAGGCATTGCTCAAGTTGCTGTCCTCATATGTTATCTATTTGTTAATCATGGACAAGTCCAATTCTCTGCATCCTACACCTCCTGCACCGAGACACCAGGAAGACATGACAGCTTCTTCACTGCAAAACAGGCAACGATGCACTGATGAACATTAAATTAAGCATTTAATCCTAAAGTTGGGGATAGTATCAATTTGAAAGAAAATACAAAATACAGTAAAGATTCGTGGGAGATCAGAGATTGGACAAATGTTTGAAACCAGCAAAAAAAAGACTAAAGACAAAACAGGAAAATTTGTTGTATGAAAAGAAGGCTAATTCAAAATATTTTAAAAATGGTTTGTACAAGTATATAAAACAGCAAAGGGTAAATAAAGTGACATGGTAAATAGTGAATAAATGGATGTGACGTAGTTGAATTTCAAAAGGTATTTAATAAGATGCCACATAAAACATTACTTAGCAAGGTAAAGAGCTTGTGGTGTTGGAGAAGCATATTAGCATGTAAAGTGGATTAGTTAGCTAACTGCAAGCACAGAGAAGAGATACAGCTTAAACTTGGCAAATCAAATCTTGCGGAGTTACACAGGGATCTACGGTGGAGCCTGATCTATTTGCAATATATATGTTCATGACTTAGATAACAGTAGCTAAAATGTGCTGGTGACAAAAATAGGTAGCAAATCAAGTTGTGAAGAGGACACAAAGGGAAACAGATAGGATAAGTACGTGGCATAGGATGGAGATTGCGAAGGTCTCTTTTCAGTACAAATGCAGAGCAACTTCAGAGCATCCTGATGGGGAAAGGATGTGTACAGGGAGTGCAAATACATGCTGAAGAGGCGACAAGTAGGGCCAAAAAAGCAGAAATTATGGAATGATATAAAGCATCAGAAGAATCATGAATTTATGTAAGAAATTGAGTAAAGCGGGGACAGTGAAATAGAGTTAAGATAAGTACACATTACGTTCAGTAGGGCAGGTATAAACTGGAATGATGGGTTTGCCAGGGCTGTGTGTCTGTCTCTGTGTCTTGTAAACTACAGCTGCATTTTCTTTTCCATTTCACCACCATTAAATACTCCTTTGTCTTTTGCACTGGGCTTCTGTACCATCTGGGTGAAAGTGAGGACTGCAAATGCTGGAGATTAGAGCAAGATTAGAGTTGTGCTGGAAAAGCACAGCAGGTCAAGGAACATCCAAGAGTCAGGAAAATTGATGTTTTGGCCAGCAGCCCTTCATCAGGAATGTGTTTCCTGCTCCTCGGATGCTGCCTGACCTGCTGTGCTTTTCCAGCATCACTCTAATCTTGCTTCGATACCATTTGCCCTATTGTTGCACTTCTGCCTCTGTCAGAAGTATAAAAAAAATTTCCAACTCCTTTCAGTTTTTAAGAAGCGTCACACCAGACTCAAAGCAGATGCTGCCAGACCTGCTGAGATTTTCCCTACATTCTCTACTTGTTACAGATTTCCAGCATTTGTAAATTTTACTTTTATTAAAAATGCAATTTTTTTTTCATCAGGGGATCGCTAGTCTGTGCAATTATCTTCCTCAGGGAACACTGGAGCCTGGATCTTTGAATATAGTATATTCAAGGCTGAGTTAGACAGATTTTTGTAAGGAAGTTAAGAGTTATGGGGACAATCAGGAAAATGGAGTGGGGTATAATTGGATGAGTTAAGATTTATGAAATCACAGAATAGGCTAACGGGACCGAATTGAACGTGCTATTCCTAATAATATTATGAACAGGGAGGCACTTGGATTGCCATCTGAAATCTTTTACCACTAGAACAGAATCAGCAATCCTGATTTTGTTCTTCTGCTCCACTGTTTAATAGCAACAAATTAAATGCCAAAGTAAGTGAGGAATTAAATTTGCTGGCATCATAGATGATGATCATAGATGCCAGACAAACAAAGTAGGAATAAAACATTGATCTCCTCCTTTGGAGGACCATCAATTGTTTAGGTTATTAAAGCCTATGTGAGATTTTTTTCCTTCCAGCCTTGACGTGGAAACTCATCTCCTCACCATTGAATATGCAACCATTCATTCTTTCAAGCTTTCATGCAATTACTTGTTAAGTAAGCTAAATGATTCAGAAACTTGGTGATAAATATCGTTTTCACAAAAATCACTGCAAGGATAGAGGATGCGATGAGTTGACCCTCAGTGTTATATTTGCTGTAATTAGTGCAAGGAGGGAGCGCAAGAACTAATGTCACACTTGGACTTTTTAAAAAGGAGATATCATTGTGATATTTTGCAAGGATCATTTTTGATAGATTAAAACTAGTGAAGACATTCACAGGTTTGACAAAAACTTAATCAAACTATAGGTTGGCCATAATAATGACATAAAAGAAAAATTCCAAGCCTAAGTGATCTGAACAAACACTGAGAACATTTTCATTGATTTCTGAACTACTTTAAGAAGTCAACTTACTTTCTTTCTTGATCTTTTCAGCGACAAGAAATTCATCTCTTTCCACGGTGGGAGCAAAATTACTTCCAATTACTCTCACAGCGTACTGGAATTGTTGAGCCACATCAGCTATAAAAGACAAGTGCACACGGTAAAGCCAATTCAGCTCCACAGGTTGGACGGGAAATTAAAATAAACTAAAACTTGGTCTTAGAAACAACAATACTGACAAAAATGTTCCAATTTTAACTGACCTTGATCATTTTGCAATAGAGAACATTATATAATCAAAAACCAGTCTCTCAGATTTTATCCCATGCTTCACACTGCAAATTACTAATTTGTTTTCCTATTTATTATATTTACAAGTGCACATAAAAATACAAAATGCTGCAAATGTGCATTTAGAGAACTAAATAATGAAATAAAATGAAACTATGTAAGGAGGTCATGAGGCTATAAAGGGAGATAGACAGGTTAAGTGTGTGAAGATCTGGAAGCTGGAGTATAATGTGGGAAAGTGTGAAATTGTCTATCTTTGCAAAATAAAAAAAATGAACCAGATCAAAACTGAGAGAGGTTGTAGAACTCTGAGATGCAGAGATCTGGGTGTTCTCATACATGAGTCACCAAAGGTTAGTATGCAAGTACAGAAAATTAAAAAAAAACTAATAGAATGTTGTTTTATTACAAGGTCAATTGGATGCAAGAGTAATGAGGTTTGCTTCAATTATACAGAGCATTGGTGAGACCATATCTATAGTACTGTGTATAATACTGGTCACCATACATACAGAAGGAGGATGCTGATGCATTGCAGGCTGTTCTTAGATTTACTGGACTAATACCTGGAATGAGCAGATTGCCTTAAGAGGAAAGGTGCTTGAGCGTGGGACATCACATGGAGACCTCCTGCAGAGATGTCCTGAGCTGAGATGACTGACCTCAAACAATTTTCCTTTCAGCTAGGTATGACTACAAACAGCAGACAGCTTTTCCTTGATTCCCATGGATTCCAATTTGCTCGGGCTCTTTCATGCTACAATTAGTCAAATACAGCCTTGATGTCAAGCGCAGTCACTCTCATCTGACAGCTAGAATTCAGCTCTTTTATCTACGTTTGAACCAAAGCTGTAATAAAGTCAGGAGCTGAGTGGCCTTGACAGAACTCAAATTCAACATTAGTGAGCACGTTATTGCTAAGCAACTTCTGCTTCATAACAGTTGATGATAATTTCCATCACTTTACTGATGATGCAAAGTAGACTGATAGAGCAATAATGGGCCAGGTTTGATTTATCCTTTTTGTTTAGAGGACATATTGGGCAATTTTCCACATTGCCAGATAGTTGTCAGTGTTATAACCTCCCAGCATGTTTAATGGTTCAATCAAATCTCTCAGTCTTCTCCTGTTCAACATTTTCGATGATGCAAATAAAAAATAACTCCACTCATTCCAGGTATTAGTCAAATAAACTTTCTCTGGACTGCTTCAAAGTATTTATATCCTTTCTTAAATGAGGAGACTACAAACGTTCACAGTACGTCAGATATGGTCTCATCAGTAACCTGTATAACTGAAGCAGAACCTCCCTACTTGTACTCAATTCCCCTTGTAATAAATGATTACATTTCATCAGCTTTCCTATTACTTGTTGTACCTGCATATTAACCTTTTGCATTTCATTATCAGGACACCCAGATTTCTTTACATAGCAAGAGCTCGACAATCCCCCACAATCTCAATAATCTGCCTCTTTTATTCTTCCTCCCAAAACAAATAATTTCACACCTTCCCACATCAACTCCATTTGTCAGATTTTTGCCCACTTGCTTAAGCTATCTGCTCTGTCTACTCAATTTACTTTGCTAACTACTGCTGTGTTATTATCAAATTTAGCAGCCATATCTTCCATCCTTTCCTTTGTATCACTTATACAAATTGATAAAGGTTGGGGTTGCAACTTGTTTCTGGTACCCTACTTCAAGCATCTTGCCAACCAGAAAATGATATATCTATCCGTATCATTGCCTGTTAGCCAGTCAACCTCTTATCTATGCCAATGTGTTCCTTTCTCTATGCCATGAGATTACATTTTCTGCAAAAATGTTTGACATAGCACCTACAAATGCCATTTGGAAATCCAACACATCCACCAGATCTGCTTTCTCTACAGCATGTTAACCTCAATTTCAACAAATTGGTTAAATGTGGTTTCCCTTGAATAAAACCCTGTTGATACTGTTGTGGTTCTGTTCGCCGAGCTGGAAATTTTTGTTGCAAACGTTTCGTCCCCTGTCTAGGTGACATCCTCAGTGCTTGGGAGCCTCCTGTGAAGCGCTTCTATGGTGTTTCCTCCGGCATTTATAGTGGCCTGTCCCTGCCGCTTCCGGTTGTCAGTTTCAACTGTCCGCTGTAGTGGCCAGTATATTGGGTCCAGGTCGATGTGTTTGTTGATGGAGTTTGTGGATGAGTGCCATGCTTCTAGGAATTCCCTGGCTGTTCTTTGTTTGGCTTGCCCTATAATGGTAGTGTTGTCCCAGTCGAATTCATGTTGCTTGTCTTCTGCGTGTGTGTGGTGTAAAATTCCAAGCAGTGGAATGTGGTGAAACGGTTAAAAATTATGTCCCAATACATGTGTGAATCTAACCGGAATGGAGGTGTTGCTTAGTCCCGTGTGAATCTTCTTATCTGTATGTAACCAGAATGGAATGTGTTTTTTAGCCTTGCTCTGCTGTTCACATGAATGTTTATATCTGGAAAAGAGTATATCAGCTGGAAAAGTCTCCAGTTCGGTGAGTCTGCTCCGGGGTTATGTTTAACCGCCGAGCGTGGGTTGTTGGCAACCGCTCTACGAGAACTGACGGCTCCCAGTTTTGGTAACATGTAGAGTGAGTATAAGCCAGACCCGTTCTGGCGACGCTGCGGGGAATAAAATGCCCATATTCTAGCAGACTCGCCTCTTGGTCGTTTGTTCTGTGTCAGACTACTCTCCTACGAACCTGACCTTGAGAATTTTTTAAAACAGTGTGTGGCTACTAAGGATAGCTGGTCGTGTCGTTTCGTGGCTAGTTGATGTTCATGGATGCGGATCGTTAGCTGTCTTCCTGTTTGTCCTATATAGTGTTTTGTGCAGTCCTTGCATGGGAATTTGTACACTACATTAGTTTTGCTCATGCTGGGTATCGGTTCCTTCGTTCTGGTGAGTTGTTGTCTGAGGGTGGCTGTTGGTTTGTGTGCTGTTATAAGTCCTAGTGGTCGCAGTAGTCTGGCTGTCAGTTCTGAAACGCTCCTGATGTATGGTAGTGTGGCTAGTCCTTTGGGTTGCGGCATGTCCTCGTTCCGTTGTCTTTCTCTTAGGCATCTGTTGATGAAATTGCACGGGTATCCGTTTTTGGCGAATACCTTGTACAGGTGTTCCTCTTCCTCTTTTTACAGTTCTGGTGTGCTGCAGTGTCTTGTGGCCTTTTGAATAGTGTCTTGATGCAACTTCGTTGCATCTGGGTCAGATATGTTGATGACACCTTTGTAATCATTAAAAACACAGAAATAGAGAAAACACACCGGATCATCAACGTCACACTCACAGGAATCCGATTCACGAGAGAAGAAGAAAAGGATAACCAACTCCCATTCCTAGACGTGATGGTACAGAGAACACCGAACGGAGAATTCACCACAAAGGTATACAGGAAAGCCACACACACAGACCAAGTCCTGAACTATGAAAGCAACCACCCCAACACACATAAACGAAGTTGCATCAAGACACTATTCAAAAGGGCCACAACACACTGCAGCACACCAGAACTGCAAAAAGAGGAAGAGGAACACCTGTTCAAGGTATTCGCCAAAAACGGATACCCGCATTAATTATCTCACTAGTTAATTCCTTTAAGGCCATGGGATAAGGTTTAGGAGTACCTAGGGGCTTGTTAGTCTGCAGTTCCAACAATTTGCTCAGTACCACAAGCTTGATATAATTTACCCAAAGTTCCCTCTCCCTTCCATTTCTGGATATACAGATATTTCTAACATGTTACTTATATCCACTAGTGAACAGTGATACACTACTTGTTAAAGTAATCTGTCATTTCCTTATTTTTGATCAATAATCCCCTAAACTGACTTCCTATCGGGCTAACAATTTTTTTTACTTCTTTACTTTCTAAATATCTGTAGAAACTATTAATATTCTTACATTTTCAATTAGCTATCTCTCATATTCTAAATTTTCCAGTTGCAGAGTCTGTTTGAGATATGACATCTGGAACAATGCATAGTTTTGTTTAAGAAAGAACATAACTGGATTAAAATTCACTGGGACGAAGGGTTGGTTTCTGAGCAAAGATTGGACACAGCAGCCCTATAACTATTGGAGACTGGAATACAGAAGAATGAGAACTGATCTTATTGAAACGTTTAAGATTGCAGGGAAATTGACAGGGTGGATGCAGAAAGGACAATTCCAAGTGTTGGAGAGATTAGAACTAGAGGGCACAGTTTAAAAAGGAGGGATCTCTCAATTAAGATGGAGATTTGAAGAAATCTTTTACTCCCAAAAGGACATTAGTTCCCGAATTCTCTTCACCAGAGAAAAAGGGAAGCATAATTACCCGAATATTGTTAAGGCTGAGGTAGATAGATTCTTGAATGACAAGGAAATCAACTGGACTAGAGACTAGACAGGAAGATAGTGTTGAGGCCTTTTGGATCAGCCATGGTCTTATTGATGGTGCAACAGACTTGTGTGACCAAATTGGTAAACATGTGACCAAATTGCCTAATTTGTACATTCAGTGCAACTAGGAGAGTGACATTTCTGGTGCCAAGCAATGAGCTGGTTTAAGTAACTTATAGGAAACATGATAGTAATAATAGTTCAATTAGCAATGGATAATAGAAAGTAATAATCTAAAATGAAGTTTCCAATTTGGAGAATTGCTAATTTCAAAGAGAAGAGTAGGATCTAACCAGATGAAAATGGAACCAAAATTAACAGGAATAAATGATAAATGAAAATGTTTAGGGAAAATATCTTCAAATACCAAACAATCATGATCGGGAACCCATTGTGCATGAGGGTCTTGGAAGTGGAAATGATTAGTGGTTTCATAAGGAAAAAGGATGGCAATGAAGGGAAATAAACCAGCAGGTCTACAGGGAGAGGAGGGAACACATTGATTGGATTACTCAATGAAGAGCCAGCATTACTCTGACTGGCCAAATAGCCTTGTTGTGTTATAATTATATGTTAACTTTGCTTTTTCTTCATCTACTTCCTCTTACCCAGACTCTTTATATTCCAAAAGTCTGAATCCTTTCCTCTGATATCATCTCATCAATTTAATTACTCTTCATACTCCTGGTGATAATACACCACTTTCTGGATTAGTGGTGCTGGAAAAGCACAGCAGTTCAGGCAGCATCCGAGGAGCAGTAACTGCTGTGCTTTTCCAGCACCACTAATCCAGAATCTGGCTTCCAGCATCTGCAGTCATTGTTTTTAAGAAGGGCTTATGCCCGAAACGTCGATTCTCCTGTTCCCTGGATGCTGCCTGACCTGCTGCGCTTTTCCAGCAACACATTTTCAGCTTTTTACCACTCACACTATCCCTATATTGACTGGCACTATAATAATCCTGAGTAACACGTCCTCTATTCTCCAAATACTGAACCCCCGATTGGAGGACTCGGATTTTACGCCTCTCAATTTCATTGTCTCCGACGTGAGAAAGTCCTCCTAATTTTGTCCGTTCTTTCTCCAACACCCTTGTCACCGCCCTGTGGTTATCGCCTTTGGAAGAGAACGCATCATTCTAGCCTCTCAATGCCAGCTGCAAACATACTCGGTCTAATGCCTCCCCTGCACGTCGCTACCTCACTCCCTCATTGCACTTGTGCTTGTTTTCATTCTCACTGGGGCGGAATCACTGTCGACACTTTCCTGCCTCACTGACTGCGGACGGGACCAGCAAGTCTCGGGCTGCCCAAGCTCCAGACCCCGGCCCTAACTCACCCTCATTGCGGCCCAGAATCCGGCAGCACAGGCTTTGCAACAGTAGATTCGGTGACTTATGATCCACAGTCGCCATCGCCCGTCTTCCCAGTGCCCTGGCCCACAAGTCCCAGGTCGAAGCCCTGGCTTTACCACAGACCGCCCAGCTGCGGTCTCAGTTGATCACCAGCGCCAACGGCGCCATTTTTTTCAAGAGCCCGCTTGATTGCAACGGAACTGCAAACATCCACTTCCGGGTCAGAGGCACAATCCACCGCGAGGGGATGGATGGGGTCCGAGATCAGGGCGGGGCTTGGCGCCGAGAAGGAGGCGTCAGGAGGAGGGAGAGTGGGTGTGGCTGTGGGCAAGACCATGGCGTGGGCGGGGCACAGCATTGAGGGGCGTGGTCATAGAGGGCGGGCCTTAAAAGGGGCGGGGACAGTGTGTGTGGGGGCGCGACGATGGATGGGCGGGACCAGTATGAGCGGTTCAGGATGGATGCGAACGGTGTCAAGATGTGGGCGGAGCAGGATGGAGAGAGCGAAGGGGCCAGCAGGTGGGCGTGACTTAGTAGAGGGGAGGGGCTGATCGGGCAGACCGGGCGTGGCTGGGTGGAGCGATTTGTGGGTTGCCTGGCGCTGATTGGGGTTGATAAAAGTTTAAAAACCCACAACAGCAGGTTATAGTTCAACGGGTTTATTTGGAAACACGAGCGTTCGAAGCGCTGTCCCTTCATCAGGTTCCAAATAATCCTGTTGGAGTTGCGTGATTTTTAACTTTGTCCACCCCAGTCCAACACTGGCACAGCCACTCGAGATATGAAGGGTCAAAGGGCGGAGCCGTGGAGTGGGCGGGGCCAGATCTAGGAGGGCTGGCACGAGGGAGCGCGTCTGCGCAGAGGGAAGTCTGTTGAGGCGCGCTGGCGTTACCATGGTTACTCCTAGTCCACTGAAGGTGGAGCTGACCCTTGTCGTTCTTCTTGCAGTAATTATCGTGTGCCACAGATTTTGAGCATTGGGTGTGAGGTTTTCATGCTCGAGATTTAAACATCCCGCACACTGTTTCCATGCCTTTTTATCCAGGTATTATTTTAAATTTATTCATGGGAAGGTTAATGTTGTTTGGTAAGTCTGCCATTTATAGCTCTTCCCTGATGGTGGTAACTGCATGCTTTCCAAGGTCATTTCATTTGAAGTCACATTTAGAAAGGAAATAAAGAACTTCATAGCATCTTTCATCACCACAGATTTTTTTTCCAAAGCCAATGAATTTCAGGAAAGGTAATTTCGGTGATGTTGATTGAAGGATAAATATTTCCCAGCAAACTACGCAGAGAATAATTGCTCATCTTCAAAATAGTGCAACGGAATCTTTTACATCCACCTGAGAAGACAAGAGAGTTCTCAGTTTAACCACTCATAGCATCACACAGCACAGAAACAGACCCTTTGGTCCAACCAGTCCATGCTGAACATAAACTAGACCCACCTATCAACTCATCTGAAAAACGTTTACGTTCACTATGAAGAATATCCTCAGTACTTCTGTACTCAAGTGAGTCTTAAAAGGTGAGGATCCACTCACTATGTGACAACTGGGCATCTTGGTGAACTCAGCCCAGTAGAATTTAGATTAGATTAGATTACTTACAGTGTGGAAACAGGCCCTTCGGCCCAACAAGTCCACACTGCCCCGCCGAAGCGCAACCCACCCATACCCCTACATGTACCCCTTACCTAACACCACGGGCAATTTAGCATGGCCAATTCACCTGACCTGCACATCTTTGAACTGTGGGAGGAAACCGGAGCACCCGGAGGAAACCCATGCAGACACGGGGAGAATGTGCAAACTCCACACAGTCAGTCGCCTGAGGCGGGAATTGAACCCGGGTCTCTGGCGCTGTGAGGCAGCAGTGCTAACCACTGCCACCGTGCCGCCCACAAATTTATATTAGATTCCCTACAGTTGGAAACAGGCCCTTCAGCCCAACAAATCCATACTGACCCTCCACAGAGTAACCCACCCAGACCCATTTCCCTCTGACTAAAACACCTAATACTATGGGCAATTTAGCATGGCCAATTCACCTGACCTGCACATCTTTGGACTGTGGGAGAAAACACACACGGACACAGGGAGAATGTGCAAACTCCACACAGACAGTTACCCAAGAATTGAACCTGGGTCCCTGGTGCTGTGAGGCAGCAGTGCTAACCACTGAGCCACCATGCCACCCTTCCCTAGAATTCCTTCCCTTAAAGGGCATGAATGAACCACAAACTAATGGTTGTATGGCAATGTTTTCCATCTTTCTCATTAAGTATTAATAAATTAATTGGTCACAACTCATTTGACTTCTGAGATTCCGTTCCTGCTGAACTTCCAGTATAAGCTAAAATGATTGCTGTTAATTTTGTTATTCTCTTCCTCTGATCAAGTGTCTTCAGTCTTTGTCATTTTAAAATGTGAAATAAATTCAAAGAAAATATTTCACCTCTGAATTGGTTTCAGAACACTTTTAGACATTGTAATGTAAGTGTCTTGGTGCCTCATTGTCTCATCTCAAGCTTCCCCATGGACAGAAAGGCTATTCATGTGACGCTTTTACAGAAAGATTTTCATTATAAAGGTTTGCTGATTGAAAGCCAAAGGAAGGTCAGGGATTCACTTTTCAAAACCTTGCATGGGAATTGTGTTTTGGAGACATTGTAAAAAAAAAAATTGCATTGTGACAGTGATAGTATGCAGAATCTCCTGCCATTTGATTGTGTTGGTAACTTGGCATTTTAATATTTCAATCATAAAATTGACTGTATTCAAGAATTACAAAAGTATTTCACTTTTAACTTTATTCAATATTAGATTTAATCCTGATTTTCCGATAATACTTCACCATATTTAACATGCTTTGAAAATTGGAGTTGCTCATTTATCAATAGACAAAATCTCGCTCTGTAATTATAAATATAATTAAGATATAATTCAGCTGACTGTATATTTATCTGCTGCACCCAAAGAAAATCAATAAAAATTAGACTCTGCTCCAGGAGCCAGTATGATGAAGTGTTTGTTGGCATTCTGTTTTGTTTTCTAATATCTAAGCAGCAACAACCCTGGAGACTGTACAAAACGATTGCATCAAATAAGCTTGTGCTCCGAAACTTTCCGGAGCTTAGTTCCAGAAACGTAAGATAATGCTGAAGATTTGTTCCGGACCATCTTCCTCCCCAACCAATGGCATTCAAAAAGTTTCAGCAAACTTTCAAGCATCCAGACAAATCTAAGCAACAACAAAATGTGACTTTAACAAAGACACTGTGTACTGTGTCTTTAACATACTAAACAGCCTAAAGGTGCTTTGCAGGAGCATTATCCATCAAAATTTGATACCAATCCATGTAAAGATGTAGTGGGTAAATAAGAAAAGGCTTGTCAAATAGGTAGGAGGAGAAAGGAATGAGGTTTCAAGAGGAATTTCTAGAGCTGAAGGCCTAGGCAAGTTGAAGTTTCACTACCAATATTAGAGCAATTGAAAGCACAAATACACAAGAAGCCTGAATTTGAGGATCACAGAGGTTGTAGAGGAATTCTAAGGCTTGAAGAGGTTTTGGGGGATGCGAGGAATTCAAAAACCTGAATAAGAATTTTTAAATTGAAAAATTACCACACTGAAAACCAATTTAGCTCATATGCCAAGGTGTTGTTGAGTGAATAGTACCTGTTGCTGTTAGGATATGCACAACAAAATGTTGAACCAGCTGAATCTTAAAGTTTATAGAGACTGAAAACTGGTGGTTTTGAGGGAATACGGGGCAGCATACCTCCCTAAATGGTCAACTTGACACGTGATAATGGTGTTAAAAAGGATTTTTGTAACAGTGTGGCTGAGAAGATCAGGAAGGTAGTCATACAGCAAGAAAACAGACCCTTCCATCCAACTTGTCCATGTCTACCAGCCATCCCAATCTGACCGAGTCCTATTTGCCAGCATTTGGCCCATATCCCTAATACCCTTCCCATTCATATATCCATCCAGATGCTTTTTAAATATTGCAATTGTACCTGCCTCCACCACTTCATCTGGCAGGTCATTCCATAGACGCACCGCCCTGTGAATGAAAAAGTTACCACTCTGGTCCTTTTTAAATCTTTCCTCCCTCACCTTAAACCTATGTCCTCAAGTTATTGTGTGATTTTGAAAATATTGAGAAAATATTCACCGGGAAGTGAAGTGCCTGATAATTTGGTGATCCCCGGAATATCCATTCTTGTTTGCAAACTGCACATCCTGTGGGATAGAGCATCTTTCCCTCAGAGGAGATGGTAGTGGTGGTGGTGGTGGAGGTTTGGCAGCAACTTTGCTCACATACTCAAAAATTAATACTTGATAGATGATATCCATCCTTTCCAGGTACTTGCTTGTTGCTGGGAAGATATGGCCTTTTAAATTTCAAATAATAAGAGTTCTGTACCAAACAGAAGTTGCTGGAGAAAACCATCATCTGTGCAAAGAAAACAGAATTATTGTTTCAAGTCCAGTGGCCCTTCTTCAGAACTGCACTAAGATTATTCATAGCATGTAGTTGCAGAGTATCATCAAGCGGAAGAGAATTATCCATGTCAGCTGAGAGAGGAGCTGCTCAAAGTCTTTCCCCTGGGGTGGGAGAGTCCAGAACTAGAAGGCATAAGTTTAGGGTGAGAGGGGAAATATATAAAATGGACCTAAGGGACAACTTTTTCACACAAGGGGTGGTGCATGTATGGAATGAGCTGCCAGAGGAAGTGCTGGAGGCTGGTACAATTGCAACATTTAAAAGGCATCTGGATGGGTATATGAATAGGAAAGGTTTGAGGGATGTGGGCCAAGTGCTGGCAAATGGGATTAGATTTGGTTGGGGTATCTGGTTGGGGTATGGACTAGTTGGACTGAACGGTCTGCTTCCGTTCTGCACACCTCGATGACTCTATGCCTCTGTTTCCCTACCTGTGAATTACTAAGGATAGTGGTGATCGTGGAGCAGAATGCTCTTTTGATAATGTCATAAAGAGCACACAGGTTGCTGCTAAAAGTTCCTAACACTGGCCGAGAAACTCGCAGTCTTCTGCACAACTGCTTTAGAAACAGAATATCACGTAGCATATATAACACCAAAAAGCACATCATCTTGTTTAAAGTAACCCTCGATTTTGTGGGAGGAAATATGGTGAGGCTAACAGCGCTCATGGTAAAGTGAAATTGGTGAACAGTGTTAAATGCAGAATTAAGAAGCTGAGTTGCCATGTCCTCCTTAAACCAGTTTCAATTTCACCGAGAAACACGTGGAGGCTTTACGAATTTAAACAAAACTTTTACGTTTCCTGTCTCTGCATGTCGAGATCCCACCTTTCCTTCTCCTACGCTGTCTCTTTTTTTGGTATTTGACCTCAATTCACATGGGTGTTTGGATTCTGTGTCTTTTTTTTTCGCAACGAGCTGCTGCTGGCCTCATTCACACGTTGAGAGGGCGCTGGACTCTCCCTGTCTCCCACTCTGATAGCGAGTTGCCGTACAAGCCACCACCCCCGTGGAGATCAAGCAGGAAATCGACCACGAAACAAAATTAACAGATCGGGGAGGAATATATAAATCCTTTGTTTTACTTTGGTTTCTTATTCCGGACAGGTTGGAAGGAGTCTGGTTTGCAAACAGCTCACCTACTTGTGCAGGAAAAGCTATAACAGTGCCATAGCTACAATGAAAATACAGGAGACCCTAATCGATCTGTCCTTCTGAGGCAGCAGCTGTAAACAGCAACAAGGAAGCGGTGCTATTAAACATTAATATTAAAGATTCATGTTGAGGGAGCAGGGGCTCCGCCCACACCATTATATTGTGTTGCGGGTAGCCCCGGGTATGTTGGTGTGAATTAGTTCCCCATCTGTCTCCGTGTGTTTGTGTGTCTGAGTACGGAGCTGTGCCCGCCCGGAGGAGGAGCCCACTTTTCTGGGAGGAGGAAGGGGATCAGTTCCCGGGGAGAGCGGGAGCCCAGAGCCGGAACATGCGCCGTCTGACAGCGGATTAGAGCCGCCGCTTGGAGCCGGACACGGACCGGGAGGAGGCGATGGACTGGAGCGGGCTCTGGAGCACCATCCGCCGCTGGGTGAGTGTCCGTCGGCCAAGCCCCTTACTGGGGAGGGGAGGGGATAGTCTCTCTCGCCCTCCTCCTGCAGCACCCCGCTCTCCAGCCCCAACCCCGGCCCCGGCACAGGCTTCATCCTGGGGCCCGGCACCTGTTCAAACCCGGCTCCAGCCTCCCACAGTCCGCCCTCCGCTCCGCAGGATTTTGGAAGCGGCTTCGGTCTCCAAATGTGGATCAGTCCCCGGAGTGGGGAGGTTGTGGATCAGAGTGGGGAGGTTGTGGTTCAGAGTGGGGAGGTTGTGGATCAGGTCCCGGAGTGGGGAGGTTGTGGATCGGAGTGGGGAGGTTGTGGATCAGAGTGGGGAGGTTGTGGATCGGAGTGGGGAGGTTGTGGTTCAGAGTGGGGAGGTTGTGGATCAGGTCCCGGAGTGGGGAGGTTGTGGATCGGAGTGGGGAGGTTGTGGATCAGAGTAGGGGAGGTTGTGGATCAGAGTGGGGAGGTTGTGGATCAGAGTGGGGAGGTTGTGGATCGGAGTGGGGAGGTTGTGGATCAGAGTGGGGAGGTTGTGGATCAGGTCCCGGAGTGGGGAGGTTGTGGTTCAGAGTGGGGAGGTTGTGGATCAGAGTGGGGAGGTTGTGGATCAGAGTGGGGAGGTTGTGGATCAGAGTGGGGAGGTTGTGGATCAGGTCCCGGAGTGAGGAGGTTGTGGATCAGGTCCCGGAGTGGGGAGGTTGTGGTTCAGAGTGGGGAGGTTGTGGATCAGAGTGGGGAGGTTGTGGATCGGAGTGGGGAGGTTGTGGATCAGAGTGGGGAGGTTGTGGATCAGGTCCCGGAGTGGGGAGGTTGTGGATCGGAGTGGGGAGGTTGTGGATCAGAGTAGGGGAGGTTGTGGATCAGAGTGGGGAGGTTGTGGTTCAGAGTGGGGAGGTTGTGGATCAGAGTGGGGAGGTTGTGGAACGGAGTGGGGAGGTTGTGGATCAGAGTGGGGAGGTTGTGGTTCAGAGTGGGGAGGTTGTGGTTCAGAGTGGGGAGGTTGTGGTTCAGAGTGGGGAGGTTATGGATCAGAGTGGGGAGGTTGTGGATCAGGTCCCGGAGTGGGGAGGTTGTGGAACGGAGTGGGGAGGTTGTGGATCAGAGTGGGGAGGTTGTGGTTCAGAGTGGGGAGGTTGTGGTTCAGAGTGGGGAGGTTGTGGTTCAGAGTGGGGGGGTTGTGGATCAGAGTGGGGAGGTTGTGGATCAGAGTGGGGAGGTTGTGGATCAGGTCCCCGGAGTGGGGAGGTTGTGGTTCAGATTGGGGAGGTTGTGGTTCAGAGTGGGGAGGTTGTGGTTCAGAGTGGGGAGGTTATGGATCGGAGTGGGGAGGTTGTGGATCAGGTCCCGGAGTGGGGAGGTTGTGGAACGGAGTGGGGAGGTTGTGGATCAGAGTGGGGAGGTTGTGGATCAGAGTGGGGAGGTTGTGGTTCAGAGTGGGGAGGTTGTGGTTCAGAGTGGGGAGGTTGTGGATCAGAGTGGGGAGGTTGTGGTTAAGAGTGGGGAGGTTGTGGATCAGGTCCCGGAGTGGGGAGGTTGTGGATCAGAGTGGGGAGGTTGTGGATCAGAGTGGGGAGGTTGTGGATCAGAATGGGGGGGTTGTGGATCGGAGTGGGGAGGTTGTGGTTCAGAGTGGGGAGGTTGTGGATCAGGTCCCGGAGTGGGGAGGTTGTGGAACGGAGTGGGGAGGTTGTGGATCAGAGTGGGGAGGTTGTGGATCGGAGTAGGGAGGTTGTGGATCGGAGTAGGGAGGTTGTTGGTCAGAGTAGGGGAGGTTGTGGTTCAGAGTGGGGGAGGTTGTGGATCAGAGTGGGGGAGGTTGTGGATCAGAGTGGGGGAGGTTGTGGATCAGAGTGGGGGAGGTTGTGGATCAGAGTGGGGGAGGTTGTGGATCAGAGTGGGGAGGTTGTGGATCAGAGTGGGGGAGGTTGTGGATCAGGTCCCGGAGTGGGGAGGTTGTGGATCAGAGTGGGGAGGTTGTGGTTCAGAGTGGGGGGGTTGTGGATCAGAGTGGGGGAGGTTGTGGATCAGGTCCCGGAGTGGGGAGGTTGTGGATCAGAGTGGGGGGAGGGTTGTGGATCAGAGTGGGGAGGTTGTGGATCAGGTCCCCGGAGTGGGGAGGTTGTGGATCAGAGTGGGGAGGTTGTGGTTCAGAGTGGGGAGGTTGTGGTTCAGAGTGGGGAGGTTGTGGTTCAGAGTGGGGAGGTTGTGGTTCAGAGTGGGGAGGTTGTGGATCAGAGTGGGGAGGTTGTGGATCAGGTCCCCGGAGTGGGGAGGTTGTGGTTCAGAGTGGGGAGGTTGTGGTTCAGAGTGGGGAGGTTGTGGTTCAGAGTGGGGAGGTTATGGATCAGAGTGGGGAGGTTGTGGATCAGGTCCCGGAGTGGGGAGGTTGTGGAACGGAGTGGGGAGGTTGTGGTTCAGAGTGGGGAGGTTGTGGTTCAGAGTGGGGAGGTTGTGGTTCAGAGTGGGGAGGTTGTGGATCAGAGTGGGGAGGTTGTGGATCAGGTCCCCGGAGTGGGGAGGTTGTGGTTCAGAGTGGGGAGGTTGTGGTTCAGAGTGGGGAGGTTGTGGTTCAGAGTGGGGAGGTTATGGATCAGAGTGGGGAGGTTGTGGATCAGGTCCCGGAGTGGGGAGGTTGTGGAACGGAGTGGGGAGGTTGTGGATCAGAGTGGGGAGGTTGTGGATCAGAGTGGGGAGGTTGTGGTTCAGAGTGGGGAGGTTGTGGTTCAGAGTGGGGAGGTTGTGGATCAGAGTGGGGAGGTTGTGGTTAAGAGTGGGGAGGTTGTGGATCAGGTCCCGGAGTGGGGAGGTTGTGGATCAGAGTGGGGAGGTTGTGGATCAGAGTGGGGAGGTTGTGGATCAGAATGGGGGGGTTGTGGATCGGAGTGGGGAGGTTGTGGTTCAGAGTGGGGAGGTTGTGGATCAGGTCCCGGAGTGGGGAGGTTGTGGAACGGAGTGGGGAGGTTGTGGATCAGAGTGGGGAGGTTGTGGATCGGAGTAGGGAGGTTGTGGATCGGAGTAGGGAGGTTGTTGGTCAGAGTAGGGGAGGTTGTGGATCAGAGTGGGGGAGGTTGTGGATCAGAGTGGGGGAGGTTGTGGATCAGAGTGGGGGAGGTTGTGGATCAGAGTGGGGGAGGTTGTGGATCAGAGTGGGGGAGGTTGTGGATCAGAGTGGGGGAGGTTGTGGATCAGAGTGGGGGAGGTTGTGGATCAGAGTGGGGAGGTTGTGGATCAGAGTGGGGGAGGTTGTGGATCAGGTCCCGGAGTGGGGAGGTTGTGGATCAGAGTGGGGAGGTTGTGGTTAAGAGTGGGGGGGTTGTGGATCAGAGTGGGGGAGGTTGTGGATCAGGTCCCGGAGTGGGGAGGTTGTGGATCAGAGTGGGGGGAGGGTTGTGGATCAGAGTGGGGAGGTTGTGGATCAGGTCCCCGGAGTGGGGAGGTTGTGGATCAGAGTGGGGAGGTTGTGGTTCAGAGTGGGGAGGTTGTGGTTCAGAGTGGGGAGGTTGTGGTTCAGAGTGGGGAGGTTGTGGTTCAGAGTGGGGGGGTTGTGGATCAGAGTGGGGGAGGTTGTGGATCAGGTCCCGGAGTGGGGAGGTTGTGGATCAGAGTGGGGAGGTTGTGGATCAGAGTGGGGGAGGTTGTGGATCAGGTCCCGGAGTGGGGAGGTTGTGGTTCAGAGTGGGGAGGTTGTGGTTCAGAGTGGGGAGGTTGTGGATCAGAGTGGGGGAGGTTGTGGATCAGAGTGGGGAGGTTGTGGATCAGGTCCCGGAGTGGGGAGGTTGTGGATCAGAGTGGGGGGAGGGTTGTGGATCAGGTCCCGGAGTGGGGAGGTTGTGGATCGGAGTGGGGAGGTTGTGGATCAGAGTGGGGGAAGGTTGTGGATCAGAGTGGGGGGAGGGTTGTGGATCAGGTCCCGGAGTGGGGAGGTTGTGGATCGGAGTGGGGAGGTTGTGGATCGGAGTGGGGAGGTTGTGGATCGTAGTGGGGAGGTTGTGGATCGGAGTGGGGGAGGGATGTGGATCGGAGTGGGGGAGGGATGTGGATCGGAGTGGGGAGGTTGTGGATCGGAGTGGGGAGGTTGTGGATCGGAGTGGGGAGGTTGTGGATCGGAGTGGGGAGGTTGTGGATCGGAGTGGGGGGGTTGTGGATCGGAGTGGGGAGGTTGTGGATCGGAGTGGGGAGGTTGTGGATCGGAGTGGGGAGGTTGTGGATCGGAGTGGGGAGGTTGTGGATCGGAGTGGGGAGGTTGTGGATCGGAGTGGGGAGGTTGTGGATCGGAGTGGGGAGGTTGTGGATCGGAGTGGGGAGGTTGTGGATCGGAGTGGGGAGGTTGTGGATCAGAGTGGGGAGGTTGTGGTTCAGAGTGAGGAGGTTGTGGATCAGGTCCCGGAGTGGGGAGGTTGTGGTTCAGAGTGGGGGGGTTGTGGTTCAGAGTGGGGAGGTTGTGGATCAGAGTGGGGAGGTTGTGGATCAGAGTGGGGAGGTTGTGGTTCAGAGTGGGGAGGTTGTGGTTCAGAGTGGGGAGGTTGTGGTTCAGAGTGGGGAGGTTGTGGATCAGAGTGGGGAGGTTGTGGATCAGGTCCCGGAGTGGGGAGGTTGTGGATCAGAGTAGGGGAAGTTGTGGATCGGAGTGGGGAGGTTGTGGATCAGAGTAGGGGAGGTTGTGGATCAGAGTGGGGGGAGGGTTGTCGATCAGAGTGGGGAGGTTGTGGATCAGGTCCCCGGAGTGGGGAGGTTGTGGTTCAGAGTGGGGAGGTTGTGTTTCAGAGTGGGGAGGTTGTGTTTCAGAGTGGGGAGGTTGTGGATCAGAGTGGGGAGGTTGTGGATCAGGTCCCGGAGTGGGGAGGTTGTGGATCGGAGTGGGGAGGTTGTGGATCGGAGTGGGGAGGTTGTGGATCGGAGTGGGGAGGTTGTGGATCAGAGTAGGGGAGGTTGTGGATCGGAGTGGGGAGGTTGTGGATCAGAGTAGGGGAGGTTGTGGATCAGAGTGGGGGGAGGGTTGTGGATCAGAGTGGGGAGGTTGTGGATCAGGTCCCCGGAGTGGGGAGGTTGTGGACCAGAGTGGGGAGGTTGTGGACCAGAGTGGGGAGGTTGTGGACCAGAGTGGGGGGGTTGTGGATCGGAGTGGGGAGGTTGTGGATCGGAGTGGGGAGGTTGTGGATCGGAGTGGGGAGGTTGTGGATCAGGTCCCGGAGTGGGGAGGTTGTGGATCGGAGTGGGGACGTTGTGGACCGGAGTGGGGGGGGATGTGGTTCAGAGTGGGGGGGGGATGTGGTTCAGAGTGGGGGGGGATGTGGTTCAGAATGGGGTGGGATGTGGATCAGAGTGGGGGGGTTGTGGATCAGAGTGTGGAGGTTGTGGATCAGAGTGGGGGGGGATGTGGATCAGAGTGGGGGGGGGATGTGGTTCAGAGTGGGGGGGGGATGTGGATCAGAGTGGGGGGGGATGTGGATCAGAGTGGGGGGAGGGTTGTCGATCAGAGTGGGGAGGTTGTGGATCAGGTCCCCAGAGTGGGGAGGTTGTGGACCAGAGTGGGGAGGTTGTGGACCAGAGTGGGGGGGTTGTGGACCAGAGTGGGGGGGTTGTGGATCGGAGTGGGGAGGTTGTGGATCGGAGTGGGGAGGTTGTGGATCGGAGTGGGGAGGTTGTGGATCAGGTCCCGGAGTGGGGAGGTTGTGGATTGGAGTGGGGACGTTGTGGACCGGAGTGGGGGGGGATGTGGTTCAGAGTGGGGGGGGATGTGGTTCAGAATGGGGGGGGATGTGGATCAGAGTGGGGGGGGGATGTGGATCAGAGTGTGGAGGTTGTGGATCAGAGTGGGGGGAGGGTTGTCGATCAGAGTGGGGAGGTTGTGGATCAGGTCCCCAGAGTGGGGAGGTTGTGGACCAGAGTGGGGAGGTTGTGGACCAGAGTGGGGGGGTTGTGGACCAGAGTGGGGGGGTTGTGGATCGGAGTGGGGAGGTTGTGGATCGGAGTGGGGAGGTTGTGGATCGGAGTGGGGAGGTTGTGGATCAGGTCCCGGAGTGGGGAGGTTGTGGATTGGAGTGGGGACGTTGTGGACCGGAGTGGGGGGGGATGTGGTTCAGAGTGGGGGGGGATGTGGTTCAGAGTGGGGGGGGATGTGGTTCAGAATGGGGGGGGATGTGGATCAGAGTGTGGAGGTTGTGGATCAGAGTGGGGGGGGATGTGGATCAGAGTGGGGGGGGGATGTGGATCAGAGTGGGGGGGGGATGTGGTTCAGAGTAGGGGGGGGATGTGGTTCAGAGTGGGGGGGGGATGTGGTTCAGAGTGGGGGGGGGATGTGGTTCAGAGTGGGGGGGGATGTGGATCAGAGTGGGGGGGGATGTGGATCAGAGTGGGGGGGTTGTGGATCAGAGTGGGGGGGATTGTGGATCGGAGTGGGGGGGATTGTGGATCGGAGTGGGGGGGTTGTGGATCGGAGTGGGGGGGTTGTGGATCGGAGTGGGGGGGTTGTGGATCGGAGTGGGGGGGGGTTGTGGATCGGAGTGGGGGGGGGTTGTGGATCAGAGGTGGGGAGGTTGTGGATCGGAGTGGGGGGGGGTTGTGGATCGGAGTGGGGGGGGGTTGTGGATCAGAGTGGGGAGGTTGTGGATCGGAGTGGGGAGGTTGTGGATCGGAGTGGGGGGGGGTTGTGGATCAGAGGTGGGAAGGTTGTGGATCGGAGTGGGGGGGGGGTTGTGGATCAGAGTGGGGAGGTTGTGGATCGGAGTGGGGGAGGTTGTGGATCAGAGTGGGGGGGGTTGTGGATCGAAGTGGGGAGGTTGTGGATCGAAGTGGGGAGGTTGTGGATCGGAGTGGGGAGGTTGTGGATCAGTCCCCGGAGTGGGGAGGTTGTGGATCGGAGTGGGGGGGGTTGTGGATCGAAGTGGGGAGGTTGTGGATCGGAGTGGGGAGGTTGTGGATCGGAGTGGGGAGGTTGTGGATCAGGTCCCCTGAGTGGGGGGGGGGGGGGGGGCTTGTGGATCAGAGTGGGGGGCTTGTGGATCAGAGTGGGGGGTGATGTGGTTCAGAGTGGGGGGTGATGTGGTTCAGAGTGGGGAGGTTGTGGATCAGAGTGGGAAGGTTGTGGATCGGAGTGGGGGGCATTGTGGATCGGAGTGGGGGGCGTTGTGGATCGAAGTGGGGGGGTTGTGGATCAGGTCCCCGTAGTGGGGAAGTTGTGAATCAGAGTGGGGTGGGTTGTGGATCAGAGTGGGGGGGATGTGGATCAGAATGGGGGGGAGGATGTGGATCAGAGTGGGGGGGTTGTGGATCAGGTCCCCGGAGTGGGGTGGGTTGTGGATCAGACTGGGGGGGGGGGGGGGCTTGTGGATCAGAGTGGGGGGCTTGTGGATCAGAGTGAGGGTGATGTGGTTCAGAGTGTGGAGGTTGTGGATCAGAGTGGGGAGGTTGTGGATTGGAGTGGGGGGGGTTGTGAATTACAGTGCGGGGCGGCGGGGGGGTTTGTGTATCAAGTCCCCAGAGTGGGGAAGATGTGGATCCGTCCCGGAGTGGGGAGGTTTTGGATCAGAGTGGGGTGGTTGTGGATCACAGTGGAGGAGGGGGGGGGTTGTGGATCAGGTCCCCGGGGTGGGGAGGTCATGGATCAAGTCGCGGGGTGGGGGGGGGGGGTTTGGATCAAGTCTCGGGGTTGGAGGATTGTGGAATAGAGTGGGGAGGTTGTGGATCAGATCCCCGGAGTGGGGAGGTTTTGGATCAGAGTGGAGGGGTTGTGGATCAGGTTCCCCGGGGTGGGGAGGTCGTGGATCAAGTCTGGGGGTGGGGGAGTTGTGGATCAGAGTGGGGGGGGTTGTGGATCAAGTCTTGGGGTTGGAGGATTGTGGAATAGAGTGGGGAGGTTGTGGATCAGAGTGGGGGAGGTTGTGGATCAGATCACCGGAGTGGGGAGGTTGTGGATCAGAGTGGGGAAGTTTGTGGTTCAAGTCTCGGGGTGGGGGGGTTGTGGATCAAGTCTCGGGGTGGGGGAGCTGTGGATCAGAGTGGGGGGTTGTGGATCAAGTCCCGGAGTGGGGAGGTTGTGGATCAGAGTGGGGCGTTGTGGATCAGGTCCCGGAGTGGGGAGTTTGTGGATCAGGTCTCCACAGTGGGGAGGTTGTGGATCAGAGTGGGAGGGTTATGGATCAAGTCTCGGGGTGGGGGGGGTTGTGGATCAGAGTGGGGGGGTTGTGGATCAGGTCCCCGCAGTGGGGGGGTTGTGGATCAGAGTGGGGTGGGGTTGTGGATCAGAGTGGGGGGGTTGCGGATCAGGTCTCGGAGTGGGGAGGTTGTGGATCAGAGTGGGGAGGTTGTGGATCAGGTCCCCGCAGTGGGGGGGGTTGTGGATCAGAGTGGGGTGGGGTTGTGGATCAGAGTGGGGGGTTGTGGATCAGGTCTCGGAGTGGGGAGGTTGTGGATCAGGTCCCCGGAGTGGGGAGGTTGTGGATCAGGTCCCCGGAGTGGGGAGGTTGTGGATCGGAGTGGGGAGGTTGTGGATTGGAGTGGGGGGGGGGGGGGGGGGGGGGGGGGGTTGTGGATCGAAGTGGGGGGGGGGGTTGTGGATCAGGTCCTCAGAGTGGGGAGGTTGTGGATCGGAGTGGGGGGGGTTGTGGATCAGAGTGGGGAGGGGTTGTGGATCAGAGTGGGGAGGTTGTGGATCGGAGTGGGGGGGGGGTTGTGGATCGGAGTGGGGAGGTTGTGGATCGGAGTGGGGAGGTTGTGTATCAGGTCCCCGGAGTGGGGGGGGGGGGGGTTGTGGTTCAGAGTGGGGGGGGTTGTGGAACGGAGTGGGGAGGTTGTGGATCGGAGTGGGGGGGTTGTGGATCAGGTCCCCGGAGTGGGGAGGTTGTGGATCGGAGTGGGGAGGTTGTGGATCAGGTCCCGGAGTGGGGGGGTTGTGGATCAGGTCCCCGGAGTGGGGGGGTTGTGGATCAGAGTGGGGTGGGGTTGTGGATCAGAGTGGGGAGGTTGTGGATCAGGTCCCCGGAGTGGGGAGATTGTGGATCAGATACCTGGAATGGGGAGGTTGTGGATCAGATACCCGGAATGGGGAGGTTGTGGATCAGTCCTCGGAGCGAGTGGGCATGATCTGGGTCATTCTAGGAGTGAAGAGGTTGTGGACCGTTCGCCCCTGAGGAGTTTCTGTGTTCAATCTGGGAATGGTTAGATTGTGGTTCAAACCCAGAGTGGGAAGGTTATGGACCAACCTGGGAGTGAGGGTGGAATTTATCTCATTCAGAGTTGTTTCCAGGAAACAAACTCATAGAACTCCTACAGCATGGAAACAGGCCCTTTGGCCCAACAAGTCCAGACTGACCCTCCAAAAAGTAACCCACCCAGACCCATTCCCCTACCCTATTATTCTACATTTATCCCTAACTAATGAATCTAACCTACACATCCCTGAACACTACGGGCAATTTAGCATAGCCAATTCACCTAACCTGCACATCTTTGGACTGTGGGAGGAAACCAGAGCACATGGAAGAAACCCATGCAGACACGGGGAAAACATGCAAACTTCACACAGATAGTTGCTTGAGGCTGGAATCAAACCCGGGTCCCTGTCCTGTGCGGCAGCAGTGCTGACCACTGAGCCACTGTACCGTCCAGGAACTCTGCCTACTTTCCTTATTCCCCTCCTTCCCATCTACCCCCATGTCCTCATCACTCCCTGTTTCCCCATACCCCTCTCTGCCCATTTCCCCTCCTTTTTCTTCCCTCCCCAATTTTCCCATTTGCCCCCTTGCCATTTCCATCCCTCTCCATTCCCATTTCCCTCCCCTCCATCTCCATTCCTCCCACCCTTTCTTTGTTGTCAAGCTTTCCTCTTCTGTTTCTCCCTCCCATGTTTCCCCTCGTCTTACCCTTACGCCATTTCTCTCTCCTGTCATCCCCTGTCTCCTCTCTCCTGTCCTCTTAGTTCCCTCTCCTGTCCCCTATCACCACCTCTCCTGTTGTCCTCCCTGCTCTTCGCTTTGAACCACCTCCCCATCCCTTTCTTTGTCCATTCCTCCTTGTTGTCCTCTTCCTTCCCTGCCCACTCCCATTTCCCCCAAACACTTGCTATTATTCCCTCCCCAACCTGCATACCTTCGTGCTCTCCTATTCTAAACTTCCTCTTTTTCTGGATATTTGTATTGATCTGACGAAGTGAAAACTGAGAAGGTAGCAGTATCTGTAGGAAATAGTTGGTATGCATTGTTGGGTTAGATACCACTAACTCACTCATATTGTTGAATGTAGAAAATGTACAGTAACTCTTTCCAAAATGTACCAAGCTTGATTTAGTGATAATTCCATTATGTACTGATCACCCCTTTTAAATTGGACCAACAGCAATCACATTTTCTATCACTGAGAAAAGTTACAGATGCAACGTTTTGCTGGTGTTGTAGCTGGAAAAGCAATTGAGTTCCCTGCTGAAACCTTCTGAAATGTTCTGCTTAGTGGAAGTGCGCATTAGCTTTTTGAATGAAGGTAGATCCCTGTGAATGTTATATTTCACCAACACTGTTCTCCCTAAGAAGGGACATATTTGTTTTTCTGCAGTGTCTTTCACCTTCTTGGCTGGTCCCTTCAAAAGGCATAGCCAATTAATTACTTTTGAAATGTGCAGAATCTTTATTTTGTTAGCAACACAGCAGCGAAATATTGTTAGAAGGATAAATATTTGACCAAGGAACTGAGGAGATCCTCCCTGCTGAACATTTAGTTGTTGAATTTCAATTTTATACATCCACCTGCAAGAGCAGCAGGTATTTTGCTGTAATGTGTTACCCTATAGATTATACATCAGGCAGTGTGGCACTCCCTCTGTTCTGCTCAAATAGTCTAGATCATGGTGTGGCAGTTGAGCTCACAATTTAATGCTGCCGTGTCAAACTGATACTAATATTATTCTGTTACAGTATGTCTGAATGCATGATAATAAAGCATGTACATTTTGAGTACCGGAAGACGATGCACTTTGCCGTATGTGATAATGTGAAACAAGGCTGATGTACAGCTGGAGATTAAAAGCACTGTTATTTTACACTGTTGGATCTGCTGCTACTTATTACGAATGGACTGTGCTGCCAGCCTAATGCTGATGTAATAATTACAAATTGCTAGTGAAGGATCAGATGAGATTAAATGAGGTGCTGACATGATCTTGACGCTAGTTAGTGTAAGACTTGACAGTTTTCAGTGGTCTTTCAGTTGTCTACTGTTTTTGATTCATTATTAATTGAATAAACCAATGTTGCTGTGAACTGTTCAGCAATCTTGGTCTTTTTGCTCATAATTTCATTTGGTAAAATTTACCCAACATTTCCCTGAATATGAAGTTAATGCTCTTAAGACAAGCAGCTTTATTTGCGCAGTATTAATCTGTTCATCTGTTTGTTCTTGCTGGCTGACTGCTAATTTTGATAGTGATTTCATTGTGCATACTTTTCGAAGACTGCAGCCATACAGATAGTGGGTTACAAAGAATGGATTGCTCGCATTTTCAGCTATCTTGTTTGTTTATGTCTTTACTATTGCTGCTTTGGAGCAGGTTATCAGAGGATAGCACCTTGAATATGACTTCATCCTTCCATCTCCTTCAAACTGCTTAGCAGTTTGGCAACTAATTGGAGTAATAAGAATGAGAACATACTTTCTCCATTTCTATTCTGGTGCAAGGCAAGGATAACAACAGGAAGTTATTTTGTTATTATCTAGTTAGGAGTTGCAGGGGGAGGGCTGATTCCTTTCTTTAACCTATTTCTCCATTGGTTGCAAAACTTAAATTGAAAAAGGGAGTTGATATTGTTAATTGTAAATACATCACATGGCAAATAGCTGAGATTGAGAAACATGATGTTGCCAGGATTGAGCTACAGGGAGAGGCTGAATAGGCTGGGGCTGTTTTTCCTGGAGTGTTGGAGGCTGAGGGGTGATCTTATAAAGGTTCATAAAATCATGAGGGGTAAATAGACAAGATCTTTTCCCTGAGGTGGGAGTCCAGAGCTAGAGGGCGTAGGTTTATGGTGAGAGGAGAAAGATTTAAAAAGGACCTAAGGGGCAACTTTTTCATGCAGAGGGTGGTGCGTGTATAGAATGAGCTGCCAGAGGAAGTGGTGGAGGCTGGTACAATTACAAAATTTAACATGGGTACTTGAATAGGAAAGGTTTACATGAATATGGGCCAAGTGCTGGCAAATGGGGCTAGATTAGGTTAGGATATCTGGTCGGCATGCATGAGTTGGACCGAAGGGTCTATTTCTGTGCTGTACATCTCTATGACTCTATGATAATTGTAAGTAACCAATAACTAACTAGCTTGTTGCAAACAAAACTTTTTTGAGCAAAGAAGGCAACAATCATTTAAAAAAAAATTATGCATATATATTGAAACACTCTTCTTGAAAACTCGCACATGTACGCAATGTGTCAGTCCGGAGAAATATATATTTTTTAAAAACTCCAGTGGACTATTGTCTTCAAAGTAATTTTGCTAAGTAAGTTACATTCCGAAAAAAGAATCATTCACAGATTGTCCAAATATTGGTCTGTAGCTAAAGTCACCTTTTGAGCAAGCTACTGAGGTATCTTCCTGGCTCAGTATGGGTGGCTAGTTATTTTTCTGAGATAGTGGTACAGTTTTGTGTTCTTTGTTAGAAACTCTCAACTTGCAGTGATGAAGCTTTCCAGTAGATTTTTAGCTCAAACACAGAGGGGAGATTTCAGAAATAAAAAGTGACAAAGTGTGCAGCTCCAGGTAATTTGATTCTGTGTCTGTTATAGCTTTATTACAGCCACAGACTGGGTTGTGTGGCCTCTCTCTCAAAACAGCTTCGACTCAGTGATTCCAGTTAAGCAGCTTGTGTTCTTTATAAGTGCAAGGTTTTCACCTGTGAGCGGTCAATGCAACCTGGAAGTAGAATCAAAGTCCTGAAATGGAGAAAAGCAGCAGAGTAATGGAGTTTAGAACAGGACTGTAGTGCACCACTAGTTGCAGGTTTAGAACAACAGCCTTATCTAAACAGCTTTCTCAATGTTTTGTTAATTTCTGATAGATTAATATGAATTTCCTAACTTATTTAAGCATTCCTAAAAAGCTTTACAGCACTATTATGATTTTTCGTCATGAAAAGTCTCTAAATATATTCATTTTGAGGATTGACTTTGTGGGGAGGACAGAGTAAGTGTAAATAATGGGAACAAAAAATTGTGAGGTGTAGAGAAATGGGTTAACAACATGAATCTAAGACATTCTGATTAATGATGTAAGATCACATGACTGAAGAGAGTCTGGAGAAATCGCATGGAAGAGACTATTTGTACATAGATACATACGAGACTCCGTAAATAAAAGGTTATTGGTGAAATGTATACAGATTACTGCAGAGTGATTTGAGAGGCCATCAGACCCGCTATCACCCCAACTAGATGATATAACCTTCGCAGGCATTAAGGTTGCTTGTTCTGTACATTATTTATTACTGTGTTTGAACGCAGTTTCCAGTAGGCAAGTTCAGATTTATTATTAAATGTTTCCAACACAGAGGGCAGGCAGTTGCAGAGTTCTGAAACAAAAACACAAATTTCTGGAGGAACTCAGCAGGTCCTGCGATATCTTTGAAGAGAAAAACAGAGTTAACACTTCATGTCCAGTGACTCTTAATCAGAATTGAAAGCACCTGGAAAGGGTGTTGTTGCTGATGACAGAGAATAAGTTTGGTAGAGCAAATTACTGTAGATGCTGGAATCTATACAGAAAACAAAAAATGCTGGAAATCACAGCAGGCTGCCTTTTAAATTTGAATCTGGATGACTCAATGAAGAATCATCTAGACTTGAAACATCAGCTTGCTTTCTCTCCATGGATGCTGCCTGACCCACTGATTGCCAGCACTTTTTGTTTTCAATGAGTTTGGTGGTGGTGTGGGGATGAGTGATTAGAATATGTGGAGATGGTGCCGTGAGAGAGAAACAAAGGGAGATACAAACAAAGGAATTGCTGATATCATTGCCGAGAGGGAGTTAATAGTGAGTGAGTGCTAACGAGAAGTGTGAATTGTTGAAAATGATTGGAAAGACCCTCGGCCATGTCCGACCCATTTCCCACACGTTTGCTCTCACCCTTTTCTTCCCTCCCACAGTAAAGGTAGGGACTCCTCCTCCTCACATTACACCCCACCAGCATGCAAAGTTGCCATTTCCACCACGTCCAATGGGATGAGACCATCACACAGAAGTTCCTCTCCCTTGTCGGTATTGAACAGAGACCGTTGCCTCCAGGACACCTTGGCCCACTCCTCCTCCACTTCCAGCATCTTCCCACATCCCCATGGCACTTTCCATTGCAATCATAGATGTTGTATCATTTGCCTGTTTACCTTCTTGTTCCTCACCTTCCAAGGCCTCTGACACACCTTCCAACGGAAGCACTGATTTACCTGCAGTTCATTCAATCCAGTCTACTATATTTGCTCCCTCAATGCAATCTCCTCTATGTTGCGGAGACAAACGACAGACGTTTTGCAGAGCACTCGTGTACTGTCCACAAAAATGTCCCCCAACTATTACTTCAACACGCTATTGTGTTCCTGTGCTAACGTTTCTGTTGCAGGCCTTTTTTTCATTGCTCTAGTGAAACTCAAGTTGGAAGAATAACACCTCATCTTTTGCCCAATTACCTTACAGCATTCATGACTCAACATTGAGTTTAACAATTTCTGAATGTGAATACCCTCTTCCATGTGTTAGCAATTTTTGAGAAGATTTGTAGTTCAGGTTGATGGTAAGTATGTAAGTTTGCTCGCTGAGCTGGAAGGTTTGTTTTCAGATGTTTAGTTACCATACTAGGTAAGATGGTGAAGGATTGGTGATGAAACGTCTGAAAACAAAGCTCAGCAAGCTAACTTACATTCTTACCCTCCTCCATGTTTGTTACCTACACCCAGACCTCTAGGTCCTGTTTGTATTTGGGTTGCTCCATTTTCAACAATTCACACTTCTCATTAGTACTCTACCACATTATCTCCCTCCGGCAATGCCTTTATTTGTCCAGAAAGCAGGAAGGTCAAGAGTCATGCTCCAAAATTAAAGAAACAGCACATAGCAGATTAGAGTAATGGATGAATAAAAACTTCAGAACCCACAGCAGAAATAAATTTGGAGACTCACAACTTTCTTACATCATTTATATAGCTGCAGCAGTGTCTGTTATCTCAGAAGCAGAATACAAGAAATCCCTAAATCACATTTCCTTTAGTCAGTTGAAGAACAGCTTTGCTCGTGATTCCAATAACAATATTCCAACGTTAGATAAATTAATGTCATATGGAATATGATTGTACATTCTAATACTTGCCATTTGTAGTATTACACGAATGGAACAAAGTTTCCCTAATGTGAAGAAATTGGCTTTTGAAAATGCACTTGGATTGGCCTGAGTTATTTACAAATGGTACAGTAAGAGTACATTGCCACTGCAGAGGTGCTAGGAGAGCACAAAGTAATCTTTGAGCAAAGCGGATCCAATCCTAAATTGGTTATCACGAGGCTGAAGTCTAGATAAAGACAATGAACAGCGAATATTTCAGAATACTGGGCCAGTCCCTAGTTCACAATTTGAAGCAATTTGTAAAGATGTAGATACATTGCAAAGAATGGGACTGTTGAAAAATGAAAAGCAGTCATTGGGCTGCATTATTGCGGTTCTTCAGAAAACAGACCAGTCAGTTTGTATTTGTGGAGGAGATAAACTTGATTCCAGCCTCGGGTGACTGTCTATGTGGAGTTTGTACATTTCCCTCATGTCTGAATGGATTTCCTCAGACGATCTGGTTTCCTCCCACAGTCCAAAGATGTGCAGGTTAGGTGGATTGGCCATGCTAAATTGCTAGTGTTCAGGGATGTGCAGGCTAGGTGGATTAACTATGTGGGAAATGCTGGGTTACATGGATTGGGCTGTGGGTCAGGGTGGGGTGCTGTTTGGAGGGGCTGCATGGACTCGATGGAGGTGCACGCTGCAGTAAGAAAAGTTACAAGGAATGTGTTGTGTCTAATCCCACCTGCTTGTCAAGGGTTTTTAAATTTAGGTAATAGAAATGTTGTTAATAGTTAGATAAAATTGTCAAATGACATTTGCAGTTAGAATTAATTGACAAGCATGAAACTAATTTTGATTCATAAAGGGCTATACCAATATGAAAGGTTACTCATCAAGGTGTCCATTACTCTTGCAATCTTCCATGTTTTCATGGATCAGATGCGAAGTGATAAAAGATGTGTTTTTTTTCTTAGACAACTTCCTCATTAGAAGATAAAGATAGACAAAGAGTATCTTATAGTAAGATTGAACAAAATCCGAGACTGACTTTGTGAATGTCATCAAAACAAATAAAACATACTATCCATTGTATAAGTAGGTGTGATATGCCTTGGTCACCAAATGGATGGTGAAGGTATCCAATGACAGCAAGAGAAGGTTGGGAGGATTTTAAACCAAAGGTGAGAACGAGTACATTTGCTGCGTTGTATCAACTGTTCCAAGTTGGAATAGGTTGAGAATATTGTGTGGAATGTTAGAAAGTGTGTGCAGACAGTACTGGCTCGTAATGCTCTTGTGTTTGCCTGTGATCCTAAGGAACAATTGGCTTTATTGTGTGATATCTCACCACAAGGGTTAGGTGATGCTATCTCAAATAATGAAAGATCATGGGAAAAATCAGGTAGCATATGCTTCATGTATGCTAACACAGTCAGAGGAATATTGCTTAAAAGTTGAAAAAGTGGCATTTTTTCATTCAAAGGATTAAGTGATGCTAGCTGGGCCGGTATTTGTGGCCCATCCCTAGTTTACCTTGAGAAGGTGGCATTGAGCTGCCTTCTTGAACTGTTACAGTCCACGTGCTGTAGGTAGACCTGCAAAGCTGTTAGCGGGTACTTCTAAGAATTTGTCCCAGTGACAGTGAATAAATAGCAATATATTTCCAAGTCAGGATGGTGAGTGGCTTGGAGGGAAACTTGCAGGTGGTGGTGTTCCCATGTATTTGCTGCCCTTGTTCTTCTAGATTATAGTAATCATCGGTTTGGAAGGTGCTGTGTAATGAATTCCTGGGTGAATTCCTATGGTGAATCTTGCAGATGACATGCACTGCTGCTGCAGAATGGTGGTGTGATTGATTATTTGTGGATGTGGTGCCTGTCAAATGTGTTACTTTGTCCTAGATGGTGTCAAGTGGAAGCCGTTCATAGGCCTATCAGTTAGTATGCCCTGAGGTTTTCATCAACTGTACAGCTGTGTAATTTAGAATGTTGCTTCTGGCTTGTGCCTTGTAAGTGATGGACTTAGAGAAGGTGGGAACTTAGTTAGTAATTGCATGTGTCGTATAGGGGGAGTCCAGTTCAGTTTCTGGTTAGTAGTAATCCCCAGATTATTGATAGTGGGTTTTTGCGGAACGTTAATACTATTGAATGTTAAGGGGCAATAGTTAGTTTCTCCCTTACTGGAAATGATGATTGCCTTATAGTTTGTGGCACAAATGTCACTTGTCAGCTCAAACCTGGATACTGTTCAGATCTTGCTTCATTTGGGCATGAACCACTTCAATATCTGAGGAGATGTGAATGCTGCTGAATGTTGTGCTATCATCAGCAAGCATCCCCTCTTCTGACCTTGGTATGGAGGGAAGGTCATATATAAGATTAGATATCATATTAAAGTAGTCACCGTAGTCCTTGAACATATATGGTGCGACTAAGTTCCAAAAATATTGTATGGTAATAAATTCAATTTGTTAGCTGACCACCAGGTGACCCATCTTTATAAGATGTAAAATATCATAAGTCAGCAGATCATACAAATGCAGAAATAAAGAGAACATTTTTCAAAGTAGTCAATAGGACTTAATACTGAAGATATGTTCTCTTCGCAGCCATGCTTCCAAGTCAGCTTGTTCCAGAATGGTGAAAGCCCAGGCATCAACCCCACAAAACTGAGACAAAGAAATTTTCCTAGGTGTGTCTAGTCCATGGGAAAAACAAGACAAATCTAATCTACTCCATTATTGCCCTTTCAGCATATGCTCCATTACCAGAAATGATGCAAAGGATTGTCAATAATGTTATTATTCGGCACTTCTCAATAATTACTCACTGATCTTCTGTTTGGGAACCACTCCCCGAGATCTCATTCAACGCTTGTCTAAAAATGGACAACATATTAGAAATCCAGAGGCAAAGTGCAAGGGGCAGAGTAATTCTATGACCCTACATCTTTGATTGTCAAGCTATCTACGATTACGGGGTAATTTTTACAAGGTGAATTCTGGCATATCTGAGTAATAGCAAGATCAGATCATTGTTGATTAAAACAAAATCTAATATATGATGCAGGACCCATCCTCCTTTTCTGGCTTGAGTAAGCAATGATGCTCAACAGATTCATGAGAGACAATTAAAATGTAATCAAGAGATATAAGCGGAGAAGAGATGTGGAATCTGTATTTTGTAGGCTGCAGCCAAGCAAAAAGGGGAGTTGTAGGGGTGGGGGGAGGGGGGGTGGTGTCTACAGTTTAATCCCAGTAAAGTGATCATCCTTTTCTTATGTATCAAATAACATCCTTGGACATATTCCCAGGAATAGCCTCCTTGAATACAGCTGCAATGTTATCCCTAATCAAAAATGCCGCTCTTCCTCTCTTGCCCCCTTTTCAATCCTTCCTATAGCATCTATTCCCTGGAACATTAAGCTGCTAGTCCTATCTATCCCTGAGCCATGTCTCTGCAATTATTATGATATGCCAGTCCCGTGTTTGTAATCATGCCCTGAGTTCATCTATCTTATCTGTTAGGCCTCTTGCAATGAAATAAGTGCAGTTTAATTTACCAGTCTGACCTCATTCTTTGTTTTTTCCCTGACTGTCCTACCTGTTTGACATGCTCCTTTTCCCAACTGTACCAGGATCAGACTGATCTCTTCCCTCACTGTGTCCCTGGGTGTTCTTGTTCTCCCCCTGCCGGACACCCCCCCCCCCCCAAAAAAAAACTAGGTGTGTCTAGTCCATGGGAAAAACAAGACAAATCTAATCTACTCCATTATTGCCCTTTCAGCATATGCTCCATTACCAGAAATGATGCAAAGGATTGTCAATAATGTTTCAATCCTCTCAAGTATCTCTAGGAAATCTCCCTGCCAGGATATCAGTCCCCTTCCAATTCAAGTGCAATTTGTCCTTCTTATACAGATCACGGTTTGCTCAGTGGTTAGCACTGCTGCCTCACAGCACTAGGGACCTGGGTTTGATTCCAGCCTCAGGCAACAGTCTGTGTGGAGTTTGCACATTCTCCCCTTGTCTACGTGGGTTTCCTCTGGGTACTTTGGTTTCCTTCCATAGTCCAAGGATGTGCAGGTTATGAATTGGCTATGCTGAATTGCCCATAGTGTTCAGAGATGTGTAGGTTAGGTACATTAGTCTGGGGTAAATGTAGAGTAGTAGGGGAATTGGTCTGGGTGGGTTACTCTTTGGATGGTTGTTGCAGACATGTTGGGCCGAAGGGCTTGTTTCCATACTGTAGGGATTCTTAAAAAAAAAATCACTTCTACCCTAGAAGACATTTCAGTGATTCAGAAGTGTGAATCCTTCATTGCACCAGTATTCATCATATCAGCCACTTATTCATCTGCTCCATCCTTGTATTCCTACCCGCACAACTTTTGGCACTAAGAATAATCCAGATATTACTACGCTCGAGGACCTAGTTTTTAAATTTCTGCCTAACTTCCTATGTCGTCTCCTCAGAATATCATCCTTTTCTCTTCCTATGCCATTATTTCCAATGTGTACAATTACCTCCCCTTTTGGTTCCTCTCCCCTTTTGAGAATATTCTGCACCTTCTCTGAGATATCTTTGATCATAGATCTAGGGAGGCTACACATCATTGTGATGTTTATCTGTTGGCTGCAGAATCGTCCGTCTGAGCCTCTGACTAGAGGCCAGTGTCCTGATGAAGGGCTTTTACCCTTCGATTTTGCTACTCCTCAGATGCTGCCTGATCTGCTGTGCTTTTCCAGTACCACTCTAATCTTGACTCTAATCTCCAGCATCTGCAATACCCACTTCTGCCTAGTCCATTATCACAGTTGATCGCTTGGAACCTGGCGTACCCCTCTTTAGAGCCGGATTTGGTACCAGAAACCTGGCTGTCTGTGCTACATTTTCCTGAAAGTCCATCATCCCCTACATTTTCTAAAACATACTTCTAGAAATGGGGATAGCCACAGGATACTCCTGCACTACCTGCCTACCCTTTATACCTTCCTGGAGGTCACCCATCTACCTGATTGTACCTTCAGTTTATCTCCATCCCTGCAACTGCCATCCTTCACCCCCCCAGCTCCTGTAAATTCATCACTGCCTCTAACTGGACTTGTAACCGATGCATGCAATCCGATTGGATTTGCAACCGAACACACTTCCTGCAGACATAATCATCAGTTACATAGAAACGCGCTCTAATCTACCTAATATAGCTAAAACAAGAGTGTTCTAGATACAAATTTGCCTTCTAGTGGTCTGCACCAAAACTATTTTTTGCAGAAATAGTTTGATTATTGGAGATTTTTGCATAATAATCTTTAATCTCAACTGTAACGTTTTGCTTCAGGGGAGCAGATGGTGGCTCAAACCAGCTAATCAGAATTTTTGGAATGCTTTGGTATTCCCCACATTTCACTTTGGAATTTGTATGCTTTATTGGAGGAAGGGAGTAATGACTATTTCTACTAGTGAAGGAATGGAAGTGTCTTGGTGTTATGTCGCATGAAATTACCAATTAAATAATCAATTCGTTCAACTGGTGGCCCTTCATTTCATATAGTTGTATTAGGCTATGGAATGAGCTGTGCCAAAGACATTCGGCATAAGGTAGGTGAAATTCACTTTGAGCCAAAATATACAGTGAAATTCAATGAAAAGAAAATTGAAATTGTTGTAAAATAAATGGCTGATTTATTATCACCTGTTGTGCACTACAGCCAAAGACATATTTCACAGTATTTTGAAATCGATAGATTAGGAGAAATAATTTGTTATTATTCTTATCTTTGCAATGCGACATCTCGATTGAACTAATGAGAAGCATAACTTAGCATTAGAATTGGTCCCTTAAACAGTTAGTTTCACATTTGCATTATACGTTACCAATCAGTATTGCTTGTTGCAATCTCCATTTCCTAAATTACATTGTTGCTGTTGTAGAAATCTTGGGTTACTTTCACCATCCTCTAAATGTTGACAAATACTCTAAATGCTACATTAATAGCAGTCTACCACAGTAGTTCATGATTTATCCTCCAGCAAACTTCTAATTATTTGTATATGGTATATTTAGACATATTAGAAAATTAAGGGTTATAATCAAACTGCTTTGTATCTTGGATTAAGGGCTCTCTAACATAAATAGGAAAGCAGCAGGATGCCTGAGCGAGGATATAAATCTCCAAGACAGCAACTTATAAACTTTTCACAGTGCTCATTTGAGTACATGTGACAATAAATCTAATGAATTAATTATTTTATAGCATCCATGATGTGTTAAAACATCCCAACATGCTTCATGGGAACATTATCGAATAATATTGAATTGTGAACCATGTAAGAAGATAAATGAAGCCAGTAACCTGAATATAGATCAGTGATTTGTACTTTAAGGAACATCTTAAGGGAAGCAGCGAGATTTAAGGGAGCATGGCCAGGGTTTAGGGCCTTGGCAACTGAAAGCACAACAATCAATAGAATAATTACAACACAGATGGAAGCCAATTGGTCAATTCAATGAACACACAAATTAAGAGCAGTGTAAAGGACACTTTTTTTTGGACTGTTGGCTAAAAATGAGAGATGTACTGCTTTAAACCAAGAAAACTGTGTGACAAGATATTTGTGGTTTTAAAAATAGGCTACTGGAGTACAATGTTGCTTTTTTTTAAGCAGTGATGGAGCATTCTAGACAGAGTGGGCATTCCATATGTGTGTTCAAGGCAACTTTGTCCAGAGACAGTCTTTCAATTTCCTTTCACTGGAGACCAGTTACTGTAGGTTCAGGATAGTTCAGCACAGCATAGTAGTAGCCATTTAATTGTTTCTTGGACAAGGGCTACAGCCTTGGATATAGACAGTATAACAGAAGCACTGAGATTATAAAGAGAAAGCATACATCTTTCTCTTTCCACCTTTGTGGAGAATTAAAAAGAAAATTGCGAGTATCTAGCTATTTTCCTCCCCTTTTCTCTAAGTTATTCTTCCTGTGAATCTCCTGTTGAAAGGAAAAGAGAATAAACTGCCTCCTGAGGCACTGAGAGATCAATCCTCAGCCAATGAATGAAAGTCAGACCACACCTTACATCATTAGTAAACAATCAGCAGCTGAAATAAAGTCAAAACAAAACAATGATCCAGACTGGTGCCGGAACTGTGCTTCTCCGACTTTTTTCTTCTCCCTCTCTACCCACAATATTTAGAGGTTAAAAATTAGGAACAGGAGCAGATAATTTACCTGCTGGAGCCTGTTCTGCTATTTTATACGATAATGGCTGATCTCATCTCAGCCTCAACTCCATGGTCCTGCCTATTCTCCATCTTCAACCCATTACTAATTTAAAAACTTCCCCTCTCTTCCTCAAGTGGATGCCACAGATTCATGACACTTTTGAAAGAAATCTGCTAACGCTTATCCTAAAACTATGACCTTTCATTCTAGATTGCCCTAGAGAAGGAAACATCCTTTCTATTTTCTTGTTAATCCCTTTTGGTATCTTGTATACCTCAAGATCCCCTCTCATTTTTCTGTGTAGATGAGCGTGGACCTAAACTGTTCAATCTCTCTTCATAAAACAAAGCCTCTCATCTCATTTATGTGTTTTCTCTTTGTGACTGGAATTTTAAGACATGGGTAGAGTTTAAGTTATAGACTAGCAATTCAACTGTGGTTTAAAAAACAGTTTGACCATAATTTGGTTTTATTTAGTAAAATAAAACTGGTTTTAACCTGAAAAAAATAGTTAGGTAGAATTGGACAATTTAGTGGTTTCATCAAATTTTCACATTTATGGTGACTGCAGAAATAGTGGGTCTTGATTTTCAGCACATTACCTTAGTGAGACATGTGAGTAGAAGAAAGCCATTTGGTCCCTCAAGCCTGCGTGTGATTCACTAAAATCATGATGTATCACTTTGTACTTGGAATTTCACATCGAAACTACTCAAGATAGTTCCCTTACCCAACCAGAATCTAGCTGCCTTGGCCTTAAATGTATTTGATGGTCCATCCTCCACTGTCTTCTGAAGCAGTGAGTTCTAAAGTTGCACAACTCTTTGAGAGAATGAAACTCTCCTCATCGCTGTCTTAATTAGGGTGACCCCTAATTTTTAAACGAGTACCTTAGTTCTGGACTCTCTCACACAGGAGGAATCACCTTTCCACATCCATCTTGTCGATGATCGTTCAGGATCTTGTGATTAGTCCTCACTCTTCTGTACTCAAGTGGAGATGACCCCAGTCTCTCCAATCGTTCCTCATAAGACAACTCGCTCATTCTGGATATCAGTCTAGTAAGCCTCATGTGAACTGTCTCCAATGTATTTACATTCTTCCTTAAATAAGATGATGAAAACTGCACACTATGTTAGAGATGTGGAATCACACTGCTCTATACAGCTGAAGCATAACATAGTTTTAGGTTCAATTTCTCTATTAATGAAGGATGGCATTCCATTAGCTGCCTTAATAACTTACTGTACTTGCATATTAAGTTTTTGTGACTTATGCAAAAGACCACCTACATACTTCTGCATCTTGTAATTCTGTCATCATTCCTTGTTGAAGTATTTCATTTACTCTTCCTGTCAATTTGAACAACTTCTCAGTTTGCTACTTTATACTACATCTGTTCTTATTAGGATATTATTAAATTGGAGAGGATGCAGAAAAGATTTACAAGGACAGTACCACAATTTGATGGTTTGGGTTATAATGGAAGGCTGGATTGGCTGGAACGCAGGAGGTTGAGCAGTGACCTTTACAGAGGTTTATAAAATCATGAGGGGCATAGATAAGGTGAATAGCAAAGGTCTTTTCCCTAGGGTGGGGGATTTCAAAATTAGAGGGCATAATTTTAAGATGAGAGGAGAAAGATTTAAAAGGGACCTGAGGGGCAACCTTTTCACACAGAGGTTGGTTCATATATGGAACGAACTGTCAGAAGAAAGGTAAGATACAGGTACAGTTACAACATTTAAAAGACATTTGGACAGGTACATGAATAGGAAAGGTTTAGAGGGATATGGTCCAAATGCAGACAAATGAGACTAGATTACTTTGGGAAACCTGTTTGGCATGGATGAGTTGAACTGAAGGGTTTGTTTCTGTGCTGTATGACTCTGACTCTATCGATCTATCTGCATCCTCCTTATATCCTCCTCACAACACACTTTCCTACCTGTCTGTGCTGGCTCCCTAACGGCTGTTCCCCTATTGAATGTTGTAGAAGTCAGAATTGCAGGAGTGCAGTTATTTTATCGAGATTAAGACTAGACTGTAGGAGAGTGGAGGCTGGAGGAGAGATATGGAAACCAGGATGAGAATTTTTCAGGTATGGCATTGTTTAACTGGGAGTCAGTATTAGTCCGCGAGCACACAGTGTTGAGTGAATTGGCCTTTAGGTGATTAACAGCATGGACAGCACAGTTTTGGATGATGTTGTGAGGAACAATAGAACATATTATGTGCTTTTCCAATCAATGATTGTGCCTGCTTGCTATTCATGTACCAGCAGTCCCAGATCCCTCTGTATCCCAGAGATCTGCAATGTGTCTGTATTAAAATATGTCATCTTTCTATGCTTTCTGCCATAGTGAACAAGTCCACATTTTCCCACATTATAGTCATAGATCTGCTAACTTTTTGTTCACTCACTTACATTTTGCAGACTGTCTTCCTCCTCTTGACAATTTACTTTCCTAACCGTGTGAGTATCATCAATAAATTTATCTACCACATATTCAGCCTTTACATATATATAATTGTTATAGATTGCAAATAACTCTGCTAGCAAGACTGATTTAGTGTGGAATTCAATTATATTATCACTTTTCCAGCATTGGTTGTCAGACACATATTATTTTTGTTGTCACAAGAGATCACACTCCTCCAGTACCCCCTCTCCCACTTTGAAGGGGTTGATTGATGTTCCCTAAACATCTGTAAGTATGAAGCTCTGTGAGATTCTCTCCTCAGGCACCCACTTAACTTACATCCATTTTTGGCTGCGTCAGCCCTTTTCGAAGACACATTTGGAATTATAAGTGAAAAATTACCATGGTAGTCTGGGGTTCCTGGTTTCTCACTAATGAGAATATTCTGGTTCGTCCTCGTTGGATCTAAATTGAACAGCCTCATATACCTAGACTCCAGCAAATTGCTGTGGATGCAGTGAATTTGAAATCAAAACAGAAAATACTGGAATGTTTAGCAAGAAACAAAATAAACATTTCACGTGAATTATCTTTTGTGATAACCGTAGACTTGAGATTTCTGGCAGATTTTAAATTGCCTCCCCCACCCAACCACCACCTCCATTAAGAATGAGGGACAGGCAGTGGAGTTTGAGAGTAGATGAGTAAAGGGCTGGAGGCATGGAAGTGGGGCTGGAAAGGTGAAGGGCTGGCAGGGAAGTGAGAGAATGAGATTTGTTTTTAATTCATTCATGGGATTTGGATATTACTGATGTGGTCACCTTTTATTGCCCATTCTTAATTGCCTTCAAAAGTGGTGGTGAGCCACCTTGAACCATCAAAGTCTGGAGATGGGAGTTCTGTAATTTCAACTCAGTAACAATGAAGGAATGGTGGATATATTTCCAAAGCAGAATGGTATGCCTTGGAGAGGAACTTGCTGATGATAGTCTTCCGTTGCATATGCTGTCCTTGTTATGAGTTGTAATCTCTCTTGTTTGAAATGGTTTTTGCCTGACACTTGTGTAGTGCAAATGTTACATGCCACTTATATACCCAAGCCTGGATGTTAACCATTTGAAGAGTGAGGAGTGGCTGAGGCGATTGGATTGGAAAAATGCACCAGCTCTGACTTAGTGCAATGTGAATGATCCATATTATTTCCTATGTATACCTATTCATGACACTACGATGCTGAAGACTGGTAGATTTTCTGAAGATTCTAGATGTAATAAATTAGCATGGATAGAGGATTAGTTATCCATCAGGAAATATAAAATAAGGACAATTGGATCATTTTTGGATTGGATAAACAATTACGAGTGAACTGATACCAGGCTCTACTCTTTGACCTCAACTATTGATATCAATGACATGGATGAAAGGACCCACTGTATGGCCATTAAGTTTGCTTCTGACACAAAGGTGGGCAAGTAATTAAATTGCAAAGAGGACATAATGATTTTGTAACAGGATGTAGATCAGTCAAGTGCCAAAGATTTGCTTAGTATATTGTGGAAACGTGAACTTTTTCACTCTGGCAGGAAGAATAGAAAGGAAATATGTTATTAACAAATAAACTGATGAATTAGGAGCAGGAGTAGGCCCCTTCAGCAATTATCTCACTAGATAGTTGATAAGAGGGTTCTGGAGTTAGAGGAGTCTACAATGAGGGAACACTGTATAAAAATTAGGGATCGCTTTTTAAACTGAGATGAAGAAAAAGTTCTTCCCTCGGCAAGTCATTATTTTGTGGAATATATTGAATATATTCAGGTCCAGGTAAGATAGGAAGTTGACACTGACGAGGAGACAAATGGGAAAGTATGTTTGAAGCCACAATGGGATCAGCGATGATCTTATTGAACAGTGAAGTAGGCCTGAAGGGTCAAATGATCTACCTCTGCTCTGAGTTATTTTCGTCATGTAAAATGGGCATGTGATAATTTCAACAGTTCTTGCACAGTGATAGATTTATGTGACTTTGAGCTCACTGCAAGTTTCATGTTAATCTTGGATATGATACTTCTTAAATAATTAAATTATAATTTTAATTATGAATACTTTGACTTTTTTTTTGCTTGATCTATATTTTAATAAACGCACTGTGAATAATAGTTCATGGAGACCTGACTCTGTCCTTGTCTTATAAAACAGTGCTCTGAGGGGTCCTCCCTCAAGCTGATCATCAGTGCATTTTAACACTGAGGTAAATGGAGACGAGACAGGTGCCACTCCATTACTATGTGCAACAGATGTTATTGATTTGAGTCTGAGCTCTCTTCTATCCAACATTCACATGTCATCTCTGCAGTCTTTACCTATTACCGAGTATTGTAGTCGGTAGAGTTGTCCCAGCTCTTGATGCCAAACTGCAATTTGCGTTTTATTGCTGTTCTTCTTTTGATTTAAGTGAGTGCTTGTCCCTCAGTAGCTGCATCATGTTCCACTTTAAATAATAGATGAGCCCTTCTTTTCTTTGTTTGTTCTCAAGTTAATATTAAGAAGCGGCGTGTGCGACATGCAGAATGCCTGACACGTAGCTGAGACCTCGGCACTTTAATTTCCCTTTGTGCAACATTTGCTACATTGAAACAGTGAATCCAGAGTTTATCTGAAGAAATAAAATAAATTTCCTTTGCGACATAAAATGTGATGTATGAAGTAACAAGGCCAGCTCTAAAATGCAAATAACCTGAAATATTCTGTTTAATTTTTAATAATTCATCAGGTATTTTTCCTGTAAGATATTTCTTATTCCCACAGCCAAAGTCTTACTGTTTGTCTGGTCACATGGTGTTACCGAAACTGGTTACAGTTACTCTCAATTGACATGAGATCATGACCAGATGGGCCAATGGGCTGAGAAGTGGCAGATGGAGTTAATTCAGATAAATGCAAGATGCTGCATTTTGGGAAAGCAAATCTTAGCAGGACTTATACACTTAATGGTAAGTTTCTAGGGAGTGTTGCTGAACAAAGAGACCTTGGAGTGCAGGTTCATAGCTCCTTGAAAGTGGAGTTGCAGCTAGATAGGATTGTGAAGAAGGTGTTTGGTATGCTTCCCTTTATTGGTCAGAGTATTGAGTACGGGAGGTCATGTTGCGGCTGTACAGGACATTGGTTAGGCCACTGTTGGAATATTGCGTGCAATTCTAGTCTCCTTCCTATCGGAAAGATGTTGTGAAACTTGAAAGGGTTCAGAAAAGATTTACTAGGATGTTGCCAGGGTTGGAGGATCTGAGCTACAGGGAGAGGCTGAACAGGCTGGGGCTGTTTTCCCTGGAACGTCGGAGGCTGAGGGGCGACCTTATAGAGGTTTACAAAATTATGAGGGGCATGGATAGGATAAATAGACAAAGTCTTTTCCCTGGAGTCGGGGAGTCCAGAACTAGAGGGCATAGGTTTAGGGTGAGAGGGGAAAGATATAAAAGAGACCTACGGGGCAACTTTTTTCACGCAGAGTGGTACGTGTATGGAATGAGCTGCCAGAGGAAGTGGTGGAGGCTGGTACAATTGTAACATTTAAAAGGCATTTGGATGGGTATATGAATAGGAAGGGTTTGAAGGGATATGGGCCAGGTGGTGGCAGGTGGGACTAGATTGGGTTAAGATATCTGGTCGGCATGGACGGGTTGGACTGAAGGGTCTGTTTCCATGCTGTGCATCTCTATGACTCTAATTGGGTTTGGTCTTCACAAGCAGCAGAGAAGTCCACTAAAGCTATTGGATGCACATCAAGTTGATTTGGAATAAAATTATACTGTCAAAAATTGCAGCTATACAATGGATTTCACTTGAATGCAGAATGTTTAATTTTCCTGTATGAATACAAAAGTAATGCACATGACATTTCACTTGATGGTACGAAGATTGATTAGTCAACCAACAACTTGCATTTATGCTTTACTTTTACTGTAATAAATATCCCAAGGTGCTTCATTGGAGCATTGTCAGACAAACTTTGACACTGAGCCACAAGGAAATAAAATGACAGTGACCTAATGTGTGGTGAAAGAGTGGGCTTTAAGAGATAAAGAGAGTGAAGGACAAAGTTCTAGGCCCATGTAGCTGAAGGTTTATCTGTCAGTGGTGGAGCAATTAAAATTGGAAGATGTGCAAGAAGTCAGAATTGGAGGTGTGCAGAGCTCTTGAAGGAGGAGATTACAAGAATGGGGGCTGGGAAAGACAGTTTGGACAAAGAGAATAATTTTAAAATTGAGGAATTGCAGGACTTGTAGCCAATCTAAATCAGTAAACAAAGGATTGAAGTATAAACAGGACTTGACTTAAGTAGCAAAGTTAAGATGATTTAAGCCCATTATGTAGGGGGCACAATGCATTCTCAATCAATAGGTGGGAATTAGAAAGCTTTCCGATCAGATCCGGAGTGAGGCAGGGCTACTCATGTTCATATCTTGTATAGAGCCTATAGCTGAGTCCATCAGGAAGGATGTGCGTCTCAGAGGAGTGACTATTCCAGGCAGTGGGGGCTTGCAGGTCAAAGCCTCCCTGTACAGGGATGATGTCACTGTTTTCTGCTCTGATCCTCTGCCAGTGTGCAGACTCATGAGCATGTGTGACCAGTTCGAACTGGCCTTGAGAGCCAAGATAAATTGAGACAAGAAGGGGCCACATTCTTTGGGAACTGGGCCAACTAATCCTTATTCCCTTCATTGTCACCCCAGATTAGCTGAGAATATGGCTCAGAGGGGCTGGGATGTGCGCAAAAGCTTGGGAGGATGATATCACTAAGGTGAAACAGAAACTGGGCTTTTGGGAGAACCATTCACTCTCCATTGCAGGTAAAACCTAGTCATCAGGCATGAGGTACACTCTATTGTTGTATGTGGCATAGATCTGGCCCATTCCTTGAACCTGCACCGTTACAGTCACCTAAACTATCTTCCACTTCAGCTGGAGCTCTAAGATGGACCACGTCTGTAGGGGCGCTATATACAAAGCTCTCGATAAGAGGGAGTGGGGAAGAATGTACCAAATGTCATCCTCATTCTGATGGCCAGCTTTGTGTGTGGCTGTGTGTAGATCCTAGGTATGCAAACATCAGGTATCACTACGTGCTAAGGTTCTACTTGTCCCTGGTGTTGCAGAGGATGAGACTGGCCTCGGTGCCACGGTACTGTCTGTAGTTGGACTGTTCCGTACTATCTGTCCTTCGTGAATAAACTTGCAAAGAGAAACACCTTTGACCACAAGTCAATCAGGAAGTGATCAGCATGTATTGTCCTTGAGACCCTGGAGGAAAAGAAGAGGGTGGATCCTGTCGGCTTGTTGTCTGAGCAGGCTGTCAGTCATTTAGAAGAATTTATCATCACTAGAACATTCTAACAAGCACCAAGATATCGCTTATCTGGTGGTGAGAAGAGCACTATCTCTGAGATCCTCCAAGTATGCCTGACTCTGTGCCACTGCACTCTGCACTCAAAACAGCTGTGGTGGGCATGAGACTGTCACACGTTTCCTGCTGGAATGTGCGTTTGCAAAGGAAATCTTGAGAGAGATGCAGTGCTTTTTGTTAAGGTTTGTCCTGAGCAACTCCGTGACGCAGGACTCTGTGCTGTATGATTCGTTCCCTGGGATGCACACTGAAGTAAATGCTATCTGCTCTTGGAGGACTCTCAACGCGATGAAAGGCCCTCTTTGGGGTTTGCCTGAAACTTACTGGTCTGCCAGAGCAAGGAGTTGACATTGACTGAGAGTTGCAGCATGGCATATTCTGAGGCCTAGCGCCAGTGCTGAGGGACTCACTAAAGCTTGATGAATTTGCAGCCAAGGCATAGTAGGGAAAGACCACTGTCTTAGGTCTTTCTGCTGAAGTAGAATAGGAGTCCGTTCAATTATCGGATCCTCCCAGTGCCTCAAATGCATGCAAATATTGTTTTGTTTAAGTAAGAGATGCCTTGGGTTTGTCTGTTCTACAAATGTAAAAACTACGTAGAATTGAACTGCACTGGTGACGATATATGCAATAAAGATTTTTATGAATGAACTAAAGTTTTGAAATGAGAAAAGGAAGATGTTGGAATAGTCAAGGACAAAATCATAGATGAGAATTTCAGCAGGAGATGAGCAGGTGGAGAGTGGGCAATGTTATGGAGGTGAAAGTAACTTGGATGATGGAGTCAGAAGAAGAATCAAATAGGACACCAAGGGTTTTAGAGGCGTTCTATTAATCTGTCTTTTCTTTTGTAGATGTCACCCAACCTCCCCCATAACTTTGGAAACACAAAACTTGAATTGCACTTGAGATTATACAAAAAACTGTGTTGGTATTCGCTCTAATCCATCTGACTGATAAACTTCATATTGTGCTGTTGTAAGGGAATCGAGCCTGCAGAACTGATTTCAATGCCAAATGACTGTGGTGCTATCTAGATGATTCACTGTGGGTTATTCCAGTGAATAATTTTTTCAAATTAAATTGATTGACGCACAAATTTAAACAACTCCAAGTTAAATTGTGGTAATGCTTGTGCAAAAGGTTATGTAAGTACAATCACGGGTGGTGCAGCTAACCTGGTTGAGTGATTGTACACTGGGTTTGGATTGTGACATTAGATCCAGATAGGAACTAGTACTGAGGGTTATAATTCCAGGTGTGCAGTCAGCAGGAAAAAGTGAACGCCCAAACAAATTTTATTTTAAACAATAGTTTGCAACACAGAAGAGGGCTAAGTATAAACTTGTCACTTCTCAGGAGCTACTCATTCTTTGGCGCAGTATTAATCCATATGTCTCAAACAGCCACACCCATTCTGGGGCAGGTCATAAATGAACTGAAAGTAGAGAAATGCTGCTTTGTATGGGAACTCTGCTTTGTTGAAATCAGACCCCAGGTCAATTCCCTAATTCAATATGGTTCCAGATGAGATACCCCAAACTGTTCAGATCCCAAGTGATGAGGGGCAAACTGGATCAATCTCATTCACCCATTCTTCCCTTGTGGTATCTTTCCCCCACAGCCAAATGAACTTGTGCTTTAAAAGAAGCCAATTTTACAAGGCTTGATTAAGTTAATTCATGATTATGCATAATAAGAAATACTAAAGCAGCACGCAAACACAGAGATGAGCAAGAAAAGGCAATCCAAAATGTTTTTCAAATTTAAAAAAAAGGTCAGTTTCTGATTTGTTCTGACATTGCAACCATTCCTGGGTTGCACTGATAGAGCTGATGCTGATGTTTGAACATGTGTTTTTCAAGATTCTGTGGTTTGAACAGGTGATTTTCAAGATTCTGTGGTTTTAATGCCTTTGAACTGAGATTAAATTCCAGAATTCAGGGTGAGAGCGAGTCCTTTGTTATCGTGTTTACTTTTTAACTGGTTTGCAACACTGAGTTCAGAGAAAGGGTCTTTCCCTGCAACTAACTAAAAGATGGTTATTCTACTTTGCCCTTTGGGTTGTGTGTGCCTGGCTGAGTTTAAGTGTTCGTATGTTGCAATCAGCCCATTCGATGCACTCCACTAGAATTGAAACTTACTTTTTGTCCCCTACTCTTCCATTTTCCTGGAGGATGAAACAGACATTTCTGCGAGGGATGACTATCTGCTGAGAGGGGAAATATAGTCAGCTCTCTGTTTACCGCTTCTGGTTAAGTCTCTCCCATTTTGAAGTTTCCCGAGCAATCAATTTACTTGTGCAACATTGCATTGGATTCACACAGGACTTTGCTGTAGTTATAACATGGAAATGTGGCAGCTAAGTTTGCACAGAAAGCTCCCATAAGTAAAAGTGTTATAAAAATCAATATTGTTCTTTACTTTGTGGTGATGATTTAATGAAAGCTACATGACTTGCTCGGCCATTTAAGAGGGCAATCATCTGCCAATTCCATTGTTATGGGTCTGGAGTCACATGGACCAAATCAGTAGGCACATTGATTTACTTCATTGAAGGGTATTTGTGAGTGAGATGCATTTTTGCTACAGCCTGTTAGTTTAATTACTAATTCTAACTATTTTAAAAATTCAGATCTATATAATTGAATTTGAATTCCCTAACAGTCGTGAAAGAAATTGGACTAATGTCCTTGGATCACAAGACTTTGGGGTAGCCCGGTGGCTCAATAGTTAGCACTACTGCCTCACGGGGACTTGGGTTCAATTTCAGCATTGGGTGACTGTCTGTGTGGAATTTGTATGTTCTCCGTGTGTCTACATGGGTTTCTTTGGGTGCTCCAGTTTTCTCCTGCATGTTAGGTGAATTGGCCGTGCTAAATTGCCCATTGTGTCCAGGGATGTGTAGGTTAGGTGGATTAGCCATGGGGAAGAAAGGGTTGCATGGATAGGGTCGGGGGCTAAAAACCAAGACACATACATAGAAAGCAGGACTTAACACCAGCACTTCACTGGAAGCTTACTGATGATGTTACTTAGCATAGTGATGAAATGTCGGAAAACAAACCTTCCAGCTCAGCAAGCAAACTTACAACCTGAACCTCAGCCTGAGCTAAAAAATCTCCTCAGAACTTGCAAGCTGCTCTGACCTGTTCGTAAAATTCTACCTTCTTTATTTGGCTAACATGGACAAAACTTCATCAGTATGCAGGTCTCTGTATATTTATTGCCATTTCAGGATGTCGCAACTGAGGTGTGCAGTGTATTTTCAACTGAAGGTCACTGTAAATGATTGTCTGGAGCGGTTGCTGCTTGTGTCAGTCATGGCTCAGTTGTTGCATTCTCACTCTAGAATCATTAGGTTCCAGGACAGTATTAACGGAGTGTCAGGAACTGACAGTACGGAACAGTTTTTTTAAATCCGAAAAAGTCTTATTATGTGATTTCCGAGGGGTCTTGATCTATAGCAATGTCCAAAACATTGGAAATAATTTCAAAATTTGCAGATGGCGCAAAACTTCAAAGTGTTGCGAACTTGTGTTTTCGTTATTCATTTAAGAGATGTGAACAACAGTGGCTAGGCCAACGTTTGTTGTCCATCTCTAATTGTCCTTGAGAAGGTGATAGTTGGCCACTTTGTTCAATTGCTGCAGTCCATGTGGTGTCAATACACCTAAAATGCTGTTAAGAAGGGACATTTACGATTTTGACCAAGCAGCATTGTAGGAGCAGCAATATAGTTTCATGTCAGGATGGTGTGTGGCTTGGAAGAGAACTTGCTGATTTTTCCTTGATCTGCTGCTTTGATCTTTACCAGTGATAGAAGGTGCTAAGTTGAAAAGCACCATTTAAGGAACCTTCATAAGTTGCTGTAGTCTATCAATAAAAGCTGAAAGAACTGTGAATGCTATAAATCAGACACAAAAACAGAAATCGCTTGAAAGACTCAGCAGGTCTGGCAGCATCGATGGAGATAAATCAGAGTTAACATTTTGTGTCATTAGCTGTGATTTGTCTCCAAAGATACTGCCAGACCTGCTGAGCTTTTCCAGCAATTTCTGTTTTTGTTGCTGCAGTATATTATTTGGGTCAATATTGTCAGTTAATTATGAAGGGAATGAATGTTGAAGCTGATAGAGGGAATGCTTCAAGCAGTTTATTTTGTACTGAGTGAAATCAAAATTGTTGAGTGTTGTTGGAACTGCACTCCTCCAGGGAAGTGGAAAGTATGTACCTAATAGATTGTGGACAGGCTTTAGCCAAGAGCTGAGTTACTCATCACACAATTCCCACCTTCTGATTTTTTTTGTTGTAGCCACAGTATTTATACAACTAATCCACTTCAGCTTCTGGTGAACGATAACCCTCAGAACCTTCAACTGTGAAGTTAGGTTAGTGTTAAATGTTATACGAATGTGGACAGTTCAGTGAAATCGGTAGACAAGTAGCAAATGAAATTGTTTGCAGAGATCTGTGAAGTGATTTATTTGAAAGAGCGTGTAAAGAAAAAATAAAGGATACAGTTCCAAAAGAGGTGCAAAAGTCAAGGAATCTGGGTGTGTATGTACATAAATCAGTGATAGACATGTTAAAGGAATCATGATAAAAAGTACAAAGAGTACAAATACAGGTATGTTGAGTAAGTATGTATAAAATGCTGGTTTGGTTTCAATTGGAATTTTGCGGCCAATTCTGGATAACACACTTTCAGAAGGATATGAAGGTGTTAGACAGAGTACAGAAAAGATTTGCAAGAATATTTCTAATGATGAGGACATTCAGTTACCTGGGTAGAGGTGAGAAGCTGAGGCTGTTCTTTTTGGGGTGTTTTGAGAAGAAATTTAATAGAGGTGCTTAAATTCGTAAGGGATCAGAACAAAATAGATGGGGAGAAGCTGTTAACGTTGGTGAATGGATAGTGAACCAGAGGGAGTGTAAAATAATTTGCACAAGAATCAATGACAATGTGAAGAAACAGATTTTCTGGCAGTTAGTGCTTAGAAATTGGAATGAACTACCTGAAAGTGTGGTGGTAACAGGGTCAATTAAATCTTACAAAAGTAAATTAGGATTATTCACTGAAGAGAGAACATTTAGAGAGTAAAAATGTAGGAGTGGCATTAGGTGAATTGCTCTCACAGGGAGACAGCACAGACTCAATGGGTCAAATGCCCTTTTTCTCAAACAGCAGGTCGAGAGGACAAAAACAAATCAAGTATTGACAACACTATCACAAAAAGAGACAGATTATTTGGTCATTATTGTATTGCTGTTTGCTGCCTCCAAATTGGTTGCACCACATTACAACAACTCCATTTCAAAATGTATCTTTTTGGCTGTAAAACACTTGGAAATGTCCAGTGGTTGTGAAGAGCATTGTACAAATGCAAGTTTGTTTTTCTTTTCATTGTGTCTGTGAAACATCCGAAAGCATTTGCATCAAGTGAATTTCTACCCAACTGCAGTTACAGTACTGTGGCCAGAATAATAAGTGTTCACTGACGACTGCTCAGGATATTCCATGAGGTTAAATTCAGCTGTAGCCAATCAGTGACTCCGTGAACTGGAACAATTCACAAATTTCTTGCCTGCTATAACTATAGATTGTGTGAAGTTGAGCTTCACTGGTCTCTTGACACTGAGGATGAGACGTAAGTGATCTTGTACCGTTAAATAAGTTCTAACCAGATTAATGATAACTGAACTTTCTGGACTGTGCTTTGTCCTTGTACATTCTTCTTGGTATTATACTTTTTATAGAGGCAGTGACAGGAAGTGATTGCAATGATGGGCAATGAAAAAGCAGTTGGTATGAATTGAGGCAGATCTTTTTTCCATGGCTTTGAAGTAATGATGCCTTTCGTAAGAATGCTAACACAGTATGAATTGATTGTATTCTGGTTGATGTTTGAGGTGGGGTAGTGCTGGAAGCCAGACTGCATTGCATCACTGGCTTGGGAAGTTCAGCCTTTGTTATTATCGGTTATTAACCACAAAGCTGAAATGCAGCATATTTAACACCTGTAAAGGGGAAAGGCAGGCCCCAGTTCAAATGAAAATTCTTGAATTTATGATTAGCTGTAGGCCTGTTTTTGATGGACATTGAAAACGTAACATAAAATTTATTTTTAAAACTGCCACTTCTTGAGATTTTTGCTGACTGGGCCTGGAAGACATTAGCATTTATTTATAATCTAGGTTGTGTTGCTATGGTGATAAATTCAGGCAAAAATATTAACTCCCAAGAACACAAGGTATTTTCATCATTGATTAGGTATTTTCACTGGACTAGCAGACAACTGAACTGCATACTTTTATCACTTTGAGACAGTGGAAGGATTCACAATATCATGAACACTTTCTGGAATTAATTTAAAAAGCTAAAGGCATGCAGACTTTTATGTTGAGAGAACTGCAATAAAGGAGGAGGGAAACAGTACTTCAGACATTTTGTATAATACACTGGTTAGACTGCATGTGGAATCTTGTGAGCAGTGCTTGGCACCATACCTTTGGAAGGATTGCTCTTGAACTATGTGCAGTTTAGATTTACCAGAATGATACTTATGTTTCAAACGTTAAATTATCGGGAGAGATTACATAAACTAGATTTGGAAGGAGAGCCATTAGGGTCAGTAGAGCCACCTTCCATTGTTGGGGAGTTTAGGACAAAGTGGCATAGTCAAATAAATGAGGGCACTTGGAGTGCATTCCACCCTCTCACTGTTTTAACTCCATGTTATTATAATTATGCAGATTTCCCTTGATTCCTTTCCCTACCCAGTTGGTGGTCTGTAACTACAAAGCTGAGAAAACCTTCCTTTTAATTTTACAACTAAGGTTACATACAGTACTGTACACTATTGCTGTAGTGAAACAAGCAGGTAAGTGGTCAGGTATTCATTTAGATTCTTCAAATTATAATCCTTTTTTTTAACCAGATGAAACATTACATTCATTTTCCTGACCCATGTCTCAAAAAATGCTGCAGGTCATGCAGGCAGTTTTGATAGACTGTGTGGGTAGTGTATGGACAGTCGCAAAAAGGCCTGGCTTTTCAGGCTTTCATATCACAAAGAATGGCAGCTTTTATATGCCATCCATTTTGCCAAAGATCCTAGTAGTGACATATTTCTCATTTTGTTTTCTATTGTTATACGTTTCATTGTTAAATATTAAAGAGTCACCCATTAAACAGCCTGGTTTCTTGCTGCGTGGGATGTGGGCAAGACCATGTTGTAGTCTTTGCTGCAAGCTTGCTTCTGATTTTGCCTTCTAGCTTGAACATACTAGGTGGGGGTCACATGCCAAACATGCAAGAGTTTGGCTATTCTGAGTTATCACTCTCAGTCTTCAGTCTCTCACAGGGACTTTTTCTATCAGACTTCCTATTCTGCTGAAGGGAATAGTTGACAACTTTGCCTGAGTTTAGGTGATCTAATTTGACTTGTCACAGCTATCCTGTATTTAAATGGAAAGATGTTGCACAATTCGATGGTTGTGGAAGCCCATGTGTGTGAACCACAAAATGTTACAAAGAAAATTACAGAGGCATCACAAAGAAGTCTCATGGTATCAGCTGTTCGATATCCATCACATGAAGTGACTTGGTATCACTAGAATTGACTGACTGCATCTGTGGCTGTTATTGAGGGGCCCACCAAGAAGGAAAACAGATTTGAACTCATCCATATCTACGTACCTGTTGCAGATGCCTCTGTCCGTAATAGTACTGTTAGAAGTGACTGCTGCACCTGAGGTTACATTCAATCTTCATATCAAGGAAACCTTTCACCATGTTCTGTGGCATTGATAATGCATTGCCCCATTGCATCAGTGGCTGAGTGTTCAGCAAAACAGAAAGGACTGATTTATAGTCCAGATTGATGTCTCATGTAACATGATTTAGATCAGCAATTGCAAACTTTTCTTTTATTCATTCATGGGAGTGAATATCACTGGCTCATAGCATTTATTGCTCATCCCTAGTTGTCCTTGAGAAGGCAGTGGTAAGATGGACTTCTTGAACTGCTGTAATCCATATCCTGTAGGCAGACCCACAACGCCATTCAGGAGTGAGTTCCAGGATTCTAATCCAGTGACATGGAAGGAACAGTGATATATTTCCAAGTCAAGATGGTGAGTGCTTTGGAGGGAAACTTGCAGGTGGTGGTGTTCCCATGTACCTACTACCCTTGTCCATCTAGATGGAAGTGGTTGTGAATTTGAAAGGTGCTGTCTAAGTGTCTAAGAGAAAGTGAGGACTGCAAATGCTGGAGATCAGCTGAAAAATGTGTTGCTGGAAAAGCGCAGCAGGTCAGGCAGCATCAAAGGAGCAGGAGAATTGACGTTTCGGGCATAAGCCCTTCTTCAGGATTGAGGAGGGTGTGCCAAGCCTGCTGTCTAAGTGTCGTCCCATTTCCGTATCAGTCGAAGAAAACACTCAGAGACACAATATGGCTCTACCTTCTTCTTTATTCCGAGCCCTGGAGAGACAGCGATTGCCCATGTACACAAAGACATGAGTTCTCGGTTTTCTCTTGAACAGCAGATTCTTAAGGAATTATATAGTCACTTACAGGGAGCAGCATCCAAATAAAGTAACATCTATATTGTTTGGGTGACCAATACAATCAGCGAGCCACAACAGTAAAGATTAAGCCATCTGGCATTACACAATAGATGTTCCTTACCTCGTTAACCAGCATGATGCAATGGATGTTCTTCACCTTGTTAAACCACTACCCTTGCCTCGAACATCTCATTGTTTACTGCAAGTTCTAATCTGGTCAATGTCATGCTAGCTGAGCCTTTGTCAAGCAACTCTAAGCTTAACTCTTTCCCTACCTCCTCATACCTTATACACTTTCTCATAAGGAGCCTTGGTGAATTTCTGCAGTGTACCTTGAAAATGGTACACACTGCTGCTGCTGAGCATTGATGATGGACAAAGTGAATGTTTGTGGAGTGGTGCAAATCAAGTGGGCTGTTTTGTCTTGAATGGTGTCAAGCTTCTTGAGTGTTGTTGGAGCTATACCCAATGAGGCAAGTGGGGAATATTCCGTCATGCTCCTGACCTGTGCCTTGTACATAGTGAACAGGCTTTGGGGAGTCAGAAAGTGAGTTACTTGCTGCAGGATTCCAAGCCTCTGACCAGCTCTTTGTAACCACTATATTTATATGGCAAGCTCTGGTCAATGGTGACCCCCCCTCCCCAGGATGTTAATCGTGGGAGATTCAGTGATGGAAATACCATTAAATGTCAAGAGATGATGGTTAGATTTTTTTTGTTGAAGATGATCATTGCTTGGCATTTGTGTGGCATGAATGTTAGTTTCTACTTTTCAGCTCAAGCCTGAATATTGTCCAGGTCTTACTGCATTTGGACATGTACTATTTCAGTATCTGAGGAGTTATGAATGATGCTGAACATTGTGTAGTCAGTGAAGATTCCAGTCTGACCTTATGATACAGGAAAGGTCATTAATTTATCAACTGAGTACTACTCCTGAGTGTTTGCAGCATTCAGTGCCTCCACTTGTTTCATGATATGATGTGGAGTGAATGGAATTGGCATCTATGATCCTGGGGGCTACTGGAGGAGGTCAAGATGGATCATATGCACGGCACTTCTGTCTGAAGATTGTCATGAATGCTTCAGTTTTATCTTTAGCACTGATGTGCTGTGCTCCTCCAAAATTGAAAATGGAGATATTGTGCAAACCCCTTTTCCAGTGAGTTTAATTTTCTACCACTATTCACAACTGCATGTGGCAGGGCTGCAGAGTTTTGATCTGATGTGTTAGCTTAGCTCTATCACTTGCTGCTTATGTTGTTTGGCATGCAAGTAGTTCTGTTTGGTGGTTGTACCAGGTTGACACCTCATGTTTAGGCATGCCTGGTGCTGCTCCTGGCATGCCCACCTGCACTCTTTATTGAACCAGGGTTGATCCCCTGACTTGATGGTAATAGGGGTTGAATGAGGAACATGTCAGGCCATGAGATTGCAGATTGTGCTGGAGTACAATTCTGCTGCTGATGATAACCCACTGATGCCCAGTCTTGAGTTGTTAGATCTATTCAAAATCAGCTTAATTTAGCATGGTGATAATGTCACACAACATAATATAATGTATCCTAATTGTGAAGGCAGGACCTTGTTTACACAAGGACTGTGTGGTGGCCGCTCGTACTGATACTGTCATGGGCAGATACATCTGCAGTGAACAGATTAATAAGGATGAGGTCAGGTATGTTTTTCTCTCTTTTTGGTACCTTCGTCACCTACAACAGACTGTCTAGCAGCTATGACCTTGAGGACTCAACCAGTTTGATCAATAGTGCTATTGACAAGCCACTCTTGGTAGTGGGCATTGAAAACCGCACACTTTGCAGCCTTGCCACCCTCCTTGTTTCTTCCAAATGCTATTCAGTATTGAGCAGTACTGATTCACAGCTGAAGTGGGGGGAGTGGTATGTAGTAACCAGAAGAAGGTTTCCTTGCATTTGTTTGACCTAGTATTCCTTCTAAGCTCATGTGCAACCTTTCCAGCTTCTGCACATGGTGATTTGCATCAGCCCACCATTGATGGCATTGAGTTTTGGTTCCAGAAGTCGCTGCCATGCATGAATCTCAGAGGCCCAAGCAGCCAGAGAGAAGATTAGAAGGAAGATTGGTTTACCTGGTGTCATGTGACTTCATGGCCTATGAAGTCAGTGTTGAGGAGTCATGGAATCATAGAGATATGCAGCACAGAAACAGACCTTTCAGTCCAACTCATCCATGCCAACCAGATATCCTAAATTAGTCTTGTCCCATTTGCCAGCATTTGGCCCAAATTCCTCTCTTAAGCCCTTCTTATTCATATACCCATCCAAGTGCCTTTTAAATGTTGTAATTGTACCAGCCTCCATCACTTCCTCTGGCAGCTCATTTCATACACACAACACCTTCTCCGTGAAAAAGTTACTCCTTCGATCCCTTTTAAATCTTTCCCCTCTCATCTTAAATCTATGCTCTCTCGTTGTAGACTCCCTACCTTGGGGGGAAAAGGGAGTCTATTTACCCTATCTATACTCCTCATGATTTTATAAACCACTATAATGTCACCCCTCAGCCTCCAAAGCTCTAGGGAAAATAGCCCCAACCTATTTAACCCCACCCTATAGCTCAAACCCTCCAACCTTGGCAACATTCTCATGAATCTATTCTGAACCTTTTCAAGTTTCACAAGTAAGCAAGCAAGAGTTAACTCCCTCCTGACTGTTTACCACCGTGAAGCTGGATTCTAACGGGTCTGTCCTGCCAGTGGGACAAGACATATTCAATGATGGTGATGGTGGTGGTGTTTGGGAAATTGTCTTTAAGGTATGATTTTGTGATTATATAATTATGTTGCTTGACTAGTCCGTGAGACATCTCTCCCAATTTTAAGTTGAGTTTAACTTTTGGAGTCTCTTCAGGCTATATTTCAGCATTGAGTACCATGTGAATGCAAAATATCAAAGCAAATCAGCCTATTGAAGTAGTTAATTTTAAAACTTTCTCCATTGACTATTTTATAACTTTCAAACTCTCCATTGAATATTTTGTAACTTGAGAAAGCTTTCAGATGAATAGATTGTAGCAAGTCACTAAACTTGTAGTATTTAGTAGAACGAAATTTGAGTATTGCTGTGAAAAGACATCTTGTGGAAACTTTTTGCCTTGCACTTGTATCAAATTAGGGGGAAAAATCAACATTTATACTGCATGAGAAGGCATCTTACTGAGTCCTATTTGTAATATTTAAAAGGCAGATGGATGAGTATATGAATAGGAAGGGTTCAGAGAGATATGGGCCAAATGCTAGCAAATAGGACTGGATTAATTTAGGGTATCGGGTTGGCGAGTTAGACCAAGGGGTCTATTTCTGTACTGTACATCTTTCCGACTCTGTGACTGCCAATTAGTTGACAAGTGAGTTAGTTGGCAAATATTCAACTAGTCAAAAATAATTTTTGTGCAGATTTAGACATTAATTATCCCTCTTTCTATTTAGTGTGTTGGAGAAGAGAACTGGGTGGATAGTCGGACAGTTTACATTGGACATCGTGAACCCCCTCCAGGCACAGATGCTTACATTGTACAAAATTATCCCGATAATAGGATTGTGTCTTCAAAGGTAAAGTTTTCCTTTTTTTCCCATTCATTCAGCTATTTAATATAGATGACACCCATTTTATAGTGTATTCTTATAATGCATTTTTGTTTTCTTAATAATTCTGCCATTGTTTGTGTTTTGCTGTGGTTACTGAGCATGTTCAGTTTCTTCAAAGCAAACTGCTCCTTCAGTGCTCCATTGCCTGGGGGCATCTAGCTAAGTCACATCATGTGGCAACCCTCCTGACCTGTAACTTTCCACTCAACACTCCTGCTCATCAACTCTGCTAAGTGTGCTTGCCTACCCTGCTAACTCAATCCATTTCTTGTTGACCCTCCTGACTCCCCTCTTCCTACCTGACCCTCTTGTTCTTTGACTCCTGATCTTCGTCTTCACTGACCCACCCAACCATAAAGTGTAGGAGTGGAATTAGGTCACTCAAGTCTGCTGTGCCATTCGATCATATGTTTGTCAACCCCATTCTCCTGCTTCCTTCCCATAACCTTTGATCCCCTTACCAATCCAGAACCTGTCCATCTCTGTTTAAGTACTGACTCACCCTTCCTGCCCCAGCCTTCCCACTCCTGATTCACTCATCATATCCCTCCCCAATCGTTTTGCTTGTTTCCCACTTCCAATTCTCTGGATCGTTGCCTCGCTCTGTGACCTTTGTGTTGACTCACCCTCTTTACTCGCTACTTCCCTTCTCGATTCTGTTGTCTCTCCTGTTTGCTGCTTCACTTCCTGACATTCTTGTTCAGTTTCTCCCTCCTGCATGTACGGGAGGAATGTTGTCAGAGCCTGAGCATGTTTTTTGGCACCCAGTTACCCACTGCTATGTTGGTATTGTGCACGTGGTGTTACACCAGGGTGACTGACTCTTCCTCTGGTCAACCTTATGGCAAGTCAAAGCCCACAGTCACTTTTACTTTTCTTTAGTTGTGATCTTGTTCTTGCAATTTTCTTTTGACTCTCTCTCTGATTTGAGCTGAAACAATGGCAAAGACTGGTTTCTAGTTTTCATATTACATGTAAAAGACATGGAATATAAATAATTTGCAGCATATGATCCTCAAGTTCTAATTTTGAAAAAATTGAGGAAACTTGAAGCTGTAGAATATTTTGCTGATGAAAACTGGTGTAATTTCAGCAATTCTATGAATATTCTCTGAAACTTGAGGTTATTCATAAAGTAGGTCATTTTTAACTTCATCCCTGTCACCAATCATCAATCAGCATTTTGATGCTTAAATTTCTACACCAGTCTATGGCCTTTATTTTTTTTCTTGAATTATAATTTTCTCTCTTTAGTTTTTAGTTTTAAACCCACAAAACAGGAATGATATTTTTCAAGACTCTAGTAAAAGTTTTTAGATCTTCTGTATGTTTGATTGTGGAAATGGGAAGAAGTCTGGTTTAAAAGGTAAGGATTGTTCATTTGGTGCTGCACTTTTTGAAAGTAAGTTGACAGATACTCATTGTAAGTGCTGTTTACACTGCCTCTGGTTCAAGCAGTGGGAGAATCTAGTTGCAGTCAGGCTGGAACCATGGGGCTGTGTGGGAATGGAGATTTGGCTGGCAATAAGTAACTGATTGATCTGTGAAATGGTGACCAGTTATTGATGACAAAGGCCTTCTCCTGCCAATGACTCTGTGGTTGGCTCCCAGTCAGCTGAACAAATTGTGGGTGTGAATGTTTGAGGGAGAAACCATCAGACCTCTGGGAGGATTGGAGCTCTTTCTTCACTGCAGTAGAAATCACCTCAAGCCCAAAGATGGCCATTATATTTCCTTTCATCAACTATTACAGGCCGTGACTTTTAATTAATAAGTCTAAGATCTTTGTAAGCGTGAATCAGTTGACCTCTGCCTACTACAAACAAATACAAGTATCTAGAGAATGAAAATCGAGAAGCAACGTCCTGATCAGCCAAAATATTATCTCAGCAAATCCTGTAGAAGGGGACTAGTGAATAACTTTCCTAGTCTTCCCACAGCATTTTGTTTTGCTTGTGTCGAGGGTGTGCTTATGAGGGTGTGAGAGTTTTACCAAATAATCGTTCAATGGTTCATAATTGTTTATCTGTAATTAGAATCTATTTGTTTGTAATTAACAATGGTTCTTGATAAATACTGGAACTTGGTTTGCTCTTTCTGTCAACTGGTCTGAAAGTCAGATAAATTGGGGAGTTTTGTGAATGTTTAATATCTTTATCTTTTCTGTCAACTCCGAGGCTTCAGTTCCAGTGTCACATCCCAATGAGGGGTAACACTGTCCCAATTTGATTCATTTGGAGTTGTACCAATGAAATACCCTCATTTTCTTCATTAGCCAGTAGGCCATGATTGAGACCTCTCTCTGCCATGCCACTCTTTGAGCCATATATTCAATTCTGATCTGTTTATCCTTGTGCCAGTTACCAAATGGCTCAGGAAATAATCCAAGGATTATTAGCTTTAGAGGTTCTAATTATTAATTTGGATCCTTACTCCTCAATATCTGTCAGGAAACAGATTTCCCAGTTGTATCTATGTAATTGGTTCCTAAATGGGTGATGGTAACTGAATCCTTCTCCTCGCACTCCGAGTTTATTTCTAGCTGAGAGGGATATCTTTAACCTATCACTGAGCAGGCAAGAAAACCTACAGAACTCTGGACATGGCTGCAGCAAACAGTATCCATCTCCCTTATAATGCTGTCCCCCACTGCTGCCATATTCTTTCTCACTCTCTGTATTTGAATGGTTTCTTGTACCACATTGCAATATTCAATTCACTAATACATCCTTATGCCTGTGCTGTCCTATGTAGATAGAATAGACCTTGTACCTGTTAACTGGTTGAGGGAAAAGCTAACACTTCTCTTATGCCCCGTGGCTACCTGTCTCACGCTCAAACCTTTCTCTTCATGAGCATTAGCCAGATCTGTACAAGTGGAATGTAATGGATGTGAGTGCCTCATGGATTAGTGTCCAGGCAACTCTTTCCTCCTTCACTGTTGTCACATGATGTTTACAACTGAAACACCTCTTAAACTTGAAGGTATGGTTGTTTGGGATCATCGTACTATCCACAAACTCCTACACTGCACAGGCACAGGCCACCACTTGCCCTGTCATTTCTCTAAATATGTTTTATTTATTTAATTGATTAGACTATGCATTTAATCAACTTGATGTGTAGATTTCATCTCCTAGTTAATTACTTGACCTAGTTTTGTTAGAGGAAGATTAAATATATGCTCCTAATACAAACCACAAGGATTGGAGGCAAAATGTAGTAACATTTTTCCTCTCGCTGCTTATCCTCCACCCTGCTTATCAGCAAAGACTATTCACTTTTGTACATCTTTTCATCTTGCGCACCGAAGTTACAAGTGCTAACTGAGCTTCCTATTCACAGTATGTAACACCTAACCACACAGTGACAGTTAGTGGCCACCTATAAGCAGTTTTCATTAACTAACCTGCAGCTTCTCTTATCAGCAACTGTGGAGATAGAAACAGTTAGCATTCACAGACCTGGATTGTTAAACTTTGTTGTTCTTCCACAGTTGTTGCGAGATCTTTGCTGAGCAATTCCAGCATTTTCTGTTTTCTTTCAGGTTTCCAGAATGTTTTGCTTCTGTGTTGCTGTAATTTGTTTTACATTTTTTGAATATTCAGTGTTATTAGGGAAAAAACATTTCAGTTTGACATCAGTCATCAGCTACTACTTATCAGAAAGTTACACTTGTGACAAATTTCCAACATTAATGTTCTGTTTGAGGAGCATGCTGACCACTCTGCCAAACATGTTTGAATGAACCATTTCATGAACCAGATCCTTGTATTCTAGTGAGCAGATTTTATGGCCAGGTTACTGAATCTTTATTTCTGCAGTCGGTCTCTTCACAATCTGACCTAAAATTGCAGGAAGTAGTTTGAGAGTTGTAGGAATGATGCTTGGTGTTGTTCTTATATAATACTTACACATATGGTATATTGGCCCCCTGGGTATTTCAGCATAATTGACATCCCTGTTGTTATTGGTTATTAGAAGCTAAATTGGATATTTAGCTGTGATCCTATATCCAGTTTAAATTGTGTGACATTTCTGTTTATCTCAAATAATGATGCAATCAATTTCTCTTTTTTTTCAAATACGTTACCTTATGTACTTGATTCATCTGGTTCTATAATCTAATGGCAATATCTTCGATAATCCTATGTTTTAGATCCTGACATTATGAATGATCAATAAATGGGACTGAGCTAGGATCACGTGGGCAGTTTTTGAGCCAAATGCACCATTTCCTCTTTAAGCATTGAAGGATGAATTTTCAAGTTTCTGTAATGATTTTGTTCTTAAAATATGCTTCACTGGTTCCATTTTCTGCACTGTTCAACTATTTGATCTGTGTCTTTATGGCTGCCAAACAAATTTGTGCTACTGTACTTAATGTCAGAATGTGCTCACGCAGCATCCTCTGGCTGAGAGATTTATTTGGCAATTGGTAGGCTATTCTGTTTTCATTAGTCATTCTATGGCTTGCCTCATTTCTTACAATGAGCTCTTAACTCACAAATTTGGGGTCACTGGTTTCTCACATTTTTGTGCCTTTTGTAGGTCATTGATAAACACGTGAGCATTGAGCACATTATAGGAATATGTTCCAGGAAGTAGCTACCTTAAAAATGTAACAGTTTCTGGTAGCAAGAGAATGGCCATCCAGAAGAGGCAGGAAATACACAGAGAATTGAGTGAGCCAAAGGTTATTCCTCTTCTTTGTTCAATGCTGCAGGTGTTTACCAATGACCTAGCAAACTACAGGACAACATGTCACTGCCTTCTCAAGGGATGAGCAATAAATGCTGGCCTTTCCAGCCTTGTTCAAATTCCAAAAAGAAATATATGAATAAGTGAAACAGAATAACATTAAACTTGAAATCATATGTTTTACACTCCAATCCGTATTCAGCTCTAAACATGAGTGACAGTGATGAAACAACTAATTTTCTGACACCATGGGTGGCTTCCCTACAGGAAGGGAGAAAGGTGGATAAGCAAGAGTGGTTGGGAATCTAGTGAGGGGAACAGATGGGTATTTCTGTGGCTGGGGATATGACTACCTGCCTCTTTGTCTTGCCAGACTCCAGGATATAGCTGATTAGTCTGAGGACATTCTAAGGGGGTTTGTGAACAAGCAGTTCATACTGGCATCAGTGACGTGGATAAAAAGTGGAATGAATTTCTGCAGGCAGAATTTAGTGAACTAGGAAAGAAATTGAAAAGATAGGACTTCAAAATTAATAATCTCAAAATGTGCGGATGAGTGCTGAAGATTACCAGGTGAATAAGTAGCTGGAGAAACGGTGCAGATGGGAAAGGAGAGTTTTGCTTCTTGAAATCTCTGGACCACGTATGGTGGTGGTAGGAACTATACAAACCAAATAGATTTCACCTCAACAAAGCCAGGATTAATATTCTAAAACTCGGTTTTGTTTATGCTAATTGGAAAGTTTAGGTTAGCTTGGCTGGGGGTGGGAAGCTGAGAATATAAAGCAGGAAGTGAGGTCACAGTGTTGATTAGACAGAATTATGGCTGTGACGACGTCTTAGAATGATCAGCAAATTGATTGAACTGAACAGCAAAACAAGGGGAAGTCAGTTTGGATGTGTTCTACAATTATATAAACAATCTGAAGGAGATAGAAATGCAAACATGTTGACAAATTACTAAAAGGTTGAAAAACAATAGTTGGGTTCCTCAACTACGCAAATGTTGACTGGCATAGAATTACTGTGATCGGCACAAAGGGAGCAGAATTCAAAAAATATGTACAGGGAAGCAGTTTCCTAATCCAGTATGGGGGATGCCCAATAAGAAAAGCATGTACTGAGCTTAGTTGCAGGGAATGATGCTGGGCAAAGGGAAGAAGCTTTCCTGCACATAAAGGGAAATCAGTGCTAGGTCAATAGGGAGCATTCACCACAAAAATAGTGAAGTTTCTGAGCTACGGTAAAATTTAGATGATGCAAGCATGGAAGACATTAAAACTGAAAGTACTGTAGATGCTGGAAATCAGAAGCAAAAACATAAAATTCCTGGAAAAGCTCAGCAAGTGTGACAGCATCTGTGGAGAGAAATCAGAGTTAACATTTCGGATCCAGCTGTCGACTCAAAGTTCTGGGCCACACAAAAAGTTTCATTAACCTCTTTATTTTAGCTTAGCCGGTGAGAGATCTGGAGTCAACAGTGTAGTAACAGTCAAGCTCTCACTTGATGGGCTCTCGTTGGACCTCTGTATATAGCATAAAAGCAGTACAGTTTATAGCCCTCATATCTCTCAACCCATACTTTTCACATGAATCATTAGCAGATAAGTAGTGTGGTTAACAATTTTCCATTGAATATAGGAAGCAGCCCAAGCCATAGTTGGAGGGGCAGTTAAGCAAGAACAGTTTTTCAGCAAAAACCTTTCACTATTACTTCTAATACTCTATCATTCTCTCCTGTTGATCATTTCATGATCACACAATATTCCTAAAGCTCATAACTATGCAACTGGATACCAATGGCTACAAGTATCTTAATAAGAGAATGCAAGCAATTACAATAAGTATTATAAATCCCGAAACGTAACAACATGCCTCCAATATTCCCAAAAAGATCCCCAAATGGCCAACATCCTGTTCCACTATTGAACCCATGCAGGTCGTTACCACCATCTTGGATTTTCTGGATTTCTTGGGTAATGTGTTTGGAAAGGTTGGTAATGTTAGTTGATTCATCAGGAAATATAAGTACAATATTCCTTCTCTATAATGGCACATGTCTGTCGTTTTTCTGCCAGGATAAAGTCTAGAGCCATTTGATTTTGTAGGACGATCCGCTGCATCATTACTATTTCAGCAGCAAACTCAGTTACCTGTGCCTGAGTATCAGCCCCCACTGTATTGTTAGCTAGTCCCTCCAGGACAGCTACTAAATTAATTATTTCCCTCAAAGGTCGGACAGTTCCATGAGGGGGAGAAAGGATCATCCAGAACCTTTCTCATTCAGGTATTGCCCTTTGTTGTCAACCCCAATAAGGTTGTTCCTTGGAGTGACTTAAAATTTGTAAATGAGGGACAAAATATGCTAAGTAACATCAGCTCTTCCAAGGGCAGCCCTGGGATTTAGTGCTTCCACCATTGCCTGCTTTCTCTCCTGGCAACCAGGTGTAGGCCCGGTTCCCGCACACCCAATAGATTCCATTAGATGCAGTGGAAGTGAAATACTCTGGTAATTTACAGCAGAACTGTACTCCACATCGTGGGGCACACTCTGATTATTGCTACAGTAGCAGGTAGCATTCACCGGATCTTTAGGAGGGGGCACTAGCAAGACAGTTACGAACTTCCTGGAATCCGCGGGGGCTTTTCTTGAGCTCCTCCCTTTAAAACAACATGGCTAACAATCAGTACCGTATTGATTTCATGAACAGTTGACCACCCTACCATTAGTCGAAGCCAAAAAGGATTTTACTGAAGTTATTTCACTGGCATTGAGGGGGCAACAGACATGAGAATCATGGTCTTACTCTGGTGGGGAATCTTAGCACAAAATGAACATGCTCCCTGCTCTACCTGTTTGGCACATGTCCTCAGAGTATACCCCCCCACTCCAAAGTTACAATTATCTATGGATCAAGTGGGGTCGTCCTTGCACTTTCACAGCTGTGGGGTGATCAGCAACACCTGAAACGGTCCTTTCCACCTTGTTTCCAACGTCCCCCGGTCCCTGTTCTTAATCAGGACAAAATTTCCAGATTGTATAGCAGGGATAGTCTCCTTCAGATAGATTGTCATCGTCTTTGTCGGCTTGGCTTACCTGCGAATGTAAACTTTGGAGAGTTTTGGTTAACTCAGGCAGATATTTTCCCACTTCGTCACTCAGAGTGTGCATATCCAATTTTTCAGGAAGGGGAAGTCAGGCTACCCCAGGTCCCCATGGTGTCCGCATTGGCTTCCCATAGACAATCTCAGTGGGAGATAGCACTGTTTGACCTGAGGGGGTAACTCTCATATGGAATAGTGCTAAAGGTAAGGAATTCAACCAGTTCAGTCCTGTCTCCTGTGTTAACTTGGCCAACGTATTCTTTTGAGTGCCATTTACTCGGTCCACCATCCCGGCTGCCTTTGGATGGTGAGTGCTGTGGAATTGTTGCTTTATAGCCAACTCTTTGCAGATCTCCTCATTTAATCTAGCTGCAAAGTATGGTCCATTGGCTAAGCTTATGGTTTCTGGAAGTCCATAAAAGGGAATCATTTTCCCTCAACAGTATTTTTACCACTGTTGTAGCAGTATTGTCAGTCGTTGGGATAGCTTTGATCCATCTTCTATTACTAAACAATATTTATAACAACGTAATCTAAGTAATTCTATAAAGTCAAGTTGCAGACAAGCAAAGGCCCACCGGGCAAGGGGATGGTTCCTGAACTGCAATGCATCCCTTTTCCAGCATTCATCTTTTTACAAATTAAGCATGCTTTTAGCTAATTTCTCAGCTGCATTTTGGAAATTTGGGTGCTGCGATGTTTGTAATAAAGTATTAACCATTCCCTCCTTGCCCAAGTGTGTACATAATCAACTAAGATTCGTAGGAGCAAAGAAGGAACACAAACTTGTCCCACAGGAGTCACCCATAACTTGGTTTGAGGATCGAGGTAGCACCCCATTTGAGTCCAGCAGTGGAGTTCCCCTGTAATTTCTGTATCTCACCCAGGTCCTTATACTGTTTCTAATCAGGTTTTGTTGGGAACCCAATGGAACCAAAAGTACAGGGTGTAAGGCTGCCTGCTTGGCAGCAGCATTTAGCCGCTCATTGCCTTGGGAGACTATATCTGTGCACCAGTGTGAGCCGAACGTTTGATTAACTTTGACTGGTAACTGCAAAGCCTGCAAGAGGTTATGCACAAAAAAAAATTAATATTGGGCTGTTCCATGGAACTTGAAAATGCCCTAGGTTCCCACAAGGCTCCGTAATGCCCTCCACCGCATCTCTTCCACTTCCCGCTCCTCCGCCCTTGAACCCCGCCCCTCCAACCGCCACCAGGACAGAACCCCACTGGTCCTCACCTACCACCCCACCAATCTCCATGTACAGCGCATCATCCGCCGTCATTTCCGCTACCTCCAAACGGACCCCACCACCAAGGATATATTTCCCTCCCCTCCCCTATCAGCATTCCGTAAAGACCACTCCCTCCGTGACTCCCTCGTCAGATCCACACCCCCCACCAACCCAACCTCCACTCCCGGCACCTTCCCCTGCAACCGCAGGAGGTGCAAGACCTGCGCCCACACCTCCCCCCTCACCTCCCTCCAAGGCCCCAAAGGAAACTTCCATATCCGCCACAGATTCACCTGCACCTCCACACATATCATCTATTGCATCCTTTGCACCCGATGTGGCCTCCTCTATATTGGGGAGACAGGCCGGCTACTTGCGGAGCATTTCAGAGAACACCTCTAGGACACCCGGACCAACCAACCCAACCACCCTGTAGCTCAACATTTCAATTCCCCCTCCCACTCCACCAAGGATATGCAGGTCTTTGGACTCCTCCATCGTCAGACCACAACAAAACGACGGTTGGAGGAAGAACGCCTCATCTTCCGGCTAGGAATCCTCCAACCACAAGGGATGAACTCGGATTTCACCAGTTTCCTCATTTCCCCTCCCCCCACCCTGTCTCAGTCAAATCCATCAAATTCAGCACCGCCTTCCTAACCTGCAATCTTCTTCCCGACCTCTCCGCCCCCACCCCAGTCTGACCTATCACCCTCACCTTGACCTCTTTCCACCTATCACATTTCCGACGCCCCTCCCCCAAGTCCCTCCTCCCTACCTTTTATCTTACCTTGCTGGACAAACTTTCCTCATTCCTGAAGAAGGGCTTATGCCCGAAACGTCGATTCTCCTGTTCCCTGGATGCTGCCTGACCTACTGCGCTTTTCCAGCAACACATTTCCAGCTCTGATCTCCAGCACCTGCAGACCTCACTTTCTCCGTAATCGTGGGCCGTGCCAAAAGCATATCGAGAGCCAGTATATATATATATATATTTGCTGATTTTCATTTGCTAAAATGCAAGCACGAATGAGGGCAAACAGCTCAGCTTATTGTGTCGACCATGGAGTTACGAAAGCTGCTAGCTCAACAATCTCAGACTCGGTGGCAACCACATATCCTGAACAACGTTGTCCTATGGATGCAACAAAGGAGCTTCCGTCTACATAGAGGATTAATTCTGCATTTGGAAGTGACAGGTCAGCTAAATCCTCACAAGCAGTGGTTAAAAAGGTGATTTCTCAACAGGCAAACGTGCTCAGAGGAGGAGAGGTACTGTGGCTCTGTTAAAAACATAGCACGATTCAAGGTGGTGCAGTCAGAGAAGGTAAGTAGCGGCCTGTTGAGAAGGGCTGTCTCATATTTACTTTGACAAGCCTGAGTTAGATGCTGGGTGTGTGGGGAAGTGAGTTCAACAACAAAATGTGAAGTCAGAGCCACAACCAGCTGATGTAGGGTTATTCGTTAACCTGTACATGGAGGGTACGGATCATGAGGTCGCTGGTCATACTTGGTTTTTACTTGTAACTTGGCTCATGGTTTTGGTTCCTTTTGACCATCCTAGTCATAGACCACTGCTTGCCTCATTTGCGACTGAGAATTCTTGGACCTGGTCGTCATGTTTGTCCAAATCATGTCAGCAACACCAGAAAGAATACATTGCAAAACCATAGCATTAAACAATGGCGAGTCATCTCCTCGATTGAAGGCTTGATCTCCCGCAAATGTTCCGTAACAGGCCACAAACCTCTGCCAATAATCACCTCCCCACTCCCCATGCACCTTGGTACTCAACAATTTGCATTGGCAACATAACAAATCCACTATAGTGATGCTTCTGATCAGCTGAAATCTGCACCGCTAACCCCTTATTAGATATAATTGTCTAATCTTGTCATTTGTTTGCAATGCAAAATGAGGACACAGTTAGGTCATGCAGGAGCACAATGAATCGTGGATTTGACATCAAGATGTTCCAAGAAAAGATGTATGAACACTACAAATATGGCTAAATCTATGAGAAAGTTTTTAAAGCATTGTCAATTGGAGAGAGGCTGAAGTTGATTGATAAAGCAAATGGAGAACTGAGGTATGAAGTAAAAAGCAGACATTGCGAAGGAGCTGAAAATTCCATTGTGGAGGTGGCCAAAGCTGTGTGGTCTGCAACAGAACTGACAGATAATGTAATCATGGATGCAGTATTCTTTTTCAACCAAGTAGGCCAGTGACCCTGAAGAATCAGATGAATTCCCACCTGCTCCTCTGCCTGTTTCCCTAGCAAAGGTTGTAGAAATGCTTTGGGATTCTGCACTGTTGCACAAAGACACATTTGACTGCATTGACAACATGGCTGACTGTATCACACTGTCTGCCGACAGTGCTAAGCAAAAAATGATTGCTGAATCTTGCTGGAGCTAACTCCTGATATTTTCAATGCATTTTATAAGGTTTAGTCATTGTAACTTTTGAACAAATTGAATAAAGAAAGTTTTAACAAATTTACTGCTCTACAGCATTTTGATTTGGCACTTTCTTTGCCGTAGAACGTATTTTTCAGCAAAATGGGTTATGGAGGGGCCTCATCAGTTATCACAAAGCTCCACATAATCCAGATTTGAGGACAAATCTTCTGGTATTCAATTCATCAGGATTTTGTTGTAGTTTTTTTGAGGAAAAGCAAATTCAGAAACTCATATGGAAATTTTGTAACATACAAGACTGCAGACTAACAGCTGAAAATAGCTAAAGAGCCTCCTTCCAAAAAGGTATTGCTATGAGTCCACATTTCTGTGAATTGGGTAGCACTCAAAACAATACTTTTCACTGTATCTCATTACATGTGACAATAATAAAATAAAAATCAAATCAAAAGTGAGAAAAACAGGCAGGTAGCCAGGTAAAGCCTGTGTCATCTAGTTTAATGGGAGTCCCTGTGACTCAATTGATAGCATTCTTGCTTCTGAGTCAGAGTTTGCTGGTTTCTTTTTTTTTTTGTGAACATGCCCATCCCTCATTTCTTTGGGTTAGTGGTTAGTTAGGCACTTTCTTGAAAACACTGTATCATTTTGATGTGACTGAATGACTTGCACAAAGTTACAAGAAAATTTTGCTCTGATAAATGAAAATATTTTAACACGTCCAAATCAGGATGACTGACTATAAGTTAATACTTCTATTTCTCTTTTCTTGTACAGTATACTTTCTGGAACTTCATTCCCAAGAACTTGTTTGAACAGTTCAGAAGAATTGCTAACTTCTATTTTCTGATCATATTCCTTGTGCAGGTATGAAACATTCTATTAGACATTCCCAATGTGGCTTCAGTCATTTCTTTGACAGATTTTATGTTTTTATTCAAGTGAAACATCGTTTTATCAGGTCCAGTAACTTTTGAGCTGTAGCAGGCAGTAAGAGAACCAACATAAGAGAAAAAAAAGACTTCTTGTCTTCACCCCCACCAATCTACCTACTGTAGCAGATGGATGACAGTATTCGGAGTCACCACTGCACAGGCCTGTGGAGATGAAAACCAGACTTCACACTGAGACATTGTGTTGTGTGGCACTATCACTGTGCTAAATGGAATGGATTCTGAACAGATTTAGGGCTCAGAATTGGATACCCATGATTGCTGTGTGTCATCAGCAGGAACAGGTCTATAGTCCACCACAAAATGTAGCTTAATTTCCTACCATATCCATCTTTTTACCATCACACCAAGATATGATTCCTGATTGAATGACAATTGTTGGAGAGCATGCAAGTGTAAGTGTAAAAATTACTCAATGTTTATTCCACAGAGGTATCTGCATACTAGCCAGTAGAAGCACCATGTCAAAGAGCTCAATCATCTCATAACCGATGCATCAGGTCAAAGCTGTGCAGGAAAGACACGTCCTGTCATGAAAATTGTCAGATAATTAAAGAACTACTAAGAGAGCGCTCAATAAACATTCCATCTTTATTGGTAGTAGAGTCCAGCATGTTATTGCAAAAGCTGATGTTTTCAGCTTGTAGTGCTGAACGGATGATCCATCTTGGCATCCTCCTGAAGTCCTGAGCATTACAACTATCAGTCTTCAACCAGTTTAATTCATTCCATGTGATAGCAAGAAATGACTGAAGGCACTTGATATGGCAAAGATCATGTCAAGCTCTGGCAACAACCAAACTACAGTGCTGAAGACTTGTGCTCCTGAGCCAGCTGATCCCTTAACCAGCCAATTTTAGTACAGTTATAACACTGGCATGACCTGACAATATGCAGAATTTTCCTCGTATGTCCTGTTCATAAAATGCAAGGGAAATCCAATGTCACAAGCTCCAGCCTTTCCGGGACTCTCAATTGTCAGCAAAATAATGGCAGACATTATTGACAACATGATTAAGCACTCAAAGGAAGTGACTGCAGAGGCATTTGGGGGCATTGGTCAAAACGTTCCAGAATTTACTGGATTCTGGGAGGATTTGGATTGGAAAACCGCTGATGTGATGTCCCTTTACAAAAACGGAGGGAGACAGAAAGCAGGAAGCTGTTAGCCCAACATCTGACACTGAGAAAATCCTGCAGTCCATTATTGTAAAGATAGCAGGATGTTTAGAAAAGCTTAATGCAATCCAATGATTCTTTAAAAGGGAATTCATGTTCTTTGAGGATATAACAAGCAGCATTGATAAAGGGGAACTAATAAGGGACGTCGGGTTATTGAAGGTAGTGTAGTGGTATGGATTGATACACAGGAGAGAGAATCAGGATTAACAGATTTGTTTTCAGGTGGGAAATATGTAACCAGTGCAATGCCACAAGGCTCAGATCTAGGCCCTCAATTATTTATTATCTATATTAATTGCTTCGAGGAGGGGACAGAGTATAATGCATCCAAATTTGCTAGTCCTACAAAAAGATGGGAGGGTATGCTTTGATGTAGACACAAGGAATCTGTAGATTGAGTGAGACAGGTTGATTGTGTGGGCAAAGACTTGGCAATGGAGTTAATGTAGGAAAGTGGGAGGTCATATGCTTTGGTAGAAAGAATCAAAAGGCAGAGAATTATTTAAATTGAGAATGACTCCAAATCGTGGGAAGAGATATGGGTATTTTTGTCCTTGAAATGCAACAAGCTAGCATCCAGGTTGAGCAAGTAATGAAGAAGGCAAATGGAAAGTTGTCTTTTATTGTTAAGGGGGTTGAAGTTTTAAAAGCATAAATGCCCTGTTACAATTGTACAGGGTCTTGATGAGGTTGTGCCTGATGTACTGTGTACAGTTTGAACCCAATATTTAAGTTGTGATTTGGTGATATTGGAAACTATTCAAAAGAAATTCACGAGGCTGATTCCTGTGATGAAGAAGTTGAGTTATCAAGAATGGCTGAACAGATTATGCTGTTAATCTTTAGAATTTATAAGAATGGCGGCGGGAGGTGGGTGACCTTACTCAAACATCTGAGAATTTTGAGGAGCTTGACAGAGTAGATGTTGAGAAGATGTTGCCACTCACGGGAGAATCTTGGTGTGGCGAATGTAGTTACAGAAGAAGGAGACATCCATTTGAAATGTGAAGGCATTTCTTCTGTCAGATGGTAGTGAATGTCTGGAATTCTCTTCCATGCGGAGTTGCGGAGGCTAGATTACTGAAAATGTTTAAAGAGAAGGTTGAAAGATTGTTTTGAAATATTGAAGAGTTTAGGGCTATGAGGGATTGGCACAAAAGACGGATTAAGGCCTGGGGCAGATCAACCAGCATGTAGGTCTAGGGATATATAGGGGAAACCAGTTAGGACTCAGATGAGGAGAAATGTTTCCATCGATAGAGAGTGAGCCTGTGGAATTCATTCCCACAGAAAGCAGTCAAGGTCAAAACATTGTATAATTTCAAGATGGAATTATATATAGCACTTGGGGCTAAAGAGGTTATAGGGTGAGAAAGCAGGAACAGGCTATTGAGTTGAATGATCATAATGAATGGTGGAGCAGATTCAAAGGGCTGAATTCCTTCCTCTTCATCTATTTATGATACAATAACCTTTGCTCCAATGCTTAGTTTGTGTTCTGTCAGAGCTGCTGGGTTCCAGACCTGATTACAGCCTTGGTCAAAAGATGAACAAAAGAGATGAACTCTACTGATTTTGATATCAAGGCAACATTTGACTAAGTATGGCATTAAGGAGCCCTAACAAAACTGAAGTCATTGGAAAATGATCTATGGCTTGGATTCATAACTGGGACAAAGGATTTGGATGTAATCACATCAGTTCCAGGGCATTGTTGAAGAAGATACTCAGGGATCCAACTATCTAAAGCTGCTTAATTAATGATTTCCAGATATATGATGTTTGCCAACATTGCCTTATCCCATTAATGATAACAAACAAATTGTGAAGCGTATTCAATTATCAAGCAATTTTGCCTGTTGTTTACACTTGCCAATAAATGATGAAAAATCTTAAAATTTGAGCTCCTGTCTCAGTAGATTAACAGACTGTGTTTTTATTTTCAGTTGATCATTGATACACCGACCAGTCCGGTAACTAGTGGACTTCCTCTCTTTTTTGTAATCACTGTGACTGCAATCAAACAGGTGAGGCATGAGACAAAATGTACCTTTAGTCGAATTCTCTGCTCCTCTATTTGTTTTTGTTTCCTGCTTTTCCATAAATGAAGGTCATGTGGAAAATTTAAATGAATAGGGGTAACTACCTAAAATTAAAAAGGAAACATTTTTTACACAATGTGAAGTAGAAAGATTGAACTGTCCCAAATAACTATGGTTGTTATGTATCAATTACAGCATTTAATACTGATGGTAGTAGGTAAGACTGTTAATGGTTTTGGAAAGAAGAGGGGTAGATAGAGAGAATTAATCAACAAACCCGACCTAACTGGATCATGGGTTAGCTAAAGGGTTCAAATCCATGACAATTCTGGGAAGAATTAAAATCACGAAGGCACATATTGAAATTAATTCTCAAAAGGAACAAAAGTGACACAAAGAGAAACCTTTTCACTGTGTAAGTAGTTAAAGTCTGTAAAGCACTTCCGGAGAGTGAAGTAGATTAGAGCAGTCAGAGGGAATTATATCTGCTATCATAAAAGGAAGACTGTGCAGTGTTAAATGAATCCAAACTGCATGGTGAAGTACAAAAAGGATGTAGATGTTTTTCATTGTTGTTAGGTTCATGGTGCTCCATTTCAGATCTCTTCTTCTTACATTCTCATCCTTCTGTGTTATGGCAATCCTTTACTTATCACCCATTGGAGTATACTAACAAAACTAATAAACAAGCTAACTAATAATCAGCCCTTATACAGTACAGCAACAAAAACAAAGTTTCACAGGTACTTATCAACTTAAATTAAAATGTGATTTTAGGAGCTGATACACTTTGGCCTCTGAGATGCTCACCTGTCAGAAACATCGAGTGTACCTGTGGACACTGCATGCTCCCTCCAGAGACATCTGGAGGTGAACATAATTATCTTAACGAAGCAGGCAGTCTTGTCTAATGACTACATCCACAGCCTACAGCCTGAACCTGTTAGTAGCCATCTTGGTTAGCCTAAGGAGCACACCTGCAAGAAGGTATTTTCATTTGCAGTCCACATTCTTAAATGCATTCTGAACAGGCCGAACAAGCAACTCTATTGTGTGCAACTGCTACAAAGTGTAAGGTAGAACTCGATGGATCACCTGGCATTGAATTTGGCATTGGAAATGACAGTGGCAAACTTTGCAAAAATCCTTCTAACTAATATCTTGGGGTTAGGCCAAGTTTTGGAGAGTTGTCCCATTGACTAACCAAACAGCAGCTTGATATTGTAAGTATGTTTCTGTAAGTACAGCTATGTCCCAGATACCATGATTGCAGTTCTAATATATGACCTACCACAGCTGGCAGCACAGTGATACGGTTGAGAAGGCGTCGTCCTGAGGTCATCAACATTAACTCCAGACACCATATAGTTTCATTGTATCAGGGCACACATGGGCAAGGAATTCTTCCCATTTCACTTTGCCTGAGGAATCGGTCTTCATTCGTGTTAATATCTACTTGGAAGAAACACTGAGGGTGGCAAGGACACCAAATCTTCTCTGGGTGGAGAACTTCAATGTCCATCACCATGAGTACCTCGCTAGCACCAGTACAAATCGAGCTGGCTGACTCCTAAAAGACACAGTTTCTAGGCAGATGGTGATGCAACAACTGTGGGCAAAAACTACTTGATTTCATCCTCACCAGCCTACCTGTTACAGATGTATTTGTCCATGACAGTATTGGTAAGAGTGACCACTGTACAGTCCTTGTGGAGTGGTTTGAGAACGTCGCTCACCACCGTCTACTTAAGGGAAATTAGGAATGGGCAATAAATCTTGACTTTGTCAGAAATACCCACATTCTGTAAACACACAAAAACAGCTGTTCTGTTCTTCTTTGGATGCATGTTCATCTTTCTGTGAAACTTTAACCGGATTTACTGGGATATGATTTATACTTTATAGGACATAATTGTTGATTCAAGGTCAATTTCACTTGATTCTGGATTAGTCTGGTTATTTTTTAAACTCCTAAAAGCTCCTGAAGCCTGACTTCCAATTCTAAATTCTTTTATCTGAACAATACCAAATTGTCAAATTCCACAGAATCTGTAGGAAAATGGTGGTATTTATCATAAGGATGCCGACAATGTTTCTCTTTGTGAGAACAGTTTAAAATTGTTGGTTCTGTTTTTTAGGTGAACGCAACCTAGTGCAGGATAGATCTAATTGAGAAGTAGAGCACCCTCGATACATAATTCAAACCATAGACAAACTTGTTTCATCTTTACTTCAGTTTTACCTCACTTGTGCCTTTTAAGGTAGTTTCAAACCCACTTGAAAGCACTTCAAAACTTTAAAAGTGTTCACCTTGTAAAAGTACAGCTTTAATTGATTTACATTCTCACAAATATGTGACCAAGAGGCTAAGAAAAGTCAAGATCACATTTTCTACTGTAGAGATGTCCACAAGACCATCATTTGTCGGAGCAGAAATGGGTCATTCGGCCTATCGAGTCTGCTGTGCCATACAGTCACATTATGCCAATGTAATCGTCTTCAGCTTTGTTTTCCAGCTTTAACCTTGTAATCCTTGATTCCTTCACTAATTAAAAACCTGTCTCTCTCAGCCTTAAGTATACTTAGTGACACTCCCTCAACAGTCCTTGTGGGAAAGAATTCAGTACGCAGATTCAGTACAGTCGGAGAAGAAATTCTTCCCTGTCTCTATCTTAATTGAGCAACTCCTTATCCAAAGATCGTTCCGTCTAGTCCTTGACTCTCCCATAAGGGGAGGCAACTTCTCGACATCTACCCAATCATTTTACTTTCAATTCTGTGAGATCTTGTGCCTTGAAAATCATACCACCTTGAACACGTTCAAACTTGCCAGTGATTTTCCCTGTAATAGTCACAGCCTTCTATTCACTGGACCCTTCTGGTCCATGTATTACCCTAGAACCAACTTTTGACTGTTGTCCTTTTGGAAAATAGTTCTATTCTCTTCATCATTATTATTTTGACTATCACTATCCTGCATCTTAGTATTCATACTCTGCTGCTCAGAAGTGTCAGAAATATGAGAATGCGAGCTGCAGAGTGCCTCATCACGTTTTACTAATTACTCAGATGTTGCATGACTACAGTTAACCCCATTTCCCTGAATGAATGTATAATAAATCCCATTCAAAGCTGACTAAGCATTATTTTGTTTTAATGTCATTTAATAAAACAGTGACAATATATGCATTTAACCTTGTGAGTTTCAGTTTCATATTGTTTGCTAGGCTTTCTGTTCTTCGGCCTGCCTGCTTCAGAGCTGTTCTTGACGTGTTTGCATTAGTCCCTCTAGCCTTCCTGTCCCTTCCCTCAGTCTCACTTCAAACCCACGCCTCTCTTTCCCACCCTCTCTTCCTACCCTTAAAAGTCTGTTTCTGTGGTGTCTCCTGTTCTGAGCAAGTATCGAGATTGTGGGCTACCTCTTGTGGTGAAAGTTGGTTGCTGCAGGATATTTCTGCCACTAGATGGAGCCTGGTCAGTTAAAAGTTCATCAGGCAAATGTAATTTTAACATGTACTTACAGTACCTGCGCTGTATTACTTCTATGTTTATAAGTCTACTTTGATTTAAAGATCATTTTTATTTATGACTGTAGTGTTACAGACAAATTGTGAGTTTTAAGACAAATCTCTCCCTATTCTCACCAACTGTCCATAAGTAGTTTGTTTTCTTCCCCCTTTCTTAAAGAAAAATGTGGTGGTATATTTTCCTCACTCCCTCTGTTTGTGAACTTGACTTTCTAAGGATTACAGCAACACCATTGAAAAGTTAATGTACACACATGCAAGGAGATATGGAATCAGAATAGGTAAAGAGATTATCCAGGTTGTCATTACTTAAGTACAAAACATCTGAGGTATACCAGTTCATCACTGTACCTGTCTTATTTTAAAGTGGAGCCCAGATGTCCAAAGTTGGAGTCAGCTTTCTAGTATACCTTATGGATTGTTGAGCTAAATGCCTGTGGCCCCTTAAATGAAAAGATAGGTATTCTTGCAATTCTGTTGTATAGGAGTTCCTTCTCTTGGAGGCAGTTGTCTCTGTAGGAGCTTATACCACAATAGTTTAGCATTGCAGCCTCATCAGGAGAAGCTGCTTTTGACCTCCAGGGAGGTTTCCATAATGTTATTGCTAAGACCAGTCACTTGATTAAAGCATCATCCTTATTTGGCTGCTATAATCTTTTTGTTCTGCTTGGGACAGTAGGCATTAGGAATGTATGATAATTCAACTTGATAACGTTTTAAAGTTGTTTTCAGGTGAGAAATGTCCTGATGACACCTAACTGTAAGATATTTCTTTTATATTTACTGATTTATTTGAACAAAGATGGCAAAAATGTTGTACAGTATCTCAACCTGCATGTTTTTTTCCCAAGCAGAAATGTCTGTGGAGACCTAACTTTGGCTTTAACATTGATCCCTATGGCAGACCATGTTTCACACAAGGTCACAATTTTCAGGAATGCATATGCAACTTTAAATGAGAACTTGCTGGACCTGAATAATTTTGACTACGGTGTCAGAGAATTACTGTCTTCCCATCACACCTTATAACACTACTTGGACCTTTTCCATTCAATTTGACCCTGTCTTTTTGTAGTATGCTAAATCCACAGCATTGAGGTTTATCTGTGGTCTTATGCAATGATTTAAGGCTCATAGTATTTGCACTCACACTCTGCCTTGATTACACTTCTCCCTGTGTGTAGGGCATCCAACTGTGCAGGAAATATAGAACTAATTATAGACTGTGTTCCAAACTCAGAGGATCAGTCACCACTGAAACTATTCTTGGATTTCCTGACAGACCAACGTATATGGACTTTAGCTGCCAGTCATTTGAAGCTAGTTTTTCATATGGACTGCCCATGCCAGGGTAGATGATAGCTTATAATTGTATTGGTTAGTTGTTATCTTATGGAACATATCATCAATAACGGCACAATTCCTTTTGAAACGCCCTTTACTGAAGTGTCTTTGAGCCTCAGTGTTCATCACTACAGTGTTCATATTTTCATCTCACCCTCCCCACTGTTGGTAGCTAGGAATGTAGCTGTTACTCTCAGTCCAGTCCCTAAACATTTTTCCACAGTTACTCCTTTCTTTGCTGTGTATTGCTATAGACAGACAGAATTCTGTTTATGAGATAATGTTTATGAACATGTATCTGATCTTGCCCCATGCTTTTAAATCTTTAGCCATTGCTTAATTAAAAGTCTCATGCTAACTATAAATTCTTAATATGCCATGATAGTACCCTCCAATATTTTAGCATTTCTCATATGTTTCACTAATCTCTTCAATACATTTTGTGTATATATTGTCAACTATTTCTTCATCCTTTAATAGGATTTTTAATTAGTGACAGCAAAACTTTGTGCGGCACGGTGGCACAGTTGTTAGCACTGCTGCCTCACATCGCCAGAGACCCCGGTTCAATTCCCACCTCAGGCATCTCTCTGTGTGGAGTTTGCACATTCTCCCTGTGTCTGCGTGGGTTTCCTCTGGGTGCTCCGGTTTCCTCCCACAATCCAAAAATGTGCAGGTTAGGTGGATTGGCCATGCTAAATTTCCCATAGTGTTAGGTGAAGAGGTAAATGTAGGGGAATGGTCTTGGTGGGTTGCGCTTCGGCAGGTCGGTGTTGGACTTGTTGGGCCGAAGGGCCTGTTTCCACACTGTAAGTGATCTAATCTAAAACAAATGAGCAAATTGTCAATGTAACTTGAAGGAATTTGCCATTTCCTCTCAAATTCTTATCACTTGATGCCATTTAACCTTTTTAACATTCTGATTAGCAATACTAGATGTTGTTAAAGGATTCAATAATGTCCTGATTGAGTAATTTGCAAATTTTGTGACTTGACAAAAGCAATTACCAAATCATGTTCCATGCATTATTTTATTCGCTCCTTTTTCTTCATGAGAGACTTGTTCAGCAGCAAGGGGTATCTTACTAAAAATCATCTTTCTTTTTAATGATAATAGATCAGAAACCCTGCAGCAAAAAAATTAAGGATTTACATTCAATTACTGACAGAACCCAATGGAGGTGATGGCCTAGTGGTATTATTGCTGGACTGTTAATCCAGACACCCAGGTCATGTTTTGCGGACCTGGGTTTGAATTCCACCACGGCAGTTGGTGGTATTTGAATTCAACAAAAAAAAATCTGGAATCAAGGGTCGAATGATGACCATGAATCCATTGTCGATTGCTGGAAAAACTCACCTGGTTTGCTAATGTCCTTCAGGGAAGGAAACTGCCATCCTTACCTGATCTGTCCTACATGTGACTCCAGACCTACAGCAATATGGTTGACTCTTAACTGCCCTCTGGCCAGTAAGGGATGAGCAATAAATGCTGGTCTAGACAGCAACATCCTCATCACATGAATGAATTTTTAAAAATTCTGTATGAATACCATGGAATTTTGCACGTGTAAATTGTCAGAGAAACTTCACACAGGGTCAAACTTAACTTGAAGAGCTAATGAGGGGGACTGACTAGAAACAAAATTGCTATCGTGTAGAGGAGGCTATTCAGTCCATTTATTCCACACCAACTCTTCAAACAACATCCCACCCAGATCCACTTCCTCCACCCTATCCCTGTGACCTGCATTTCCCATGGCTAATCTACTAGCCTGCACAATCCTGGACGCTATGGGCAATTCGGCATGGCCAATCCAACTAATCTGCCCATCTTTGGACTATGGGAGGAAACCGGACCACCAGGAGGAAACACCAGACACAGGGAGAATGTGCAAACTCTGGAGAGCGTGGTGATTACCTCATCATCAGTCTCACCAGAAAGTCACTTCTTGCAGGCTGATTTATCCTCCAGGAAGACACAAAAAAAAGACTTTAAAAAACTACTGTCAACATTTCTGGACTCGATTAGTGAGACTGAATGTTCTTATGTGCACCAGCTTTTTAGAGCATTACTACCCCGTGAAATCACAGTGGAAGAACTATCCCCTGGACACCCTGTATTATGGCTAAAGATTTTATCTCACAGCGTGAACCAAACCAGCATGTTTTTTAAAAAAAGGAATCAGGACAGAGGACCTTTAATCACCAATAAAACCTTGAAACTCAAAAAAAACCTGACTGTTCAATTACCACTAACCTCCACTGCACCGGCCACAAAGTTCAATTAATTGCTCTTCACAAATATTTCAGAGACTGATCTGTGTAACTGTGTTTTTAACTTTTAACTTTATGAACTCACTTTTATTTCTAATCTTTGTTATGCATTACTAATTCTTTTCAAGTTTAGTCATTAATGAACTTACTTTTTGTTAACTCAAGAATGCCTGGTTAAATTGGCTCCATTTAAAACAGAAGTTCATTAGATTGGGGTGAATGGTTCCCATGAGGGAAGGGATCCTTTTCAAATTAAGCTTGTTTGAACTAACCAAGGTGATGGGTTAATGAAGAAGGTGACTCAATTCATCCGTCCTCAGATAACAGCTTGACAACTTGGTGTATCCTGTTTGGGACCATAATGCAGTGCGTAACCTTGCCCGGGATCTGGTCATAACAGTCTGTACTAAGAAAGTGGGTTACCCCATCTACTCTATCAGGATTCACCATTCCTTTCATTGACTTTAATGTAATGTCATCTCTGAATCTGAAGAAAATAGAACTTTAATTTTGCCTGACCTTACTTCGAGTGAATCAAAATAATATTTGATCCAATCCATACCACATATAGTGGATGTACATCTGCTGATCAACCTAGCGTAATTAAATGAATCTGTGATTAGTATTGTCAATACCAGACTTACTGATATTGCAACTAGTGCAATTCATTCAAACTGATCAAAAACATCATCTGCCTCTGAACCTTGTGTGCTGTGCATCAGCTCAAAAAACATGTGGAGGTGCCGGTGTTGGAATGGGGTGGACAAAGTTAAAAATCACACAACACCAAATTATAGTCTAACAGGTTTATTTGGAAGCACTAGCTTTCGGAGTGCTGCTCCTTCATCAGGTAGCCTTTGAAGAGGATCATAAGACAGAATTTATATCAAAAGATTATGGTGTCGTACAACTGAAGTAATATATTGAACAAACCTAGATTATTAAGTCTTTCATCTTTTAGAACTGGTTGCAGGTTTTGATGCATTAACGTGTAAATCCCAAAACTATTTTTGAGTCACATTCTCGAGATGACTTAAGTTTTATAAAAAAATGGTGACATCTCAGTTCTGAAAATGCATTAAAGGTGCATTTCCAGATACATTCTATTTTGCTGAAAAAGCACACAAATCTGCAGGCAGTCATACCATCTGACTATTTTATAAATTCCAACTTGGAAATATGATTCGGAGATGCCGGTGTACAAAGTTAAAAATCACACAACACCAGGTTATAGTCCAATAGGTTTAATTGGAAGCACTAGCTTTCGGAGCGACGATGACCTGATGAAGGAGCGTTGCTCCGAAAGCTAGTGCTTCAAATTAAACCTGTTGGACTATAACCTGGTGTTGTGTGATTTTCTACTTGGAAATAAAACCAGTCTGACTCAAGATTGGGATACAGACAGACTCTAACCTCACACCTTTAATGCATCATCTGAGCTGAGGTGTCATCTTTTTTTAATAAAACCTTAAGGTATCTCGAGAATGTGACTTAAAAGTAGTTCTGGGATTTGCATATAAATGAACCAAAACCTGCAACCCCATCTTAAGGATGAAAGACTTAACAGCAACCTATGTTTGTTCAATATATTATTTCAGTTGCATGACACTGCAATCTTTTACTATAAATTCTGTGTCTTATGATTCTCTTCCAAAGCTACCTGATGAAGGAGCAGCAGTCCAAAAGCTAGTGCTTCCAAATAAACCTGTTAAACTATAACCTGGTGTTGTGTGATTTTTAATTCAATTTTGTAACATTTGCCACATATCAATGTTCTGACTCACATCTAAAACTCTTGTTGGTAATTCCCAGACATTTCTAGGATACATTCCTCTATTATTATTACTGCATTCTTGTCATCTGCCAGATGTTTTCCTCTTTTTTTTTGTATGCAATTCCTTTGTTCGGTTAACATCTGTGCCTCATATCTGCGCAGTCTTGAAATGCTGTGAGCATTGAGTCTTCCATCATCTTGAGATTCCAAAGTGTACCTGATGGTGGCTGAAATTTTTGCTTTTCCATGTTTTTTTGTTTTAAAGTATCAAATATCTGATCCAGAAGCACATCTCGTTCTGAGAATCTTAACTCCAGCTTAGCCCAGGTGCTGATCCATGCGTGACAGTACTGCAATTTTAATGGATTACTTGAGTTATCACATAGAAATATAGAATATAAGGGTGGGAGTAGGCCATTCAGCCCTTTGGTCTGCTTCACCCGTCAATATGATCATGGCTGATCATCCAATTCAATACCCTATTGCTGTTTTCTCCCCATACTGCTTGATCCTTTTCGCCCTAAGAGCTATATCTAACTTATTGTTTGAAACATTCAATGCTTAGGCTCACGCTCGCTCTTTCTGCGGCAGAGATACAGGCTTAGCAAACTCTGGGTAAAGAAATTTCTCCTCATCTCAGCCTTAACTGTGTTCTACCCCATATCCTTTTGACATCAATTATTAATCTTGTTTAGCAGTTTACCCAAACCTTCCTCAGAAGCCAACTGATGAGACCATAGCTCTGAAAATACCTGCACCTGATTTTGTGTTTTATAAATTTTGAGTGACAGTGCCAGTGCCACACCTTGTTTTCTGGCTGGTAAGGAGGTAACCTGTATCAACAATTGCTACTTTATTTTACCATTGGTTCAGAGATTCACAGAACATTAGTGGGAAATCATACGGTTCTTTCAGTTTCAACTGTTCTTCTTGAAAGTAACTCTCGTTGCAAACTTCAGTCTTAAAATAATTTCTTAGCTTCCAATCCTCATCTTTTGGCAACTGTGCTCTGCTACCATGCGTAAGATATGAAAACCTGATGTGAAATATGGAACGAGACATAACCTTAGTTCTTGTTAGATTTAATCAGAGAACAGCATTATATACTGCCAGTATTCACTCATTATCCCTGTAGTCCTTTTTTGTACTTGATTAAAGACAACAGATCAATTTACATCCACCACTTATTTACCCCCAACTGTGATGGCATAACTGACATAGCATTAACCTGCCTAGTTACAGTTTGGGGTGGAAATAACATTGAGTGAATTATTCTGGAGAGCCACTCCAGACACTATAGGCTGAGAGACCACCTTCTTTGCTGCAATTATTCTATGTAGCCCTTTGATCTGAAAATGTTTGATGTGGTTACCTTATATTTTGCCTTTCATATTTTGCACTTTACTCAGATCAATGGGCGGTTTATACATTCCGTGATATTTCCTGTGTAACATAATGTGCTCAATGTCTACCCACAGGGATATGAGGATTGGCTTCGGCATAAAGCAGATAACGCAGTGAATAGATGTCCTGTTCACGTCATCCAGGGTGGCAAAGTAGTTCAAAAACAGAGCAGAAAATTGCAGGTAAAAAAGCTGCTTAGGCATGTGTTCAGGTGGTGTGGTGCGTTAGAATTAATGTGGAAGGGTTTGCTGGGAACAGACAGTACACGATTTGCTTTTGATAATGTTCGTAAAATTGCTGTAGGTTGGAGACATTGTGATGACCAAGGAGAACGAAACTTTTCCATGCGACATGGTCTTCTTGTCTTCGAGCAGTGATGATGGAACATGTTTTGTCACTACAGCCAGCCTAGATGGTGAATCAAGTACGAAGGTAAGAAACTGAACAGCCATATTCTTGCTGTAGAAGCCAGCCTGTGATAAGTATCTCTTATTTCAATCTTATAATCAATTATCTCTTAATGTAATTCACTTAGCTACTTTTTCCACTTCACTCATGTCTCGTCTGTTCAGAGTAATGGTCAAAAATTACTCTTGTTTGCCAGTTTTCCTGCTCTTCCCGTAGATTCACAATTGAGTATAATCCTGTCATTCACACACAAGCAGTGATCAAGAGCTGGAGCCACGCACTCCAAGAGAAGAGACTTTAATCACATGTAGTTTCATTACTCCCTTCACATCAACCACAGCCAAGACCTCTAATGCTTCATCCCTTTCCCCTTCCCAAACTCCCCTCCATCTATATCTGTCTGTGAAAGAAAAACTCTTTAATTTCACTTACAAATGCACTTCAGTGGCCTAATTGTTACCTTTCCCTTTAGCATGACATTTCGGCAATTACTGATCTAATGAAACATTCTCACCTCCAGTTTTGATGCCATAGATCCCATTAAAACACCACTCTTTTTAACTCTGACCATACCCGAAACGCCCTTCATTGCAGTTCACTTAAGTCCACAAACATTAAAGGATATCATGGCTACCTAGTTTAGCTGGATTTGGATAGACCACTAAAGCACTATTATGCCTATTCTCATCTGCCAATACTTCTCCCTCTTCCAGCCTCATGCTGAAATGCAAAGATAACCCCTGATTTCTTTTCTCAATTGCCATCCATCTTAAATTCCCATCTCTTTCCCCTCACCCACTCCCAAATGAAAGCAGCTCATTCATTTTGTTGTAAGTAAGATTGAGAGCATCCACTCTGCTGCCTCTGCTGCTCCTTTTCTCCAGTGTGCCCATTAGGCTCAACCTTTTCTGATTGTGCACTTGTGCTGAGCTTGCATTTTTTTTTCTAATCTCTCTTGTATTTCTCTGCTATCTTTTCCATGACATGCACCCCTTTTCCCTCAACCCTATACTACTAAATTGCTGACCACTCAACTTCTCTTTCTTGCTCTACGGTTAACAGATGTTGTCAACGGTTCTGTCTGTTCAGTTTCAGGTTCTTCAAATCTGTCATCATCACTTCTCCTAAAAATTTTAACCTTTGGCCACTTTAACCTACTGAGTCACCGCCAACTTCCCCTTCCTCTCCAGTTGTGAATGTGCTTGGAGACGTAGGAAATTTAAGGAAGAAATAGGTTGTTCTGCTCTATCTCACATTCCTGCTCTCTTATCATTTCCCTTAACGTTTTTAGCTTTTATAAATATGTTGGGTTTTTTTTGCTTTGCTTCCACAGCCTTCTGTGGTAGAGCATTACAAGGTTCATTCGCCTTTAGTGAAGAAACTTTTTCTCATCTCCGTCCAAAGTGAGCGACTACATATCCTGACACTTTGACACCTTGTGTTGGATTTCCCAGCGAGGGGAAACATTGACTCTGCATCTGGTCTGTCCAGCCCTGTCAGAATGTTTAAATGTTTCAGTGAGATCCCTGTAATCTTCGAAAATCCAGTGAATGCAGGCCCTGACTACCCAGTTTCCTGCCATCTCATGAATCAATCTGGCATACTTTTCCATAAGTAAGGCAACCAAAATGGCTCATAATACTCCAGGTGTGGTCTCGCCAAGGTGCTGAACAGCTGCATTTAAGAATTCCTTGCATCTGTGATAAAACCCTCTTGCAATGGAGGCCAACATATCATTTGCCTTCCTAGTGCTTATTTTCAATGACTGTTATACAAGGGCACTCAGATCTTTTTGTACATCACATTTCCAATAGACCACCATTCTGTTTTTCTTACTGAAGAAGACAACTTCAAATTCATCCATGTTGTACAGCATATTCTATATTTTTGCCAACTTACGTCAAAATCACCCTGAAGCCTCTTTACATCCTCCTCATCACTCTTACTCTCAGCTATTTTTAAAGTTGTCTCACTTGTAAATATTCCCTCATCTAAATCATCATTATATATTGTGAATAGCCAGAGCCCAACACAGATCACTGCTATACCTTAATTATCACCACCTTCCATTCCCAAAAAAGTTCCATTTATTTTTATTCTCATTTTCCTGTCTCTTAACTGATTCTTAATCCATGTCAGTATATTATCCCCAATCCTGTGTGCTTTCACACAATATGCCTTACGTGGGACTTTCTGAAAATCCATTTCTGCTGCTACTCCCCTTATCTCTTCTACTATTTATCTTCTCAATAAACCTCTAGTAGGTTTGTCAGTCAGATTCCTTTCTATAAATCCATATTGACTTTGTGTAATCAAGACAGTATTTTCAAACTGCTCAGTTCACACATCCTTTATAACGTCTCTTCACAAATCCATGACTGTCTTTCCCCAAACTATTGAAGTTGGATTTACTGTTTCCAGTCATGACTCACTTCCTGTCACAGAACTTGGGTGTGCATGTTGTAGGATATCAAACCCTATGCTCCTGGAAAATGTTATGTAAAAGACTGTGAATTGCCTGTGGAAGTGGACCTGCCAAACAGAATTGAGGTGAATGGAGAAGGACTGGGCAGCACAAGATATAGAAACCACAGGTTTTTTTTTTGAGGGAATGTTTATATCACTGGCAAACAGCATTTGTTGCACCATCCTAAGTTTTGCTCTGAAACAGTGGCTTTTAGTTTCAACAAGTGTGTTGGCCAGGTCAGTTTCGGAAGGCAGATTTCCTTCCATAAAGGGCCTTAGTAAACTAGATAAGCTTTTACTATTGATCTCCTCTGTTACTTCCCCGATATCCCTTTAATTTCTTTTTCTATATACTTCTCAGCTTTGTGGAGTATCAAGCCTCAGCATTAGATATGAGTTTTCCCCTTTCTCTGCCTTATCCCATATTGTAGAAGTTTATGCTCCAACATAAAACGATAAATGAAGTTTTTGTGTTACCTTTGTCAATTTTCTGTGAACAAAATAAGGTAATTGTTGTATTTGCAGTGCGTAGATTCCAGATTATGATTATAGCAATTTTTCTTTCAACATTTCTGACGCACAGCTTTTAGTTCTGTCCCATTTAGGTGCTTGGAGTAAATCACATTCTGGTTTAAGAGCAGAATATTTGATTTTGTGCTAAAGTTTTCTCAAAGCAGTGACATTAACATTAACATTGAAAAAAATTAACATTTTTAATGTTATCTTTTAAAGCTTCAGATCATAATTGTTAACCAGTGTGTAAGCTTGTAATGTTAACCAGTGTATGTAATTGGTAATGATTTATACAATAATTCGCAATTTGCATTCTGATCATGCATCATTCAAATCATTTGACATGACGGTCACTTTTTAGAGTTATATATCACTGATCTTCTCATAATTATTCCCTGCTGATTGAGCAAGTTAGTAATTTAATGCTACACTGTGCAGCAACATAGTTGAGGAAAATTCTGGATAGAATTTTTACCTCGGGCAGGCCTGATGTCAGACAGCAGATATTTCCAGATTCACTTTTCTTCCAACAGACTTATCAAGCTGTTCAAGATACAAAAGCTTTGCGAACTGAGGCAGAAGTGGACACTTTGAATGCCACCATTGAATGTGAACAGCCACAGCCTGATCTTTACAAGTGAGTCTCTGAATGGATGTCAAATCTTAGTGCAGGCAAGAGTTGGTGAGTGTCTGTTCTTGCTCAGACCTACTATAACTTTCATATCCTGGGGTTGGATTACATAGTGATGATTTGGAATGTTAATCTGACAACTTGGAGTTTAAATTCTCATTTGGTTAAGCAATAAGCTGCAGGCCTGGTTATTGATCTCTCAATTCATATATTGCAGCATTTATGGACACTTTTTCAAATTACATTCCAGCTGCATTAAGACTATATGAGATTTTACTATATTCCGACAAGTCAAACCCCATTTTCCCTCCACTGCCTGTAACCTCAATCTAATTCTCCTGATCATTTTCTGTATCTTTTAATGTCCCACTAAGTTTAAAGCTATTCTATTATTTTTACCCAGTATCCTCTAACAACTACCTTGTGTAATCTCTACCATCTGCCCATTCCCTGTTCATTTCCAATATATTTAAAAGGAAGTAATTTAAAATTTTTATGATGAATTAATGTTTAATCTGGTTGCAGTTTCTGATAAGATAGCAGAAAATGTTAATGAGAGTAATGCAATTGATGCAGTGTGCATAGATTTACAAAAGGCATTTAATACAAAAAGAACTGCACATAATTGGCTTGCTGGAAAAGTTGATCCTCATAGTTGTCAGTGTACCTTTTATACTATCAGCAGCTAAAGGGACACAAAGTTAACTGAGTGAAAGGAAACAGGGGATAGTGGGATAGTGTTTGGACTGGAGCAACAGCAACCTTTATATAATAGTTCAACGTAATGAAACATTCCAAGACATTTCATAGGAGCATCACAAACCAAAATGGCATTGAACCTTATAAGGAGACGAACAGTCAGAAGGGTAGCCAAAGTAGGTTTTATAAAGTGCATTAAAAGGGGAAGGTGAAATGTGATTGGAGGAAGGAAGGTGTACAGCAACATCGCCAAACACCACCACCACTTCCCCCCCCCCCCCAACACACACATGCACGTGTACACACGTCAGCACTAGTATGCTGCTTTTCTTGATATATATGTACAAAATGACACCAAACTTGGAAATATTATGAACAATAGGGAGAATTGTAATAGACTTCAAAGAAAAGTGGACAGTTATATACGATGTATAACATTTTGGTTGGAAAAACAAGGATATGCAGTATAACTCGAGTGCAATTTGAAAGGAAGTGCAGAAACAGAGAGACATGAGGCTATTTGTGTGCAAATCATTGAATTTGACAAATTGTGAAAGTGATTTAAAAATCAAAACTTACGGCATCCTGGACTGCATAAATAGATGCATAGAGTGAAACATGAAAGACATTAGGATGACTCTTTATAAAGTGCTGTTTGGCTCAGCTGAAGTTTTTTTTAATCTTTCATGGATGTCTGCATTGCTGGCAAGGCTATTGCTCATCCCTAATTGTCCTTGAGAAGGTGGTGCTGTGTTGCCTACTTGACAAGCTTCTATCCATCAGGTGTTCTGTTTAGAAGGGAATTCCAGGATTTTAACCTGGCGACATTGCAAAAATGACAATGTCGTTCAAATCAGGATGGTGTGTGGCTCCTAGGGAAATTGTAGGTGGTGGTGTTCTAATGTATCTGCTATCGTTCTTTCGGGTGGTGGAGATATGGCTGAGTATTGAGAGAGACTTCTCGAGTTGCAACTGTGCATTATATAAATGATATATCCTGCTATTAATGTGTGCCTATGGTAGATGGAGTGAATGTTTAATGTGGTGAATAGGGTGCTGATCAAATAGGCTTCTTTATTTTAGACTCTGTTGAACTTCTTGAGAGTTGTTGGTTCTGCAATCCATCTGACAACTGTGGAGTATTCAATCACCTTACCTGACCTTGACCTTGTCAGTGGTAGAAAGGAGATCTATTTAGGAGATCAGTTACTTACTCACTGCAGAAGTCCCTAGTCTCTGACTGTTCTTGTATTTTTATGACTGGTCCAGCAGTTCTTTGTTAATGGTAACCCCCAGTTATTTTTGGGGGATTCAGCGATGGTAATGCCATTAAATGTCAAGGTCAGATACTCTTTTTAGGGGTGTTCATTGCCTGACATTTGTGTCATGCAAAGTTTGCTTGCCACTTATCCACATAAGTTGCCAGTTTGTCAAAATTTCTCTTAATTTCAAGTAGGGCTGTTTCAGTATCTGAGGTCACAAGCGGTGCTAAGCATTCTGCAATCACCAGTGAAAATCCCACTTCTGACCTTACATTGGAAAGGAAGCTATTGACAAAGCAACACAAGATGGTCAGGTCTTTAACACTGCCCTGAAAAACTTCAAAAGTGAAAAAGTTCTCTTGGGGCTGAGATGATTGGCTTTCAATAACCATCTTTCTTTGAGTTCCAAACAGGATTGAGTTATACCCTGAATTCTCATTGGCTTCAATTTTACTAGAGTTCCTTGATGTCATACTTGGTCAAGAGCAGTCATTCCTGCCTCACCTCTGGGATTCACCTCATCTGTATTGTTGCAGTCAGTCAACATCTGAGTGCTTCTGACACAAACCAAACTGAGGATCATTAACAGGGTTATTGCTGAGTAAGTGCCATTGATACTGCTGTCATCAGCATGTTCATCACTTTGCAAATGACTGAGAGTGGGCTGCAATAGTGGTAATTGGCTAGATTAGATTTGTTGTGATTTGTGGATAAAACTATATTGTTGGGTATATGCCAATGTTATTGACGTGCTGGAACAGCTTAGCTAGGGTCATAGCTAATTCTGGAGCCCAAATCTTCAGTGCTACTGACGGGGCCCATTTCTTTTGCTGTATCCAGCATTTCCTGTTACTAAGTGGAATGAGTTGAATTGAAGATGTCTTATGGCATAATGAATAGTATCCCTGTCTTTGAGCCAGAAATGCTGGGTTTGAGTCTGATTCCCGGACTTGATGGCTGTGGAAGGAACATTCATAATATGACTAATAGATCTATTATCAATTTGCAAGCCCTTCTGCATACATATGACAGGCAGTTAAAACAAGAGAAACTCCTGCTCAGACCTCTCAAGCCTTTGTCTTCAGGCTAATGAGCTGTTCTAGGACAGAAGAAAATACTGCAGAATGCAGACACACAGCGTGCTTAATGTGTTACTCTAAGTCTTTTCTTCCTGGGTATCAAATTAACGGCAGCATTGAATCAACTCCAGGAGGAAGCCAAAACGAATCATCAACCTGTTTGAAAATCATTTAGAATTTTCCTTTGCACTGGTGTGCCGGTTTTGCATTAATTGAGAATGGGGAATTTGGAGAAATTTTCTTCCTCCAGTTAATTTAATTGTTCACCACAACTCACAATTACATGAGCCAGGATTGAAAAGCTTGATCTGATCCTTTGATTATGTCTGTTGTTATTTCTTCCACTGTTTAGCACATATTGGAGTCTGTGTGCAGTGTTATGAGGTTGAATCTCATTTTTAAGTATGCCTGGTGCTGCGTCTGGCATACTATCCTACAATCCTCATTGGGAAGGGTTGATTCCTAAACTTGAAGAGAATTGTTGAATGAGTGATATTCTTGGCCATGTTGTTACAGGTTGTGGTTGAATACATTGCTGGTGATGCAGGCCCACAGGGGGCTCATGGATGTTCACTTTTGAGCTGTTGAATCTGTCTATTTAGTATGGTTTTGGTACCACATAACACATTGGATAGTATTATTATTGTAAACATTGGACTTGCCTCCACAAGGTCTGTGTGGTAGTCACTGCTTCCAGTACTCACTTTGTCATCCATTTTTGATTTTATTTTGCTAAGTTCCTGTCTCTCTCTTGTTTTCATGTCTGTGCTTTAAGTCAGAGTGACTTATTATTTTGCCTTTATTCTCAACATATGCTTTTTTTTGCTACAACTATTACCACACTCTTTGTCATTTGTCAGGACCAATATTGTTAAACTTGAAAGGGATCAGAAAAAGTTTACAAGGTTGTTGTCAGGATTGGAGGGTTTGAGCTATAGAGAGAGGCTGAAGAGGCTGGGGCTTTTTTCCCCTGGGGCATCCTTTTTGAAGTTTATAAAATCATGAGGGGCATGGATAGAGTGAATAGCCAATGCCTTTTTCTCAGGGTAGGGGAGTCCTAAGCTGGAGGCCATTGGTTTATTGTGAGAGGGGAAAGATTTAGAAGGGACCTAAGGGGCAACTTTTTCACGAAGAAGGTGGTGCATGTATGGAGCGAGCTGCCAGACGAGGTTGTGGAGGTAGGTATAATTAAAAAATCTAAAAGGTATCTGGATGGGTAAATGAATAAGAAGCGTTTAGAAGGACGAGTTGGACTGAAAGGTCTGTTTCTGTGCTGTATAAGTCCATGATTCTATGACTGTATAAGTCATTTCAAATCATAATGTTAACTGATTTTTGCTCTGATAGGTGCTACTCGTCCTACTGAATTTTTCTGAGCACTTTCCAGTTTTATATTAATGATAGAGATTTCTGGGATATTTCCTGTAACTCGGACTATTGCTTGCGCAGTCTGTCGGACAGTTTTATCAACTTTGTAAGCAGCCCCAAGATGTTGGTAAAGTGGAATTTGCAGAGTTAACCTCTCTGGGTGTGTTGTTAGTGTTCCTATTGTCTAGGCTGATGTCAGGCCATCGCTCTGGTTTCATATCTTTTTGACTTCACCGTACTGCTTGGCACAAATACCATTTCAGTCGTGGATAAGATTTGACTACATTGAGTGAGTCTGAAGGTCACTGTTACTGAAACTCGTTCTTAATTCCAGGTTTATTAAATAATTTAATTTTAATTTCATACTTGGCTACAATTAATTTAGCCAGCAGTTCCATCCTATCATTTATCACCCCAATCTTTTCAAAGCCAAGCTGATGGCTCAGAATATCCTGTGTAAGGTAATTTTCTAAGACTCTTCAACCTCCGGGTTTCTCCAGTTTTTGTACTTTTCTTATTGAAGCATTTAGTCCACAGGGAACATTTTGGAATCAGTGTCAGTTGTCAAGTGAGTCTATTAAATAAAAGCAGTGATAAATGGAAAGATAAGCAGCAGGATAGCATGTGTGCAGGATTTAAGCTTGAGGCAGACTAGGAATGCAGCAAAAAGGAAGGATAACTTAGGTCATCTTATGACTTCTTATATCTCTAATGATAAGAAAGTTAACATTAAGGCACTTTACCTGAATGCTCGTAGCATTCGTAACAAAGTAGATGAACTAACGGCACAGATCATCGTGAATGATTATGATGTGGTAGGCATCACAGAGACGTGGTTGCAGGAGGTTCAGGACTGGCAGTTAAACATCCAAGGATTTACAACTTATTGAAAAGACAGAGGGGGCGGGGTTGCCTTGTTAGTTAAGAACAAAATTAAATCTATGGCACTGAATGACATAGGGTCAGATGATGTGGAGTCTGTGTGGCTGGAATTGAGGAACCACAAAGGCAAAAAAACCATAGTGGGAATTATGTACAGACCTCCTAACAGTGGTCAGGACCAGGGGCACAACATGTACTGGGAAATAGAGAAGGCATGTCAGAAAGGCAAGGTCACTGTGATCATGGGACACTTCAATATGCAGGTGGACTGGGTAAATAATGTTGCCAGTGGATCCAAAGAAAGGCAATTCATGGAATGTTTACAGGATGGCTTTTTGGAACAGCTTGTCATGGAGCCCACAAGGGAGCAGGCTATTCTGGACCTAGTGCTATGTAATGAACCAGACTTTATAAAAGATCTTAAAGTAAGGGAACACTTAGGAAACAGCGATCATAATATGGTAGGGTTCAGTCTGCAGTTTGAAAGGGAGAAGGCAAAATCAGATGTAATGGTGTTACAGTTAAATAAAGGTAATTGAGGGCATGAGAGAGGAACTGACGAAAATCGACTTGAAGCAGAGTCGAGCGGGGAAGACAGTAGAGCAAAAATTGCAGGAGTTTGTGGGTATAATTGAAGACACAGTACAGAGGTTCATCCCCAAGAAAAGAATGATTATCCTGGGAGGGATTAGACAGCCATGACTGACAAAGGAAGTCAGGAAATGTATCAAAGAAAAAGAGAGATCCTATAAAGTGGCCAAGAGCACTGGGAAATCAGAAGATTGGGAAGGCTACAAAAACAAACAGAGGATAACAAAGAGAGAAATAAGGAAGGAGAGGATCAAATATGAAGGTAGGCTAGCCAGTAATATTAGAAATGATAGTAAAAGTTTCTTTCAATACATAAGAAACAAATGACAGGCAAAAGTAGACATTGGGCCACTTCAAACTGATGCTGGAAGGCTAGTGATGGGAGATAAGGAAATAGCTGGAGAACTTAATAAGTACTTTGCGTCAGTCTTCACAGTGGAAGACATGAGTAATATCCCAACAATTAAAGGGAGTCAGGGGGCTGAGTTGAGTATGGTTGCCGTTACAAAAGAGAAAGTGCTAGAAAAGCTAAAGGGTCTTAAAATTGATAAATCTCCTGGCTCCGATGGGCTACATCCTAGAGTTCTGAGGGAGGTGGCTGAGGAAATAGCGGAGGCGTTGGTTGAGATCTTTCAAAAGTCACTGGAGTCAGGGAAAGTCCTGGATGATTGGAAGATCGCTGTTGTAACCCCCTTGTTCAAGAAAGGATCAAGACAAAAGATGGAAAATTATAGGCCAATTTGCCTAACCTCGGTTGTTGGTAAAATTCTAGAATCCATTGTTAAGGATGAGGTTTCTAAATTCTTGGAAGAGCAGGGTCGGATTAGAACAAGTCAACATGGATTTAGTAAGGGGAGGTCGTGCCTGACAAACCTGTTAGAATTCTTTGAAGAGGTGACAAGTAGGTTAGACCAGGGAAACCCAGTGGATGTGGTCTATCTAGACTTCTAAAAGGCCTTTGATAAGGTGCCACATGGGAGGCTGCTGAGTAAGGTGAGGGCCCATGGTGTTCGAGGTGAGCTACTGGCATGGATTGAGGATTGGCTGTCTGACAGAAGGCAGAGAGTTGGGATAAAAGGTTCTTTTCGGGATGGCAGCCGGTGACAAGCGGTATCCAACAGGGTTCAGTGTTGGGGCCGCAGCTGTTCACGTTATATATTAATGATCTGGATGAAGGGGCTGGGGGCATTCGAAGGGGCTAGCGAAGTTTGCCGATGATACGAAGTTAGGTGGACAGGCAGGTAGTACTGACAAAGTGGGGAGGCTGCAGAAGTATCTAGACAGTTTGGGAGAGTAGTCCAGGAAATGGCTGATGAAATTCAATGTGAGCAAATGCGAGGTCTTGCACTTTGGAAAAAAGAATACAAGCATGGACTACTTTCTAAACGGTGAGAAAATTCATAAAGCCGAAGTACAAAGGGATCTGGGAGTGCTAGTACAAGATAATATTTGGCTTGGAAAGGGTGGACGCTAGGAAATTGTTTCCGTTAGGTGAGGAGACTAGGACCCATGGGCACAGCCTTAGAATTAGAGGCGGTCAATTCAGAACAGAAATGCGGAGACATTTCTTCAGCCAGACAGTGGTGGGCCTGTGGAATTCATTGCCGCGGAGTGCAGTGGAGGCCAGGATTCTAAATGTCTTCAAGGCAGAGATTGATAAATTCTTGATGTCACAAGGAATTAAGGGCTACAGGGAGATTGCGGGTAAGTGAAGTTGAAATGCCCATTAGCCATGATTAAATGGCGGAGTGGACTCAATGGGCCGAATGGCCTTACTTCCATTCCTATGTCTTATGGTCTTATCCCATCACCACTCACTGTAGCAAAGCAGAGCTGCAACAAGGGGAATTGCTGAAATGCCTGCACTTTCCCAACAGTTTAGAAATCTCTCAGAATTGGGACTCGTTTTTTCAACGTGCACAAACCACTCAGTTAATGGCAATGCTTGGAATTTTTTTTTTAATCTACAGTTTTGTTGGCCGGATCAATATTTACCATGAGACAGAGGAACCTATTGCAAGGTAAGTGTAATTCAGTTAATCTTATCTGTCATCATTTAGTGTCTATTTTTAGATTTATTTTTGTTATTTATTAATATTCCTGTGTAGTAAAAATGTCAACAATTCTGTTGCGAAATGGCATATAAAGATCAGAAACTCCTTCAAATCAAAAACAGGAACAGTACCCATGAGATGGACTATCTGCGGATCTCTCCCCTTTCTCTCACCTGACATGAGATGGGTTCTATTTAAATCTCTTCCCTAATTTAGAGAAAAATAAACCATAAAACCTGCCCACCCATCACCTACCAGCTTACCCAATATATGCCTCTGGACTTAAGGTCTTGCATCTTGTTGTCTCCTCCTGCTTCTCTCAGAACACTTAGTGTTCTGTTAGAGACCAGAACAGCAACTCTTCCCTCACTGCACTGCATTCCCTGGAGTTAAGTGATTATTCCTTCCAGCTGAACTTTGTGCATAAGCAAAACCATGCGCATTTGTAGTGACCGAACTTTTAGAGACATGAACAAGACAATGCTGACCTGGGAATCAGCTCTAACTAGCCAAACTAGTTGTAAAACTGTCACTAACCCTCAGCTTGTTTACCACTGACTAAAACCGGAGGAAAACAAAACACAAGTTAACATTAAAGTTTAGTGCCGAATGCGGAATATAACTAGTTTTTAAAAAGAGATCAATAATCCCTCAGCCACCAAATTTCCTAGTCTGTCAACCCAGAATTTGTGTTGTTATATTCTATCTGCCGCAATCTTACTCATTCTCATAACTTGTCACACACCTTTCACAGCCTCCTTGGATCCATTTTGCAGTTTACTTTCCCATTTAAATTTGTGCTGTCAGCAAACTGGACATACTAGACTCAATCTCCTCATCATAGTCATTTGTTCCAGATGGTAAATAGCTTAGGCTCAGATTCTGATCCTTGCAATATTTTATTAGTTACTGCCTGCCACCCTGAAAATGCCCTATTCATCCATACCTTCTATTTTGTTAAACAATATTTGGTCTGTGCCCATAAAGTGCCTCAATATCATGAGCATACTTTGCGTGATAACTCATTGTATGGCATTATTGAATGCTTTTTGCAAATTTAAAAACGCTACCTTAACTGCTTGCCTTTATACATATTGTTCATTTCATCCTCAAAAAATTCTTAAGTGGTTTATCAAATATGATTTGCTTTCATAAATCCATGTTAACGTTTCTAAGTGATCTGTTATCATGTCCCTAATATATCCTTGTAATAGTTGTTCTGTTTACTCCTCACTACATCATGATGATCCACCTACCTTTATACTGATGTATCTGCTGCCTTTTATACCCCTGTTTTTTCTATGTCTCATTGCTCTACCCTTACCCTTTGCCCACTAAAGTATTTTAACATGAAAGATGTAATTTCCTGTAGTCCTGTTGAATGTCCTTCTGTAAAAGGACTGTCCTATGTCTGACCAGTTTAGCTCATCTGTACTGTTCTACAGAACCCCTTTAGGTGAAGTGCAGACTGACTGGAGATCTTGTCTGGCTTGAGGGCTTAAGAATCTGCCAATATTCCTCAAAAACTGGAGTTATTGACTGCTTTATTTTCTCAATGATTTTTCATTTTATTACAGGCCATTGGGATCAGAGAATGTGCTACTGCGGGGAGCAACATTAAAAAATACCCAAAGTATTTATGGTAACAACAATGTTTGAAACCTCATTACATCAGTTAGCTTGTGTGCTTGTTTGTTTGCAATGGAAAAAGTCAGACCTCGTTAATTTGTGCAGTGATACGACTTAACAAAAAAACATGAAAAATCTGAAGACCTTGGTGAAAATCTTGATGGTTCATCACACAGCTGGGAATTTTTGCACTGATAAACACATTTATACTAGGGTTCACATATTCTTAGTTGGAATGATGTCAAAATTTATGTGTAAGATTATTGTAAATTTTCCATTGATGAAACTTAAATGATATTACAGTTTTGAACTTCATGAACAAAAGTATAGGTTGATGAAATGATTTCTAACAGTGGAAAGCTGCAAATATAACACTTTTATTCAAGAAAGAAAGGAGACAGAAATCAGGAAACTGTAGCCCAGTTAATCTAGCATCAGTCGTTGGAAACACGCTGGAGTTTGTTATGAAGTCGGTAATGGCAGGATGTTTGGAAAACTTTAATACAATCTCGCAGGGTCACCATGTTTTTAGGTAAGATAAATCATTTTAAGAAATTTGTTTTCTGATGATGTAACAAACAGGGTGGAGAAAACAGAATGAGCAGATACGTATATTTCGTTTTCCAAATAACATTCCGTTAGGTTACACATAAAAAGTTACTAAGCAAAGTATAAGCTCATGGTGTTGTGGATGATATATTAGCATGGAATTAGGGTTGGCTAACTGAACAGGGAAAAGACAGTTGGAGTAAATGGGTCAATCTCAGGTTGGGAAACTCCAACTAATGGAGTGATGTAAGGATCAGTGCTGGGGTCTCAAATTTACTATTGACACTCATGACTTAGATGAAGAGACTGAGTGTATTGTAGCCAAATTTGCTGACCATACATCGACAGTTGAGTTGCAGCTGCGAGGGGGCTCAAAGAGTCAGCAAAAGGCTATAAAAAGTTAAAGTAACTAGAAAAAACAAATCTAGTAATTGGAATGTAATGTGGGAAAATGTAACCTTTTGTCTACTTTAGGAGAAAGAATAGAAATACAAAATATTATTTGAATGGATGCATAATAATGCTGTATAGAGAGATGCAAGTGTTCTTGTACGTGAATCGCAAAAAGTTAGCATGCTAGCATAGTAGGTGATTTGGAAGGTAAATGGAATGTTGGCCTTTATTACAAGGGATTTGGAGTATAAAAGTAAGGACATCCTACTGCAGCTGTACAGATCATGGTGAGATCACTCCTAGAATATTGCATAAAGATTTGGACTCCTTACTAAGGGAGGGATAGACTTGCATTGGAGAGAGTACCTAGAAGATTCACTATGCTGATTCCTGGGTTGAGGCGATTGGCTTTTGAGGAAAGATTGAGCAAGTTGGGCCTAGACTCATTGGAGTAAGAAGATTGAGAGCTGATCTAATTGGAACACACAAGATCTTCATGGGTGGACACTGTGAGGATGCTTCCTATCTTGAAAAAAATTAAAACCATGGGGAACAGTCTAAAAATAACAGGTCTCCCTTTTATGATGAGGCTGAGGAGGAATGTCTTCTCTCACAGGGCAGCAGAGGCTTAGTTAGGGGTTTTTTTGATTTACGAGAAAATTGAATGTAATGGGGTTCAGTCAAAAAAAATTGAGTTAAGGTCACAAACAGACCAGTCATAACTTATTGGCTGGTGGGGCAGGGTCAAGATGCCTAATGACCTACTCTTTCTTGTTCCTATTTTTTCTGTTCTTATGTTTACAATCTGGTGCAGTAATTGTCAGAATTAATTACCAGCTCAATGTGATTTTGTATTTGAATTTGTGTGAGACCTCTTGAAACTATTGCTGTACTCTTGTGTTCATATTTCAGGTGTGGCGATATATACTGGCATGGAAACTAAGATGGCATTAAATTATCAATCCAAATCACAGAAACGTTCAGCTGTAGAAAAGTGAGGTTTTGTTGACTTTGTTGCTCACAATCTATGACATTGAAACTAAAAGTAACATAATAAGATTATGCCAAATCAAGTTTGCCTGTGGTGCTATAAGGGCAGTTATTCCTTTTAGTATTTCACTTGCACCTTTAATTTTTGGAGAAAACATTTTGGCTCATATAGTTTAGTTCTGTTGTCTTGAATCATCAGTAGAAACTCAGTTCCTGAGCCATTGACTCCAAGCTGAACCAAAATGTTCACAACCTTGGCATCCAATTTAATACAGAACTGAGCTTCCCTCCTCAGAAGCCTCTCCATCACTAAGACAGCCAATTTCAACTTCCATGGTTCCTGCTCCTCCGATTTTGTCTTCGCTTGTTTGTGCTGAAATCTTTTTACATGCCTAATTATCTCCGGACTGCCCTATTCTCATGGGCTGCCTGGCCTCCCACCTTTCTTAAACTTCAACACATCCAAAACTCTGCTCAATAACAGCATGAATTCCTCTTTGCCCATCACCTTGTGCTCACTGACCTATGTGGATTGCCTATCCAACAATCCCACAACTTTCAAATTCAGTTAACTCCATGGTCTGGCTCCATTCTATCACAGTAGCCTCTTTCCAGCTTCACAATCCTTAGACCATTAAATTGTTTAGTATTTTTCTATTTAAGAGACTAATAGACATGCTTCATAAAAAAAAAAGGAAGCTTGGTGCAAGTGGACTGAGATTGTTAAATAGATTGGGAAATATAATGAGGTATTGCCATGTAGCCTGAGGTACATGGAGTAGGGGTTATTGATCAGTATGTAGATTGAATGATGTGATTGGAAACCTTGGCCTGAGAGACCCTATTATCCTATTATTATCCTAAATTTAACCTATAACTGTTGAGGGCCTGAAAGCAATGCAATGACATTGCAAGCTTTTAGTGTCACCCCAGCAGATGACATAGAAACATATTAAGGGGTACGCTACTTGTATCAGACAAGCCCTGCATTTTATGTCTCTAAAGTTGCCTGTTAAATTTTATTGTGTAATTTGGACTTTTTCTTCAACAGATCAATGAATATGTTCCTGATCGTTTACTTGTGCATATTGATTAGTAAAGCTTTGATAACTACAATCCTGAAATTCATGTGGCAAAGTGATTCTGTTCGAGACGAACCTTGGTTTAACATGAAAACGCAAGCAGAAAGGCAAAGAAACAAGGTAAGTGAGAGCATCATGATGCTATCGGCCTTTTATAAATCCTTCTGGAATTTAGGGACAGCCTGAGTACTTCCAGTATTTTGGACTTTAATGTTGTCCTTTCAAACCCTTAAGCCTCACTGCTATCCCAGCCACACTTCACTCCTTTCAGAACTTTATGGGATATTCTGATCCCTGCCCAATGAGCTAATGGGAGATACCTGACCAGACAGAGTACGACTACGTTTCAGCTATTTTATGGCCAGTTGGTTGACAGTAATTTGGGCACTCTCCACGCTCTGGTATAAGGTGGCAAACTCTCAGTGAATGCCAAACTGACACTTGGCGAGGGAAGTTTGGCTCACGCTCTTTCTTTCATGGGATGTGAATATTGCTGACTAGGCCAGATTTTATTGGTCATCCTTTTTTGCCCTTGAGAAGCTGGTGATGAACTGGTTTCTTGAAATACTGGCATCTTGTTAGGATGAGGGTTACAGGTTTTTGACACAATGGTAGTGAAGGAACAGTGGGGAGAAACAATGGGAGAAAACTTAGTGAGTTACTGCAGCGCATCTTGTAGATGGTCTGTATTGCTGCCACTGTGCACATAGATGAAGGTGGTGCTGTTGTAATAATATCATTGGGTTACTAACCCAGAATCCCGGGCTAATGTTCTGAGGTTGTGGGTTTGAATTCAATCAAAAAAAATCTGGAGCTCACAGCTTCCTGAAGAAGGGCTTATGCCTGAAACGTCGATTCTCCTATTCCTTGGATGCTGCCTGACCTGCTGCGCTTTTCCAGCAACACATTTTCAGCTCTGATCTCCAGCATCTGCAGCCCTCACTTTCTCCTCAAAGCTAGTGTAATGGTGACCAAGTGATCACTGATGATTGTTGGTAAAACAACAGTAGTGTCCTTTATATCTATCATCCTTAACTGGTCTGGCCTAGAGGTGACTCCAGACTCACTACAATGTGATTGACTTTTAACTGCCCTTCGAAATGGAATAGCAAACCACTCAGTTCAAAGGGAATTTAGGATGGATCATCAGTGGTGACTCAGCCAGTGACTTCCACCTCTCGTGAAGCAATTTTTTTTTCTGAAGAAGGTGGTCAGAGGGTAAAGTTTGAAAATGGTGGACGTGATGCCAATTAACTGGGCTGTTTTGTCCTGGATGATGTCAAGCTTCGTAACTGTTGTTGGAGCTGCACTCATCAAGGCCAGTAGTGAGTAGTCCATCACACTTTTGACTTGAACCTTGTGGACAGGCTTTGAGGAGTCAGGAGGTGAGTTATTCACCTCCAAATTCCTAGCCACTGACTTGCTATTGTCATCACAGTATCTTTATGGCTGTTCGAGTTCTGTTTCTAGTCAATGGTAGCCTCTAGAAATATTAATGGGATTCAGTCATGCCGTTAAATTTCATAGGGACATAATTGGATTCTATCTTATTAAAGATGGTGAATGCCTGGTACTGGCATGGCCCAAATATAATTAGCCTCTTATCAGCCCAAGCCTGAATGTTGTCCAGGTTTTGCTGCGTATGGGCTCCTTCCAGTCTCTGAAGGGTGCAAATGTTGTGTAATCATCAGTGAACGTCCCCAGTTCTGACCATTTTAAGCAGCTGAAAATGTTTGGCTCTAGGTTACTAGCCTGAGGAACTCTGCAGAGATGTCCTGGGATTGATGTAATTGACCTCCAATAACTATCTTCCTTTGTGCTTGGTATGTTTACAACCAGTGGAGCCTTTTCCACAGATTCCCATTGACTAGTATTGTGAGGGTACCTTGATGTCCTACAATATAAAATTCAGATTTGTCCTCCTCCTTGTACAAAGGATATGTCTGAGCAATTTTCCACATTGGCAGGTAGATGGCAGTGTTGTAGCTGAAATGAAAAGATTTGGCTAGGGGAGCAGCTAATTGTGGAGGACATGATCTGTTGCTACAAAGTACTATTAGTAGGATGTTGTCAGGGCCTGTAGCCTTTCAGAGTCCAGGGAGGAGGGGAGTACCTCTGGGTCCAGTGAACCCATTGAGAAGAGACACCACACCTTGTCAGCCACACCCACCTCCCTTCATCCAGACAGAGCACTTTGCATAGACAGCTTCCAGCACTGGTTAAATCCTGGCAGTGCGAGAGACCCTTTGGTGCGCAGTAGTTACTGGTAGATTTGTTATGGGGGCTTCAGCAGCTGGTTAGGTGATGGGAGACTGCCAATCTGATCAAAAATTATTCACGCGCAACTTCCAACTGACCCAAACCTGTCCATTTATGCAATAATGCATTATTCTACATCTTATGAACAGATGTTTAGAGCTATATATATTTTATTAAATAAATTGACGCGAGCAATTTCATGCTTTTAACTTTTCTTTCTGCTTTTTTCTAGTTCCTGTCATCATTCACGGATTTTTTGGCCTTTATGGTCCTTTTCAATTATATCATCCCCGTCTCCATGTATGTCACTGTGGAAATGCAGAAGTTTCTTGGTTCTTATTTCATTTCTTGGGATGAGGAGATGTTTGACGATGAAATCTGTGAAGGGCCAATCATCAACACGTCGGATCTGAATGAAGAGTTGGGGCAGGTTGGTTGACTCCACCACCTCGGAGTAGAGATTCCAGTTTTGCTCAAAACAGGCAATAATCTGGAATCTTGAGGATAAGGGAAGGCCAGAATGAGGGACTGTGGGAGTCGGGATGGCTGGAGTGGGGTGGTAGGCAGTGCAGAGCAATGAGGCAAGGCAGAGGCTAAGAGTGGAAGGTGATGTGAAGGTAGACAAGAGGCTGGATTGAACAGGGAGTTCAGCTGAGGCAGAGGGATGAATAGGAGTTGAAGAATTGGGTGCTGGTGGGGCATTGTTGAGGTAAGTGAGGATGTGGGACTGAGGAAGAGGAGTTTGTTGGAGGATGAGAAGGGATGATAAGGTGAAACACTGGAGTGGGTGGAGTGAGTGAAGGGATCGGTGAGTGCGACAGAGCAAGGGATTGCGCTCTGAGCAAAGTGATGTGGTTGGGAGGCAGTGTCAGGATGTAGGATAGAGCGGAGTTTAGTGATTGAGGCGTGTGAGGTTCAGTGAATGTTCAGTAGCATGTGAGCAATAAGGATGAGGGCAGTGTGAATGTGTGTGGGTGTGAGTGCAGCAAGGGCTGGTAATGTTGTGACTATTGGATTAACCCTGTTTCACATGGAGAAATCTTTAAAAACCTGTTTTGTGGTCCGGTTATGGACTACAGAGTGTGCTTTGAATATGTTAATCTGAAGACAGCAGCATGGCAATCCAATGGTCAGTCCAGCCCAGTTTGAGTGTTTTTGGGTTCCTGAGGTACAGTGACACTGTGATCTATTGAGCTTAAGTGTCATCCCAATCCCCTCCACCTGTTCTGTGTTCACGTGATCTATTCAACCTGTCAGTGCTGATGCAATCCAATCACCCTTTTGCATGCTGTCAGCTCACCCAGTCGATGTCTGTAATGCAGTAACTTGGTCACTTGGTATCCAAGTACTTGTTATACTTCTCGTGCTGAGTTGTTTGCTCGTTATGATCTTGATGATTTTTTCTTGCTAACCATGTTTTTGTTTCTGTTATAGGTTGAATATGTTTTTACAGACAAAACAGGGACCCTGACTGAGAATAACATGGAGTTTATTGAGTGCTGCATCGATGGTCATGTCCATGTTCAGCACTCCATATCTAACGGCCAGAGCTTTTACAGCAATGCAGCAATCGATTTCATTGATGCCCCTGTTGGAATAGCTGATCAGGCAAGGCTATGATTTGGAATCAAATTAGAGGAAAGTGTTGAGCTATTGACTTCAGATTGTTTAGAAGGGTATTGATTTGCTGCAGTAAATTTGGATAAGAGATTTTTTTTTGTACAGGAATTAAGAGACCTTGGAGCAGTTCATATGATCCTTTGAGCTGCTCTATCACTTAGGGTCATGAACTGAACACTACATTAACGGTACTTCCCTTCACACTTAGATTTTTGCTCACAAGGAAATCATGGATTACTATCAGTCACCTTTAATGTACTGAACCGTAGTGATTTAATACATGACAGCTCAGTCACAAAGACTTAATTGAAACAAACATGAGGAAATTGAACATTAAGTACACCCATTTAACTGTGCAGCTGAAAGAAAGCACCAACATGTTAGATGTCTGTTTTCTTTGACAAATGAGCTGAAATAGTGGAAGTAGTGTCAGCTTTATCAGTAGCAGACCAGGGACAGAAGAGAAACTATGATATAATCAGTATGAACCAACAAAACCTATTCAAACAGGATCTTACTTAATCAGATTATGACCCAGTCAGCATGCATGTTTATGACACACAAGTCAGAAATCAATTGATCCTTTTAGCAATAGTGTTTGCTGCTCTAATTTTCAATTGTCATTAAAGAATAGCACTCCAAGTCTCCAGGGCACTTTGCACTCTGCTAGCCAGCTGTCAAACTAAACCAAATAAACTGTCAACAATGAAACTTTAAACATCTCAGTAGTATGGCCCAAGCTGAAATGTAGGGCAAAGAGGTTAAATGAAGAATTCCTTGTCAATAAAAACTTGTGATCTGGAAGTGTCCCGAAAAGGAAGCAAATTAAAAAGTAACTTACAAAAGGGAATTGGATAAATATTTGAAAAAGAGAGACTGTTAGGGTTATTATGGAAAGACGAGAGAGTAGGACAAGTAGATAGCTCTGTCAAAAAACTGGTACAGGTGCATTGGCCTCCTTACGTGCTGTAAATTCTGTGTTCAAGAGCCTGACAGAACTACAGGGTGAGGTGGCTCAAAACTCAATCAGGGACACCTTTGTCATATCCAGAAAGGTTTTCTACTAGAAGTTTAAGATCTCCAATGAAACACTACCCGAGAAGATTGGTGACCAAGTGTGGTTGGTAGACTGGTCCACAGAGTACTGGTGATGGGTCATAATTGGCAGACTGGTGCCAAAAAGTCATGTGACTAGATTAGATTAGATTCCCTACAGTGTGGAAACATGCTCTTTGGCCCAACTAGTCCACACCAACAGTCTGAAGAGTAACCCACCCAGACCCATTCCCCCAGCCTATATTTACCTCAACTAACACATTCTATCACTATGGGCAATTTGGCATGGCCAGTTCACCTAACCTGCACATCTTTGGACTGTGGGAGGAAACTGGAGCACCCGGAGGAAACCCACACAGACATGGGGAGAATGTGCAAACTCCACGCAGACAGTCGCTCGTGGCGGGAATCGAACTCTTGTCCCTGGTGCTGTGAGGCAGCAGTGCTAACCACTGAGCCACTGTGCTGCCCCAGCTTAGAGAAACGGCAGTGTAGTGCCAGGCTGTGACTTGCTGGCTTTGTGCCTGGGTGTGTGTGGGGATGCTTGTTGAGAGGGAATAAGTGGAAGGTTTAGCAGAGAGTGTCACAAAACCAACCATTACTGCTTTCTGTTGTTTTAATTATGCCACAATGAATAATATAAGCTGAGGTTTTAATTTGAATTAATTTTTGTGCCAATGCAAGTATGTGAGGCCACATTTCCTGTAGATTAGATCTGTGGTAAAAATCTTTCAGATTAGTAATGCAGCAAGCAAGAAAGCCTTTATGCTTAGCCATGTAAAAAAAAAATAGGGTAGGAGATGCCAAATGCAAATGCCAAAGAGCTATGTCCTCCCGTTTTCTGGTCTATCATTCACTTTGTTGTGTTGCTTTTAGGAAAGAAAGGAGCTGTTTTTCCGCGCATTGTGTCTTTGTCACACAGTCCAAGTTAAAAGAGAAGATGAGACTGATTATCAGAAGCAACACCAGGATGGGAGATCCTCAGTTTACATTTCCTCTTCGCCAGATGAGATTGCCCTGGTAGAGGGCGTAAAGAGGTACTAAAACAATTTTAAATGGTTATGACTGATTTGAGAACAATGGAGTAAACTATTTTGTAGATGTGCTGAACAAAGAGACCTTGGAGTGCAGGTTCATAGCTCCTTGAAAGTGGAGTGGCAGGTAAATAGGATAGTGAAGAAGGTGTTTCCTTTATTGGTCAGAGTATTGAGTACAGGAGTTGGGAGGTCATGTTGCAGCTGTAAAGGACATTGGTTAGGCCACTGTTGGAATATTTCATGCAATTCTGGTCTCCTTCCTGTCGGAAGGATGTTGTGAAACTTGAAAGGGTTCAGAAAAGATTTACAAGGATGTTGCCAGGGTTGGAGGATTTGAGTTACAGGGAGAGGCTGAACAGGCTGGGGCTGTCTTCCCTGGAGCATCGGAGGCTGAGGGGTGACCTTATAGAGGTTACAAAATTATGAGGGCCATGGATAGGTTAAATAGGCAAAGTGTTTTCTCTGTGGTCGGGGAGTCCAGAACTAGAGGGCATAGGTTTAAGGGGAGAGGGAAAAGATATAAAAGAGACCTAAAGGGCAACTTTTTCACGCAGAGGGTGATAAGTGTATGGAATGAGCTGCCAGAGGAAGTGGTGGAGGTTGGTACAATTGCAACATTTAAAAGGCATCTGGATGGGTATATGAATAGGAAGGGTTTGGAGGGATATGGGCCGGGTGGTGGCAGGTGGGACTAGATTGGGTTGGAATATCTGGTCGGCATAGACAGGTTGGACCATAGAGATGCTGTACATCTCTATGACTCTAAGACATTGTAGTCTATTTTCAGCTCTGGATAGTGATACATTATTCAGCAGATCCCTTATTGCAATTACATAGAACATAACTTCACCTGTGAGTATTTATCAAGAAAAATAGCAAAAACTATTGTTATCTTTTGTGTTTGTTGCTAGTATGTCCAGAATCCACCTATTATGTTCACTCTCATCCCTTCAGTCATAGCTAGATTTAAGAAATATTTGCCCCATTGGCAACTTCTCATTAAATATTGAATGTTTACACAAAACTGTACCAATAATGAGATGTTTAGCATCCAGAGAAATCTAAATCCTGAAGGGACACGGGAAATCAGAGCAGGAGTAGGTATTTGGCCCCTTGATCTTACTCCGCCTTTCAGCTAGATTATGGCTGATCTTCTGCCTCAGAGCACTGCAGAAATTCATAAGGCTGCTTAGACAGCACCTTCCCAAGCCACAAAGACTACCATCTTGAAGGACAAGGGCAATAGACTCCTGGGAATACCACCACCACCTCCTGCAAGTTCCCCTCTATGCCACTCACCCTTCATGACTTAGAAATGTATTAGTGTTTCTTCATTGGTGCTTGGTCAAGGTCCTGGAATGCCTGCCCCAACAGCATTATGGATCCATCTGCAGTATGTGGACCGTAGCAGTTCAAAAAGACAGTTTACTACAACCACCTCAAGAGCAACTAGGAATGGCAACAAATACTACCTCATCCAATGGCACTCTCAGTCCCTCACTAAGAAAATAATCCCATACTATTGATGTCTTTAGTAGAAGTCTATTAATCTCTGTCTTCAGCACACTTGACGATCGAGCCTCCAGTCTGGTATAGAGACTTCCAAAGATTCATCACAGCCTGAGTGAAGATGTTTCCTTTTCTCCTCAGTCCTAAATGACTTCCCCATTATTCCTCCAAGTTCCAGAATGCCCTCGTTGCACTCACTTCCTGGCAAGTATGTTGTTCTTTAAATTACAAGACCAAAGCTCTGCATAATACTCCAGGTGCAGCAACAACATGCACTATATATTTGCAGCAAGGCATCTTTATTTCTGTACTGAAATCCACTGGCAATAAAGGTATTCCTGCTGCTTGTACACATCAGCTTTCAGTGATTCATGCACAAGGACATCCAGGTGCCTTCAGACATCAATGCTTCACAACCTATCACCATTTAAGGCAACCTCTGCTGTTCTTTTTTTTTCCTGGCAAAATGTTAACTTCACATTTTTCAACATCACATTCCACCTGCGAAAACCTTATTCTAGCTGTGAGTGAGTCTGCACTAAGTTAATGAACTTTAGGATTTATTAACTGGGCCATTTTCTCTTTGAGCTCTCTACCGAGGACAGACTGAGTGATTTCTCAGCAGTCACGAGTTACAAGACTCGTTGTTTGTTACATATGCAAGAACTGTGTTCTTAAGAATGATCTTTATCAGTGTACACTTAAACTAACTTTCAAACTAGAATAATCAAGCTACTTCTCCAAATTCTGCACATTTCCAAAAGGTGTTTAGTCAAAGGGACCAATTTCAGATTCATTTTAAAGGTGTGATATTTTTATTCTGGTTTGTGGAATCATGCTATGTGTTTTATTTCCTTGTAAAACAACATAATCTAAACTTCAAGGAAAATTACAAGAACCGTGAAGCCCTTTGTACTTCTGAAATGTGTAAGTCATGTGGTTGGTTGACATCCTTCCGTGTAAGACACAATTTTAGAACTTTCTTGAGATCAGATAAAGTCATTTGCACTTTTAATGGCTGAAAACACAAAGTCTGCAAAAAATGCCTCATATTAGGTTGTCACTTGCTGTGGTGAAGGAGCATTACTACTGCCATGTTAGCAGGACTGATTAGATTAGATTAGATTCCCTGCAGTGTGGAAACAGGCCCTTTGGCCCAACAAGTCCACACCGACCCTCCGAAGAGTAACCCACCTAGACCCATTTCCCTCTGACTAATGCATCTAACACTATGGGCAATTTTGAATGGTCAATTCACCTGACCTGCACATCTTTGGACTGTGGAAGGAAACCAGAGCACCCAGAGGAAACCCACACAGACACAGAGATGTGCAAACTCCACACAGACAGCCATCCAAGGCTGGAATTGAACCTGGGTCCCTGGTGCTGTGAGGCAGCAGTGCTAACCACTGAACCACCGTACTGCCCTGTGTCTGCTTTGGAGATTCTGAAACCATGCACTAGTGATCTTCAACCCATGATTTGCATTAATCTTTGTCTAAAGTGTCCCACTTGTCATAATTGACATTGAGGGCTGTCATGTCTCTCTTGACTGCATTCATGAATCAGTGTTGTGGGCATCCTCCTCCTATCTGGACAAGGGCACCTCCCCCTGTCGAAATGCATCCATTGTCTGCATATGCCCAAAGTAGCAAAATCTTTTGGTAAACATTAGTTTTCTCGACACATTTTCTGTGAAAAGTTCAACATTTCTCAATGACTTTATTTTCCGTGTGAAGTCAACGATGTGTCATAGATATTGGAAATGGGAATTTGTAAATAATTCAGTCTTGGTAAATGGATGTTGTCTAGGCTTTGCTGCTACACAGTCTAGATTAGAGTGGTGCTGGAAAAGCACAGCAGGTCAGGCAGCATCCGAGGAGCAGAAGAAAAAGCCCTTCATCAAGAATAGAAGCAGGGTGCCTGCAGAGTGGAGAGTTAAATGCTGCTACACAGCAGTGAATATCCTCTTCATTTGCTTTCTGGCTGCATAGCCTGGAGAGGATTTGAGGCTTTTCCAGAATTTGCACCTCTCTGTCAGTTTTTGACTGAGTCCAGAAGCTAATCTTTGGAGTCCACACAGTTGCACCCATGGCCAGATGATAACTGTCAAAGGAATTACCAACTGTCTATAAGACTTCAATCCAGTGCTTTTGACTCTCCTGAGCCACAGCCATAAGCAACTATTGTATCTCAGCCTGGAGCCTGGTTGATGGATGGCAGAGAATGTTTCCATGTCAGTGGGTCTATTTTTCACCATCTCTTGTTATATGGCATTCCCAGGGACCAAGGTTCCTCTGAGATCCCCTACAGTTCAACTTGGGGCTAAAGAGTGCTTCATTGCTGTGTCCTGGGGGAAGGCTGGGGGTTGGGGGTAGGGAGGATCTTGGAGGTACAGAAGATGTACACTGGCAGGAGTGATTTAGGCATGCAGCTCCTTCTTCGTAACACGTCTGCAGTAGTCTGCATTGTGCAACTGCGCTAGCATCATCACCCTGCGACAAAATTACTGATGCCCAGGTGATATACCAATATAAGTTCATTAGTTCCTCTTTGTGTAAGTGAATACCAGACCACCCGGTTGGCTAGATTCAGATTTTTTTTCCTTGGAGGACATTGCATTTGCTAATGTTGAATGTTGCAGTGATTTCGCATGTTTTGTGATAGTTCTGTTATGTCAGCATCAATTATCAGATTTATTGAATTGAACTTCACAACTTGCTACAGAGAAAGTTGAAACTGAGTCATTGATTTTGTACTACAGCCTTGTCTTTACCAAGTGGAGGCAGTGCAGGTTTTATGATTATGCGGGCAAGCCCTGTTTATAGGAATCGCCAGGAATGCTGAACACAAAATATTTGATGTAATCCCATGCCCTCTACCACCTCCTTTATCTGTGTGGTCCACCCACCAAACTCTTGGAAGTTTTGTAACATCTTCAGATTAAATTTAGTGATTTTGTTTTTCTTCATGCGTTTTCTTAACTGGACAATTATGGTTCTATTTCAGTTCAAAGTACCGATTAAAAAGAAGTTGAAATGAGATTTGCAGATTTATAGCTGCAACAGCTTATGAATTATATTAAGGTATTTAACAATCCTAAAGTTAGTTGAATATGTTGGAAATGATGGGTAAAAATGGGAGGCTGTATATCTGACACCCAACAAGTATTAATATATCATTATGTTTGGTAGCTTTGATTGTATGAGGGCTTTTTCCTTCTTTGAAGGCAGCACTAAGTTGGACATTACTGAGTGAGAAAATCAGCAAATGTTTGAGGAAGCAGTAAAATTAGAAAAATTGCCTTGCTGCTACGTCATGTAGTCTCTTGAAGCAAACCTGCTTTCCTTAGCATCAAACAAAAACAAAAATTGCTGGAAAAACTCAGCAAGTCTGGTGTCATCAGTAGGAAGAAAACGGAGTTAACATATCAGGTCACTGGATCCGCTGAAGAAGGGTTGCTGGACCTGAAATGTTAAGTTTGCTTTCACTCAACAGATGCTCTCAGACTTGCTGAGTTTTTCCAGCAATTTGTGTTATTGTTTCTGACTTCCAGCATCTGCAGTTATTTGTTTTTTTTTAAGTGATGTTAGCATGTCTGACATTAGCTCAGTTCATAGGAGTGACCCTCAACCTTCCAGTTCCTTGCCATTTCAACAAACAACAGTACTCTCATGCAGGTAGTTCCACTTTGGGTCTGTTGCAATGTTCCAAAAAGGCCCAACACAAGCTTGAGGAACAACACCTCATTTTCTGTTTATGCACTTTACAGCCTCTAGGACTAAGAATGAATTTCATAAGTTCAGAGCCAGACCACATTATTAAACAAAAATGGAAAAAGCTGGAGAAACACAGCAGCTCTGGCAGCATCTGTGGAGAGAAAGCAGTGTCAGTGTTTCGGGTTCAGTGACTCTTCTTTAGAACCTGACCACATTATGTCTGTTCTCCATTTTTCTTACATTCTCTGCACCGCTGCCCCCAACCATTTGTGACTTGTTTCCATTACTTTTGACAGAGAGGATCCATTTTCTCCATTCCACACCTTAATTTATAACCATTTCACATCTCTCTTTCTCTTTGACCACAATTAGTAACCCCTTTGTCTTTAGCACTAGGTAGTCACAACATCTGTTCCCTTAGCCCCTCCTCTGCCTCTGTCAAGTGTATAAAGAATATTTTCCAACCCCTTTCAGTTCTTAAGAAGAATCATACTGGACTCAAAATGTTAGCTCTGTTTCTGTCTCCACAGATGATGCCAGACCTGCTGAATTTCTCCAGTATTTCTGAGTTTGTATGCATTAGCTTACTTTGGAAAGCAGATTGCACAAGCTTAGTTACCCAAAGAGGTATTGACATGTCTAAAGGTCCTTTCTCAGCCTTCTTCCTCTGTGCACAGTTGTACTGTTGGCTATTGCATGTTTGTCATTTAATCAAACACACAAGATTCCATTTTAATGATATGTAGATATATGTTTTTTAATTACTGTGAGATACTTCCCCATGCCAAAACAGAAACTAAAGAGTGTCCTCTGTAGTGTTACAAAACACAAGATTTGTTTTGGTTGTTTAAACATTTTAGGTTGCAGCTGAAATGGTATTACATTTCCTTACAGGATAACCAAGAATAGGCATAAAGAGTTAACTATATAGTGCTGACTTTGAGTCATATGTAGACCAGACTGGAGAAAAGCAGCAAGTTTTCCTTCTGAAGGACTCCAGTTAATCAGTTGGGCTTTTGTAATGATCCATCAATATTAGGGCCACTTGACCTCTGAGTTTCCACAGATTATTAGATATCTCAAATCTGATTCTGACTTTGCAATTAGCGAGTCCTGGACAGTAATTGGTGTATTACCGGATCATGATGGATTAACATTGTGTACAAGATGGCCAAATTATTCCCTGTGCTGAATAGTTTGTGCTTTTACTTGTCTTTTCTTATTCACAGGCTTGGCTTCACATTCGTGCAGGTAAAAGACAATTTTATGGAGCTTGAAAATCCAGAGGCTGAAATTGAAAGGCAAGTACATGTTTGCTCAGAGGCAACTAGGGTGCAAATGCTGCCCTCACTAGTAATCCACACATTTCATGAAATGACAGTGAAATCAACTGTATGACAGTTTTTTCTATCAGTTCTGAGACTGAGCTTTTTTTACTTTCACTCTGCTTTATTCTGCCGGTCCATGGACCTGACTTCTTAGCGATCACCCTAAAAATTCAATTGATATTTGAAGTTGAATATTCAGGAACTGTTCCTGAAAGTTCCATAGATACCACAACCCTCATTCACTGAGCCCTCTGGAATTTATGCCACTCAAGTACCCAGTCTGGACAGTCAACCTATAAATGTGCTGGCTGTATTGGGACTGAAATTGTTCTCCACATTAGCATCAGGTCTTCAGTCTACCACATTCTGTTATACATGACCTTCATTACAAAGCATAGCAGCATTTGAGATACAAGATATCCTGTTTACTTCTTCAGCTAATCAGAGCCTGGGATTTTATAATTAATTTTGATTATTATGTGAATGAACTTTAATAGTTTGATTGTCTTGTTTATTAGGTATTGTCTTAGCATTGGGACATTTACCTGCTATGCTCTTGAACGCTTTTTTAAAGTATTCCATGAACTATGCTTTATACGATGATTAGTGATCTTACGCTTTACATTTTGACCATATAACTGGAGCTGTAACCTGGCAGGTGCAGGGAGAACAGATTGTGTTTCATGTTCCTTTTACTTCCTGGATTGGGGGGGATGCAGTGTTTTACCTGATAGATCTGCTCTATTGTCTCAGGAGGATCTGAACTGCACATCTGCTCCAGTCTGACCTGAGGCTGCCTGAGCACAGCGTGATGACTGGCAGTCACATCCACCACCTGTTCCCATCATCACTTCCCCATTGCCACAAGGCTTGCCTCGTCTGTTTTGGTTGATGAATAGACTAGCACATTGAAAATATGTTTGTGGCTGGAGTTTCTGCAGTACCTCTCCCAATCCTTCATCAAATGCAGCTCATACTCCACTGATGAAACACCTGCCACATGTATAGGATGCTGGTTTATTAAGGATTTGTCTTTCTCCAAGAGCAGAGTGCTGTTGAGCAGAGTGAAGAACCTCATTAACTTTTGATATTGTCATCCAATACATTGGTACTATTTGTACTTCCAGACAACAATAAAAGACCAGAGTACAGACCAGCTCTCATAGTCAGAACACTGAGCAGATACATTGTTGATATAGCCTCTTTGAGCAAGACAAGATTCACTGAGAAGTCTCAACTTGAGTAGGTTGGTGCAGGCTACATATTCCACCAGGCTGGAATGTCGGAGGACCATTCTCAACAATCAGCCATGGGCTGTGCTATCCCAATTTGAACTAGCACACCAGCGTGACTCACTTTCCATGAGAATCAACAATCATCTCATGGTCCTTCATTTATACTTTTCCAGTAACTCCTCATGATTTTGACTATTTCCCCATAACAATAGGACAAGAGGTAGGACAATAGTGTCTACCTCTTCAAACTATTGACAGAGTTGTAGCATTGAGGTATACTTACAAGCAGGCTTGATTAGAAAAATTGAGCAAGTAAACGTATGGTTATTAAAAGTGAGTCATATTACAGCTGCCTGTCCCACTTCTAATCAGCTTACCTCTCAAATTCTTCCTGCTAATATGATAAAAGAATCTGAAAAGAGTCATTCATGGATTATACTCTGATGCTTTCAAACCAATTCTTAGGAATAAATTTAGAGTACAGAACACTTAGTCTAATGAGTCATTTGCTTAAAAATCTGCTGAAAGTAATTGTTCTTAAGGATATTTTTGAAAACAAGTCACTCACCTCTGGTTATCTGTTAACAATGGATCTATGAGATGGATAAAGAAGTACACAAACATTTGATAGTCTATGAAAAAGCATTTGACTGTGTGTGCATCTCTGCAAATGAACAGGTCTACATCACCATAAAGACTTTTGGGAGGATCTAACTTTAGATCTGTCTCCTAGGAGATCCAACTTTATTCTCCCACCAAGTCCATAGTATGATCAGAGTGGGTGGTGCTTATTACACTCAGTCAAGTATTAACCCTTTCCAATCCTTCCAGACTAATATAGAACACACTGAAGCTATATTTAGAAAAATCAAACACTTTGGAGGGATAAATTTAGGCGGAAGAGCCATAAACCTTGAGGTAGATGACACTTGCTTGACAGCTGAGGCAATATAGTAATTACAGTGAAGTTTAGATGAAGTCAGCAATACTGATAAAGCACTTATTATGAAAATGTATGCTAGGAAGACCAAAGTGATGATAGTTAGTAAGAAATACACAAAACCAAAGGTGACATTCTCATTTGTATGCAGAATAAATATGCAGATTTTGTACGTATCAGATTATTACAGAAGATGCTAGATATGACACTGAAATTATCAGAAGAATTGCTTTTGATTTAAAAAAAATCCATTCTAAGAATATAGAATAAGCCTGTGTTCAAAGAAATGTTTGCTTAACTATTATATCTGGTCAACACATTTAAATAGTTGTAAAGCATGTACTGTGGGTAACTATGCATAAAACTGGAAGTCTTTGAAATGTAGGCATACAGAAGGAGGGTTAGAATATCCTCAGAAGAATGAATAAGCTGGCGAGGATTCAAGGGAGATAAAAACCCAGAAGTGCCATGAGATACGTTATCAAGAGTTGTAAACTGAGGTATTTAAGCTATCTGATAAACCGCAAAGCAAACACACAGTGCACTGCTTTGAAGACATGTGTCAGTGGTCAGAGCAGTGAAGGAAGTCCAAGAGTTATTTTGGACAAGTAACATCAAAAAAGTGTATATATGAGCTACCACACGAGGTCTGCTTATAGTAGAAGTAATGCATGTAGGTTTGTATCTAACCCACAGTAAGAACAAGAAATCTGAAAAAACTAAAAATCAGTATTTCAATTAACTGGAAATGTAGACATATTTTCTGTGTGTGTGAGAAGTATGTTACTGTTAAATTCACATCTTTCCATTCTTTTTCAGGTACGAATTACTCCAGATATTGAATTTTGACTCAGTGAGACGTCGTATGAGTGTCATTGTTAGATCCGTAACAGGTGAGAATGACTTAGTGGCTGGGAGTGGATCTGACCTTTATAAATTCCATGTCAGTATGTGTGTCTGAGAAAAAGATGCTTGTGATCAAACAAGATACGGCTGAGTATGGTTGGAAGAGATGCAGGTATTGCAGTTGGATATTGTGTGAATGTGGGTGATATTGCATGCGATTTGTGAGCATGTGAGTGGAATTGGATTAGGTACATGTGTAGGATGGGATTAAATCTGCTATGAATGTGAGAATGGTATGTCATCAGGCAAAGTTTAGGATATTTGGTTTCGAAAGACAAAGTTCTAAGTTTGTGCTGTTCTGTGAAAACAATGTGATTTTTTTCTGCCAATTTTCCTTCTAGTGCAGGATCAGTGCTTTTGAGGCAACATTTATCATTCATTGGCTGTGTCTATATGTCACTCAAACTATCTTATAACATTTTATTAACATAAACCTTTTTGTCTCTTTAATAGGTGAAATAATCTTGTTCTGTAAAGGAGCTGATTTATCCATTTTCCCCAGAGTGAAGGCAGGGAAGTTGGACCTAGTCAGGCAAAGAGTGCAGCAAAATGCAGTGGTATGTTAAGGCAGTTTGAATGTTGCTTCAAGTCATTGTAATACGACTGCTAATGTCTCTATGTTTGCTCCGCCTTAAACCTTGAAACTATTCTATAAGTTTAAATGGTATATTTTGAATAAAAGAATGATTGATTAATGCATCTCTGGCCCCATGGGATTGCCACCTGGTAAATTTGTTTTGAAGTGGTGGTTATCCATATAGGGCCCAGACAATTATATTCTGAAAGGTTATTTTATGTATATGTTTGAGCTCTTGGGATTCATTTCCAGACCAGCATTTTCCTGCCTTTAATTTTTTTTATTCATTCATGACCAGCATATATTTCCTATCCCTAATTGCCCAGAGGGCAGTTAAGAGCCAATCATGTTGTTGTGGGTCTGGAGTCACATGTAAGCCAGACCAGGTGGGGATGGCATTTTTCTTCCCTGAAGGGTTTTTCCGACAATCGGCAATGGTTTCATGGTCATCGTTAGACATTTATTGAATTTTATTGAATTCAATTTCCACCGTTGCCATGGCGGTATTTTAACCTGGGTTCCCAGAACATTACCTGGGTCTCTGGATTAATGGTCTACCGATAATACAACTAGACCATTGCCTCCCTGCTGTGAAGGGCACCAATGTAATTGCACAATGCTCCTTCTATCTTTACTTCCAGGTCTCCTCTGATAGTAAGTCTGCCACTAAAAATTGAGCATGTGGCAATTTTTGGCCCAACTTTGTTCTCTGCCTTCTGTCCTTAATCTTGTTCTTGCAATATTAATTTTTCCTTGATTACATCTGCACAGTATAATGTCCAGTTCAAATGGAGCAACAGGCTCCACAATTTCTTCATGTTTATTCTTTTGTGTCATGTGGACAAAGTCAGTTTTGTTGCCAGTCCCTTATTGCTCTTTGTGAAGCTGCTATTGAGCTTCTGCCTTGAATTGCTGCAGTCCAATTTAGCGCAGGTGCATGAACAGCATTGTTATGGAGGTAGCATCAGGAATGTAACCTAGTGATAGTAAGAAAGGCTTTAAGTGTAGTTCCAAATCAGGAAAATGTGCGACACCTCCAATACAATTTCTATAATGTTCAGATAAAGTGTTTGTACCTATATTCGATGATTAACAAATCAACTTGGATCATTTGATGAGGCCAAGAAATATATGGCCCTTTTGAAATTATTCTCTTTATTTTTTTCAAAGGGTTTTTTGATAAGATGATAAAGTTTCCATTGTTTAATGGTCAAATTTCCACTATGACTTCTGTTTACTTCAGCTTCCCATTTCATTCTGCCAAGCTCCAGTGGCTCAATTGTCTGTATCTGGGAAATGCTAGAAATTCTGGAATGTGTCCAAAGTAATATTGACTGTGCTTCATGTGCCAGTCATTTCAAACTCCTCCACACGCAAGAAGAGTAAGTGTTTCTGGTTAATGGAAGCTTGGAGCGGAATATTGGGACTATTCTTGGAGCAATGCCTGTTCTGCCAATGGCCCTGAAATTGAATTTTGTGTCTCGCATCAATAATTTGAGCCAGCTGTAAGTGCTCTCCAGTGCAACTTAACCATGCTGACATATAATGTTATGCTTCTTACCAGGCTGCAGCCACCCTCAAGAGTGATCCTGCTCCATCCAAGGGTTAGGGGCTTACATTTGGCATCAGGCCCCTCACGAATATATATGCAGGCTCCTAACCCCTGGTTTAAGTGTCTCCCTGCTGTAATTGCACAATGCTCATTCTATCTTCACCTCCAGGTCTCCTCTGATAGTAAGTCTGCCACTGGCTTAGATGATAATTCCAGATGTTGTTGTCCCACCAAATATTGGTGTCCATTGGCTAGGTGAACTTAATCTCTGTGGGTTCTGTGCAATACATTCACCCATACAGTGAATGATAGTTTAACTTATTGAAGCACAGTCTACTTCAATAAAAAGCCCCAGCTGCCTATTGCATTGAGATATTAAATTGCTGAGTTTTAATTGAGATTGGTACCTGCTATATATGTAAACATAACAGCTGGACTTCAAAGGCACAGTCCCCACCAACTCTGCTAACTCCACATAGCTGCCTGCATCATATAAACGGCAGTAGCCTTTTCCTATTACCATAAGCATGTTTGCGTCTTTGTATTGAGCTCCCCTACTCCAACACTGATCCTGGCCTTGGCCATTTCTTGGTCACAGCATGCGCAGCATATCATAGGCAAATTTTGTAGACATTATCATGCTTTTTTTATGAATGAGTCTAGATTTTATTGGCTATGACACCCTTGCGACTGTCAAGAATGTGAAAGTAAGTTCTTCCTTACTGAATATACAAATTTAAGTCACTTGAACACGACCTTATTTTCATCACTTTCTATGAGGTTATCTGACTATACTTTGTTCTTGTGTTTCATTCACATTTAAAACTTCCAAATCCAACATGTTGCAGATGTTTGAAGACATGGAAGCTGATCTTACAATTGAAATCAATAAGTATTTTTGGCTGAACATATTTCCAAACAGTTTCTGAGAGTTGGAGTTCAGTGACTGCAAAATACTGCAATTTTGAATTCTGTAATATAGTAGCAGCTATTCATACTGGCTTTCAGTAGTGTACTCTGGTATTGATTATATTTTTTATCAATTTCAGGAGGGACTGCGAACCTTATGTGTGGCTTACAAAGTCCTCACCAGTGAAGAGTATGACAGTGTACATGCACTCCTTCAGAATGCAAAACTAGCCCTCCAGGAACGTGACCGGAAGCTTGCTGAAGCTTATGATCTGATTGAAAGTGATCTTGATTTACTTGGAGCAACAGCTGTGGAAGACAGGTTGAGTATTTTGTTGTCAAAATTTGCCCCTATTGACTGAATTATGTCTGGGTAATATTTTATACATTGGATCTACTGTATATACTCACGTATAGGTCAGTCTTATGTATACGTCGACCCCTTATTTCGGCCAGAAAATCTTGTATTTTCCATATACCTTGTGTATAAGTCAACCCTAGTTCGTCACAGATCAACCTTTATAAGTTAATGTGCCTGCCTGTTGCATTCAACTCCTGCTTTCCTGTCTACTGGCCAGACCGCTCCGTTCTGGGTCTTCCAGTCTGCTAGCTGTCAGGTTTTCCGAATTACTGTAATCTGCGGAGTCAGTTTCTGAGGTTTACCACAAAGTGAACATATTACAGGGAACATTCAGGAACCAGAGACTGCCTGGAAGGTAAAGTTCCCGTTTTAACTGATCAGATAGATATTGACTTATTTGTGATTGTCTTTCTATCGCTAGTACACGTAAACAACCCTTTATCCGAAATCCAAAAAGCTCCAACATTGGAAGATTTTGTTTATGAAGTTTTTTTCTAAATAATAAGGTTGTTTGGCACGCAAACAGTTAACCCAAGTCGACACCCACTCGTTGCATATCAGTCAGATGCGTCAGCAAGCCTCAATTCTCTCTCGAGGCCTGTTTTACTCAGTAAGTCTGCTCCTCCGGTAAGATTTTTACAAAGTTCACCATTAAACTGTCACTTATTCTGGAATTCGAAAAATTCTGAATTCTGAAAACCAGCTGATCCCGAGCATTTTGGATAAAGGATTGTACACCTGTACTTCTACTCAAAGATGAAATGCAAATGACAATCAATTTTTACAATGAATACAATTTTTTTTCACCATATGTCCTGAACTCAACCATAGTAGATATTACCTGTATAGTATGTGCAAGCTGGGCTATTTTACTTTGTTTAACAATGCTAATATCCAAGATATTGTTGCTTATTATTTAATAGAGAGATCTGGCTCTCGTTTGTCCACTTTTGACTCATGCCTAGCATGAATTTCATCCCCTTAAAAACAATACTGTGTTCACTGTATAAGTTAACCCCAAATTTCAGCTCAAAAACAGTCTTCAAAACTCAACTTATACACAAGCATATATGGTAACTAAAAGTAGATGGTGCTAATTTAGTTTCATATCATAACCAGACTTGGAATTTCAGCATGCAAATTGAAGAAGCGAGAAAGATGGATTAGAAAAGACCAGCAGATCAACTAAGCCTCCTCAGGATCACATTAGCTGGGGGATCAAAGATAAGCAGTCCTCTCCCTGCACTCGTAAATTGTAACTATTGCTCATAAGAGCAGAAGTAGACTACATGGCCAGTTGCGCCTGCTCCACTATTCACTATAATCTGGCTAATCTTGGGCCTCAATTCCACTATCCCATCTACTCCTCACATTCCTTCATTCTCTATAACACTCAAAATCTGGCTATCCCAGCCTTAAACATTTTGATATGTGGTCCCTCCCTAAGTCTGTTTGGAGTAGAGAATTTTAAAGATTCCAGAAGGGGGCACAGTGTATTCTTCTTCAGTGCTACAATGATACTATGATTCACTATCCTTTGAGTGAACTAATTTCTCTTCTTCTCAGACCTAAGTGATGGGATTCTTATCCTTTTACTGTTTTTGAGTAGTGAATATGAAAACCATCCTCAGTGTCTTATTATGCTGTTTCAGAATCTTGCTTTTTTTTTAAGATCACCCCTTGTTCCTCTGTACCCAGGAAATATAGGGGCTAGTTTACTCACCTTGTCATTTGTTGCTCTGTGGTATATATCTCTATAAATATGGAGGCCAAAACTGCACACAGAACTCCAGATATAGTCTCAACCCTATGCAGAACTAGCAAGATTTATTTATTCCTGTACTCCAGTCATCAAAACCATATACAAAAACTTATTATTTGCTTTCTGAACTGCATTTTGCACCTGAATGTTGACTTTCTGCATTCCTCGTGTGCGCATATTGAAGACTCTTGTAATATAAACATTAAGAGGCTTCACATCTTTTAAAAAGTTTTCAAGTTTTCTATTCTTCCAATCAAAACAAACACCTTCACATTTGCCATGTTTTACTCCATCTGCCATCCCGTTGCCCTCGCACGTAAACTGGCTGTAACTTTTTGTTGCCTTTCTGTGTCATCTCCACAAATTGCCTTCCGAACCAACTTTGTATCTTCAGTGAATGTTGATGCATTAGTCACTAGCTCTTCACTTAAGTCAGTAATACTGATAGTAAATAGCGGAAGCATCGGAAATTATTCTTGCAGCCCTGCACTATTCACAACCTGCTTACTTGAAAATGTCCTGTATTGCCCATTCTCTGTTTCCAGTCTATAAATAAATTACTTATCCCTGTTAATATATTGCTTTCAGTATCGTGAGTCCTTATGAAGCTTATCAACCTTATCAAATTCCTTTTGAAAATTCAGATACAATGGTCCACCTTTGTCCACCTTAGTGGTTACATTCTCAAAATCTTTATAAATATGTCACACAGGAATTTCTTTTTATGAAGTCATGCTGTACTTTTCTAAGTAAAATCAATTCCAGCATTTGCTAAATGATGATTCATATTTGGCTAGTTCACTGTTTCTGTTACTCCCTCCTTTATTAAAATGATGTTACATTTACCAGTTTCCAATCTGATGATGACCATTGCCAAACATAAGGAAGTTTGGACAATCAAAGCTTTAAGAACCGAGTGTGTACACCATTGGATCGCAGGAACTTGTCAGATTTTAGTCCCTTAATTTTCACATTCAAATATGGCAGCCACATATCAATATGTCACCATTGACTGCACAGTTTTCTTCACCAGTCAATGTATGTGTTAGGTTCTCAAAGGCTATAAGAGTGACCTGATCGGCAGTCTCGTAAACAGTGTTTGAGCCATTTGCTCACTGTGTAGCTTGACCCTAAAATAGAGTACACCACACTGTCCTACAGGATAATGGCTAACCTAATCAGATCAATGCTCATTGCATACCACACATATTGAAGTCTGGATGCAATGTTTTATGATCACTGTTTCCCAGTGGATCTTTCACAATGACATTAGTAATTAATCCTGCCTCATTACTCCATTCCTAATTTCCACCCATACTGATTATATTTAATGATTTTCTGAGGCCAGATTCTTTCTCACTAATATACTTATCTCGACCTTAACTAATGGAGCTCCCCGTGTTCCTTTTGTCATTCTGTCTTTCCAGCAATTATATACCATGGAATATTAATTTCTCAACTTGATGGTGATTTGATGTAATAATTTATTCCTGTTCGTGCCTTTGATTCATCCAATTGAAGATTCTTCATGAGTTCAGATAAAGAACCTTTAATTTCATTTCTTTTTGCTTCTATTCCTTGCAATGGCTTTAAACATTGTACAATTTCTGTTACTCCCTCTGTCCCACTCTGCTGATATTTACCCATATTATTTTAATGTTCTATTGCCTTCATCTTTCTCTTTGGATTTCTGAATCTATCTTCAATCAAACTCTCCCCTCATCTTTTAAAGTCCTGCTCGCAGCCCTAGTTAAATGATTTGCCAGAATATTGATTTCTGCCTGATTTATATCAGTGTAAGTCAGCTCAATGGAACAATTTTCTCATTCCTTAGTATCAGTGCCAGTGCCTCAAGAATTGAAGCACCTTGTTCCTACAATACTTTTAATTCTCCAATCTGTTGATTTTATGCCAACTGGTGTGTGTCTGCTGTGATGATCTATAGATGATTAATGTTGATGGCTTGTGTTTTTATTTTGAGCTTAACTCTTCAAACTCTCTTGTCAGAACATCATTCTTGTTTCTCCCTGTGCTGTTGGTACCCACCAGAGACCATGACAATTGGGTTCCCTACCAACTTCCACTCCAATTCCTTTTCTAAATGCAAGGATATATCTTTAATTCTGGCACCGGGCCAGCAAAATAACCATTGGACTTCCCATTCACAGCTGATTATAGTTTCACCTATCACTACCATATTCCTGTGAATGTCATCTTGCATCATGGTGCCATAGTTAGTCTGTTCATCGGACCTTGCAGTTTTCACCCATGAAGGTAGCAAACTGTTTGTACTAATTCAGGGGCAGAGGCTCCTCTCACTGCATTCTGAAATCCCCGTACCTGCCTGACTCGTAGTCACATTCTCCTGTATCCCAGATCATTGATCAACTCTAAATTTCTATCTAACTTAAGGCATGTGACAGTCTCCTGAAACAAAGCATCCAGACAATCTTTCTCTGATACCTTGCAGTGTCCGCAACTCAGTGTCCAGCTCTGCGACTCTGAATCAAAGTTGTACAAGTTGTATATACTTACTGTTTATGGGTTAGCCATGCATTCCACAGATTCCTACGTGTTGAAGTCATAGTCATTACCGTCTTAATACATAGGTCTAACTTTATTCATTTAGTTAATCTGAGTTACTAATTTACACACCTAAAGTAATACAAAATTCCAACCTCCCATAATCGAAGATGCTGGAAGAAGAATTGCCACTACTGAAAGCTAACAACGCATAGAGAACATTATCTCTCTGAAGTCCCATAAGTACCAAATTCCTGATTTTGTACTCTATCTACATTGTACCTTTTTAAAGAATTAAATTTAATTATACAGGAGTGAAAGTGTATATAATGTCATCGCATATGACGTCATCTTAGGTACAAAGAAGTAAAAGAAACGTAGTTTAAAAAGTTAAGCATAATCGACATAAAATACGTAGAAAAAAATTGAAATAAGGTAAAAGTTAACATTAGAGTCCGTCTTAATATAAGCTGGAAAAAAAAGGAATAAAGTTAAAAGTTCAATAGTCTTTGAAGAGTCCTCTGCTCAATTCGCTCTCAGGAAGGTTTCAGCTGTCTGTTCTCTGTGCTGAAGCCACAGATACTGGGGGTGCTCCCTCACCACTCCTTCTTCCCACATTGGGCTGTGATGCCATCGCTGCTGCTGCTGCTGCTGCTGAAGCTGCTGAGTCCCTGATCTCCTCCTGCTGCCTCCGGAACATGCCCAGGCAGGATCCATGTGTTTAGATGTTTTCTCTCTATAGGTCCCTTACTTTGTTTGATCCTGCCCTGACGTGACACCCATTCCTGCAATGATGTCATCTCCCAAAAGAAGCAACTAAAATTGAAAGAAATTCAGGGTAATTAGCAGAAAAGAAAAGAGACTTTGTAAAATTCTCTTCATTCCCTTAGGCAATCATAACCAGTTCGAGACCACGTGCAATACACTACACTCAGTATTCTGCAAGAAGTGGCTTGTTTCAAGTTTGGTTATTATTTGCTTCAATTCCAACACACACAACTGTAGGCTAATGTTGAATCAATACATTAGATTTTTCAAACAGTAATATATTGTTGAATGTGATTGCTCTTCAGATTGCAAGACAAAGCTGCTGAGACTGTGGAAGCTTTGCAGAAAGCTGGAATGAAGGTGTGGGTTCTTACAGGAGACAAGATGGAAACAGCTGCAGCCACGTGCTATGCCTGCAAACTTTTCAGAAGAAGTACACAGTTATTTGAGCTGACGACTAAACGAATAGAAGAGCAGAGTTTACATGATGTTCTTTTTGATCTGAACAGAACAATTATCAGGCAAAGTGGTAGTTTGCCAAGAGACACTTACTCAGGGTGGGCACCTCTGTTAATCCTTCACTTCATTGTACAACATGTTAAATGTTGCAATTTCAGAAAAAACAAGTTATAAGTTTGTGCTTCTCAGTTCTGCATTAAATGTAGCTTTTTTCTGGCATTAGATGTTTAGGTACTTAATACCAGAGCAAACAGGTAAGAAATTTGTACCGAATTTCAGTTAGGCCACAGTTTACGACTTTGGAATTTTACAGTTCCAACTCTAGAAAGCACAGAACTATTGAGAGTATGCATACTGACTAGGATCATGCCAAAATCTGATGCTCTTTTTATAAGTAGCAACTTGAGATATTTTATGCACAGGAACAGAGAAGGGTAAGAGAAGACTGAAAATATTTTAATATAATTGACAGTATTGATAAAGTGATTAAGTTAAGATAATTTCTTCTTGGAGAGTCATTGCAAAATAGGTTATTGATTTCTCTCTCAAACCGCTACCCTGAATTTGGATGGTGAGTCACTTGTAATGTCAGAAGCCTTGTGAAAACCTGTTCACATTCTTCTGTTTCCAGCTTGCCTTTGCATTCCATCACTTCCAAACTGTACTTTAAGTGGAAAACACATTTTGTAACTCTGGCTGGATGCTATGATTAATGGATATGCATCTCAGTGTTCTTTAATTTTATCTTGACTATACATTAATGTAAGTTTACTCACGATTGACTTTAGATGAACAAGTCTTTTGTTACCCAGTGTATCCTACTAGCTCCCTTTACCCAGAATGTAACATTGGCGGCTGCCCAATCTCAGAGTACGCTTGCATATTTAGTTCAGATGGAACAATTGTGGCCCTAGATTTACAGATCATTTCTTTGATTCTTGTGATCCAGAAAGTATCTTTGGTTGTGCTTACTTTTCTTATTGTTAAACTAATTCCTTTTCCATTAATTATCATGCAGAAAATATGGAAGATTTATTACCCTGGTTGGATTTGCTATGTAGAACTTACTTGGCTGTGACAGTGATCGCTCGTTTTGTACCAACCCAAATTTCCTAGCCTGTTGACCATATGCCTTTATACAATTCCTTCCCTGTGCATCTTAGCCTTTTAAAGTTTTGATTCTGCATCTGTACTCTTCTCGTATGTTCTGTTTCCTAAATTCTCTGCTATTTTTGTGGAGACATTTTTGAAATGATTTCCCTCAAGTCAGCTATTAAAAGCTTTAAAAAATATAAAAAGATACATTATAAGCTTGGCAGAGAAGTGGGTTTCAAGACCATATTAAAGATGGAGAGCTGAAGATTTGAAGAAACATTTCTAAAGGTGATTGAGTGAATCTTAGCTGATCAAACCACATCATTATTTGGTGGAAGAGTACATTGATTCTGGTCCTTAATAATTTATAACTAAGCTACTTGGTATTAGATGAGTACAGTATTCTTAAGAAGAGAATGGCTTGAATATATTGCACAAAGTGATGCTTGGGCTTTTTTTTAATAACTTCTCCTCAGGGACTGTAAAGGTAATCTGTGAGGCAGAAGATGTGGAGATGATTTTTAATGATGACTTTGTCTTCATAAAAGCAGAGGTCAATGCAGATATTGCAGCAGAGGAATGTATAAGAATGATAGTGAAGAAGAAAATATGAAGAGATTTTCCAAATGGTAAAACCAATCAAAAAAAACTTTGAAATTAACATGCAGGTCATATTGAGCTTCCAATTTGAAGTATACAAAGTGGGTCAGACCAATATGTCTCATTCCACAGTTTTACTGGTTTTGTTTTCTGGGCTGGCAACTTTCAAAATCGAAAAGTCACCAGGATTTCTTGAAATATATCCTAAAAAAGCAGAAAAAAACATAAGTTGACTTATTTTTTGGGTTGTTCCAAGAATTAAAGAAAAACTGGAAGGCATAACTTTTCAATCCATTTTAAATATGTAAATTGTGCTCTGGATTTCAGTATGTTAATCAGCTGATCAAACATTATTTCTGGCAACTATATTCTAAACCTGCCCTTTACCATGTGAACTATCCAGGTGAATCATTGTCAAGGTAATATATTCTCCCTAAAGTGATGTGTCCAAAGTTTTCTCACCATTCCAAATGAGGCCTGTAACACACTTTGCACATCTGGTCTTGCATGTTGGTTTATGTTTCATGTTGAGATGTGGCACCCTTCGGACATTTTTAACTCATTTTTCTGCAGTCACCATTTACTGAACTGTGTAATTTGTTAAAAGCAAATGATTCTACATATTATTCCACACATTTGTCAGAAATATTCTGTCTTTACAGTGAATATTTGTGAGCTTGTTATGATTCCTCTTCATACTCACCAATTCAAGAATATCTTTTGTATTCTAACTCTTCCTCCACCTCCAAATTATATTCTTATAATTGTCACTGTGTTGGTCCAATCTCAGTTGTAGTCCAGTTCAATATGTTTTGTTCGGAGAAAGTGAGGACTGCAGATGCTGGAGATCAGAGCTTAAAAATGTGTTGCTGGAAAAGCGCAGCAGGTCAGGCAGCATCAAAGGAACAGGAGAATCGACATTTCGGGCATAAGCCCTTCTTCAGGAATAAGTAGGGTGTGCCAAGCAGGCTAAGATAAAAGGTAGGGAGGAGGGACTTGGGGGAGGGGCGTTGGGAATATGATAGGTGGAAGGAGGTATGGTGAGGGTGATGGCCAGAGATGAGGTGGGGGATGAGAGGTCGGGAAGAAGATTACAGGTCAAGAAAGCGGTGCTGAGTCTGAGGGTTGGGACTGAGAAAAGGTGGAGGGAGGGGAAATGAGAAAGCTGGAGAAAACTGCATTCATCCCTTGTGGTCGGAGGGTTCCTAGGTGGAAGATGAGGCGCTCTTCCTCCAGGCGTCATGTTGCCATGGTCTGGCAATGGAGGAGGCCAAGGACCTGCATGTCCTTGGCGGAATGGGAGGAGGAGTTAAAATGTTCAGCCACGGGGCGGTTGGGTTGGTTGTTGCGGATGTCCCAGAGGTGTTCTCTGAAACGTTCTGCTAGTAGGCTGCCTGACTCCCCAATGTATAGGAGGCTACATCGGGTGCAGCAGATGCAGTAAATGATGTGTGTGGAGGTGCAGGTGAATTTGTGGCGGATATGGAAGAATCCCTTGGGGCCTTGGAGGGAAGTGAGGGGGGAGGTGTGGGCGCAAGTTTTGCATTTCTTGCGGTTGCAGGGGAAGGTGCCAGGAGTGGAAGTTGGGTTGGTGGGGGGGTGTGGATCTGACGAGGGCGTCACGGAGGGAGTGGTCTTTCCGGAACGCTGATAGGGGTGGGGAGGGAAATATATCCTTGGTGGTGGGGTCTCTTTGGAGGTGGCGGAAATGACGAAGGATGATACGATGTATCTGGAGATTGGTGGGGTGGTAGGTGAGGACCAGTGGGGTTCTGTCCTGGTGGCGATTGGAGGGGCGGGGCTCAAGGGCGGAGGAACGGGAAGTGGCAGAGATGTGGTGGAGAACATCGTCAACCACGTCTGAGGGGAAATTGCGGTCTTTGAAGAAGGAGGCCATCTGGGTTGTTCCGTATTGGAAATGGTCCTCCTGGGAGCAGATGCGGCAAAGGCGAAGGAATTGGGAAAATGGGATGGCGTTTTTACAGGGGGTAGGGTGGGAGGAGATGTAATCTAAGTAGCTGTGGGAGTCAGTTGGTTTATAGTAAACGTCCGTGTTGAGTCGGTCATCCGAGATAGAAATGGAGAGGTCTAGGAAGGGGAGGGAGGAGTCTGAGACGGTCCAGGTAAATTTGAGGTCGGGATGGAAGGTGCTAGTAAAGTGGATGAACTGTTCAACCTCCTCGTGGGAGCACGAGGTAGCGCCGATACAGTCATTGATGTCGCAGAGGAAAAGTTGGGGGGTGGTGCCAGTATAGCTGCGGAAGATGGACTGTTCCACATATCCAACGAAGAGACAGGCATAGCTGGGGCCCATGCGGGTGCCCATGGCTATTCCTTTGGTTTGGAGAAAGTGGGACGATTGGAAAGAGAAGTTGTTCAGAGTGAGGACCAGTTCAGTCAGTCGAAGGAGGGTGTCAGTGGAAGGGAAGTGGTTGGTTTGGCGGGAAAGGAAGAAGCGGAGAGCTTTGAGGCCTTCGTGATGGGGGATGGAGGTGTATAGGGACTGGATGTCCATGGCAATGATAAGGCGTTGGGGGCCGGGAAAGCGAAAATCATGGAGGAGGTGGAGGGCATGGGTGGTGTCCCGAACGTAGATGGGGAGTTCTTGGACTAAGGGGGACAGGATCGTGTCAAGGTATGCAGAAATGAGTTCGGTGGGGCAGAGGCAGGCTGAGACAATGGGTCGGCTGGGGCAGTCAGGTTTGTGGATTTTGGGCAGGAGGTAGAAACGGGTGGTGCAGCGTTGTGGGACTATGAGGTTGGAGGCGGTGGATGGGAGATCCCCTGAGGTGATGAGGTTATGGATGGTCTGGGAGATGATGGTTTGGTGGTGGGAGATCGGGTCATGGTCAAGGGGGCAGTAGGAGGAGGTGTCCGCGAGCTGACATTTAGCCTCAGCAATATAAAGATCGGTGCACCAAACTGCCACCGCGCTTCCCTTGTCTGCCGATTTGATGGTGAGGTTGGGGTTGGAGCAGAGGGAGTGGAGGGCTGCACGTTGCGAGGGTGCGAGGTTGGAGTGGGTGAGAGGGGTCGACAGATTGGACACGGGTGGTCAATGTCGCGGCCGCAGTTGGCTATGAAGAGATCGAGGGCGGGTAAGAGGCCAGCACAGCGTGTCCAGGTTGATGGGGTGTGTTAGAGGCGGGAGAAGGGGTCGTCAGAGCATGGGTGGGAATCCTGGTTGAAGAAGTAGGCGCGGAGGGTTTGATGGTGAGGTTGTTCCTTTGCCTATTCTTTAAAATTGAAGCATTTTTAAGATTGATTCACAGTAAGATGGTATCAATGGCAAGGATGACATCTATTTTTGACCATTATTTTCCTAAGAAGGTGGCAGTGGGTCTTATAAAAAACCAAAAATGATTTTAAAAGGATGCAAAAGGAGGAAAGAAAGCAAATTGTGGGGAGGATACATGTGTCCACAAAAGGTTATGTTTATTTTAAACAAGATTTTAGCAGAAATATTAGAAAAGCAGAATATTCTTTACATGAAGAGACATCTGTAGAGGGATATAGGGATTGTTGTACATGAAATAAATTAATATGTAGGTGCAGCAAGTAATTGGAAAGACATATGGATTGGTGACACTTATTGCAATAGAGATGGAGTATAAATGTAGGGAAGTATTACCACAACAGTGCAGTGACTTGGTAACATCAGGTCGAACATACTATGTGCAGTTTTGCCAACTTGGCAGAAAGAAGGGTATAACTGCATTGAATGCAGTTAAGAAAATGTTCATTAGGCTGATTCCTGGGATGAGCAGGTTGGCTTGTCAGGAAAAGACAGACATGTTGGACCTACACTTGTTGGAGTTGGGTGATCTGATTTGGAAGTTCAAGATTCTGAGGGAGTTTGAAAGGGTTGATGAGAAGAGGATATTTCACGTTGTAGAGAGTCAAGAGCAAGGGTGCACAGTTTCAAAATAGGGGTCTTCCATTTCAGACAAGACGAGTAGTTTCTTCTCTCAGCCTATATTTGAAATTCTCTTGCACTGGGGGCAGTGTCATTGGATATATTGAATGCTGAATTAGAATGATTTTTGATTGGAAAGGAAATCCAGGGTTTGGGGCCCAGGCTGCATATTGGTGTTCAGGCACAATCAGACTGGCCAGAATCTTATTGAATGGCAGAGGAGTCTTGATGTACCAAATGGCTCACTCCTCCTCCTATTGTTACTTTATACAACTAAGAGGCATATGAGGCCACTTTAGAACCATACTGGTTTTAATTAGATTAGATTACTTACAGTGTGGAAACAGGCCCTTCAGCCCAACAAGTCCACACCGACCCTCCGAAGAGCAACCCACCCAGACCCATTCCCCTACATTTACCCCTTCACCTAACACTACGGGCAATTTAACATGGCCAATTCACCTAACCTGCACGATTTTGGACTGTGAGAGGAAACCGGAGCATCCGGAGGAAACCCACACAGACACGGGGAGAATGTGCAAACTCCACACAGACAGTTGCCCGAGGCGGGAATTGAACCCGTGTCCCTGGCTCTGTGAGGCAGCAGTGCTAACCACCGTGCCGCCCACCATGGAGTTCAGGTAAGGCTGCACTGAGTGAGGGTGATCGGTTCTCTTTCACTAAATCAGTTGCAGTTTTACAAGATTCCAATAACTTCACAATCACTTTTATTGATATCAGCTTTTTATTTACAGGTTTTTTTTAGACTGCCTGAAATTCTCAAACTTTCAAGGTAGGATTGTTTGTTCAGTAACATAATCAGATGTCATGCGGACAAACTTTTTATGGAGTGGTTAGGGTCTGGAATGCATAGCCTGAGAGTATGGTGCAGGCAAATTCAATAATGTTTCAAATGAAATTGGTATCTGAAAGGGAAATGTTTGCAAAGCTACAATGAAAGGGTGAGGGAGTGACACTAGATGAGTTGCTCTTTTGGAAGGTCAGCCCAGACATATGGTTGGCACTGCTGCCTTCCAGTGCCAGGGACATGGATTTGAGCTTTGGATAACTGCGTGGAGTCTACATGTTCTCCTTGTGTCAGTGTGGATTTCCAATGGTACTCCAGTTTCTTCCCACAGTCCAAAAGACATGAATTTCAGTGGATTGGCCATGGTAAATGTGGGGATTTGGGGAAAAGATGGGAGGAGCGGGTATGGTCTTCAAAGGTTTGGTGCATACCCATTGTGTTAAAGGTGGAGACTCTATGACCAGTGGTCAAATGGCCTCTTAGATTTGTAGTCAAGAGTATGGTGCTGGAAAGGCATAGCAGGTCAGGCAGCATCCGAGGAGCAGGAGAATCGATGTTTCAGGCTAAAAGAAGGGGCTTTTGCCTGAAACATCAATTTTCCTGCTCCTCGGATGCTGCCTGACCTGCTGTGCTTTTCCAGCACCACACTCTTAACTCTAGTCTCCAGCATCTGCAGTACTCACTTTCGCCTCTTAGATTTATAGCCATTCTATGACTTTATTTACCATATCAAAATTGTAAGTGTTTGGGATAATTAAGCTGGGATTGTTTTATTGCTGTGTTTTAGATTTTCCCAGCATGATTTACATGATTATGGTTTGATCATCGATGGGACCACACTCTCACTCATCATGAAACCTGCTGAAAATGGTTCTTCAAGTAATTACAAAGATCTGTTTCTGGAAATATGTCGCAACTGTAGTGGAGTCTTGTGCTGCAGAATGGCACCTTTACAGAAAGCACAGGTTAGCCTTGAATACCGGTCTATGTATTTTAAATTTTAAGTTATTACTGAATTAATTGACTGTTCCTTTGAAAGCTTACTCTAATGTTCCATTTTGAATATTTATGAAATTGCTCATGGTATTGCTCACAGTAAGTCAGAAATTTTAGCAGAATAGGGTTGTTATATCAAGTAGCATTGTTATGCAAACACAGCGCTATAGTTGCTGAATTAAGGTGAAATGCTATATATACTCAGCAGATCTGGCAGCATGTATGTAGAGAAAGAAAGAATGTTACTATTTCAGTTCTGAAGTCACTTCTGATGAAACGTCATTCTGAAACGTTAACTGTGTGTCTTTGACCACACTTGCTGCCAAGTTAATACTCCATTATTATGGTTTTTAATATTTTCAGTATTAGTACAGGCTCTTGTATCCATACGTTGGTGTGAGTTGGAGAATGGATCATGAAGCAAGAGAATTTCAAAGTCCCTGTCCCCAACATTATTTTGTGATATAATACAATCAAAGGATGTTAAACTTGCATTGCACCTTTAATCCATGTTTGTTCCTTTAACCTTGATTTGCAGATTGTTAAACTAATCAAATCTTCAAAAGAACATCCCATAACCTTGGCAATTGGTGACGGGGCTAATGATGTCAGTATGATTCTGGAAGCCCATGTCGGAATCGGTAAAATGATCTATTCGTTTTAAAACATTTGTTCTCTATATTTTGATTTGTGATTAATACCCAGTAGGATCTCACTGTTACAGTATTTGGTGAAGGTAGAAATTAGAAACCATTTAATCTATGGGAGTTTGATCTTAGGCTGAAATATGTCCTCATCTGTATGTCTCTCTGACTTAGTTAATATCTGTCTCATTATGCACTGTTGCTCAGAATCTACTTTAGCCATTCAACTTTCAAGTGCCAATAGAACTTGTAACCACATTGAGTATATCAGAAGAGGTGCATAAACAGAAGAAAACCATTAGCCTTCACATGACGTTCTGCAGAGTTTTATATCTATGGTGAAAATTTCAAGTTCCAGAACTTGCACCAGAAGGAACACCACTCTTCACAATCAACATCAGAAAATGTTCCCAATATTGTATCTCCTGAATGCCTCCTGGAAATCCTTGTAGACACCATTTTTAGGCAATCATATATTCGCCACATTTTAGATCTCATTAGAAACCTTCAACCAGATAAGTCAGACATGGACTGACTCTTTTGCCACTTCATACTTATTCTGCATTTGATCGCTTTGGCCCAGAATTTGTTCCAAGGAGGGGAGCTTGAGTTGGGAAACTTACTGACTACTTCTGTCTTGGCAGAAAGACACCCAAAATGTCACAGTCTTCACTGCAGGATGCAGGTGTCCAATGGACTTCAGCTGACCAACCCCAGACCCAGAACATATGCAGCCTCGAGGATGGGTGATTGCCGAGGCAGGCTATTAGACCAGGTGCCTTAGTTTTTTGAGGCTATCCCAATTGCATTATAGGTTGTAAAGCCCTCTAGTCTTCAACTCACTTATATCACCTCATCCACTGCCCATACCACATTCATACCAATGCATGCTATATTCATCCATTCTATTCACTTATTTTATGTACAGCACCATTGAACGATACAGTAGCAATGGCATGTGTGGAACTACTCAGAAAAATCATCCATTTCTAAATCTTTTCCTTGATAAAAGAGATAGTGACCTGAAAATTCATTGTACCCATTTAATTATGTCAGTCAAGAAAAGTCAACAATTTTCTTCAGCTGTCAATACAGACCTCCTTGGTGAGAAATTCTTTTAAAACCACAAGAACCATATGATTTAGGGGCAGAAGCAAACTATTTGACCTATCGAGGCTGCTCAGTCATTTACTGAGATCGTGGTTGATCTCATAATCCTCAAATCCAATTTCTAGCCTTCTTTCCACAACCTATGATTCCCTTACTGATTAAAAATTTGTATCTCAGCCCTGAATATACTTAATGAGCCAGCATCGAGAGCCCTCAGTGGTAAAGAATTCCACAGATTTACTACCCTTTGAAAAGTTTCCTCCTCATCTCTGTCTTAAATGCACAACCGCTTATTCTGGAATTGTACCCATTTGGTGCTAGATTTTCCCAGAAGGGTAAACAGCCTCTTTGCATTTACCCTATCCAGCACCCCCTGTAATCTGTGATTTTGTGTTGGAGAATGAATTGAGCCATCTGACCTATTTTGAATAGGGCTTCCACTAAATTAACGGTGCATTGAAACATGTCAATATTCTCTTTAACATAACTGAGGTGTACACAAATGATACATAATACGCTGATCAATGTTGGAAGGCATTGCTGGCATCTCCTAAGGAGCTTTTGCATTCAAATCCTGAAGCAACAAGTTTCCTCAACTCCTTACCAGACTACTCTTCACATTTTACATTGCTGCTTCCCTATGTGTAACTGAGCTGAGCCCTATGTGTAACTGAGTTGAGCCCGATGAATTCAAAGAATGCCAGGCTCAATATCTCATGGACAGGCAGATGTTGTGACCGGACACTGATTTTAACCCTGACCCATTTTACCTACCCAAATTCTGTATCACAAATAGACCTAAGATAGTGAGAAAGTTATATTGAGGGAAACGCATGTAGGTACAATGCGCATATTTTTAAATCCACATTTATTTTGTGACTGTAGTCATTCTTTGAGTGTTTGACAACCTGTGGTTTTGTTTCTCCAGGCATTTTGGGCAAGGAAGGTCGTCAGGCTGCTCGAAACAGTGATTATTGTATTCCCAAGTTTAAACATCTGAAGAAGTTGTTGCTTGTCCATGGTCATTATTACTACATAAGAATTGCCCAACTTGTCCAATATTTCTTCTATAAGGTGGGTGATTCAAATTGTATTTTCTTGTTAAGGAAAGCAAATTAGCTTTTTAGTTTCTGATTAAAGTACATCTATAATTGCTAATTGAAGTATCATCAGATCTATCCTACACTAAACATAGTAAAGGCTTCAACTTCAATCATGGAATCAATAAGATGATTGCAAGTTAAACATTGTGTCCTTGAGCTAGTTGTATGTCTCTGAGCACGTAGTCTCCTTGCTGTAATATTAAAATGACAGTTGCCAGTGCAGAATTGAAATGCAGCACCATCCTGTTAGTGGATTAGAGATGTGCCATGAAGGGTCTTGGAGCTTTTTATCTGATGCCAGTGTCTGTGGACTGTGGCCATGGAGCTTTCCCTGAGATAGTAGTGCCCGGTTTACAACAAGGAGGTTTTTTAGAGCAAGCAGTAAGCTGAATCCGCCAAGTTATCACCCTGGTTTCCTTGTCGAGTTTTCCCAAAGTCCAGCTTGTTTGTTAAGATAATTGGCTGAGTATTAATGATGTGATGTTGTACCTTTTATAAAGTATTTAACAAGCATTAATCATTGTCAATTGTCATCTTACAACTGCTTAACAAGAGTCTTACTATGCCGCTTGTGAAAAGCATAAAGACAGTGCAGGTTGTCACTAATGTTGTGTTGGACCTTGCTGCACTTGTTACCTGATACCAGCACCGAGCTCACGTTGCTTGGACCCCTATAAGATTTCACCCATAGGGTACGAAAGTAAGCAAGTTTGGTCGAAGCTGTATTGAATATGGCCTCAAGAGAAATAATGAATTTAGGAATGGACAGCATACTTTGGGAAAGATGTGAAGGCATTAGAAAAGTGTAGAAAAGGTCCACGAGAATATTTCCAGAGATAACCTCCATTTCTTAAGGTAGATTGGGACTGTTTTAAAAGAAGAGGAGATTTGATTGAGATAATGAAAACCATGAGGTGTTGAGATGGAGTACATAGGGGAGAAGCTGTTCCCATTTTTGGAAGGATCAAAAGGAAAGAAATTTAAGGTAATGGGCAAATGTTGCAATGGTAACACGACAACAAGTGTTTCCATACAATGAGAATTTAGGGTCAGCAATGCAGTGCCTGAGAATGTGATGGAGGCAGGTTCAATCCAAGCATTCAAGAAGGTATCTGAAAAGGAAGAATGCACAATGCTGGGAAGGAGAAGATGGAGGGGTGGCACTCGATGAATGGTCACCTTTTGTTTTGTAAATATTCTGTGATCATACAATTGTGATGTTTTATCATTAATCACATCATTGTGTTGTTTTCCAGAATGTTTGCTTCATATTCCCTCAGTTTTTGTACCAGTTCTTTTGTGGATTTTCTCAACAGGTTAGTACTCTACTCCACAACTAAACTTCTTATGGTCAAGTCATTTGGTTTTTTATGAAGTATAATGCTGGATATATATCTGATCATAACGAGGAGGAGCACAATTGCAGTCTTTGTTGATGAGGAGAAAGAAATGTCAGCAACGAACATAGGTGTTTCAGTAACTTTGTTTAAATTGTGTGAATTGCACTTTTGCTGTATCAAGTCAGCAGTAATTCATGCCATGGTGTTAAGAACAGAGTAATGTCTCTAAAGATTGAATTATGGGTGGAAATAAGCTGTTGGGACAGTTGCCGAGTTAAAGCTGAGCTCTGTCCCAGTAGGTTTGCTGCTTACAATTCTAGTGCTGATGCAAACTCAGACTGGTCTGTCAGGGTTTGAAATTCTGGGTCAACATTGTTACTTTAGGAGCATGCAAAATAATGAAGGAATTTCTCTCTTTCCAGCCATTGTATGACACGGCATACCTTACATTGTACAACATCAGCTTTACCTCTCTCCCCATCCTGTTGTACAGCCTTATGGAACAACATGTTAGCATTGATACTCTGAGAAGAAATCCATTTTTGTACAGGTAGGTATGGGGCTTTGAGCATACGGTTTATGTTACAATTACTATATTCTTCTAATGGATTAAATTCAGCAAGCCATAACGTTAAGGGGAAGCATGTTGAAAGCAGACATGCAAGTGCAGCTCCACCACTCAGAGTGCACAATTGGCTAATTGATCTTTACTCCGATGTATTGAATTCCCAAAGGAAACATATTGAGCTTACAGGTGAGATGAGCTGATTTTCAAGTGAAATAATCGATCAAAAGTTGAAAGGTGGCTCACTGGTGAACTTCAAATATTGAATGAATTGCAAATTAGATAACTGGCAGATATGTTGCAGTGTAGGTTTCTTTTTGGTGAAGGACTCTCAACTTGAGCACCATACAGTCATAGAATCCCTACAGGCAGAAGGAAGCCATTCAGCCCATTGGGTATGCACTGACCCACTGAAGAGCATCCCACCCAGACTCATCACCCCATACCCTATTCCCATAACCTGGCCTTTACCATGGCTAACCCACCAACCTGCATGTTCCCGGAACTACAGGGCAATTTAGCATGGCTAATCCACCTAACCTGCACATCTTTGGACTGTAGGAGGAAACCGGAGCACCCAGTGGAAACCCACACTGATTAAGTAAGCATGTGTAAACTCCACGCAGACAGTCACTGAAGGCTGTGATGGATTCTGGGTCCCTGGTACTGTAAGGTAGCAGTGCTAACTACTGAGCCACTGTGCCATCCCTGCAGATCATTTGCAAGTTTCCTCATAACTTATAAAATCATACAGTACAGAGGATGACCTTTAGTCCATTGAGTCCGTACCACCAAAACTGCCCTAGTCCCATTCTCCAGCACTTGGCCAATAGGTTTGGATGTTATGACTATTCAAGTGTTCATAATTCTAAAGAATTATGTTCAGATTTTCAAATGCAAATACCAAATCACTGCCTTTTCTTATTTCCTACCCGAAACATGCTGTAGATTTTCTCTCCTTGCTGTAGTAAAACAAGAGCACAATAGGTGATAATAAAACTTCATTAATATAGCAAAATCAGCAGACTCCACTATTATGTAGTCCCAGAATCCCAAGAGAGAATGGAGAAAGGGAATGAAGGCACTTGACATAATTTTGCATAACTCTTTAGGATGAGGTGATAGTACTCTTTGGTATGATGCCATGAACATGACTGTGTTATGTTGTTGTTTGACTAGTCTGTTGTACAGCTTGCCAATTCCAGCGCAAGTCTTGAGATGACAGTAAGAAGGACTTTAAAGCACCAACAGGACTGTGTGTCATTGTCATTTCCACTGCCTTGCTGGATGCAATCTTATTTATTTTATCAAACTGTGTAGCTAATTGCAAATTTGGAGAAGTCTTAAGAGTTGACCACATTGCTGTGGGTCTGGGGTTACCTGGCTGGACCAGGTGAGGATGACAGATTTTTTTGGTTAGTTTAGACATGCTAGATCAACAGCAACCATGAATATTGGAGATATCTTTGAGCCCTTAGTGATTGGATGTCTCTGACCAGTTTGCTTGATCACCAGATGCTTTGTTCTTTGAGAGGTTGAGAGAAAGCCAATTACATCTGCTCTGCTCTGCTAAAGCCATTGCTTGGAATAGGTTTCATGTATTCCCATGTCTGGGTCATTGTTTCTAAGGTGGATAATAGCAGACAAGGCTTCATCTCCAATATCTGAAACTTGTCATACAGGTGGAAATTAAAAGAAAAGAGATGTAATTTTCTTCAAACCAGACTGATTTCAGTCTCTTTTGATACAAGTGTGAATTTCAATTGAGATGATTTTATTTATTCCACATTGGTTTGTGAAGTTTTGCTCAATCTGTGGTCAGAATTAGCTTTATTGGTAGGTGATCACTGTTGCTATTTTTAAGTCCATATCTTTCATTTTTAAAATTATTTCTGTCTGTGAAAGTCCCAAGTATTCGAATAAGATGATGGATGTCAGCAATAAGACTATATTTTGCAACTGTCATGATAATTGAAATATTGTATGTCATGTTTCATCAGTTGTGAAATGATACTTTTATAGCTTAGGCTTTTAAGCTTTGAGCACATAAACAGCAAAAAGATTGTTTTCATTAGCTGATGAGAGACTAATAAGTGAGCACATTGAGAATTTTTACTGGATAAATGATGGGGGAATTAGAAGAAATACTATAGAAATGGAATTGCATAGACATCTTCAAATGAAGAGTTAGTAACAAATATAGAGTGAAAGGCTGAGTGAAATCTTAAATTTTGAGTGAATACCTGCTATTTGTGGTAAAGTTAGTATAGGTAGACTGTAGAGAGAGACACAAAAAAATCTTAAGGTTCCTTCTGACTTGGCTGTGATGCATTTGTATTGGTAAGAATAGACTCTCTGAAAACAAATATGCAACACAAATTTCTTTTCAAAAATACCCATGTGAAGGAGGAAGCTTAACTCTTCTGGATTCTTTCAACTTTTTTCCCTTCTGCAGCTCCAGGTGAAATATAATTGAGTTAAGGAAATGTGAAACGATGGTGTAATGAATTTTACTTTTCATTGTGTTTTGATTTTCGAGCTGGAAATACAGTGGCAAGCTAGGCATAATCTAATGATGTGGATTTGATGTTTTCAAAAAGAATTGTACTTTAATCAGCCACTTACATCACTTAATTAATGTTAGTGTTGAAGTATCCACTATAATTGTCTAGGAGTTGTGGCAGAACTGAAGAGAGCTGAGGACTGGGAGCAGTTCTTGTACAAATAAGGCAGGGAGCTGTAGGATGAAGGGGCAGAGATGTAACAGTAAAGAAAGTGTATGGAGTAGATAGTTCTGGGGAGATTCCATCTTTTTTTAAAAATAAAAACACCTAAGGCCTGTTGTTTTTACTTCTGCAGGAGTAAGGCCTCAATGCTGAGTCATTTAGGTCATGCCACCAATTTTAAACACTGCGAGGATTTGAAGCTGCATTACAATTGTTCATTCAGTTGGAGTGCATGGCTATTGCTGCTTCTGCCTCAAGAGTTTATTACCTCAAAATTTTAGTTAGGTTGTGGCCTCCCCTTTGGAACATCGGAGCTAGATTTTCAGTTAAAGTCTCGCCAGAACAAATTCTGGAACTGAATTCATTAAATCGGTTCATTTTTGGACCAGTACCTGAAGAATAATGATCAAGAAAGCAGAACAATTTTTTATTAATAACCACCTGGTTAATTAATGCCTGTTAAAGATGGGGCTTTCCCATAACTTAAAATGGTCTGGGCTACCCTTGAAACAAGACCCACATGTCAATGATTTTTAATATCCTTAGAAAACTATGCAGTTATTCCAAACAATAATAGAGGCTTTGCCAGTCTTACTTATGAACAAATTAAAATACTGCAGAATGAAAGGGGCTGCTGAAATCAAAAGTATAAACTTTACAGTGAAATGTACAATTCAGCTGAATTTCCTGAACAAAGAAATGCCATTTTAATGCTTTACTTCTCAACTACCAGGGACGTTGCCAAAAATTCCTTACTGAGTTGGAAATCATTCATTTACTGGACTTTCCTGGGAGTTTTTGATGCTGTGGTGTTTTTCTTTGGTGCTTATTTTATATTTGATAATTCGACCATGACAAGCAATGGACAGGTTAGTATACCACCTCAAATATGTAGATACAAGTTAATCTAGCTGTAAGAGTCTACTGTTCCTTTTATTTGTTGATTTTAATCAGTGGAGCAATCTATTGCTAATATTATAATAGGTTATTTAATGACACATTCAATTTTACAATTTACACATTTGTGTGGACATTAAGATGGTTTTGTACTTGCCTAAGGAGTATATAATTTACTCTGACCATTACCTGCTCTCTTTTTTGCTCCGTTAGTCACTCAGTAATATTTCTGTTTTGGCTTTGATGCCCTATTGATTTACTTAAACAATTCTGTGCTTTTTTTTTTGCCTTGTTTGTTTACTTTCTGTCTTGTATTTTTTTTGCTTTTGCTTTTTGCTTCTCTTTCTAACACCAGCTATTGAGGGCCAACTTGAACATGGTAAGATCTTTCTTTCACCTTGTCTTTATCTCATTTTTGGACAAAATACATCGGACACTTTCTGACTGATGTGATTGCTTCTGAGTAAACTCAGTTTCTTAAAGGTGTTAGTGGGCTGGGTAGTGGTTGTAATCTTTTTTCACATAAATATTTAATTTTCTCCCTTAATAATACTGAGCATTAGTTAAGTAGATTATCTAATCTGATGCAAAGGTATTTTCCAGCTGCTTGTCAGGGACAAGGCAAGAGAAGCTTTGGCTAATAGAAATGAACAAGAAAAGGTTTTAGTTAATCTCTTGGTGGGGTGAGATTAAAGCCCTTAATATGTGATTACAATTCCAGAGTTTGAAACAGTAGCAAACTAGATGAAACCTTGACCATCTTCCTCCACACACCCTATAGACGATAATTCAGGACCTTCCTCTGTACTGACTTTGGACTAAATACCTCATTCAAGTTATGCAGTGAACTACGATCCAAATGCTCTTCATAAAAAAACACAGGGCTATATTTCAAACTAAGTTATCTTCCTACAGTGAGAGATGGTCAATATTCACCCATTTTCCCCCAACAGGAAAACTTAATGCTTTGTTCCTTCTCCATTTTTACCTGACTGTTTAGTGAGACCTGTGATTTTTAGGTAGACAAGGCACTACCATACTCCATTACAATCCTACTTAATAAGGCAGTATTGTGCACCAATGGTTTTATTAGGACCCTATTGTCAGCAATAGCTGACACAAAGTACATGGGTGTGGGGCTACATGAATACCAAACAAATAATAAGTTATGGCCTTGCTGGTTTAGCCTCCCACCTGTTCTGGGAGCCACACTTTAGGAAGGATAGAAAGGCAGAACACAGAAATGATTCACAAAAATGGTTTCAGTGATAAGGAATTACAGTTATGTAGATAACTTGACAAATTGGGACTGTTTTCTGTTGATGGTAGATTTGATAGAGGTATTCAAAAGCATAAGGAGTCTCGACAGAAGGTAGGGGGAGAATCATTGGTGGAAGGATCAGGAACAAGAGGGCACACATTTAAGCTGATTGGAAAAGGAAGCAATGGTATAAGGTGAATTGCTCCCACAGAGGGTCAGAATATCACAATGGGCTGAATGTGTCCTGTGCTGTAGTCAGTCCATAACTTTATTACCTTCCCTTCCTTTGCCTGTCTCGGGTGGGCAGCAATTTAGCCACCCCTATACCTCTGCATTACTTTCCCACAGGATGTGAATAACGGCCAAGAGATAATATGATCCAGGCAAAGTTTTGATGATGTCAGACTAGTTTTATGGTGACCTCATTCTCTGACCAATCAAAAGCATCTCCCAAGTTTACAATCACCACCCACAACTTTTCAAATGCTTATTGATGTGTTGATGTAGAATTGTTGGCTTTGTAATAGCAGTGCATGGACTTTGAAACAGTCCATTAGTTTTTGATGTGTATCATGAGTGGGCATGCTGCAGTTCAATATATAACTTTTGCTGACTGATTTATTCAAAATTTGTAAAACTTACTTTTTCAGATGTTTGGAAATTGGACATTTGGAACCTTAGTTTTCACTGTTTTGGTATTTACAGTAACTCTTAAGGTATGTTTGTTTTTAATTACTTGCTCATGAGCCTGAAAACTTTAAAAAAAGACATAAGAAATAGGAGCAGGTATAGGCTGTTAGACTGCTTCCCCATTCAGTAAGATAATGCCTGATTTGTGGCTTATGTATTGTGGCCAGTGCCCCATCCCTACTCCCATAGTTTTATCATAGCTGCTTTGTACAGCTCCTACTTATTCCATTTTCCATCTGTCTGCAGGAAATGTACTGTTCACAAAGGGCTGGGGAAAATTATAAATGTACAGAGTAGATACCAAACTGAACCTCTCGATGTGTTCCCTTGCTGTTCTCTTTTCCTGCATTTGTAAAGCTGAGATATTTTGCCTCACCAGTTCAGTATCTTTCCAGCAGTGAGGAAATGTGCCCTCAGCACTGTCTTGAGTAACAAATGCCCACAGCAAATCTGCTCCTATATATTGCCAAACCCAAGATCTCCTCTTCTTCCATTTGGAGCTTGAAGGTAGTCACGTCATGTAAATAAAAGACTGCCCAAACAGTTAACAATTCCAGTAAAACTTGAGGATCAGACCCGACTGAGGAGGAGCACTGACACAAACAGCTCAAAGTAGAAACGCACAGAGATACGCAGGGTGAAATGAATCAGAGACGCAACTAGAGTTCTATTTACTGGCAGAGAGATCAGCAAATAGGGCTGATCTAAGAAACTCACTGAGTTAAGCATTACCCGAAAGAAACTGCACAATTCCAATCTACTGCTGTAACTATTGCATGACAAGAATCAAACACCTCAGCATGCCTAGTTTTCAGGAGACCCGAGGATTTCTGACCAATTTTTGAACTCATTAAGAGGGTGGGATGGTGAATGGAGGCTCTGGGAAGAAGCATTGAATGAGAGGCAGGGGCAGAATGGTGCTCTGGGCAGAAAGTGGGAGGGAATGGGGTAGTGGGTGAGTGTTGGCGGAGAATAGGGAAGTTGGTGAAGAATCGAGTTGAGAATGTGGCACTGGACACCAGAAAAGCTGCTGTGTCTTGCACCTTCCAAGGGAGCTGAACTCTTGTATGTCCACTCCCTCTCCAAGGTTGCCAAAATTTCTAGTGTAGTGCCAAAAATTGACCACGGTGTTCCAGCTTATCTATAATCAGCCTATTGCCAATGTTTATCATAATTCATTCTGTGTTTATAAAGCAAAGGATCCTACACGGCTTTCTTAACAATCCTCTCTGCATGCTCTACCTTCTTCAAATATTTGGGTGTGAACACTTATGGGTCACAAGAATACCATTTCCCTTACAAGTAATAATATTGTTTTATATTACCTCTCCTCTTTCTTTCCACAAAAATGTATTACAAGTCACAGTTCTCTGCATTAAATTTGCATGCCATAAATTTGCATGCTGATTTTGCTAGCCTATGTGGTCCTAAAGCCTTCTAAGAACCAAATCGTTTATTACGTTTCTGATTTTGTGCCATCTGCTAACTTTAAATTTTGCCCACATTAATTTCCTTTATACATCCTGTCATTGCAACAACTCCTGTCATGTGATGGGAGATCTGTTTCTGAAAAAATAATTTTCAAAATTTCCACAGGCCTTTCCCAAGTGGATTTGTTTGGCTTCTACTCAGCTAATTGTCAAATGTGTAATAGTGAACTATTACAAATTTCCCTTATGTTTTGTGTTCTGATAGATTTTTAGTTCAGTCAATGGTGGCACAGTGGTTAGCACTGCTGCCTCACAGCGCCAGAGACCCGGGTTCATTTCCCGCCTCAGGCAACTGTCTGTGTGGAGTTTGCACATCCTCCCCATGTCTGCGTGGGTTTCCTCCGGGTGCTCCGTTTCCTCCCACAGTCCAAAAATGTGCAGGTTAGGTGAATTGACCATGCTAAATTGCCCGTAGTGTTAGGTGAAAGGGTAAATGTAGGGGAATGGGTCTGGGTGGGTTGCTCTTTGGAGGGTCGGTGTGGACTTGTTGGGCCAAAGGGTCTGTTTCCACACTGTAAGTAAGCTAATCTAACCTAATCATTTACTGAGTGAAGATGAGAAGTGAAAACCTCATTAAAATTCAATATTTCCTCAACTTAGTTAGCTAAATGCTTTCCAATAAGGCAATATAGGCTGAATATAGGAAACTGTCTCTGTTCCTTTCCTTTGCCTTGCTAGTGTTTTATGTCTCAACTTGTATCCTGACAGATGGCTGGTTACAAATGTGTGATGTTTGTTTTCACAGCTTGCACTAGACACTCATAATTGGACATGGGTAAACCACTTTGTAATATGGGGCTCGCTGCTGTTTTACATCATCTTCTCTTTCCTATGGGGAGGTATTATCTGGTAAGTGTGTGTAAAACACAGGCTGAATGTAAAACAAAATCTTTGAACGAATGTTTCTCTTTAATATAATGAATGGTTTCAGAAGGATAGAGAAAAAGGCTCACATTTTTAAAAAAAATGTATTTGTTTAATAAAACTTTTTTTCATTCTGAGATGTGAGATAGCAACATATCAGGATTTCCAGTTTGGACTAAGTCTGAAAGCAGGAGAATTTCTCAGAGGGAAACCCTTAGCTACAAACGTGAGGAAGGCAGCAGCCAGGCAGCTGATTGGTTACTGGAGAGCTTTCTGCTGAGGTCAGAACGTCCTGTCGACCTTGAGCTGTTGGCCAATCTAAGGCTGACACCTCCATAACCTCAGCACCTCCATGTACTCCCAGAATGGAGGACAATGGGGAAAATTTTTTTTGGAGTGAACAGAGTGGAGATCTCTGGAGTTTGGGTTCAGAGAGGCATGATGGGGTCTGAAATGACGGCAGAAGGTCGGCTGTCAATAGCCATCCCCTGCCCTGGGACCAGTCCCTTGGTCTTATGCAAATTGATACAAACTCCAACTCTATGCAAACTGAGAGCTTGCACACACCGATTTATCAATCAGGTTTGCTGACTTTTTCTCGTCTCACATTAGGCTTCTCTTTTTATGTTCTAGTAGGTTCTTTACTCAAAGAGTAGTTAGGACATGGAATGCCCTCTCTGCAAGACTCACCAACTTTAAGAGAATTTAAATGATCATTGGATAAATATATGGATGATAATAGAATAGGGTAGGTTAGACGGGCTTCAGGTCGGTGCAGCGTTGAGGGCCGAAGGACCTGTATTATGCTGTATTGGTCTATGTTCCATGTGTTTATGGGATGTGAGTATTGCTAGGCTGAGCCAACATTTATTGCCCATCCATTCCTAATTGACCTTAAGATGGTACTGATGATGAGCTGCATTTTTGACTTGCTGCAGTTTCTTGAGGGTTACTTTTCAAATTAATTTCATTCTCTTGTCTTTGAATCAAATTATTCTGCCCTTGCTTTTCCTTCATGATATTTATTTTCTTCTCAGGCCTTTTCTGAATTACCAGAGAATGTACTATGTCTTCATGCAGATGCTTTCAACAGGGCCGGCCTGGTTAGGGATTATCCTGCTAATAACAATCAGCCTCCTTCCAGATGTAGTTAAAAAAGTGCTTTGCAGGCAACTTTGGCCAACAGCGACACAGAAACTTCAGGTACAAGTAATGAACAGCGTGTGGCGTCAAAAATTATCAGTAAATAACAATATCAATTGCTATCTGAATGTGTAACACATCACAATCGGCTATGATTGTATAATTGTTCTTTATTTGGATCATTGGCAAAAAAATAGATTGTGGAGGAAATTTTGCATTGCGTCTGACTAAATTCACAGTTGTTTGGTTCACAACAGGTTGATTAATTGCAAAATTTAAAAAGTGTACACATATATTGAATAAGATGTTACTTTTAGAATGAGACAGTCATGGAAAAAAACCCATTCATTCTGTGATTGGCAGATAACTGCAGCTCAGGCAGTTTGGCTCCAAATTTCTTCAGGCATAATTTGGTCAGGTATGGGGTGGTAAGTGGAATGGCATGTAGTGAAACCAGGTCTAAGTGGTGAAACTGAAATGCCGAATGCGTCCTTTGAGGGAAGTATGGAGTGGACAATACTTTCACTTGCCATTAAAATAGCAAGGAGCCAGTAAGCTGCTTCTGTTTCTGTCCCAAATGAATTGTGTGCCAGCAGTACTCTGGTTGTCAGTTACGTGAAGCAATAAATTTTGTTCCAAGCTGAGGTTAAACCGTTAAAGTTACACAGCCATATTGAGGACCTGATTTTTTTAAAAATAACTTTTTTATTCATTTGTGAGATGTGGGTTTTGTTGGCTGGGCCAGCACTTATTTCCCTGTAGAAGGTGGTGCTAAACTGCCTTCTTGAAACCCTCCTGTTTTTGGGGTGTGGGGACATCTCAATTTCTTAAAATATTCTTTGAAAGTAGGTTCAAATGCACATGGAATTTAAACTCTCCTTTTTCATTTTGTGTATTTTGATCCCTAACTTCAGCTATTCAAGAAACTCAATATGTTTGCTGCATATATTTTCTAATATATTTATTAGAAACAACATTCCCACCAATCTTACCTTACCTTCTTGCCTCACAAATTGTTTCCAATATACTACTGTTTTTTATCCAGTGCTGGAGCTACAGATTTTACTTCTGCTGAACTGCTGATGTTGTTCACGATGTTTGTTGTGCCACTCCATTCAACTCTTGTGACCATGAACTTTATCCTGCTTTGGTAATCCAGGCTCTCAATTTTCATGCCTCCTTCTCTGCCTATCTCCTTTTTAAACAGATGTTGCCACTTGTAGCTTTGATAAACATAGATTTACTGGATCAGTTGTTAGTGTTTATAGGTTAACTTGCTGTTCCTTGTATTTGCTCTCTGAATTCTGTTAGTTCCAGGGGTCTTTCCTGATTGCCTGCAATCTTTGTTTCTTTACTCTCTCCAGATTGGGCCTCACTTCTCATGGCTTATCATTGAACAGCTTGAAGCAACAATCTACAAATCATTTTCACAACTACTGCACTCCCATTTTTATGGGGACTCCTTTGCATCCTATCGTCTTGCCCCTCAGTTTAAAACCTTGTTGCATGTAAATCTCTGTTACTTGAGAAAAGATTTTGCATCATACTTTGCCAGTGAGCTACCTATTTTTATTCTCCTTCTTGGAATCTGTCTCTTGTGAAAGCTAACATTCCTTTAATGAACCAGAAAACCCAAGTGACCCATTCAACTCTTTTAATGGCAATTTCATTCAACATGGTTGCTAGAGTTAATCTCTTCAACAACTTTTTCATGCCAGTTACCCAACCAATTACCCAAGGATTCCTGAAACCTCTGCTACCAGATCTACAAAGCTTTGCTTTCTGCCAAAATGGTGACTCAATCATAAACATGTGCTTCCTGACCATGACAGCACTGATGTTTTCTTTATTGGATGATTCCATAGTGTTGGGCATGATCAGCCAAGTTCTTCAGACCCCCTCCTTCGTTTTTCAGTTCCGTGGGACCACCCTCACACAGTTACTGGTCTTACTTTTGTTCATCGGACCATCTTCAGCATTACATTCCCTTCTCAGCCCACAGCATCAACTCAGGAGTTTCCCATCAACCTCTCTTTGCCAGCCCACTCCATTCATGGGATCTGATCTTCACTGACATGGCTTGTATTTGTTTTCTATCCCTAATTGTACTTGAAAGGCTGACAGTGAACCACTGTCTTGAACCATTGCACTGGTGTGGTAGAGGTAACAGTGCTGTTATCTAGGGGAATTCCTGAATTTTGACTCATTTTGGCAAGTGGGGAGTCTTCCATCACATACATGTGCCTTTGCAGAGGGTGAAAAAGCTATGGGACTCAAGAGAAGTTACTCTCTGCAAAATACTCAGCTTCTGTCCTGCTCTTGTGTCCACTGTATTGATGTAGCTGGATCAGTAAAATTTTTGATCAATAATAAACCCCCAGAATGTTGATTGGAGGGAATTTAACAAAAGGTAAGACCATTCAATGTCAAAAGAATATTGTTAGATTCTCTCTGGTTAGAAATGATGCTGCTATTGGATTGCCTTGCCACCGGATTTGCAGGATGCTATGAAGCCAACTTACAGATAATTTGTCCAGATGTGTTGTTCACTCAAAGTCAGATCTTCACATGATCATTTGCCTGACATCAGGATCCCAAAGCAGCTACTCCACTTGGACCTAGGGTGTGGCAAGAGGCTCACAGGAGGACTGCAAACGCACCTTGGGGATATTCTCAAAGCATCCCTAAACAGTTATCTCCCCACTAACTCATGGGAGATGGTGATGTGATCCACCAAAATCAAAAAGGTTGGTTTGGGGTGGCACCAACAGCATTGAGAGCTTCGCTAGGAACATGCAGAGGAGAAATCCTGGCACTGGACGGCCCACACAACTCTCATATCAATGCTTTACAGACCCTTTCAACACCATGTGCCATGCTTGTAAAAGAGCTTGTACATCACACTTATCGTCCATTTGAGAACCTGTTAAGGCAGAGTTGATGATTATTACTTGGCAATTATAGAGTATGAATGTTACTTGCTATTTAGCAGCCTGTCCTGGTTAATATCCTAGTCTTGCAGCATTCAGGCATAGAAAAATTTTGCATAAGCATGTTTGGCCATGCAATGGGTACATTTCATCCATGCAAAAACATATTTCATATATACAGAGTGTTTCTGTCATGTGCAGGCACGTTTCACAGTTTTCAAACTCCTTTCAGTTTGTCAATGCCAAGTTTTCAATGATGACTACTTATTTCACCATCTACATTTTATTGTGCACAGGCACTTTTTTTTCCTTTTAGTCCTGATGTCTGCAGTGTTCAAATTTTTGAGCTTCTATTTAACCAATGGTTTCTAACAAACCAGTGTACATTTCATTATGTGATCTCTTTCTCACAGGGAGTGAGATACATTGTTTTTAAAGATCTGTTTCTTTGAATCTGCATTCGACCTAAATTTATCTTTAAAACACATATAAGTTTCACATATTCATCTTGGGGAATTGTTAAATTTGCCAAGCAATTGTGAACAGATTTCTGCATGTGTTAAAGGTTTCTATGTATGTTGCTCATGTCTTTTAACATGCACCTTGAACGGATTTCAATATGCACTGTGCTGTGTGTGCATGCCTTCAATATGCGCTGTACACTACCATCAGCATGCACTGTACACAACCGTTGACATGTCCTGTACACAACCGTCGGCATGCACTGTACACAGCTATCGGCATGCGCTGTACACTACCATCAGCACATGCTCTGTATGCAACTATCGGCACATGTTGTGTGCACGACTATCTGCATGTGCTGTGTGTGCATGCTTTTAGCATGCGCTGTGCACGGTTTTTGGCATGCACTGAGCACGGTTTTAAGCATGTGCTGTGCACTACTATCGGCATGTGCTGTGCATGACAGCATGTATGTACACGGCTTTCAGGATGCGCTGTGCATGATTTTCAGCTGTGCTGTGTGCATAGTTTCCAGCATGCTCTGTACACAAGTTTCTGTATGTATTTAAACAGCTTTCTCTTTATATTGCCTTTAACCAGATTAATCCCTTGTGTTTCTCTCTCCTTCTGCCCTACCTCTACTGTTCCTGAATACTCATCCTTCGCTGTTTGTAAATGAATATTGGGCTCCCATGTCCTACTTTCACCTGGGAAAACACAGACCAAGCGAAAGTACATTTCAGCTGAACAGTCCACCATCTTTATGCTTTCCCAGACATCCAGTAGTCTAAGTTTCTAACGGAAAAAAGGTGATACTTCTTGTCTCTAATGTTAAGGTGCGTGAGAGCTGGATTTTCCATGTCATTGTGGTTACGACTATCAGTGGATATTTAAAAGTATAAAAACCTATCCCTTTAAAGGAGGCTATCAGGAAAACAAATTGATGAGCGCCGAGGCTTCCGATTATATTCCATTCTGTTAATAAGCAAATCAAACCGGTAACCTTTGACCTTTAAAGCAATGTGATTCAGAAATTAATGTTTGAGAATCTATGGGTTATGAGAGATTACGCTGTTTCTACAACAGTGGTCGAAGTTGCTCAACTTTAACATTCTCACTTGGTTGAAGGAAAATTCCTAGGAGCTGATTGCAGAGGGTGCACTCAAAGGGACATAAATGTTGCACAAGATTAGGTCCAAGGTCCTGTTCTAAGGTGATGGCAGGCTTTTTCCTTGCATTGCTGCAGTCCTTGTGCACATGGGCACCAGTATTGAAATTAGGGGACCATTACAGATTATTATCTGTACTACTGTGATGGCACACTGTTACACATGACTTTTCAATATTCTGTTTGTGGAGGTGATGGATTAATATGAGCTTGTTGCTCTTTTGTTTCTTTGTAGCTGTTAAAATAGCAATCCAAGAGATATTATATACAGAAGACAACAAAAGAAAGAAGTAGTTATCTGATAGTCCCTTTGTAGGTCAGGAGTGTTAGGAGCTATAACAGGTTCCCTATACTTCATTATTTCCCAAAATCTCCCAGAAAATTTGTAAAATCCTGCTTTCTCTGCAAGGAGTGTGCAATTGTTATTAAGTGCAGAATCTGATTATCCTGCCTTTTCCACTCCTAATTTTCATGTTCTTCTGCTTTCAATTTTTCACCCTTGAAATTTGCATAGGAACAGAACAATTCGGAACTATGATAGGACACATGACAAGCAAAGCCATTTTGTGAGTGAACAAGATCGTAGCTGACCTCCACCACCCTCCAAATTCAATTCCACTTTCCTTTCAGATTCCCATACCCCATGATATCCCTTCCACCAAAATTCTAGCAACATCAACTTTGAATATATCATTGAGTGAGTAATCATAGCAGTCTAGGTTAGAATTCCATAGGTTCATGGTCTCGCTGAATAAATCCATACCTAAATCCGAACTGACCAGTCAGCAGGTTTTATGTGACACTAATCTTCAGAGTCTTGCCATGGGAATCAACATATCAGCATCTACCCTGTTGAGCTGATTCAGAATCTTAAGTGTCTCAATAAAACCACTTTGCATTCTTCTAAGGTCCAGAGTGTTTAGGTAGTTTACTCAACCTTTCACCATAACATAATTTTCTCATCCTAGGAGCCAAACAGATGAGGTTAGATTAGATAAGATTAGATTACTTACAGTGTGGAAACAGGCCCTTCGGCCCAACAAGTCCACACCGACCCGCCAAAGCGCAACCCACCCATAACCCTATATACCTAACACTACAGGCAATTTACCATGGCCAATTCACCTGACCTGCACATCTTTTGGACTGTCCTGCACATCTTTTGGACTGTGGGAGGAAACCGGAGCACCGGGAGGAAACCCACGCAGACACGGGGAGAATGTGCAAACTCCACACAGTCAGTCGCCTGAGTTGGGAATTGAACCCGGGTCTCTGGCGCTGTGAGGCAGCAGTGCTAACCACTGTGCCACCGTGCCGCCCACTAATTTATGGAAGTACCTCCTTCCATAAATCTTGAACCCATAATTCTGGATAGTACCACAAATGTGGTCTTCCCTAAGCCTTATACAACTGTAGGAAGACTTTGGTGTTCTTATGCTGTTGTCCAGTTACAATAAAAGCCAATATATCACTGCTGTTCCAAATTGTCTTCAGTACCTGCATGTTAACTTTGTGTTTCTTGTATGAGTACATCCAAGTCTCTCTGAACTCCTTGTAATTTTTTTCTCTCCTGTTACTATCAAAGTAACTAACCTGTCATTTCACCACATTTTATTCATCTGCTACATTTTACTCACTCCTTTAACCTTTCAAATCTCTTTGCATCTTCTTTATATCTCACAGATTACATCCCCAGCTAGCTTTCACTAGGGAGTAATTCTCTCACTCTCTTCATCTCAACAATAAATAGAGATTGTAAATAATTGAGGCCTCAGCTTTGATCCTGGTGGCATGCCACTTGTAAGGGGGCTTGCCAACATGGAAGTGTTCCATTTATGCCTACACTCTGCTTCCTGTTATTAACAAATGCTCCATCTATATTCATATACTAGTCCAAAATCTATGCACACTTATTTTACAAATTAACCTTTTGTGTGTCTCATTATAGAATACCTTTGAAACTTCAAGCATACTGTATTTACTGGCTCCCGTTTACCTACCTTGCTAGTTACAACCTCACTAACCCTCAACAGCTTTGTGAAACATGATTTATCTTTCCTATATCCATGTTGATTTTGATTGTCCATACTTTGATTTTGCAAATCAGTTGTTAAAAATGTCCTTGAAAGTAGATTCAAGCATTTTCTCGATAACGAACTAATGCATTCCAGTTTGCCTCTAGTTCCATGTTTTATCTTTCCTTCTGTTCCTAACCGGTGGTTCCACATTTGCTAGCTTCCAAACACTGAGCCAGAATCTAGGCAAGTTTGGAATATCATAACCAGTGCATCCACTTTCTATACAGCTTTCTCCTTTCAAACTTTGGGATTTAAAATGTCAGAACTCCTTCAATTGTCAGCTTTTAATCCCATAGTTTTCTCCAATATTTCTTTTCTGCTAATATTATTTACTTTAAGTACTTCACTTATATGGACTTCTTGCTCACCTTCTTTCTTTGCTAAATAATTCATGCCTGTCATTTCTATAACTCACTAAATGATTTACGTTTTTCATTTCCTGTTCTCTTGATAATTTGTTGTCTGTGCCTCAAAGGGACAAAAGTTTATTTTACCTCATCCTGTAATTTTTAATTCTTAGAAAAATACTTACAGCACATTTTTATATTCCTGACTAGTTTCTTTCACATTTTGTTCTTTTTATCAACTATTTAGTCACCCGTTGTTAATTCCCAGCACTCTCTTAATCCTCAGGCTTGCTTTATTCCTCTCAACATTATAAGTGTCTTATTTTAAAACTATCTCATCTTTAAATTTCCATGTAAAGTAGGGATGGATCTTTCTCACTAAGCTTTCTTACTTGAATATATTTTTTGAATGTTGTGAACTATTTCTTTAAATGTTTCTCACTGTATCTTTTCCATTTTTTTAATGCTATTAATCACACCCAATTTTGCCTTTTGTTGTTTAGGTTAAATAATCTTCTTTTCAAATATATTACCTTGCTCTCAAACATTCTATGGAATTATGCAATTTATTATCACTTTTCCCAAAGGTTCATTTGCTATGAAATTACTTATGAACTCGGCCTAATTATATAGTACTATATCTAAAATAGATTTATTTCTTTTCAGTTTTTTTATAGTTTATAGTTTTGTTTTAAGAAGCCATCACAGAAACAGTCTGGAAGCTCATCTTCAGACTAACTTTGTTCATTTGAATTGTCTATTCCCTCAAGACTATTACATGTCCTTTATTGCAACCTGTGATTATTTCTTGCCTATGCTTTGTGCAGTGGTATAACTAATTAGGGAAGCAAAAACTACTCCCATCAGTTTTTTCTAATCCATGTTGTTCCTCATCTACACCCGTATTCAGTTTATTTCCTTATATTCTGAGCCAAAATCCTTTCTTATTACTGTCGTATTCAGGGCTACTTTCAAACAGCTTTTTGAAATGTTGTACACTGGAATATTTAATTCCCAGTCTTGGTCACGTTGTGACTATAGCTTTCCAAGATTATATCAAGCTATGCACCATTATTTGTACCTCTCACTCTGAGAAAGTGTGAAGACAGATCCTAAATATTTTAAACAATATATTCTTGTTAATTTTTTTCTTAAAAATGGACATTTACCAGACTTAAGCTGGCAGCTATTGACCACAGATTGTGTTCCTCAGATATGTCCAGTGGTCATCATTCTCTTGGAAATTTCATGCTCTTGCATTTTGTAGACATTCCAGTGAAACGAACACAAAGGACCAGAGTACGAGATGTCTTCCTAAACGTCAGCCAGTTACAAAAAAAAGGGAAGGCTAATGAAACATTATAATTGAAATGACGCTAATAGCTCTGTAGTGATCTTTCACAGTATGTAATGGTTTTGACCAGATGTATTGAAGCCATCTCTTTAACTGAACAAGCTCTGACATGAAGGAAACTTATGGTTTTTGAATTATTTTAAGTATATAGCTCTGAGCATTTTTGTCAGGCTGCATTTTAACATTGGAACTGACAACAAGCACCTCCAGTTTCAACTAAAGTCTCACTCTAATTTTAACATCTTTCAAAACTGTAATATCCATGAAGGTTACTGTATTTCACATGAACCCATTCTACAAGAATCATAATACCATGCCATCTGAGATCCCATGCAAAGGAATTCGGGCAGAGCAGCCAACTGCAAGAAACTTCACTGCACATTGAGTTACTGGCCTCCAATTCATATGACTCACTTCCCGTATCTTCTTTCTAAATTATATGTGATTATAACTTGTTTTCTGTTTTCTCTCTTCTTTCTTCCTTGCATGCTTTTGCATGTCTACTGCAAGTAATCACTAGGTTCAGTACTTGTATAAACCGTCCTTTTGTTTTAACCTAAAATAGAGTTTGTTGTAGGTCTTTTCAAAATTTAACTTCACAAACAGAGGATGTGAGAGGAACACATCGTATTTTCCTTTGAAAGAAAATCAAAATAAACAATTCAGAAACCATCTCTGTTATGGATAGAAGACAGGACCATAAATAATTCAATTCCCCTCTCAATTTTGTCTGTGACAGTATAACCAGTTCTTCTACTGCATTATGAATGCTTCATGCATACTATAAAGAACCTTTAATTTTACTTCTTACCACTTTTTTTTTTTGCATAGGCTGTATTTGTGCAGTATTACCGTCAAACCCTGTATCTTTCTGACCTACTCTGATTGTAATCATAGAATGGTTACAAGACAATTGGAGACCACTTTGCCCTTGGTGCCCCTGCTGGCTCTCTACAGAGGCAATTGACCTGCTACTATTCTCCCACCTTTCCATTGTAGCTAAGACCATTATAAATAGGAACAGGAATTGGCTATTTGGCTCCTTTACATTGGTTGGCCATTCAATGGGATCATGATTAATCCAGCATTCTACCTGCCCACTTCTGCCCTTTCCTCGTAACCCTTTGTTCCCCTACTAATCAATAATCTATCTATCCTAACCTTAAATAAAGATAAGGATTCCCCCTCCAACCGTCCCCCCACCCCAATGCTCCCCAGCTGCTCTCTGTAGTAAAGAGTTCCAAGGACTTACAACCCTCTGAGAGAAGAAATTTGTCTTCATTTTGGTCTTAAGTTGAATGCCCCTTTGTTCTGAGATTATGGCCTCTATTCCTGGACTCTCCTCTGAGGGGAACCATCTTTTCAGCATTTACCCTGTCAAGCCTCTTAAGAGTTATATATATTTCAATGAAATTGCCTTTCATTTCTTCTCCATTCCCACTCTGCACATTTTCCCTCATTTTTAGCCTCACTACATTTTCCCTCACTACACTGCTATATTGCCCTCTGTTTTTGTTGTGTTTAGATTTCTAAATCTCTTTTCACTTGATCTTGATCCTGAAGAAGGGCTTATGCCCGAAACGTCGATTCTCCTGTTCCCTGGATGCTGCCTGACCTGCTGCGCTTTTCCAGCAACACATTTTCAGACTTGATCTTACCTATCATACTCCCACCTCGCCCAGTTTTTAATTCAAAATCTTAATTTAAGTACAGGCCATGTCAATGGAACAGGTCTGTCTTACCCCAGTACTGATGCCAATGTCATATGAATTGAAATCCATCTTCTTTATTATTTGAGCCACACATCCCATTCTCTAATTTACTTGTCAGTTTGTGTGTTGTTCAGGTAACATTGTTTTATGTTTAATTCTAGTTCTTTCATTTGCACCCTAATTCCTCAAATTGTTTCAGCAGAACATCATTCCTAGTTCTACATGTTGGCTCCTACATGGACCACAGCTAATGGATCCTTCCCCTTCTAAGTCCTTCTCTACCGATACAGAAGATGGCTTTAATCTTGGTGTCAAGCGGGCGTGGCATTGGAGCTCCTGGCTGCAGCTGCACAATATTATCTATTTCCGTCACTGACTTCTGACTCTGTCACATTCCTTTTCACTCTTGCCCACTCAGTCCTTTCCTATACTGTGGTGCCATGCGTGTTTTCCCATTCATGCTGCAGTCCTTGTTATTACCTACACAGGTAGCAAGTACCTTGTACTTAGTGAAAAACAAGAGCTGAAGCTCCTTCATTACTACTTCCTGGATCACCACATGTGCTCGATTCTCAGTCCCCCTCCTCTGTCCAACAATTAACCAAATTCAACCTAATCTAAGGGATGTGGTCATCTCCCAACTCAAAGTGTCTAATTCTCCCTTTCCTTGATACCCTACAATGTCTGCCTTTTATAGTTTCTTGGGCTACTGCCATTGAAGGTTGAGTGCCATATTGAGTGTGGTTCTTCTTACATGAGATTTGAAGGAGGATAGGCTATTCATCTCCTTAGGCCTAAATCCATCATTCAATAAAGATTGTGGGTGATATATTTCTGGGGGTAACTATTGCAATCTACCCTGATACTCTTGTTAATCAAGAATCTGTCTAACTCTACCTTAAAAATATTCAGTGATCCTGCTTTCACTACTGTGTGGAGAAAGACCTCCAAAGGCTTACAACAGTGAGAAAAAAATCTCCTCAGCTGAAACTTAAATGTGCAACCCCTTGTTTTTTGGGCAAGTCCTACATGGTTTTTATATATTCCTGTATCTTACGTAAGATCGTATTTCCCACTTCTGAACTCCAGTGAATACAGACAAATCTATCCAAACTTTCTTCACTCCCATACCATGAGACATCTACTACAAACCGACCGACTCCCACAGCTACCTGGACTACACCTCCTCCCATCCTGCCCCCTGTAAAAACGCCATCCCATTCTCCCAATTCCTTCGACTCCGCCGCATCTGCTCCCAGGAGGACCAGTTCCAAAAACGCACAACCCAGATGGCCTCCTTCTTCAAGGACCGCAATTTCCCCCCCGACGTGGTCGACGATGCCCTCCACTGCATCTCTTCCATTTCCCGCTCCTCCGCCCTTGAGCCCCGCCCCTCCAACCGCCACCAGGACAGAACCCTACTGGTCCTCACCTACCACCCCAACAATCTCCATGTACAGCGCATCATCCGCCGTCATTTCCGCCACCTCCAAACGGACCCCACCACCAAGGATATATTTCCCTCCCCTCCCATATCAGCATTCCGTAAAGACCACTCCCTCCGTGACTCCCTCGTCAGATCCACACCCCCCACCAACCCAACCTCCACTCCCGGCACCTTCCCCTGCAACCGCAGGAGGTGCAAGACTTGCGCCCACACCTCCCCCCTCACCTCCCTCCAAGGCCCCAAAGGAAACTTCCATATCCGCCACAGATTCACCTGCACCTCCACACACATCATCTATTGCATCCTCTGTACCCGATGTGGCCTCCTCTATATTGGGAAGACAGGCCGGCTACTTGCGGAGCGTTTCAGAGAACACCTCTGGGACACCCGGACCAACCAACCCAACCACCCTGTGGCTCAACATTTCAATTCCCCCTCCCACTCCACCAAGGATATGCAGATCTTTGGACTCCTCCATCGTCAGACCACAACAAAACGACGGTTGGAGGAAGAACGCCTCATCTTCCGCCTAGGAACCCTCCAACCACAAGGGATGAACTCGGATTTCACCAGTTTCCTCATTTCCCCTCCCCCCACCCTGTCTCAGTCAAATCCATCGAATTCAGCACCGCCTTCCTAACCTGCAATCTTCTTCCCGACCTCTCCGCCCCCACTCCAGTCTGACCTATCACCTCTTTCCACCTATCACATTTCCGACGCCCCTCCCCCAAGTCCCTCCTCCCTACCTTTTATCTTAGCCTGCTGGACAAACTTTCCTCATTCCTGAAGAAGGGCTTATGCCCGAAACGTCGATTCTCCTGTTCCCTGGATGCTGCCTGACCTGCTGCGCTTTTCCAGCAACACATTTTCAGCTCTGATCTCCAGCATCTGCAGACCTCACTTTCTCCTCAGTCAAATAAACCTTTTTCTGAACTGCTTCTCATATATCTTCCTAAGGAGATCAAACAGTACTTCTGATATGGTCTCATCAAGACCCTATACAACTGTAGCGTGACATTCCTACTTTTATAGTTAATTCTCTTTGCAATAAACAAATTAATTCAGTTTGCCTTTTTAATCACTTGCTGCACCTACATACTATCTATCGCAGGGATCATTCCCTCTGGGACCCCCGAGTCCATTGCTTGACCACCAACACCGAGAGCAAGCATGACCCCGAACTTCCCATAACTGATCGTTTTAACACAGCGTCCTGCTCGCGTGCTCATTTGTCTATCCTCGGCAGGCTGCAATGTTCCAGTGAATCACAGCGCAAACTCGAGGAGCAAATTCTCACCTTAAGACAAGGCACTTTACAAACTTCTGGAATTAATATTGAGTTCATTATCTTCAAATTGTGAACTCGCTCCCATTTCTTTCCTTTCATTTAGCTTTCCTTGTTACATTCTCTCAAAACCCTATCTTCCCAACCACCTCCCCCCCACCCGCACTATTGCATAAATGCTGCCATACTTTACGTCAGCTCTGATGAAGAGCCATCTAGACTCGAAATGTTAGCTTGCTGTCTCTCCATGGATGATGTTTGACCCGCTGTGATCTCCAGCAGCTTTTGCTTTCAGCACAGATTCCAGCAGTTGCAGTAATTTGCTCCTACTATATTTTTTATGATTCATTTAGCATAATCTCTCCACATACTATATTTTGATTCATTTACCATAATAACTGCAAAATTTTGCAATCTCTCCCTATTTAAATAATGTGCTGCTTTTCTATTCTTCTTGCTAAATTCAACAAGTGTACCTTTCCTCAAAGTATAGGTTGCCAAATTTTACCTGCTTAGTTAACCTATCCACATACCTTTGCAGAGCTCTTCTGTCCTCCTCAGAACTTACTTTCCTAGTTATTTTTTTCATGTCATATTAGTAATCATACATTTAGTCCACTCATCCAATTCATTGAGACAAATTGTCAATAATTGAAGCTCAGCACTGATTCATGTGGCACTTAACTCACCACATCCTGTCAATTCATTTATGTCTACCCCCAGTTCCTGTTGGCTAATTAATCCTTTATCCATCCTAATATGTTACGCTACTTGTGAGATCTTATTTTGTGTTGTAACCTTTGTTGCATCTTGTGGAATGCCTTCTGGAAATCCAAATACAGCACATCCACTGGTTCCCCTTTAACCACATTGCTTGCAATTTTGAGCCATAATGAAGGAAGTTTGAGCCATAATGAAGGAAGGATGTCTCACTTCCAGGAATCTTCAGCAGCAACACAGAAATCAACCATTTCACTCATCTGCAATGAGAAGAAGCACAAGCCTATGGATAAGAAGAAATTTCTTCATACCCTGACAACAAGGAGAAGGATCCAGATTTTCAAAAACACAGAAACGTGTGATGCATTTTCATACACACTGTGGTCGCAGTGAATTTGAATGCATTGACATTGTTTGTGGAAAGGTTTTTGAAGTTTCTTTATGTGAAGTGATGAACAGGAACTGAGATTTTTGACAAGGAGATGGAACGTAGGTCACCACACTGTAGCAGTAGGACACAGAAAGAAGCGATACCTCTTATCGTACTGTATTTTATATCCTCAACTGAACTGCTCTATAAGTCTGGGTCTTGCACTAATGATGGATTGCCCATAATAATTTGCAAAGGTAAGGAAACATGTCATCCTTGATTTAGTGGGTCAAGTTCTTGATTCAGCGTCAGATGGTTATTGGCTCATGTCCTTTTCCATAGATTTAAGCACGTAAGGTAGACTTCAGTGCAGTGCTAAGGGAGTGATGCACTGTCAGGGTGCCATATTTTAGGTAAAGCATTGAATCATGGCCTTAACTGAGCTCTCAGGTTGGGATAAAATATCCTCCAACTACTATTTGAAAGAGCAGAGAAGTTCTCCTGACAGAGAGCCAATTTTTATTTGTCAACCAACATCACTGTAAATAGTAATTGCCACCTTGCTGTTTTGGAGGACCTTGCTTTATGTTGATTTGTTGTTGTGTTTTCCTACTTTACATCAATGACTACATTTTCATGGCTAAGAAAGATGAATTTGTATATAATGTGAAGCTTGGGTAAAAAGAGATGTACCTTGTGTATAATGTAGAATTGGATACAGATGGGTGTGCTCTGGTCTGCTCAGTCATGTAATTTGTGTGTAATTGTTGTGCAAACTGTGCAGTATTATTGGCGTTCCCTGGAAAAGGAATGTCTGGAAGTTGAAGTCGTCGTTGAAGGCACTGTGGCGAAAGAAAGTCTGTCTCTACCACATTTCCAGCAATTTCAGTGCTTTTACTTCATTTAACTGGAATACAGATCCAAGTTCAAGTGCTCTAAACTGGGTTAATAAATCAAATGCTTATTCACACTGAACATTTAGTTTAAGAAAAACAAGCATTTAACTGATGTTAAAAAGAGAAACCCATTGTGGAGAATGTTTTCTCCTCTGTAACATAGACATTTTGCTTTAAAAGGAGTTTCTCCTCATCATTGCAGGAGATGCTCAAAGATAAAGCTGGCAATGTAATAACAGGCTCTGAAAACAACGTACAACCACTTCTTTGGAGAATGCAATCAACAGCTGAGGCGTAATATAAAAGATTAGGTAATAGCTACACATCTTTTGGTCATATTTGATTTCCATTTTGCTTGCTTCTCTCTGCATATCTTGCTTTATACTCTCTGGTGTAAAAGGAGCTTAACCATGTTCTGAGCAAATTGAAAGATCAATGCGTCAAAAACTCAATTTTACAAAAATTGCACCATGACTTGAGCAAAACTGCATCAGAAGAGTCAGAATTTAAGTTTTGAATCCAAAAAAGCCACCTACCAGTGCATGCACACCTCAATAGGAAATTGTTGCAGGAGAATTGGACCAGGGATATGGCCAGCCACTTTCTCCATTTGAAGTACTCTGCATTTGCTGATACATCAAAGGATCAGACCACCAGAGAATGAATGTAGATCTCACTGATGGTTCAGGTTCAAAGCCTGAAATCCAGGAGCTGCAAAGTGTAATATTCTGGCACCTCAAAAAGGAGGTATTGGAGTGTACATTTTTGTGTTTTGGAAACTAAGCAGCAGGAATAAACTAATCTGCTGGTTAACTTGTGGGTTTTTGATTCATGAAAGTCTGCTTTGTTTGCAAAGCAAAAGGATATCCTGGTTTGGCAGTGTTGTTAACTGCCTCAGTAATAAATTGGTTGCAGTATCCAAACAACCCTAATCCGGGAAGGGATTTCAGCAAGAAAGGCAAGCAAGTACAAAGCAAAAGGGAGGGGCAAATGCATTGAACAACTGTCTAGACACATAACATGTCTTTAGGGAGGATTTCTTCTTCACTAACCTCCCTGCCCCCATCCTCGATATAATTTTAAATTCCAACTTGTACCAGTTCTCTGTGCCATCTTTGTTTGAATCAGACTTCTAAATTATGACATGTCTATTGGGAGATAATATATATATAGTCTATGGAAGGGGCCCTTGATTCCTGTCAGAAACCTGGGCACAGGAACAGATCACACCGAGAGCCAAGCTGCCAGGAACATCATCAAGCAAGCTCAGCAATGATTCCTCTGTCTGTACTATTTGGAGGAGCTTTGTAACACATTCTTGAATATGTCACTTGCTGCTTGATCTACAGTTTTGCCACCATAATGGACCAGCCCTTACTACCATCTGAATATCAAGAAATACAGAGAACAAGAGGGAGGAGAGGCAGTAGCCAGCAGTGCTTCTACCTGCTCGAGCTACTAGAGACCAGATCATCAAGGAGCATTTCAATTAAATTAAATTGAACAGATCTCCTGTTGCCCACCAATCCTGTAGTCTCATAATTTACCCTCCTCCAGTCTCTCATTCCCTGACACTTCTATAATGTTCCTTTTCCCAAACTACCTATCTCCTAAACTCCCACAGCCTGCCTTCCCTCCAACAGTCTCCAGTCTCGTTTCCTCAAAGCCCCACAGTCTCAGAAGCACAGATTTGTTGAAGTTAAGCAGAAGGCTGTTCAGCCAATTTTATCTCCACAAACATTTTGAATAAGCATTTGTATCATTCTTTGGCTACCTCCCTGTAATCCTGCTCATTTTTCCTTTTCAACCATCATTTTAATTCTCTTTGAAGGAACCAAGCAACTCTACCCGCACATAATCAGGCTCTGCAATTCAGACCTTAACCACTGAGTATGTGAAGAAATGTTCCTCCTATCGCTTTTGCTTCTGCCAAATACTTGAAATTTGTGCCCTCTCGTTCCAATTCTTTTCTAATTAGGATTAGTTTCTCTATTTACTCTGTCCAGACCCTTCCTGATTCTGAATACCTCTGGCAGATCTCCTCTCATTCTTCTTCTCTGCAAATATAAGTGTTCATAACTTCTGTAGTCTATCTTGATACCTGCATTTCCTCTTCCCAAAAAGCATTCTTGTGAATCTTTTCCAAACCCTTTCTCGTGGCTTTTGCATCCTTCATAAAGTATGGTGCCTAGACCTAGGGCCAGTGCTCTAATTGAGGCCAGAATAGTGTCTTATATAAATTCAACATTACCCTTTTGCTTTTATATTTAATCCCCCTATTAGTGAAACCCAGGATACTAAATGCTTTATTAACCACCCATTCAATCTGTCTGGCAACCTTAAGTGGCTTATGCATGCATACACCAAGGTCCTTCTGCTCTTTAGAATTATGCCCTATATTTTATACGATATGTGAAGGGATTTATTTAATACAAAGAACATATTAATGCACTGACTTTCATCTAATACCTGTCCTCTGACCATTCCATCATCTTGTTTCAATCGTTTTGAAGTTCTACACTGTCCTCTGAGTGCTCAATGCTTCCAAGTTTTGCATCTTCTGCAAATTTTACAACATTACCATGTCCACTAAGGTTTATATCATTAATGTATATTAGTAAAAGCAAGGCCCCAACACTGACCCCTAGGGAATGCTATTTCAGCTCTTCCTTCAACGCGATAAGCATTTGTTCACACTCTTTGTTGCCTGTTACTCAGCCAATTTCATATCCACATTGCTATTGTCTCTTTTATTCCATGAGTCATAGCTTTACTCACCCAGTCCGCTTTATGGCACTGTATCAACCAATTTTTTTCCTTCTCTACCTTCTCCCACAACCTTTTCTTCCCCAATCTCCCCAGTGTCCACCATTCCACAATACTCCCACAGTCTTGCATTCTCCATAACACTCAAAATCCAATAATCTATAGTTGTGATTTGGAGAATTTCCAACTGTAAGTTTGTTCTTGACAAAGCTAATAACTGGTTTTGTTTGGTGGCAGGATATCCTTAGGCAATCCAAGAAGGATCGTGTATCAGAATTCAGCCCACTGGCTCCTCCTCCAAGTTCCACCTACACAAACAACATTTATCGATCCCATCAACAATCAAAGTCAATCTCTGCAGATTCCAGGAAGGTGACACATACGTATTGGGCAGAGGATGATTATTGTAATAATCCATCACTATTTGACTATTCTGGTAACCATTATCCATCCAATGCTCGCTGCATTTTTGTTCCATCAGGTTTGGAAACTACAGTCTAGCTGACATTTGAATCCTGTGGTTTTGAGTTTGATGACTCCTGTTTTCGAAAGATTATTGTATAAAAAACTTAAGTCTTTCTGGACTCCAATGTTTCAACTATCCTCCATTGAGACTTGAATAAGACATCCTGCATTCTTCCTGGACAGCGAGTCCCATGTGCTGAAGTCAAAGTTAAGGCACAGTCTGGTACTGTGTGACTGGTACTATTACATGACTACTGTATTCCTTATGATGCTACTTTGTTATCCAGTAATACTAAAACCATGTGACATCCAGCAAACTGATCATCAAAGTATTAGCAAGGCAGCATCAACAAAAGGAACATCTGTCAGCACCTGATATGTATATTAATGTTACTTTATATTCTGTTCCTTTAATAAAGCTTCCTATATTTAACTTTTATGTAAAATATTCAGTTCATAAACAATATTTCAAAAGATGTACTTTACTTGGATTGTCATTCGGCTTTTTAAGGAGCTGTTTCCAGGGTGGCTTAGTCATAGACACTAATGAGAAGGTCACAGAAAACTAACGAGGTTTTTAGCAGCAAGAGAGAGTGGCTAATGCTTATGAGCTGATCCGCAAATGTTTGCATCACCTACAAAAAGCTAGGAATAGATGGTGAAGGGATGAAATGAAGGTAAGCAGCTGGAGGTGAGAAAGGACAGATGGAAATGCCCTATGATCTCTTCCTAGGTTCCAAAAGGAGGTGTCAGGGTGTAAGTGATATCCAAAGGCTAAGGTGTTTCCATTGTCACATTTTCAACTAGATTGCTAAAAGATGCAACATAAAGCAATGGGTCACAAGATTTTAGAGACATAAAGATCTATAGCATAGTAAAAGGCATTTTGTCCCATTGTGTGCAAATTCATCGAAAACTACCAGCACTTCAGCATCTGGCCCTAGCTGTGTGCACTTGCAATGCCAAGGTATACATCTAAATACTTTTTAAAAATATTATGGGGGCACCTGGCTCTACCACCGTTAGAGGCAGTGAATCCCAGATTCCCACCACTGTCTGAATGAAAAACCCTTTCCTCACTTCTTTTCTAAACTGCCCTTTACGTTAAACTTATGCTCCCTGTCATCTATACCTCCATGAAGGGGAGAAGTTTCTTCCTGTATACCCTATCCAAGCTCTTAATTTCATATATCTTAACCCCTTCTCAATCTCCTCTACTCTAAGGAAAACAACACCAGTCTCTCCAACCTTTCTTAATAATTGAAACTCTCCAGCCGAAGCAATATCTTGGTAAATCTCCTCTGCACACACTCTGAGCTATCACATCTGTCCTTTAATGTAGATTCCATACAATTTTCCAACTGTGGCCTAACCAACATTTGGGGCAATGAGAGCATAACCTCCCTGCTCTTAAACTCTATGTTGAGGCTAATAAAGGCAAGTCTGCTGTATGTCTTAACTACTTTCTACACCTGTCCTGACATCTTAAGAAATTGCTGTTCATGCACACCATGGTCCCTCTGTTCCTCTGGGTTTCCCAGTGTCTTACCATTCATCATGTATTCCCTTGCCTTGCGCAGTCTAGATTAGATTTGCCACTGACAGCTCATCTGACCAGTCCCATCTGTATCCTTCTATAACCTAAGGCTATTCTTCTTACTATTTACCATTCCAGCAATTTTTGTATCATCTGCAAACCAGTTAATAAACCCTCTACATTTAAGTCTAAATCATGTATATAAACCCCAAACAGCAGGAGCCCTGACACTGACCCTGTGGGACCCCACTGGACACAGACTTCTAGTTGACCATCCCTCGCCCCTTGACCATCACCCTCTGCTTCCTGCCACTCAGCCAGTTGTGTATCCATTTAGTGAAATTTTGTTGGATTCTGACGTGGGACCTTATCAAAAGCCTTGCTGCAGCTTAAATTGAGTACGTTAAAAGCATTGTTCTCATCTGCACAACCGCTAACCTGTTGGAAAAGTTCAGAAATGAGCATGGCTCCACCCCTCGCCCCCAAAAAGACCATGCTGACTGTACTTGATTAGTCCCTTACTTGATGCGGAGAATGCAGGTTAACGTCAGCCAAACCAACATGTTGCAAGGTTTGTGAAGTTGTTCCAGAAATGACAGCCAGACGACTAAGACCCCTAGGAAACCAGTAGCACACAAACCCACCAACACTCAAACAAAAACTAACAAACTTAAAAAACCCAGTACAACCCATGGACAAAACCAACGTCATCTACAAAATTCCATGCAAGGACTGCCACAAACACTACGTAGGACAAACAGGAAGAAAGTTAGCCACCAGGATACACGAACATCAGCTAGCCACAAAAAGACACGACCCTCTCTCCCTCGTAGCCCTACACATGGATGAAAAAAACATCATTCGACTGGGACAACACATCTATCCTGGGACAGGCTAAGCAAAGACATGCCAGAGAATTCCTAGAGGCCTGGCACTCCAACCACAACACCATAAACAAACACATAGATCTAGATGCCATCTATCAACCCCTCAGAAAATGAACAGGAAATGACATCACCACAAACCCCAGGAACCCCATCCAGGAGAAAGATGTAAATAGAAAGCAGGAGACAATAGCTTCGCTTCACTTGGAGCTTGCCACTGATGATGTTACCTAGCCAGGTAATGAAATGTCTGGATATCAAACCTACAGCTCAGCGAGCAAACCTACACTGTAAACCAACATGTTGCTCTGACTGGACCTGTGAGGCCAAGTACAAATACTGAGTGTGGGACAAGTAAACAAGTTGGGAAGAGTTACAGGGAATTCTTCAAAAGGAAATGGGATTTATTTCTCAAATGAGGCAAGTAACCCTAGATTTAATTTTGGGATACTGTTTGCTGCATAAACTTATGAGATACCCACCAGAGAGTGACATGAACATCGAGGCGAGGAAAGGATGTTACTGGCTACGCACCTTTGTGTTGGGTACACCTGGAATGTGACCTAATGCCCAGAAAGGTCCCTATTGGGGTTGTCCATAGCTTATCTTAAAATACAGTTGGTGTGTACCTAGGGAACAATTTGACAGGAGAGAAGATAGTCACTTTTAAAGTAGGTAAGGTCATCTGAAACCATGGAAATAGAGCAATTACTAATAAAAGTTTCCAGGATTTTTTTCCTTCCCATGTCGCAACCCAAGTATTGGCTAAATAATGTGTATTATCAGAAGAAAAAAACAGAAATTTGGCAACCTACAACTTTCTTTTGGATTTAAAGAATTGAAAGAAAATTTTCAATAAGTCTCCTCTGGGGTTAAGCAAACTAATCCAAAGTAAAATAACACAATTTTCTCAAACTGAAATTGAAGTCAAGGGAGTTCTGGAATTTCGTTCATTCACTCATGGGTCAGCATTTATTGCTATTATGTGAAACATGGGATTCTGATAAGGCATTGAAGACCTGTGCATGAAGCGTGCACCAATTGATAGTCACCTAAATATCAGGTGATATCAAAGATAGCCAATGAACTTCCTATAGCAGGACATGTAAGAAATAGAAGAACCAGCATGCTTAAGTCAACATTTTTTAATGGCCAGGTCTTCACAGGGAAGTGGTGCAATTTTATGAAGCATGCCATATATGCCAAGTTGTGGGAAAGCCATTGCATACAATAAATCTGGCACATTTTGTTCCCATATCAAGGTATTGCTGGATTGTGTGGGACCTTTAACAAAAACACCAGCGGGACACCAATGTATATGTACTATCAGGGATATTGCTACATGCTGATAGATTGAGGTTCCAAATTTCATTTCAGAACTTTTCAATAAGTTATGGGCAGTCTGGGTAGAACATAGTGGAAGTGTTAAGCATTCCTCCCATAAACAAATACAATCGAACTGTCAAAACAATATCAGGCATACAGTCATGAGTATCTTCATGAGGAAGTGATCGCCTAGAGGTATTATCACCATACTATTAATCCAGAAACCCAAGCAATGTTCTGGGGACCTGGGTTTGAATCCTGCAATGGCAGATAGTGGAATTTGAATTCAAGATATGTCCTTTAGGGAAGGAAACTCTTCACCTTACCTCGTCTGGCCAACACCCTCGGGGCAGTACGGTGGCTCAGTGGTTAGCACTGCTGCCTCACAGTGCCAGGGATCCGGGTTCAATTCCTGTCTCGGGTAACTGTGTGGAGTTTGCACATTCTCCCCGTGTCTGTGTGGGTTTCCTCCGGGTGCTCCGATTTCCTCCCACAGTCCAAACATGTGCAGGTTAGGTGAATTGGCCACGCTAAATTGCCCATAGTGTTAGGTGCATTAGTCAGGGGTAAATGCAGGGTTGGGAAATGGGTCGGTGTGGACTTGTTGGGCCAAAGGGCCTGTTTCCATACTGTTGGGAATCTAATCTAAACTACATGTGACTCCAGATCCACAGTGACGTGGTTGACTCTGAACTGCCCTCAAGAAAATTATGGATGGCTATTGAAAAGACAGGTCAATGTTCCATGCAGGAGAGTTAAATGGCTTGGCAAATTATTTGATTAACATTCTAGATGGGCTTAAAAAACATCAGCTATATTGCATTAATATACTGAAGTAATATTGCTGTTGGAAGAAAACATAAGCCAGTACAGTTATAAAAGAATAGCGATGATAAAGTAGATTAATAGGATTGTTAGTGCCAGATTTCTTACCAAAATAGATTTGTTAAAGGAATACTGGCAAGCTCCTTTAACATCCAGTGCTGAAGAAATATTGGCCTTTGTCACATCAGTCAGTTTTTTCCAATGCTGAGTGCTGTCATTTAGACGAAATATGGCTTTCCAAAAGCTGATGATTCAAGTAGTAGCCAATGATCCTAACTGTGTAGATTACCAAGATGATGCATTGACATAGTGACATTTGAAAAGACTGCTTGGAACAATTAGAACCTTTGTTGAGGAAACAATTAGCTAAGTAGCTTTCTGCAAAGCTACCAGGAACCTACTTAGGGTAAACAGTAAGCCAAGAACCAGTGCTAGCAAGAACAGCAGAAGCACAAGTGTTAGAGAAGTTCCTTGCCCATAAAATTAAATATGAATAAATAAGATTGGGAGGGGGGGGGGGGTACTTTTTATTTATTAACGTTATACGTTTGTACCAAGTTTCAGCACCGTAGCTGCTCACTGATGGATTTGTCCAAAGGAAAGCCAGGATAGTATCGTCAGGTGAGTGCCAGGCATCTTTTCAGAAACCGAAAGCTAATTTGATGAATGAAGTGTTGGTTGTGCCAAAATTCACAAGGTCCATCAAGGTAACAATTGTTGCTTATGATTTGGGGTGTTTGGGTAAAGAGAAGTCAATGGATATTTTTTCCTAAAAGCGAAATCAACTAAAAAAGAGACACGGTAGTGTGAAAAGAAACTCTATGATTACTGCTGGTTCTAAAAGATTTTGAATCATATGCCAGTCACAGCTACAAAGCCACTGGTATACACGTAATCATAAACACCTTGCCTTTGTGGAAAAATTCAAAACCCAAATGCTCAATTATTTTAATACAGTTTGCCATTGTAACCTTCTCACTTAAAGATCATACAGTTTTAGAAACATCGAAAATAGGAGCAGGAGTTAGCCATTTGGCACTCTGAACATATTCAATCACTCAGTATGATCATGGCTGACCATCCAACTCAGTACAGTATTCCTGCTCTCTCTCCATGCCCTTTGATCCCTTAGCTCTTGGAACCATTTTAACTCCTTACTGAAAACATTCAATGTTTTGGTCTCACTCGCTTTCTGTGGCAAAGAAATCCACAGGCTCTTACTGAAGAAATTTCTCCTCATTTCAGTCCTAAATGGCCCACCCTGTATCCTTAACATGGGACTCTTGGTCCTGGATTCCTGGTCATCAGGAACATCCTGCCTGCATTTACCTATCTACTCATGTTAGAATTTTATAGGTTTCTATGAAATCCCCACTCATCCTTCTAAACTCCAATGAATATCAATCTAACCTCTCTTAATACATCTACCCTGCCATACAGGAACCAGTCTGTTAAGCCTTTGTTGCACATCCTTCATTTTTGTGGGGAAAACATTGAAATCACTGATACTTTGTCAAGAATATAAATGTTTGTATTATCTGAATGTCAGGAAGGCATCAGCAATAACTGTAGCTATAATAAATGATAATGGGTATGTAAATGTCTTAGTTTTTAAAAAATTACTTTTGTCCATACTTTGCAAAGAAGTGCATTCAAAAACAACGTTTCATTTTTTTCAAGGGTGGAGATTGTGAAGGCTTTCATACTTCATGTTTTGAGGACTGAGCTTTGGACTTTTGTGGAAAAATTAATTTATGAATTATCATGAAGATACCTCGATTAGTTTCTCCAAAATAAGTAATTGAAATTTTACTGTGCACATTGGACCTTTTATAAAAAAGGCTCCTAGCAATGACATAACTTGTAATAATTGCATTTTTTTTTTGCTGAAGACGTCCTCTGGGGTTGTTTTAAGTTTGGAGTTTCCTCTGGTTTTCACATAAAGAACAAACCAGTGAGGAAAGGGCTACATAGCTGACCTCTCCTGTTTCTGAAAAACAAGCTTGTCACGAATACAGGATGAAATGTATTTGTTCCGGACATTGTAACTAAACACAAAACCTTCATAATATTGTGTTTCCTGAGCAAGTTGTGTTTGCCAAGGCTTCACTTACTACTGCATGCGTTTGGTGACCTATCTACAAATAGCAGACCACTGGGCTGGAAGATGGTATGAATATTCCACACCTGCTCCTTATCCAGTTCAAGCCATTCAAGTGTATTGGCCTAAATTTTGTTTTCTCGGAAAGTCAATCTCTGCAGGAAAATCTATTCTTTATCCTTCATCCGATGTTTCTGCGCCTGAATGTGTTTCTATGTGTATGTTTTAGGTTATTTAGAGGGATAGAAAATTATGCTTTCATATTACAGACTATATTTTAGCTAATTTTGCTTTTTTATTGAATACGCTTTGTAATACAATAAATGGATAATTTTATGCTTATTAAAGAAACTTGTTGATTTTTTTTAAATTAAAAATCTAATATAAAAATGTATTTCATTGATCATCTAGGTAACTGGGAAAAAGAAATTGTTAATTATGTTATAACCTATGTACTAACAGCCTAGAGCAGCATGCACTCCTGCCTCAGTTGTAAGAATATCTATCCATTGTGAGCTGGAGTTGCGAGGTACACGCTGTGCCCTTCATGTCAGGAATCGGTACCATCTATATTCTCTCCAGCATATGAAAGAGTACGAATATCATTGAAATAATGTAGGTACTAACAGAATGCACATAGGCCTTTTGCCACTTCCAGGGAAGATTCTCATCTTGCCATTTAAAAACTGATTACATTAAGAATTTCATTTTTCTGATCGTGCCATACTTTCTGAATTGAATCACCCCTGTCCATATTGTTTAGTGGCTGGGAAAATTCAGCCCTATATCATTGTTACTTCACTGTTGCTGGGTCAAAATCATAGAACTCCATCCCTAATAGCATTATGGGTGTACCTATACCAAATGGGCTGTAGAAGTTCAATTCTCAGGAATTTTAGGGTTACGTAATAAAAACTGGCCTTGCCAAGTAATGCAAACATTTGATAAAAGAAAGCTCCTTTCCCCTTAAAATAAAAGCCACGATCCCAATTACTTTCTTAATTATTTGTTGCTAAGCTTTGTGATTCAAGGACACTTCAGTCCTATTTAGTGTAGGACGGGTGAATATTTCTCATCTTTAACATACAAGTAATGTCTTATTTTCTGTTTAGGTTTCCAGTGATTTTCTTCTTTCTTTTCTTAAAAATGGCTGCTTAATTAAATATTAGATTGACACCATGTTTAGTTTTTGGTTTATAAAAACAACACTGGAAGTGTAAAGAGCAGGAATTTTAAGCAATTAATTTGTATTAAATCAAATATGTTAGTGATAGTAGAACAGGTGGTGTGTTGCTGCAGCAACATGTGGAAGCTGCTGGACAACAATGTGATCCAAAGTGAACACATTTCTACTAAGTATTTGCAGCTCAAGGAGCTTCAAATCTGAGCTGAGCAGCTGGAGTCTGAGCTGCAGACAGACCTTTAAGAATCCTTTATGTTTCAATTAGATCTTCTCTCATTCTTCTAAACTCCAGTGAGAACAGTCCCAACCTGATTAGCCTTTGCTCATAAGACAATTCGTCCATACCCATGAACCTTCTCCAAACTGACTCCAAAGAAATGATAAGGGAGATCAAAACTGCTCACAGTACTCCAGATGTGGTCTCCCTAGCACCTTGAAGGCTGCAATAAGAAATTATTTAATTACATTATACTAACCATTCTTTATAATAGTGTCATCGTCCTAGCGAACTTTGGGCTGAACACTCATGAGAGAGAAAGACTGGAGGTGATTTAACTTGAGGGTAACCATGCCTCAGGAGAGGTTAAGAAGGGAGCTCCATGTTCGGAGTCAAGATTAGAGTGGTGCTGGAAAAGCACAGCAGACCAGGCAGCATCCGAGGAGCAGGAAAATCGATGTTTCAGGCAGGAGCCCTTCATCAGGAATAAGGCTGAGAGCTTCCAGGGTGGAGATATAAATGGGAGGAGAGTGGGGCAGGGGAGAAAGTAGCTAAGAGTGCAATTGGTGGATAGAGGTGAGGATGAAGGTGATAGGTCAGAGAGGAGGGTGGAGCAGATAAGCAGGAAGGAAGATTGGCAGGTAGGACAGGTTATGAGGAAGGTGCTGAGCTGGAAGGTTGGAACTGGGGTAAGGTGGGGTGAGGGGAAATGAGGAAACTGGTGAAGTTCACATTGATGTCTTGGGGTTGAAGCATTCCGAGGCGGAAGATAAGACGTTCTTCCTCCAGGCGTCAGATGGTGAGGCTGTGGTGGTGGAGGAGGCCCAGGACATGTGTGTCCTCGGCAGAATGGGAGGGGGAGTTGAAATGTTCAGCTACGGAGCGGTGGGGTTGATTGGTGTGGCTGTCCGGGAGATGTTCCCTAAAGAGCTCTGCGAGAAGGTGTCCGGTCTCCCAACATTGAGGAGACGGTATCAGGAGCAATGGATACAATAAGTGACATTTGTGGAAGTGCAGGTGAAACTTTAAAAATGTGGAAGGCTCCTTTGGGGCCTTGGATGGAGGTGAGGGGGGTAAAGTGTGGGAGCAGGTTTTGCACCTAAACAATCTACAGACCCAGAAAATAGCCTTGTCTTACTGCTCTAGGATAACTTGGTACTTATATTTTATATTTTTAAAACATTTAATTAAGAGACAGATCTCAATAAAACATACAAACAAAGCAAAAGTCCTACTCAATATGAAGAGTAAGATTTGACTTAAAATAAACCTTGAGCTGTTTCCTGCCGTGAGCAGTTTCCAATACTGAAATCTCTCTAAGGTCAGCTATGAATTTTGCTGTTTGTTTTTCTTAGACTAAACTCCGATGTCCAGAAATGCTTATAATTATACAACACAGGTGAAAGTTTACTGAATGTTCACTGCTCCTTTTTCTTCATCTCCCACATGGCGCCTGCTCTCTTTTTCCGTACGTTTTAAAGTACTGTTGTTTTGATCTTCCCTTTTCCAAAGTTCCAAAACAATGTAACACCTTATAAAACAGTAATTACTGTTCCAAGAAATCAGGTTAGAGTCCCCTGTGTTTTGTGGGGTTAGAATCCCCTGTGTTTTGTGGGGTTAGAGTCCCCTGTGTTTTGTGGGGTTAGAGTCCCCTGTGTTTTGTGGGGTTAGAGTCCCCTGTGTTTTGTGGGGTTAGAGTCCCCTGTGTTTTGTGGGGTTAGAGTCCCCTGTGTTTTGTGGGGTTAGAGTCCCCTGTGTTTTGTGGGGTTAGAGTCCCCTGTGTTTTGTGGGGTTAGAATCCCCTGTGTTTTGTGGGGTTAGAGTCCCCTGTGTTTTGTGGGGTTAGAGTCCCCTGTGTTTTGTGGGGTTAGAGTCCCCTGTGTTTTGTGGGGTTAGAGTCCCCTGTGTTTTGTGGGGTTAGAGTCCCCTGTGTTTTGTGGGGTTAGAGTCCCCTGTGTTTTGTGGGGTTAGAGTCCCCTGTGTTTTGTGGGGTTAGAGTCCCCTGTGTTTTGTGGGGTTAGAGTCTCCTGTGTTTTGTGGGGTTAGAGTCCCCTGTGTTTTGTGGGGTTAGAGTCTCCTGTGTTTTGTGGGGTTAGAGTCCCCTGTGTTTTGTGGGGTTAGAGTCCCCTGTGTTTTGTGGGGTTAGAGTCCCCTGTGTTTTGTGGGGTTAGAGTCCCCTGTGTTTTGTGGGGTTAGAGTCCCCTGCGTTTTGTGGGGTTAGAGTCCCCTGCGTTTTGTGGGGTTAGAGTCCCCTGCGTTTTGTGGGGTTAGAGTCCCCTGCGTTTTGTGGGGTTAGAGTCCCCTGCGTTTTGTGGGGTTAGAGTCTGCTGTGTTTTGTGGGGTTAGAGGCCCCTGTATTTAGTGGGGTTAGAGGCCCCTGTATTTAGTGGGGTTAGAAGCCCTGTAGTTTTTGAGGATCAACTACTGTTGATCAGTAGTTTTGTGAAGGTTTAAAGCAAGTAGGATAAATATGGGTGAGAGGAGATTCCTGAAGAAGGGCTTATGCCCGAAACGTCGATTCTCCTGTTCCTTGGATGCTGCCTGACCTGCTGCGCTTTTCCAGCAGCACATTTTCGGCAAATATGGGTGAGACCCTAGATAAGATGCAAGACAAATGTCCCCTAACAGAAATAATAAGTCTGTATCCTAACTATGAGAAACAATTAAGGAGAATATTGGCTGCAGCTGCTCAACAAAAGAAGGATTGGCCTCTCGGAGGCACATGTGATTTAACTCTACTCATTAAAATGGAACAAGGGATTTGGAAAAAAAGAAAGGGATGTAAGCAGAAAGAAGCCATATCAGCGTGGGAAAAGGTAGCGAGGGAAAAATCCATCATCCATCATTGAAAGGGGAATTAGTCTATTAACTGAGGAAGGATCTGAGCTAGATTAGACAGAACTAAAATGTAAATGTGAAGCACATGATTTAGGAGCAGAATTGGAATTGACTCGGGAGAAAATAGAAAGAAATAAAGAAGGCAAAGCATCACAACCTACACTGAAATGTCAGGGGCCTCAAAGGAAAGGGAAACCAGTCAATAAACAACTGACTGCAGCTGCAGCTGCACAGGACCGGACAGACGACAAAGACAGTTCCTTATACTCCACCTGTCCCAAGTCCTGCTACTATCCTCAACCAAGTTCCAGCTAATGTAAATATTTTTATGATCACTGACCTCCAACATGCACTCTTTTTGTCTTCTGTTACATCCAGATAGCCGGTAGCTTTTTGCTTTCATTCAAGATACATGGACTCACTTACTTAAAGGGTTTATTCACTCCCCACACCCTTTTCAGAGACTCTTCACACCCAGCTTGAATCACCTGAATTTCCTGGACGCTCTACCCTGGTTCAATACGTTGATCACCTCCTCCTTGCTAGCCCTGATCAAGTGTCCAATCACACTGACTCCGCTACCTTAGTAAACCATCTACTTCAATGTGGCTATGTTGTACCCCCCAGTCAGGTTAAGACAAATCAAAAAGAAGTTAAATTTCTAGGTACTCTAATTTCTGAATTCCATCAATGCTTGACACCTGAACATATTGATCCTATTCTTTCTATTGCTCCTCCAACCACTCCCAAAGAGATGAGGTCGTTTCTAGGTCTCATCGATTATTGCCAACAATGGATTCCCAATTGTGCTCTTCTGACCCAAAAATTATCTCCCTGTCCTCAGCTAATGCACCTCAATGGTATGAACTCACCCCTAAACAACTAGAAGCCTTTGCAGAATTTAAAACTATCCTCTCTCCGGCACCTGTGCTAGGCCTTTCCTTTTCTATGTTGCCATCCTTGAATCCTGTGCTACAGCTGTTCTCGCCCAGCAACACGGCTCCCCATGGCGCCCTGTTGCCTATTATTCCACTAAACTTGACCCTGTTGCTCCAGGTCTGCCTCCATGCACCCAGATTCTCTCTGCCATCCATACTGCCTTTAATATAACTTTCCATCAAAACGTAGAAGTCTATACCTCTCATTCTGCAGTGTCCTTGCTTAACTCCAAATATACTCAACACCTCACCGCGGCTCGTCTAAGTCACTATGAGATTTCATTACTTCAGAATCCACTTCTCTCCTTTAAATAATGCTCTAACGTTAACCCAGATACATTCCTGCAGGAACTACCTCTTGAACTGCCTGATCCTCCCCATGATTTGGAGGTGCTGGTGTTGGACTGGGGTGTACAAAGTTAAAAATCACCCAACACCAGGTTATAATCCAACAGGCCTAATTGGAAGCACTAGCTTTTGGAACGCCGCTCCTCCATCAGGTGGTTGTGGAGGACACAAAAGGAGGAGCTCTGAAAGCTAGTGCTTCCAGTTAAACCTGTTGGACTATAACATGGTGTTGTGTGATTTTTAACTTTGATCCTCCCCATGATCGTGTTTTCAAAAATGACCTTGTTAGTAAACCATGTCCAGATCTTACAGGTCAGGCTCCTGTTAACCCAGACCTTACACTTTATGTCGATGGTTCTTCTTCTATCTCTCCAAAGGGTAAACGCATGTCAGGTTATGCAATTGTCATTTTGTTCCAAAAAATAGAAGCCTATTACGTCGATCCAACCTGTTCCACCCAACAAGCCAAGTTCCTTGCTCTCACCTGTGCCTGCATACTTGCTAAAGGAAAGTCAACTAATATCTATACTGATTCCCGCTACATCTTTGGATGTGCCCACGATTTTGGTCAACTACAGCAGCAGGGTGGCTTCCATACCTCATCACAAACCCCTATCCTCAATGCTGCCTATGTTGCTAATCTCCTCAGTGCTATTCAACTTCCCTCTCAATCGGGAGTTACCAAATGTTCTGCTCACTCTTCTGGTGCTTCCGATGTCACTAAAGGCAACAACACCACTGATGCAGCTGCTAAGAAAGTAGTTTTTGAGTAAAAAGACATGGTTACTCAAATGACAAATAGGAAATCAAAAGGAGACTCCTTTTTTCTCTTCTGACACCCCGACCATGTCTGACCGAGAGCAAATACAGACCCATCAGGGGGACACCTCTGATGAGGAAAAACAAAGATGGATGTATCATGGTTGTAATGTAAATAGTTACAATAACCTTTGTGTTACGCTGATAGGACAGACGTGTCTGCCCGACTCGCTTTTGCCTATTCTAGTTGATTGTGTTCACACGCATACTCGTGTAGGTAAGGAGGGAATTCTCCAAACTTGGTGGAATCTCCACCTGCAAGCAAAAGCAAAACAAGCAGCTGCAAATTGTTTAATTTCTCAAAAGCATAATCCAGGAAAAGGAGTAAAGTGTCCACCAGGTGAAACTCCTTTGCCAAGTGCACATTTTGATACTATCCATTTAGATTTTATAGTTACCAAGATGCCATTGTTATAAGCATTGCTTAGTAATAATCGATGTATTTAGTAAATGGATTGAAGCTTATCCCTGTACTGACTGCACAACAAAACCACTTGGAAAATTCTGTTATGGGAAATCATACCCAGATTTGGTACAGCAGTAACGATCTCTTCTGATAATGACCCCCACTTCTGTGCGGAGTTAGACAAGGCACTATGTAAAAGTTTGAATGTGAATCAAAAGTTCCATTGTGCCAATCATCCCCAAGCAGCGGGAATTCTACAAAGAGCGAATGGTACCCTAAAAGGTCAACTAAGCAAATTGGTAACAGGAACGGGCCTTAAAGAGACCTTGGAGTGTAGGTTCATAGCTCCTTGAAAGTGGAGTCGCAGTAGATAGGATAGTGCAGAAGGCATTTGGTATGCTTTCCTTTATTGGCCAGAGTATTGAGTACGGGAGTTGGGAGGTCATGTTGCAGCTGTACAGGACATTGGTTAGGCCATTGTTGGAATATTGCATGCAGTTCTGGTCTCCTTCCTATCAAAAAGATGTTGTGAAACTTGAAAGGATTCAGAAAAGATTTACAAGAATGTTGCCAGGGTTGGAGGATTTGAGCTAAAGGGAGAGGCTGAACAGGCTGGGGCTGTTTTCCCTGGAATGTCTGAGGCTGAGGGGTGACCTTATAGAGGTTTACAAAATTATGAGGGGCATGGATAGGATAAATAGACAAAGTCTTTTCCCTGTGGTCGGGGAGTCCAGAAGTAGAGGGCATAGGTTTAGGGTGAGAGGGGAAAGATATAAAAGAGACCTAAGGGGCAACTTTTTCACACAGAGGGTGGTACATGTATGGAATGAGCTGCCAGAGTAGGCTGTGGTGGAGGCTGGTACAATTGCAACATTTAAGATACATTTGGATGGGTATATGAATAGGAAGTGTTTGGAGGAATATGGGCCGGGTGCTGGCAGGTGGGACTAGATTGGGTTGGGATATCTGGTCGGCATGGACAAGTTTGACCGAAGGGTCTGTTTCCATGCTGTACGTCTGTATGACTCTATGACTTTAAGTACTCTCAACTGCCCTTTTTAATATGAGAACCATGACACAGAACAGATGGGATTCTCGGCGCTGAACTGATATATGAACAGCCCCGAGGACTCCCTGGTCTGTACCATTAACTGCCCAACACCCTGCTGATGTGCATGTCATGGCAGAAGAGATGCACAGGTGCCTGATTAAGCTAACCAAAGCATTGCAGTCATATCATCAACAGAGTACCAGGGAAGGAAGAAGAAAGAGCTCCAACGTTTAAAGACATTAACCCTGGTGCTATTGAAAGTCTTTAATCGTGGAAAATTGGGCCCCTGCTGGAAAAGCCCTTATCAAATTCTTCTGATGACTGAAACTGCAATAAAACTAGAAGGATGTTCAACATGGGTCTACAAAGGACGTTGAAAGTTTGCAGCCCCCTCACAGTTGAACTGTTAGTACTGATACAGGCATCTGATGAAAACCCAACTCAAGTACATGCATCTGTGATATCTCAGGCCAGCTAAAATTCCAATGTGACTGTATAAATGAAACCTGTACTAATAGCATTGGAAGTTATGAATGCAGCTGCCCAGCTGAAACTCATTTAAACTACTCACATTGTATATTCAAACCACTCTCGACCATATTGTCACCCTCACAACACATAGATGGCACAATTCCATAATCTCATCTGCTCTGTCAACCGAAAACTATTACTTTGAAATGTTTGTCTGTTCCCCTCTCAAAATGAACCGTATGGATTGCAGTATTGAGCATGTAGTACTGAAATCATCAAACCCTAAGGCACCTATTGCCATGAGACTGACCACCTATACCTTCTCGATGGGATCCTCTCCTATCTGATCTATTGCCACTAACAGAAATACCTTTACACGTTTCCTGTATTCAGTAGCTACAGTAAGGGCTTTTGCCCGAAACGTCAATTTTACTGCTCCTCGCATGCTGCCTGAACTGCTGTGCTCTTCCAGCACCACTAATCCAGAATCTGGTTTCCAGCATCTGCAGTCATTGTTTCTGCCTCATTGGTTTTACCACAGTAATTAACAAGACAAGCTGGAAAGATGAAGAAAACCCAAAGATACTATGCACTCCCAATCCTCCTTCTTATAGAATAGAATAGAAGAATACAGCGCAGTACAGGCCCTTTGGCCCTCGATGTTGCGCCGATCCAAGCCCACCGAACCTATACTAACCCACTATCCTCCATATACCTATCCAATGCCCGCTTAAATGCCCATAAAGAGGGAGAGTCCACCACTGCTACTGGCAGGGCATTCCATGAACTTACGACTCGCTGAGTGAAGAACCTACCCCTAACTTCAGTCCTATATCTACCCCCCCTTAATTTAAAGCTATGCCCCCTTGTAATACCCGACTCCATACGCGGGAAAGGGTTCACACTGTCAACCCTATCTAACCCCCTAATCATCTTGTACACCTCAATCAAGTCACCCCTAAACCTTCTTTTCTCTAATGAAAACAGCCCCAAGTGTCTCAGTCTTTCCTCATACGATCTTCCTTCCATACCAGGCAACATCCTGGTAAACCTCCTCTGCACCCGTTCCAGTGCCTCCACGTCCTTCCTATAGTATGGCGACCAAAACTGCACACAATATTCCAGATGCGGCCGCACCAGAGTCTTATACAACTGCATCATGACCTCAGGACTCCGGAACTCAATTCCTCTACCAATAAAAGCCAGTACGCCATATGCCTTCCTCACCGCACTATTTACCTGGGTGGCAACTTTCAGAGATCTGTGTACATGGACACCAAGATCCCTCTGCTCATCCACACTACCAAGTATCCGACCATTAGCCCAGTACCCCATCTTTTTGTTATTCTTCCCAAAGTGAATCACCTCACACTTAGCTACATTGAATTCCATTTGCCACCTTTCTGCCCAGCTCTGCAGCTTCTCTATATCCTGCTGTAACCTGCCACATCCTTCCTCACTGTCAACAACTCCTCCGACTTTCGTATCATCCGCAAACTTGCTCACCCAACCTTCTAACCCCTCTTCCAGGTCATTTATAAAAATGACAAACAGCAATGGTCCCAAAACAGATCCTTGCGGAACACCGCTAGTGACGGCACTCCATGAAGAAACTTTGCCATCAACTACTACCCTCTGTCTTCTTCCATCCAGCCAATTCCTAATCCAAACCTCCAACTCACCCTCAATGCCATATCTCCGTATTTTCTGCAGTAGCCTACCATGGGGAACCTTATCAAACGCCTTACTAAAATCCATATATACCACATCTACCGCTTTCCCCTCATCAACCTCCTTCGTCACCTTTTCAAAGAATTTAATAAGGTTTGTGAGGCACGACCTGCCCTTCACAAAACCATGCTGACTATCCTTGATCACATTATTCCTATCCAGATGTGCATAAATCCTATCCCTTACAATTCTCTCTAAGACTTTGCCCACAACAGAAGTGAGACTCACCGGCCTATAGTTACTAGGGTTATCCCTACTCCCCTTTTTGAACAAGGGAACCACATTTGCTATCCTCCAGTCTTCTGGCACTACTCCTGTAGACAAAGAGGACATAAAAATCAAGGCCAATGGCTCTGCAATCTCCTCCCTTGCTTCCCAGAGGATCCTAGGATAAATGCCATCAGGCCCAGGGGACTTATCTATTTTCACCTTTTCCAGGATTTCCAACACCTCTTCTCTACATACCTCAAAGCCATCCATTCTACTTATTTGTGACTCAGTATTCGCATCAACGACAATGCCCTGTTCCTGAGTAAATACTGAAGAAAAGTATTCATTCAGTGTCTCCCCAATCTCTTCCGCCTCCACACGCAACTTCCCACTACTATCCTTGACTGGACCTATTCCTACCCTAGTCATTCTTTTATTCCTAACATACCTATAGAAAGCCTTAGGGTTTTCCCTAATCCTACCGACTAAGGACCTTTCATGTCCCCTCCTTGCTGCTCTTAGCTCTCTCTTCAGGTCCTTCCTGGCTACCCTATAACTCTCAATCGCCCCAATTGAACCTTCACGTCTCATCTTAAGATAGGCCGCCCTCTTACATTTAACAAGGGATTCCAATTCCTTATTAAACCACGGCTCCCTCGCACGACCCTTTCCTCCCTGCCTGACAGGTACATACTTATCAAGGACACTCAATAGTTGCTCCTTGAACAAGCTCCACATATCATTTACACTCTTGCCTTGGAGTCTACTTTTCCAAGCCACACATCCTAAGTCATGCCTCACCGCATCATAATTTCCCTGACCCCAGCTATAACTCTTGCCCTGTAGTACACACTTATCCCTCTCCATCACGAGAGTAAAAATCACCGAATTATGGTCACTATCCCCAAAGTGCTCACCTACCTCTAATTCTAACACCTGGCCTGGTTCGTTACCCAGAACCAAATCCAGTATGGCCTCACCTCTGTTACCAATGTTTTCTTTATTCAAGTTAAACCCCCTGATCCATGTGTTATCTGCTCACTCTTCCATCATTTTGATGTACAGTGTATAATTAGGACTCACCCACTTATGCAACCCCTCACTTGTGATGGAAAAACCCATTCGGTAAAAGAAGCATGTCACTGTGTGAAGTGTGCTAACAAACCTGAAGGATTCAATGTTAACCTTGTTCCGCTGTTAGAATGGTACGTTGGAAGAACTTCCAGTACCCACGACATGGGGCAAGTGAAGCAAAAACATGCATGGCCCGTGTGCTCAGCTCCCACCCGATATCCGGTCGCGACTCATTTCCCTTGACTCCTTCCTCCAGGTAGGTCTGGTTAAAGGTTGGGTGGGGAGGGGGCAGAGGAGTGGAGAAAATAAGTTCTGCAAAGAGGAGAAATAAAAAAGAAAGGAAAAGGAACTGGCGAGCAGAGGAGCTCCGACTGGAGCGTCTTACTCTGCCGCCATCTTGATCTTAATTTTTTTTCAGTTCACGTCTACTGAAGATAGGTACAGTCGGACAACTAATGCAGCAGTGCACTGTGTTTAAACAGAGCTTGTAATATAGAAGTTGAAACTTTATTGCTGGAACAGCACAGCAGGTCAGGCAGCATCCAGGGAACAGGAGATTCGACATTTCGGGCACAGGCCCTTCCTGAAGAAGGGCCTGTGCCCGAAACGTCGAATCTCCTGTTCCCTGGATGCTGCCTGACCTGCTGTGCTGTTCCAGCAATAAAGTTTCAACTTTGATCTCCAGCATCTGCAGACCTCACTTTCTCCTTGTAATATAGAAACCTTCAACAAGACATTTCAAATGTAAATATAATGAAAATACAGTTCAAGGGTTTAACATGTATATACAATTGATTCAGAATGTGTTCTTCATGATAATAGAGGTAGTTTTTCTATAACATGATGGTTGCGTTCTTGTGCAACCCGGCATTACAGCAAGATCGCACTTTAGAAACAGTGCTTAAAGTGTTGGCAATGTAATCACATTACAACCTAAATATGGTTTAAAAGTTCGCCCTCAAGAAACATTGAATCAAGGTATTTTTCAATGTATAATTTCAGTTACATCACACTGAAAATGTTTGCTATAAATTCTGTGCCTTAGAATTGTGTCCTCCACAACCACCTGATGAAGGAGCGGTGCTCCAAAAGCTAGTGCTTCCAATTAAACATGTTGGACTATAACCTGGGGTTGTGTGATTTTTAACTTAGTCTTGTTATAACAGTGCACAGGCATTTTATGGTAATCCATTCAGTCAATTGGTCTAGGCATAAACATGGAAAAAGGCCCAGGACTTAAACACTACAGGGCTGCCCATTTAGAGCCCATTAAAGTTATATAATAAATTCTATTTCACTCTTTGTGCCTCATTGTGTATTTACCTAAAACATGTAAACAGGTATAATGACAAAATTGTACATAATTGTAGTTACAGTGAATATTCAACTGATAAGGAACTCATTTTGAAGCGTTGAGGGCTACATGTTCCACCACACAATAAATATTCTGTCCACGAGGCAATTTATTTGGACATAGATGAAACTGACTGGAGATGGTCACAGTCCCATTCGCTGCAGGAGGCCCAATGCTTTGGCTAACAGTTATAATGAAAGGTCCTTCCCAAGTGATATGGCAGCTAGTTTGGCAAATGCTGCAGGACAGATGACAATGTGGCATTCACTGTCTCAATCAAAGAGATCATTGGATGTAGCATAAGAGTTGGAGGAGCTAAAGTGAGAGAAAAAAAAGTGTAGTTCAGAACATTGAAATTAGAATTATAAGAATCCCTACAGTGCAGAAGCAGGCCATTCAACCCATTGAGTCCACACTGACTCTCCGATTCACTTCCTACTCCTGCATTTCCCATTGACTAATCCAACTAGCCAGAAATCCCTGGACACTATGGGCAATTTAGCATGACCAATCCACCTAACCTGCACATTTTTGGATTCTGGGAGGAAACTGGAGGAAACCTATGCAGACACAGAGAGAATTTGCAGACACTACACAGACAATCGCCCCAGGGTGGAATCAAACCCAGGTCCTGGGTGCCAGGAGGCAGCACTGCTAACACCGTGCTGGTGGCTCAGAAAGCTGAAGGCTTAGATAAGGTGACACAATATCGTGTTCAGATTGAGACCTAATTGTAAGTATGTTTATATTCTGAACTGGATCTCTCAATCTCCTACTGTAGTGGACCAATATAATCTGTCATAAAAAGTGGATAAAACCTGGAAATGTTCAGATAAAAATAATAAAATGAACGAGTCATTCAGCCCTGTCAAGCCTGTAGAGACTCTGTAAACCACTGGCAAATAGATCTGCAATGCCTCTCAAATAAGCACAACTTACAAGCATTGGTATAGAATACAGGTATCCTTGGGATAATCAGGACCGCAGTTTGCCTTTTAACATCACACCCAGAAATGATCCTATACACTGAAATTTCCACATCTTTTCGCCATATGTGAAAGGAACCATACCTCTTACTTCCTATAGCTCTTCAGGGTGGTTATATTCTCATCCATTTATTGAAGATATTTGTACTTGGTTGCCCTGCACCCGGATAATTACTGCACAGTTCCTGACATTTTCGCCACGTGCAGCAGACAGGAATTGGTGTGCTGCTTTCTGTCAGGAATCTGCAGGTCCTGCTGAATGGGATGGTGCAGACATGGAACACCAGCACAGTCTAAGATTCCCAACTGAATGAGTCAGTCTCAGCCATCTGCAAGAATGTAGGGAAACAGTCAATGACCTTCGCCAGTCTGTCAGCATGAGTGTGACCGTTTTCTCTCATATACGTCTCATTCATCTATCTGTTTTTCAGCAGCAGCAGCAACTCGAAGGGTGGGAGCTTGCACCAGGGGCCTGCTGGGAGCAGTGAGTCACTGATTTAAACCTTTAAAAACTTACTACGAGTGCGGGAGTCCTCCATTTCTGTTTTCCAGTGGCAGCAGCAACTAGAAGGCGGGAGTTTGCACCAGGAGCCTGCCGAGAGCAGTGAGTCACTGATTTGTGCTTTTAAATTTGAAGTCAGAGAGCAGAGGTTTCTGGGAAAGGAGCGACTTCTTATTTTTATATCTGTCCAGCTCAATAAGTCAGTGGTTCCTCAACCTGAGACCCTACCTTTGTAGGGCCTCCCACCCAACCACCTCCTCTAACTTAAAGACCAGGGACATATCAGGTAGGCGTCTCTTCTTTTTTACTTTGTGGTAAGGGGACTAGCAGAGATTGCAGTGCATGGAGAGCAATGTTCCTCCTGTATGATGTTTGAGGTGAGGGACGCCATTAGTGTCCCATCCAGTACATCTGCAGGAAGTGCACCCAACTCTCACTCCTCCAAGACTGTGTTAGGGAACTGGAGCGGGAGCTGGATGAACTTCGGATCATTCGGGAGGCAGAGGTTGTGATAGATAAAAGTTACAGGGAAGTAGTTACTTCAAGGCACAAAGAAAGCTGGATGACTGTTCGAAGGAGAAAAAGCAGTCAGTGGAGGGATCCCCTGTGGTCGTTCCCCTGAAAAACCATTTTGGATACTGTTGAGGGGGACGACTTACCAGGGGTATGCAGTGGGGCCCAGGTCTCCGGCACAGAACATGTCCCTGGTGCACAGAAGGGAAGGAGGGAAAGGAGGAGAGTGTTAGTCACTGGATGTAAGGCAGGATTTCAGGGAGCATTGGGTGGAAGCTGAGAGCTAGAACAAACAGAGTTGCTATCTCTGGCTTGTTACCCGTGCCATGTGATAGCGAGGTAAGGAATAGGGAAAGATATCAGCTGAACACATGGCTGCAAGGATGGTGCAGGAGGGAGGGTTTCAGGTTCTTGGATAATTGGGGCACATTCTGGGGAAGGTAGGACTTGCACAAACAGGACGGTCTTCACTTGAACCAGAGGGGTACTAATATCCAGGGTGGGAAATTTGCTGGTGCTATTCGGGTGGGTTTAAACTAGCTCAGCAGGGGGATGGGAACTGGAGGTGTAGTTGCAGTGCACAGGACGATGAGAGTAGGAAGGACAGGGACAGGATTTCACGGTCACAGGAATGTGCTGGCAGAGAGCGAAGTGGTTTGAAGTGTGTCTACTTAAACGCCAGAAGTATCCAAAATAAGGTAGCAGCATGGATAGGTACCTACTTCGATGTTGTGGCCATTTCGGAGACATGGATAGAGCAGGGTGAGGAATGGATGTTGCAGGTTCCAGGGTTTAGATCTTTCATTAAGAACAGGCAAGGCGGTAAAAGAGGGGGATGTGTGGCCTTGTTAGTCAAGGATAGTATAACGATGGCTGAGAGAATTTTTGATGAGGACTTGTCTACTGAGGTAGTGTGGGCTGGGGTTAGAAACAGGAGAGGAGAGGTCACACTGCTTGGAGTTTTTGTAGGCCTCTGCAGAGTTCCTGGGGGGTGGAAGAGAAGATTAGCAAAATTATTCTGGGTAAGAGTGAAAGGACCAGGGTGGTCATTATGGGGGACTTTAACTTCCCCAACATTGATTGGAAATGCTATAACTCTAGTACGTCGGATGGATCAGTTTTTGTCCAATGTGTACAGGAGGGGTTCCTGATACAGTATGTCGAAGGGCCGACAAGAGTAGAGACCACATTGGATCTGGTGCTCGGTAATGAACCAGGCAGGGTGTTTGATTTGGTTGTAGGTGAGCACTTTGGAGAGAGTGACCATAATTCAGTTACATTTAGTTGAGTGATGGAAAGGGATAGGTACATGCCACAGGTCAAGAATTATCGACAGGGCAAGGGCAATTATAATGCGATTAAGCAAGAATTAGGATGCATAGAATGGGGTAGCAGAATGCAGGGGATGCAGACAATGGAAATGTGGACCTGGTTTAAGGAACAGATATTGCGTGTCCTTGATAGGTATGTCCCTGTTAGCCAGGGAGGAAGTGATAAGGTAAGGGAACCGTGGTTTGCTACAGAAATTGCATCTCTTGTTACGAAGAAGAAGGAGGCTTATGTGTTGATGAGGCAAGATGGTTCAGATGAGGCGATGGAGAGTTACAGATCAGCTAGGAAGGATTTAAAGACAGAGTTAAGAAGAGCAAAGAGAGAACACGAGCAGTCTTTAGCAAATAGAATAAAGGAGAACACTTAAGCTTTCTATAAGTATGCGAGGAATAAAAGGATGATTAGGGCAGGAATGGGGTCAGTCAAAGACAGAAGTGGGAAGTTGAGTGTGGACCCTCGGGAGATCGGAGAGGTGCTAAACGAACATTTCTCATTGATTTTCACTCAGGAAAAGGAGAATATTGTAGAGGAGAAGAATGAGGTATGAGATATTGGACTAGAAAGGATCGAGGTTAGTTACGAACAGGTGTTATCAATTCTAGAAGGAGTGAAGGTAGACAAGTCCCCTGGGCCAGATGGGATTTATCAGAGGATTCTCTGGGAAGCTAGGGAGGAAATAGCAGAGCCTTTGGCTTTTTGATATTTGAGTCATCATTGTCTACAGGTTTGGTACCAGAGGACTGGAGGATTGCAAATTTTTTGTCCTTGTTCAAGAAGGGCAGCAGAGATGACCCATGTAATTATAGACCAGTGAACCTTACTTCTGTTGTAGGAAAGGTTTTGGAAAGAATTATAAGAGATAAGATTTATAATCATCTAGCAAGCAACAATTTGATTTCAGATAGTCAACATGGCTTCGTCAAGGATAGGTCGTGTATCACAATCCTCATTGAGTTTTTTGAGAAGGTGACCAAGCATGTAGGGTAGGGCAGTTGATATGGTATGCATGGACTTCAGTAAAGCCTTTGATAAGGTTCCACATAGTAGGCTGTTGGAGAAATTGCAGAGGCATAGAATTGAGGGTGATTTAGCAGTTTGGATTAGAAACTGGCTTTCTGAAAGAAGGCAGCGAGTGGTGGTTGATGGAAACTTTTCAGTCTGGAGTCTGGTTACTAGCGGTGTGCCACAAGGATCTGTTTTGGGACCACTGCTGTTTGTCATTTTTATAAATGACTTAGACGCAGGCATAGGTGGATGGATTAGTAAATTTGCAAATGACACTAAAGTCGGTGAAATAGTGGACAATGTGGAAGAATGTTACAGGTTGCAGGGGGACTTGGATAAACTGCAGAATTGGGCTGAGAGGTGGCAAATGGAGTTAAATGCAGCGAAATGTGAGGTGATGCACTTTGGGAAGAATAACAGGAAGGCAGAATATTGGGTCAATGGAAAGATTCTTGGTAGTGTGGATGTGCAGAGGGATCGTGAAGTCCATGTACATAGATCCCTGGAAGTTGCCACCCAGGTGGATAGTGCTGTTAAGAAGGCATACCGTGTGTTAGGTTTCATTTCTGGAGGGATTGAGTTCCAGAGCTGCAATATCATGCTGCAACTATACAAAACGCTGGTGCGGCCATACTTGGAATATTGTGTACAGTTCTGGTCGCCATATTTTGGGAAGGATGTGGAAGCATTGGAAAAGGTGCAGAGGAGATTGACCAGGATGTTGCCAGGTCTGGAGGGAAGGTCTTATGAGGAAAGGGTGAGAGACTTGAACCTGTTCTCATTGGCAAGAAAACTAAGAGGGGATTTGATAGAGACATACAAGATGATCAGAGGATTAGATAGGGTAGACAGCAAAGGTCTTTTTTCCTAGATGATGACGTCAGCGTGTACGAGGGGGTATTACTACAAATTGAAGGGTAATAGATTTAAGACAGATGTCAGAGGCCGGTTCTTTATGTAGAAAGTGGTAAGGGCGTTGAATGCCCTACCTGCTAATGTAGTCAACTCAAACACATTAGGGAGATTTAAACAATCCTTAGATAAGCACATGAATGATTTTAGGATAGTGTAGGGAGACGAGCTGAGAATAGTTCACAGGTCGGCGCAACATCGAAGGGTCGAGGTTCTATGTCCTATGTTCTCTGCTACTGTACTCACTTCCCTGCAATTGATGTTCTACCACTCTAGCGGCTGCCTGCAGCATCTTTTCCACTCACTGTCACTCACTCCAACTCCCAACAGCATTAATCCTGCACGCCCTCTGTGTTGCTGACTCATTCACCATTTCTGAATACGCCGCAGCCATTTCTGTCCCCAGAGTTGCCGTCACCACATCTACTTCTGCCCCCGCCCCCATGCCGATCCCGCCCCATGCCGATCTCCGCCCCCACAACTGACTCTGCCCCCATGACTAACCCCGCCCCACGACTAACCCCACCCCCACGACTAACCCCACCCCCACTCCCAGCTCCAGCCCCACACCAGGTCCTAGCTCCCAGCCCTGCCGTATTTTCACCATCCCTCCAGACCTCCCCCTCTCTGAGAATGAAAGATCAGTCCTCAGCAGAGGCCTCACCTTCATTCCCCTACGCTCCTGGATTAACGAATTCAACACACGGCGAGACATCGAACAATTCTTCCGCCTTCGCCTCCATGCCTACGTTTTCAACCAGGCTTCCCGCCCACACTATGACGACCCCTTCTCCCGCCTCCAACACACCCCATCCACCTGGACACACCGTGCTGGCCTCTTACCCGCCCTCGATCTCTTCATAGCCAACTGCCGCCGTGACATTGACCGCCTCAACCTGTCCACCCCTCTCACCCACTCCAACCTCTCACCCTCACAAAGTGCAGCCCTCCACTCCCTCCGCTCCAACCCCAACCTCACCATCAAACTGGCAGACAAGGGAGGCGTGGTGGTAGTTTGGCGCACTGATCTTTATATTGCTGAGGCTCAACGTCAGCTCGCGGACACCTCCTCCTACTGCCCCCTTGACCATGACCCGACCTCCAACCACCAAACCATCATCTCCCAGACCATCCATAACCTCATCACCTCAGGGGATCTCCCACCCACCGCCTCCAACCTCATAGTCCCACAACCCTGCACCGCCCGTTTCTACCTCCTGCCCAAAATCCACAAACCTGACTGCCCCGGCCGACCCATTGTCTCCGCCTGCTCCTGCCCCACCGAACTCATCTCTACATACCTTGACACGGTCCTGTCCCCCTTAGTCCAAGAACTCCCCATCTACGTTCGGGACACCACCCACGCCCTCCACCTCCTCCATGATTTTCGCTTCCCTGGCCCCCAATGCCTTATCTTCACCATGGACATCTAGTCCCTGTACACCTCCATTCCCCATCATGAAGGACTCAAAGCCCTCCAGTTCTTCCTTTCCCGCCAAACCAACCAGTACCCTTCCACTGACACCCTCCTTCGACTGACTGAACTGGTCCTCACACTGAACAACTTCTCTTTCCAATCCTCCCACTTTCTCCAAACCAAAGGAGTAGCCATGGGCACCCGCATGGGCCCCAGCTATGCCTGCCGCTTCATAGGATATATGGAACAGTCCATCTTCCGCAGCTACACTGGCAACACCTTTTCCTCTGCGACATCGATGACTGTATCTGCGCTACCTCGTGCTCCCACGAGGAGGTTGAACATTCATCCACTTTACTAGCACTTTCCATCCCGACCTCAAATTTACCTGGACCGTCTCAGACTCCTCCCTCCCCTTCCTAGACCTCCCCATTTCTATCTCGGACGACCGATTCAACACAGACGTTTACTATAAACCGACTGACTCCCACAGCTACCTAGATTACACCTCCTCCCACCCTGCCCCCTGTAAAAACGCCATCCCATATTCCCAATTCCTTCGTCTTTGCAGTATTGGCTCCCAGGAGGACCAATTCCATTACCGAACAACCCAGATGTCCTCCTTCTTCAAAGACCGCAATTTCCCCTCAGACGTGGTTGACTATGCTCTCCACCGCATCTCCTCCACTTCCCACTCCTCCGCCCTTGAACCCCGCCCCTCCAATCGCCACCAGGACAGAATTCCACTGGTCCTCACCTACCACCCCAACAACCTCCAGATACATCGGATCATCTTTCGTCATTTCCGCCACCTCCAAACGGACCCGACCACCAAGGATATATTTCCCTCCCCACCCCTATCAGCGTTCCGGAAAGACCACTCCCTCCGCGACTCCCTTGTCAGATCCATACCCCCCACCAACCCAACCTCCACTCCTGGCACCTTCCCCTGCAACCGCAAGAAATTCAAAACTTGCGCCCACACCTCCCCCCTCACTTCCCTCCAAGGCCCCAAGGGATCCTTCTATATCCATCAAAACTTCACCTGCACCTCCACACACATCATTTACTGCATCCGCTGCACCTGATGTGGCCTCCTATACATTGGGGAGTCAGGCTGCCTACTTGCGGAACGTTTCAGAGAACACCTCTGGGACACCCACACCAACCCAACCACCCGTGGCTGAACACTTTAACTCCCGCTCCCACTCCGCCAAGGACATGCAGGTCCTTGGCCTCCTCCGTTGCCAGACCATGGCAACATGATGCCTGGAGTAAGAGTGCCTCATCTTCCCCTAGGAACCCTCCAACCACAAGAGATGAATGCAGATTTCTCCACCTTCCTCATTTCCCCTCCCCCCGACCTTGTCTCAGTCCCAACCCTCAGAATCAGCACTGCCTTCTTGACCTGCATCTTCTTCCCGACCTCTCCGCTCTCACCCCCTCTCCGGCCTATCACCCTCACCTTAACCTCCTTCCACCTATCGCATTCCCAACTCCCCTTCCCCAAGTCCCTCCTCCCTACCTTTTATCTTAGCCTGTTTGGCACACCCTCCTCATTCCTGAAGAAGGGCTTATGACCGAAACGTCGATTCTCCTGCTCCTTGGATGCTGCCTGACCTGCTGCGCTTTTCCAGCAACTCATTTTTAAGCTCTGATCTCCAGCATCTGCAGTCCTAACTTTCTCCCAGATAACACAGGGCTAAACGTCATCAACCTTATTAATTGGATGCACTATTCACAATTCGTAACCTGTCCGTATGGTTCCATGAAACTTCAGCAGCACTCAAATCTGCTGATCCATATCCAATATCATGACCATATCATGAAGCCAAGTGGCTTCACCACTGCTATTGCTAAGTGCCTCTGCACTCAGTAGGAAGCTGACCATTGTTGTATTGATAGTAAATGGTACTGCCAGTGCTGTTTTTAAATACAGACTGTCACTCTTGAAGGGGAATTGTACTAACGAAAGTTTTAGTAATGATTTTTAAATGATAGAAAATAGAACATTGGGCAGTGGATTGTGGGCTAGGAAATGGAAAGAAAATACTGATTTAAACCAAGGAAAACCTGTAGAAGAAGTTGTTTATAGTTTTAAAAAACAAATTCCTGGAACATTGTGTGTTTTATATGGAATATTGCTTTATTTGAACTGTGGGGAGAATGTTAGACATATCAGCAACATTGTATGTTCAGGGAAATGCTCCTCAGACACAGTCATGGATTCCAAAAGTCATCAGCTTGACAACTCCGGGTCCTGGGCTCCTGAACAGCCAGTCTCTGTGAATGACTGTGGCATAAATTTTCCAGACTGGGGAGAAGCCTCCAGACTGCATTGTGTCTTTATCTCTCTGCAGTAAAAATATCTGAAGTATTAGAAAAGCAGTTATTTTCTCTTTCTAGTTTCTGTAAGTAGTTGCCACTAAGTAAGAAACTTTGTCATTAGTGGACCAATTGCCCTATACCTCCTGTGAAGAAGTGAAAGAATCTGGAGAAAGAGACTGAAGAAGAGATGGTTGTGGGAAATAAAAGGAACAATTCATTTAAAATTGTGGGATGTTGCCATTGAATGATGTTTCCCCAGTTATTTTTTCTCCACACATAACAACATTTTATTTGTGTATCTGTGTCTTTCTGCATGTGTGCATAGGGGTTTAAAAGGGGGTTAGAGTTTCAACTAGTGGAGTTACATGCTGATAGTTCACAGCTTTGTTTGCCTGTGGCTAGAATTGTTATTTATAATAAACAGTAGTTCCCTTTACTTTTGGGAGCCAGGTCAGTGTCTTTTGTTAATCTGATTCCATCAGGCAGGTAAACTGGGAACTTTGTACTTTGGTTAAATCGTTAACTTTTATGCTAACTCGGGGAGTAGCTGGGCTTGAGAAAAGTCCATACTTCCAAGTAGGTCATAATAGCTTCAGTGTATTTTCTTTCCTTCTCTACCCCATAATAGTCCTGGTGATGGACAAAGTAGTGATTCTCAGTGCTTCTTTGGAGAAGTACCTAAGAGAATGCAGAATGCGGTAATCAGCAGGAGCTCTCCTTGATTTTGTTTGACCCTTCTGATTTAATGTAGTCTGCAGTCTACGAGGAGGTCTTCCATGGTTACGCCCTCGTGACTGTATACTACTGTGCTACTCCATCTAGCACACTTGTATTACTATGCCAGGCTTTTGCTTGTCTCGTCTGTAGGACACATCTCCTAATTTTGACACATATTCCCAAATCTTGGTCAGGAGAACTTTGAGGAATTGACAGGCAGACTGTGCTTTTGTCAATTCCATTGCTGAGGGGGTGGTGTGGGGAGATTTGTCCAATGTTATTCACTGAATATTTTTGTAGTGTTTCAATGCAACTGAGTATCTTGCTAAGGCATGTCAGAGAGGAGAAAAGAATCAATCATATTTCTCTGGGTACGGAGTCATACGCAGGCCACAGCAAATTATCTTCCCAAAAGGAAATTCTTACTCTAGACTAATCAATGCTGTTTTCAATCGCCACCCTAAACCTTATAATGCAATGATCACTGTCCCCTAAATGGTCCTTCAGTATCATTTGATCTACTTGGCACATCTTATTACAATAACCAGGTCTGCAGTGCCCTTTACATGTTGCACTGACCAAACACAGCTGTCGGGAGTTTACCTGAAAACAATCTAGGAACACCTGTTCCTCACTGCTACCTACACTACCGTATCTGGTTTATATATTAAACCGCCCCCCCATTAAAACAGCTTTATGATGTTTACACTTCTCTAATTGCCTTGCCTTAGTTTAATAGCTGGCGACCACTTATCAATGACAAAGGTCTTGCTAACAGCAATGTAATTAGTTGTTAGGTAGTTGAAGAACTTGGGCAGGCAGAGAGAAGCTTGTCAGATCAGAAGAGAAACTAGCAAGCCTGCAGCACCCAAAAAAAAACTCTCTCTCTGTACATTAAACCTGAAGCAGACTCACTTATCTTTCCTGTAGCAGCCAATGCATTTTTAACTTCGAATTCAGATACATCAGAGACCTTTCATAAATATCACCCTGTGCCTTTTGCAAAATAGTGGAAGCATTCAGAAAATGAAAGGTTGAGGAGAAACCTTCGGTTCTGCAAGATCTATCACCAACAGGGTTTGTGAAGAAAGACTATGGAACGGTTTCTCTAGTTTTCCCTCTGCAATATTTTTTTCTCTGTTTACATTTATCCCTTTCTGTGTGTGTATGGGAGTGTTTCTAAGGGGTATAGAGTTTGGGTTTGTAGAACTTACATAATTTAGTTTAATTTTTACCTGTAGTTAAATGGGCAGTCAAATACAGATTTCCCGACATCAGAAAAAGATTTATATAGCATCATGCATAACCTTAAATGTCTTACAGATAATTAATTACTTTTGAAGTCTTGTCACTATTTTAATTTAAGAAATGTATCCAATTTGTGATCAGCTGGCTTCCACCAAAAGTAATTTGACACCAAAAAGTTCCAGATATGTAGGGGAAAGGATTGCAAGATGATTCTAGATAGGAGCAAAAGTAACAGGGTAGTTGTTATGAGTGACTTTAATTTTCCAAATATTAACTGTAACCTCTACAGTTTGAGTACTTTAGATGGGTCAGTTTTTGTCCAATCTGTGTAGGAGGGTTTTCTAACACAGTATGTCGATAGACCAACAAGAGGCGAAGCCACATTGAATTTGGTAGTGGGTAATGAACCAGGCCAGGTGTTAGATTTGAAGGTAGTTGAGCACTTTGGAGATAGTGATCACAATTTGGTTATGTTTACTTTAATAATGGAAAGGGATTGGTGTATACCGCAGGGAAAGAGTTAGAGCTGGGGAAAGTCAATTTTGATGCGTTTAGGCAAGATTTAGGATACATAGGATGGAGAAGGAATCTGCAGGGGATGGGAACAATTGAAATGTGGAGCTTGTTCAAGGAACAGCTACTGTGTGTCCTTGATAAGTATGTACCTGTCAGGCAGGGAGGAAGTGGTTGACCGAGGGAGCCGTGGTTTACTAAAGAAGTTGAATCTCTTGTCAAGAGGAAGGAGATACTAAACAAGTATTTTGCATTAGCATTTACTGTGGAGAAGGACATGGACAATATAGAATGTGGGGAAATAGATGGTGACATTTTTAAAAATGTCCATATTACAGAGGAGGAAGTGTTAGATGTCTTGAAATGCTTAAAGGTGGATAAATCCCCAGGATCTCATCAGGTGTACCCTAGAACTCTGTGGGAGGCTAGTGAAGTAATTGCTGGGCTCTTTGCTGAGATATTTGTATCATCGATAGTCACAGGTGAGGTGCTGGAAGACTGGAGGTTGGCTAACGTGGTGCCACTCTTTAAGAAAGGTGGTCAGGAATAGACAGGCAACTACAGACTGGTGAGGCTGACGTCTGTGATGGGTAAGTTTTTGGAGGGAATCCTGAGGGGCAGGATGGACATGTATTTGGAAAGGCAAAGACTGATTAGGGATAGTCAACATGGCTTTGTGTGTGGGAAATCCTGTCTCACAAACTTGATTAAGTTCTTTGAAGAAGTAACAAAGAGGATTGATGAGGGCAGAGTGGTGGATGCGATCTATATGGGCTTCAGTAAGGCATCAATAAGGATCCCCATGGGAAACTGATTAGCAAGGTTAGGTCTCATGGAATACAAGGAGAACTAGCCATTTGGATACAGAAATGGCTCAAAGGTCAAAGATAGATGTTGGTGGTGGAGAGTTGCTTTTCAGATTAAAGGTGTGTGACCGGTAGAGTGCCACAAGGATCGATGCTGGGTCCACTACTTTTTGACATTTATATAAATGATTTGGATGTGAAAATAGGTGGTATAGTTAGTAAGCTTGCAGATGACACCAAAATTGGCGGTGTAGTGGACAGTGAAGAAGGTTACCTCAGTGGGATCTTGGAAGATAGAGATTGAATAGCGAATGAGATTACCTACAGTGTGAAAACAGGCCCTTCAGCCCAAGTCCACACCGACCCGCAACCCACCCACCCTTACATTTACCCCTTCACCTAACACTACGAGCACCATGGCCAATTCACCAAACCTGCACATTTTTGGACTGTGGGATGAAACCGGAGCACACCCACGCAGACACTTGGAGAATGTGCAAATGCCACACAGTCAGTCGCCTGAGGCAGGAATTGAACCCAGGTCATTAGCGCTGTGAGGCAGCAGTGCTAACCACTGTGCCACCATGGATCAATGGGTTGAGAAGTGGCAGATGGAGTTTAATTCAGATAAACGCGAGGTGCTACATTTTGGAAAAACAAATCATAGCAGGACTTATACACTTAATGGTAAGGTCCTAGGGAGTGTTGCTGAACAAAAAGACCTTGGAGTGCAGGTTCATAGTTCCTTGAAAGTAGAGTCGCATGTAGATAGGATAGTGAAATCCATACACACCACATCACCCGCTTTACCCTCATTGAGCTGTTGGTCAGCTTCTCAAAGAACTCAAAAGAAATCAACCATTTGGTATGTTTTCCTTTATTGGTCAGAGTATTGAGTACAGGAGTTGGGAGGTCATGTTGCGGGTGTACAGGATATTGCGTACAATCTGGTCTCCTTCCTATATGAAGGATGTTGTGTAACTTGAAAGGGTTGAGAAAAGATTTAGAAGGATGTTTCCAGGCTTAACAGGCGGGGCTGTTTTCCCTGGAGCGTCTGAGGCTGAGGGGTGACCTTATAGAGGTTTACAAAATTATGAGGGGCATGGATAGAGTAAATAGGCAAAGTGTTTTCCCTGGGGTCGGAGAGTCCAGAACTAGTGGGCATAGGTTTAGGGTGAGAGGGGAAAGATATAACAGAGACCTAATGGGCAACTTTTTCACACAGAGGGTGGTACGGTATGGAATGAGCTGCCAGAGGAAGTGGTGGAGGCTGGTAGAATTGCAACATTTAAGAGGCGTTTGGATGAGTATATGAACAGGAAGGGTTTGGAGGGATATGGGCCAGGTACTGGTAGGTGGGACTAGATTGGGTTGGGCTATCTGGTCAGCATGGACGGGTTGGACTGAGGGGTCTGTTTCCATGCTGTACATCTCTATGACTCTATGACTCTATTTCTATACAGCTACCAGTCTCTTCTTTCCTGAGAATCTAAAGGGCGCCAAGGGAAAACGAAGATTGCAGAGTTTTGCCAAATTAATTCTGTGGCTGGCAGGCCTACTCTGTGAGGAGAGGTTTGAGAATACTGGGGCTTAATGCTTTAAGCCCCAGTACATGCCATGTGGGCATTACTGGAAAGGCTGGTTTTGATGCCTATTGATAATTGCCTTTGAACTGGTTGGCTCTCAAAGGGGAGGGGTGTATCTAAGGTAGTTAAGAGGTAAGCACATTGCTGTGGGTCTGGATTCACATGGGCCAGATTGGAAACTTTCCTCCTGAAAATACATTAGAGAACCAGAGTGGTTTTTACAACAATGGAAATATGGTCTCTACAGAGACAAAGGAGCAGAATGATGTTCCTGCTTCTGTGTAGTTGTGTTGACAGCACAGCCTAATAACCATACAGAGGTTCTACATTATTTGTTGCCCTGACATTCATTGTTTCACAGATACATCCCTAGTTTATTAGGGTACAGTTTTCGGTACTATTTCATGTTTGCATCGTTTTGCATCGTTACCAAAAATTCATTCATTCGTTTTGTTTGTCAAAATTCTTTGCACAGATATCTCAATGATTTATCCACATCTAATAGCCTTTTTAATTGAATAGTTTAAGTTGTAGTTGAGTTAATAAAGTAATCTTGATTACAGACAGTCTCCATCGCTAGAAAGTACTCATTCACCCACCCAGCCACCCCCCTCCCCACCATCACCATCACCACCAGTCCCCGTCATATTGTCTCTTGATGCAGTGTTTCATTGACAGAATTGTCTCTGGCATAATTTTCATCCTTTGTACAATGTAATAAATTTGCTTTTGTGTTCTCTCTGTGATTCAATACCAACAATAAAATTCAAAACTCAAAACTGGCCACAGGAATCATGGATATCATTGAAATTTGCATAAAATTATATATTTGCATAATAAAGCCACGTTTTATTACAAAGACCTGAAGAAGTCACATGTACATAAGGCCAGATTTCTTGCTACATAGTTCCCTGATAAAAATCACACAACACCAGGTTATAGTCCAACAGGTTTAATTGGAGGCACACTAGCTTTCGGAGCGAGTGTGCTTCCAATTAAACCTGTTGGACTATAACCTGGTGTTGTGTGATTTTTAACTTTGTACACCCCAGTCCAAAACCGGCATCTCCAAATCATAGTTCCCTGATGGTTTATTAAACCCATAACCAAAGCTATTCAAATAAGATTTCAGTTACGTAGCTGCAGATCATTCTAAACAGCTATATATGCAGATTTTCTGGATGTATGCATTCAAAACATCGAACAGTATAGCATAGAAGCTAGTTCCATCTGCCTCCACAAGGTCTATATCCTTCTATTCCCTGCCTGTTCACCCATCTGTCCAATTGCCTCGTAAGTGTTGCTATTGTATCTGTATGATACAACCTCCCGTGGTTGTGCTTTGTACATCTCCTTTAATATTTCCACTCTCACCTTAAACATATGCTCCCAAGTATCTGTTATTTCCACCAAGGAAAAAGACTCAGACTATCTGTCCTAGTAATGCCTCTTATAATTTTATATTCTTCTGTCAGGTCACCCCACAGCTTCCAACACTCGGTTAAACACAATCCAAGTTTGTCCAATCTCACCTGATAGCTAATACACTCCAATCCAGGCAACATCCTGATAAACCTCTTTTGCACCCTTTCCAATGCGTCCAACCCTTCTTACAGTGTGGGCGACCCAAACTGCACACAATATTCCAAAATGTCCCAACTAAAGTTTTATACATCTGCAATTTGATTTTCCAATTTTTATAATCAATGCCCCAAAAAATGAAGGCTAGCATGTTTTATGCCTTTTTTACCACGTTACTCACTTATGTTGCCACTTTCAGGGAGCTATGCACTTGCATCCTTCTGTGTATCAATGCTCCTAAAGGTCTTGCCATTTACTTGATACTTTCATCTTGCATTTCGCGCTCCCCCCATAATGCATCATCCCAAGCTTGTCCAGATTAAACTCCATCTGCCATTTCTCCACCAGCCTGACATCAGTGGTAGGAAAGCTGCTGGAGAAAATACTGAGGGATAGGATCTATTCCCATTCGGAAGAAAATAGGCTTATCAATGATAGGCAACATGATTTTGTGCAGGGAAAATCATGTCTTACCAACTTAATAGAATTCTTTGAGGAAGTGACAAAGTTGATTGTTGAGGGAAGGGCTGTAGATGTCATATACATGACATTTGATAAGGTTCCCCATGGTAGGCTGATAGTGAAGGTGAAGTCGCAAGGGTCCAGGGTGTACTAGCTAGGTAGATAGAGAAATGGCTGGGCAACAGGAGACAGAGAGTAGTAGTGGAAGGAAGTTTCTCAAAATGGAGACCTGTGACCAGCGGTGTTCCACTGTTGTTTGTGATAAACATAAATGATTTGGAGGAAGGTATAGGTGGCCTGATTAGCAAGTTTGCAGATGACACTAAGGTTGGTGGAGTTGCAGATACTGCGGGAGACTGTCAGAGAATATAGCAGTATATAGATAGATTGGAGAGTTGGGCAGAGAAATGACAGATGGAATTCAATCTGGGAAAATGCGAGGTGATGCTTTTTGGAAGATCTACTTCAAGACCGAACTATACCATAAATGGAAAACTCCTGGGGAAAATTGATGTGCAAAGAGATCTGGGTGTTCAGGTCCATTGTTCCCTGAAGGTGGGGATGCAGGTTAATAGAGTGGTCAAGAAAGTATACAACATGCTTTCCTTCATCAGACGGGGTACTGAGTGCAAGAGTTGACAGGTCATGTTACAGTTGTATAAGACTTTGGTTCAGCCATATTTGGAATACAGCGTACAGTTCTGGTCGCCACATTACCAAAAGGATGTTGATGCTTTGGAGAGTGCACAGAGTAGGTTCACTAGGATATTGCCTGGTATGGAGAATGCCAGCTATGAAGAGAGGTTGAGTGGATTTGGATTATTTTCATTAGAAAAATGCAGATTGTGGGGTGCCCTGATTGTGGTCTACAAAATCAAGAGAGGTATATACAGGGTAGCTAACAAGAAGTTTTTTTCCGGAGTGGGGGACTCAATTACTAGGGATCACAAGTTCAAAGTGAGAGGGGAAAGGTTAAGAGGAGAAATGCATGGAAAGTTCTTTATGCAGAGGTTGGTGTTTGCCTGGAACACGTTGCCAGCAGAGGTGGTAGAGACGGACACAATAGCGTCATTTAAGATGTGTCTAGACAGATACATGAATGGGCAGGGATCCTTAGAAAATAGGTGACAGGTTTAGATAGAGGATTTGGATCGGTGCAGGCGTTAGGGCTGAAGAGCCTGTTCCTATGCTGTAATTTTCTTTGTTCTTTTGTTCTTTGTTCAAACTTTCCAACTGATTTATGTCCTGCTATATCCTTTAGCAACCTTCCTCACTATCCACAACTCCAGCAATTTTCATGTTATGTGCAAACTTACTCATCAGACCATTTATATTTTCATCCAAATCATTTATATATATTATAAACAACAGAGGCCCCAGCACTGATCCTTGCAGAACACTACTGGTCACAGACCTCAGTAAGAAAAACACCTCGATGTTTTATGACCAAGCCAATTTGGTATCCGTGGATCCTATGTGACTTAATCTTCTGGACCAAGCTACCATGAGGAACCTTGTCAAATGCTTTAGTAAAGTCCATGTCGGCAATATCCACTGCCCTACTCTAATCACTTTTTCACTTCCTCAAACAAAAATCTGATTTGTGAGACAAGTCCTCTCCTGCACAAAACCACGCTGACTATTCCTAACAGGTCCATTTTATCCTAAATATCATTTTCCAAATGTGGGTTTTGATGTCTCCAATATCTAGCCCAACATACAGACACACAACAGTGCCTAATTCTTGTTCTGAAACCAGCTTTGCTTCTATTTTTGACCCTTGGCATGTGGGTTCTAAAATAATCTCATTGTCAAGGTTTCCTGTCATAAACCTGTCACTAAGAAGCAGGTGTGCGAGCTGATGTTGGTCAAATACTTGTGGTACTTCATAATGAGGGGTGGAATTATTGGCACCAGTTTTAGAATTAACACAAATAAGATGTTCTGAATGGATTGTTTTACATACGATGATTCTACTCAATTTATACTGGAAGTGAAAGACAATTCTGAAGGATTAAAACTGCTGAAATGCCTTAATTCATTCATTGTGACAAGGCTGTGATACTCATAGTGACGATTTGATCACATTTGGTTTGGGAGATAATATTTCCCCTCCCCAACACAAGAAACAAACTCAGACAGATGGACCTTTATCGGTAAAGTGACAGTTTAGCCAAAATGACGCCCACAACGCATATGTTTTCAGTATTTTGTAAAAATACATGCATCTGCTGCTACAAATACTAGCGTACATAAGAAGAACCAGCTTTTATAGTAAGCGTGAGAGGAGGCCTTTTTCAGTGTCAAAAACAGCATGTTGACATTAGATACCTACCAGCCACTCAGAACCCCCATAGCAACTCTGTGATACATTTACAACACTTCCAAACTTCGTTGCACCAGCAATATTGAAATGCTGCTGCCCATGTACTGCACTAGGCTGCATCACAGGTGCTCCTTTACTCTCTAAATACTCACCCACCTTGGGCCAATCTAGATGCTCACAGCATTCCTGCCTTGTCGTGACTTGCTTTGCCTTGCCCTGTTGCAATTTGCCACCCCTAACCATGTTCACAGTACTTCTGTCTTGCCATGCCACTTAGCACAGCCGCAATGCCAGGATGCATGATTGTGAGCAGTCATCAGTCTGGTCAAAGGGGCACAACTTTCAGTCAGGGTTCCCAGTACAGAAAGTTAAGAACAACCTTAGATACCAGTCCAAGTACTTGGGTTTCAAAGTACTATTTAAATGAAGAAGAAATACAGAAAGTTGCAATACAAATGGGCTTCAGGGTACTTGTGCACAAAACACAGAAAGGTAGCTATTTGTAGGTACAGGCAATAAATGCTGGCCAGCCAGTGATGTCCATGTCCCACAGGTGTATAATTAATAAAAGCACACAAGTGCAGAAGGTAATCAGGAAGGCTAACAAAACGTTGGCCCTTATTTCAAGGTGGTTGGAGTGTAAGAGTATGGAAGTCTGACTACAACTGTACAAGATGTTGGTGAGACCGCATCTGGTGTACTGTGAGCAGTTTTGGTCCTCATTTTTAAAGAAATGTATCACTTCATTGAAAGTAATTCGGAGAAAGTTCACTAGAATGATCCCCAGTCTGGAGGGACATGTTTCGAGGGACTATCTTACAAGAAAAGGCTAAACAGATTGGGACTCTACTCACTGGCGTTTAAATTCCCCTACTGAGCAATAATCAATCTACCTCACAACTGTCTGTGTTATGGATTTTCAAAAACACTCAAAATTATGAAAGAAGAAATTTCTCCTTAGCTCAGTATTAAATTGGCTTCCCTTGATTCTGAGAGTACATCCTCTAGTCCCAGTTTCTCCCATGTGGGGGAAAAGCCTCTCAGTATTGCCCCATCAAGCCCCTTAAGAATCCTGAATTTCATTGAGATCAGTTTCCGTTCTTTTAAACTGGTATCTAAGGTTGTTCTTAACTTTCTGTACTGGGAACCCTGACTGAAAGTTGTGCCCCTTTGACCAGACTGATGACTGCTCACAATCATGCATCCTGGCATTGCGGCTGTGCTAAGTGGCACGGCAAGACAGAAGTACTGTGAACATGGCTAGGGGTGGCAAATTGCAACAGGGCAAGGCAAAGCAAGTCACGACAAGGCAGGAATGCTGTGAGCATCTAGATTGGCCCAAGGTGGGTGAGTATTAAGAGAGTAAAGGAGCACCTGTGATGCAGCCTAGTGCAGTACATGGGCAGCAGCATTTCAATATTGCTGGTGCAACGAAGTTTGGAAGTGTTCTGTAAATGTATCACAGAGTTGCTATGGGGGTTCTGAGTGGCTGGTAGGTATCTAATGTCAACACGCTGTTTTTGACACTGAAAAAGGCCTCCTCTCACGCTTACTATAAAAGCTAGTTCTTCTTATGTACGCTAGTATTTGTAGCAGCAGGTGCATGTATTTTTATAAAATACTGAAAACATATGCGTTGTGGGCGTCATTGTGGCTAAACTGTCACTTTACTAATAAAGGTCCATCTGTCTGAGTTTGTTTCTTGTGTTGGGGAGGGGAAATATTATCTCCCAAACCAAATGCGATCAAATCGTCACTATGAGAATCACAGCCTTGTCACAACGAATGAATTAAGGCATTTCAGCAGTTTTAATCCTTCAGAATTGTCTTTCACTTCCAGTATAAATTGCGTAGAATCATGGCATGTAAAACAATCGATGCAGAACATCTTATTTGTGTCAATTCTAAAACTGATGCCAATAATTCATTATGAAGTACCGCAAGTATTTGACCAACATCAGCTCGCACACCTTTTTGGTGACAGGTTTATGACAGGAAACCTTGACAACGAGATTATTTTAGAACCCACATGCCAAAGGTCAAAAATAGAAGCAAAGCTGGTTTCAGAACAAGAATTAGGCACTGTTATGTGTCTGTATGTTGGGCTAGATATTGGAGACATCAAAACCCACATTTGGAAAATGATATTTAGGATAAAATGGACCTGTTAGGAATAGTCAGCGTGGTTTTGTGCAGGAGAGGACTTGTCTCACAAATCAGATTTTTGTTTGAGGAAGTGAAAAAGTGATTAGAGTAAGGCAGTGGATATTGCCGACATGGACTTTACTAAAGCATTTGACAAGGTTCCTCATGGTAGCTTGGTCCAGAAGATTAAGTCACATAGGATCCACGGATACCAAATTGGCTTGGTCATAAAACATCGAGGGTGTTTTTCTTACTGAGGTCCGTGACCAGTGGTATTCTGTAAGGATCAGTGCTGGGGCCTCTGTTGTTTATAATATATATAAATGATTTGGATGAAAATATAAATGGGGGGTCTGATGAGTAAGTTTGCACATAACATGAAAATTGCTGGAGTTGTGGATAGTGAGGAAGGTTGCTAAAGGATATAGCAGGACATAAATCAGTTGGAAAGTTTGAACAAAGAACAAAGAAAATTACAGCATAGGAACAAGCTCTTCGGCCCTCAAAACCTGCATCAATCCAAATCCTCTATCTAAACCTGTCACCTATTTTCTAAAGGTCTGTATCCCTTTGCTCCTTGCCTATTAATGTATCTGTCTAGACACATCTTAAATGACGCTATTGTGCCCGTCTCTACCACCTCTGCTGGCAACACGTTCCAGGCACCCACCAACTGCATAAAGAACTTTCCATGCATATCTCCCCTAAACTCTTGACTGTTTCTTCAAAAAGCAAATAGAAACTTCCAACAATTTGACTACAGAAGCCTTTGGAGCACCAGGATTCTGACTTCATTTTTCATCCCTTTCATAATGGAATCTGATGGACTTACCATACTTCTTTATTAGATTAGATTCGATTACTTACAGTGTGGAAACAGGCCCTTCAGCCCAACAAGTCCACACCGACCCGCCGAGGCACAACCCACCCAGACCCATTCCCCTACATTTATCCCTTCACCTAACACTATGGGCAATTTAGCATGGCCAATTCACCTGACCTGCACATCTTTGGACTGTGGGAGGAAACCCAAACTCCACACAGTCACCCGAGGCTAGAATCGAACCTGGCACCCTGGTGCTGTGAGGCTGCAGTGCTAACCACTGAGCCACTGTGCCACCCCAAAAATTTCTCTGCATCTCATACTGAAATTGCTTTCATTGTTGACAAGCTGGATTTGATTTGATTCCCTACTATGTAGAAACAGGCTCTTCGGCCCAACAAGTCCATACCAACCCTCCGAAGAGTTACCCACCAAGATCCACCTCCCTCCGACTAACACATCTAACCTTTGGGCAATTTAGCTTGGCCAAACCACCTGACCTGCACATCTTTGGACTGTGGGAGGAAACCAGAGCACCCAAAGGAAACCCACGCAGACACGGGGAGAATATGCAAACTCCACACAGTCACCCAAGGCTGGAATTGAACCCAGGTCCCTGGCGCTGTGAGGCTGCAGTGTTAACCACTGAGCCACTGTGCCGCCCAATTATGTGTTATCCATGCTTACTTTTAAACTTTGGGCCTGTGTTTTTAGTAAATAGCTTTATCACTTATACTTGAGAATAGCAATAGTTAAAGATTAAAGCTTTGGCGCTGGTTATTTTTAAAATAGAATACTCAGAAAAAAACAAAATTAGGACACAATGAGCTTTATAAATTCATAATAAACAGACCACTATTGTTCATGATACTCATACCTATAGCCTCTAGTCTTGAATTCCCCCTAAGTGTAATCATATGAATTTCCCCACAAGAGTTAGGGACTTCTTGTATTTGTATTGCATCAAATATTCTCAGTTATTTTGCAGGAGTATTTCACCCACGCCTAATTTAATCTACATGCTATTACCAGTGACTACCCTCCCCCTACACTTTTCTTATGTCTTGAGCCGCTATCCAACCTTGGTGCATCCTGGGACCTGCAAGCTGTCTCTAAGACCACACCACCTGCAGGTTTCTAGTAGTGAAGCCCAGAAAACCAGTTGTTTGGGATCCTGAGACTCCTGAGTGCATTCATTGTGAGCAGCGCTGAGGTCATATTTCAATTTTGGTGCAATCGGTTGTCAATCATGTTTTTCAGATTGCTCACTGAAGATATCACATATGGGGGTGAGAACTGGTAAATGACATCTTGAGTTCAAATACCTTTAATTGCTACTTCTCCTTCATTTAAAATTTTGATCTTACGCAATGAAAGCATTGATGATAACTAATTGGAAATGAATCAGATTTTGTGACTGACTTTGCAGAAGTCCACACATAACTGTTGGGTACTGCTTGGTTTTGGCATATTATGATGGGTGAACTCCATTCGCTGCAACTCACTTTGATCGTATTGTCTTTAGCACTTGTTCAATCTGTCTTGAACTTGTGCCAACTTTGGGGGGTTATGTCTGTAAGGATGTTGCTTAATTGGAACAGCATTTCCTATATCTATATCATTCATAATTAGATTAGTGCTTCCCACCTTATTCCCACATATCTCCCCACATGATTGCATTAATTCTTTCAGGTCATTTTGATTTTCCTCTGGAACATTACTTGATAATTTTTTGAGAACTTGTGCTATTATTGAGACACTCGGTGCTGTGCACATGGATGAGAATTCCATAGCTGCCCTGCTCAATGAAGAACAGTTGTGGAGATATTTGCTGAAAAAAGGCACATTTCAATACTCGTCATAACATTTTGCAAGAATTTTAATCCAAGGAGAAACACAATATTTATACTGAAAAGAGCAGATTGCTGATTGGTTAGCAAGTGAGCAGTAATTGGTCAAACGCTTTGCCAAATGAGAATGATCGTATGTTACCAAGCAGACTTTGTTTAAATTTTAAACCAGTCAGGTTGACAGAAAATGTTGTTGAATTGTACACTCACATTGAATGTTGAACACTTTACTTTGTACATTTTGGAAACATGGAATGGTTAGGTATATTCAGCACCTTGCTTGTTGTGGATAGTTAAATGTATATGGTGTTTGATAAATGTGAGGGAGTGGGATTGGAGGAAGGTATCTGAGAATGCAGTAGGTAGATAAAGGCGAGGGAGAGGGTGATAGGTTGGAGAGGAAGGTGGAGCGGATAGATGGGAAAGGTGATGGACAGGTCAGGAGGGTGGTGCCGAGTTGGAGGCTTGGGACTGGGATAATATGGGAGAAGGGGAAATGAAGAAACTGGTGAAATCCACATTGATCCTGTGTGGTTGCAGGGTCCCAAGGTGGAATATGAGGTGTTCTTCCTCCAGGCGTTGGGTGGTAAGGGTTTGGCGATGGAAGAGGCCCAGGACCTTGGCGGAGTAGAAGTTGAAGTGTTCAGCCATGGGATTGATTGGTGCGGGTGTCCCAGAGATATTCTCTCAAACAATCTGCAAGTAGGTATCCTGTCTCTCCAATGTAGAGGTGACCAAATTGGGTACAACAGATACAGTTGGTGGAGGTACAAGTAAATTTCTGTTGGATGTGGAAGAATCCTTTGGGGCCTTGGATGGAGGTGGAAGGAAGTGTGGGCGTAGGTCTCCTCTGCCCTGAAGCTTTTCAGCTATGTCCTGAAGCATAGCCACATCTCCTTCCTCAGTGCTTGCCTATGGAACCATCTGATCCCACATGGACTCCAGACTACATTCAGACCAACACAATTTGGACCTGAACAGGATAACCAGTACGTTACTACAAATCCGAAAACCTCAGCAATGATTCTCTTTCTGGATCCTCCGCTCCATGCTAGCAGCCATACGCCACCACCTCCTCTAGCTGCAGTCAGCCCTGCCCCAGCTCAGGGCCACTCTCTCTCGCAGGCCTGCAATGGACCTCTGCTGTTCTACATCCTCAGAAGAATTCACACCCTCAACAAATGGTTTTCCTCCACCATATTAGACATAAAACAACATAAGTTAAACAACCTTTCATGTACTTACCTCAATACATGGGTTTCCTCGACCATTTCAGAGCCTTCCTCTGGCACTGTTCAGACGTGATTAGCCACGCAGCCGCTACTTCCAGGACTGCCGTGGCGAATGATGACATCACTTCTGTCCCTGCTGCCGCACGGACCGCAGCTGGCCATATTACCTCCGCAATCACCGTTCAGTCAATGACCTCGGCGATTGCCAGGAAGACAACCGCCTCCCCTGTTGCAGCAGGATCCATGGCTGCTGTCAGATTCATCACCTCTGGCACAGATGCAATACCCACTCTGCACATCACTTCCACCCCCGCAGTTGCTGCAACTGCAGCCACTTCCTCCCCTGAAGACGTCACTCACCTGAACATGGATGACTCCATCGCCGACATCACTTCCGCCACCAGTGATGTCACTCGCCGAAAACCAGTTTGCAATGTCACTGCCATCACACGTGATGTCACTTCCCACCACCATGGACCCACTTCAACCCCCAATGTAAGTGTCACTTCTGTTGGTGACATCACTCCTCACCCTATAATCATGCCCACTCAACTGACTGTCTCCACCCTCACACCCAACTCCAGCCCCTCTCCAGATCCTAGCTCCTGGCCCTGTTGTGTCTTTACTATTCCCCCAGAACTCCCCCTCACTGAGGACGCAAGTTTTGTCCTTAGCAAATGCCTCACCTTCATCCCTCTATACTCCCAGATCATTGAGTTCGACACCCGTCACAACTTTTAACATTTCTTCAGCCACCTCCATCTCCAGGTCCACTTTTCCAGTCAAGACTCCTGTCCACCCACTGAGGACCCCTCCTCTCACTTCCGAAACACTCCATCCACTTGGACACCCATGTTGGCCTGTTACCCGCGCTTGACCTCTACATTTCTAACTGCCTCCAAGACATTGACCACCTCAAACTGTCAACTCCATCAATCACTCCAACCTCCCACCCTCACAATGCGTAGCCCTCCACTTCCTCTGTTTCAACCCCAACCTCACCATCAAATCCGCAGACAAGGGAGCCACTGTGGTAGTTTGGTGAATCGACCTCTACAGTGCTGAAGCCAGGCGCCAACTCACAGCCATCTCCTCCTACTGCCCCCTTGACCAAGATCTCACCTCCCATCACCAAACCATCATCTCCCAGACCATGCACAACCTCATCACATCTAGGGATCTCCCATCCACAGTCTCTAACATCATTGGGCAACCCCGCACTGCTGGATTCTATGTCCTACCAAAGAGTCACAAACCTGACTTTCTGGGTCGACCCATTGTCTCAGCCTGCGCCTGTCCCAATGAACTCATCTCTGCCTACCTTGGCACCGTCCTGTCCTCCTTAGTCCAGGAACTCCTCAACTACATTCAGGACACCACCCATGCCCTTCACCTCCTTCAAGATTTTCGATTCCCTGGCCCCGAATGCCTCATCTTCACCATGGACATCCAGTCCATGTATGCATCCATCCACCATGACAAAGGCCCCCAAGCCCTCTTTTTCTTCCTCTCACGCCATCCCAATCAGTACCCTTCCACTGACAATATCATTCACCTGGCTGAACTGGTCCTCACCCTTAACAACACTCAATCCTCCTACTTCCTCCAAGCCATGGGCACCCGCATGGGACCCAGCTATGCCTACCTCTTTGTCAGGTATGTGGAATAATCCATCTTCCACAGTTGCACTGCCACCACCCTCCCCACCTGTTCATCCACTATATCGATGACTGTATCAGTGCTATCTCGTGTTCTTAAGAGGAGTTTGAACAGTTTGTCAACTTCACCAACACCTTTCACTCTGACTTCAACTTCACCTGGACCATCTCGGACATCTCCATCCCCTTCCTGGACCTCTCCATCTCCATCTCTGGCAATTGACTAACCACGGACATCCACTATAAGCCCACTGACTCCCACAGCTACCTAGACTACACCTCCTCCCTACCTCCTGTAAAAACACTATCCCTTATTCCCAATTCCTCCACCTCCGCCACATCTGTTCCCAGGATGACCAAATCCACCTAAGAAAATCCCAGATGGCCTCCTTCTTCCAAGATCGCAATTTCCCTTCTCACGTGATCGACGATGCCCTCCAGCTCATCTCCTCCACCTCCCACTTCTCTGTCCTTGAACCCCACCCCTCCTGACGCAATAAGAGCAAACCTCTCCGGTCTTCACCTTCCACCCCACCAACCTCCGCATACATCACATCATCGTCTGCCACCTATAAACGGACCCCACCACCAGATGTATTTTCCATCCCCATCCCTATCTGGAGAGACCATTCCTTCTGTGACTCACCCATTAGAACCACGTCCCCCACCAGACCACACCCCACTCCCGGCACCTTCCCCTGCCACCGCACAAAATGCAAAACCTGCGCCCAGACCTACCCCTCACCTCCATCCAAGGCTCCAAAGGGTCCTTCCACATGCACATCTACCAATGTTATCTACTGTATTCATTGCACCCGATTTGGTCTCCTCTACATCGGGGAGACAGGACGCCTTCTTGCGGATCGTTTCAGAGAACATCTCTGGGACACCCTCACCCACCAACTCCACTGCCCCGTGGCTGAACACTTCAACTCCCCCTCCCACTCCGTCAAGTACATGCAGGTCCTGGGCCTCCTTCACAGCCACACCGTTACCACCCGACGCCTGGAGGAGGAACGCCTCATATTCCACCTTGGCACCCTGCAACCACTCGGGATCAATGTGGATTTCACCAGTTTCCCCAATTCCCCTCCCCTCCCATTATCCCAGTCCCAAGCCTCGGCACTGCCCTCCTGACCTGTCTATCATCTTTCCTATCTATCTGCTCCACCCTCCTCTCCAGCCTATCACCTACTTCCTCACCTTCATCTACCTTCAGCCTCCTTCCCCCCCAAACCCACCCACCTCCCATTTATCTCTCATTCCCCCAGCCCACATGCCTCATTCCTGAAGGGCTTATGCCTGAAGCGTCGATTCCCCTGCTCCTCAGATCCCACCTGACCTGCTGTGTTTTTTCAGCACCACACTCTCGACCCCTATCAACTATGGCCTAATACCCATGCAGTCGATTATGACTTATTTCAAACTTTGTCAATTGTTAGTCATGAGACCAGCTCATGTTTTCATGGAAATTGCAACATTTATTCATGTGATAAGCTACCAAAATGACTTGCAATAAACACTTGACTAAGAATGACTGTACTAGACAGATCCTTCATTGTCGTGAAGGTCAAATGCATGTCATATCCCTGACCACTGGTATCTGACATTTACCAGCCTTCCCACGTCACATGGCACATCACTGATCCACTTACAGTATGCTTCTGAACTTCAATGCTGTACCTCAGGGAGCATTAGTAATCATCATTGAAAGGCTGCTGCAATTACACTTTGTGTTCAGGCACAGACACCCAGCCCCTCATAAATTGGATCAGGCTCCAATTCAGAATCTGTTCTCTTATTTGAACTTATCTCACAGTATCCTCTTTGAGTATGCCCCCTCAGTCAGAGGTACCATTCTGACAGTACTTCTGTAATGCTTTGTTATTTAGTGCAGATACCAAGCCAGCAAGCTTGACATGATTGTCAGCAGTGATTGGTCAAGTCAAGGGAGATAACCTTCAGAGTGGGGTTCCTAGCTCATTAAGTCTAAGGGCAATGATAGATATCAGTGGAGGGACTTGGACATGGTCAGTTAGATGCTCGAGGAGGTCAGGGTCAGGAATCTCTCCTTGTGAGGGGTAAGGAGCTGAATGTCACTCCTTTGTTCTTTCTGCACTATGATGGGTTATTTCCTCCTGGACTGAGAGAGATGTGCTAAGGGAGATAAAAATGGATAGCACAATTGTTACTGTTGGTATAGTTGGAGCACAGGTAGTGAGATGTTCCAAGGGAGTGAGTAGGCAGCACAGAGCAAAGCAAGGTTTGTAGTATGCAGTTGAAACTTTATTGCTGGAACAGCACAGCAGGTCAGGCAGCATCCAGGGAACAGGAGATTCGACGTTTCGGGCACAGGCCCTTCCTCAGGAATGAGCAGAGAGTGTTCAGCAGGAGAAGATAAAAGGTAGGGAGGAGGGACTTGGAGGAGGGGCGTTGGAAATGTGATAGGTGGAAAGAGGTCAAGGTGAGGGTGATAGGTCGGAGTAGGATGGAGGCGGAGAGGTCAAGAAGAAGACTGCAGGTCAGGAAGGCGGTGCCGGGCTGGAGGGATCCGGCTGAGACAAGGTGGGGGGAGGGGGGATGAAGAAACTGGTGAAGTCCAAGTTCATCCACTGTGGTTGGAGGGTTCCCAGTCGGAAGATAAGACGCTCCTCCTCCGACCGTCGCGTTGTTGTGGTTTGGCGGTGGATGAGTCCAATGACCTGCATATCCTCGGTGGAGTGGGAGGGGGAGTTGAAATGCTGTGCTACAGGATGGTTGGGTTGGTTCGTCCGGATGGCCCAGAGGTGCTCTCTGAATCGCTCCGCAAGTAGGCGGCCTGTCTCCCCAATATAGAGGAGGCCACACCGGCTGCAGCGGATGCAGTAGATGATGTGGGTGGAGGTGCAGGTGAATCTGTGGCGGATATGGAAGTTTCCTTTGGGGCCTTGGAGAGAAGTTTCCTTTGGGGCCTTGTAGTATGCAGTAATTGGGTTGATGAGAGCAAATGCAAGATGTTTGATGTATAAAACAATGAAAGTGGTAGAACGTAGGCCTTGGTAGGAGATGGATACAGTGGCAGAGACAGAATGAGTGTGAATTACAGTCTGGTGAATGGAAAAGGTGATTGCACTTCTTCCTGTATTGCTGTGTACGTCTCCAGACAGTATGCCTTGATCTGGTCTTGTGGCATCCTTTGATGATCCTGGAGAAAGAGGATATCCCTCTTCTCTACCTTCCTGTCCACCAAGTGGGTGCAACATACCACTTATCTGCTGCATCTGTCTGGAACAAAAAGCCAGCAACTGCAGGGGAGTTCTGGACCAACAGTGCTTGTCCAGAAGCACAGTGGTCAATTCAAGATGGTGCCGATGTCAGGACGATGTATTTTGGAATATCTGGGTAGTCAAACATTTTTCTGAAACAGTGAGTGATAGAATCAATCAAGCGTTGGATGAGAGGGACACCATAGGGTCACTACAAGTAGTTAAAGGTAATGTGAGAAAACCCATGGTATTGTTTGTCATGGTTGCAGTGGAAATGTTGCATGCAATAGTAAGAAATGTAGACCACAAAACCTGGTGATGTTTCTGTGCTGTGATACAGTTGCAGTGAGAGTGAGGAAGCAAAGAGAAAGTGATAGCCTTTACCCTTGCAGAGTGAAATGATTTTTAACCTTCTGCTGCGTGCTTCTTTTGATAAACAAAACAGCACTGACCAGGGTCGCAATCTGCGTCCAGCCTGGCTGTGATTGGTGCCTGTGATTCTTTTAATGGCCCACGGTGAAGAGAATAGCCCTTCTCTCCATCATCCCATTCACCAGCATCTCCTTTAGCTGAGCACTGTTCTGATGCCTAATGAAGGAACAGTGCTCTAAAAGTTTGTACTTCCAAATAAACCTGTTGGACCATAACCTGGTGTTATGTGATTTTTAACTATAATAATGTTGAAACTAATGGAGCAATGATATATTGATCAGTTGCCTGACTTCATTACCTAAAATTAAGTCTTGGATCACCTCTTGTCGGGCCTTCTACTTAATAACTTAAATGATCTCCTGGATGCATTTTAAGAATTCTGCTCCCTCCTAAACCTTTCATGTTATGGCTACACCATTTAATGTTGGAAAAATGAAACCCCCTTCTCCCCAGTCACTACACTATTACTTATGCACTTATTTTAAATATGCCTGCACATCTCCTCTTCTGTTTCTCTCTGACTATAATATGAAGGGTCCTATAGTAGCTGCTTTTTGGATTTTAAGTTCTGCTCATATTGATTCAATTAAGAAGACTTCTAAGGTGTCATCCCTCCTTACTGCTGTAATTGATTCCCTGATTAATATTGCAACGTCCTTTTGTTATGGCACAGAATAAACTCTCCTGCTTAATGTAAATCAGCAACCCAGAAAAGATTTATCCCGTGCAGTAATGGGTGCAAGTTGGCAAGGCCAAGGACTATTTAAAGTAAAAATTAGCAACTTTATTTCTTAAAGTATAACAGAGAATAATTAACTCACAACTATTTCCAATTCCTTCCTCTAACCTAGCTTTTACCTTCCCTTCAATAATACTAGTTCGATAAAACTCCCAATTAAGATTTACAAAACAACACTTATCTCAAAACCATGATTTGGAGATGTCGGTGTTGGACTAGGGTATGCAAAGTTAAAAATCACACAATACCGGGTTATAGTCTAACTGGTTTATTTGGAAGCACTAGCTTTCAGAGTGCTGCTCCTTCATCAGGTGGTTGTGGAATATAAGCTCGTAAGACACAGACACAGGCAGCTTTAGTTTCTCCTCTGTAGTTTGGTCTTCTTTTCTTCTCCTTGGAGATACTGATGAATAAAGGTACTTTTAAGAGAGCTATTTTTCTGGGCAGTGTGCACATGTCATTGGGCTGGCAATTCTCCTCTCAACTGTTCAGTTTTCCCTGGTCTTATATCCCTAAAGCATCGGACTGTGTTATTGGCTTTTAAGATTGTCAATATACTCAATTCAAACTTGATTGGAATTTGGTATTTTTGGGGTATAATTTAAAATGATTGGCCTAATTGGAATCATTTCCAGGTACCAGCTACCAGCTACCCCAGTAGCTGGAGCAGATGTTACATTGTGTCTTATTGAGAACACTTGATGCTATCACTGCTTGCTTTTACTCTCTTAAAGGTGTATAGTACACCCAGATCTTCATAGCACTTGCCTCTTTTCCTTCCCGTTTTGTCTGAAGACCCCATATTCTGGGATATTGATTTGCCAATCCTGCCACTCTCTCAACCATGCCTCAGTGACAATCAAATATAAGATATCATTGAGTTCCAAATTGTAGTTTGAAATGTTGAAGTGAGTTATGTATTACTCCTGTCGACCATGTTGGTGTAGTGAGGTTGCTGTTTAGCTAATACGAACTTCCCTGGATGAAGTGTGAAGGCTTCCATGGAGCACGCAATGGGATTTTAGTGTATGGACCATAAGGTGGAACCTCAAGAAACAATCAGCAAGCTGAATTTGCCAGGTAACCTCTTTTGTTTTATATTTGGGAATTAGAGCCATCTAGGTCTTCTGCAATGCATGGGAGAATCACGAGCTATGTATAATTGAGGTGAGATTAGCTGAAAATCAGATGCAAGTGTGCGGAAATAAGGTAGTCACTGCTTATTACTGTGATTCAGAGCTCACCACTGAAATATTAACTAGTGAATCGCACTTTTGTCTCACCATAGAGAATCAGATAGTTCCTCAAATTTCTTTCATTGTCCATGTCACTCAAGGACTGAGGGAATTCTGCCCATAATTCAGTTCAACACTTCAACAGAGTTCTGTGGGAGTCCAGATTGCCAGAGCTTACTACTTCCAGATGTGCCGGTGTTGGACTAGGGTGGACAAAGTTAAAAATCACACAACACCAGGTTATAGACCAACAGGTTTAACTGGACAAACAAACCAGTTGGACTATAACCTGATATTGTGTGATTTCTACTTTCAGATAAGTTGAAAACTTATTCTGTGTCTGACAGTTTATATTGACAGAATAGATACTATGGTGCCAATCAAAGAGCAAGAAGTTCTCCCAGTCTCTAAATGAGCATTTATTCCTTAAGTAATTTCAACAGATTATCTGGGCAATTATTATGTCTTTGTGGAGCTTGTAACGTTTGCAAAATGATAACTGAAAAGAAATTTCTGAACTTACTTTAGTTTATTGTTTAATTTAAATTTTATAATGTTACTGTTTTTACATAAAAGGGACTGTGGAGGCTTAGGCACTGAATAGGTTTAAAGTAAAGATTGACAGATTTCCATTGATGTGAAGGGATATAGAGATGGTGTAGAACAATAGCATTAATGTGGATGAATAGCTGAGATCTTGTTCCGCAGAAATCACTGACTCTAATGGGCTGTGCTGGCTCTTGGCAGGCCGCTCTGATTGACAGTGGCCCAGTCACTGAACCACAACAAGCTGACATTGCTGGAACCTTCTCAACTCTGCTACTGCCTACTGGATCCTGATAAGACCTGATCACACCATGAGCTCATGCAACTCTCTTGTTTCCTGCCAACACTATGGGCCTGCTCACATACTGTGATGAGGCACAATCGAACATGGTGGGGCCTGCGTGACCTAGGTGTGGCCCCATATGACGCTGCTGGGGCCTACACTCACCTTCTGGAATCTGCGTGACTCCAGCAAGATCAGCAGGACCCTGTGCTGCAGAAAGATGTTAAGGAAAGCCAGGGAATTATTAGCTGATGAGCCTGACATCAGTGGTAAGAAAGTTGTTGGAGGAGATTCTGAGGGACAGGATTTACATGCATTTGGAAAGGCAAAGACTGATTAGGAACATTCAGCGTGGGTTTGTGCATGAGAAATCGTGTCTCACTAACTTGAGGTGACAAAGAAGATTGATTACGGTGGAGCAGTAGATGTTGTCCATATAGATTTGAGCAAGGTGCTTGACAAGGTTTCGTGTAGTTGACTGGTTAGTAGGATTGGATCACATTGAATCCAGGGGAGCTGGTCAATTGGATACAAAATTGACTTTAAGGTAGGAGAATAAAGGGTGGTGATAGAGGGCTGTTTTTGGAGTGGAGGTCTGTGACCAGTGATATGCTGCAAAGGTCAGTGCTGGTGCACTGCTTGACATCACTTATGTCAATGATTTGGATGAGAATATAGGGGTATGGTTAGCAAGTTTGCAGATAACAGCAAAATGGATGGTGTAGTGCACAGTGAAAAAGATTATCTCAGAGTATAATGTGACCTTTATCAGATGGGCTAATGGGCTGAGGAATGAAAAATTAAGTTTAATTTTGATAGATGTGAAGTGTTGCATTTTGGGAAGGCAAACCAGGCCAGGATTTACACAATTAATGTTAGGGGAGAAAGTGAGGTCTGCAGATGCTGGAGATCAAAGTTGAAACTTTATTGCTGGAACAGCACAGCAGGTCAGGCAGCATCCAGGGAACAGGAGATTCGACGTTTCGGGCACAGGCCCTTCTTCAGGAATGAGCAGAGAGTGTTCAGCAGGAGAAGATAAAAGGTAGGGAGGAGGGACTTGGAGGAGGGGCGTTGGAAATGTGATAGGTGGAAAGAAGTCAAGGTGAGGGTGATAGGTCGGAGTAGGATGGAGGCGGAGAGGTCAAGAAGAAGACTGCAGGTCAGGAAGGCGGTGCCGGGCTGGAGGGATTTGGCTGAGACAAGGTGGGGGGAGGGGGGATGAAGAAACTGGTGAAGTCCAAGTTCATCCCCTGTGGTTGGAGGGTTCCCAGTCGGAAGATAAGACGCTCCTCCTCCGACCGTCGCGTTGTTGTGGTTTGGCGGTGGATGAGTCCAATGACCTGCATATCCTCGGTGGAGTGGGAGGGGGAGTTGAAATGCTGTGCTACAGGATGGTTGGGTTGGTTCGTCCGGGTGGCCCAGTGGTGCTCTCTGAATCGCTCCGCAAGTAGGCGGCCTATCCGCCACAGATTCACCTGCACCTCCACCCACATCATCTACTGCATCCGCTGCAGCCGGTGTGGCCTCCTCTATATTGGGGAGACAGGCCGCCTACTTGCGGAGCGATTCAGAGAGCACCACTGGGCCACCCGGACAAACCAACCCAACCATCCTGTAGCACAGCATTTCAACTCCCCCTCCCACTCCACCGAGGATATGCAGGTCATTGGACTCATCCACCGCCAAACCACAACAACGCGACGGTCGGAGGAGGAGCGTCTTATCTTCCGACTGGGAACCCTCCAACCACAGGGGATGAACTTGGACTTCACCAGTTTCTTCATCCCCCCTCCCCCCACCTTGTCTCAGCCGAATCCCTCCAGCCCGGCACCGCCTTCCTGACCTGCAGTCTTCTTCTTGACCTCTCCGCCTCCATCCTACTCCGACCTATCACCCTCACCTTGACCTCTTTCCACCTATCACATTTCCAACGCCCCTCCTCCAAGTCCCTCCTCCCTACCTTTTATCTTCTCCTGCTGAACACTCTCTGCTCATTCCTGAAGAAGGGCCTGTGCCCGAAACGTCGAATCTCCTGTTCCCTGGATGCTGCCTGACCTGCTGTGCTGTTCCAGCAATAAAGTTTCAACAATTAATGTTAGGGCCCTGGGGAGACATCTCAATCCCCTGCCCTGCTTTATTTCCCAAGAGTACGTCAAGTTTTGCACCTTCTCTCGTCACCTACCTCATTCTCTCCAATAACTAACCCTTCTGGCCCGCTGACTAAAATGGCCATGCAATCTACAGATGCGAACAGTCTCCAAGTAAGTGCAATGTCAGTGAGTGTGAAGAAATGAGTGAAAATAAGATGCAGCTTGTATTGTGTTACCATAGTCTTACCAGATCATAGGAGCTACTCTGTGTTATTAGAGAGAAGCAACTGGTGGTGATTTAACCTGAGGACCACCAGACCTCAGGTGAGGGAAGAGGTTGAAAAGGATAGTCCTTCATGGTAACCTCAAACCAGTGATGGGAATTGAACCTACGGCTGTTAGCATCACACTGCTTTGTAAACCAACTGTCCAGCCATCTGAACTAAACCAATCCCCAGTTGACAGAGGAAATGGCTGTTTGTCCCCATGTCAAAAGTGACCTGGCAGGAGCATGCAAAGCAAAGGTCTCCCTATCTCACTATGACAGGGGGATTTGCAGGCAATGGTATTAGTATTGGAACAGAAAGGTTCTGTACTGTTGGGATGGTGTTCACCTGAACTGAGTTGGGACCGATGTTCTAACGGAAAGAATAAATAGGGTAGTCAACAGGGTGCTAAACTAGAAAGTTGGGGTGAGGAGATGGGAGAGGAGAAGAGAAGGAATTTGGTATGCTTTCCTTTATTGGTCAGAGTATTGATTTAGGGTGAGAGGGGAAAGATACAAAACGGACTTAAGGGGCAATTTTTTCATGCAGGCGGTGATGCATGTATGGAATGAGCTGCTAGAGGAAGTGGAGACTGGTACAATTGCAACATTTAAAAGGCATCTGCATGGGTAAATGAATAGGAAGGATTTGGAAGGATATAGGCTGGATGCTGGGAATGGGACCAAATAAGTTTGGGATATCTGGTCAGCATGGACAAGTTGGACTGAAGGGACTGTTTCCGTGCTATACATGACTATGACTCTGAGTCTATGTACTGTGCAACTCTATATCTCTATAAAAGTGTCCGGGAGTTGGAAACTAATTGTACCTTATTTTAAACATTTACTGACATCAGTTCAACTCATGATATACTGGGAATTGCAATATTTATTTTGTGATGAATTACAAAAGTGACTTTCAGTCCAAATTGGTGTTCAAAAGAAGAACAACTGCATTCAAGCATTCTATTAGTACTATAAATTCAAATTGTTCACTTTAATCATCGATTAGACCTGATAAATAGCAAAAAAAAAGCTTTAGTCTGAATAATTACAACAGAATCTGTAAATAAACATCATAGTAGAGGAAACTATCATGTGATAAATATGTGATTTTGTTCAGTCTTACAGCTATATTTATACACAGTTCTAAGTTTCTTGTAATTTTGAACATGCATGATAATGTTTCATTTTCTGTCCCTTCGCTCTGTCAAACAGAATGCAGCTAATTATTTTGGTGCTGCTGTAACAATGAGGTGTGTGGACAATGCAGAGATGCTTCAGGAATGAGTGGCAGGTGGAAAATGTAGACAAATGTGACATTATCTACTTTGGAAGCAAAAACAGGAAGGCAGATTACTATCTGAATGGCTATATATTGGGAGAAGGGAATGTACAATGATATCTGGGTATCAGATACTGAAGAAAACTGATTTTGCCTAAAATGTCAACTCTCAGAGTACGGTAGCTCAATGGTTAGCACTGTTGCCTCACAGCACCAGGGTCCCAGGTTTGATTCTACCCTTGGGTGACTGTGTGGAGTTTGCACATTCTCCCTGAGTTTGCGGGTTTCCTCCTGGTGCTTTGGTTTCCTCCCATAGTCCAAAGATGTGCAGTTCAGGTGAATTGGCGATGCTAAATTGCCCATAGTGCTAGATGCATTTGTCAGAGGGAAATGGGTCTTGGTAGGTTACTCTTCAAGGGTCGATGTGGACTGGTTAGGTCGAAGGGCCTGTTTCCACACTGTACGGAATCTAATCTAATCCTGCTCCTCGAATGCTGTCTGACCTGCTGTGTTTTTCCAGCACCACACTCTCGACTGAAGGAAAACATGCAGGTGCTGCAGGCAGTAAAGAAAGCAAATATTGTACTACTTAGGAATCAAATACAGGAACAATGATGTCTTGTTGCAATTCTCACTGCCTGAGACCATACCGGCATGGTTTTGATCTTTTGATCTCCTTATCTGATGAGGTAGGATGTTTTTGGTATGGTGGGAGTTCAGCAGAAGGTTTACCACCTGATTCCTGGGATGGTGGGACTCAGTTAGGATAATGTTTGGTGGTGTTCAGTAGAATGAGGGGATAATCTTGAAGAAACCTATAAAGTTTTAGCAGGTCTAGACAGGGTAGATGCAGGAAGGATGTTCATAATGACAGGAAGTTAGGTGGACAGGCAGGTAGTACTGAGGAAGTGGGGAGGCTGCAGAAGGATCTAGACAGTTTGGGAGAGTGGTCCAGGAAATGGCTGATGAAATTCAACGTGAGCAAATGTGAGGTCTTGCACTTTGGAAAAAAGAATACAAGCATGGACTATTTTCTAAACGGTGAGAAAATTCATAAAGCCAAAGTACAAAGGGATCTGGGAGTGCTAGTCGAGGATTCTCTAAAGGTAAACATGCAGGTTGAATCCGTGATTAAGAAAGCGAATGCAATGTTGTCATTCATCTCAAGAGGGTTGGAATATAAAAGCAGCGATGTGCTACTAAGCCTTTATAAAGCTCTGGTTAGGCCCCATTTGAAGTACTGTGTCCAGTTTTGGGCCCCACACCTCAGGAGGGACATACTGGCACTGGAGCGTGTCCAGCGGAGATTCACACGGATGATCCCTGGAATGGCAGGTCTAACATATGAGGAATGGCTGAGGATCCTGGGATTGTATTCATTGGCGTTTAGAAGGATAAGGGAAGATCTAATAGAAACTTACAAGATAATACATGGCTTGGAAAGGGTGGACGCTAGGAAATTGTTTCCGTTAGGCGAGGAGACTAGGACCCGTGGGCGAGGAGACTAGGACCCGTGGGCACAGCCTTAGAATTAGAGGGGGTAAATTCAGAACCGAAATGCGGAGACATTTCTTCAGCCAGAGAGTGGTGGGCCTGTGGAATTCATTGCTGCGGAGTGCAGTGGAGGCCAGGATACTAAATAGCTTCAAGGCAGAGATTGATAAATTCTTGATGTCACAAGGAATTAAGGGCTACGGGGAGAATGCTGGTAAGTGGAGTTGAAATGCCATGATTAAATGGCGGAGTGGACTCGATGGGCCGAATGGCCTTACTTCCACTCCTATGTCTTATGGTCTTATGGAAAGTCCAGAACCAGAGGTCACAGTCTTATGATGCAGAGTAAATCATTTAGGATTGACATAAACAGAAATTTCTTAACCCAGAGAATGATGGGCCTTTGTAGTCTTCGACACAGAGCGCAGTCAAGGCCAAACCTCTGGATGATCTCAAGGAGTTGGATAAAGAATTTTTGCATAAAGGGATCACAGGGTATGGGAGAAAAGCAGGAACAGGCTATTGAGTTGGAGAATCAGCTATGATTATAATGAATAGTGAAGAAGACTCGAAGGATCGAATGGGCTACTCTTGCTCCTATTTTCTATATTTCTATGATCAAGGAAACTGAATCATGTGTGTAAATGATGTTACCACAACCATAACAAAAGCAAACTGAGAGAGAGGCTCTGAGAAAATCTACCTGTTTTCTTAGTTTTCATACACTTCTGTTATTTGATTATGGATGGCCAGTAGGTCCATGAGCTTATGCAGGTACAATATCAGACAGGTACCTAACAATGATATGGGAAGATGGCACCACCTCATTCAGAAAATTGAGGTTGATTAATGTATCAATTTGGGTGCCAACCATTTGGTCACAATTTCAGGGACCAGGGGGCTAAAAGAGCCAATTACATTCCTAAAGCCTTGGGGTCCATTTACTCTATCATAACTTTAGCAAGGACTAGGATCAGAAGAGACACTGCAACCAGGGAGGTTGTGTGAAGGACCTCTGGAGTTCTTCGCAACACTTCTGCAGTGGGCCCTGTTATTTTAGTTCCAACCTTATAAAGGATGTTGGAAGGAATCTAGTTACGTTCGGTTGTGGCCTATTACTTAAACAGGTAATCTATTGCTGTCATTGTCTCTGAGGGCACAGTGTTGGCTGAACATAACTTTCCATGCAGGGTGAGCATACTTCATTGTAGATTAGTGCTTGCAGAGGATCACTGTGCCATCAAACTTAACATGAAAAGACAAATTTTGATGTGGACAGCTAGAAAGTTACATAAATGAAAAGGAACAACAATTTCCATGCATGAGAGAGGTCCATCTTTATATTCATCATAGCATTCAAAGCCAAATTGTGGAACGCTGAGATCAATGTTACTTGGCCTGGAATTTGGTGACATTAAGATGTTCAAGGATCTGCCTTTTTATACCATCCCTCTTCTGCAACATCAATCCTATATCATCAGTATAAGCATCATCTTCCTACTTTTTATCTAAGGAGACAATTGGTTCCTCCATTCTCATCTCTGCAAATAGATCCTCCCTTTAGAAAGTGACATTTTGTAGGGTGCCCCAGAGCACAATGATCCTGGACAGTCTCTGTTGTGAATATTGAAGTGCCTCACCTGAGTGGTAAAATTGCAGAAGCTCATCTTTAGTGGACTCTTCATCCACTGTACTGTGAGCCTTCCTGAGCTTGGGGTGGAACTGTACCTCTCTTCAGTGGCATTTTGCAGGTTCCAAATGAGTGTCTTCAGCTAGATCTTCTGCCACACCCCCGTCTCCATTAAACTAGGTCTGTATTCATTGAGGTGGATAAAACACTGGTAGCACTTCTGATTAGGTCAGGATGCAGGTATTATGGCAGCACCCTGGGAAGTAGGAACAAATCTGAATGACCTTTTTTCTGTGATTGCAGGCCAACTCCACATTCATAGAATGAATACGTTCCCTGTTAATGAAGGTAGCTGGCTCCTGCTAGAGAGAGCTATCAGGGTCACATATGTGCAGCCAATAGTTCTTGTGCCTGTGGGAATCCTGGGATTGCAGCATAATCAATGTTCTGGCCAGCTGACTCTTGAGATGCATCTGCAATTACACAAAATCATGGGACTTTCTGGTGGTGATCTGTCAATTTCTGAATGTACTTTGATCGTAGCTGCCTGGAAAATCCCACACAGGGTCCATTCAAGAGCTCTGGAAGGAGTAAGATGTTTAGGACTATTGTCACCTTCAATGCCATTGGGTATCCAAAAAGGCATTGGGATAGGAATTGGCTCATAGACCTTGTAGTTGCAGGCCTTCATTCAGCGGCCGACAGATGTGAGTAAACAATTTCCAGGACATTTGAATGCCCCTTGTGCATTACCTCTAATTCATCTGCAAGGAGCTGCAGATCCTGCAGCTTATCTGGTTTCATGCTAATGTGTGGTGCCATCGAGGATCCTAGATACCAGCACCAGAAGGTTGTCCTTCCACTGCCACTGCTGTCTCAGGCTGTTGCTGCTTCTGTCTTGGGAATCTGCTGCATCAATTCCAATAGCAGGGCATGATTATTTTCTACCCATCACCATAGATATATTTTATCATCAATATCTTCAGAAATGTTATTATTCACTGTTGGAGCACTTGGGATTTGAAATGGAGTCACCTGGTCCAGATGGAGGGAGATTACCATTGTGGTTCAAGAGTTCTTACCATCACCATATACAGGCTTGGACTGAATTGTGAACACGCTGCAGTGATCCTTCTAGTTAGCATTTATTTTCAGCTTCCCTACAAACCTGAATCTTTAAGCTCATGCTAATCTTTGTACCAAGCAGCTGTCTTCCCTGGCCTTCTGCTCCTGCACAATGTATTGAAGAATATTCTGGAGGGTCACAAATGAGTAGAATTCTCAGTCATAGCTCAATGTTTATGAAGACACTGCATATGTATAAAAGTAATAAAAGTTATATCTGTGCATCCTCCCTCAGACTCTACTGAGCCCTTCCATCACATTTAAAGAACTATGAAAGATTTTGTCATTGGCATCATGCATATGCCTCTTTACCCCTTGTCAGCCCTTAGCATTGACCCGAGAAATAGGTGCATCTACAGGACATTGTTGCTAGCCTTTATCACTGCCCTTCTCCCTCTGTTTGTGTCTCAGACAACATAAATTACCAAGCAGCATCCAATATATTACAGCTGCAAGCCTTAATTGGATCCTGCTCGTGCTGGGTCCCGGTCTGGTCTCTCGGTGGTGTGGTGGTTCTCAGTCTGGTCTCTTGTTCACTCCTGGTGGGTCCCGGTTTGCTCTCTCGGTGGTGTGGTGGCTCTTAACCTAGTCTCTTGTCAACTCCTGGCGGTTCCCAGCCTGGTCTCTCGACAGCATTGCTTCTCTCAGCCTGGTCTCCAGTAGCTTGAAATGGTTCCCAGGACTGGTCTCTCAATGGCATGGTGACTCTCAGCCTAGTCTCTCGGCATCTCTCAGAGGCTTGAGGGGGGCTGAAATCTTTGAACAATCCTTAGTGTTGTAAACAGTCCTTTCCCCAATTGTCTACAATCAAAAATATATTTAAAAACAATACATTGTTGACACAGTTGTTAGGATAAGCTATCCCTTTAGTTAGCCCAAAACAAAACCATTAAATCCTCCCAGACACTTTGACTGCTGGGTAATTTTTACAAATGTCATAACCAGCTTGCAACTTGAACATTGTTACATATGATGTTTGTATGTGGTTCCAACATCTTCCAATCCCTCCCTGTCACCCAACAATTTTCCTCATCATCGTTCACCACCTTGGTTCAGACATGGACAAAAGTGTTGAATTCCAGAGTTGAGATGAGAGAGAAAGCCCTTGACTTCAAGGCTGCATCCGACCAAGTGTGGCATCAAGTAGCTCTAGCAAAACTGAAATCAATTCGTATCAGGGGCAAACTCTCTGCTGATTGGAGTCATACATGGAAACAAGTATGTGGTTGTTGGAGGTCAGTCATTTCAGCTCCAGGATATCTCTGCAGGAATTCCCCAGGGTAAGGTGCTAAGCCGAACAAATCTTCAGCTGCTTCATCAATGACCTGCCCTCCAATATAAAATCAGAAGTGGGGATGTTCACCAATGATTGCATAATCTTCAGCACCTTTACAACACTTCAGATACTGAAGCAGTCCATGTTCTAACGCAACTAGATCTGGGTAAAGAACAAAGAGAATTTACAGCCCAGGAACAGGCCCTTCGACCCTCCAAGCCTGAGCCAATCCAAATGTAGTGTCTAAACCTGTCGGTCAATTCTTCAGCATTTGTATCCCTCTGCTCCCCACCTACTCATGCATCTGTCCAGACCTATCTTAAATGAATCTACCGCGCCTGCCTCTACCACGTCTGCTGACAATGCGTTCCAGACACCCACCACCCTCTGTGTGAAGTACTTGCCGAGTGTATGCCCTTTAAACTTTCCACCTCTCACCTTGACCTCTTGTTATTGAATCCTTCACCCTATCCACCCTGTCTATACCCATCATGATTTTGTAAACCTCAATCAGGTCCCCCCTCAATCTCCTTTTTTCTAGTGAAAATAAACCTAACCTACTCAACCTCTCTTCATAGCTAGCACCTTCCATACCAGGCAACATCCTCGTAAACCTTCTCTGCACCCTCTCCAAAGCGTCCACAACCTTTTGGTAATGTTGCAACCAGAACTGTACACAGTATTTTAAATGCGGCCGAACCAATGTCTTTTACAACTTTAACATGACTTGCCAGCTCTTATACTCATTACCATTGAATATACCATTACCATTGACCAAAAACTCAATTGGATTCGCCACATAAATACAGTGGCTACAAGAGCAAGTCAGAGGCTAGGAATGCTGTGGCGAGTAGCTCACCTCCTGAGTCACCAAAGCCTATCACCATTTACAAGGGACAAGCCTGGAGTGTGATGGAATACTCCCCCCTTGCCTAGATGGGTGCAACTCCAACAATACTTAAGAAGCTTGACACCATCCAGGACAAAGCAGCCCACTTAGGTGGCCCCACATCCACAAGCATCAACTCTCTCCACACTGACACTCAATAGCAGTAGTGCATACAGTCTACAAGAAATTCCCCAAAGATTCTTAGACAGCACTTTGGAAACCCATAATTATTGCCATCTAAAAGGACATGGGACATGGGTAGCAGATATGTGAGAACACTAGCACCTGCAGATTCCTCTCCAAGCCACTCACCATCCTGACTTGGAAATATATCACCATTCCTTTACTGCTGCTGGATCAGAATCCTGGAATTCCATCCATTGTGGGTCAACCTACATCACATGAACTGCAGCAACTCAAGAAAGCAGCTCACCACAAACTTCTCAATGGCATCTAGTGATGCTCAGTAAATGCTGGCCAGCCAATGATACCCACATCCCACGAATAAATAAAAAGCAAAGTTTCTCTCCATAACCCCCTCTCCACTCATCACCATGGACCCTATGTAGTTATTCTTGCTGTCCTTCCCTAGGCCACACCCACTGACATGCCCATGTTCCCATTGACTCTGACTCTTCTCCTTTGCAATTCCATTTGTGCCCTGATTTTCTGCAACCCACATCCTTGAGACATTGCCTATCCACCCATAAACCTAGACCTACCACCCTACCAGATCCAGCTGTCCACTCTGATTGGTACTGCACCCTCTGCTCCCAGTACTTGAATCGAACCTTCAGGGCTCACTGTCAGGAATTTAGGAAAGATATTTAGAATCTTTCTCACTCAGAACAATTCTGACAAGCAGTCACCTTTATGAATGATTAACAAGCATTCATGATAGGCAAGTGTATGCAAAAAACATGACCAACACTTGCTATTGGATTGCTTGACACCTTTTAAAATTTCCGAGAACTGAACAGTGGCTTGTCCATTTCCTTTTCATTTACGGAAACCATGAAGGACTCCACCCTTACATACAATTATGTGCAAATAAAACAGCACCCTCTTTGCAAAGTGAAAGAAACAGATGATACATTAGATACACAGAGTTTGTTGGTAGAGTTTTGAATGCTACTCAGTGATTATATGTTGCTTCAAAGGAAGTAACAATATCAACAATCTAAGAGTGTGATTGATAACTGATAACTGTTTTCTTGTGGACACGTGGGTAGGTCATTTAATTCAAATTTATCCAATCCAGGCAGCAACACATTAGTCAGTTGGTTTACAATATCTATATCAGATCATTTTAATATTGCTCAGAATATCTTTAGTTCTAATGGTCGTATGTGTTGGTTTGTTCAAAGTTTAGATACGCAGGAGATTTCCATTGTGTTTTTTGCTGTACTGTGGTTTGCTTCACTGCTACACACTTCAGACTCAGAGCTGAACTTTAGCAATGCAGGTAAGCTTAAATCTTGAATCATCTTGTATATTATCAGTGACTTTAAATTCACAGCATCTTTACACCATGCAAAATTTCTTCAAGTAAATACAACTGTGAAATTAAATTTCACCTCTCAACTAAGGTCTGTTAATCTGGTCCAATCAGGGAGCCTTGGCTGACGGATATAAACAGGAGTATCAGATATCCTGTTCACTTGAAGAGCAGGCTCTGAGCAAGCTGGATCAGTATCAAGGTCTCTCCACGTATAAATAAAGGGTTTACTTGGTGACCGAATACCAACCTCTGTGGAGTTATTTTGATCTTCATGATTACAGGGCACAAAACTTTGGGAAACTATATCAATTGGAAAAGTTACTGGATTCAAAACATTAATCTCTGTTTTTCTCTCGTTCAAAGTATTGAGTACAGGAGTTGGGAGGTCATGTTGCAGCTGTACAGGACATTGGTTAGGCCACTGTTGGAATATTGCGTGCAATTCTGGTCTTCCTATCGGAAAAATGTTGTGAAACTTGAGAGGGTTCAGAAAAGATTTACAAGGATTTTACCAGAGTTGGAGGATTTAGGGAGAGGCGATAGGGAAAGGCTGAACAGGCTGGGGCTGTTTTCCCTGGAGTCGGGGAGGCTGAGGGGTGACCTTATAGAGGTTTACAAAATCATGAGAAGCATGGATAGGATAAATACACGAAGTCTTTTCCCTGGGTTCGGGGAGTCCAGAACTAGAGGGTATGGGTTTAGGGTGAGAGGGGAAAGATATAAAAGAGACCTCAGGGGTAACTTTTTCACACAGAGGGTGGTACGAGTATGGAATGAGCTGCCAGAGGAAGTGGTGGAGGCTGGTGCAATTGCAACATTTAAAAGGCATTTGGATGGGTATATGAATAGGAAGGGTTTGGAGGGATATGGGCTGGGTGCTGGCAGGTGGGACTAGATTGGATTGGGATATCTACTTAGCATGGATGGGTTGGACCGAAGGGTCTGTTTCCATGCTGTACATCTCTATGACTCTATGACTAGGTGCTGCCAGACCTTTTGAATTTCTCCAGCGTTTTCTGTTTTTGTATCATGAGAGCTTGTCCTGTTGAAATTTTTTAATTATTTAAATACTGCAGATGCTTCAACTTGGCAGATTCTCTAAGCAGACAGAATTACACCATGATGTATCAGACAGTTAGTATCTGAAATGATTAGCTGATATCATGAGATAAGCTGCACCAATCTGGATATAAAGGATTGTTCCTGAGAGGAGATAACTCGCCTTCCAGTTGTGATTTGTGTGTTCCATATGTTTCAGTAGCAGTAATGTCTCCTCACTGTTCGTGAAGCATGAGGATGTACCAGAAACTGTAATGTACCCCAGATGCAATGTAAATGGCTATTAAGTGCAATTTAATAAACCTGTTGAATGGTTTATAAAGATTGAGCTAATCTTCCATAGATTTTATGTGCTCATTCTTTCCCATATTGTATCAGTAACTTATCAGTAGTCTTTCAACAGTAAGAAGGACTAGTGGCATTTAATCTACTCAAGGCTGTCAGATCATTCAAATGGACACGACGACAACTTTGAATGATCCTGGTTGGACGTGGATTCAAACTTATTAGATATTTCAGGGACAGAAAAAACTATTTCTGCCAGACACATGCCAGTCTTGAATGGGCTGCATTCAGGGGGAGAAAGTGAGGACTGCAGCTGCTGGAGATCAGAGTCGAGAGTGCAGTGCTGGAAAAGCACAGCAGGTCAGACAGCATCCAAGGTGCAGGAGAATCGACGTTTCAGGAATAAACCCTTCATCATGAAGGGGGCTGCATTCAGCACAGCCAATCCACTTTCACCTACTTATGGTCCTCATTATCAGCTACTCTTCCTCCCTGGCAGATTGCCATCTATCGAACTGACGTAATCAACCAGGCTTTACAGGGACTATACCTGCAGTTTCTCTGAAAACCTCATGGAATGTTGCAGTTACATTTGAAAGAAACTTCTGGAAGATAAACTATGGAGACCATCCCATCTGCTGAAATATTTTTGCAATTCTGAAATCATATCCAACAATTTGCATTTTGACCCTGAAGACTGGGCCTATGTGAAAAGTACAGACTGAAATCTGTTCAATATTTCTAAATCTGTTTTGTGGCATCTTAAAAGATGTTTAGAAGGTGCACTATTCAATGAGTTTTGAGTCCAGTGACCCTTCTTCAGAATTGATAGCATCCAAGCAAAGGTGGTTCAATGTTGAAGACAGGGGTTTGGACAAGGATGGGGTGGGATGGAGTGAGTGGAAAGGTAGTGATGGAACTCAAGAGAGAAAGGGAAGGATAGTTAGGGAGACAAAGAAATGAATGATAGTCTGCCGGGGAGAAGGAAAAGCTGATAATGGGAGCCATAGGTAGGTGAAAATAGTTTGGCTGTGCTGAAAACAGCCCATGTCTTGACTGGTATGTGTACAGTTGTGGCAGCCAGCTGGAGGTGGTAGACATATTCCCGTCTCCTTCCTTGTCAACATTCCACAGGGACCATTCCCTATGGACAGCCTGGTTCACTTTTCTTTCACTGTCAACATCTACCCACACTCCCACAGCGCCTTCCCATGAAATTGCAGAAGGTGTAGTATGTACCAGTTACTTCCTCCCTCCTCACTATCCAAAGCCCCAGATGCATTTTCCAAGTAAAGCAGCAATTTACCTGCATTTCATTTAATCTAGTCTACTGTATTTGCTGCTCACAGTGTGGTCTTCTGAAGAAGGGCTTATGCCCGAAACATCGATTCTCCTGCTCCTTGGATGCTGCCTGACCTGCTGTGCTTTTCCAGCAACATATTTTTCAGCTCTGATCTCCAGCATCTGCAGTCCTCACGGTCTCCTGTACACCACTGAGACAGAATGTAGAATGAGTGACCACTTTATTGAACATCCATCTTCTCTCTGCAAAAATGACCCTGAGCTTCCTGTTGCCTGCCACTTCAACACACCTGGTTAGAGGCAAAATAAACTGCAGATGCTGGAATCCAAGGTAGACCAGCAGGAGGCTGGAAGAACACAGCAAGCCAGCAGCACCAGGAGGTGGAGTAGTCAACGTTTCAGGTATAACCCTTCTTCAGGACTAACATATTCTCTGCCAACATCTCTGTCTTGGGCCTGCTGCAGTGCTCCAGCGAGGTTCAGTAAAGCTGAAAGAACAGCATCTCATTGTCCATTTGGGAACTCTACAGCCTTCAGGATCAATATCAAGGTTAGTGATTTGAGGTCCTGAATACCTTCTTCCATGTCCTTTACCCACCCCAACACGCCAGACCCTGTCATGACATGCTACTTTCAGCATAGCCAACCCATTTTCACCTAAAAACAGAAATTGCTATCTAGTCCCACCTGCCAGCACCCAGCCCATATCTCTCTAAACCCTTCCTATTCATATACACATCCAGAAGCCTTTTAAATGTTGTAATCATACTAGCCTCCACCACTTCCTCTGGCAGCTCATTCCATACATGTATCACCCTCTGCATGCAAAATTTGCCCCTTAGGTCTCTTTTATATCTTTTCCCTCTCATCCTAAGCCTATACCCTCTAGTTCTGGACTCCCTGACCCCAGGGAAGAGACTTTGTCTATTTATCCTATCCATGCCCCTCATGATTCTATAAGGTCACCCCTCAGCCCCTGATGCTCCAGGGAAAACAGCCCCAGCCTATTCAAACTCCCCCTATAGCTTAAATCCTCCAACCCTGGCAGCATCCTTGTAAAGTTTTTCTGAACTCTTTCAGGTTTCACAATATCCTTGCAATAGGAAGGAGACCAGATTTGCACACGATATTCCAACAGTGACCTAATCAATGTCTTATACAGCCACAACATGACCTCCGAACTCCTGTACTCAATACTCTGACCAATAAAGGGAAGCGTACAAAACATTTTCTTCACTATCCTATCTACCTGTGACTCCACTTTAAAGGAGCTATGAACCTGCACTCCAAGGTCTCTTTGTTCAGCAACACACCCCAGGACCTTATCATTAAGTGTATAAATCCTGCTAAGATTTGCTTTTCCAAAATGCAGCACTTCACGTTTATCTAAATTAAACTCCTCAGCCCATTGGCCCATCTAATCAAAATCCCGTTGTAACCTGAGGTAACCTTCTTCGCTATCCACTACACCTCCAATTTTGGTGTCATCTGCAAACTTACTAACTATACCTTTTATGATCACATCCAAATCATTTATACAAATGATGAAAACTAGTGGTCCCTGCACTGATCCTCGTGGCACTCCACTAGTCACAGGCCTCCAGTCTGAAAAACTACCCTTCACTACCACCCTCTGTCTCCTACTTTTGAGCCAGCTCTGTATCCAAATGGCTAGTTCTCCCTGTATTCCGTGAGATCTAACCTGGCTCACCAGTCTCCAATGGGGAATCTTGCCGAATGCCTTACCGAAGTCCATATAGATCACCATCTATCGTTCTGCCTTCACCAATCCTCTTTGATACTTCTTCAAAAAACTCAATCAAGTTTGTGAGACATGATTTCCCACGTACAAAGCCATGTTGACTATCCCTAATCAGTCCTTGCCTTTCCAAATACATGTACATCCTGTCCCTCAGGATTCCCTCCAACAACTTGCCCACCACCGACATCAGGCTCACTGGTCTATAGTTCCCTGGCTTGACCTTACAACCCTTCTTAAACAGTGGCACCACGTTAGCCAACCTACAGTCTTCTGGCACCTCACCTGTGACCATCAATGATACAAATATCTCAGCAAGGGGCCCAACAATCACTTCCCTAGCTTCCCACAGAGTTCTAGGGTACACCTGATCAGGTCCTGCGGATTTATCCACTTTTATGCGTTTCATCATCCAGCACTTCCTTCTCTGTAATATGGACATTTTTCAAGGTATCACCATCTATTTTCCTACAGTCTATATATTCCATGTCCTTTTCCACAGCAAACACTGATGCAAAATACTCGTTTAGTATCTCCCCATCTCCTGTGGCTCCACACAAAGGCCACATTGCTGATCTTTGAGGTGCACTATTCTCTCCCTATTCTCTCCCTTTTGTCCTTAGTGTATTTGTAAAGACCCTTTGGATTCACGTTAACTCTATTTGCCATGGCTATCTCATGTCCCCTCTTTGCCTTCCTGATTTCTCTCTTAAGTATACTCCTACTGCCTTTTTACTCTTCTAAGGATTCGCTCGATCTATCCTGTCTATACTTGACATATGCTTCCTTCTTTTTCTTAACCAACTCCTCAATTTCTTTAGTCATCCAGCATTCCCTTCACTTATCAGCCTTCCCTTTCACCTGAACGGGAATATACTGTCTCTGGACTCTTGTTATCTCATTTCTGAAGGCTGCCATTTTCCAGCCGTACCTTTACTTGCAAACATCTGCCCCCAATCAGCTTTTGAAAGTTCTTGCCTAAAACCATTAAAATTAGCCTTCCTTCAATTTAGAACTTCAACACTTAGATCTGGTCTATCCTTTTCCCTCACTATTTTAAAACTAATAGAATTATGGTTGCTGGCCCCAAATTGCTCCCCGACTGACACCTCAGTGATTTGCTCTGCCTTATTTCCCAAGAGGAAGTCAAGTTTTGCACCTTCTCTAGTAGATACATCCACATATTGAATCAGAAAATTTTCTTGTACAGTACAGAAGTCTACAATGTTTTAGGAATCTAAATGTGCATTGAGTTTGAAAGGATCAAACAAAGCAATTTTGATAGGTGGATTATGGCACTGAAAATTGATCAAACACATGGTGTTCCAAGAGAGATGATTATTTTGAAGGAGTTCAAAATTTCACTTCCTGAAGTAACAAAATGGGTTATACAAAGACTAATATTGAGCAAGCCTGTATTTGATTTGTGCTTATTACAGCTTAGGACAACAGCCATGACAACTCTTTCCTACTTTGCAAAGTGAAATAGTTAAACTTATCTCTACTGTAAATGTGTAGTGAGTCATAGCTATGACTTATTACTAAATAAATGTATTTTCTCATTGCCATGCTACAGATTTAGTGTTCATCCTGCTGCCATCTGAAGCTCAGGTAGGAAGTGCACTTGATGAAATCTATAGCTGATTCAAAGATAGCTAGAGATTTGTGAAGTTAAAGTATCAGTCTGATTCTATAATGTTCACTTAATTATCTGAACAGATAAATATGATGAAAAAAAACTCATTGAACAATCCCTCCCCATCAACATTTGGTCAGACTAATTATGCTTTTAAATACAGCACTTATGGGACGAGGAGTGTGCCAGCATCAAATATTCTAGATAATTGAGAGGTCCACCGAATGCAAAAGCGGCACGGTGGCTCAGTGGTTAGCACTGCTGCCTCACAACGCCAGGGTCCCGGGTTTGATTCCAGCCTCGGCCGACTGTGTGTGGAGTTTGCACATTCTCCCCGTGTCTGTGTGGGTTTCCTCTGGGTACTCCGGTTTCCTCCCACAGTCCAAAGATGTGCAGATCAGGTGAATTAGCCATGCTAAATTGCCCATAGGTACATTAGTCAGAGGGGAAATGGGTCTGGGTGGGTAACTCTTCGGAGGGTTGGTGTGGACTGGTTGGGCTGAAGGGCCTGTTTCCACACTCTAAGGAATCTAATCTAATGAAAAATCTCATGGAAGAGCAGAGTGTATCCCGAAATGTTATACCTTAAAAAAACACATCTTGATGCGGAAATGGAGACCATCATATATTCAACCAGATGGGAAATGGGCAGAAGTTCATCAAGTTGTATTACTAGTGAGTTATAGAAAGTAGGCGATGCAGACAGCTCATGAATTAAGAGTCATTTGGGAGTAAGGAAAACTCAAGCCAAAATACAAAAACATTTTTATTGGGCTGAGCTGTAAAAGGAGGCGCTTGGATTTTGGTGGACATGTCATACATATCAGGTAATTGGAAAACCTCAGGGAGTGATAAAACCAGCAGCCTTAATATTCATTCCTGCTCTTGGGGAAACTTTTACAAGAGGCTTAATTGATTGCACAGGACTCCTACATAAAGCAACAAGTATGATTCAGTTTTAGATTAGATTAGATTACTTACAGTGTGGAAACAGGCTCTCCGGCCTAACAAGTCCACACCGACCCTTCGAACAGCAACTCCCCCAGACCCATTCGCCTACATTTACCCCTTCACCTAACACTATGGGCAATTTACCATGGCTAATTCACCTAACCTGCACATCTTTGGACTGTGGGAGGGAACCCACACAGACACGAGGAGAATGTGCAATCTCCACACAGACAGTTGCCCGATTCAGGAATTGAACCCGGGTCTCTGGCGCTGTGAGGCAGCAGTGCTAAACATTAGTATATCTACTAGATTTACAGAGACCATTCCATTAATGATGATTAAAGGATAGAACAGTTCCTCAAATGTTTTACGAAATGCAGACTACCCACAGAGAAACAATCAGATCAAGGGTCAAATTTTAAATTCAAGGAAGTTATGGATAGCTTAGAAATAAAACAATTCAAATACACTGCATACTATCCAGAATCAGAGTGAGAATTGGAACTCTGGCATCAAACTTGAAAGACCATGTACTGGGCTTATAGGCAAGGATGTCCAGAGGATTGGGATGAAGGAATTCCATTTGTATTTCCTGCAATTGGAGATGCACTTAATGAATCTACCAAATTAAGTTCATTTGCATTAGTGTTTCAGCATGAGGTGAGAGGACTACTGAAATTAATTGAGAAATTGTTTTGTCCGAAGTTAAACTCCACATATCTAGACATGTCAAATTTTAGGGAAAGATTAACTCGAGCAGGCAAGTTGACTAGACAGCATTTGAAAGGTGCACAGTACGTGATGAAATAGGAAGCAGATAAATCAAATCATTGTAACTTTGCTATGGAGATAAAGGATTAGACTTACTTCCAGTGGTAGGTGAACTGTTAAAGACAAGGTTTAATGGGCCTTATTAAATCAAAGGAAATTGGATGAGATGAACTATTTGATAAGAATGCCAGGTACGCAGGATTCTCAGAGTGTGTCATGTGACTATTCTCAAAAATTATTTTGATAGGGAAGCAAAGCGAAAGGCGAATGTGGTACTGGTTAGAACATGAGGAAGTAACCAAATTCAGATGATTCTGAATTGGACACCCCTCAAATTAAATTGGATAATGAGGAAGTTCTCAGCAGTTGGGATACATTATTGAGATCCCTTCAAGAGAAAAATTGACATGACCTAGAAGAGTTATTGCAATCATATGAGGAGATATGGGAATTAGCTAGGAAGCATTATTCTAATTAGGCATGATGTAAACATAAGAAATATTCCAATTAACCAACATCCTTATAGACTTAACCCTCGGAAGTTGGCACAGGTTCAAAAAGAGATTGAACGTATACTCAAAGATATTATAATCAAAGTGAGTAATGGCGCCAAAATCAGATGGTACTCAATGATTATGTTTGGACTATCACAAAATCAATGCAGCTACAAAATCTGATTCATATCCTATTCCATATTTGGAAGACTGTATTGAGGTGGGACAAGCAACTTATATTTCAAAGTTTCACTTATTCAGAGGATGCTGGCAGGCATCTTTATCTGAAGAGCTTTTGTGACATAAATTTATGCAATTTGGAATGAAGAATGTGTCAGGTATATTTCAAAGATCAACCAATAATGCCATTTCAGAATTACCCAATTCTTTGGCAATTTGGTGATTTTTAGTCATGCACAGATGCTTCAAATGTTTCTTCCATTGGAGCTGTTTGTCGACTTCGCGAGGTAGGCTTGATTATAAACCTGGTGAAGAGTCAGTTTGCAAAAGTCCAAATCATGTTCCTGGACCAGATCATTGGACATGGAAAGATGGCCCCCTGGTATGTTATAACAAAGGTTATTGCAGAGTTTCCCATACAATTGAAGAAGAAGGAAGTACTACATTTCCTGGTACTATGTGATTTTTATTGGAAGCTTTTCCCAAATTTTATGTGTGTGATCATTCCACTGACTGACTTGTTGAAGAAGTACAGAAAATTTCAGTCAACAGAGAAATGTCAGTTGGCATCTGACAACCTGAAAGCTGTGTTAACCACTGCCCCAGTGTTAGCCACATGTTATTAGCCATTCAAGGCAGCTATTGATTGAAGTGATGTGGGTGTCAGTGCTGTATTTTGGAAGACGACGACGAGAAGACAGTAAAACCTACTGAGTATTTTTCCAGAAAATGGAATCAACATCAACAGAAATATTTGATGATTGAGATGGAGATCTTGACCTTGGTGTTGGCATTGCAATATTTCAACATTTATCTTGCCAGTAATGTGTCTGAGAGAAAGTGAGGACTACAGATGCTGGAGATCAGAGCTGAAAATGTGTTGCTGGAAAAGTGCAGCAGGTCAGGCAGCATCCAAGGAGCAGGAGAATCGACATTTTGGGCATGTGTCTTCAGGAATGTGTCTGAGTCAATTGTATGTACTGATCATAACAGCTTAAGGTTTTTTGAAAAAAATATAAGGATAAAACTTCCAAACTGTTTAAATGGAACTTATTATTACAGCCATTCAACTTGAAAGTGACACACGCTGTAAGTTGAGGGTATTCCAACACATTATCGTGACTGATGAAGGAACACGGAAGCGCTCAGTGATGGGAAAAATGGACTGAAATGTTTGCATACTTGGAATCAAATCTAATGTATACAAACATTTCGGTCCATTTTTCCCATAAGATTTTGCATAAGATTAAAGGTTTATAAAAATGAAGCCATTATTGTATATTGATGGTTTATTTTTTAACGGAGTGAGGTGTGACAATACTAGGGCTTTAAGAGGTAGAGTCTGTCCTGTTTATTTTAAGAAGAAAGGTTGCAGCAGAGGTGCTAATCAGACTACTCAGAGCCAATAAAGAGTCTGTGAGGCCAGAATTTCTTTTTAAAAGTTGGAACAGTATAAGCAGTATTTGAGTGGGTGGAGTCAGGCTCCCACAGAACTAGGATTTTTAATTTTAGTTTTTCAGTAGCAGAGGCTGGAGTCTTGAAGCTGGGTGGAAGCTGCGGTACATCTATTCCTATTAATCTCTTGCCCAGAGTTTTCTCTTTGTGATTTTCCTCCTGAACTGGAGAATTTCACGTGAGACAATCAATTTACTGAATTTGACTTTGCAAGGATGGAAGAGTGTGGTGCTGGAAAAGCACAGCTGGTCAGGCAGCATCCAAGGAGCAGGAGAGTTGACGTTTTGGGCATAAACCCTTCATCAGGAATGAGGCTTGTGGGCCAAGGGAGCTCAGAGATAAATGAGAGAGGAGTGGGGCTGGGGAAAGATAGCTGAGAATGCCAATAGATAGATGAAGGTGGGGGTGAAAGTCATAGGTCGGAGAGGATTATGGAGCAGATAGGTGAGAAGGAGGATGGACAGGTAGGACCGTTCAAGAGGGGGGTGCTGAGTTGGGAGGTTGGACTGGGATAAGGTGGTTGAAGGGGAAATGGGGAAACTGGTGAAATCCACGTTGATCCTATGTGGTTGAAGGGTCCCAAGATGGAAGATGAGGCATTCTTCCTCCAGGTGTCAGGTGGTTAGGGAGTGGCGATGGAGGAGGCCCAGGACCTATATGTCCTTGGCGAAATGGGTTTGGGAGTTAAAGTGTTCAGCTACAGGGCGGTGGGGTTGGTTGGTGAGGGTGTCCCAGAGATGTTCTCTGAAATGATCTGTAAGTTGGCGTCCTGTCTGCGCAATGTAGATGTGACCGCATCGGCTGCAATGGACCCTATAGATGGGTGTGTGTGGGAGTACAGGCAAATATCTGTTGGATGTGGAAGGATTCTTTGGGGCCTTGGTTGGAGGTAAGGGGGGGGGGGGGGGCGGGAGGTGTGGGCACAGATTTTGCACTTCTTGCAATGGCAGAGAAGGTGCCAGGAGGGGATGGTGGGTTGGTGGGGGGCATCGACCTGACAAGGGAGTCGCAGGGAGAATGGTCTCTCTGAAACTCACATAAGGATGGGGAGGGAAATATATCTCTGGTGATGGGCTCTGTTTGGAGGTGACAGAAATGGTAGAGGTGGTGTATCCGGAGATTGGCGCGGTGGAAGGTGAGGACTAGGAAGTTTTGTCCTTGTGGTTGGAGGGGTGGGGTTCAAGGGAGGAGGTGTGGGAAATAGTACTGGAGGATATTGTCGATCATGTGGGAGGGGAAATTATAGTCTCTGGAGAAGGAGACCTTGTTCTATGGTGGAATTGGTCCTCCTGGGAGCAGATGCGGTGGAGGTGGAGGAATTGGGCATACGGGATAGCATTTTTACAGGATTCAGGGTAGTCCAGGTAGCTGTGAGAGTCAGTGGGTTTGTAGTAGATATCTGTGTTCAGTTGGTCGCCGGAAATGGAGATGTTCAGGAAGGGGAGGGAGGTGTCTGATATGCTCCAGGTGAACTTGAGGTCAGAGTGGAAGGTGTTAGGGAAGTTGATGAATTGTTCAGCCCCCACATGGGAGCATGATGTGGCGCTGATACAGTCATCTATGTAGCGGAGGAAAAGGTGGGGAATTATGCTGGTGTAGCTGCGGAAGATTTACTGTTCCACGTAAACGACGAAGGGGCAGGCATAGCTGGGCCCATGCCCATGGCCACCCCTTTGGCCTGCAGGAAGTGGGAGGATTGGAAGGAAAAGTTGTTGAGTGTAAGGACCAGTTCAGCCAGTCGAATGAGAATATCAGTGGGATGAGTACAAGTTGGTCGATGTGAGAGGAAGAAATGGAAGGCTTGGAGGCCTTCGTCATGGCGGATAGATGTGTACATGGACTAGATGTCCATGGTGAAGATAAGGTATTAGGGGCTGGGGAAATGAAAGTCATGGAGGAGGTGGAGGGTGTGGGTGGTGTCCTGAACGTAGGTGGGGAGTTCCTGGACTAAGGGGAACAAGACGATGTCAAGGTACGCAGAGATAAGTTCGGTAAATTTGCTAAGGGTGTGTTTATGGATGTTACTACATTGGAACAGTTACTGTCCAGTACAGGTAGTTCTCTTGTAACGCCATAATTGCATTCCAGGGAAACATCACTTAATAGAAATAATGGGGGCTATGAGAAAAGTGTGGTTTGGGGCTGACCAGTAAAAAATATCACTCATGCTCACTCAAAAATCACCCAAAAGTCTAAAACAAAGTACAGCATAGCTTGAATGTAGGGAAAAAAGATTTATTAACAGAAGTAAATCCAAACTGGGAGGAAGAGCTTCTCATCTTCCACCTCAGCACCTTCCTACCACATGCCATCAACTTCACATGTTTCCAAACCTCTCCTCCCCTTACCCTCGGTACCGCCCTCTTGACCTGTACGACCTGTCCGTCTTCCTTCCAACCTATCCACTTCACCCTCCCTACTGACCTACCACAATTACCCCACCTGCCTTCCCACCTACCGCTACCTATATGGCAACTCAAGTGTTAGGTTGCTGTCCATCTCAATCTTAGAACAGTCAGGGCCTGTCATCAATTTGATTAAAGAGACTGTTCATTTTCCTCCATGTCTTCTGACGCCTGTAAGTAAACAGAAATACAGATCACACAGAATGTAGTGGAGTACAGTAAAGGCTCAAGGAGCTGAACAGCGTATTAACAGTGATATATACTTACCAAGATTTCAGTGAAGAGCCAGCAACTGGTAAAAAGGGCCTTGAGCACAGTCAGGAGCCAGGACAGAGGACCCGAAGCACAGTCAGGAACCGGTACGGAGGGCCCTGAGGTCAGTCAGGAGCCTGTAGGGAGGATCCTGAGGACAATCAGGAACTGGTACAGAGGACTCTAAGCATGCTCAGGAGCCGGTACAGAGCACCCTGAGCACAGACAGGAGCCGTTATTGAGGGCCTTGAGCACAGTCAGAAGCCTGTATAGAGGGCACTAAGCACATTGAGGAGCCTGTACAGAGGGCCCTCAGGACAGTGAGGAGCCTGTACAGAGGGCCCTGAGGACAGTGAGGAGCCTGTACAGAGGGCCCTCAGGACAGTGAGGAGCCTGTATAGTGGGCCCTGAGCACAGTCAGAAGCCTGTACAAAGAGCACGAAGCACAGTGAGGAGCCTGTACAGAGGGCCCTGAAGACAGTGAGAAGCCTGTACAGAGGGCCCTGAGGACAGTCAAGAACTGGTGCAGAGGGCCCCGAGCACAGTCAGGAACTGGTACGGAGGGCCCTGAGCACGGTCAGGAATCTGTACAGAGGGCCCTGAACACAGTCAGAAGTCTGTACAGAGGGCACCAAGCACAGTGAGAAGCCTGTACTGAGGGCCCTGAGCACGGTCAGGAATTGGTAAACAGGGCCCTGAACACAGTCAGGAGTCTGTACAGAGGGCACCAAGCACAGTGAGAAGCCTGTACAGAGGGCCCTGACCACGGTCAGGAACTGGTACAGAGGGCCCTGAGCAGGGTCAGGAACTGGTACAGAGGGGCCTGTGGACAGTTAGGAATCAGTACACAGGGCCCTGTGGATAGTTAGGAGTCTGTACAGAGGACCCTGAAGAAAGTCAGGAAACGGTACACAGGGCCCGGAGCACAGTCCGGAGCAGTACAGATGGCACTGAAAAATGCGTTCACACAGAGATTCCTGATCATGAAGCAACCATGTTTTCTCAACTACAATATTTTGGCAACTAACAAATGAAAATATTCAAAGTTAACAGCACAGTTTTATTTAAGGCTGCCTAGATTTCATTTCTTGTTTGCGTTTAGCAGTTTTATGAGATTATTCTTCAATCTGTGAAGACTATGTTTTGAATAAAGTCATGTACTTTACAGGTGATGTTATGCTGCCTGCCCTGGACTGCCACAGATGGCAACAATCTGTCCTGACTTGCCACAGGAGTTGGCACACCACCTTAGGCTGTCACATGGAGTGCAATAGCATCCTGGGTGGTATTCCCCAGTCCTGCATGGATTGCTGCATCGAGCAATTAGGGATGAAGGATTGGAGTGCTAGGTCGGTGAGGGGTTGGAACACCAAGTGGATGGGGATTGGGGTGACTGGCAGATGAAGGAAATAGGATGGCACCTAGGTAAGGTGTTGGGGTGTCAGGCCAATGAGGAAATGGTATAACAGCTGATTCAGAGAATAGTAGGAGCAGGTGAGTAGGTAGACACTTAGTATAGGTCGGAGTTGGGGAGGGATATCAGGAGATAACAGTTTTGTACTGTGGGCCTGGTCTGGGTAGTGGACCTCAGGGATTATGAGGATCGAGTCTGAGTCAGGTTGGGTGATGGAAATTGGGTCCACGGATAGTCAGAAGGGATCAGGTGGAGTGGGCAAGGGGACAGACAGGTTGGTTTAGGGTCCAAGGGTCCTTGAAAATTGGTGATGGGTCAGGACTCTGGTCAGGACCCGCAGTGGACTACGTTGTTCTACGTGCATAACTGTGGGCAGTCAGATGACGTCAAGGATTGGGTTGTTACAGGGAAGTGGTCAAAGGAGGTGTAAGAAGTGAGTTGATTGGAGGTGAAGTTGGTCAGTTTAATAGTTCACCAGGAGTTAGAGCAGGTTTCTCTTTATTTATTTGCTGGATGTGGCATTGCCAGTTGGACCAGTGATAAAAGCTATCCCAAGGTAGAATCATAGAATCCCTATATTGTGGAAACAGGCCATTTGGCCCAACAGGTCCACACCAACCCTCTGAAGTATATCCTACCCAAACACAGTGTCCTACCCTATTACTCAACATTTACCTCTAATGCACCTAACCTACACATCCCTGAACACTATGGGTAATTTAGCAAGGCCAATTCACCCAGCTTGCACATCTTTGGACTGTGGGAGGTAACCCACACAGACACAGGGTGAATGTGCAAACTCCAACCCAAGGCTGAAATCAAACCTGGGTCCCTGGGGCTGTGAGGCAGCAGTGCGAACCACTGAGCCACCGTGCTGCCCTCAATTTCACCATCTTCCTTGATCAGATTTGAACCTGCATCACCAGATGATGAGCTTGGATTCTGATTTACAATCCCAGTGAAATTACCACTGCACCACTGCCTCCTTTGAGAAGTTGGTGGGTTCCTTTAGCTTAAAGTCAATCAAGAAAAGTTAAGTCATTTGGAACCCTCAACAGCTTCTGACTCTACCTCCAAAGCTAGGAGCTTATTTGAAGGCATCTGGATACTGGCTAACTGTTAAAAATTTCAACCTCCTGGACAATACCCAGGAAGTAGGCTTAAGGACTTCTACATGATCCCAGTTTGTAACTCCTGTCTGAATGGCTGCAATTTTGAGCTTATCTTCAGATGATCTAGGCCATCTATTTGCAGTGTCAGAGGTTTAACACTAATTTGTAAAAGGCAGAACATGCTCGAAAAATCTAATTGAATTTTTGATTAACTAATTGGGAAGACTAATGAGGAGAATGCAGTGGGTATTATGCATGTCAATTTTAAGTAAGTATTTGGCAAAGTAGCACACGAAAGACAGGTCAATAGAACTGAGTGTCTTGGGGAAAAAAAAGGGTCACTGAATTAAAAATGCGACTAAGGTCAGAATGTCATGGAAAATGATGGTTTTTCAGACTGGATGAAGATTGATAGCACTGTTTTCCAAGGTTCAGTGCCACATTCACTGCTGTTTTGAAGATCTATAAATGAATTATCGAGGGTCTGATAAAGAGATAATAATACCAATTGACTGCAGCAGGACATATTTCAGGTGAGTAAAATGAACAGAGAAGTTGCTGCTTGAATTCAGTGCTGAGAAGTGTGAGGCAATGCATTTGGCAGAGGGGATGTGGAGAATTAAAGAAGACATAGTGGCATAGTTGGGACAGAATGACCTGAGGGTTCATTTGCTAAGATACCTGGGCATGGCAAAATGGATTAATACCTTAATTAGCAAAATGTATGGTACCTTGGGCTTTATAAACAGAGGTACTGGTTATGAAAAAATGAAGGTCCCACTGAACCTTTAATAAACTGGACAACAACTAGAATATTGTGTTGAGTTCCAGTCATCAGTTTCGGGAGAATTTGAATGTCCTCAGGGTTATAACAGTTAGTGAGTGGGCATTTGGAGAGAATTGAAGACTGGAGAATGAGGAGCTGAGAAGGGGATTCTGAGGAATGAAGACTGAGAAGCGGATACTGAAGAATAGGAAGGGTATCAGGAAGTGGAGATTGTGCAATAGGGGCAGAAAAAAAATTGGGGATTGAGGAATCATGATTCAGATGGACACATAGAGGTTATGGAAGAGGAATGGGATGCTTGAAAAAAGAGGTGAAGATTAGGGAATGGAGATTTGAGGATGAAAGTATACCTCAAAGCAAATCAGAGCAGGATTTACATACTTAATGGTAAGATCCAAGGGAATGTTACTGAACAAAGAGACCCTGGAGTGCAGGTTCATGGCTCCTTGAAAGTAGAGTTGCAGGTAGATAGGATAGTGAAGAATGTGCTTAGTATGCTTTCATTTCTAGGTCAGATCATTGAGTATAGGAATTGGGAGGTCATGTTGCAGCTGTACAGGACATTGGTTGAGCCAGTTTTGGAATATTAGCATGCAAATCTGGTCTCCTTCTGATTGTGAAACTTGGAAGGGTTCAGAAAAGGGTTGGAGGATTTGAACTGTAGGGGGAGGCTGAATTGGCTGGGGTTGTTTCCCCTGGAGCTGACGGGTGACCTGATAGAGGTTTATAAAATCATAGGATAAACAGACAAGGTCTTTTCTGTGGGGTGGGAGAGTCCAGAACCAGTGGGCATAGGTTTAGGGTGAGAGGGGAAAGATATAAAAGGGACATAAGGGAGAACTTTTTCACCCAGAGGGTGGAGCGTGTATGGAATGAGCTGTTAGAAATTTTAATTCCTAACTTCCTGCCTTTGGAAAATCCAAATACACTACATCCACGAGTTTTCCTTCATCTATGTTACAAGTAACTTTCTCAAAAGGCTTGAACACAATGGTGAACATGATTTCCCTTTCATAAATGAAGCAAAGAGTAGCGATAAATGGGTCCCGTTCGGAACAGTAGGCGGAGACCAGTGGGGTACCACAATGTTCGGTGCTGGGACCGCAGGTGTTTACAATATACATCAATGATATAGATGAAGCCGTTAAAAGTAATATTAGTAAATTGTTGATGACACAAAGCTGGGTGGCAGGATGAAACGTGAGGAGGATGTTATGAGAATACAGCGTGACTTGGACAGGCTAGGTGAGTGGACAAGGTAAAAACAATGACTGCAGATGCTGGAAACCAGATTCTGGATCAATGGTGCTGGAAGAGCACAGCAATTCAGGCAGCATCCGAGGATAGGCAAAATCGACGTTTCGGGCAAAAGCCCTTCATCAGGAATAAAAGGTGCGTGGACAGATACATGACAGATGCAGTTTAATGTGGATAAATATATGGTTATCCACTTTGGTGGCAAGAACAGGAAGGCAGATTACTCTCTAAAGGAGTCATGTTACAGGGGAAGTACAATGAGATCGAGGTGATCTTGTATATCAGTCAATGAAAGCAAGCATGCAGGTACAGCAAGCAGTGAAGAAAGCTAATGGCATGCTGCCATTCACAACACCAAGAATTGAGTATAGGAGCAAAGAGATCCTTCTGTAGCTGTACAGGGCCCTGGAGAGACAACACCTGGAGTATTGTGTGCAGTGTTGGTCTCCAAGTTTGAGGAAGGACATTTGGCTATTGAGGGAGTGTAGCGTAGGTTCACCAGGTCAATTCTGGAATGGCGGGACTATCATATGTTGAATTATTGGAGTGACTGGGCTTGCACACTCTTAAGTTTAGAAGGAGGAGAGGAGATCTCATTGAGACGTATAAAATTATTAAAGGATTGGACACTCTGGAGGCAGGAAGCATGTTTCTGTTGAGGGATGAGTCCAGAACCAGAGGACACATCTTAAAAATATGGGGTTGGCAATTTAGAACAGAGTTGAGGAGAAACTTCTTCACCCAGAGAGTAGTGGATATATGGAATGCTCTGCCCCAGAAGGCAGTGGAGCCCAGTCTCTGGATTCTTTCAAGAAAGAGATGGATAGATCTCTTAAAGATTGTGGAATCAAGATTTATGCGGATAAGGCAGGAACAGGATACTGATTGTGGATGATCAGCCATGATCATAATGAATGATGGTGCTGGCTCGAAGTGCCAATGACCTACTCCTGCACCTATTGTCTAAATTCTGACTGACATTGCGCAATCATATAATTATTCTCTCAGTGTCTAGTTATCACACTCTATACAACATTTCCTCTAAAACTGAAGTCGCGCAGGTCCGTAGTTCTCCATTTTGTCTCTCCCTCCCTTCTTAAATCATGGGGGTTTACATTTGCAATATCTCAATCTGCAGAAAACTGTGTAGAATGTATAGAATTTTGAAAGAAGGTTGAAAGATAAATTTTGCAAGATCCAATTTCCAGGAATGGCAGTAACTGGAATTCATGAGGCCAAGTCAGAGTGACAAGAACTGTTGGGAACATCAGTGGAATTTACATTTTCCTAACGTATTTGGCAGCATTGTGTCTAAAGCTGAAAATATTGAGCATATGTCTTAAACATATTTCAGCTCTTACCTCACCACGTTCTGTTTGGAGTCTTGGGAACATCTCAGAGGCATCCCTTTGGGAATGGGGGGAAGAAATTACAAGACGGATAATTAAATTCTGTAACATTAACATTGCATATTTTCATCCAATTTAATATTTTAGCCACCTACCACAGGATAGCAGCTACCCAATATTATGTCATTAAGCATGAATAAGTAGGGATTCCACACAGAAGTGCAAGGCAAACAATTTGCAAATCACAAAAATCCTGTTTCTCATCAACAGAAAGACAAAAGTGTCTGTCAGTCAGTAATGAGCTCAGTGATGTGAAAAAGCATCCTGAGAAGCATTGGGAAAATTAGACACTAAAAAGTGGAGACATTGGTGAGAATATTAACTCCATACACCGTGGAACACAGGAGAGAGAGAGCTTGGTTAATCATTAGATCTGATATGTTTAACAGACAAATAGGTTAGACCCAACCAGAAAAAAAGGCATTCCGAAAAGCATCTGGCCAGTGTCCACTCCAGAACATGTTTAATGTAGTGTAGAAATCAGCAAATGAAGATTGCATTGCACTATGAATTTATATCAATAGATTTAAACTGTTCAATTGCAGGTGCTCTTCGATTTTCTCAGAATCTGCATTGCCTGTAATGTCTCACCTATGACTTATGCTGTTTGCAAATTTTGAAACTTAGATTGCCTCGATTGTATGGCCTTTGCTAAACTGCCTTTACAACTCGTTCAAAAGTACTTGACTCTACTGTAGTTCAGAGATTCAAGGTTTATTACAATTTAGACTTGCACTAAATTTCTCCATCCCAACAATTAACTGTCAGTACGGTGGGGATTCCACAGCATGAAGACAAATTCTTATTGTTCGAGCTATCAGCATGGCCAGGCTGGTAGTCCTGGCAAGAGGCCTGAGGGATATCAGTGACCTGAGGGAGATAAGGGGCTAGGTTTGAGGAGAGTTAAATGGGGGAGGAACATCTTCTTGGGGGTGGAGGCCATAGGGAACCCTTAACGGAGGGTCCCTTCTACATGCATGACTCCAGACTGCACAGCTAAAGTCGTTGGACTTCCCAAAAAGCATAAGATTCCATTTGCTGTAGGAGAAAGTGCAGTGGATACAGGAGAAGTCCATTAAGTCGGCATTATTTTGTCACAGAAAGGTCTCAACACTCATTACACCCTGTAAATATTAATAAGTTGAAGGCAAATGACAGATGGTTAGTAGGTCACAAGCTGGATTGTGTGAGCATCACCCCCTTTAAATTCACCAGTTCAGGAGGGTAAAATCTAGTCCGCTTTAATTTGGGAAGAAAGTGTCCTGAGCAGAGCCAACATGACATAGAGGATACAGAAACACCCTGGAACTCACTTTCTCATAGCACTACACCTCTACATACAGCACATGGACTGCATTGGTTTAACGAGATACCAAATTATAAAAGGCAATTAGGAAAAGACAATAAATACTGGCCTTACCGGTGACTCTGACATGCACGGAGAGAATAAAATCATTATAATGCTGGACACTATCCTGCAGATTGTGGTTCTGTCTCTGCATTTGGACCACAGGGTTTCAAAGATACCTAGTTTTGAACTGCTAGACATATTCTGAATCAATCTTATTTGACTCAATGTTAGGATCCATGTGGGATGCTCTTCGGAGTGTTGGTGTGGATTTGATGGGCCAAATGGCCTGTTTTCACACTGTAGGGACAGCATTTGGACAAAGATTGATGGTTGCTGGGATTTAGAACATATTCTGCGACTTCAATGGCAGTCATAAGGAATGGTTCAGTTGCACCATTAATAACTGAGCTGACTAAATCCTTATGTATGTATCTGTCAAAGGTGAATGAGGCAAGTGAAGAGTCACCAAAAGAGGGAAAATATTCTGTTGGTTCAAGATGATCTGGAATCAGGATGGGGTGATGCCAAGGAGGTGAAACACAGAAGACAGGCACTAAAAAGAACTGTGTTTAAAGCCATGAACAAATCGAACAGAATAAGCAAGGATAGTTTGCTGTGGTTTTACCCATTCGTGATTTTGACCAGAGAGTGTTCTGGTTGTTTGGATAGCAAAGAAACAGTGGGCGGCACGGTGGCACAGTGGTTAGCACTGCTGCCTCGCAGCGCCAGAGACCCGGGTTCAATTCCCGACTCAGGCGACTGACTGTGTGGAGTTTGCACGTTCTCCCCGTGTCTGCGTGGGTTTCCTCCGGGTGCTCCGGTTTCCTCCCACAGTCCAAAGATGTGCAGGTTAGGTGAATTGGCCATACTAAAAATTGCCCGTAGTGTTAGGTAAGGGGTAAATGTAGGGGTATGGGTGGGTTTCGCTTCGGCGGGTCGGTGTGGACTTGTTGGGCCGAAGGGCCTGTTTCCACACTGTAATCTAATCTAATCTAAAAAACTAGACTGAAACGTTTCAACCAACAGTATTAAATAATATCAACATGTTAAATCCCAGGGTATGTACTCGATGAAAATACTTACATTTTTGGGGAAGTTTCTTTGTCACTATTTATTTGTGGACGTTTCTTTCTTGCTCTATGATAAAGATAGCTGAGAGCGCCGAGCAGAATTATCAGTATGAGGATGATGATGATAAAGGGCACCATGTAATGACGTGGCTGCTGATCATCTGCAACTAAATAAATTCAAAGATTCTATCATGCTATACCAACAACAACATAGCATCACGATTAGAGCCCACGATAGTTTTTCTCATTGTTTGTATTTTATTCCTGTATCAGTTTTGGCTTAGAGCTATGAATAACATGGAGAAATAAATAATAACATCTCGAAAAATGTCCATATTACAGAGGAGAAGGTGTGAACGTCTTAAACGCGTAAAGGTGGATAAACCCCCAGGAACCGATCATGTGTATTCTAGAACTCTGTGGGAAGCTAGGGAAGTGCTGACTGGGCCCCTTGCTGAGATATTTGGATCATCGATAGTCACAGGTGAGGTCCTGGAAGACTGGAGGTCAGCTAATGTGGTGCCACTATTTAAGAAAGGGGATAAGGAAAAGCCAGGGAACGATAAACTGGTGAACCTGACTTGAGTGGTGGGCAAGGTTTTGGAGGGGATCCTGAGGGACAGGATTTACATGAAATGGAAAGGCAAGGACTGATTAGGGATAGTCAACATGGCTTTGTGCATGGGATATCATGTCTCACAAACTTAATTGAGTTCTTTGAAGAAGTAATGAAGTGGATTGATGAGGGCAGAGTGGTGGATCTGATCGAAATGGACTTCAGTAAGGCTTTCGACAAGGTTTCTCATGGTTTCCTGGTCAGCAAGGTTAGATCTCATGGAATATCTATTTGGATACAAAACTGGCTAAAGATGGAAGACAGAGGGTTGTGGTAGAGGATTATTTTTCAGATTGCAGGCCTGTGACCAGTGGTGTGCCATAAGGATCGGTGCTGGGTCAACTGCTTTTCATCATTTATATAAATGATTTGGATATAAACTTAGTAGGCATGGTTAGGAAGTTTGCAGATGACACCAAAATTGGGAGATGTAGGGGACAGCGAAAAAGGTTAGCTCAGAGTGCAACGGGATCTTGATCATTTGGGCTGATGAGCCGAGGAGTGAGAGATGGAGTTTAATTTAGATAAACGTGCGGTGTGCACCATTTTGAAAAGTCAAATCAGGGCAGGACTTCTACACTTAATAGTAAGGTCCTGGGAAGTGTTGCTGAACAAAGAGATCTTGGTGTGCAGGCCCATAATTCCTTGAAAGTGGAGTTGCAACAGTTAGGATAGTGAAGAAGGCGTTTGGTATGTTTCCCTTTATTGGTCAGTACATTGAGTATAGGAGTTGGGAGGTCATGTTGCAGCTGTACAGGACATTGGTAAGAAAACCTCATCTTCCGCCTCAGAACACTTCAACCCCAGGGCATCAATGTGGACTTCAACAGTTTCCTCATTTCTCCTTCCCCACCCCACCCTAGTTCCAAACTTCCAGCTCAGCACTGTCCCCATGACTTGTCCTACCTGCCTAACTTCCTTTCCACCTATCCACTCCATCCTTCCCCCCCTCCTACCTATCACCTTCATCCCCTCCCCCACTCACCTACTGTACTCTATGCTACTTTCTCCCCACCCCCACCCTCCTCTCACTTATCTCTCCACCCTTCAGGCTCTCTGTCTGTATTCCTGATGAAGGGCTTTTGCCTGAAACATCGATTTTACTGCTCCTCGGATGCTTCCTGATACTGTCCCTGGAACGTCCGCAGCTGAAGGGTGACCTTATAGAGATTTACAAAATCATGAGGGTTATTGATAGGGTAAATAGGCAAGGTCTTTTCCCCAGGATAGGGAGAATGCAAAACTAGAGAGCATAGGTTTAAGGTGAGGGGGGCATGATTTAAAAGGGATCTAAGGGGCAGTTGTTTCATACAGAAGGTGGTGAGTGTATGGAATGAGCTGCCAGAGGAAGTGGTGGAGGCTGGTGGAACTACATTTAAAAGGCATCTGGATGGGTATACGAATAGGAAGGGTTTAGAGAATATATGGGCCAAATGCTGGAAATGGGACTCGATTTGTTTAGGATATCTGGTCAAGTTGGACCGAACAGTCTGTTTCCATGCTGGATATCTCTATAACTCTGTGACTCTATAACTAGATATGGTGAGCTAAACGTGACTTGTGGACTGTAAACGACAGCTTGTGGGAAAAGGAAAACAGACCAAACAAGCTTTCCTTTATTCATAAAGCCACATTTGGAAGTTAATTGCAGGTTGGTTCCTGATCAAGGTTCTGCAGACAATTGGTCCCTGGGAAAGAGCATCATAGATCACAGAACATTACAGGGCAGTACAGGCCCTTTGGCCCTTGATGTTGTACTGCCCTGTGAAACCAATCTGAAGCCCATCTAACCTACACTATTCCTATATTCTCCATATGTTTATCCAATGACCATTTAAAGTCAGACAGTCTACTACCGATGCTGGGAGGGAGTTCCACGCCCCTACAACTCTCTGAATAAAGAAATTACCTCCGACATCTGTCCTATATCTTTCATCCCACTATTGAAAACTACGTCCCCTCATGCTAGCCATCACTATCCAAGGAAAAAGGCTCTCACTGTCCACCCTATCTAACCCTCTGAATACCTTATATGTTTTAATTAAGTCACTTCTCAACCTTCTTCGCCCGAACAAAAACAGCTTCAAGTCCCTCAGCCTTTCTTCATATGTCATAACTATTCATTTAACCTGGGGCAGTGTTTTGTAGAGGAATAAGCCGGTGTTATTTTCTGGGTCTGTAGATTGTGAAGGAGCAAAAATGGCCTTTAGTACAGTGACATGTACTTCTTGTCAGATGTGGGAGTTTAAAGAGAGTTTAAGGGTTACTGTGGATTATATCTGCCATAAATACTGTTGGATGCGAATCTTATCAGATCGAATGGATTGGTTGGAGAGACAGAAGCGATGAGGAATTTGCAACAGCAACAGAATGTGATATACGGCAGTTATAGGAAGGGGGGAAAGTCACATAGATGGGTTACCTCCAGGAAGGGTAAGAGAGGTAGGCAACTCGGGCAGAAGTCTTTTGTGGATATACCCATTTCAAACTGGTATGCTGTTTTGGAAAACATAGGGGGTGATGGACTCTCAGGGGAACGTAGCACGAACAGCCAAGTTTCTGGTATTGAGACTGGCTTTAATGCAACAAGGGGTACATCGGCTTCCAAGACATCAACTATGGTAGGGGAATCTGTAGTCCGAGGTACAGACTGACGTTTCTGTGGCCAGCAGCAAAAAAGCAGAATGGTGTGTTACTTCCCTGGTGCCAGGATCAAGGATGTCTCAGAGAGGGTGCAGAATGTTCTCACGGGGGAGAGGGGCCAGCAGGAGGTCATTGTCCACATCGGAACCAATGACATAGGAAGTGAAATGGTTGAGATTCTGAAGGGAGATTACAGAGAGTTAGGCAGAAATTCAAAAAGGAGGTCCTCAAGGGTAGTAATATCTGGATTACTCCCGGTGGTATGAGCTAGTGAGGGCAGGAATAGGATAGAGGAAATGAATGCATGGCTGAGGAACTGGTGTATGGGAGAAGGATTTACATTTTTTGGATCATTGGAACCACTTTTGGGGTAGAAGTGACCTATACAAGAAGGATGGATTGCACCTAAATTGGAAGGGGACTAATATACTGGCAGGGAAATTTACTAGAACTACTCGGTAGGATTTAAACTAGTAAGGTTGGGTGGGTAGGACCCAGGGAGATAGTGAGGAAAGAGATCGATCTGGGACTGGTACAGTTGAGAACAGAAGTGAGTCAAACACTCAGGGCAGGCAGGGACAAGGTAGGACTAATAAATAAAACTGCATTTATTTCAATGGAAGGGGCCTAACAGGGAAGGCAGATGAACTCAGGCATGGTTATCGGAAAGAAGTTGTGAAACTTGAAAGGATTCAGAAAGGATTTACAAGGATGTTGCCAGGGTTGGAGGATTTGAGCTACAGGGAGAGGCCGAACAGGCTGGGGCTGTTTTCCCTGGAGCATCGGAGGCTGAGGGGTTACCTTATAGAGGTTTACAAAATTATAAGGGACATGGATAGGGTAAATAGGCAAAGTCTTTTCCCTGGCATTGGAGAGTCCAGAACTAGAGGGCATAGGTTTAGGATGATAGGGGAAAGATTTAAAAGAGACCTAAGGGGCAACTTTTTCACCCAGAGGGTGGTACAGGTATGGAATGAGCTGCCAGAGGAAGTGGTTGAGTCTGGTACAATTGCAACATTTAAGAGGCACTTGGACGGGTATATGACTAGGAAGGGTTTGGAGGGATATGGGCCGGGTGCTGGCAGGTGGGACTAGACTGGGTTGGGATATCGGGTTGGACCGCAGGGTCTGTTTCCATGCTGTCCATCTCTAGGACTCTATGACTCTAAGTCCTTCCCTCCATAACTGGCAACATCCTAGTGAATTGCCTCTGAACCCTTTCCAAAGCTTCCACATCCTTCCTATAATGTGATGACCAGAACTGTGTGCAATTCTCCAAGTGCAGCCACACCAGAGTTTTGTTCAGCTGCAACATGACCTCATGGCTCTGAAATTGAATCCATCTACCAATAAAAGCTAACATACCATATGCCTTCTTAATAACCCTATCAATCTGGGTAGCAACTTTCAGGGATGGACACTGAGATCTTTCTGCTCATCCACACTACCAAGAATCTTAGCATTATCCCAGTACTCTTTATTCCTGTTGCTCCTTCCAAAGTGCATCACCTCACACTTTTCTGCATTAACCTCCATTTACCATCTCTCAGTCCAGCTCTGCAGCTCATCTACGTCCCTCTGTAACCTGCAACATCCTTCGGCACTATCCGCAACTCCTCTGACCTTAGTGTCATCTGCAAATTTACTAACCCATCCTTCTATGCTGTCATCCAGGTCATTTATAAAAATGATAAACAGCAGTGGCCCCAAAACAAATCCTTGCCATAGATCACTTGTGACTGAACTCCAGGATGAACATTTCCCATCAACCACCACTTTCTGTCTTCTTTCAACTAGCCAATTTCTGATCCAAACCGCTAAATCATCTTCTCAAAGAACTCAATAAGATTTGTGAGGCACAACCTACCCTTCACAAAACCATGCTGACTATCCCTATTCAACTTATTCCTTTCCAGATGATTATAAATCATATCTCTTATAACCTTTTCCAACACTTAACCCATTGTGAAGAAGGTGTTTAGTATGCTTTCCTTTATTGGCCAGAGTATTGAGTACAGGTGTTGGGAGGTCATGTTACGGCTGTACGGGACATTGGTTCGGACACTTTTGGAATATTGCACGCAATTCTCATCTGTCTCCTTCCTATCAGAAAGATGTTGTGAAACTTGAAAGGATTCAGAAAAGATTTACAAGGATGTTGCCAGGGTTGGAGGATTTGAGCTATAGGGAGAGGTTGAATAGGCTGGAGCTGTTTTCTCTGGAGCGTCGAAGGCTGAAGGGTGACCTTATAGAGGTTTATAAAATCATGAGGGGCATCGGTAGGGTAAATAAATAATGTCTTTTCCCTGGGGTGGGGGGAGTCCAGGGCATAAGTTTAGGGTGAGAGGGGAAAGACATAAAAGGGACCTAAGGGGCAACTTTGTGACATTGTGAAAGACATTGTGAAAACAACTCAAATAATTTGGTCAGTTTTGTTATTTTCTTTAATTTATCTCATAATGAAGTTTGTTAGTCTGCCTCCCTTTTGTGTGAATGGGGCTGAAGACAAAGATTTTTGGATTTAATGCATAGACCAGTTAGGTTAAATTTCCTATTTCATTTTTCCTTTGTTAAAGTCACAGTGTTGTGAATAAAAGAGCAAGTCTTATATCAAACCAGTGTCTGCAATTGATTAATTGCAGAGTCTGGGATTCGTTGTTCAAAAATCTGGTTAGAAATCATGGGGGTCAATTTTAACGGTCTTTGAAAGTGTTAATTTTACTGTGTTGCAAATACAGAGGTAGAAAGCATGACTACCATGGATATGATTGTAACACATTGAATACAGAAAAATGTCCTCAGATACCTCAGTGGTACAATTAGACAAATATAGATGCTGAACTCAATGAGATGACATGAGGAGGAATAACCAAATACTTGATCAAAATGTATTCTTTTGTAGGAGGAAGATTCTTTTTGTAGGAGGGAGAAATGGCTGGAGGAGTTCTTTATTGACTTCCATTGGTGCATTTATTTTGACACAACTGGAAGACAGTCGGATAACTGGCTGGAACTGTAAAAAGATTAAAATAGTTATTTACACCGATTGAAACAAACTGAAAAGAGGCAATGGACTGCTCCAAAAGATCTGCATAAAGCAACTTAAGGGATAGTATGGTCCTAACACCGGGCTAAATGGGATACATTGGGAACAGGGTTATTGGAAAACAGGCATCCGTGAGGCATTTTGAGTAGAACTGTATTAAAGTGCAATCTGTGATGTTCTGGCTTGGCATATTCCCTGACTCTGTCAGCCCTACGCCAGGTCACAATCCTGGTTCCATGCAGTTATAAAGGAAAATGCACCACTTGATCTGAAAATGAGGCATCAACCCGATAAGGTTGTAAGACACGATTACAATCCTACTAAGCATCTGAATCATCATGCTACAGACAAACCCAAGTGACCCCCCCAAGTGGATGTGATGGAAGTTCTGCATTCTTGCAACATCCGTATGTGAACTGACATAGAAAGCAAGTTGTTTAGCCAATAGAAAAGGAAAAAAAAACTTATACATGGGTCTTTTTGGAGTGGAAGGCAGTGACTAGTTGGTACCACATGGATCAGTGCTTGGTCCCAACTCTTCTACATACACACACATAAACTATATATATATATATATATATATATATACACACACACACACAGAGGAACCTCGATTAGCCGAATATCAATGATCCAAATTTCGGATCATGCGAAGAAGATCTCAAGGTCCTGGTAGAAACATTACATCAAAGAGGTGTTTCAACACTGATCGCGTCTTTTGTTTACAATGATTAAAAATGAACTCGACTTACTGAAATACTGCCGAGAACAGTGCTAGACAGCGATAGGAGTCCAGGCACCGTCGCCAAATAACTGGCTGCCTGCACCCCCCCTCCCCCTCTCTCTCTCCCCACACTTTGCCCTGGAGTTCTACACAGGGGCATACCCTAAAGCCCCCCCCTTCCCCAATCACTCCGACACTGTCCTGTACTGGACAAAGGATGGAACCTGTCAAAAGGTTGCAGTAAAACATTTTGTGTGCATGTTGGGGGGGGGGCTATTTTGAGACTCACCCCCCAAAGTTAAGCAGCAGTCTTAATGCTGGTGTCCAATCCGCCTGCCCCGGGGATGGTGTGGGTGGGCGGGGATGGCGGGCCTCATGGGTGCTGATGGGGGTGCATGGGGGGCAGGTTGGGGAGAGTCAGAAGGGGGTCAGGGTTGGGGTGAGGGGGTCGGACAGGGTTAGGGGGACAGATGGGGGGCCTGACGGGTTTGGACTGGGTGGGCAGGGGTGGGGAAAGGGACTCACGTGTGGTGGGCTGCTGCCAAGTCTCCTGAACGGGGAGCAGACTTAGCAAGTGCTCGCTGCGTCAATCCCGTTGAACTGATTGGGGTGGGGTGGGTGGGAGGCTTCAGCAATGCTGCAGGTCCCTTATACATAAGTGTGTGTCCGCTCATAAACAAATCCTGAGACAGAGAGAGGGAGCAAGGTTGGACAGCGAGGAGAAAGGAAACTTCAGAAAATTCCAAGCCCTACAGTAGAGGCATTGAATCAATTAACCAAATAATCAATTATCCCAATGAAATACTGCCTGCCCTTCTCATTCGGATAATCGAGGTTCCTCTGTATATCAATAATTTAGATGAGAGAATAAAACGTAATATTCCCAAGATTGCTGATGACACAGGAGGAGAAAAGTATACGAAGAGGAGGATACTAGGAGAAATATTGTATAGTGAGGAGGAAGCAAAGAAGCAACAAGACAAGTTAGTTGAGATTGGGCAAATATGTAGCAAATAGAGTATAAGACGGATAAGAGTGAAGTAACATATTTTGATAGGAAAACAGATTGGTAGAAAATTATTTAAATGGTGATAGATTGGCAATGTTAATGTACCAACGGAGTTGGATATGCTTGTGTACTAGTCGCTGAAAGCAAACACACAACTGCAGCAAGCTGTGAGGAAGACAAATTATATGTTGGCCTTCATTCCAAGTAGAATGCAGGATCAGTAAAGATTATTCAGGCTAGAACCGTTGTCTCTTGAAAATGTAGATGAACAAGAGACTTGATGATTGAATTTCTGAAGTACTTCAATAAGTATGGATGCAGGTAAACTGCAGAAATCCATAAAAAGAGGTTGCAAATGTTGAAAGCTACTAATAAATCAAATAAAGAATTTCACAATAATTTATTCATTCGATGTGGTGAGCTTTTAGACCTTGGTGGCAACATGGACCGCCTCAGCAGGAACTCCACTACAAAACTTGCTTGAGCCCAAAAAATATCCATTGACCTTTACACTCTGTCTCCCATCATTCAGCCAACCTTGTGGATGACATAGGCCATTATCTGCTTCTATTGATTCCTGAAGTGAACACACAGCTTTAAACAGACATTCAACATTGACAAAAAAAATTAACTCCTTTATTTTTGAAAAGGCCATAATAAGCAATAAATATAATTTTGCAGCAAGACACTTTTGCAATAATATTGGCAATTGGTATTAAAAAGTTTCTAAGTATAGACACATTGTAATATATGAGTTTAATTTTTCAGTTGTGAATTGTTGTGATTTTGACAATGTTTAGTCGCAAAATGTGTTTATTGTTCAATTTGAAATTAAGCTTAAAAACCACTACAGCGTACATGTATCCCATACTTGAGGAGAGGCAAGAACTAGGGGACAGAGTTTATAAAAAGGGGTTTCCTCACTGACGAGGGAGGTGAGGATCATTTTCTCCGAGGGTAATGATTATTTGGAACTCGCCACCATGGGCAGGATCCTTGAATATTTTTAAGGCAGAGGTAGATCAATTCTTGACTAATTAGGAGGTTATCAGGCATTGGGAGAAACATGGAAATTAGGAACAATCATATGAATCATTGTATGACTGAATTGCTGGAGGGGCCGAATGGCCTACTCTTGCTACTCCTTCATATGTTCATGTCGATCAGAGTAAAAGATACTTACTTGGAAACAAATAAAAGGATCCTGAAGCAGTCCCAGCAGTGTTGCTTGCTGCACATATATAAAGCCCTTCAAGGTCAGAAGTCAACTTGGAGAATTTAATTTTGTCCTTTTGTATTATCACACCTTCTGGAATAGAGTCATTCTTCCTAATTAAAACAAAAGTTCAATTGCAGAGTTAGAATAAAATATTTCATTTGCTTCAATCAAATGGCATAAGGTTTTATGGTAATTGCTTGCAGTTTATAGATATTTACTAATCAACATCTTCAAGGTTGTTACAACACAACTCTGGTGCAGGTTGTACCCAAAACACCTAGTCCAGAGTAGGGACACTACCATTATGCCACAGACTATATATTTAGTAAAATTGTGCAAGCAACCATTGCTTTTTTGGAGGGAATTTTGCTCTGGAACCCAGCGAGATTTCATATCATATCTTACCTTACACTTATTAACTACCTCACCCCACTCCAATGGTGTCCCTCAGATTCTAATCTATTCCCATCTTAACACCTCCGGTTTTCTGACTAACCCATGACTCACCAAAAATCTGCTGACAGTTTGGCATCCCTTGGCACTTGTGTCCCATTTTAAAAGCTTTTATGCATCCAGACTGACACTGGCATTCCAGAGGTGCTCTGCTTGGTCAAGGAGGAAATCCGAACATGATTGAGAAAGGTAAGATAGTGCTGCAGTTCTCCAACAAGGACCCAAAAGACCTGACAAGTGGGGTGGCGCAAAGGAGAGGAGTCCTCCTCCTAGAGAAGTGGGAGAAGAGCCCATGCCACCAGATCTTGGCAGCCCAGTCTGAGGTCATCACCTGGGTCAGTGCTACCTAAATGGTGAGGAGGAGCAACCAACAGTGCCTTAGGAAGTCAATTAGCTTCTTCGGTTTATCAGGCAAAGAACCACACTCTTCTCCCTCCAACTTCACATTCACTCTCTCTCTCTGAAACTGCACCCACGCCACCAGGCTCATGCTCTGCCAGCCTCTAATGCCTGTGATGTGTTGATTACTTGATAAGCCTAGTTGCTGAGTCATTGGTGGACTTCTTTGTCCCACCTTCAGTATTTGCATGCAATATCTCTGTCCGTCTTTGCACCCACCCCAGCAAACTCTCAAACCATTTAACCTGCATGGCTTCTGCATTGGGTACTCACTATTCTGAATCACCTCCCCATCTTTTGACCTGCACCAATTCTAATGGCCAAGCAAATGACTTTCTTCTCACTCAATGTCTCCCTTTATCTCATTCCCGTTGAAGGAAGCTGAAAGGGCCCAGATGGGGACAGAGGGTTGTTCGACATTCAGCTCCTCACCCCCAATGGGGAGAGAATCCTGTCTCTCACAGGAGACTGGGTCTGTGCCTGCGGAAATGTCGTGATATACCTATCCTGCTAACCAAGTCAATACCACTCTTCAATATGCTACAACTCTCATTTTAACTTCACTATCAGTCTGATTTTACATACACCATTTATAACCACTGGCCTTATCTTTTTGTTTTGCATGTACGGCCAGTATCTGGATCACCACCACTCTGGAGAAATGGCCAGCTCCCCAGAAACCATCCGCTTGTCTCCTGAGAATGAAAATACAAGATCTCCGAGGAAGTATCGGCAAAGGTGTCCCTGCCGGCTCAGATACTGATACCTCAATGGGAATGTTGGTATTGGAACGTCAGGGAGCATATAATCGTGAGAGCACCTTGCAGGAAGAGATTCTCAGCTAGTCAAGGAAGAAACAGCCCATGTTGCTGCTACTCCAAAGCTGCCAGAGACCAGGCAGCTGCTGAGCCCAAGCCAGCGAGGACCCTGTGGTGTCTGCAATAAGGAACTTCATCCACATGCACAGGAGCAGCAGATATGTGGAATGCAATGGTCCTTATTGCCCAGTAGCTATTGCAATGTGACAAGACATGTAACTGTGAAGCTGTTACCAGGGACAGGTTGGGCCTGTCATGAAGACCCAGATACAGTATCCTCAGGTCTGCTGGAGAAGCACAAGCCTCCACTGCATCACCCAAGGTACTGGTCCTCTGAACTAAAGGCACAACAACAGGAACACAGGGAACCTGGTGGACATTCCAGGTGTCCCATGAACACAAGGAGACAAGACAGTGTAGCTAGAGGATGAACTAACGCCCCTTAGGAACCTTCTCTTAGGACAGTGGGAGATGGCCAGGCATTCCAACACCAAACTGTCTGTCCTCCCATAATCCTTGGAAGTTGCATCCACAGAGGGCTCACTTGGAAGCATCAAGACACAAACACTCCTGCAGTCATCCATCCAAACATCCAGAGCCAAAAGGATCTCTGCACCCCATCTGCAGAACTTGGGACTACACTAAGACATAGTGGGAGATAGAGGATAAAGGAAACATATAGAGGGCACTTTGTTGGCACAGCTGACAAATTACTATACAATTTTGATTACATTCTATTAGTTTAACTGCTTTGACCTTACAAGGTAGAAGTCAGAGGGTGGTGGTGGAGGGTTGTGTTTCAGACAGGAGGCCTGTGACCAGTGGAGTGCCACAATGATTAGTGCTGGGTTCACTACATTTTGTCATTAATATAAATGATTTGGATGTGAGCATAAGGGGTATAGTTCGTAAGTTTGCAGATGACACCAAAATTGGAGGTGTAGTGGACAGCGAAGAAGATTACCTCAGATTACAGCAGGATCTTGATCAGATGGGCCAATATGCTGAGGAGTGGCAGATGGAATTTAATTTAGATAAATGCGAGGTGCTGCATTTTGGGAAAGCAAATCTTAGCAGGACTTATACACTTAATGATAAGGTCCTAGGGAGTGTTGCTGAACAGGTTCATTGCTCCTTGAAAGTAGAGTCGCGGGTAGATAGGATAGTGAAGGATGCGTTTAGGAAGGCTTTAGTAACCTTTATTGGTCAGAGTATTGAGTACAGGAGTTGGGAGGACATGTTGCGGCTGTACAGGACATTAGTTAGGCCACTTTTGGAATATTGCATGCAATTCTGGTCTTCTTCCTATCGGAAGGATGTTATGAAACTTGAAAGGGTTCAGAAAAGGTTCACAAGGACGTTGCCAGAGTTGGAGGATTTGAGCTATAGGGAGAGGTTGAATAGGCTGAGGCTATTTTCTCTGGAGCGTCGGAGGCTGAGGGGTGACCTTATATAGGTTTATAAAATCATGAGGGGCATAGATAGGATAATTACGCAAAGTATTTTCTCTGGGGTGGGGGAGTTCAGAACTAGAAGGCATAGGCTTAGGGTGAGAGGGGAAAGATATAAAAGGGACCTAAGGGGCAACCTTTTCATGCAGAGGATGGTACATGTGTGGAATGAGCTGCCAGAGGAAGTGGTGGAGGCTGGTACAATTCATAATTTAAGTGGCATTTGGATGGGTATATGAATAGGAAGGGTTTGGAGGGTCATGGGCCGGATGCTGGCAGGTGGGTCTAGATTGGGTCGGGACGAGTTGGACCAAAGGGTCTGTTCCATGCTGTACAACTCTATGACTCTGTGTGTTTGTTTGACCCATACTGTAGCACTGAATATAACTGCGTCGGCATGATGCCTAACTTTTTGACTATACATGATGTATCATGGATCAATGTCTGCGCTGACAGTTTGCTGCAGCATTTGGAAACCTCAAGACCAAAGCTTATACAAGGCAATGGATCCTGATGGAGGAAATGAGGACTGCAAATGCTGGATATCAGAGCTGAAGAATGTGGTGCTTGAAAAGCACAGCCAATCAGGCAGTGTCCGAGGTGGAGGAGAATCGAAGCTTTGGTCATAAGTCCTTCATCAGGAATAAGACTCAATCCTAATGAAGGGCTTACACACAGAACATTGATTTTCCTGCTCCTCGGATGCTGACTTACAGGTTGTGCTTTTCTAGCACCACACTTTTCAACAATGGGTCCTGATGGCACATCTGCCCTTCGCACTACAACATTCCAACTCAATCACTGGCATCTATGTCCAGTGTTGGTGTGAGCGAGATGGTCAACAATGTGTAGGGCAGGGAGGTGGAGAGCCACTGCCTTCAGATACTCAGGGATTAGGGACCCCATCAGTCTTTGTCCTCCATAGTGCATGTGTTTGTGTGTAATATTGTTTCCATTTCAAGGGCTTTACATCAGTCGGTCCTGCAGCCCCTCTCCTTTACACGCTGAGTCATTTAACCCACTCACTCCCAGTGCACGCAGTCATTTTCTCCCCCATTGCACACTTTCAATTTCCAGCACAACACAAGTGAGGGTGTGACACATGCAATCTTTGGTCACTCACTGCCAGCTTTTACCTCTACGTGTTGGTGAGACCCTGAACATCCAACTCCACTTTATCAAAACTCTTCCAACTAGCCTCATAGGCTTTGCAACTCTCAGGTTTCCTCTCAACCTGTCCACTCAAGCATTCACATGTTCAATTTTCCACCTCAGCCCCTGCCATAAGAAGTGACTATGCCTGGTGTGGTCATACACTGTCCCCTCCTTTGAAGTTAGGGTGCTCTTGACCACAGATAAACACCCGTCCCCACAGACCCCTTTCCCGGCCATATCTCACTGTGGCTGATACCGTTCACTATTATTATTTTCACTTTCTCCAGTCTGCATCCCAAAGAAAAATTTTAGAGTCTTGCTCCTGCAGCGTTGGCTCCCCCTCTTTTCTCTCCATACCGTGCTTTCTAAATAATTTCTCTGGATGGACTAAAAAGACTGATATTGGACCATCTTCTTCAGCGACCTAATGAGATAGCCTGCAGATGAAGTGTCCACATCCCTGACTGATGGCAGGGATATCTCCCCCACTGTGTTCACCCTAGAAACCCCAAACTGGCCATTCCCTGGAATTCAGAGGCACAGGCTCCCCTGACTGAGAATGCCCTGACCATGGTCCAATCACCAGGAATGTCAAGAGCTCATGACTTACAGTGTTGGAACTCCATGACTGATGGATGTCCCCATGGACTTAAATGACGATTACTCTCCTACAACTTTGAAACATGCTACCTGCTTGTTGCACATGCAGTCTATTTGTCATGTAAATTGCTGTCACATGGAGCAGATATGAGATTGACAGTGCATATGTCATCCAGCAAGATGGCCTCCTTCTTGACTGAGGACTGCTGACTAGCAAGGCAAGCTGCCTGGTGGCACAGTGGCTCAGTGGTTGGCACTGTTGGCTCACAGCACTAGAGTCTCACATTCAATCCCAGCCTAGGACAACTGTCCGTGTGGAGTTTGAACATTCTTCCTGTGTCTGCATGGGTCCCCTCTGGCTGCTCCAGTCTCCTCCCACAGTACAAAGGTTAGGTGGATGTTAAATTGCCCACAGTGAGCAGGTATGTGTAGTTAGGTGAATTACCGATGGGAAATGCAGGGTTACAGTGATAGGGCAGGAGGTGTGTCTGGGTGGAGAGTCAGTGTGGATTTGTTGGGCCAAATGACCTGTTTCTCTCGTTGTAAGGATTCTATGGTTGTTTGACCATAGAATTGCAAGGCAAGGATGGTGTGAGTGTCCGAAGAGCACAAGTGAGCAGGCCTGAGATGTAGCTCAATCCACAAGCTGTGGGCTGGGAAACTGTCTGCGCATTGGTCCTGTGCAAGTATCCTTGTAGCAGTCTTTCAATGTTAGTTCACAGTGTGTCCTTCTGTGTATGATTGTGCATGTTGGGGGGGGGGGGGGGGGGAGGTGATGGTAGCGAAGAGGTGCCATGATGGTTGTGAGAAGTTGCCAGATGTTGGATGCCAACTATCCATGCAAGTGGGGTTCCTGTGTCTCAAGCCCATCAATTATACCCTGCGAAACTGTTTGATGCAATACATGGAGGGTGTTCACAGCCAGTGACAAATTGAAGTCTCCAAGTACCCACTTTGACATTTAGCTTGTTTAGCACATTTGCTAAGATATGAAGTTGAATTAGTAAAGTTAATTGTAGGGTTAAGGCATTTAAAAAGTTATAATTTCTCTTTAATTTGCAACTAGCAAGAAACTCTCCTTGCCACATGCATAATAGATGCAGCGAGTTACTGTCAATGTTGATATAGGCCTCACTGTACTTCTTGTATGATTCTGCCACAAGTCTCAACATAGCTCGCAGCACTCTGCCCCTTATAAGATTTACCCAAAGAATATTTATTTTAAAAATAAGATCACCTATGGAAGAAAGAAGAGGACCACAAAATAATTAAATTCAGCTTATCCTGTTGTCCACTTGCCCTTCTGTGCCTCTGTGTTGATAAATTTTGAATATTAACTCACTGGCTCCCACTGCCCATTTCCTCATGCCATACTCAGAGCCAGGATTCTACAGCATTTTCCCAAATTCTCTGCCTCCATCACATCTGTCCTGATGAAACAAACATCCACACGAACGTATTTTCGGAGGATCTCAGCCTCAATGAAAACAGCTAATGTTATACACAGCTGCAGCTGTTTAATGTCTCATGACATTCACATGAGCTAAGAAGTTCACATCCTGCCCTCTCACTCAAATCTTATTACTTTTGCTTTTCCTAGTTCTGATGAAGCGTCATTGACTTGAAGTCCTAGTGCTGTTTCTTTCAGATTTTAAATAATTGCAGTGTTCTGACTTTCAACAGAATAAAGCTTCATCTGTTGTTCCACCAATCTGGCAAAATCCCTGCTTTAAGAAGAATACTGACCTTATGATGTTACTTTCAATTCTACATGAGCTAAACGATGGCCCCTTCTGACTGGCATTCTTCACTGTGAATGGATTAAAGAATTTTCATGCTTTCATCTACTGAGTGTAAAAACTAAACTCAATGTTTCAATGTACTTTGTTTAGAAATCTTGGCATATGGAGAATGTCCAGACTGAATTACAAGCCAGATTTAGATGTAAATAGCCAAGATCAAACTCACTGCCATCTCAAAGGCATATTACTGTTGGCCCTCCATTCACCACATTTCTCCAGTCTCAACAAACCCTCACCTGCAATTTCTATGTCTTCATCCCATTTTAAAATCATTATTCACTTCCTCTTGACTCTTTTGCTGAAACAGTCCCTTAATCCCACTTCTTTTTGTCCAAGAGATGCAGACTTGAAGAGGAATGGCAGATATGTAGTTTAGCCATTCTCCATATTAGGTTAGAGAACCCAAAGCACAGTGGGCCTTGCTCTTGTCCACTAAGATTATCCGAGAATGCAAAGGTAAATTACATTTGTTTTAAGCATGCCCACTGTCTTCCCAACTCTCCCCTCTGACAAGTTTGGGGAACTCCTTGATCAATTTGTCACCGAGACTGAGATGTTAAACCAGAGGCTATGAATAGTGATGTTGTCATTGAATCATAGAGTCAATGAGCTGTGCAGCACAGAAACAGACCATTCGGTCCAATTCATCTACGCTGATTAGACATCCTAAATGAATCTAGTCCTATTTGCCAGCACTTGGCCCATATCCCTCTGCTTCTTTCCTCCTTAAATACCAACCCAGATGCCTTTCAAATAGTAATCCCTATAGTTTAAACCCTCCAACCCTGGCAACATGCTTATAAGTTTATTCTGAACCCTTTTACAATATCCTTCATAATGGCAGGGAGCCCAGAATTAAATGCAGTATCCCAAAAGTGGCCTAACCAATGTCCTGTACAGCCACAATGTCTTCCCAACTCCTGTACTCAATGCATTGACCAATAAAGGTAAGCATATCGAAAGCTTTCTTCACTCACTTCTGTTCACAGCTGTACCCGTCTCAGATCGATCTCTTTCCTCACTATCTCCCTGGGTCCCACCACCCCCACCTGACTAACTTAAATCCTCCCGAGCAGTTCTAGCAAATTTCCCTGCCAGTTTATTAGTCCCCTTCCAATTTAGGTGCAATCTGTCCTTCTTGTACAGTTCACTTCTTCCCCAAAAGAGATTCCAATGATCCAAAAATGTGAATCCTTCTCCCATACACCAGCTCCTCAGTCATGCATTCATCTGCTCTATCTTCCTATTCCTGCCCTCACTAGCTCGTAGCACTGGGAGTAATCTACTTTTCAGAAAGTATGAACCTGCACTCCAAGGTCTCTTTGTTCCACAACACTCCCCAGGACCTTACCATGAAGTGTATAAGTCCCGCCCTTATTTGCCATTCAAAAATGCAGAAAATCACATTTACCTAAATTAAACTCCTCAGCCCATGGGCACATCTGATCAAGATCCTGTTGTGCTCTGAGATAACCTGCTGGCTGATAACTATACCACCAATTCTAGGGTCATCAGCAAACTTACTAACCTTACCTTCTACATTCATATCTAAGATGTTGGATACTTTTAGCAAGAGATCTGACTAGAGGCAAAGATATTTTCAAAGTAACCTTTAAAGTGAAACACTCATAACGATATAGAGATTTACTAAGCACAAGGTTATCACAGCCACTGCTCCTTGATGAGATTCTCCTGATTCTCATCAGTACAATGTGACATACCTCCTTTATGCAAATACTCAGCAGCTATTTTAAGAGGAGCATAAAAGTTAGGCCTTTATTCTACAAATGTAAAAGATCCAATGCCACTATTCCATGGACAGTTATCCCTGGTGTCTTGGCCAAAATGTATTTCTCAATCAACATCACATTAAAAAAAAGTATTATTTGGGCATTATAGCATTGCTGCTTGTGGGCATTCACTGAATGCACATGAGCTATAATATTTCATCCATCATATTCATTATTACACTTCAAAACATAGATGGGTTAACTCCAGGAAGAGTCTTTTGTGGATATACCTATTTCAAACAGGTATGCTGTTTTGGAAAACATAGGGGGTGATGGATTTTCAGGGGAACGTAGCACGAACAGCCAAGTTTCTGGTATTGAGACTGGCTCTAATGCAACAAGGGGTACATCGGCTTCCAAGAGATCAACTGTGTTAGGAGAATTTGTAGTCCGAGGTACAGGCAGACATTTCTGTGGCCAGAAGAGAAAAAGCAGAATGGTGTGTTACTTCCCTGGTGCCAGGATCAAGGATGTCTCAGAGAGGGTGCAGAATGTTCTCACGGGGGAGAGGGGCCAGCAAGAGGTCATTGTCCACATTGGAACCAACGATATAGGAAGGGAAAAGGTTGAGATTCTGAAGGGACATTACAGAGAGTTAGGCAGAAATTCAAAAAGGAGGTCCTCAAGGGTAGTAATATCTGGATTACTCCCAGTGCTACGAGCTAGTGAGGGCAGGAATAGGAAGATAGAGCAGATGAATGCATGACTGAGGAGCTGGTGTATGGGAGAAGGATTCACATTTTTGGAGCATTGGAATCTCTTTTGGGGAAGAAGTGAACTGTACAAGAAGGACAGATTGCACCTAAATTGGAAGGGGACTAATAAACTGGCAGGGAAATTTGCTAGAACTGCTCGGGAGGATTTAAGTTAGTCAGGTGGGGGTGGTGGGACCCGGGAGATAGTGAGGAAAGAGATCGATCTGAGACGGGTACAGCTGTGAACAGAAGTGAGTCAAACAGTCAGAGCAGGCAGGGACAAGGTAGGACTAATAAATTAAACTGTATTTATTTCAATGCAAGGGGCCTAACAGGGAAGGCAGATGAACTTAGGGCGTGGTTCGGAACATGGGACTGGGATATCATAGCAATTACGGAAACATGGCTCAGGGATGGGCAGGACTGGCAGCTTAATGTTCCAGGACACAAATGCTACAGGAAGGATAGAAAGGGAGGCAAGAGAGAAGGGGGAGTGGCATTTTTGATAAGGGATAGCATTACAGCTGTGCTGAGGGAGGATATTCCCAGAAATACATCCAGGGAAGTTATTTGGGTGGAACTGAGAAATAAGAAAGGGATGATCACCTTATTGGGATTGTATTACAGACCCCCCCAATAGGCAGAGGAAAATTGAGAAACAAACTTGTAAGGAGATCTCAGCTATCTGTAAGAATAATAGGGTAGTTTTGGTAGGGGATTTTAACTTTCCAAACATTGACTGGGACTGCCATAGTGTTAAAGGTTTAGATGGAGAGGAATTTCTTAAGTGTGTACAAAACAATTTTTTGATTCAGTATGTGGATGTACCTACAAGAGAAGGTGCAAAACTTGACCTACTCTTGGGAAATAAGGCAGGGCAGGTGACTGAGGTGTCAGTGGGGGAGCACTTTGGGACCAGCGACCATAATTCTATTCGTTTTAAAATAGTGTTGGAAAAGGATAGACCAGATCTAAAAGTTGAAGTTCTAAATTGGAGAAAGGCCAATTTTGATGATATTAGGCAAGAACTTTCGAAAGCTGATTGGAGGCAGATGTTCGCAGGCAAAGGGAATGGGAAGCCTTCAGAAATGAGATAACAAGAATCCAGAGAAAGTATATTCCTGTCGGGGTGAAAGGGAAGGCTGGTAGGTATAGGGAATGCTGGCTGACTAAAGAAATTGAGAGTTTGGTTAAGAAAAAGAAGGAAGCATTTGTCAGGTATAGACAGGATAGATCGAGTGAATCCTTAGAAGAGTATAAAGGAAGTGGGAGTATACGTAAGAGGGAAATTAGGATGGCAAAATGGGGACATGAGATAGTTTTGGCAAACAGAATTTAGGAGAATCCAAAGGGTTTTTACAAATATATTAAGGACAAAAGGGTAACTAGGGAGAGAATAGGGCCCCTCAAAGATCAGCAAGGTGGCCTTTGTGTGGAGCCACAGAAAATGGGGGAGATACTAAATGAATATTTTGCATCAGTATGTACTGTGGAAAAGGATATGGAAGATATAGACTGTAGGGAAATGGATGGAGACATCTTATAAAATGTTCAGATTACAGAGGAGGAAGTGCTGGATGTCTTGAAACGGTTAAAGGTGGATAAATCCCCAGGACCTGATCAGGTGTACCCGAGAGCTCTGTGGGAAGCTAGAGAAGCAATTGCTGGACCTCTTGCTGAGATATTTGTATCATCGATAATGACAGGTGAAGTGCCGGAAGACTGGAGGTTGGCAAACATGGTGCCACTGTTTAAGAGGAGGGTAAAGACAAGCTGGGGAACTATAGACCGGTGAGCCTGACCTCGGTGATGGGCAAGTTGTTGGAGGGAAAGCTGAGGGACAGGATGTACATGTATTTGGAAAGACAAGGACTGATTAGGGATAGTCAACATAGCTTTGTGCGTGGGAAATCATGTCTCACAAACTTGATTGAGTTTTTTTGAAGAAGTAACAAAGAAGATTGATGAGGGCAGAGCAGTAGATGTGATCTATATGGACTTCAGTAAAGCGTTCGACAAGGTTCCCCATGGGAGACTGATTAGCAAGGTTAGATCTCATGGAATACAGGGAGAACAAGCCATTTGGATACAGAACTGGCTCAAAGGAAGATGACAGAAGGTGGTGGTGGAGGGTTATTTTTCAGACTGGAGGCCTGTGACCAGTGGAGTGCCACAAGGATTAGTGCTGGGTCCTCTACTTTCTGTCATTTACATAAATGATTTGGATGCGAGCATAAGAGGTACAGTTAGTAAGTTTGCAGATGACACCAAAATTGGAGGTGTAGTGGACAGCGAAGAGGGTTACCGCAGATTACAACAGGATCTGGACCAGATGGGCCAATGGGCTGAGAAGTGGCTGATGGAGTTTAATTCAGATAAATGATAGGTGCTGCATTTTGGGAAAGCAAATCTTAGAAGGACTTATACACTTAATGGTAAGGTCCTAGGGAGTGCTTCTGAACAAAGACATCTTGGAGTGCAAGTTCATAGCTCCTTGAAAGTAGAGTCGCAGGTAGATAGGATAGTGAAGAAGGCGTTTGGTATGCTTTCCTTTATTGGTCAGAGTATTGAGTACAGGGGTTGGGAGGTCATGTTGCAGCTGTACAGGACATTGGTTAGGCCACTGTTGGAATATTGCGTGAAATTCTGGTCTCCTTCCTATCGGAAAGATGTTGTGAAACTTGAAAGGGTTCAGAAAAGATTTATAAGGATGTTGCCAGGATTGGAGGATTTGCACTATGGGGAGAGACTGAACAGGCTGGGACTGTTTTCCCTGGAGCGCCGGAGGCTGAGAGGTGACCCTATAGAGGTTTACAAAATTATGAGGGGCATGGATAGGATAATAGACAAAGTCTTTTCCCTGGGGTTGGGGAGTCCAGAAGTAGTGGGCGTAGATTTAGGGTGAGAGGGGAAAAATATAAAAGAGACCTAAGGGGCAACGTTTTCATACAGAGGGTGGTACATGTATGGAATGAGCTGCCAGAAGATGTGGTTGAGGCTGGTACAATTGCAACATTTAAGAGGCATTTGGATGGGTATATGAATAGGAAGGGTTTGGAGGGATATGGGCCGGGTGCTGGCAGGTGGGACTAGATTGGGTTGGGATATCTGGTCGGCATGGACAGGTTGGACAGGAGGGTCTGTTTCCATGCTGTACATCTCTATGACTCTAAAAGGTACTCCATTGGCCATAAAATGCTTTGAGACATTTGGTGATCATGAAATGTGGTCTACGTATACAAGCCTTTGTTTTTCAACCACCCAGTTTTTAAAAAAATAATTTTAATTTAACAAAATTATAGATATGCAAAAATATGAAAATATAATATTATTACAACAAAAACAACAATAAACAAACTACTATACTACTTTTCAAAAGGACTCTCAACTCTCAACAAACCTTCACAAACCTTGCAAAAACTCTCAACTACCCTCATTATACATCAATAATTAAGTAAATAAATAATGTCACTCAGCGTAACAAGATCACAACTCTCAAACCTTTGAGAGCATTAATTATTAAACCCACATTTGTTCGAAATTCTTCCTCCCAGGACTTTAGGCTTATTAAACTAAACCATCATGACTAGGCAAAAGCCCTAATATAAATGGCGGACAGATCCTCTTCCAAATAATTCAGAAAGTGCTGCCACATCTTATAAAAATTGTCTATTTTCTGGTACACCATGTTTGTAAGCAAGTCCAAAGGAATGTGGCCCATAATTAACTTATGTCACCCCAATAGACCCAGGGGGTTCTCAGACTTGCACAAAAACTGAGGATGTTAAAACTCTTTTTCCCATGTATATCTAAGGGAGATAAATTCGGTCAACCCAGGAGAAACTGGATCCACCTTGACTTCTGTCCCCAAGACCCTCTCCATTACTCCTGCCACAGCGCTTCAATATGCTCAGAGCCTGGCGCAATACCACAAACAAAGAGTGAGGTTACCTCATTTATTTTACACTTAAGGCACCTTGAAGATGCTCTCTGCTTAAATTTTTGCAAGATATCTGAGCCCTCTGAAGAATCATTAACTGCACAGCATGGGTAGAAGGAGTGCCGAGGATGTTAGACAGGCTTTCAGGGAGCTAGGTTGGAAGCTCAGAGTTAGAACGAACAGAGTTGTTGTCTCTGGTTTGTTACCCGTGCCACGTGATAGAGATTCGAGGAATAGGGAAAGAGAACACTTAAATGCGTGGCTACAGGGATGGTGCAGGAGGGAGGGATTCCGGTTTTTGGATAACTGGGGTTCTTTCTGGGGACGGTGGGACCTCTATAAACAGGATGGTCTACACCTGAACCTGAGGGCACCAGTATCCTTGGGGGGAGGTTTGCTAGTGCTCTTGGGGGGGGTTTAAACTAACTCTGCAGGGGCATGGGAACCCAGATTGTAGCTTCAGGGTGCAGGGCCTGGAGTGTAGGGAGGTTAGGAACATGGCATCAATTTCCAAGGAGGGTGTCTGTAAACAGGAAAGTGGCTTGAAGTGTGTATACTTCAATGCAAGAAGTATACGAAATAAGGTAGGTGAACTTGCAGCGTGGGTTGGTACCTGGGACTTCGATGTTGTGGCTATTACGGAGACATGGCTAGAACAGGGACAGGATTGGCTGTTGCAGGTTCCAGGATTTAAATGTTTTAGTAGGGTCAGAGGTGGGTGTAAAAGAGGGGGAGGTGTGGCATTGCTTGTCAAAGATAGTATTACAGTGGTGGAAAGGACGATGGATGAGGACTTGCCATCTGAGGTAGTTTGGGCTGAGGTTAGGAATAGGAAAGGTGAGGTCACCCTGTTAGGAGTGTTTTACAGGCCTCCTAATAGTCCTAGAATCATTGAAGAAAGGATAGGGAAGGTGATTCAGGAGATGAGTGACAGTAATAGGGTGGTTGTTATGGGGGACTTTAACTTTCCTGATATTGATTGGGAAAGCTATAGCTCAAGTTCGTTAGATGGGTCAGTGTTTGTTCAATGTGTGCAGGAGAGTTTCCTGACACAATATGTAGACAGGCCAACAAGAGGTGAGGCCATACTGGATTTGGTTCTGGGTAACGAACCAGGCCAGGTGTTAGAATTAGAGGTAGGTGAGCACTTTGGGGATAGTGACCATAATTCGGTGATTTTTACTCTCGTGATGGAGAGGGATAAGTGTGTACTACAGGGCAAGAGTTATAGCTGGGGTCAGGGAAATTATGATGCGGTGAGGCATGACTTAGGATGTGTGGCTTGGAAAAGTAGACTCCAAGGCAAGAGTGTAAATGATATGTGGAGCTTGTTCAAGGAGCAACTATTGAGTGTCCTTGATAATTATGTACCTGTCAGGCAGGGAGGAAAGGGTCGTGCGAGGGAGCCGTGGTTTAATAAGGAATTGGAATCCCTTGTTAAATGGAAGAGGGCGGCCTATCTCAAGATGAGACGTGAAGGTTCAATTGGGGCGATTGAGAGTTATAGGGTAGCCAGGAAGGACCTGAAGAGAGAGCTAAGAGCAGCAAGGAGGGGACATGAAAGGTCCTTAGTCGGTAGGATTAGGGAAAACCCTAAGGCTTTCTATAGGTATGTTAGGAATAAAAGAATGACTAGGGTAGGAATAGGTCCAGTCAAGGATAGTAGTGGGAAGTTGCGTGTGGAGGCGGAAGAGATTGGGGAGACACTGAATGAATACTTTTCTTCAGTATTTACTCAGGAACAGGGCAGTGTCGTCGATGTGAATACTGAGTCACAAATAAGTAGAATGGATGGCTTTGAGGTATGTAGAGAAGAGGTGTTGGAAATCCTGGAAAAGGTGAAAATAGATAAGTCCCCTGGGCCTGATGGCATTTATCCTAGGATTCTCTGGGAAGCAAGGGAGGAGATTGCAGAGCCATTGGCCTTGATTTTTATGTCCTCTTTGTCTACTGGAGTAGTGCCAGAAGACTGGAGGATAGCAAATGTGGTTCCCTTGTTCAAAAAGGGGAGTAGGGATAACCCTAGTAACTATAGGCCGGTGAGTCTCACTTCTGTTGTGGGCAAAGTCTTAGAGAGAATTGTAAGGGATAGGATTTATGCACATCTGGATAGGAATAATGTGATCAAGGATAGTCAGCATGGTTTTGTGAAGGGCAGGTCGTGCCTCACAAACCTTATTGAATTCTTTGAAAAGGTGACGAAGGAGGTTGATGAGGGGAAAGCGGTAGATGTGGTATATATGGATTTTAGTAAGGCGTTTGATAAGGTTCCCCATGGTAGGCTACTGCAGAAAATACGGAGATATGGCATTGAGGGTGAGTTGGAGGTTTGGATTAGGAATTGGCTGGATGGAAGAAGACAGAGGGTAGTAGTTGATGGCAAAGTTTCTTCATGGAGTGCCGTCACTAGCGGTGTTCCGCAAGGATCTGTTTTGGGACCATTGCTGTTTGTCATTTTTATAAATGACCTGGAAGAGGGGTTAGAAGGTTGGGTGAGCAAGTTTGCGGATGATACGAAAGTCGGAGGAGTTGTTGACAGTGAGGAAGGATGTGGCAGGTTACAGCAGGATATAGAGAAGCTGCAGAGCTGGGCAGAAAGGTGGCAAATGGAATTCAATGTAGCTAAGTGTGAGGTGATTCACTTTGGGAAGAATAACAAAAAGATGGGGTACTGGGCTAATGATCGGATACTTGGTAGTGTGGATGAGCAGAGGGATCTTGGTGTCCATGTACACAGATCTCTGAAAGTTGCCACCCAGGTAAATAGTGCAGTGAGCAAGGCATATGGCGTACTGGCTTTTATTGGTAGAGGAATTGAGTTCCGGAGTCCTGAGGTCATGATGCAGTTGTATAAGACTCTGGTGCGGCCGCATCTGGAATATTGTGTGCAGTTTTGGTCGCCATACTATAGGAAGGATGTGGAGGCACTGGAACGGGTGCAGAGGAGGTTTACCAGGATGTTGCCTGGTATGGAAGGAAGATCGTATGAGGAAAGACTGAGACACTTGGGGCTGTTTTCATTAGAGAAAAGAAGGTTTAGGGGTGACTTGATTGAGGTGTACAAGATGATTAGGGGGTTAGATAGGGTTGACAGTGTGAACCTTTTCCCGCGTATGGAGTCGGGTATTACAAGGGGGCATAGCTTTAAATTAAGGGGGGGTAGATATAGGACTGAAGTTAGGGGTAGGTTCTTCACTCAGCGAGTCGTAAGTTCATGGAATGCCCTGCCAGTAGCAGTGGTGGACTCTCCCTCTTTATGGGCATTTAAGCGGGCATTGGATAGGTATATGGAGGATAGTGGGTTAGTATAGGTTAGGTGGGCTTGGATCGGCGCAACATCGAGGGCCAAAGGGCCTGTACTGCGCTGTATTCTTCTATGTTCTATGTTCTATTACATTTTGAAATCTTCCTCACATTCTCACAAATGTCCTCCCAAGTTTCTGGAGTGATCTCCACCCCGACTCTCTCCCATGCCAAGGAACCTCCTGCCAACAAATGACAGAGAGTACTCACTGAAAGGGTGCTCTTCGCATGAAGCACCCTCTTTTCCATATCAGATCTATAACCCTCAATCAGAAGTATAGTCTCTTTTCAGATAAAATCTCTGATCTAAGCAAAACGGAAGAGGTTCCTACTTGATAATCCATCCTTACGAGTTATTTGATCAAATTACATCAAAGTTTCATTTTCAAACAGATCACCTAAACTCCCATATCCACTCAGGATTTAAACATGGGATCCATTGTCCTTGGTTGAAAACCTGGCATACCAACTATGGGAGTATGGAAAGATGTTTTAGACATATTACTCTTCATCTGTCTCATTGCCCTCCATGCTTTGACAGTATTAAAAAATATTGGATTGTGGCAATGTTCCGCAACTGTCCTCATTTTGTCCAGAAACAGCAAGTTAATAAGAGGACACTTTGCCTGGGAGATCTCAATGTCCAACTACATCGATGATGAGTCCCCACAGGCCCAATCACTCACAAAAGATAGAAGGGAGCTCAACTGATATCTTGTGATGTCCGGGAGATCCACTCCGCCTAACCCCTGGGGCATTTGCAACTTTGTAAGCTTGATAAGGGGCATCTTATGGTGCCAAATAAAAGAACTAAACCAACCACTTAACTTTCGAAACATTTGTCAAGGAAAAAGGGAAACATCTATAGACTGAATAGTAAGCAATGAAGAACATTCATTTTAATAATAGCAGCTTGATTGAGCCATGATATTGGAAGGGCCCCCTATCTTTGAAGATCTTGTTTAATCTTGTCAAACAAATGAACAAAAGTAGCCATAAATTACTGATCAAAACTAGGGTAACAGAGAGACCCAAATAAAGAAAACTTCCCTGTGCCTACTTAAAGGGGAACCCACCTTCAACACCTGGTATTCCCCTAAGACCACTTCCATAGGCATAGATTCCAGTTTTGAAAAATTGATCTTGTAACCTGAGAAAAAGCCAAATGAATTAATACATTGTACCAAATAGGGCACCGAAACTGCCAAATTCAAAAGAAAAATGAGAACATCATCTGCATATAATGTAATCTGATACACCTTCGACCCTACCTTTGGGCAGTTATATTGGGGTCCCCACGAATGGCCACTGCCAGCAGCTGAATCACCAATGTGAAGAGTAAAGATGAGAGGGGACAGCCTTGCTGACTGCCCCTACCGATGTTAAAATTATCAGACCGTATACCATTAGTGAGAACAGCTGCCAGAGGATTACTGTAAAGGACTCTTACCCATCGAGTAAACACTTCACCCAGGCCAAACTGCTCCAGTGTATAAAAAAGATACAGCCATTCCAACTGATCAAATGTCTTCTCAGAGTCCAAGGAAACCACCAACCCTTGAACTGACTGTTGCTGACATACTTGAATCATGTTAAGCAGTCTCCTAACATTATTAGAGGATCTGTGACCCTTTATAAGGCCCATCTGATCCTCCTCAACAATAGAAGGCAACACCCTTTCCAACCACAATGCTACAGTCTTAGACAAAATTTTAAAATCAGAGATTAAAAGCGAGATGGATCGGTTAAAAAACAATTTTCCGGGATCTACCCTTTCTTGAGGATAAGAGAGATATTAGCCTCTCTCAAGGATGTCAGGAGGCAACCCTGACTATATGAATAGTTATACGTATCTAGAGTTGGCCCCAACAGTATGCCTACAAATTCTTTATAAAATTCACTGGGCAAGCCATCAGGGCCGGGCACCATCCAACTTTGAAGTTGCCTCACCATCTCCTGTAAGTCTTGAGCTGTTAATGAGCACTAAGGAGAGATGCTTGTTCAGCAGACACATCAGGAAGATCCAAATTCCTAAAAAAGACTCCATCTTATCCAGTCTGTCCTCACAGCATTCAGACTGGTAAAGTTCAGAGTAAAATCTCCAAAATGTCTCATTGATCTTTTTAGCATCGTAAGTAAGAGTCCTGTTCCCTTCCCTGATAGAAGCAATAGACTAGGAGGCATTCTTCTTCCTGACCAAATATGCCAAGTATTTACCTGACTTATCATCAAACAGCATCTGCTTCGCAAAGGAAAGTTCCTTCCTTGCTGTATGTGTGAGGATAGGTTTAAGGTGGATTGGAGAGCTGTGATCCGCTGCAGCTTAGTCACTGACTGTCGACTGTTTAAGCCGTCTCAATTGCTTTCAATTGTACTTCAAGCAGACACTGCTGCTCTCCCTTCTGACTGACAGAATATGAGATAATTATCCCTCTCGCATAGGCCATAGCAGTCTCCCAAAGAATGGATGGATTACTAGGTGTACCTGAGTTGGTGGCCAAAAAAGCTTCAAATTCCCTGGAGAAGTATTCTACAAACTTGCTGTCCTTGAGGATGAAGGGATCCATTCTCCAGTACCGTGAGCCCTTTGCATCACCCTTAATGTTAACCGTTAATTACACCGCTGCATGATCAGAGATGGCAATATTCACAATTGAACAGGATACCACCAAATCCAAAAAGGTTGCGGGAGTTAGGAAATAATTAATCCTTGTGTGGCATTTATGAGGATTGGAAAAGAATGTAAAATCTCTGCCCTTAGGATGGAGACGTCTCCAAATGTCTACTAACTCCATCTTTATTGTGATTATCAGGTGTAGAATTTAGTGGAATTTTATGTTGGGAGTCCGCACCATTAGAAAGCAGGGAGTGAGCAAACCATTTGCACTCAGCAGAGAGCAGCAGAATTTCACTACATATGAATTTAATCTCAGCTCCAAAGTGCAAGAAACATTGCAGTGAAGTTTACAATTGAGTACTTTGACAGAGTTTCGCCGAATGGGAGCTCAGGTTAGAAATTTGCAAATGGTCAGTGCTCCCATTCCAGAATTTGCACAGGTTACTGGATTGTGATTTGAAAGGCTAGAGAATTGTACAAGGCAGAAATTGGTTGAACTGATCGTCACATGAATGTGAAGCCTGTAGTGTATTTTTGCTGCAATGCCAGCTCCTCCTAGTATTTGGGTAATAAAACAGAAATGTTCTTACTTTGTCCAGATGAATTCAGTCGGAAGTGGATTAGCATCTGCAATACAAATCAGGTATAATCCGCCATCTTCAGTCCTCTGATAGTCAATAAAAGCTGATGAAATGTCTGAAAAAATATTTTTCAAGAGAATTGAATTTTTGAAATCATTAAAAACACAATCAGTAATTCAGACATGCACATTTAAGGAAAAATGATCAGGATGCATCAAAATTTCAGAACATGCTTTTTGGCCCATTGTCCTAGTGGTTATCTGCCACTTGATGAATGCAATTCTAATCCCGAGATTCCATATTCCCTTATCTTCTTTTTGTTAAGGAACATTTTATGGAGTGTAAAATATATTGCAAACTTGCTATTACCAGCTTTGTGCTACACCCAAGATTAATTTCAACTTCTCTCTCTGTCTCTCCTTCTTTGAATATGCCCGAAGGCAATGGCAGACAGTTTAGTCAGCGATACTCATATCCTGAATGAAATATTAAAAATCCTCTATTAATTAGTGCAGTCAAGATGGTATTTGTGGAATGTGTTGAGAAACAATGGAGTCAATGTTTGGTTGGGGTGTGGGCGGGAATGTGTAAGTGAAACGACAATCAGTTCAGTCATGATCTTGGTGGAGTAGACTTGAAGCCGCCTTCTGCTTTGCGTTTGTGTGTCACATGTTGCCATGCGTCAAGGATGATTAATGAAAATTTATAACGATAAACAAGTGTTAGAAAGTTGAACAGGCATTTTCAGAGCATATCTTTTCCTTCCATACATTTCTGCTTACCAACAGGACAGGGTTCTGGTCAAGTGGAGTGTTGCGGCACGTGTGGGAGGAGGTGGAAGAGATAGTAAAGCTCAGAGCTCAGAAACTGAGATAATCCTGGCGCTTGGCTGGTGTGACAAATGATCAGAAGGCTACTATCCTTCCATGCTGAAATAGAGGAGACATAGCAACGCTGGAACTTGCATTCGTTTACAGAAGACAATCAAAATTAAAGAGCAATACAAAAGACACAAAAAAGAAATAGCAATAGAAGTAACAGATGCAGAAAATGTGAACACAAATGCCAATTTCAAAAATCTCATTCATTTCCTAATATTGCAGCAGAGGCATTATTATTTAGAGGCTGAATAATTCCAGAGTTACTGGAAACTGTCAATTAACCAGTCTCTGATAAATTGCAATGTTTGCCTATTGGTAAGAAACCAAGACAGCACATGAAGCACAAAATAAAACCAGGATTAAGTTATGAAAGCTGTGATTGACTTGGCTCATAATGGATTGGAGTTTCACAATGGGACGTGTTATGGACCAGGCCAAACCCCTCAAAATATATTCAGAAGATAGACTCGAGCCTAACTTTTTCTTATTTTAAAAGGTAAGTGAGGACTGCAGATGCTGGAGGTCAGAGCTGAAATGTGTTGCTGGAAAAGCGCAGCAGGTCAGGCAGCATCCAAGGAGCAGGAGAATTGACGTTTCGGGCATGAGCTGAAGAAGGGCTCATGCCCGAAACGTCGATTCTCCTGCTCCTTGGATGCTGCCTGACCTACTGCGCTTTTCCAGCAACACACTTTCATCTTTAAAAGGTAAGTGTCAGGCACTGCATTCCAGATACAGTTGGATTTGGTCAAGCTACCAGACTGGAATAATTTAACTCCATTAGAAAACTTAACAAAATAATAGATCACTTAACTACTAATTAACTGGTCCAATATAGTAATATACAATTAACACCCTTGGCCAATGCAAGTTCAGAAAAATCAATTATCTCACAGGCAATTCTCCAATCTCAAGACGAAAAAACATTGAGAGAAAACTCAGAGAATAGCAGGAGTGATATACGAGAGCATCCACCCAGTTTCAAGACCCAGTGACTGATACTGAAAATCTAAAAGGTCTTGGCAGTGTGGGAGCTTGACCCCATCCATTTAGGCTGATACTATTGTTCCAACTTTAAAAAGAACGCCAAGGTCTCACAAGCTGTGGATCCAAATAGACAACTCAGTACCTTGGTCTTAAAACCTCTCTTCAGCAAAATATCAGGATAAAATACACCTCTTAAAGCCATAGTATTGTCACAGATGAAATAATAAAACATACTGTAAGTTCTTGCTGCAGAGTAATCGCCCACTCAGTGAATGCTGGGAAGTTACAATCACACTTCCCCTATTTTAGTAACAAAAGCAAAACATTGTACAAATCTGAAATAAGAAAAAGAAAATACAAGACATGTTTTTACAAACTTAAATTGTCAATATTTCTTTGAAAATTACCAAAAGAATTGCAGTTGCCAACGTTACTGTGACTCGATTTTTCTTCTATTCTGTGCAAATTAATTAAAAACAGGAACGTTCAATATGGTTTGGTGATGAAGTTGAAAAATAACCCCAAAGTTTTTCAATGAGTGAAGCAAATCCAATAAAAGTAAGTGAAAACTTAATCTGAACAATTGGTCCATCTTGATTTCAACATATTGCTATTTTTCTTTGCGCCAAAATCCTGTAACTTAGTTGTATCAATGTAGCACCTTTTCCATTTGTACTGCAGCAGTTTCGATAAGGTGGCTCACCACAACTCAAGATTAACAAGAGATGTCAATAAATTTAGCCTCACCAGCAACACCCACATTCCAAAGATTAATTATGTTGGACATTTCAAATCCCCATTGTACATTGCTACAACAATAATTTTCATAAACTTGCAGACCTCTATAGTTGAACTGCTGCATTTGCTTTTTGGAAATTTCAATGATGTATATAAGATAGACACACTGCCAGAAAGATTGCAAAAGCTCACACTCTAAGCATTTCCATTGAAGCTTATGCAGAACTGGGATCAGAACATGGACTGCTGAGATTGTGTAGGTGTTAAGCATTGGGTATTTGAAAACAGGAACACAGAAGGTTCAGACTGATGTGTGAGATGAGGCATCTGGAAGTTGGATGAGATTCCCGAGTGTCAGGAAATGTTGCTGGGCAAGTGATGGGAGTGTGGTGAGTTGAACAGCATGACAAGACTGGAATATAGGAATTAGGAGGAAGAGGCAATTCAACCCTTCAAGCCCGCCCTGCCATTTAACATGATCCTGACTGATCTTATCCTAGTCTCAACTCCAATCTTCTGCCTGCTCTCCATCGCCTTTTATCCCACTTTTCATCAGAAACATATCTATTTTTTCTTAAATCTGTTGATTAATTCAGCCAGTACTGCACTCTGGGGCAGTGAGTTCCACAGATTCTCAACACTGAGAAAAGTAGTTTCCACTCATCTCGTTTTGAACCTAACTCTCATCACAGATTGCCTTTTAGAAAAGGCTAGTTAACTACATAATAAGTGAACAATGTGGCCTTCGCCCCTGCTGTCAGTAGAGGTAGTGTGAGACCCACACAGCCAAAAGCTACAGTCATGGAGAGGTGTAATTAGAGCAAGCATTCGGCTTATAAGAAATTTATTTTGAAACATTAAGGGTTGGATATTTCACAACACAGGAAATACTCTGCCCATGTAATGATCTAGTTGTGAGTTATGTGTCCATCACCTTGATCTTAATGCATGTAGACACAGTGCAAATTGCAACCCAGACCAAGGCAACCCAATTTCTAGCCCATGGAATCCTTAATTCTTTGCTCCAGAAATAAACACTGATTATAAGATTATAGAGGCTAATACAAATCATTACAAAACACAATTGAAACCTCAGCTGATGAACTATTCTCATGTCCGGTCCCTCACCCGAGGAAATCTTGAGACAGCACATAAAGGAGATTGATCAGAACAGGGCAAGGATGAGGCTCTTAATTCATGCAGAGAGTGATTAGATTATGGCTGTTTCCATTTGCTGCAAAAGTACAAGGCATTATGATTAAGAGATGTAAACTTACTATACTTTGGGAGTGCAGCTTTAAATTTCTAGCAAATGAAAGTCTCTTATTCTGAAGTGAATTTGACCATCAAAGCTTCTACTGTTAGAGATCAAAGGAATGCTCAGATGGTTTACTGAGAAGGTGTACGCTATTTATGCTTGGAAACAATGGCAGTCACTTCTGAGTTTCCAATAAGCAATTTTTGGATCTCAAAACATCACAGAAAGGTGTTGAAGACACCAAATTTAAAACATCTTTTGGAACTAGAGGGCGGGTAAAGATTTAAAAGGGACCTAAGGGACAACTTTTTCACACAGAGGGTGGTGCATGTATGAAATGAGCTGCCAGAAGCGGTAGTGGAGGCTGGTGCAATTACAACATTTAAGAGGCATCTAGGTGGGCATATCAAATGGAAGAGTTTAGGGCCAAGTGCTGGCAAAGGAAGTGGATTAATTTAGGATATCTGATCGGCATGGACAAGTTGGATGAAGAGTCCGTTTCCATGCTGTACATCTCTATGATTTTATAATTATGCCATAGTTGTTTAATTGCTTCCAAATTGAAGCAAGGCAGTTTCTCAAGGAGCTAGTTATCACTGCTCACAAGATACCCAGTTAATGAGGTTACAAGCTTCTCCACCAACCTATGAATATCACAGGAATTCTCCAGTTATATACGGTCAGATGAGAGTATAGGCAGCCTGTCTTTGCAAGCTTCCATAGCCTGTTATGTGAGGGAGATGGTCTTGAGTTAAACTTACTGCACCATTGCAGAAACTCTAAAATATGTATTCTAGCATGATCAGGGTAGGAATAGTTCTCAGAAGAAGTATTAATGTTGTTGATAGATTGAAAAAAACTCAACAGTAACTGTAGGAAGTCCCAGGATATGGTTCCTCAAAGTTATTATTCGGCAAAAGGGAGATATGGAAAGTCTTTGGAATCTGGGAGCAAATGTGGATTCTGCTAAAGGGACTGTAATTCCATGGAGAACTTGATGAGTTATAAGTACAAAACAGGAATATTCCTCTCAGGAATTTAAATTGTAAGTTGTTTTGCAGTATATAGGTTCAAAAATGTAAACAAGTTTCATTTTTTTTACCTATCAACTTGAATTCCAATCTCCTTTTACAAGTTGTAGGTCTCTACGGAGATTGTAACAAAGGGCAGATGTAAAAGGAATGTTAAAAATAATTGGAGGAGATTTAAATTGGGTCAATTGGAAGGAATGTTTCCTCTGGCAGGGGAACTGTCGAGGGTACATCTATCAGGTAATTGGCAAAACCATTAAAAAGGACATGAGTATTTTTTACTCAGGGTTATGATTTGGGTAACTTTAGTGTAAGAGGTGGAAGACTATTTAATGGGTGGGAAGTTTCTCAATAAAGAATACAGAATTACATAAGAACAAAAATTGCAGGGCTGCAGATAAAGACCCCATTCCTGAAGAAGGGCTTATGCCCGAAACGTCGATTCTCCTGTTCCCTGGATGCTGCCTGACCTGCTGCGCTTTTCCAGCAACACATTTTCAGCTGCAGATAAAGAATGGAGAACAAATTCATGCTCAGAGACTTGTAAACAATGAGTCACATTGTTCTATGGCTCTGATGTTAATGGATAGATGGGAAGGGTGCAGAGTATCACATGGACCTAGCAAGGCCAGAGATCAAGAGGCACCGCTGAGCTTTACAACAGAGTCTCAGCAAAATTAAACACTACAGATATCTGTAATACAGTGGAGCTGGTAGACATTCAGGAACAGCACAAACAATTTTTTTTTCTTTACTCATTTGTGGGATGTGGGTGTGACTGGCTTGCCAGCATTTATTGCCTGTCCCTAGTTGCCCTTGAGAAAGTAGTGGTGAGCTGCCTTCTTGAGCCGCTGCAGTCCACCTGCTATGAGTTGACCCACAATACTGGTACGGAGGGAATTCCAGGATCTTGACTCAGTGACAGTGAAGGAATTGCAATACATTTCCAAATCAAGATGGTGAGTGACTTGGAGGGTAACTTGAAGGACATAGTGTTCCCATGTTTTTTTGCTGCCCTTAAATTTCTATGTGGAAGTAGTAACGGGTTTGGAAGGTGCTGTCTGAGGATCTTTGGTGAATTTCTGCAGTGCATCTTGTAACTGGCAGGAGAGTAGTTTAATGTACACATGGTGATGGAGTCTGGCAGTTAGAGGTGAAGGAAATTTGACATCAAGGTGGGGGCAGTATATTGGAGTTTTGTCATATGCTTGTAAAAACACCAAAATGCTCATGCCTCTTCCTTTACAACGTAGGCTTAAAATGTATTTTTCTATTTCAGGATTCAATTCCCTGAGGATTTCACTTCACAGTAAATTTGTCATAGCTACCTCCTCATTCAAGCCCCAGTTAATACAGCAGAATACGTTCTGACACCATTGTCAAATCTAGGCTGTATATTTCACACAGCTTGCCGATTCCTTCCTCTGGGTGTCCTGCTTGCTTGTTCGAAAAAGGTGAATGTGGAGGCACAACAGGAAGGAGTAAAAGAAGTGGCTTCTGCTTTTTTAATAGCCCCACAGTTGTACAGCTAAAATGGAGCCATAACAAATTCTATTTCACTCTTGCACCTCATTGTGTATTTCCTACAAATATTAACACAAATATAATGAAAAATAGGATAGAATTGTAATTACAGTCAATAGTCAGCAGATGAGGAACGTGTTTTGAAGCATTGAGGGCCGGATGTTCCACAACACAGACAATCTTCTGCCCATGAAGCGATTTATTCAGACACAGTTGAAACCAGCTAGAGACAGTCACAGTCCCATTTTCAGCAGGAGGCCCAATACTTTCATTGGTACGTACACCAAAAGGGGCTTTCCAAGTGATACTGGCGGCTGGTTTTGCATTTGCTGCTGTACAGATGACAATGAGGCGTTTCCTGCAGTCAATCAGAGAAAAGTCTGGATATGTTTGGATGGTAACAGTCGGAGGAGCTAAATTGAGACAAAGAAGTGTAGTTTAGAACATTCAGATGTCATGATCCTTTCTGAATGATTAACCAACATCAAACACTGCACCTAGTTCAAATTAGACATCACAATGACACCTACGTTTTGCAGTCCATCCTCTCAGTCAAATGAAACTGGGAACACTTCACCCATCCTCAAACTCACCATGGACTACTCTCGACTATCTGTCTCATTCTTGGACACATGCATCTCCATCAAGGGTGGACACCTCAGCATCACACTCTACTGCAAACCCACAGACAACCTCACAATGCTACACTTCTCCAGCTTCCATCCAAAACATATTAAAACAGCCATTCCCTATGGACAAGCCCAACGCGAACACTGGATTTGCTCAGGTGAGGAGGAATGGGACGGGCACCTGGAAGTACTCAGGGATGCCCTCACAAGAACACGGTACAATGCCCAACTCATCGACTGCCAGTTCCGACGTGCCACAGCAAGAACTATAATGACCTCCTCAGGAGACAGACACGGGCTGCAACCAACAGGGTACCCTTCATTGTTCAGTACTTCCCAGGAACTGAAAAACTATGCCATGTTCTTCGTGACCTGCAACACATTATCAATGAGGATGAGCACCTCCCCAAGACCTTTCTCACACCTCCACTACTTGCCTTTAACCAACCGCCAAACCTCAAACAGATCATTGTTCATAGCAACCTGCCCGGCTCTCAGGACAACTCCATATCACACTGTCACGGTATGCGCTGCAAGACGTGTCAGAGTGTGGACATGGACACCACCATTATGCGTGGGGACACCTCCCACCATGTATGTGGCAGGTATTCATGTGACTCAGCCAACGTTGTCTATCTTATACGTTGCAGGCAAGGATGCCCTGAGGCATGGAACATTGGGGAAACCGAGCAAAGGCTACGACAACGGATGAATGGACACCGCACGACAATCAACAGACAGGAGGGTTCCCTTCCAGTTGGGAAACACTTCGGTGGTCCAGGACATTCAGCCTCGGACCTTCGGGTGACCATCCTCCAAAGTGGACTTCGGGACAGGCAGTACAGAAAAGGAGAAAAGTGGCCGAGCAGAGGCTGATAGCTAAATTCGGTATTCATAAGGACGGCCTCAACCGGGACCTTGGCTTCATGTCACATTACAGGTGACCACCATTGCACTACACACACACCCTCAGAGACTTCGACCACTCTACACTCATGCACACACATATACACTCTCTCTCACAGACACTCACAACCTCCCACCCCCAGATACGCACACACAGACAGACAAAGACCCAGATGCACACATATTTTGTGGGGCGAATTTGTACTTGCAGAGTTACATTGTAGTTTGCTCAAAAATTGCATGAATTCATGTAAAACTCTTGTTTTCTCACTTTTTAGATTAGAATCAATCTAAACATCATGGCATGCAGAGAGAACACAGGGGGCTAACACCTTCAACATATTGTCTAACTTAAGCCCATTGTTACAGCTAACCTGAGAATGCAACTTTTAAAAAAAGGTTTTGTGATTTACACATGAAAGAAGTGAAACTATCATTGTATTTGAACAAACGAAAGACTCAACAGACAATCAAGGTATTTTTCAATGTATAATTTCAGTTACATCACACTGTAAAGTTTTGCTATAAATGCTGTGCCTTAGAATTGTGTCCTCCACTATCACCTGATGAAGGAGCGACGCTCTGAAAGCTAGTGTGCTTCCAATTAAACATGTTGGACTATAACCTGGTGTTGCGTGATTTTTCACTTTGTATACCAGTCCAACACCAGCATCTCCAAATGAAAGATATTTATTCAAATGAAAGATGAAAAAATTTTATTACTTACCTTGAGGAAACCAGAGAAAGAAATGGTGAAAAAAGACTCAGATGACAATGGAAACCTCCGTTGTAAAATACAAATAAACTGCAAGACCTCTCTGCTTATGGACAGTCCTGTACAGCATGGATTAATGGGATCTTCAACTTCTGCTGGAGAAACTCACCATGTAATTGTATTAGTGTGTTCTAATTAATAGCATCCTGGGTATGTGTCAGGACATCCAATTACATTATAACACTTTCAAGATCAAGTGAGAGGGGGTGAATTAATCCTCTTAGAAAATTGCAGAAAAGAATTTAGTTTTTTTGGGAAAAAAGTAAATTCAGGAAATGAATTGTTGTTAACGAACAACTAAGTAAAGATTACATTTAACAACACTGAGTTGGAAGGTGACAGTGAATAATCCAATGATAACTGCATAACACGAAGTCATTCAGCTCATCTGTATAAAGAACAATTTCCCCCTAAATATACTCCTACTGCCTTTATACTGTCAGAATTCACTCAATCGCTCCTGTCTATGCCTGTCATATGCTTCCTTCTTTTTTCTTAAACAAGACCTCAATTTTTCTAGTCATCCAGTATTCCCTACTTCTACCAGCCTTTCCTTTCAGCCGAGCAGGAATATACTGTCTCTGAACTCTTGTCATCTCATTTTTGAGGGGCTTCCCATTTTTCCACTGTCCCTTTACCTGTGAACATCTGTCCCCAATCGGCTTTTAAAAGTTCTTGCCTAACACTGTCAAAATTAGCCTTCCTCCAATTTAAAACTTCAACTTTTAGATCCAATTTACACCAAATTAATATTTTAGCATGGGAATCATTTTAATATCTGAAATGCAGTAACTATTTAGTAGACAGTAAAGTCCTATAAACAGCATTGTGATAATGACCAGAATTTTTGTGTGATGTTGCTTGACACCAGAGAGAACTCCTGCATTCTGCTTTGAGACAGTGATGTGAAATATCTTACACCCACCCAGGACAATCTCAACATGCTTTCGAAAGACAACACCTGTCATGTACATTTATCAGTGCTACATTGTAGTGTCAAAATTGTGTTCCAGCCTGGGCTTTGACTTGGAGGCAAGTGTGCAACATTAAAAGTGATATTAAAAGTCAGACATTAAAATGGAAAGGTTCTACACCTCTTACGATTAGCCGTATGTCCTTTTCAACAGGCCCATCAGGGAATAAAGTGAAAATACAGCTGTATATCCCCTCATCACTTAGGGTAATATTTCTCAAATACATCGATGCATTTTTGGAACTTTGGCCAACGTAGGTCATTCTGCCGTCAAATATATCGTTAAGTCTTTCATCCTTTCCATTTTTGAAAACTGCTGTGAAAAAGTTCCATTGTTGTTGACCACGCTTGTATCGCCACATGAATTGTGAGATAGTTTGTTCAGTTTTAATTGTACACGGCAGCAGGGCATCATCACCGACAGATCTCAAAATCAGGGGACCGTTCAGTTTTATTGAATCTGAAAAAGAAAAGTTTGATTAATGAATAGTGGCAAATCAATGGGAGGAAGAGGATTTTTAACCCAACATTTTGGTGCAAGGCTGGATGAAAGGCAATTAAAATATCCCCTTTCCTGCTTTCTGCTGTATTAGATTGAAACTGACTGTAGCCCACACTACTGAGCAGGTGACTCAGGCACTGGCATGAACTCATTGTAATCCTCTTTGATGATGCCATCAATCCCGTGCTGTAATGTTAATTGTCAGGATGGCATTCACACTTCACAGCTGCTAATGATTATGAACAACGCAGGGCCCGAAGAGACATTTTGAAAACATTTATTGGGGCCAGGAGTAGAAGCAGTATGAATCTGGGTTCTACTTGGAACATTTGAGCTTGGCTTCCCCTTTCCTTCCCATGGAACTGTAAAACCCCCTTCCCAAAACATTTAGTTTTCTTCCCAATGCATTTCTATTTGGTACCAGCTGGGCCCTGCTTTCCAAACAAGAATTCCCAGATACTGATAGACTGTCACTTTTCTCCTGTTTATCATGTCGGCTGAGCTATGGCATACACATGAATTTCACGGTGTCACCTATCATCATCCTGAACATTTGATGTGTAACCTGCGCCCTCATGTTCAGGCAATGCATTCACCTGGAAAATATATATGAGTGGAGGTCATCACTGAACTAACTGTCCAGTTTGTGACCAGAAATCTCTCTTTGCACTGCTATTCTTCTTTCTGACTCCCATTCCAACGCAGAAAAAGGCAACAAGCTGATGCCTCATGGAGAATCTATGCCTAATAGTACAGTGAAGACAAGAGGAAAGACCCATTGAAAGAATGCACTGAATGTGGAGTCTTCAAAAAAAACTATGTTGGGATATGTGGAGAATATTTCCAAGTTTATTGTTCTGGAAGAGTTCCTTGCCCAACAAATTGAGAGAAATAGAGAAAGGAGTACACGGAGCGGTGAGTATAAAAACTAATTTACCTCAGGGATTTGTGGCCTGAGAGCGGAGTTAGCGGAAGGTGCACACAGAGTAACTGAAGCCAAACAGAAAATGTGAGTCTCAGGAAAGCTGTGTTCTGATTGGCTGGTAAGAAATCGGTCAAAAATTGGAAATAAAAACACTGAAAAACTAATTAATAAATTAATTAACTAATGAGGGATTAATTAACTACTACACCAAATTAACTTGGTAGAGATGGCTGGGCAGATGATGTGCTGTAGCTGCATGTTGTGGGAGCTGGCAGATCCTGTTGCGAGTTGCAGTTACCACATCTGCAGCAAGCATGTGTTACTGAAGGAACTTTGTGTCAGAATTGATAAGCTGGAGCCCGAGCTTCAGACTCTGTGGCACATCCAGCAGAGCCGGAGGTACGTGGATGCTTTGTTTCAGGAGGCGGTCGCACCTGGTAGATTAAGTACTTCAGATTCAGGTCAGTGGGCAGGGACAGCAGTGTGTGAAAGCAAATGAGGCAGGTAGAGAGATCCTATATTCAGGAACAGAGAAGCCTCAGCTCTTTTCCTTGCCCAACAGGTACAATGTACTTGCTCCCTGTGTGGATGAGGAACAGAGTTGAAAGGAGAATGAGCCAGCTGACATGGCACCATGGTACAGGGGGCCATTCAAGAGGAAGCAAAAAGTCAAATGGCAGCTGTAGGGGATTGTTTAATGAGGGGAATAGATAGCATCCTTTGTAAGCAGGATTGAGAGTTGCTTGAGATACTGTGCCTTTTCCAGGGTAGCTTGAGATAGTGAGCCTTTTACAGGTACTGAGGTGATGCCTTAAGGCCCAAACAAAACTATGCACGGCAGCATGATCTGATCAGGCTTGTCTTTCTCCTAATTGGCAGATGTGGGACATTTTAATGAGAAATGGGTCATGAGCAGCAATTGGCTATTTGATCTTCAGATGCTACTCGACCAATCAATAAGCTAATAACCTGATTGTGGTCTCGATTCGAACTTCCTGTCTGCACTTCACAACTCTCTACTCCTTTGTCTATTCAAATTTTATCTGATCCTGCTGTGAAGTAAATTTTAGCATGTATTGTTTACTAGGAAGCAGACTTTACAGGCTAGCGATCCTCTGAAAACTATTTTAATCTCCAGCTCTCCTGCTTCTACAGTCTGCCATAAAGGAGCCATCTTACTTGTATTTGCTCAATCCAGTCCTTTCATGATCTTGTTTCATTACAATCACCTCTTGATCGTCTAAACTCTAATAGGTATTGTCCCAACTTTTACAACATTTTTCTAGATAGCCCTTTTAGCCCAGGAATAGACTGTCTCTGAAGTACTGACACAATTATAATTTTTCAAATTAGGGGACCGAAACGGAACTTCACATCTTAGATGTGGTCTGACCAAGGCCTACACAACTGCAGTAAAACTGTCTGTACTTTATATGGTCCATTCTGTTTGCGATAAATGACATTGTCCAATTTGTCTTTAATGACTTGTTACATCTGCATAGTACCTTGTGATTTCATAGCACCAGGGCACCCAGAATCTCCTGCCTTTTCTACAATCTCTTTCTATTTAAATAGTATACTGCTTTTCTATTCTTCTTGCTAAAGTGGACAGGGTTCACATGTTTCCTACTTTGTACTCCATGTACTTATTTGTTTGGTCATTCACTTCATTTATATATCACTGTGCAGACAGGCTACCTTCCCCGAACAATTTACTTTGCTAGCTATCTTGAAGTCATCAGCAAATCTAGCTGTTGATTCCTTCATCCAAATCAATGTGCAGGTTGTACTTCTGCTCTGTTCCTCTACCCTTGACATTGTCAGTGTCTAAAAAGCTATTTATTTCTTAACTATATTGTCCCATTGTGATAGTGAATTTTCCAGGGTCATCACCTGAGTAGAAACGTTCCTCCTAGTTGCACATACAAATGGTCTACCTTGTGTCCTGACACCATGACCTCCATGATCCAGAACGTCAACCTGCATAAAATCAGTCCAGCCCTGTCAGAATTTTATACAGTTCAACAAGATACCCTCTCAATCTTCAGTGAATACAAGTCTTGTTGACCCAATCCCACCTGATATGGTAAACCTGTTATTCCAGCAATCTGCTGAGTGAATTATCATTGGAACCCTCTCCGACTAGTATGTAACTTCTTGGTTAAAGAGATAAAAACACCAGATAATACTCCAGGGCATTGGGAAGACTACACATGTACAGCTATCGCAGGAAACATAGTTTTAATAAAACCTTAATGATGGATGCATTGGGCTTACTAGAGCTCTATTTTGAAGTATACAGCCAGACCAGGAGAAACCATTTGCATGACTTCCCGTTTTCTTTTCTTTTCAGAGCAGCAAGACAGCCTTACCTCTGTTAGACTAACTGACATACAATCTGCTTTCTGTCCCATCATTTCTTGAATAAATGTGTTATATCAACTATTATCCAATCCACTGTGATCCTTCCAGAATCTATGGAATTTTAGAAGATTATAACAATATGCATGGGACTTACGCATGGATCTTGGTGGTATCCCTATCTCTGGGCCAGAAGTCCAGAGTCCAGGTGCCATCTCTTACCGATGTGTCTCATAACACATCTAAACAAGTTGATTTCAAAAGAAAATCTATAATTGAGAGCCACTTCAGACATCAGGATATAGGCCACATTCTCCACAAACTTGTCAGTCTTTTGTTTAATAGTTTTCCAAACATCCTCCTTTCAAGTGTTTTGTTCTAGACTCCACCCTGCTGCGGAGAAGGTGGTAGTGAGCTGCCTTCCTGACCCGCTGCAGTTCACACGCTGTAGACTGACTCATAATGCTGTTAGGGAGGGAATTCCAGATTTTGATCCAGAGACAGAGACAGTGAAGGAACGGTGATATGTTTCCAAGTCAGGATGGTGAGTGGCTTGGACACTCACATGGACATGGTGGTGTTCCCACGTATCTGCTACCCTTGTCCTTCTAGTTAGAAGTGGTTGTCGGTTTGGAAGGTGTTGTCTAGGGATCTTTGGTGAATTTCTGCAGAGCATCTTGTGGATAGTACATGCTGTTACTGAGTGTTGGTACTGAAGAGAATGGGTGTATGTGGATGTGATGCTAATCAAATAGGCTACTTGTCCTGGATGGTGTCAAGCTTCTTGAATGTTATTGGAGTTATACTCATTCTTCACAAATGGAGTGTATTCCATCACAGTCCTGGCCTTGTACCTAAAATCGCACCATGAATGGTGACATTGTAAACATTACACTGAACTCCTGTAACTTGAGTACAATGTTTCAATAAAATCTAATTCTGTTAGCAGTTTTCAATCTTGGTCTTGTCGTGTCGTGGGTTGCAGTCTGTAAATACAGTCACTTCCCTGATCCTATGTTTTAACTGAACGATTGTTTGTAGTTTGAACAGGTGTTTCAGTTGGGGTGGAGGTGACCTATTGTTCAAAAGCTTTTAATTTCAATTTGCAGAAGTTTTGATTTGAAGCTTGGTCAAATGTTTGTGTGCAGAAAGGAATTAGTGTAGAACAGTTAAATACATTATCTCTGAGGGTTTTAGTTGAAAGCTCTAGGTCAGAATTATTTGGTTGGAATCATGAAGGAGTTATTTGAAGCTGATGGAAACTAAGCTTAGTGTGTGACTAATCAAGGCTATTAGCTCTCAAAACCAGAACTGAAATTAACTAATACATCATTCCTTTGTGAGTGACAGGGAATGGAAATCTCCCTCCAAGGTGTTCAAGTACTGTAAAGTAATAGTGCTGTGACAGACAGGATCATCTTGGAATGTTTTTAAACCTTTCAAATTATGTAAATAGCGGTTTATTCTTGTTATAATTTCTAGTTATTCCAGTTATAATTTCTTTTGCACATTAAATGCTATTCTATTATATTGTTAAAACCAACTCTTGGTTTGTAGCTGTTATTCATGAAACATCATCTTCTTATCATTTCTATTTGTCAAGCCAGATTTTCAGTCTGGGATCTACTTGTCTGGTAATAACATCAGTTGACATTATATAAGTATGCATGCTTTTACAAAGTATTCTGAATTTTTATAACATCTCAATGAAATGCTTAGCACCACTTCCATCCCCTACCTATTATTTTACTTTTATCAACACCTTTCACCTTGTTTCATGATTGTCATTATCTGCTGGGATGGTGCACTGTGTGGATGAATGACTGTTTAGGACAAGGAAAAGGGTTACAGTTGCTGCTGGATGATGGGAGAGAACTGCAGGATTGTTTCTCATGTTAAGTTTCACCTTGGTCAGAGCCATTCTAGGCGAAGAGTCCAATCTGCCAATTAAATCTATTCTACCTCTCTGTGGGGCAATCTAGTCATTATCATTCCCATGCTGTCTTCCCTGTAATTTTATTTCCCTTGATGCCGTTGAATGGATTCCAATGATATCCAATGATTAGATTAGATTTCAAATCAAACTAATTTGATTTGGAAATCATTCATATTTACATCATGTTGGTAGTTCCAAGGCTTTACATCATGTTGGTAGTTCCAAGGCATTACTTTCATGATTGTACTAACAATGCATGATCTGATGATTAGGAATACAGATCCAAATCATCATTAACAAAGCTGCAATAGCTGTGGGCAGACACCTCTTGGCAGGAGACCCGCAGAAGGATAGTGGAGCACTTTGAACAATGTTTCCAAAGCATAGGCCATTAGAAATAGGAACAGGAGTAGGCTATTCAGCCCCAGGAATCTTCTGCCAATCAACAGGTTTATATCTGATCTGAGAGTTAAACATCCAGTAGGTGTTCAAAGTTTGTGAGAAGATTTGTAGCTTGGGTGCTCGTCGTTGTGGTTCTGTTCGCCGAGCTGGGAATTTGTGTTGCAGACGTTTCGTCCCCTGTCTACATGACATCCTCAGTGCTTGGGAGCCTCCTGTGAAGCGCTTCAAAGGAGGCTCCCAAGCACTGAAGATGTCACCTAGACAGGGGACGAAACATCTGCAACACAAATTCCCAGCTCGGCGAACAGAACCACAACGAGCACCCGAGCTACAAATCTTCTCACAAGCTTTGAACACCTACGGGCGAGAGATGCTAAGACAAGCCAGGAAATAGGAATCCTGTGCCAACCGCCTAAGCGCCACATACAATAGAAGCTCTTCAAAGGAGGCTCCCAAGCACTGAGGATGTCACCTAGACAGGGGATGAAACGTCTGCAACACAAATTCTCAGCTCGGCGAACAGAACCACAACAGTTAAACATCCCAGCTCACTTAGTGAGGACTTGGCTTATAGCCAACCAAAATGGAGAAGGCTCACTCAGGAAAGCACCAAAAATCATTGCGACTGCACCAGGAGAGTGCAGAGACAAAGTAGAGGTGTTGCAGGGAGCACACAAACCTCTAAACAAACCTACCCAAATCTTCAAGCCTGACATATGACAAGTCCAAATCCAAACATCAGCCATTCCAGAACCCAAATGGAAGCAGGACATCCTTGATCCTGAGGGACTGTCTGAAGAGCAAAGATATAGTCTTTTTAAACATCTTTGTCTGATCCGAATATGAAACATAACTGGTTGCCCTGGATAGAGGCAAGTTAATAATTTTAATTTTGGCAGAATAAATTAAAAAAAAAACCTATCTCCTATGTCTGGTTCAAGGCAAAGAGGTCAACATTAATTGCCTCTTTGCATTTGCTTCTTTTGCTTATGGTTTGCAATGTTTCAACCATGCAAAACACTAACTTCTGGGGTGCTAAATTCAGAATAACAAAGTTTCATAAAAATGACTCAGGCAAGTATTTTCATGAGCTGTTTAAATTTGGACTTTCATGCAAATCAGTTGAATGTAAGATGCAAATACAAATTACCAACAAGTTAAATAGTAATTTAGCCATTACGTACTGACTTTCCATTAGGCATTTTCACATTTTTTTTCCAACTTAACCTATTTTTCTAATCGGCCTGTTCAGAGATATTATTTAACCACAGGAGCAGGTGGAACTTGAACCCGGTTCTCCCCATGCAGGGGGAGGGACACTACCACAAGAGGACCCCCAATATGTGTTTTTGTATTTTTCTAATCAACCTACTCTGAGATGCCTCACATACCTCTGCAGCTGGTGAGACTTGAACCTGGCTCTTTTATACAATCATAGAATCCCTACAGCGCAGTAGCGGGCCTTTCAAATCCTTCAAAGATTTTCCCACTCCGATCCACCTCCTTAACCCTATTGTTGTAATCCTGTATTTTTCAAGGCTAATGCACCTAGCCTGCACATCCTTACACTCTGGAAGGAAACCAGAGCACCAGAGGAAACTCACTCACTCACTCATGCACGAACTCCACACAGTCGCCCAAGGCTGAAATCGAACCCAGGTCCTTGGCGCTGTGCAGCAACACTGCTAACCACTGAGCCAGAAGTGGGGACACTACCATGAGAGGTGCTTTCCTATTTTCTTTTCCTAAACAATCTGTTCAAAGATGTTATTACACACTTTGGAGCAAATGTGTCATCCACGTAGCGGACCAAAGTTTGGGTTGGATGGTTGGCAGAGCTATTCGTTCAAGTCTCTGCATTCTTGCCTCTGCTTAGAACCCTGATATTGGAGATACCATGGGTGTTCTGTTGGTTTGTCTGTAGGTTTTGTTGTTGAAGGTGAAGTGGGTGGTAAGGCATAAGTTCACAAACTTGAGGATACTGTCCTTGCTGATGAAGTACATGGCTCTTGGTGTATGTCTTTGGTTCTTCTAATAGTGCAGTCAGTGTTTCCTTGGCCAGGTTGATGTTGATGGATGTGAACAGGGCTGTTATGTCAAAGGAGACCATTATATCATCCTCTTCTTTCTTGGTATCTTTGATGGTGTTCAGGAACGCTTGGGTGGAGTAGCTCCTTGGCTAATCTGTACATTGGTGTTCCAGGTAGCGAGACTATGGGTCAGGGTGGGGCTCCTGGTTTGTGAATTTGGGCAGTCTGTAGAAGTGTGGTGCTTTGGATGCATCTGTTTTCATTTTTTTGGAAGTTGGTCTTATTTATTTCTCCAGATTTCTGAAGTTTTGTGAGTAGGGCTGTGATTCAGTTCTTTAGATGTGGGGTCGGGTCTCTCATCACTTATTGGTAAGTGTTGATATCTGCAAGCAGTGCGTTCACTTTCTCAATGTAGTATCTTTGATTTAGAATGACTGAACGTCTATAGCCTTAAAACTTGTCTTTAAACATTTAGACTAAAATGTAATGCCAAATTATAGGACACATTTACTATACTAGAAAATAGATAGGCTGGAAGGCTCAGAAAAAGGGGGAGAACTTAAAGATAGCGACATCTGGGCTCACCAAGTGATAACAGGATGCTGTAAGACAATTAAGAACATTTGCCTTCGCATCGGTGAATCTGAGAACAGGACATCAAGTGATAACATTCACAGCCGTTCCCTTGTGAAATTAATGACACTGTTTGCTGTTTTCACTAGAGAAAAGAAGGTTTAGGGGTGACTTGATTGAGGTGTACAAGATGATTAGGGGGTTAGATAGGGTCGACAGTATGAACCTTTTCCCGCGTATTGAGTCGGGTATTACAAGGGGGCATAGCTTTAAATTAAGGGGGGGTAGATATAGGACAGATGTTAGGGGTAGGTTCTTCACTCAGCGAGTCGTTAGTTCATGGAATGCCCTGCCAGTAACAGTGGTGGACTCTCCCTCTTTATGGGCATTTAAGAGGGCATTGGATAGGTATATGGAGGATAGTGGGTTAGTGTAGTTTAGGTGGGCTTGGATCGGCGCAACATCGAGGGCCCAAGGGCCTGTACTGCGCTGTATTCTTCTATGTTCTATGTTCTATGTTCTATGTTCTATGTTTGATTCTGACCCTGAAACTCGGTACTATCAAAAACTTTGTAATTAATGGTTAGATGCTGCCAATTTATAATGGATTCTTATTACCCCTTGCAAGCAGGGCAGTCACAGAGAAAAAAAAATTCTTTGCTGATACAAAATCCAGACTTGACAATTCAAAAAGACACTAGAGGGAGAGAGAGAGAGAGAGAGAGAAACCATTTTAATGCTGAGGCTGTTGAAGCCAGTAGAAAATTAGCTCTTAGTGCTTATGTGCTATGGATTGAATTTAATTGCATTTTGGGACTTTACGATGATATTCAGTAGCCATTATCAGTTATTAAGTACAAACTCTGTAGAAGGTAATATTGATGAAGCCTTAGCTTACTTGCTGTTCTTGCAGACCACTACAGACCTTATGGACTGCCCCACTGTCAATTCTAACTAATCAGGTCTTATGTCTTATTTGAATTTGAATCACAAACTTGAAAAGAAGGCATGTTTAATTCGAGACTAATTAATCATTTTAAATACAACCTTGCAGTAACATTTCAGCCTCAGGTACAGAATGATTCTGTGCTTAAGATAAAAAGCAGGAATCTGCTCCCAGCTTAAAATTATTCTAAACCTAGCAGTGAAGAGATTCTGACATAGTCTGTCGGGAAGCCATTTTATGGTCAAAAGTTTGCCCTCCTTGCTAAGAAGGGAATTTGTAAAACAATGATATCAGACATGCGAGCTGTGCAAGGTTACTTTATAAACTCTTCAATTAGCTCAGACTGGTACCTCTTTATGATAGCAGTTTATCTTGCTAGCAGGCTAGGTATGTTTTTCCCACCTGATGAAAGGCTTTGGGCGTGTAGGATGATTAGTCAAGCGTACACAGACCTGTCAATTAATGTTTCTTCCTTACGAACTATTGTCTTTCATGGTATCTGTCTAATTAAGAATATGCAATGTTGTTTTCAAACTTTTGTATAAAGGAAGCCACTTTGTATCAGTACATCAGAGTAGCCTACTGGGGCACTTGGAGAGCTGGTACCTACTCTCCTAGGTTATTAGAACCTAGTTAGTTTAGCTTATTGGTGTCAGTGTTATGTTGTAACAGTGATGTTATTAGTGAATAAAGGGGATGACTAAAATTAAACTAATCTGTCTGTAAGAGGCTCTTATTCCAGACTTCCAAACAATACAATCTCCAGGATGAACCAAGAGAGAGGCTTTACAAGTCTGAGTCCACAAGGGATTCCTTGGGCCGTCTCAAATCTGTACTTTAACAATTTGGCGCTGCGAGCAGGGTTCCAACAAGGGCTACGTTTGAGTAAAACTGGAAAAGAGGAGCTTCACCTAAGGGTCAGACCTGAGACCAACGGGCCCACAAGGTAAGATTATACCTTGACTGCTCTCGGTCTGTATCGTTGTGTGGCTTCCCCCATTTCACTCTCACAGTATCCTGATGGAAGCCAAAATGAGATCATTTAAATAGGTACTAAAAACAGAAACTGTCGAGTTTTGGAATATCAAGAATGCTTCGCAGAAATCATTAGGCTTATTGTTCATATCTGAGAGAGAGAGAGAGAGAGAGAGAGAGAGAGAGAGACAGCAAGAGAGAGAAAGAGAGAGTGAGCGGGCAGGCGAGATAGGCACACAGAGACTTATCGCTAACTCTCTGCAGCGTGCAGAAAGCTAACCCTTTGAGATTCAGTTTGGATGCACATTTGTTTGTTGGTGAGTGAATGTTTGTGCTTTGTATCTGTGCTTCACTTTGTGGGATTGGTGTCCCAGTAATGATTGGGGTTTGTGTCCCAGTAATGATTGGGGTTTGTGTCCCAGTAATGATTGGGGTTGGTGCCCCTGTGCTTCACTTTGTGGGGTTGATGCCCCTGTAATGATTGGGGTTGTTGTCCCTATAATGATTGGGGTTGGTGCCCCGGTAATGATTGGGTTTTTTTTGCCCATGCTTCGCTTTGTGGGGTTGGTGCCCCTGTAAACATTGGGTTGGTGCCCCTGTAATGATTGGGGTTGGTGCCCCTGTGCTTCACTTTGTGGGGTTGGTGCCCCTGTAATGATTGGGTTTGATGTCCCTGTAATAATTGGGGTTGGTGTCCCTGTAATGATTGGGGTTGGTGCCCCTGTAATGTTTGGGGTTGGTGCCCCTGTAATGATTGGGGTTGGTGCCCCTGTAAAGTTGGGGGTTGGTGCCCCTGTAAAGTTGGGGGGTTGGTGCCCCTGTAATGTTTGGGGTTGGTGCCCTGTAATGATTGGGGTTGGTGCCCCTGTAAAGTTGGGAGTTGGTGCCCCTGTAATGTGGGGGATTTGGTGCCCCTGTAATGTTTGGGGTTTTCGTGCCCATGCTTTGCTTTGTGGGGTTGGTGTTCCTGTAATGATTGGGGTTGGTGCCCCCTGTAAAGTTGGGGGTTGGTGCCCCTGTAAAGTTGGGGGGGGTTGGTGTCCCTCTAATGATTGGGGTTTTCGTGCCCATGCTTCGCTTTGTGGTGTTGGTGCCCCTGTAATGATTGGGGTCGGTGCCCCTGTGCTTGGCTTTGTGGGGTTGGTGCCCCTGTGCTTGGCTTTGTGGGGCTGGTGCCCCTGTAATGATTGGGGTTGGTGCCCCCTGTGCTTGGCTTGGTGAGGTTGGTGCCCCTGTAATGATTGGGGTTGGTGCCCCCTGTGCTTGGCTTTGTGGGGTTGGTGCCCCTGTACTTGGCCTTGTGGGGTTGGAGCCCCTTTAGATGAGTGGTTTTGTGAAGGTTTAAAGTAGGTAGGATAAATATGGGTGTAAATATAGATAAGATGAAAGATCAATGTCCCCTAATAGAAATAATAAGTCTGTATCCTAATTATGAGAAACAATTAAGGGAAATATCGGCCGCAGCTGCTCAACAAAATAAGGATTGGCCTCTCGGAGGCACATGTGATTTAACTCTACTCATTAAAATGGAACAGGGGATTTGGGAAAAAAGAAAGGGAAGTAAGCAGAAAGAAGCCATATCAGCGTGGGAAAAGGTAGCTAGGGAAGAACGGGAAAAGTTCATGCTATTATCATGGAGACAAAACTTTATTAACTGGAAATTAGTCCATTAATTGAGGAAGTTTCTGAATTAGGTTGGATAGAACTAAAACACAAATGTGAAGCATATGATTTAGAAGCAGAATGGGAATTGGCTCGAAAAAATTAAAAAAAGGAAAGCAAAGATTTAGAACCCAAGCTGAAACGTCAGGGGCCCCAATGAAAAGGAAAACTGGTGAATAAGAACAGGCTGCAGCTGCGCAGGACCGGACAAAGGACAGAGACTGTTCCTTATACCCCACCCTCCCCTCTCCCAAAGATCCATAAAGAATCCTGATCCATCTGTGGATGATGACTGGGATTCTAATTTGGAGAAGGAAATATTTTATGCTTCTCCTCCAGTTAGCCGACCTTCTCAAAACAGTACGGCCAAGGCGGACACGCTTCATAAAACAAAACGTCGCCTGAACTCCCCCTCCCTACTCTGAGGACCAACGTGTTGATGCCCTTACCCTTCCCCCAGTGAATCATTTGTCCCTGTGTGTTAGGAGTGTTACAATTACACTGATGAGTGAACTTAAGGCCACTGATTTTGATCAAATCTAACTGCTGCTTTTAAAACCAGTTTGTATTCTTTAACCAGACGGTGAAAGAAAATGGTGCATTGCTGAAAGAACCAAAACCTTGCTAGTTTTACAAGAAAAGTATTTCAGTTCAACTTTAAAACAACCAGAAGTGCAAGTTAAATTCAAACTAATACAATTTAAAATTCCGATTAGAAGGATTAGGCCACCATACAGGTTGACAATTACAATTCTGCCCCCTAATTAGTATTTACAGACAGCCTGTGGCATTTTATTGGTACCATATTTAGTTAATTCAAGATAACAATAACCTTTGGGTTATGACGGTAGGCCAGACGTGTCTGCCCGACTCGCTTTTGCCTATTCTAGTTGATTATGTTCATACGCATATACATGTAGGTAAGGAGGGAATGGTGGACAGAATTCTCCAAACGTGGTGGAATCCCCACCTGCAAGAAAAAGCAAAACAAGCAGCTGCAAATTGTTTAATTTGTCAAAAGTATAATCCCGAGAAAGGAGTAAAGTGTCCACCAGGTGAAACTCCCTCGCCAAGTGCACCTTTTGATTCTATCCAATTAGATTTTATGGCGTTACTGAGGTGTCATTGTTATAATCGATGTGTTTAGTAAATGGACTGAAGCTTATCCCTGTACTGACTGCACAGCAACAACTACTAGTAAAATTCTGTTAAGGGAAATCATACCCAAATTTGGAATACCAGTAACGGTCTCTTTTGATAATGGCCATCACTTTGTTGGGGTTAGACAAGGCACCATGTAAAAGTTTGCATATGAATCAAAAATTCCATTGTGCCAATCATCCCCAAGCAGCGGTAATTGTAGAAAAAACCAAAGGTTCCCTAAAAGGTCAGCTCAGCAAATTGGTAGAAGAAACAGGCCTTAATTGGCTGCCAGTACTCTCAATCACCCTTTTTAATATGAGAACCATGACACAGAATAAGATGGGATTCTCGGCGCTGAACTGATACATGGACAGTCCCGAGGACTCCCTGGTCTGTACCATTAATTGCCCAACACCCTGCTGATGTGCATGTCATGGCAGAAGAGATGAACATGTACCTGATTAAGTTAACCAAAGCATTGCAGTCTTAACATCAACAGATCAAAGAAGCCTATCGAGTACCAGGGAAGGAAGAAGAAGGAGCTCCAACATTTAAAGACATTAATCCTGGTGACTATGTGCATCTCTGCACATCTCTGCATACCTCAACACAGTCCTGTCCCCCTTTGACCAAGAACTCCCCACCTACGTTTGGGACACCACCCATGCCCTCCACCTCCTCCATGATTTTTGCTTCCCTGGTCCCCAACGCCTTATCTTCACCATGGACATCCAGTCCCTGTACACCTCCATCCCCCATCACGAAGGACTCAAAGCCCTCCGCTTCTTTCTTTCCCGCCGTACCAACCAGTACCCTTCCATTGACACCCTCCTTCGACTGACTGAACTGGTCCTCACTCTGAACAACTTCTCTTTCCAATCCTCCCACTTCCTCCAAACCAAGGAGTAGCCATGGGCACCCGCATGGGCCCCAGCTATGCCGGCCTCTTCGTAGGATATGTGGAACAGTCCATCTTCCGCAGCTACACTGGCCCCACCCCCCACCTTTTCCTCCGCTACATCGATGACTGTATCGGCGCTACCTCGTGCTCCCACGAGGAGGGTGAACAGTTCATCCACTTTACCAACACCTTCCACCCCAACCTCAAATTTACCGGGACCGTCTCAGACTCCTCCCTCCCCTTCCTAGACCTCTCCATTTCTATCTCGGACGACCGAATCAACACGGACATTTACTATAAACAGACCGACTCCCACAGCTACCTAGACTACACCTCCTCCCACCCTGCCCCCTGTAAAAACGCCATCCCATATTCCCAATTCCTTCATCTCCACCGCATCTGCTCCCAGAAGGACCAGTTCCAATACCAAACAACCCAGATGGCCTTCTTCTTCAAAGACCCCCAGACGTGATCGACGATGCTCTCCACCGCATCTCCTCCACTTCCCACTCCTCCGCCCTTAAGCCCCGCCCCTCCAATCGCCACCAGGACAGAACCTACCACCCTACCAACCTCCATATACATCATATCATCCGTCGTCATTTCCGCCACCTCCAAACGGACCCCACCACCAAGGATATATTTCCCTCCACTCCCCTATCAGCGTTCCGGAAAGACCACTCCCTCTGCGACTCCCTCGTCAGATCCACACCCCCCACCAATCCAACCTCAACTCCCGGCACCTTCCCCTGCAACCGTAAGAATTGCAAAACTTGCGCCTACACCTCGCCCCCTTACTTCCCTCCATGGTCCCAAGGGATCCTTCCATATCCACCACAAATTCACCTGCACCTCCACACACATCATTTACTGCATCCGCTGCACCTGATGTGGCCTCCTCTATATTGGGGAGACAGGCCGCCTACTTGCGGAACATTTCAGAGTACACCTCTTGGTCACCCGGACCAACCAACCCAACCATCCATGGCTCAACACTTCAACTCCCCCTCCCACTCCACCAAGGACATGCAGGTCCTTGACCTCCTCCATCACCAGACCATAGCAACACGACGGCTGGAGGAAGAGCGCCTCTTCTTCTGCCTAGGAACTCTCCAACCACAAGAGATGAACTCAGATTTCTCCAGTTTCATTTCCCCTCTCCCCACCTTGTCTCAGTCCCAACCCTCGAACTCAGCACTGCCTTCTTGACCTGCAATCTTCTTCCTGACCTCTCCTCCCACATCCCCACTCCAGCCTATCACCCTCACCTTAACCTCCTTCCACCTATCGCATTTCCAATGCCCCTCCCCCAAGTCCCTCCTCCCTAGCTTTTATCTTAGTCTGCTTGGCACACTCTCCTCATTCCTGAAGAAGGGCTCATGCCCGAAACGTCGATTCTCCTGCTCCTTGGATGCTGCCTGACCTGCTGCGCTTTTCCAGCAACACATTTTCAGCTCTGATCTCCAGCATCTGCAGTCCTCACTTTCCCCCAGAATATGTGCTATTGCAAGACTCTAATCGTGGAAAATTGGGCCCTTGCTGGAAAGGCCCTTATCAAGTTCTTCTGACGACTGAAACTGCAGGAAAGGTAGAAGGATGGTCAACACGGGTCTACAAAGGACAGTGCAAGCTTGTATCCCCCTCACAGTTCTAGTGTTAGTACTGATACAGGCATCTGATGAAAATCCAACCCAAGTACACGCGTCGAAGCCATTGGTGATATCTCAGACTGCCTAAAACTCCAATGTGACTGTATAAATGAAACCTGTGCTAAGACCATTGGAAGTTATGACTGTAGCTGCTTGGCTGAAACTCATTTAAACTACTCACATTGCGCATCCAAACATCACTCTCGACCATATTGTCATCCTTGCAACACTTCTATGCCAGTCATCATGAGACGGCATAATTCCACAACCTCATCCCCTCCATCAACCGAAAACTGCTATCTTGGGATGCATGTCTGTTCCCCTTCCAAAATGAACCATACAGATTGCAGTATTGAGCATGTAGTATCGAAATCACCAAACCCTGATGCACCTATTGCCATAAGATTGACCATCTACACCTTCTCGATGGAATCCTCTCCTATCCTACCAACCACCACTGATAGAAATACCTTTACACAGTTCCTGTATTCAGTAACCACAGTAATTAACAAGACAAGCTGGAAAGATGAAGAAAGACCAAAGATACTATGCACTCCCAATCCTCCTTCTGTTACGCATGGTTTCTTTATTCAAGCTAATCCAGGGAAGGAAGAAGAAAGAACTCTAACATTTATAGACATTAACCCTGGTGACTACGTACTATTAATCGTGGAAAATTGGACCCTCGCTGGAAAGGTCCTTATCAAGTTCTTCTGACAACTGAAACTGCAGTAAAGGTAGAAGAATGTTCAACAAGGGTTGACAAAGGACATTGCAAGCTTGTATTCCCCTCACAGTCCTAGTGTTAGTACTGATACAGCCATCCGCTGAAAGTCCCTGATCCCCTGATCCATGTGTTATCTGCTCACTCTTCCACCATTCTGATCTCCTTACCACCTTTCATCCTCCGCCATGAAATGCCTGAAGTAGATGGTGAACGGAATGCCCACCAACACGTGAATTAGTACGGAACAAAAAGTAAAGGAAAAACAAAACAAAAGGGGATGACTAAAATTAAACTAATCTGTCTATAAGAAGTTCTTATTCCAGACCTCCAAACAATACAATCTCCGGGACGAAACAAGAGAGAGGCTTTACAGGTCTGAGTCCACAAGAGAATCCCTGGGCCGTCTCAAATCTGTGTGAGTGTATCTGGTTTTCATTTTCTGTGTACGTCACTGCCTAATGTCTATTTGTGTTTGTTTAATGTCTAATGTCGTACTGTGCCTGTCCATTCAAGTTCTGTTGTGTTAGTGAGTAAAGTTTTGTGGCACACAATTTCTTGGTTGTATTTACGAAGTGTATTGTGGGCATCATTAACCATTTCTGTGGGTCATCTGCCACCATTTTGCTCTGCTATTCTTTTAGCTGGTGAGCTGTTAAGGGGAGGTATGTATTTAAGACGTTTAGGTAGTACCTGTTTCCTCAGGCATTCATGCAGGAAGTATAGCTGTTTATGGTGGCGCTTTCGGATGGCGTTGGTGAACATCAACTAGCCACAAAAAGACATGACCCTCTCTCACTAGTATCCTTACATACACATGAGGAAGGACACCACTTCAACTGGGACAATACATCCATCCTAGGACAAGTCAAATAGAGATATGCATTAGAATTCCTAGATGCATGGCATTCTAACTGGAACTCTTTTAACAAACGCATTAACTTAGACCCCATTTACTACCCTCTGAGAAGAAAAACAGGAAATGACATCACCAAAACAAGGAAAGCTAAATACATAGCAAGCAGGTCACTAACACCATTGCTTCATCCGGAGGCTCACTGATGATGTTACCTAGTATGGTGGCAAAACGTTTGAAAACGAACCTTCCAGCTCAGTGAGCAAACTTACTTCCATTAGATAACCATCTTCACTGTCGACTATATGACTAGCTTTGGTGTAATCTGCAAATGTACTCCAGCACCACATTTTTCAACGCTGGTCTCCAGCATCTGCATTCCTCACTTTCTCCTAAATGTACTAACCATGCCTCCTAAATTCTCATCCAAATTGTTGATATAAATGACATTTGTTATTGGACAATAGTGGACCCTGCACCGAACCCTGTGGAACACGGCTAGTCGCAGACCTCCCATCCAAAAAGCAACCCTCCAACATTGCCCTCTGTCTCGTACTGTTAAGCCATTTTTCCAAATCAGGTTCAGCTAGATTAGTACAGCTAAAAGTGGGTTTAACAGAATTAAGCTTTCCAAATCAAGAGTATTCAACTCCATTTCTTACTCTGAATGCCAGAATTACAGATATTTGGCATTAATTCTCGACCTCATTCCACTGTGGTTACTTATTTGTGGTACTTACGAAGAGTAAATTGCAGAATATATTTTTGAAATACACTGATCAATCTCCTATTTATATTCGACTACAGTAGTGAGCTAATTTCAAATATATTGGCAAAAAACTGTAAACTGTTGGCTTCCTCAAAGACTTACAAACAAAGCACAAGAGACGACATCACAACGATAATTAATTCTTTCTGGAGCATAGTGATATTAGTAGATTTGTTCAGTGTCGTGGAAATTAAATGGACTCGACTCAACGGCTAGCAAGAACAAAGAAAAAGCTGTATAATAAAATTGCGTGCAGGGCTGATCCACTTGGCCAAAATACCGCATATAAAGGCAGTGAGCATAATTCACCTATTCTTCTTATACCATTCTTATCACACTCTCAAAGACAAAGGCTGGGAATATTCCAGTTCTTAGTTTCTCATTCTCTTGCCGTAATTATAACTGTCTTAGTTATTCTTTAGCAGCTGCTCGCAAGGCCAGGTTGAATGTTTACAAATCAACAAAGACAAGCTGTCTCCTCGACTGCAGAACTCAGCAAAGTATTAAATTTAGCAAAGCATTCTCTTTCAGATTTCACGGTAAATTTTAAATTCTGCTAATTTTCCATTACATCAGCACAATTTTTTTTGTTTCTGTTAAATTGGTACAAACAATTGCAGAAATTGCATTTTCCCTGAAACCATTTTGCACAGGCAACAGCAAAAATAAGGTTATCACCCAGGCCCTTTGTTTCCTTTGTTAAGATACAGAGATGCCGGTGTTGGACTGGGGTGTACAAAGTTAAAAATCACACAACACCAGGTTATAGTCCAACAGGTTTAATTGGAAGCACACTAGCTTTCAGAGCGACGCTCCTTCATCACCTGATTTTTAACTTTGTTAAGATAATTTGCATAGAAATACAAAATAATTTGAACAGAAGTACAGAAATTACGTATCATTTAACCCTCCAGCCTGCACCAGAAATCACTATGCAATTTCTGCACCCTACCCCTGCTTTCTCTCCATACCACCTTTGATCCCTTTTGCCACCTGCAGCTCCTTCTTGAATATATCTAGCGAATAGGCCCCAACAGCTTTCTGTGGTTGACAATTGCACAGGTTCACACCTTTGTAAATGAAGAAATTCTTCCTCATGTCAATCCTGTATCTTTTACACTTTTTGATTACAAGAGACTCCGATAGATGTGAGGAGGAGATATAATTTCCAGGTAAAACTGTTACATTTTCCCCCAGTTTCTTCAATCATAGACCTGTTCTCAATTGGTTTGGTTGATTCCATACATAAACTCCATACATAAAGTGAACATTAATGTCGTCTATTTTGCTGCCCTTAAAAATGTGTTGCTGGAAAAGCGCAGCAGGTTAGGCAGCATCAAAGGAGCAGGAGAATGACGTTTCGGCATAAGCCCTTCTAGCTTCTGCCCGAAACGTCGATTTACCTGCGCCTTTGATGCTGCCTGACCTGCTGCGCTTTTCCAGCAACACATTTTTAAGCTCTGAGCTCCAGCATCTGCAGTCTTCACTTTCTCCTATTTTGCTGTTTATAAACCAGAAACACGAACCGTTAATTGTCCATAAAGAAAAAGATCAGATTAAACATCTTGCTGTGTCTATCCCGATCACACTGGTCATCGCTCCCAGCCCCAGCTCCCACCCACGCCGCTTCCCCACAGACCTGCAGCCTCTGAGCCAGGATTCCATACGATTAACAGCAGAACAACAAGAGCGACGTAGCTCTCACAAATCGCCATTACACACTGTCTTTTCGCAGGGAGGAAGCAATAAACGATCCAAACTCTCAGCGGAAGAAAATGTACAAAAACACTTTCCCATGTTTCACTTTGGTTATTGATGTTCTGTAGAGAGTTCTGTTGAGCATATCTGCCTTTGTGTATTCTCCAAGCCACGGAACCAGGAGGGGAAAGCACCAACCCAGTCTGCACGTCACTGAAAGTAAACAACAAATGCTGGAGCTCACAGCGGATCAGGCAGACACTTAATGTCAGCTTGTTCTCTCTCTCTCTCCACTGGTGCTGTCTGACCCGCTTTGATCTCCGGCATTTACAGTGGAGTCACACAGATGTACATCACGCAAACAGAACCTTCGGTCCACCTCGAAAACTTGCTCCAACTGACGGAAATCCAGCGGGTCTCATGATATTATGTTTTCAGCTGGTGTGCGTCAGGTTCAAGTCCCATCTGATCCAGAGAAAGTGCTTGACAACATCCCTGAACAGGTCGATAAGAAAAATAGGATAAATCAAAAAATAAAATTTGCCCAGTCTGGAATATGGCTTTTTGCTATCCAGTGTCTCTGAGAGTGATGTGGCAGATGGTGCTTAATGTGGATAAATGTGGGGTAAAACAAACAAGGATAGGACTCATACAATTAAAAGTTGAAGCTTGGATAGCATTGTAGAATAGAGACACTGAAGTGTCAGGGATATAATTCTGAATCACATCCGGTTGGGATGTTTAATAAGGCATTGCTTTCATTGCTCAGATCGTTGAGTATGGGAGTTGGGACAGTGAGGCCATTTCTCAAGGTGTGTGTCCTGTTCCATCCACCCTGTCAGAGGAAGGACATTATTAAGCCGGAGAGAGTTCAGAAGAGATTTACCATGATGTTGCAGAGAATGTAGGGTTTTAATTTAAGGAGAGGCTGGATGGACTGGGACTGTTTTCACTGGGGCATAGGAAGTTGACCTTATAGACACTTATAAAATCATGAAAGGAATAGGTATATTTTCCCTCGGTTGGGGATTTCAAGACTAGGAGGTTTATTTTCAAGGTGAGCGGAAAATGATTTTAAAAAGACTTGTGGGGGAATGATTTTACAAAGTGGTTCATGTGTGGAATTAACTTCCAGAGGAAGTGGTGTGTGCAGCGATGGTTACACCATTTAACAGACATTTGGATCATTATATGAATAAGTAATGTTTGAAGGGATATGGGCTAAAGGCAGATAGGGGGTACGAGTTTAGATTGAGATTATGGTCGGCATGGACTGGTTGAGCAAAAGGGTCTGTTTCCGTGCTGGATGGCTCACAAATGAAATGATGTTCAATCCATCTGCAAATTTGTTAACTTCTTTGAATGTGAATTGGATGCCAAGATCACATTATTCTTTCTGGAATTCCTTGCTGAGCCAACAGGACTCATACTTCGAAAGAAATTGTTCACATTCTCTGTGGTGGTGAGAATGATGGCTTGTGAAATGGCTTATTTGGGCAAGAGTCAAAAATCAAATTCTTGATATCAAAGAAAGATTTTTCCAATTAAATCCTCACACTTTAGAAAAAGAATTCAGAATCTTGTCATCAGGCGATAAAAGCTTTTTTCTACATGTTTACAGCTTGATATTCCCAACATTGAACATCTAACCTTTATCTCCACAACTGAGCAAATTGATGGTATGAAAACGTAACTGGTAAAACAGCGAGGATACCTGACAACTTATATCATCAGTACTTATTGCAGCTCACTAAATGGCTGTGGAGGCCATTGATCAGGTGATGGGAGATTACTGCCCTTGCAGTCAAAGTTGAGGCTGCAGTCAGTCCTTAAGAGAGCAAGAGGGGCTTACATCTAGTTTATTCACGGTGTTGTTGAAAGAGCAGCACTGGAAGTGGGCCAGGGTGATCAGATTAGTCCTACCAAGTCAGTCTGGTTTGGGCCCTGGTCACTCGCGGGTGTTTAGTCATTAATGATCAGTGGGCATATCAGGGAGCACCCCGCCCCTTCGCCTATCGCCATCACCACGCCCAACCCCGCCCCCACGCCGATCCCCGTCCCCGCCCCCACACCCAGCTCCAGCCCCACACCAGGTCCTAGCTCCCAGCCCTGCCGTGTTTTCACTATCCCTCCAGACCTACCCCTCTCTGAGGATGAAAGATCAGTCCTCAGCAGAGGCCTCACCTTCATTCCCCTACGCTCTCGGATTAATGAGTTCAACACGCGGCGTGACATCGAACAATTCTTCCGCCGCCTTCGCCTCCGTGCCTACTTCTTCAACCAAGACTCTCGCCCACCCTCTGACGACCCCTTCTCCCGCCTCCAACACACCCCATCCACCTGGACACCCCGTGCTGGCCTCCTACCTGCCCTCGACCTCTTCATAGCCAACTGCCGCTGCGATATTAACCGCCACCTGAACTCCCCCACCCCTCTCACCCACTCCAACCACTCACCCTCGGAACGTGCAGCCCTCCACTCCCTCCGTTGCAACCCCAACCTCACTATCAAACCAGCAGACAAGGGAGGTGCGGTAGTAGTTTGGCGCACCGACCTCTACACCGCTGAGGCCAAACGCCAGCTCGCAGATACCTCCTCCTACTGCCCCCTTGACCATGACCCCACCCCCCACCACCAAACCATCATCTCCCAGACCGTCCATAACCTCATCACCTCGGGGGATCTCCCATCCACCGCCTCCAACCTCATAGTCCCACAACCCCGCACCGCCCGCTTCTACCTCCTGCCCAAAATCCACAAACCTGACTGCCCCGGCCGACCCATTGTCTCCGCCTGCTCCTGCCCCACCGAACTCATTTCTGCATACCTTGACACCGTCCTGTCCCCCTTAGTCCAAGAACTCCCCACCTACGTTCGGGACACCACCCATGCCCTCCACCTGTTCCATGATTTTCGCTTCCCCGGTCCCCAGCGCCTTATTTTCACCATGGACATCCAGTCCCTGTACACCTCCATCCCCCATCACGAAGGACTCAAAGCCCTCCGCTTCTTCCTTTCCCGCCGTACCGACCAGTACCCTTCCACTGACACCCTCCTTCGACTTACTGAACTGGTCCTCACCCTGAACAACTTCTCTTTCCAATCCTCCCACTTCCTCCAAACGAAAGGAGTAGCCATGGGCACCCGCATGGGCCCCAGCTATGCCTGCCTCTTCGTAGGATATATGGAACAATCCATCTTCCGCAACTATACTGGCCCCACCCCCCACCTTTTCCTCCGCTACATCGATGACTGTATCGGTGCCGCCTCGTGCTCCCACGAGGAGGTTGAACAGTTCATCCACTTCACCAACACCTTCCACCCCGACCTCAAATTCACCTGGACAGTCTCAGATTCCTCCCTTCCCTTCCTCGACCTTTCTATTTCTTTCTCAGGCGACCGAATCAACACGGACATCTACTACAATCCGACCGACTCCCACAGCTACCTGGACTACACCTCCTCCCATCCTGCCCCCTGTAAAAATGCCATCCCATTCTCCCAATTCCTTCGACTCTGCCGCATCTGCTCCCAGGAGGACCAGTTCCAAAAACGCACAACCCAGATGGCCTCCTTCTTCAAGGACCGCAATTCCCCCCCCAACGTGGTCGACGATGCCCTCCACCGCATCTCTTCCACTTCCCACTCCTCTGCCCTTGAGCCCCGCCCCTCCAACCGCCACCAGGACAGAACCCCACTGGTCCTCACCTACCACCCCACCAATCCCCATGTTCAGCGCATCATCCGCCGTCATTTCCGCCACCTCCAAACGGACCCCACCACCAAGGATATATTTCCCTCCCCTCCCCTATCAGCATTCCGTAAAGACCACTCCCTCCGTGACTCCCTCGTCAGGTCCACACCCCCCACCAACCCAACCTCCACTCCCGGCACCTTCCCCTGCAACCGCAGGAGGTGCAAGACTTGCGCCCACACCTCCCCCCTCACCTCCCTCCAAGGCCCCAAAGGAATCTTCCATATCCGCCACAGATTCACCTGCACCTCCACACACATCATCTATTGCATCCTCTGCACCCGATGTGGCCTCCTCTATATTGGGGAGACAGGCCGGCTACTTGCGGAGCGTTTCAGAGAACACCTCTGGGACACCCGGACCAACCAACCCAACCACCCTGTGGCTCAACATTTCAATTCCCCCTCCCACTCCACCAAGGATATGCAGGTCTTTGGACTCCTCCATCGCCAGACCACAACAAAACGACGGTTGGAGGAAGAGCGCCTCATCTTCCGCCTAGGAACCCTCCAACCACAAGGGATGAACTCGGATTTCACCAGTTTCCTCATTTCCCCTCCCCCCACCTTGTCTCAGTCTAATCCGTCGAATTCAGCACCGCTTTCCTAACCTGCAATCTTCTTCCCGACCTCTCCGCCCCCACCCCAGTCTGACCTATCACCCTCACCTTGACCTCTTTCCACCTATCACATTTCCGACGCCCCTCTCCCAAGTGCCTCCTCTCTACCTTTTATCTTAGCCTGCTGGACAAACTTTCCTCATTCCTGAAGAAGGGCTTATGCCCGAAACATCGATTCTCTTGTTCCCTGGATGCTGCCTGACCTGCTGCGCTTTTCCAGCAACACATTTTCAGCTCTGATCTCCAGCATCTGCAGTCCTCACTTTCTCCATAAACACCTGGGCAAAGTGGGCAGCACAAGTCTAGGGTTGGGCCTCGTTCTACTGTTTTCTTGTACCTATAGCCTAATTAATTGAACTAAATAGTAATTCCTATTTAGTACTGCTTAGTTTTATTTCTTCGTGCTAGCATTTGAAGAAGAAATGAATAGTCTCTGAAAGCTTGTGTTCTCAAATAAACCTGTTGGACTATAAGCCTGTGTTGTGAGAGAAATCAGAATTAATGTTTTGAGTTGAGTGACCCTTCCTCTGATTTCTCTCCACAAATGCTGCCAGATCTCATGATTGTTATGCTGGTCAGAATGTTGCTTTTCTGTAGTCTTTCTCCTGATGCCTGCAATGATTTACAAGAGAATAGTCCACTCAACCCATCGAATGCTTCATCATGTGATAATGACAAATGTCTTTCTGAACCTCATTCTTCTATCTTCTCCCTGTAATCTTGATCCCTTTTCTAATCAGGAACCATTCTGTCTCTGTCTTAAATACACTCAATGACTTGGCCTCCACAATCTTCTGCGGCAATGAGTCCTACAGATTAACCATCTTCTAACTGAAGAAACTCGTTGTCATCTCAGTTCTAAAGGTTTATCCCTTCACTCGGAGGCTGCACCCTCATGTGCTAGTCTCTTCGTATTGCTGCTAGTTTACTCATAGAATTTATTTTCTTCTTCATTTTGTTGATATTAAAAACATGGTTACAGTCTTTTCACTTACCACTAATCGGCATGGTGGCTCAGTGGTTAGCACTGCTGCCTCCCAGCACCAGGGTCCCAGGTTTAATTCCAGCCTCGGGTGACTGCCTGTGTAGAGTTTGCGCATTCTCCTGTGTTTGTATAGAGTTTGCACATTGTCCCTGTGTCTGTATAGAGTTTGCACATTGTCCCTGTGTCTGTGTGCGTTTCCTCCCACAGGACAGGTGAATTGGTAATGCTAAATTGCCGTAGTGTTAGATGCATTAGTCAGAGGGAAAAATGAGATTGGGTGGATTACTCTTTGGAGGGCTGAAGGGCCTGTTTCCACAATGTAGGGAAGCTAATCTTTGCCAATTGTATATTTTTTGTCAATTTAGTATAAAATTAGCTTCCTTGGTTCACCATTGTCAGTTTTTTCCTTCCTGAAATCCTTCTTCCTCATTAAGATATATTATTCTGAGTCATGAACTCTTGCTTAAACATCTGGCATTGTTCCTCAACCACCTTTTCTGCTAAACTCCTTTTCTGGTTCACTTCAACCACTTATGCCTCATTTCTTTGTAATGACCCTTAGTTAAATTTAACACAGTTGTTTCCTAGCCAGTTTTCCACCCTCAAAGTGAATGCTAAGTTCTAGCATGTTATGTTCACTGTTTCCTGGGGATCTTTTAGTCTGAGATCATTTACTAAACCTGCCTCATTACACATTGCCTCATTGAAATAATCTGATTGGATCCACAATGTATTGGTTTACGAAACTGTGCTGAATACACTCCATCAATTCTTCCTCATGGCTGCTAATAAAGTTACCCCATCTCACATTTCTTCCTTCTTGACCTTTCGAAAACTCAGATAACTCTAAATTTTACAGTGTTTTTTTTCTAATTGTCAGTTTCATGGAGGCCTGGCAAGTTTTCTCACAGCACCAAACTCAGATTATTAACTCAGAGAAAATGAGGACTGCAGATGCTGGAGATCAGAGTCGAAAAGTGTAGCGCTGCAAAAACCATGACCCATTAGACAGCATCCGAGGAGCAGGAGAGACGATGTTTTGAGCAAGGGTTCTTCATCAGGAAGATTCCTGCTTTTCTAGCACCACACTTTTCAGCTCGGTTCACTACTTGCCTCCGTGCTGCTGTTGTGTGATTCTAACTCCATTCTGCCACTTACAATACCTGGAACAACTAACCCCTGCCAATGATATCCTGGAAATCACCAGAATCCTTGGCACCAACCTCTCAAAAAGGTCATTATGCACCCAGCACGGCTCTGTTAGTTCGCAGCTTCCATGCATTGCTCCTGACCTTTGTCCTGGGCGTGAAAAATAGGAAAATGGATACCTTGCTTCCTGGATAGGGACCTGTTAGTCCTAGTGGCCTGTTTCTGCAGAGGCGGGACAACATTTTCCCCTAAGACTAGCAGAGGATGTAGTAACCCCAAACTACCGCAGCCTGCACTGAGGTTGCCAAGTCAGTGCAGTCTTAGCCATCTGGAGGAACGCACAATGATGTAGTAGGTACGTCAATGGCCCCTTCTCTATTCTGCCAGTGTAAGAGCCACCACATTCCCACCAATATCTAATTATTGAGTTCTAAGGAGAGGCTGGATAGACTGGGACTTTCTTCTCTGGAGTGTAGGAAGCTGGGGGCTGATCTTATAGAGGTTTATAAAATGAGAGGCATAGATAAGGTGAATTGCCAAGGTATTTTCCACAGGATAAGGGAATCCATAACGAGCAGGCATAGGTTTGAGGTGAGAGGAGAAAGATTTTTAAGGGAACTGAGGGGCAACTTTTTCACACACTGTGTGGTGCACATCTGGAACGAATTGCCAGAGGAAATGGTAAAGACGAGTACAATTACACATTTAAAAGACATTTGAATAGGTACATGAATAGGAAATATTTCAAAAGAAATGGGCCAAACACAGGCAAATGGGAATAGTTCAGTTTAGGAAACCTGGTCCAAAGTTAACCAAAGGGTCGGTTTCTGTGTTGTATAACTCTATAACTCCTCCCAGACTCATGCTCTACCACCCTTACTGTTTCCTGTAACATTTTCCTCCTTTTTCTGTGACTCACACCAACCACTGACATTACTAACCCTGCATGCCCTCTTTGCTAGCTGCCCATTTGCTTGGAGCCGTTACCAAGTTGCAACAACAGTAACAGATGTGCTACCCACCTTTATGTCCCAGAATACCTGTAGCTGTCATAATCCATGTGGCAAAAGCCCACAATAGGGCTGAAAGAGTCAAGGTAGGTGGTGAGCCACCCAGTATTTGGATTCTCAGTCATCATGAGGAGAGGATCCTGACTCTGACCATGTCCAAGCTATTAGACTGCAATAAGAGGCTGCCGTTAACTGACTGTGCCAGGACTCTCTGACTGAAGATTATCTCCTTTAATTAATGGAAGACTACTGTCAATTATGACATACTTCCTGCATTTGTATCAAAGCTAGAAGTCAAGACAAGACTGCGGTTCTAGGAGTCTGATTTCTTTGGCTGAGGGGCCAATTGCAAAAAAACAGGGTAAGGCAATACAGGGATGGTGAGAGTGTGTAAATGCTATGACGGCAAGTGAAGATCCTAGAGATGTAGCCTCACAGTCCACGAGCTGGGTGTGTGTCTCTGAGTACACAGTGTCCTCGCTGCTGCATTACAGTGATAGTTACTGGTGCAGCCCATGAAACAGCATTGAAATGCAGAAGCATCTGTAAGTGAATCAGTGATGTGTCATGAAGGCTCTTAGAGACTGCAAGGTCAGATGTCAATGTCTGTGGATCTGTTTGGCTGGTGCCCAGGGAGTCACCTAGTGTCCAGCATGGGAGCTCTTCAGAGCCAGCAGAAATCTGAAGTCATCAGGTACCTGTTCAGACTTTCAATTGAGAATTCTCAACATGTGGATTGCTCGTGGTGGGCGGTAAAGCAGGAAGATTTCACAGATTCTCAGTTAATATGTTTGTGAGCAAGTCATAATCCCCCATAACTCTGGAATGAGAACATTTACCAAACAGTAGGATAAAGACACTGACAGAGCACAGCTGTGTCAAATGCTGCAAGACAGACAGGGCTTGATTGACACCTGGTTCTAGTAAATGAGAACTGGGTGCAGCAGATTATCATGTATTATGATATAATCACTGGTCAACATGCCAGCATTTGGTTTGCAATATGAGGGTGAACTACAGCCTCTGTTCATTCTGTTTATGCTGACTACAAATAAAACTTCAATGTTTGCATTTGCCCATTGGTGTCTATATTTGACATTCCCCTATTTCAGAATGACAAGATGGGTCTAGAGTGGGCATTGGAGACAGGATTAGGGAATGTGGGTGCCAGTATTTAAGAAAGGTGGTAAGGACAAGCCAGGGAACTATAGACCGGTGAACCTGACGTCAGTGGTGGGCATGTTGTTGGAGGGAATCATGGGGGACAGTATGAATATGTATTTGGAAAGGCAAGAACTCATTGGGATAGTAAACATGACTTTGTGTGTGAGAAATCATGTCTCACAAACTTGATTGAGTTTTTTGAAGAAGTAACCAAGAGGATTGATGGGGGCAGAGTAGTAGACGTGATCTATAAGGCGTTTGACAAGGTTCCCCATGGGAGATTGGTTAGCAAGCATAGATCTCATGGAATACAGGGAGAACTAACCATTTGGATACAAAACTGGTTCAAAGGTAGAAGACAGAGGGTTTTGGTGTAGGGTTGTTTCTCAGACTTGAGGCTTGTGACCAGTGGAGTGCCACAATGATTGGTGCTGGGTCCACTACTTTCCATCATTTATATAAATGTTTGGATGTGAGCATAAGAGGTATAATTAGCAAGTTTGCAGATGACACCAAAATTGGAGGTGCAGTGGACAGCGAAGAAAGTTACCTTGGATTACAATGGGACCTTGATCAGATGGGCCAATGGGCTGAGGAGTGGCAGATGGAGTTTAATTTAGATAAATGCGAGGTGCTGCATTTTGGGAAAGCAACTCTTAGCAGGACTTATACACTTACTGGAAAGGTCCTAGGGAATGTTGTTGAACAAAGAGACTTTGGGGTACAGGTTCATAGCTGTTTGAAAATGGAGTCGCAGGTAGATAGGATAGTGAAGAAGGCATTTGTTATGCTTTCCTTTATTGGTCAGAGTATTGAGTACAGGAGTTGGGAGGTCATATTGCTGATGTACAGGGCATTGGTTTGGCCACTTTTGGAATATTGCGTGCAATTCTGGTCTCCTTCCTATCGGAAAGATGTTGTGAAACTTGAAAGGATATAGAAAAGATTTATAAGGATATTGCCAGGGTTGGAGGTTTTGAGCCATTGGGAGAGGTTGAGTAAGTTGTGGGGTGACCTTATAGATGTTTATAAAATCATGAGGGGCATGGATAGGATAAATAGACAAAGTATTTTCCCTGGGATGGGAGAGTCCAGAACTAGAGGGCATAGGTTTAGGATGAGAGGTGAAAGATATAAAAGAGACCTAAGGGGCAACGTTTTCACACAGAGGGTGGTGCCTGTATGGAATTAGCTGCCAGAGGAAGTGGTGGAGGCCAGTACAATTGCAACATTTAAAAGGTATTTGGATGGATATATGAATAGGAAGGGTTTAAAGGGCAATGGGCTGGGTACTGGCAGGTACGACTAGATTAGGTTGGGATACCTGGTCAGCATGGACAAGTTGGACAGAAGAATCTGTTTCCATGCTGTACTGAACTATGACTGTCTGACTCTATGACTTTGAGAGGGTGGTTAGATATCACTAAGGGCAGATAACCATTGTGGCGTGAATGTCAAGCAGTGGTTAGGGTGAGAGAATGGGTTGTATGTGTGAGAGAGTGTCAACCATACCAGCTATGTGCCTTTGTAGGACAGTTTGTGGCTATTATGCCATAACATTGCAGTGAATGACAATATCAAATGATAATGCTGCAGGTGCATAGCAGCCCTTCAAACATGCTTTTTGGCAGATATTTGCTGACTGGTGTGTTTATCCAGGAATAGTTATTGATTGGATGGTAGAATTGAACATTAGGGACACCATTGGGTGGGGGTGAGTCATTAATGAGGCAAGTTTGATAAGACATGACAAGAGAAATCCCTATTCTCCCCATGACACTTCACCAAAAAAATGTAAGATTCATCTCTTGGTCACTATTACAAAAAGTAATGTTTATCATTTACTTATGGAAGATTTAGATCAAGCCACTTCTGATTTTAAATTAATTTTTAGTATTCTGAGTCCTATTAACTAAAAGCTTCAAATGAGTGTGTGTGTGTGTGCAAACCAAATGCTGGCATGTTGACCAGTGATTATATCATAATACATGATAATCTGCTGCACTCAGCTCTCATTTACTAGAACCAGGTGTCAATCAAGCCCTGAAGAAGGGCTTATGCCCGAAACGTCGATTCTCCTGTTCCCTGGATGCTGCCTGACCTGCTGCGCTTTTCCAGCAACACATTTTCAGCTCTGATCTCCAGCATCTGCAGACCTCACTTTCTCCGTCAATCAAGCCCTGTCTGTCTTGCAACATTTGACACAGCTGTGCTCTGTCAGTGTCTTTATCCTACTGTTTGGTAAATGTTTTGAAATAATTGAAATTATTTACCTTTAAGAAATCCTGAATAATAAGATAATGCAAAGGGTATTTTTGTTTCTGGTTGAAGGTACAATTGTAACATTCTGAAGTGGCAGTGATGCATGATATACTTCCCTTTATAAACAGGAGTTTGAAATAAGTGGTTTGGCGAACTATTGAGGTCATGAAAAGGTCTCATTCAGTGCTTCGACCAATCAAGGATGGACACTTATGACATGGGAAAACCAATTACTTGTCTTCTGAATGTATTTAATCAATTTAGTCAGAGATGTTACTATTCACTTCTAGAGCAAGTGGGACTTGATACTGAGTGTTCTGGCCCAGAGGCAAGACCATTACCACTGCATTACAAGTGCCCTTGCCAGTTTTGTAAGTATACATATATTGGCTAGTCTTATTAAGAAACCTGATTATAGCACAGTTTCAGAGAACACCTCTGGGACACCCGGACCAACTAACCCAACCACCCTGTAGCTCAATATTTCAATTCCCCCTCCCACTCCACCAAGGATACGCAGGTCTTTGGACTCCTCTAACGTCAGACCACAGCGAAACGACGGTTGGAGGAAGAACGCCTCATCTTCCGCCTAGGAACCCTCCAACCACAAGGGATGAACTCGGAATTCACCAGTTTCCTCATTTCCCCTCCCCCCAGCCTGTCTCAGTCAAATCCATCAAATTCAGCACCGCCTTCCTAACCTGCAATCTTCTTCCCGACCTCTCCGCCCCCACCCCAGTCTGACCTATCACCCTCACCTTGACCTCTTTCCACCTATCACATTTCCGACGCCCCTCCCCCAAGTCCCTCCTCCCTATGTTTTATCTTAGCCTGCTGGACAAACTTTCCTCATTCCTGAAGAAGGGCTAGTGCCCGAAACCTCGATTCTCCTGTTCCCTAGATGCTGCCTGACCTGCTGCGCTTTTCCAGCAACACATTTCCATCTATAGCACAGTCTAGCCCAGTGTTATTGAGTACACAGCGTAAGACCAGAACCATACAACTAAACTCGAGTAAGAGGGTGAATTACAATGGTAAACAAAATAAAATTAACCCTATAAGATGGAACTTTGCTTGAAAAGACAATTTGACAGACCGGACTACAGTTTTACCTCAAGAGTTACCACTAACTGAACAAAAAAATATATTAACTTTTAGAAGAAGAAACACATTATTACACCTTTAAATATCTAATATAAATTAGCATGCAGTACAAGACCAGTCAATTTTTGAAGTTAATTTTGAGGATGTGGTTACACTTGAGGAAGGAGGTGCAGAGGAAATTCATCCGGAAGTTCCCTGAGATGGAACATTTCAGCTACCAAGAGTGATGGATAAAATTGAATTGTTTTCTTTGGAGCAGAGACGTTTGAAGGGCTCCTGATAAGGATATACAAGGTAATGAGAGGCATGGATAAGGTGAACACAAAGTAGCTGTTCCCCTAAGTTGTCATGTCAAAAACAAGGCAAAATGAGGTTTAGAGGGAATTTGAGGAAATATCTTTTTATCCAGATAATGGTGGGGGTCTGGAATGCAATCTCTGGGAGGGCAGAGATGGGAAACCTCACAACTATTAAAAATTGTTTGGATAAACATTGAAGTGTTGTAATATTCAAAACTCTCAGCGCATTGTGGGAAATTGGGACTGGCGTACATAGCAATATATTTTCGGTGGTACAGATGCGATGGGTGAAAGGACCTCTTTAACACTGTATCATTGAATGATTCTAAGCTGAGCACAAGCTGTATTTCACAGATAACTACAGCCCAGGAAGTGACAGGATCCTAAACTGTAAAAGGGAAAAAGTACTACCCTGTACGCCTGCATCAGTGCCTTGGGGGATTCAGTTGAAGAGGGCAACAAAATTTAATAAGCTGATAAAATTTGAGACGCTTAATTTAACACTGATAGGGGATTTTACATTTTATTGACAGTGTGACATGTAACAGGAGACCAGCCTCACTAATCTTTCGTCAGCAGTGTGTCATAACATCTCTGAACAAGTTGACCTGGAAAATGTCTAAAGCATTCTTACCAAACAGCATAGCAAGTTGTCTTAAAAACAAAGAGCTTTGACTTTTCTAAGTCTAAAATATAATTATGGGAATCCGAAGACAATGGGAAGACATATTATGCTGGTGGCAAACACCTACCAGTAAACCGAGAAGAGTTTAATTTACTGCTCTCAGAGAAAATCAACCAAAGTTAATGACAGACCAGAAATGTAAAAAGAATTAATTATTATACAAAATAAAAAAAACTGGCGTGTAGGTCTGTACAGGAGGTGGAGAAGTCAGCGTTTCGGGGTGTAACCCTTCTTCAGAACCTATGGTATATATCTCCAACCAAATCCAAATCATCTGATCTACTGGTATGAATTTCAAGACATCAGGCAGGACTTCAGTGAATTTGGCAAAAAATGAACCAGATCGAGTTTAAGCTCAGAAAATGTGAGGTCATGCACTTTGGTAGGAATAATCAAAAGACTGACCCTATTTCAATGGCGAAGGACATCAAAAATTGCAGCATAGTGTTCTTGTGCACGAATCTCAAAATGTTAGCATGCAGGTAAAGCAAGTAATTAATATGCTAAATGGAACGAGTTTGAAAATAAGGTCTTGTTACAACTGTAGAGTGATGGCGAGCCCACGTTGGAGTACTGTGTACTGTTTCAGTCACTGTATTTATGAAAGAATATCCTGGCATTGCAGGCAGTTCAAAAGAGATTCACTAGTCTGAGTTATGGGATGGGAAGGCTAGAGCCTAATGGTATTCTCACTAGACTGTTGAAACAGAGACCGAGATAATGCAGTCTGGGCTTGGGTTTGAATACTGCAGTATGACAGATGGTGGAATTTGAATCTAATGAAAATCTGGAATTAACAACATAATGATGGCCATGAATCCATTATTAATTGTAGGGAAAAACCCATCTGGTTCTCTAATCAGGAAACAGATCTGTCATCTTTAGCTAGTCTGGACTACATGTGACTCCAGACCCACAGTTAGAGGTGGGCAACAAATGCTGGCCTAGCCAGCAACTCCCACATCCTGTGAATTAACAAAAAATAAGGTGATCTTATTGAAATTCAGAAGATTTTGAGGAACTTCATGGGGCTTTTGGACAGCAGATGAGGAATCCCAAATAGATTGACATCGATACAGAATAAGGGGAATCTGGACAGGACAACACAATGTTACGCATGTGGCTCAGGAGACTGTAGGGAGTGTATGTCCATCATGTGGTTTCAGATGACACTGTTTGGTAACTTTCTTGTAAAACTTGCTAAATTGCTGCACTGAGATATTAACCTTATTATTTGAGGCAACCGATAAAACAGACAATATGGTTAGTACAAGTGGAACTATGCGATCTAAACACAGGAAAATAAATCCCCAAGATACAATCTAGAAGGAACCAGCACAAGTGATGAATGAGTTACACTGATCGGGCTCATCTTGTACACTTTAATACAGAGATCGAATATTGACCAGTATTCATTTCCAAGTGTAGATATTTTTCCGTTCTCTAAGCATGTTGCACGTTTTTGCATGTAACGGAATCCATAGTCTGATAAGGTCATATAGAAGATAACGACAGCTTTGTGCACAGGATGTGTAAGTTTGATAAGTCAACAGCTTAATATATTCAAATTAAATGTGGGAGGAATGCTTGCTATAAATTAGCTAAAAGCATAATACTTTGCTATTAATTAATCCAAACATAAAGGCTGAATGAATTTTACTTTGTAAGGCCAAAATTATAAAAATATCTGCAAGGTGCCTTTTCATTAAGGAAGAACCATATGAATTCTGGCTGTGAGCCCACCAAATGGCTAAGGGAAAGCGAATAAGTCAATGAAGGCATGTCTGTGCACTTTAGATAACAGAGATCTATGAAATAGTGATAACGTCATGTAGGAATTTCACTTCATGGTTCAAACGTACAGTTCAATGCACTAATTTTACTTTAGGAGAGAATTTTATAGGATAAGAAGACCCTGTCAATTTAACACTTCAGGACAACTAACATAAAATTAATATAAAAGAAGTTGCAAAACCAACAACTTTGTTGCAATCAGAAGAAAGCAAACGTGTCAATTATTTTGCTCACAAGAACCTACATTCAATAAGCACTACATTAGCTGGTGTTCATGATATGACACGAAAATACTGTAAATCCAAAATAAAAACAGAAACTTAGCACAAAAACACAAAAATTAGGAACAGGAGTCAGTCATTCAGCCTATTGAACCTGCCCATCCATTTGTTAAGATAATAATTGATCCCATTAAGACTTATACTCTACTTTCCTGTAAACTCTCCATACCCATTATCTTCTTATTGGTCAAAAAGCCTTGAAAATATTTGATAATCCAGTCTTCACTACTCGTGAGGGAAGAGATTTCTAAACACTAACAACCTTCTGAGAGCTGACCATAGTGCCATCCTCTAGTTTTGAATTCCCCTACCCTTGGGAAAAGACCATTGCTATTCATCTTCTCTGTGTCCCACATGATTTTATAAATCTCTATAAGGTCACCCATCAATCACCTATGCTCCAGTTAAAAACATCCCAAACTATCCAGCCTCTCCATATAACTCAAATGCTCCAGTCCTGATAACATTGTTGTAAATCTTTTCTGCACCCTTTCCAATTTAATAATACCACTTCTATAACAAGGTCATGATGAAGCTGCTCCTTTAATAAGATTATGCAGTTCTTGGTTTTTTTTGAGGTTGTAAATGACACAGATACTGAAAAGTCTGGGGTGTACAGTGTTTAGGGCCTGTTTGATAATAGCTAACAGATACTGCCTCATGCAGAGGCTTTCAAGTTTAATTAAAACACTTGGACAATGAAAGGGGTGTGGCCAGTTCTCCCAGCTCAGCTATTCTCTGGTTTGGTTTTTTTTTAGCAGTTGTGTGTAAAAGAAGCTGCTGGACACACAGAAGCAAGTCCAGGCTGGTACTCTCTCTCTGATTTCTATCCTGTAAGAACTTGGGTTTGAATTTACCTTTTCTGCCAAGGTGTTTTCATGGGATTAATGCAAGTATTTGGAACAGCATTCAGTTGGGCTGATCTGTTAGGTTTTCAGAGAGGTTAAATTATTGGGTATGTTGTTTTCTGTTGTTTGTATTTCATTCAGTAATCTTGTAAATAAATTCTGTTTTGTTTAAAACTAAGTGGTTTGAGCAGCTGATTCTCTCCTGGAATATCCACTTTACATCTGCTTAAAACAACTAGCAAAGTTATGGTCTGGGATACCTTCTTGAAATGTTTTGAGTGGTCTGGCCTGGTCCATAACACTGTACACATTATTCAAAAGTTTACACAGAGTGGTAAAGTAGGTTGCTTGCCTTCATTGCTCAGACTATTGAGTTATGGGAGTTGAGACTTCATGTTGCGGTTGTACAGAATGTTGGTGAGGCCATAGCCTTGTTAAAGGAGCAGCTTTGCCAAGCACGTTATCAGGACAGGAGAGTTTGAGTTATGAGGAGTGGCAGGAGAGGTTGAGATTGTTTTAACTAGAGCACAGGAGATTGAGGTTATAGAGATATATAACATTATACCGAACACAGATAAAGTGAATAGCAATGGTCTGTTCCCGAGGGCAGGGAGATTCAACATTAGAGGATGGCACCGTGGCTCAGTGCTTAGCACTGCTGTCTCACAGTGCCAGGTATCTCAGTTTGATTTCTTCCTCGGATGACTGTGTGGAGTTTGCACATTCTCCCAGTGTCTGTGGGCGTTTCCTCCCACATACCAAAGATGAGCAAGTTAATTCGATTGTCCATGCTAAATTAGCCAAAGTGTCCAGAGATGTGCAGGCTAGGTAGATTAGCCATGGGAAATGCAGGGTTATAGGGATTGGGTGGGGAGATCATTGGAGGGTCAGCATGGGCCGAATGGCCTGTTTCCACACCATAGGGATTCTATGATTCTAGAGGGGAAAAATTTTAAAGTGAAAGGAGAAAAATTTAAAAGGAACGTGGGGGGCAAATGTTCTACACAGTGGATGGTTTATGTGTGGAATAAACTGCCAGACGAAGTGGTAGATGCAGGTACAGTTACAACATTCAAAAGACTTTTTAGACAGGTACATGAATAGAAAAGGTTTAAAGGGTTATGGGCCAAATGCAGGCAAATAGGATTCGTTTAGTTTGAGAAATTTGGTAAGCATGGACAAGTTGGACCAAACAGTCTGTTTCCATGTTTGTGGAAACCCTTTGGTTTCCACACATTGTATGTAACAATTTTGCCTCACATTCCGTGCCTGCCCTGTAGAAAGCTTGTTTACCCATGTCTGCCTGAGAAACGGTTGGCCTTGCAGCTGTGCAGATACTTGATAAACGAGTTCTTTATCTTTGCATGAAGCTGCTCTTCTGTTTGCAAGAACCTATTGTATACTAACACCTGCTTATCATCTTCTAACCGATTCTGTCCAGACGCTACATGACTGAAGCTAATGCTGGGCAAGTTGCCCTATGCCTGCTCATTAGTCTGTAATTAACAGTCAGCTAATTGTAACCTACAAAGTCTCACGAATCTCTGTAACCCACTGGAGTGACTTGGACCATCCCATCAAGCTGGTCTCCTTGTTTCACCCCAAGATGTCACAAATAAATGTGTCAATACTCAAGGCTTGCGTGCGTGTTACTTTCTAAATTGACCGCTGTGTGCGAGCCACTCTCTAAATAACTGGTTTTTGCCCAGCAATGTCGTATGATTCTATAAATGCTGATGGAACTGTACAAGCATGGTGACACCACAACCAAAGTGCAGTTTCAATATGCCTGCTGAAGAAGGGAAGGCTTGCATTCAGATCAGCTCAATGAAGATTTCTGGGATGGAGAGTGTGGTGATTGTGATGAAGTCGGTCAGTTGGACATTATAACATAAGTTCCTTGAATGGAGCTGTCAATCTGGTTCAATCAAGGAGATCTGGCTGACATAAATGTCTGCTGCATATGAGGCACACAGGGAAACTCTGGAATGATAGCCCTTGTCTGGGAGCACTGCAGGCATTTAAAATGACACAGGTGACAAGGATGCCTGTCTTTTGGTAGATATTGGAGATGGTGATAGCCCAGTATTATCACCAGACTGTTTATCCAGGGACCCAGGTAATGTTCTGCTGACCTGGGTTCAAATCCCACCATAGTCACCACAGCTTCAGGACACTTCTGCAGTGGTTCCTCAGGATGGTGCTTTAAGCCCAACCATGTTTCACTGCTTCAGCAATTATCTTCCCTCCATCATAAGGTCAAAAGTGGAGATGTTCGCCAACCATGGGTCTGGAGTCATATGTAGGCTAGAGAAGTGTAATTCCCTCTGGTCATTAGTGAATCTTATACATGAAATTTGCAACTTTTTCTACATTCACCTGATATACATTGAGATGATTATTTGCAGTATACTTTAAGTTAGGGTCCCTCAATGGTGACTGCATGAGTCATTGGGTCATGACCTCTGAGACAGCAATGGTGACTGTGAAGTGGAGCCTCCTTTGTGACAGTTGTGGGACTGGTGCCATGTCCAGCAGCACTGCCAAGCCCCTTTAGTAAAGTATTTGTGTATGCATGTGCACCCCATGAGCCGCATAGTGAGGAAATTGGCGTCAGACACCTCACCACTCATTTTGGCCCCCTGTTCTGGGACATTTTGTTCTGGAATGAGACAGTGGGGGGTTCAATGAAATGAAACTCACTAGAACAGCTTTGAGTGTTGGTGAGATGTCCTGAGTGAGATGGCATCACAGAGGGCATGCAGGATGAGTCATCTGGGAGACTGCGGTGGGTGAGAATGATTGAGGGAAGATGTTGCATGCAAGACTGAGTGCTGGCTTTGTGGGAGGTAAATGGAGTACAGGGTAAGGGTAGTATCCTGCTAATGCATGCAAATAGGCCTCTTGCTACTCGCAAACAAGTTTCTTGTCTTGGTAATTAAACCTCGGCTGCAGAATTGGACTTCTTTACTTAGCTCTGAGAGTCTAACTTTTCTGAACTCACCGTATTTTTACAGCAGACTCAGCACTGCCTCATATTTCAGGGACTAGGAAAGACTGCCCTTGGCTCTTGGAACGGGTAGATCAGGTGACAGTCGGTGTAACATTTTGGAGAACTGGAATGATTGTATCATAAGGGTTAGAATAACTGTGGAAAAGACTATGCAGAATAAGGATCAATTCAGGGAGTGTTGACTTAAAAGTGGCAAGAACAAAGTTTAGCCAAATAGACAGGCATGAAAAGTAGCTGCAGAATAGGCTACCTTCAGAGGAGATGGTTCCAGCACAATTGAGCTGCACACCCTCAAAATGCAAAGCTGGTGCAAACAAATCCAGAGCATGCTGGATGAAAATTGACAGACACTAAGATAAAGATGAAAGTATGCTTAAGACAATTGTCAGATATGGAACACAAAAGAGAACCAGGATGAATATAGAAGGTTCAGAAGGGAGGTGAAAAAGCAAATAAGTCGAGAGGGAGATTATGTAAAACACTGGCTGTTTGCTTATAAGGGATCTTAAAGTCTTCTACGGGACAAAAAAGGTGTTAAAAAGAAAAGGTAAGGACAATTGACACCACAAAGGTGATTTATACGTGGAGACAGAGACATGGCTGAGGAATTAAATTAATACTTTCCTTGTCTTTGCCAAGGAAACAGGTCATGTGGCTGGAGCTAATTCAGTCTCAAAGGTCCAAATTGATAAGGCAGATTGTAATTCAGATTGATAAGATACTGGGACCAGACACCATGCATCCAAGCAAACTGAAGGAAGTGTGAATGGAAATTGAAGGTGCATGGCCATAATTATTTAACCTTCTTTTGACTCAGTGGTGCGAGAAGTTTGGGAAACTGCAACATTTAGAAATAAATGTAAGGGTAAGCCCAGCAGCTGCAGAGACCAGTCAGTTTAACTTCAGTGCGAGATAACATTCAGAAACAATGACCCAGATATTCTGATGATCAGACAGTCATTGAAGCAGCAAAGAGTGGAGGTGTGTATCAGGGTTATGCAGAATCTCCAGCATAGCTGATGTGGAAAATACTCAGGAAATTAATGCAACCTCCCTGCATCTCCCCCAGAGTCCATTCAAATAAGAGAAATTTAGAAAATACAGAGTCACTTAAGCTTAACAGAAAACATTAGAGATCCACAGCCGGTCTAATTGCTGGTTAACCGAGGGCGGGCCACCATTTCTGGAAAAGGTTGTGGAGGAGTTCAAGAACAAGGACTGCTCCACAAATCCCAAAACTAAAGCCACTGTGGGAAATGAGGCAAGTCAAAGGAGGAAGTGTTGAATGAGCGATCATTTTCAGCTGGGATGGGAAGAGAGTGCTGCTGGATCTGGATTGTTTAGCCTTCCACTTGAAGAAGGCGCTCAGATCAACCTGATAATGTATGGGGGTGGAAAAGGACTGGGTACACACAGTGAAGAAGAGGTAGTTAGAGCCAGGAAACCAGAAACTATTGGAATACCATGGGGTGTCAAGAAGAATAACAGATGTATCCTGGAAGAGGCTGAAAAAGAGGGAGAAAAGTTAGTCAAGGTATTAGGAAAAACGTTCACTGAGGCATGAACATACTGAGGGAGGAGATGATGGCATAGTTAGAGTGCTAATGGACTAGTGATCCGGAGCCACAGGTAAAATTTTGAGGATGTAGGTTTGAACTCCGTCATGGCAGATGGTGAAGTTTGAATTTAAAAATACAGAATAACAAACGAGTCTAAGGGCAACTGTGTAACCATTGTGGTATATTAAAAAAAATGTTTTACTGAAGTCCATTACGAAAGGAAGTCTGCCCATCCTTACCTGACTTAGTCTACAGGTGACTCCCAACCCACAGCAATGTGTTGATACTTGGAGCTCGGTGGGATGGTTAACACGTGCTGGCTGAGCCAGTGGTGCACAAATCCTCTGATCTAATAAAAACAATGGATCTACTGGGGCAGCAGTGTTTGGGGAACTAGATAGAGGTGGGAAGTTGTGAAGGAAAGACCTCCAGAGAAAATAAGGTCTGTGACAGTCTTGTAAAGAATGACTAGGGGCTCAGTGGTGGGATCATGGTCCAGGGGAAATTGGAAAAAAGGTTTTGAGAGTTTATGCTCACCCTTTTCAAGATAGAAGTCCAAATTCCACAGAGGACCACCCTTGTAGGTAGTTTTGACAGCAAAGTCAGGGTAACACCCAAGGTAAGTGAGTGCAGGTGTAACTATGGAAGATAAGTTAGTGGGAAAGGGAATGCAGAGAAATGGTGGATGCTTACAACCTTGATGAAAAGATCAAGAGTGGGATCAGAGGCCAGAGGGAATGGTCCAGGGGTTTCAGAACAATCTTTGAAATGTGTATAAAATGTCTGTGGAACTTGATGATGACCTGCCCAATGAAAGAGACGTGACAATGATGAAAGAAGAGTGGAGAGTGTAGTGCTAGAAAAGCACGGCAGGTCAGGCAGCATCGGAGGAGCAGGAAAATCGATGTTTTGGGCAAAAGGCCCTACATCAGAAATGAGGCTGGGAGGCTCTGGGGTGGAGAGATGAAGGAAGGGTTGAACATTGTGCCTCTTCTGAAAACCATTGATACGGGAATGTAAGGGATAAAACAGAACTCTTTGCTGAGCATAGACCATTCAGCCATCTCGCAAACTAAGCTAACCAAGAGAGAAAGGAATCAATTGAGGGGTGATTGGATAAAATAGAAAGTAAAACACAACAGAACAATATATAATGTTGATATTGATAACGCAGAATGTGTCAGGTTGTGCAAATTTAAGAGCACGCCAGTGGTTAGGGTCACAGATTTACAAATATTGAAACGAAAATACAGAAGTAAAGCCTGTGGCTTGGAAAAGATGTAGAATTCCATCAGAAATTGAATGTATTGGTAGGACAAACCGAAAATAATGTGTGTGGTCTTGTAGCTATTTCAGAGAATAGTTGGATGCAAGATGACAAGACTGGCCCCTAGATTGTCAATGTTATTTGCTATTTTGGAAGGAAGGAAAGCTTGGAAAACATGGTGGTGTAGCTCTGTTTATTAAGCATAACATTATTTAGTTTTGGGACCTTAGTTTAGAAAGTCAAGATGCAGAATCATTTGGGTAGAGAGTTAGGGACACTGAAGGACAGAGTAAAAAAACTTAACAGGTGCAAATAAGAAAGGTCAAAATCTCAAGCCCTGCGTGCTGAAGAAGAATCTTACTAACGTCCAAACATTGGCTGTTTCTCACCCCACAGATGCTTCCAGACCTGGGGTTCTTCAACATGTCCTGCTTTTGTTTCAGATGTCCAGCATCTGCAGTATTTTACTTTTACTTTTAATCTAGACTGCATAAAATCAGACAGACGATGGGCAAAGTGTATATAGGACAACTTCTTAGAACAGCACAGTTTAATGCTAACCAATAAACCAGCTAGTTTACTCACTGAATCCCTACAGTGTGGAAGCAAATCAATTGGCTCATTAAGTCTACACCAACCTGCTAAAGAGTACCCTCCCCAGACCCTATCCCCATAACCCTGCATTTTCCATTGCTAATGTGCCAAACTTGCACATTATGGGCAATTTAATATGGCTAATCCACCTAACCTGCATGCCTTTTGGACTATGGGAGGAAACTGGAGCACTTAAACAAAACCTGCACAGACACGGCGAGAATGTGCAACCTCCATACAGACAATTGTCCAAAGGTGGAATTGAACCCAGGTCCTGGTGCTGTGAGGCAACCATGCATCACGAGAGTGATCCACTATACACCCATTAACCCAAAAAAAAGAATGCACAGACACAGACATCAGGAGAAATGCCAAACTAGATTTTCTGCAGAAATAAACTATTTGCCAAAGCTATCCCATGTCTCCTTTTTGCCCCACTGATTTCCCTCGTAAATATACTCCTATCGCCCTTATCTACTTTTATGCATTTTAAGACCTCCAGCACCTCCTCCTCTGTTTAATGGACACTTTTCAAGGTATCACTATTTACTTCCTCAAATTCTCAAGCTTCAATTTTCTCTAAGTAAATATTGACATGAAATACTCATTTAATACCTCACCCATTTCCTGTGGTTCCCCACATAGATAACTTTGCTGATCTTTAAGGGGCATTATTCTCTCCCTAGTTAAGCTTTTGCCTTAATGTATTTATTAAAACTCTATGGATTCTCCTTAACTATATTTGCCAATGCTATCTCATGTTCCCTTTTGCCCTCCTGGTTTCCCTCTTAAGAATACTCTTACTGCCCTTACACTCCTCCAGGGATTCACTCATTCCCAGATCTCTGTACCTGACAAATGCCTTCTTTTTCTTCACCAGAGCCTCAATTTCTCTCTACATCCAAGATTCCCTACCCCTACCAGCCTTGCACTTCAAATTAACAGGAACATATTGCCTCCAAACTTTTGTTAAATTTAATTCCTTCTGGAGCATGAAGACGTTAGTGAGTTAGTTCTGCACAATGTCTATTTAAAAAAATGTGTTAAACTGGTGCAAAGTATTGCACATATTAGACTTCCCCTCAATTCATTATGAACAGGCAATCAGCAGAAATGAAGCAATTCATCTGAAGAAAGGAAAAAAGAAGAAGCAATTCATCAACTTTGTTAGCAATTCCAACCCACCCTCAAATTCATTTGGTCGATCTCGGACACCTCTCTTCCCTTTCTTGACCTGTCCATTTCTATCTCTGGCGACAGTTTACGGACCGGCATTTGGCATAAACCGGTCTCCCATATCAACCTGGACTACTCCTCCTCCCCCCACCCTGTATCCTGCAAAGACTCCATCCTATTTTCCTAATTCCTCCATCTCCATTGCATCTGCTCTGATGAGATGTTCTATTCCCAAGCATTCCAGATGTCCTTCTGTTTCCAATAACATTTTTCTCCCCCTTTGTCATCCAGACAGCCCTCCACTGCACTTCCTCCAAACTTTGCTCGACTGCCTAAACATAGTAAAGATAGGATTCCCGTTGTAGATTAGATTACATTACAGCGTGGAAACAGGCCCTTCGGCCCAACAAGTCCACACCGACCCATGCCCCTATATTTACCCCTTACCTAACACTACGGGCAATTTAGCATGGCCAATTCACCTGACCTGCACATCGTTTGGACTGTGGGAGGAAACCGGAGCACCCGGAGGAAACCCACGCAGACACGGGGAGAACGTGCAAACTCCACACAGTTAGTTGCCTGAGGCGGGAATTTAACCCAGGTCTCAGGCGCTGTGAGGCAGCAGTGCTAACCACTGTGCTACTGTGCCGCCCACTTTTTTTAAAAACATGCTTTTCTTATTATTCCTTCATACATTAGATTAGATTACTTACAGTGTGGAAACAGGCCCTTCGGCCCAACAAGTCCACACCGCCCCGCCGAAGCGCAACCCACCCATACCCCTACATTTACCCCTTACCTAACACTGCGGGCAATTTAGCATGGCCAATTCACCTGACCTGCACATCTTTGGACTGTGGGAGGAAACCGGAGCACCCGGAGGAAACCCACGCAGACACGGGGAGAACGTGCAAACTCCACAGTCAGTCGCCTGAGTCGGGAATTGAACCCGGGTCTCTGGCGCTGTGAGGCAGCAGTGCTAACCACTGTGCCACCGTGCCGTATCCTCACCTTTCTCCCCACCAGCCTCTGCATCCAACGTACAATCCTGAAACACTTCCACCAATTCCAATTAAACCCATTACCCAGAACACCTTCCTCTCCCCATCCCTCTCTGCCTTCCTCAAGGACCATTCCCTTCACCACTCCTTGGTTCACACCACACTCCCCACCAACCTCTCCGCACATTTTAATCCCACTTCCACTCCCCTTCCGACTCGTCCATCCTTGGCCTCCTCCATTGTCGCAGTGAATTAGACCGCAAGTTGGAGGAACAATACCTCATCTTCCACCTGGGCAGCCTACAGCCTGGAGGACTCAACATCAAGTTCTTCAATTTTAAATTACCTTCCCACCCATCCCCTGGATCCATTTCCAGCCCCGTCTCTTTCCTTCCATTCCACTTACTGACCATTCCTTCCAGCTACTAACTAGATTCATCCTTCCCATCGAGCTACAAGGTCGTACCCACTACCTGTGTCCATTTATCACTACCTCACCTCCGCTACTCTCCCTGCCCAACCCTCCCCTTTATCTGTAGCTCCTCCTACCCCCATATCCTCCCAAGCCCATATCCAATCCTGAAGAAGGACTATTCCTGAAACGTTGACTTCTCTACTTCCTGATACTCCCTGGCTTGCTGTGTTATTTCAGCCTCCTGTTTGTCTACATGAAATAAAGCAATCATTCAAACCTCTGTTGCCTTTGTTAAAAACAAATTGGAACTTTTGAGTTTTTGATTACAATAGCTCTGCTATTTCTCTGAAAAATGTAAGGGGAAGATTTAATTTCCAGGTAAGTTTCCTTCATTTCTTTTTCCGGATTCTTAAATCACAAATCAGTTCTCAATTGGTTTGGTTTTTTCCCTCTTTAAATTAAACGTTAATTGTCATCTATTTTCTTGCCCTTATCTGTTCATAAACCAAACAGCACCTTCTTTTTTAAAAAAAAGCACTGTTAATTGTCAGTAAAGAAAGGGTTCACATTAAATAAAAGAAATTCTTGCTTTGTCTATCCCAGGGTGCACTCATTCTGGCCCTGGTCCCACGGTGCTCCCCCCCCTACAAAGCTGAAGCCCCTGATTCCCTGCAGTAGCAGAGTAAGAACAAGAACCGCCCGGCTCCTAAAACTCAGCATCAGACACAGTCTTTCTCCGCGCTGAGATTAAATGACAAATGATCCTGATTCCAATCCAGACTCAGACTCCCAATGAAAGAATGTGTTGTATAACAAGAATGAATTTCTTGTGTTTCACATTGGTTATTCATTTCTGCAGAGAAACGAGTTGGGTGTTTCTCCTGATGTCTGTGCCTCTCTGCATTTTGTTTTTGTAACTGTACTGAACCAAGTGTAAATTTAAAAAAAGCAAAACTCATTGTTGGTCTATTGGCTCCCCTCTACTTCCTGCTCCTCCGCCCTTGAACTCCACCGTTAACTGCAACAGCAACAGAACTCCCCTGCTCCTGTTCCTCACCTTCTACCCAACCAACTTCTGGATACAACGCATCATCCTCTGCCATTTCCACCCACTACAATCAGACCCCACCACCAGAAATATATTTCCCTCCACACCTATTTCAGCATTCCCGCAGAGACCATTCCCTCCGTGACTCTCTCGTTACATCGACACCCCCCACAACTCAAAATTCACTCCCGTCACCTTCTCTAGTCACCAAGAGTTGTAAAACCTACGCCTCACCTTCATCCAAGGTCCCAAGGGATCCTTCCATATCCAGCAGAGATTTTCCTGCACCTCCAAACACCTCATCTACTGTGTCCATTGCTTTCGATGTGGTCTCCTCTCTATTGTGGAGAAAGGACATCTACTTGTGGAACGTTTCAGAGAACATCTCTGGGATACATGCAGTAAATAACTCCATTGCCCTGTGGCCGATCACTTCAACTCCCCATCCCACTCCAAGAACATGCAAGCCCTGGACCTCCTCCAACACCAAGTCCTAGCCACCCGACGACTGGAGAAAGAACACCTCATCTTCCGCCTTGGGAGCCTCCAACCACATGAAATCAATGTCGATTTCACCAATTTCCTCATCTCCCCATCTCCCACCCTATTCCAGATCCAATCCTCCAACTTGGCACCATCCTGTTGAACTGAACTACCTGTCCATCTGCCTTCCCACGTATCCATTCCTCCCTCCATGCCGACCTTTCACCATCACCCCTCATCTTCATCCACCTATCATATTCACACAGCCCCACAACCTCCCATTTCTCTCTGAGCCCCCTTGCCTCCCCCCAATTCCTCATGAAGAGCTTATGTTCAAAACGTCAACTCTCCTGCTCTTCTGATGCTGCCTGACTGGCTGTGCTTTTCCAGCACCACACGTTTTGACTCTGATCGCCAGCATTTGCAGTCCTCACTTTCTCCTCCATCAGAGACAGATGACTGGCTTCCTTTAACCTCAGGAGATTTCTAAGGGTCACCACATCTCAGGCAAGGAGAAAAGGAGAGTCCATTAAAGTAACTTCATCCAATACAGGAATTGAAACTACACTTGGCATCACTATGCATCACAAACTAATTATCCAATGTATAGAGTTAACTGAACACCCCAGAAGATATGAGTAACTCAGCACAGAATGAGGCTTGTGAGCTCATCCTGCCATCTTGTGGCTCATTTGAAACAGCTACCCAATTGCTTTCATCCTGCCGCTCTATCGTTAATGATGAAAACTTCTTTCAAATTTCGAGCAAATATTCAAATTCTTTTCAAACCTAATACTTGAATCTGTTTCTACCACCATCTCAGGCAATTCATTCAAACTATAGCATGGTGGGAAAGTCTCGATGAGTTGAAGGTTCTCTACTATACTGTATAATTTTATGATAATAACTCGCTACATCTTTTTCTTCCATGTGCCATCTATGGTTCTTTTACTAAACACTTTAATACTGGTTCCTCTAGTTTTTAACTTTTCTGCCATTGGTAAATATTTTATCTTATTTATCCTGTTGGATAGGTTACTTTCAGACCGGCTGAATTTCTCCAGCACATTCTGTCCTCATGATGTTTTTATTCTGTTTTTATTTCCAGTAGTCAGATATTTTCCTTTTGTTTTACAGGATTTTCTTCACGAAGGAAGAAGGGTTACTGGACCTGAAATGTTAACTCTGCTCTCTCTGCACTGATCCTGCCAGACCTGCTGAGCTTTTACAGCTATTTATGTTTTAGTTTCTGGCTTTCTTGAGTCTTCAGGTATTGTTTTGCTGCAAAGAAGGAGAGAGGGAGACCACCTGCCTTTTCTGCACATCTGAAAGCTTCTGACTTTTATTTATCTGTATACCCACAGCTGCTTGCCTACTTGGTGGCTATCACTTAGTTGTTGGCAGGTCGAAGACCTTTATCACTGAAGACTGGTCACCAATCAGCTACTTGTTCTTTGCAAAATCTCCCTTTGTATACACACTGTGGTTCCAGCCTATCTGCAGTAAGTCAGTCCACTGCTTCTACAAGTAACTTGTACTCAGTGTCAGTAAATTACTTTTAAGAAGTGCAGCAATCCCTTCTACCATTCTAGCTTTATGTATTTCCTCTTTCAGTCCACAATGAAAAAATACAGAAAAATAAAAACATACAGTCTTTACAAACTTTTCATGGCAACAATCTTACACAGCATCTCTCCCCCCCCCCACCCCCCCACCACTCTTTGTTTCTGTATAGTTAATCTACTGAATTCAGGAATATATTGTTTACCAGTATCCATTCTCCAGACAAATCTCTGACTTTAAATATTCATACCGACTTGGATGAATCTGTTTAAGGATGTGACAATATTGTAGCTTAAAGAGGAGTAGCGAATTTTGATAAGATTTGTAGCTCAGGTTGAGGTTCTGGATGTAAGTTTGCTCGCTGAGCTGGAAGGTTCGTTTTCAGACGTTTCATCACCATGCTGGGTAACATGCTAAAACATGAACTTGAAAGACCCTATAAAGACAACAAGCAAAACTAATGTCATTTACAAAATACCTTGCAAGAACTGTAACAAACATGACATTGGACAAAGAGGCAGAAAACTAGGATACTTGAACATCAAATAGCCACAAAAAGACATGACCCACTCTCACTAGCATCTTTACATACAGATGAGGAAGGACACCACTCGACTGGGACAACACATCCACTCTAGGACAAGCCAAACAGAAACAGAAGTGTCAAGCAGTCTTCTCAAAGCCAATGGGTTTTATTTTTTAAAGTTGGAAAAATAAAAACAGCCTGAATGAGTGAGGTCTAGCTCCCACAGAACCTGAACTTCTTTCAGTTTTAGCCTTCAGTAGCTGTTGCTGGAGTCTTGAAGCTAGGTGTAGAAGGTCTTATTCTTCTCTCTGTTTCAGCTAAAAGCTGGGGTTCTCTTCCTGCTTCTAGAATTGTATGTGAGACAGTCTATTTTACTTATGGATACTGTCATGGATAGATACATCAGCATAGACTGTTCACCCCTTGCTTGCAAAACCTGCAACAGTTGTGTCCAATATTAAAAGTGATTCTTCAATTGGACAAGGTTTGTAGGATAATCGTAAATGTGTGAAGAATTGTACTGGCAAACAATTTAGGATTGTCAGTCACTTTCGCAGTAGACTGCAAGATACGTGGGTCAGTACACAGGGCCATGTTTTGTGTAGACAAAAAGAACATGTGCATATACCATTCCTGTTTCAGCTCAACAAAATAAATAACACATACCTGCTGATTCATTTCTCATTTCAACACACTGACCAATCAAGATCAACCCGTCAGTTTTAAAATCAAAACCAAGCTTGGCAGTTAACAAGCTACATTCTCCATGGCAATGTCTCAACCAGAGACCACTTGCCAGCCTGTCAGCACTGTCCTTTCATACAGCATAAATTTTGGCTTCCCTTTATTGAAAATTTTGTTAAGTATCTCTGCAGTGATTGTAATGAGGTCAGCCAGGTGGACTTCATAGTATATGAGCTCCATGATTGGGCTGTTAATCTGGTCCAATAAGGGAGCCCTAGCTGACAGACATAACTGGGAGTGTCAGAGATCTTCATGATTTCAAGATGAAAAACTTTGATAAACTGTGTCAAAGTCACTACATTTAAAATATTAATCTCTGTTTTTCTCTCCACATATGCTACCAGACCTGCTGAACTTCTCCAACAATTTCTGTTTTTGTACCATGAGCCCTTATACTGTTCTGAAATGTTTTAACCAGTAAAGTACTCCACGCTGACAGATTCTCCAAGCAGACTGAATTCCTCCATGTTGTAGGAATAAGGTAAGACAATAAAAATAATTTATATAAGACAGTATATAAAAGGGTTAAATGATACCATGAAGTAAGCTCTACGCATTTGGATATAAAGGACAGTTCCTAACAGGAGCTAACCAGTTCTCCAGTTGTTATTTATGTATTCCAGATGTTTCTTCCAGGTTTTCTCTATATCGGGGTGGTCAAATGTAAACTAAGGGAATGTTTCACTGAGCATCTCAGCCATGCTCACCTGGACCTCCCAGTCACTGCCCATTTAATTCCCCTTCCCACTCTCTTCCTGACATGACCATCCTTGGCCTTCTCCGTTGCCGAAATGAATCAGACCGCAAATTGGAGGAACAGCACATCATCTTCTGCTTGGGCAACCTACAGCCCGGAGGACTCCCTTCCCATCCCCTGAATCCCTTCCCAGCCCATGCCCCTCCCTTCCATACCTCTCAGCCATGTACTGGATTCATCCCTCCCATCGACCAATCAGGTTGTACCCTCTACCTGTCTTCACCTGTCCCCACCTCACCACCCGGCCCCCAAAACCCCCTTTTTTCTACAGCTCCCCTTATACCCACCACAGTCCTGAAGAAGGGTTACACACAAAACGTCAACTTTTCCACCTCCTGATGCTGCATGGCTTGCAGTGCTCTCCCAGCCTCCTGCCTGTCTACCTTGGATTCCAGCATCTGCAGCTTTTGATTAGTCTCAGATGTTTCAGTAGCAGTAATGTCTACTTACTGTGAAGTGAAGCATGGCGTTGTACTAGGGACTCTCATGTAATTCAGATGCAACATAAAGAGCTATTAAGTGCAATTTAATAAACCTATTATACTGTTTATCAAGATTGGGCTAATCTTCTGAGCATTCTATACGGGCATTCTTTCCCACATTGTATCAGCAATTTATCAATAGACTTTTTAACAGTAAGAAGGGTTGGTGGCAGTTAATCTACCCAGGGCTGTCAGCTCATTCAGCTGGATACTACTATAACTTTGAATGATCCTGGTTGCATACGAATTCAAAGTTATTAGACATTTCAGGGACAGAAAAAGCAATTACTGCCAGACACATGCCAGTCTTGACATGGGCTGCATTCAGCACAGCCAATCCACTTTCACCTACTTATGGTCCTCATTATCAGCTACTCTTCCTCCCTGGCAGACTGCCATCTATCAAACTGATGTAATCAACCAGGCTTTACAGGGACTATACTTGCAGTTTCTCTCAAAACCTCATTCCATCTTGCAGTTACATTTGAAAGCAATCTCTGACAGATCAACTATGGAGACCATCCCATCTGCTGAGGTATTTTTGCAATTCTGAAATCATATCCAACAATTTGCATTTTGACCCAGAAAACTGGGCCTATGTGAAAAGTACAGACTAAAATCTGTTCAATATTTCTAAATCTGTTGTGTGGTATCTTAAAAGATGTTTAGAAGATGCACTATTCAATGCGTTTTGAGTCCAGTGACCCTTCTACAGAACTGATAGCATCCAAGCAAAGGTGTTCAATGTTGAAGACAGGGGTTTGGACAAGGATGGGGTTGGATGGAGTGAGTGGAAAGGTAGTGATGGATCTCAGAGAGAAAGGGAAGGATAGTTAGGGAGACAAAGAAATGAATGATAGTCTGCCGGGGAGAAGGAAAAGCTGATAATGGGAGCTATAGGTAGGTGAAAATAGTTTGGCTGTGCTGAAAACAGCCCATGTCTTGACTGGTATGTGTCTAGTTGTGGCAGCCAGCTGGAGGTAGTGGACGTATATGAATATTCTCGTCTCCTTCCTTGTCAACATTCCACAGGGACCATTCCCTATGGACAGCCTGGTTCACTTTTCTTTCACTGTCAACATCTACCCACACTCCCACAGCGCCTTCCCATGAAATCGCAGAAGGCGTCGTATGTACCAGTTACTTCCTCCCTCCTCACTATCCAAAGCCCCAGATGCATTTTCCAAGTAAAGCAGCAATTTACCTGCATTTTATTTAATCTAGTCTACTGTATTTGCTGCTCACAGTGTGGTCTCCTGTACACCACTGAGACAGAATGTAGAGTGAGTGACCACTTTATGGAACATCCATCTTCTCTCTGCAAAAATGACCCTGAGCTTCCTCAACACACCTGGTTAGAGACAAAATAAACTGCAGATGCTGGAATCCAAGGTAGACCAGCAGGAGGCTGGAAGAACACAGCAAGGCAGGCAGCACCAGGATGTGGGGAAGTTGACGTTTTGGGTGTAACCCTTCTTCAGGATTACCATGCTCTCTGCCTCGGGCCTGCTGCAGTGCTCCAGCGAGGTTCAGTAAAGCTGAAAGAACAGCATCTCATTGTCCATTTGGGAACTCTACAGCCTTCAGGATCAATATCAAGGTTAGCGATTTGAGGTCCTGAATACCTTCTTCCATGTCTTTTACCCACCCCAACACGCCAGACCCTGTCATGACATGCTGCTTTCAGCACAGTCAACCCATTTTCACCTAAAAACAGAAATTGCCATAAAAATTCAGCAGATCTTGGCAGCATTTGCGCAGAGAAACCTGAGTTAACATTTCAGGTGCAGTGACCCTTCTTCAGAACCAAAAAGTTAACTTTGATTTCTCCTGGGAGTGGAAGAAGTTACTTCAGTAGTGTTACAGAAAGTGAGTAAGGCAAAGCTTTTGGTGTTGGCAAACAAGTTGGAGTTGGGGTTGCCTGAGTCTGTGAAGAAAGGGATGGGCAACTGTGCAGTATTGCCAGGAATACCATCGGAATCATCAGAGGTGACTAATTTCAATTGCAAGTAAAACAGTTTGAATTACAATGAAAAGCAGAGGAAAAAGAAAATTAAAGGCCCTGGCAGAAGAAAGGGAAAAAGAGAGTTTTTGAGCTAGAGATTGTAAGTGAAAATTCAATGTTTACTTAAAATGGCAGAGGTAGAGGTGAAAAGTAGCGTGATAAGAACAGTGATGGAGAGCAATCTCATCTTGGCCAATGGCCTGATAGATATCTGTTTAAATATGTCTATGTATTGCCTAAGTTCAATGAGAAGGATATAGAAGACATTTTCGTTTCATTTGAGAAAGTGGTTAAACAAATGAAATGGCCAGTGGCCATGTGAGTATTGTTGATCCAGGCAAAGGTGGTAGATAGAGCTCATGAGGTATTTGCATCAGGATCAGAGGAGGTAGCTGAGGCAAGTGATGAAATGAAAAAATGCCATCTTCAGTGCAAATGAGCTCGTACCAGAAGCCTACAATATTTTAGGAACCTAACATGAGCGGCCCGGTGGCACAGCAGTTAGCACTGCTGCCTCACAGCGCCAGAGACCCAGGTTCAATTCCCGCCTCAGGCGACTGACTGTGTGGAGTTTGCACGTTCTCCCCGTGTCGGCGTGTGTTTCCTCCAGGTGCTCCGGTTTCCTCCCACAGTCCAAAAGATGTGCAGGTCAGGTAAATTGGCCATGCTAAATTGCCCGTAGTGTTAGGTAAGGGGTAAATGCAGGGGTATGGGTGGGTTGCGCTTCGGCGGGGCGGTGTGGACTTGTTGGGCCGAAGGGCCTGTTTCCACACTGTAAGTAATCTAATCTAATCTAATCTAAAGAGGGAACCTGGTCAAGTGTGCATTGAGCTTGAAAGGATCAAACAAAGCAATTTTGATAGGTGTATAAGGGCATTGAAAATTGATCAAACACATGATGTTCTAAGAGAGATGATTATTTTGGAGGAGTTCAAAATTTCACTTCCTGAAGTAATGAAAAATCATGTGGAAGAGCAGAATATATCCTAGAATGTTATACCTTAATATGGAGACCATTATATATTCAACCAGATGGGAAATGGGCAGAGGTTCATCAACTTGTATTACTGGTGGGTTATAGAAAGTAGGTGATGCAGGTAGCTCATGAATTAAAAGTAGGAGGTTATTTGGGAATAAGGAAAACTGAATGCCAAAAAACAAAAGCATTTTTATTGGCCTGGACTGCAAAAGAGGAGGCTGAAGTTTGATGGACATGTCAAACATATCGGGTAATTGGAAAACCTCCGAGTTATAAAACCAGCAGACCTAATATCTATTCCTGCACTTGGAGAACCTTTTACAAGGGTGTAATTGATTGCATTGGACTCCTACATAAAACAATAAGTGTGAATCAGTATTTGTTGACCATAATAGTTATGCCGACTAGATTTACCGAGACCATTCCATTACACAGTATCATGATTTAAAGCACAGTAGAACAGTTCCTCAAATGTTTTACGAGATGCAAGCTACCCAAAGAGAAACAAATCAGAAGGAGGGTCCAATTTGAAATCAATATCATTCAAGGAAGTTATGGATAGCTTAGAAATAAAACGATTCAAATCCAATGCATACTATCCAGAATCAGAGTGAGAATTGGAACTCTGGCATCAAACTTGAAAGACCATGTTGAGGGTATTTGGTCAAGGCTGTCCGGAGGATTGGGATAAAGGTATTCCATTTGTACTTTTTGCAATTGGAGAGCACTTTATGAATCTACCAAATTAAGTTCATTTGCATTAGTTTTTGGGCATGAGGTGAGAGGACTACTGAAATTAATTGAGATTGTTTTGTCAGAAGTTAAACTCCACATATCTGGGCATGTCAAATTTTAGGGAAAGATTAACTCGAGCAGGCGAGTTGATTAGACAGCATTTAAAAAGTGCACAGTACGTGGTGAAACAGGAAGCAGACAAATCAAAATCTTGTAACTTTGCTATGGAGATAAAGGGTTAGACTTACTTCCAGTGGTAGGTGAACTGTTAAAGGCAAGGTTTAATGGGCCTTATTAAATCAAAGGAAATTGGATGAGATGAACTATTTGATAAGAATGCCAGATACGCAGGATTCTCAGTGTGTTATGTGACTATTCTCAAAAATTATGTTGATAGGGAAGCAAAGCAAAAGGCGAATGTGGTACTGGTTAGAACATGAGGAAGTAACCAAATTCAGATGATTCTGAATTGGACACCCCTCAAATTAAATTGGATAATGAGGAAGTTCTCAGCAGTTGGGATACATTATTGAGTTACCTTCCAGAGAAAAATTGACATGACATGGAAGAGTTATTACAATCATATGAGGAGATTTGGAAACAATCTAGGAAGTACTATTCTAATTAGGCATGATGTAAACATAGGAAATGTTCCAATTAACCAACATCCTTATCGACTTAACCCTCTGTATTTGGCACAGGTTCAAGAAGAGATTGAACGCATACTCAAAGATATTATAATCAAAGTGAGTAATGGTGCCAAAATCAGATGGTACTCAATGATGATATTTGGACTATCACAAAATCAATGCAGTTACAAAATCTGATTCATATCCTATTCCACATTTGGAAGACTATATTGAGGTGGGACAAGCAACTTATATTTCAAAGTTGAACTTATTCAGAGGATGCTGGCAGGCATCTTTATACAAAGAGCTTTATCCGAAGACATAAAGTAATGCAATTTGGAATGAACAATGTGTCAGCCACATTTCAAAAATGAACCAATAATGCCATTTCAGAATTATCCAATTATTTGATGTACATTGGCAATCTGGTGATCTTTAGTCATGCACAGATGCTTCAAATGTTTCTTCCACTGGAGCTGTTTGATTGACTTTGAGAGGTAGGCTTGATAATAAACCTGAAGAGTCAGTTTGCAAAAATCCAAATCATGTTCCTGGACCATATCATTGGACATGGAAAGGTGGCACCATGGTATGTTATAACAAAGGTTATTGCAGAGTTTCCCATATCATTGAAGAAGAGGGAAGTACTATAATTCCTGGTGCTAAGTGGTTTTTATCGGAAGTTCATACCAAATTTTAACAGTGGAATTGCTCCACTGACTGACTTGTTGAAGAAGTACGGAACATTTCAGTCAACGGAGAAATGTCAGTTGGCATCTGACAACCTGAAAGCTGTGTTAACCACTGCCCCAGTGTTAGTCACATGTTATTAGCCATTCAAGGTGGCTATTGATTGAAGTGATATGGATGTAGGTGCTGTATTTTGGAAGACAACAATGAGAAGACAGTAAAGCCGGCTGAGTAATTTTTCAGAAAATGGAATTATAATCAACAGAAATATTTCACGATTGAAGAGATCTTTAGCTTGGTGTTGGCACTGCAACATTTATCTTGCCAGTAATGTGTCTGAGTCAATTGTACGTACTGATCATAACAGCTGAAGGCTTTTGAAAAAATATAAGGATAAAACTTCCAAAAATGTTTAAATGGAGCTTATTATTGCAGCCATTCAATTCAAAAGTGATACACGCGGTAGAACGAGGGAATGTAATTGCAAACGCATTATAACGACTGATGAAGGAACACTGAGGCATTCAGTGACAGGAAAAATGGACTGAAATGTTTGCATACTAAGAATCAATCTAATATGTATGCATTGTCCTAATAACATAAGATTAAAGGTTCTTAAAAATGAAGCCATCATTGTATGTTGATGGTTCTTTTTTTTAACGGGGTGAGGTGCGACAATACTATGGCTTTAAGAGTCGACTTTGTCCTGTTTATTTTAACAAGAAAGGTTGCAACAGAGATGCTAATCAGACTACTCAGAGCCAATAAAGAGTTTGTGAGGCCAGAATTTCTTTTTGAATGTTGGAGCAGTATAAGTATTTAAATAGATGGAGTCAGGCTCCCACAGAAACAGGCTTTTTAATTTTATTTTTTTAGTAGCAGAGGCTGGAGTCTCGAAGCTGGGTGGAAGCTGCAGTATATCTATTCCGATTACTCTCTTACCCAGAGTTTTCTCTTAATGATTTTCCTCCTGAACTGGAGAATTTCACATGAGACAATCAATTTACTGAATTTGCCTTTGCCAAGGATGGAAGAGTGTGGTGCTGGAAAAGCACAACCAGTCAGGCAGCATCTGAGGAGCAGAAGAGTCGACATTTGAGGCATAAACCCTTCATTAGGAATAAGACTTGTGGGCTAAGGGAGCTAAGAGATAAATGAGAGAGGAGTGGGGCTGGGGAAAGGTAGCTGGGAATGCGATAGGTAGATCAACTTGGGGGTGAAAGTGATAGGTCGGAGAGGAGGGTGGAGCAAATAGGTGGGAATGAGGATGGACAGGTAGGACCGTTCAAGAGGGGGATGCTGAGTTGGGAGGTTGGATTGGGATAATGTGGGGGAAGGGGAAAAGAGGAAACTGGTGAAATCCACATTGATCCTATGTGGTTGAAGGGTCCCAAGACAAGGCGTTCTTCCTCCAGGTGTTAGGTGGTTAGGGTGTGGCAATGGAGGAGGCTCAGGACCGCATGTCCTTGGCGGAGTGGGAGGGGGAGTTAAAGTGTTCAGCTACAGGGCGGTGGACTTGGCTGGTGTGGGTGTCCCAGAGATGTTCCTGAAATGATCTGCAAGTTGGCATCCTGTCTCCGCAATGTAGATGAAACCGCATCGGGTCCAACTGATGCTGTAAATGGTGTATGTGGGAGTACATTTCCGTCGGATGTGGAAGGATTCTTTGGGGCTTTGTTTGGAGGTGAGGGGGGAGGTGTGGGCACAGGTTTTGCACTTTTTGCGATGGCAGGGAAAGGTGCCAGGAGGAGATGGGGGGGTTGGTGGAGGGCATTGACCTGACAAGGAAGTCACAGGGAAAATGATCTCTCCGAAACTCCGATAGGGATGGGGAGGGAAACATATCTCTGGTGATGGGGTCTGTTTGGAGGTGACAGAAATGGCGGAGGATGATATGGTGTGTCTGGAGGTTGGCGCAGTGGAAGGTGAGTAGGTTTTTTTTCCCTTTTGTGATTGGAGGGGTCAGATTCAAGGGCAGAGGTGCAGGTAATAGAGATACGCTGGAGGGCATTGTGGATCATGTGTGAAGGGAAATTATAGTCTCTGCAGAAGAAGACCTTGTTCTATGGTGGAATTGGTCCTCCTGGGAGCAGATGCGGTGGAGGTGGAGGAATTGGGCATACGGGATAGCATTTTTACAGGAGGCAGGGTGGGAGAAGGTGTAGTCCAGGTAGCTGTGAGAGTCAGTGGGTTTGTAGTAGATATCTGTGTTCAGTTGGTCGCCGGAAATGGAGATGTTCAGGAAGGGGAGGGAGGTGTCTGATATGCTCCAGGTGAACTTGAGGTCAGAGTGGAAGGTGTTAGGGAAGTTGATGAATTGTTCAGCCCCCACATGGGAGCATGATGTGGCGCTGATACAGTCATCTATGTAGCGGAGGAAAAGGTGGGGAATGATGCTGGTGTAGCTGCGGAAGATTTACTGTTCCACATAAACGACGAAGGGGCAGGCATAGCTGGGCCCATGCCCATGGCCACCCCTTTGGTCTGCAGGAAGTGGGAGGATTGGAAGGAAAAGTTGTTGAGTGTAAGGACCAGTTCAGCCAGTCGAATGAGAATATGAGTGGGATGAGTACAAGTTGGGTCGATGTGAGACGAAGAAATGGAAGGCTTGGAGGCCTTCGTCATGGCGGATAGATGTGTACATGGACTAGATGTCCATGGTGAAGATAAGGTATTAGGGGCTGGGGAAATGAAAGTCATGGAGGAGGTGGAGGGTGTGGGTGGTGTCCTGAACGTAGGTGGGGAGTTCCTGGACTAAGGGGAACAAGACGATGTCAAGGTACGCAGAGATAAGTTCGGTAAATTTGCTAAGGGTGTGTTTATGGATGTTACTACATTGGAACAGTTACTGTCCAGTACAGGTAGTTCTCTTGTAACTCCATAATTGCATTCCAGGGAAACATCACTTAATAGAAATAATGGGGGCTATGAGAAAAGTGTGGTTTGGGGCTGACCAGTAAAAAATATCACTCATGCTCACTCAAAAATCACCCAAAAGTCTAAAACAAAGTACAGCATAGCTTGAATGTAGGGAAAAAAGATTTATTAACAGAAGTAAATCCAAACTGGGAGGAAGAGCTTCTCATCTTCCACCTCAGCACCTTCCTACCACATGCCATCAACTTCACATGTTTCCAAACCTCTCCTCCCCTTACCCTCGGTACCGTCCTCTTGACCTGTACGACCTGTCCGTCTTCCTTCCAACCTATCCACTCCACCCTCCCTACTGACCTACCACAATTACCCCACCTGCCTTCCCACCTACCGCTACCTATATGGCAACTCAAGTGTTAGGTTGCTGTCCATTTCAATCTTAGAACAGTCAGGGCCTGTCATCAATTTGATTAAAGAGACTGTTCATTTTCCTCCATGTCTTCTGACGCCTGTAAGTAAACAGAAATACAGATCACACAGAATGTAGTGGAGTACAGTAAAGGCTCAAGGAGCTGAACAGCCTATTAACAGTGATATATACTTACCAAGATTTCAGTGAAGAGCCAGCAACTGGTAAAAAGGGCCTTGAGCACAGTCAGGAGCCAGTACAGAGGACCCGAAGCACAGTCAGGAACCGGTACGGAGGGCCCTGAGGTCAGTCAGGAGCCTGTGGGGAGGATCCTGAGGACAATCAGGAACTGGTACAGAGGACTCTAAGCATGCTCAGGAGCCGGTACAGAGCACCCTGAGCACAGACAGGAGCCGGTATTGAGGGCCTTGAGCTCAGTCAGGAACTGGTACAGTGGGTCCTCAGGACATTGAGGAGCCTGTACAGAGGGCCCTGAGGACAGTCAAGAACTGGTGCAGAGGGCCCCGAGCACAGTCAGGAACTGGTACGGAGGGCCCTGAATACAGTCAGAAGTCTGTACAGAGGGCACCAAGCACAGTGAGAAGCCTGTACAGAGGGCCCTGAGCACGGTCAGGAATTGGTACACAGGGCCCTGAACACAGTCAGGAGTCTGTACAGAGGGCACCAAGCACAGTGAGAAGCCTGTACAGAGGGCCCTGAGCACGGTCAGGAACTGGTACAGAGGGCCCTGAGCAGGGTCAGGAACTGGTACAGAGGGCCCTGAGCAGGGTCAGGAACTGGTACAGAGGGCCCTGTGGACAGTTTGCAATCAGTACACAGGGCCCTGTGGATAGTTAGGAGTCTGTACAGAGGACCCTGAGGAAAGTCAGGAAATGGTACACAGGGCCCGGAGCACAGTCCGGAGCAGTACAGATGGCACTGAAAAATCCGTTCACACAGAGATTCCTGATCATGAAGCAACCATGTTTTCTCAACTACAATATTTTGGCAACTAACAAATGAAAATATTCAAAGTTAACAGCACAGTTTTATTTAAGGCTATCTAGATTTCATTTCTTGTTTGCGTTTAGCAGTTTTATGAGATTATTCTTCAATCTGTGAAGACTATGTTTTGAATAAAGTCATGTACTTTACAGGTGATGTTATGCTGCCTGCCCTGGACTGCCACAGATGGCAACAATCTGTCCTGACTTGCCACAGGATTTGGCACACCACCTTAGGCTGTCACATGGAGTGCAATAGCATCCTGGGTGGTATTCCCCAGTCCTGCATGGATTGCTGCATCGAGCAATTAGGGATGAAGGATTGGAGTGCTAGGTCGGTGAGGGGTTGGAACACCAAGTGGATGGGGATTGGGGTGACTGGCAGATGAAGGAAGTAGGATGGCACCTAGGTAAGGTGTTGGGGTGTCAGGCCAATGAGGAAATGGTATAACAGCTGATTCAGAGAATAGTAGGAGCAGGTGAGTAGGTATACACTTAGTATAGGTCGGAATTGGGGAGGGATATCAGGAGATAACAGTTTTGTACTGTGGGCCTGGTCTGGGTAGTGGACCTCAGGGATTATGAGGATCGAGTCTGAGTCAGGTTGGGTGATGGAATTTGGGTCCACGGATAGTCAGAAGGGATCAGGTGGAGTGGGCAAGGGGACAGACAGGTTGGTTTAGGGTCCAAGGGTCCTTGAAAATTGGTGATGGGTCAGGACTCTGGTCAGGACCCGCAGTGGACTACGTTGTTCTACGTGCATAACTGTGGGCAGTCAGATGAAGTCAAGGATTGGGTTGTTACAGGGAAGTGGTCAAAGGAGGTGTAAGAAGTGAGTTGATTGGAGGTGAAGTTGGTCAGTTTAATAGTTCACCAGGAGTTAGAGCAGGTTTCTCTTTATTTATTTGCTGGATGTGGCATTGCCAGTTGGACCAGTGATAAAAGCTATCCCAAGGTAGAATCATAGAATCCCTATATTGTGGAAACAGGCCATTTGGCCCAACAGGTCCACACCAACCCTCTGAAGAGTATCCTACCCAAACACAGTCCCCTACCCTATTACTCAACATTTACCTCTAATGCACCTAACCTACACATCCCTGAACACTATGGGTAATTTAGCAAGGCCAATTCACCTAGCTTGCACATCTTTGGACTGTGGGAGGAAACCCACACAGACACAGGGTGAATGTGCAAACTCCAACCCAAGGCTGAAATCAAACCTGGGTCCCTGGGGCTGTGAGGCAGCAGTGCTCGCCACTGAGCCACCGTGCTGCCCTCAATTTCACCATCTTCCTTGAACAGATTTGAACCTGCATCACCAGATGATGAGCTTGGATTCTGATTTACAATCCCAGTGAAATTACCACTGCACCACTGCCTCCTTTGAGAAGTTGGTGGGTTCCTTTAACTTTTCTCGATTGACTTTAAGCTAAGTCATTCGGAACCCTCAGCAGCTTCTGACTCTACCTCCAAAGCTAGGGGCTTATTTGAAGGCATCTGGATACTGGCTAACTGTTAAAAATTTCAATTTCCTGGACAATACCCAGGAAGTAGGCTTAAGGACGTCTACATGATCCCAGTTTGTAACTCCTGTCTGAATGGCTGCAATTTTGAGCTTATCTTCAGATGATCTAGGCCATCTATTTGCAGTGTCAGAGGTTTAACACTAATTTGTAAAAGGCAGAACATGCTTGAAAAATCTAATTGAATTTTTGATTAACTAATTGGGAAGGCTAATGAGGAGAATGCAGTGGGTATTATGCATGTCAATTTTAAGTAAGTATTTGGCAAAGTAGCACACGAAAGACAGGTCAATAGAACTGAGTGTCTTGGGAAAAAAAAAGGGTCACTGTTTGAATTAAAAATGTGACTAAGGTCAGAATGTCATGGAAAATGATGGTTTTTCAGACTGGATGAAGATTGATAGCACTGTTTTCCAAGGTTCAGTGCCACATTCACTGCTGTTTTGAAGATCTATAAATGAATTATCGAGGGTCTGATAAAGAGATAATAATACCAATTGACTGCAGCAGGACAAATTTCAGGTGAGTAAAATGAACAGAGAAGTTGCTGCTTGAATTCAGTGCTGAGAAGTGTGAGGCAATGCATTTGGCAGAGGGGATGTGGAGAATTAAAGAAGACATAGTGGCATAGTTGGGACAGAATGACCTGAGGGTTCATTTGCTAAGATACCTGAGCATGGCAAAATGGAATAATACCTTAATTAGCAAAATGTATGGTACCTTGGGCTTTATAAACAGAGGTACTGGTTATGAAAAAATGAAGGTCCCACTGAACCTTTAATAAACTGGACAACAACTAGAATATTGTGTTGAGTTCCAGTCATCAGTTTCGGGAGAATTTGAATGTCCTCAGGGTTATAACAGTTAGTGAGTGGGCATTTGGAGAGAATTGAAGACTGGAGAATGAGGAGCTGAGAAGGGGATTCTGAGGAAAGAAGACTGAGAAGAGGAGACTGAAGAATAGGAAGGGTATCAGGAAGAGGAGATTGTGCAATAGGTGCAGAAAAAATTGGGGATTGAGGAATCATGATTCAGATGGACACATAGAGGTTATGGAAGAGGAATGGGATGCTTGAAAAAAGAGGTGAAGATTAGGGAATGGAGATTTGAGGATGAAAGTATACCTCAAAGCAAATCAGAGCAGGATTTACATACTTAATGGTAAGATCCGAGGGAATGTTGCTGAACAAAGAGACCTTGGAGTGCAGGTTCATGGCTCCTTGAAAGTAGAGTTGCAGGTAGATAGGATAGTGAAGAATGTGCTTAGTATGCTTTCATTTCTAGGTCAGATCATTGAGTATAGGAATTGGGAGGTCATGTTGCAGCTGTACAGGACATTGGTTGAGCCAGTTTTGGAATATTAGCATGCACATCTGGTCTCCTTCTGATTGTGAAACTTGGAAGGGTTCAGAAAATGGTTGGAGGATTTGAACTGTAGGGGGAGGCTGAATTGGCTGGGGTTGTTTCCCCTGGAGCTGACGGGTGACCTGATAGAGGTTTATAAAATCATAGGATAAACAGACAAGGTCTTTTCCGTGGGGTGGGAGAGTCCAGAACCAGTGGGCATAGGTTTAGGGTGAGAGGGGAAAGATATAAAAGGGACATAAGGGAGAACTTTTTCACCCAGAGGGTGGTGCGTGTATGGAATGAGCTGTTAGAAATTTTAATTCCTAACTTCCTGCCTTTGGAAAATCCAAATACATTACATCCACGAGTTTTCCTTCATCTATGTTACAAGTATCTTTCTCAAAAGGCTTGAACACAATGGTGAACATGATTTCCCTTTCATAAATGAAGCAAAGAGTAGCGATAAATGGGTCCCGTTCGGAACGGTAGGCGGAGACCAGCGGGGTACCACAATGTTCGGTGCTGGGACCGCAGGTGTTTACAATATACATCAATGATATAGATGAAGCCGTTAAAAGTAATATTAGTAAATTTGTTGATGACACAAAGCTGGGTGGCAGGATGAAACGTGAGGAGGATGTTATGAGAATACAGCGTGACTTGGACAGGCTAGGTGTGTGGACAGATGCATGACAGATGCAGTTTAATGTGGATAAATATATGGTTATCCACTTTGGTGGCAAGAACAGGAAGGCAGATTACTCTCTAAAGGAGTCATGTTACAGGGGAAGTACAATGAGATCGAGGTGATCTTGTATATCAGTCAATGAAAGCAAGCACGCAGGTACAGCAAGCAGTGAAGAAAGCTAATGGCATGCTGCCATTCACAACAACAGGAATTGAGTATAGGAGCAAAGAGATCCTTCTGTAGCTGTACAGGGCCCTGGAGAGACAACACCTGGAGTATTGTGTGCAGTGTTGGTCTCCAAGTTTGAGGAAGGACATTTGGCTATTGAGGGAGTGTAGCATAGCTTCACCAGGTCAATTCCTGGAATGGCGGGACTATCATATGTTGAATGATTGGAGTGACTGGGCTTGCACACTCTTGAGTTTAGAAGGAGGAGAGGAGATCTCATTGAGACGTATAAAATTATTAAAGGATTGGACACTCTAGAGGCAGGAAGCATGTTTCTGTTGAGCAGTGAGTCCAGAACCAGAAGACACATCTTAAAAATATGGGGCTGGCAATTTAGAACAGAGTTGAGGAGAAACTTCTTCACCCAGAGAGTGGTGGATATATGGAATGCTCTGCCCCAGAAGGCAGTGGAGCCCAGTCTCTGGATACTTTCAAGAAAGAGATGGATAGATCTCTTAAAGATTGTGGAATCAAGATTTATGCAGATAAGGCAGGAACAGGATACTGATTGTGGATGATCAGCCATGATCATAATGAATGATGGTGCTGGCTCGAAGGGCCAATGACCTACTCCTGCACCTATTGTCTAAATTCTGACTGACATTGCGCAATCATATAATTATTCTCTCAGTGTCTAGTTATCACACTCTATACAACATTTCCTCTAAAACTGAAGTCACGCAGGTCCGTAGTTCTCCATTTTGTCTCTCCCTCCCTTCTTAAATCATGGGGGTTTACATTTGCAATATCTCAATCTGCAGAAAACTGTGTAGAATGTATAGAATTTTGAAAGAAGGTTGAAAGATAAATTTTGCAAGATCCAATTTCCAGGAATGCCAGTAACTGGAATTCATGAGGCCAAGTCAGAGTGACAAGAACTGTTGGGAACATCAGTGGAATTTACATTTTCCTAACGTGTTTGGCAGCATTGTGTCTAAAGCTGAAAATATTGAGCATATGTCTTAAACATCTTTTGAATATTTCAGCTCTTACCTCACCACGTTCTGTTTGGAGTCTTGGGAACATCTCAGAGGCATCCCTTTGGGAATGGGGGGAAGAAATTACAAGACGGATAATTAAATTCTGTAACATTAACATTGCATATTTTCATCCAATTTAATATTTTAGCCACCTACCACAGGATAGCAGCTACCCAATATTATGTCATTAGGCATGAATAAGTAGGGATTCCACACAGAAGTGCAAGGCAAACAATTTGCAAATCACAAAAATCCTGTTTCTCATCAACAGAAAGACAAAAGTGTCTGTCAGTCAGTAATGAGCTCAGTGATGTGAAAAAGCATCCTGAGAAGCATTGGGAAAATTAGACACTAAAAAGTGGAGACATTGGTGAGAATATTAACTCCATACACCGTGGAAAACAGGAGAGAGAGAGCTTGGTTAATCATTAGATCTGATATGTTTAACAGACAAATAGGTTAAACCCAACCAGAAAAAAAGGCATTCCGAAAAGCATCTGGCCAGTGTCCACTACAGAACATGTTTAATGTAGTGTAGAAATCAGCAAATGAAGATTGCATTGCACTATGAATTTATATCAATAGATTTAAACTGTTCAATTGCAGGTGCTCTTCGATTTTCTCAGAATCTGCATTGCCTGTAATGTCTCACCTATGACTCATGCTGTTTGCAAATTCTGAAACTTAGATTGCCTCAATTGTATGGCCTTTGCTAAACAACTCATTCAAAAGTACTTGACTCTACTGTAGTTCAGAGATTCAAGGTTTATTACAATTTAGACTTGCACTAAATTTCTCCATCCCAACAATTAACTGTCAGTACGGTGGGGATTCCACAGCATGAAGATAAATTCTTATTGTTCGAGCTATCAGCATGGCCAGGCTGATAGTTCTGGCAAGAGGCCTGAGGGATATCAGTGACCTGAGGGAGATAAGGGGCTAGGTTTGAGGAGAGTTAAATGGGGGAGAAGCATCTTCTTGGGGGTGGAGGCCATAGGGAACCCTTAACGGAGGGTCCCTTCTGCATGCATTGGACTTCCCAAAAAGCATAAGACTCCATTTGCTGTAGGAGAAAGTGCAGTGGATACAGGAGAAGTCCATTAAGTCGGCATTATTTTGTCACAGAAAGGTCTCAACACTCATTACACCCTGTAAATATTAATAAGTTGAAGGCAAATGACAGATGGTTAGTAGGTCACAAGCTGGATTGTGTGAGCATCACCCCCTTTAAATTCACCAGTTCAGGAGGGTAAAATCTAGTCCTCTTTAATTTGGGAAGAAAGTGTCCTGAGCAGAGCCAACATGACATAGAGGATACAGAAACACCCTGGAACTCACTTTCTCATAGCACTACACCTCTACATACAGCACATGGACTGCATTGGTTTAACGAGGTACCAAATTATAAAGGGCAATTAGGAAAAGACAATAAATACTGGCCTTACCGGTGACTCTGACATGCACGGAGAGAATAAAATCATTATAATGCTGGACACTATCCTGCAGATTGTGGTTCTGTCTCTGCATTTGGACCACAGGGTTTCAAAGATACCTAGTTTTGAACTGATAGACATATTCTGAATCAATCTTATTTGACTCAATGTTAGGGTCCATGTGGGATGCTCTTCGGAGTGTTGGTGTGGATTTGATGGGCCAAATGGCCTGTTTTCACACTGTAGGGATTCTGTGAACAGCATTTGGACAAAGATTGATGGTTGCTGGGATTTAGAACATATTCTGCGACTTCAATGGCAGTCATAAGGAATGGTTCAGTTGCACCATTAATAACTGAGCTGACTAAATCCTTATGTATGTATCTGTCAGAGGTGAATGAGGCAAGTGAAGAGTCACCAAAAGAGGGAAAATATTCTGTTGGTTCAAGATGATCTGGAATCAGGATGGGGTGATGCCAAGGAGGTGAAACACAGAAGGCAGGCACTAAAAAGAACTGTGTTTAAAGCCATGAACAAATCGAACAGAATAAGCAAGGATAGTTTGCTGTGGTCTTACCCGTTTGTGATTTTGATCAGAGAGTGTTCTGGTTGTATGGATAGCAAAGAAACTAGACTGAAACGTTTCAACCAACAGTATTAAATAATATCAACATGTTAAATCCCAGGGTATGTACTCGATGAAAATACTTACATTTTTGGGGAAGTTTCTTTGTCACTATTTCTTTGTGGACGTTTCTTTCTTGCTCTTTGATAAAGATAGCTGAGAGCGCCGAGCGGAATTATCAGTATGAGGATGATGATGATAAAGGGCACCATGTAATGACGTGGCTGCTGATCATCTGCAACTAAATACAATAAAAGATTCTATCACGCTATACCAACAACAACATAGCATCACAATTAGAGCCCACGATAGTTTTTTTTCATTGTTTGTATTTTATTCCTGTATCAGTTTTGGCTTAGAGCTATGAATAACATGGAGAAATAAATAGTAACATTTTGAAAAATGTCCATATTACAGAGGAGGAGGTGCGAACGTCTTAAAATGCATAAAGGTGGATAAATCCCCAGGAACCGATCATGTGTACTCTAGAACTCTGTGGGAAGCTAGGGAAGTGATTACTGGGCCACTTGCTGAGATATTTGGATCATCGATAGTCACAGGTGAGGTCCTGGAAGACTGGAGGTCAGCTAATGTGGTGCCACTATTTAAGAATGGGGATAAGGAAAAGCCAGGGAATGATAGACTGGTGAGCCTGACTTGAGTGGTGGGCAAGGTTTTGGAGGGCATACTGAGGGACAGGATTTACATGAAATGGAAAGGCAAGGACTGATTAGGGATAGTCAACATGGCTTTGTGCATGGGATATCGTGTCTCACTAACTTAATTGAGTTTTTTGAAATAGCAATGAAGGGGATTGATGAGGACAGAGAGGTGAATCTGATCAAAATGGACTTCAGTAAGGCTTTCGACAAAGTTTCTCACGGTTTCTTGGTCAGCAAGGTTAGATCTCATGGAATATCTATTTGAATACAAAACTGGCTAAAGTTAGAAGATAGAGGGTTGTGGTAGAGGATTGTTTTTCAGATTGCAGGCCAGTGGTGTGCCATAAGGATCGGTCTACGGCTGGATCAACTGCTTTTCATCATTCATATAAATGATTTGGATGTGAACTTAGGAGGTATGGTTAGGAAGTTTGCAGATGACACCAAAATTGGGAGATGTAGGGGACAGCGAAAAAGGTTAGCTCAGAATACAACGGGATCTTGATCATTTGGGCTGATGAGCCGAGGAGTGAGAGATGGAGTTTAATTTTGATAAACGTGCGGTGTGCACCATTTTGGAAAGTCAAATCAGGGCAGGACTTCTACACTTAATGGTAAGGTTCTGGGAAGTGTTGCTGAATAAAGCTGAAAGTGGAGTTGCAACAGTTAGGATCGTGAAGAAGGCGTTTGGTATGTTTCCCTTTATTGGTCAGTACATTGAGTATAGGAGTTGGGAGGTCATGTTGCAGCTGTACAGGACATTGGTAAGAAAGCCTCATCTTCCGCCTCAGAACACTTCAACCCCAGGGCATCAATGTGGACTTCAACAGTTACCTCATTTCCCCTTCCCCCACCTCACCCTAGTTCCAAACTTCCAGCTCAGCACTGTCCCCATGACTTGTCCTACCTGCCTAACTTCCTTTCCACCTATCCACTCCATCCTTCCCCCCCTCCTACCTATCACCTTCATCCCCTCCCCCACTCACCTATTGTACTCTATGCTACTTTCTCCCCACCCCCACCCTCCTCTCACTTATCTCTCCACTCTTCAGGCTCTCTGTCTGTATTCCTGATGAAGGGCTTTTGCCCAAAACATCGATTTTAATGCTCTTCGGTTGCTGCCTGATACTGTCCCTGGAACGTCCGCAGCTGAAGGGTGACCTTATAGAGATTTATAAAATCATGAGGGTCATTGATAGGATAAGTAGGCAAGGTCTTTTCCCCAGGATAGGGAGAATGCAAAACTAGACAACATAGTTTAAGGTGAGAGGGGCATGATTTAAAAGGGATCCAAGGGGCAGTTGTTTCACCCAGAGGGTGGTGAGTTTATGGAATGAGCTGCCAGAGGAAGTGGTGGAGGCTGGTGGAACTACATTTAAAAGGCATCTGGATGGGTATATGAATAGGAAAGGGTTGAGAGAATATATGGGCCAAATGCTGGAAATGGGACTAGATTTGTTTAGGATATCTGGTCAAGTTGGAGCAAACAGTCTGTTTCCATGCTGGATATCTCTATAACTCTGTGACTCTATAACTAGATATGGTGAGCTAAACGTGACTTGTGGACTGTAAACGACAACTTGTGGGAAAAGGAAAACAGACCAAACAAGCTTTCCTTTATTCATAAAGCCACATTTGGAAGTTAATTGCAGGTTGGTTCCTGATCAAGGTTCTGCAGACAATTGGTCCCTGGGAAAGAGCATCATAGATCACAGAACATTACAGGGCAGTACAGGCCCTTTGGCCCTTGATGTTGTGCTGCCCTGTGAAACCAACCAGAAGCCCATCTAACCCACACTATTCCTATATTCTCCATATGTTTATCCAATGACCATTTAAATGCTCTTAAAGTTAGACAGTCTACTACCGATGCTGGCAGGGAGTTCCATGCCCCTACAACTCTCTGAATAAAGAAACTACTTCTGACATCTATACTATACCTATCACCCCTCAATTTAAAGCTACGTCCCCTCATGGTAGCCATCACTGTCTAAGGAAAAAGGCTGTCACTGTCCACACTATCTAACCTTCTGATTACCTTATATGTTTTAATTTCCAAAGTGCATTATCTCACACTTTTCTGCATTAAACTCTATTTACCACCTCTCAGCCCAGCTCTGCAGCTCATTTACGTCCCTCTGTAACCTGCAACATACTTTGGCACATCTGCAACTCCTCTGACCTTAGTGTCATCTGCAAATTTACTAACCCATCCTTCTATGCTGTCATCCAGGTCATTTATAAAAATGATAAACAGCAGTGGCCTCAAAACAAACCTTGCCGTAGACCACTAGTGACTGAACTCCAGGATGAACATTTCCCATCAACCACCACTTTCTGTCTTCTTTCAACTCGCAAATTTCTGATCCAAACCTCTAAATCACTCTCAATTCCATGCCTCCATGTTTTGTGCAATTGCCTACCATGGGGAATTTTATCAAACGCCTTACTGAAAGCCATACACACCACATCAACAGCTTTACCGTCATGCACCTGTTTGATCACCTTCTCAAAGAACTCAATAAGGTTTGAGAGGCACAACCTACCCTTCACAAAACTATGTTGACTAAACCTAATCAACTTATTCCTTTCCAGATGATTATAAATCTTATCTCTTATAACCGTTTCCAACACTTAACCCATTGTGAAGGCGGCGTTTGGTATGCTTTCCTTTATTGGCAACAGTATTGAGTACAGGTGTTGGGAAGTCATGTTGCAGCTGTACGGGACATTGGTTCAGCTACTTTGGAATATTGCATGCAATTCTCGTCTGTCTCCTTCCTTTCGGAAAGATGTAGTGAAACTTGAATGGGTTTAGAAAAGACTTACAAGGACGTTGCCAGGGTTGGAGGATTTCAGCTATAGGGAGAGGCTGAACAGGCTGGGGCTGTTTTCTCTGGAGTGTCAAAGGCTGAGGGGTGACCTTATAGAGGTTTACAAAATTATGAGGGGTATTGATTAGGTAAATAAACAAGGTCTTTTCCCTGGGGTGGGGGAGTCCAGACCTAGAGGGCATAGGTTTAGGGTGAGAGGGGAAACACATAAAAGGACCTACGGGGCAACTTTGTGACATTGTGAAAACAACTCAAATAATTTAGTCAATTTTGCTATTTTCTTTAATTTATCTCTTAACGAAGTTTGTTAGTCTGCCTCCCTTTTGTGTGAATGGGGCTGAAGACAAAGATTTTTGGATTTAATGCATAGACCAGTTAGGTTACTTTCCTATTTCATTTTTCCTTTGTTAAAGTTACAGTGTTGTGAATAAAAGAGCAAGTCTTATATTGAAGATACAAACCAGTGTCTGCAATTGATTAATTGCAAAGTCTGGGATTCGTTGTTCAAAAATCTGGTTAGAAATCATGGGGGTCAATTTTAACGGTCTTTGAAAGTGTTAATTTTACTGTGTTGCAAATACAGAGGTAGAAAGCATGACTGCCATGGATATGATTGTAACACATTGAATACAGAAAAATGGCCTCAGATACCTCAGTGGTACAATTAGACAAATATAGATGCTGAACTCAATGAGAAGACATGAGGAGGAATAACCAAATACTTGATCAAATTGATGTTTTTAAACAGATTCTTTTTGTAGGAGGGAGAAATGACTGGAGGAGTTCTTTATTGACTTCCATTGGTGCATTTATTTTGACACAACAGGAAGACAGTCAGATAACTGGCTGGAACTGTAAAAAGATTAAAATAATTATTTGCCCTGATTGAAACAAACTGAAAAGAGGCAATGGACTGCTCCAAAAGATCTGCAGAAAGCAACTTAGTATGGTCCTGACACCGTGCTAAATGGGATAGATTGGGAACAGGGTTATTGGAAAACAGGCATCCGTGAGGCATTTTGAGTAGAACTGTATTAAAGTGCAATCTGTGATGTTCTGGCTTGGCATATTCCCTGACTCTGTCAGCCCTACGCCAGGTCACAATCCTGGTTCCATGCAGTTATAAAGGAAAATGCACCACTTGATCTGAAAATGAGGCATCAACCCGATAAGGTTGTAAGACACGATTACAATCCTACTAAGCATCTGAATCATCATGCTACAGACAAACCCAAGTGACCCCCCCAAGTCGATGTGATGGAAGTTCTGCATTCTTGCAACATCCGTATGTGAACTGACATAGAAAGCAAGTTGTTTAGTCAATAGAAAAGGAAAAATTATACATGGGTCTTTTTTGGAGTGGAAGGTACCACATGGCTCAGTGCTTGGTCCCAACTGTTCGACACACACACACATATATATTTACAGAGGAACCTCGATTAGCTGAATATCAATGATCCGAATTTCGGATTATCCAAAGAAGATCTCAAGGTCCTGATAGAAACATTACATCAAAGAGGTGTTTCAACACTGATCGCGTCTTTTGTTTACAATGATTAAAAATGAACTCAGCTTACTGAAATACTGCCAAGAACGGTGCTAGACATTGATGGGAGCCCGCCATCTCTCTCTCTCTCCCCACACTTTCCCCTGGAGTTCTACACAGGGGTATACCCGAAATCCCCCCTTCCCCAGATAATTGTTCCAACACTGTCCTGTACTGGGCAAAGGATGGAACCTGTCAAAAAGTTGCAGTAAAACTATGTGTGCATGTGTATGGGCTATTTTGAGACTCACCCCCCTCAAAGGTAGCAGCAGTCTTACTGTTGGTGTCCAGTCTGGCTGCCCCGGGGATGGGGGGAACAGTGGGCTCATGGGTGCTGACAGGGGTGGGATGCACGGGGATTGGGGGGGTAGGGGGGAGTCAGAAGTGGTCGGGGTTTTGGGGAGAGGTGGGGGGCAGGATTGGGGGTATGGACAGGGTGGACTGGGGATGAAGTTGGACAGGTTTGAGGGTGGGCGGAGGGGCAGGTCTGCTGCCAAGTCTCCCGAACAGGGAGCGGACATAGCAAGTGCTCGCTGCGTCAATCCCGTTGAACTGATTGGGGTGGGGTGGGTGGGAGGCTTCAGCAATGCTGCAGGTCCCTTACACACAAGGTGTGTGTCCGCTCAGAAACAAATCCTGAGACAGAGAGAGGGAGCAAGGTAGCACAGCGAGGAGAAAGGAAACTTCAGAAAACTCCGAGCCCTACAGAAGAGGGCATTGAATCAATTAACCAAATAATCAATTATCCCAATGAAATACTGCCTGCCCTTCTCATTCGGATAATCGAGGTTCCTCTGTATATCAATAATTTAGATGAGAGAATAAAACGTGATATTCCCAAGATTGCTGATGATACAGGAGGAGAAAAGTATACGAAGAGGAGGATACTAGGAGAAATATTGTGTCGTGAGGAGAAAGCAAAGAAGCAACAAGACAAGTTAATTGAGATTGGGCAAAAATGTAGCAAACAAAGTATAAGATGAATAAGTGTGAAGTAACATATTTCGATAGGAAAACAGATTGGTATAAAATTATTTAAATGGCGATAGATTGGCAATGTTAATGTACCAACGAAGTTGGATATCCTTTAGTCACTGAAAGCAAACACACAAGTGCAGCAAGCTGTTAGGAAGACAAATTGTATGTTGCCTTTATTCCAAGTAGAATGCAGGATCTGTAAAGATTAATCAGGCTAGAATTGTTGTCTCTTGAAAATACAGATGAACAAGAGACTTGATGATTGAATTTCTGAAGTACTTCAATAAGTATGGATGCAGGTAAACTGCAGAAATCCAAAAAAAGAGGTTGCAAATGTTGAACGCTACAAATAAATCAAATAAAGAATTTAAGAATAATTTATTCACTCGGTGTGGTGAGCTTTTAGACCTTGGTGGCAACATGGACAGCCTCAGCAGGAACTCCACTACAAACCTTTCTCGAGCCCAAAAAATATCCATTGACCTTTACATTCTGTCTCCCATCATTCAGCCAACCTTGTGGATGACATAGGCCATTATCTGCTTCTATTGATTCCTGACGTGAACACACAGCTTTAAACAGACATTCAACATTGACAAAAAAAATTAACTCCTTTATTTTTGAAAAGGCCATAATAAGCAATAAATATAATTTTGCAGCAAGACACTTTTGCAATAATATTGGCAATTGGTATTAAAAAGTTTTTAAGTACAGACACATTGTAATATATGAGTTTAATTTTTCAGTTGTGAATTGTTGTAATTTTGACAATGTTTAGTCGCAAAATGTGTTTATTGTTCAATTTGAAATTAAGCTTAAAAACCACTACAGCGTACATGTATCCCATACTTGAGGAGAGGCAAGAACTGGGGGACAGAGTTTATAAAAAGGGGTTTCCTCACTGACGAGGGAGGTGAGGATCATTTTCTCCGAGGGTAATGATTATTTGGAACTCGCCACCATGGGCAGGATCCTTGAATATTTTTAAGGCAGAGGTAGATCAATTCTTGACTAATTAGGAGGTTATCAGGCATTGGGAGAAACATGGAAATTAGGAACAATCATATGAATCATTGTATGACTGAATTGCTGGAGGGGCCGAATGGCCTACTCTTGCTACTCCTTCATATGTTCATGTCGATCAGAGTAAAAGATACTTACTTGGAAACAAATAAAAGGATCCTGAAGCAGTCCCAGCAGTGTTGCTTGCTGCACATATATAAAGCCCTTCAAGGTCAGAAGTCAACTTGGAGAATTTAATTTTGTCCTTTTGTATTATCACACCTTCTGGAATAGAGTCATTCTTCCTAATTAAAACAAAAGTTCAATTGCAGAGTTAGAATAAAATATTTCATTTGCTTCAATCAAATGGCATTAGGTTTTATGGTAATTGCATGCAGTTTATAGATATTTACTAATCAACATCTTCAGGGTTGTTACAACACAACTCTGGTGCAGGTTGTACCCAAAACACCTAGTCCAGAGTAGGGACACTACCATTATGCCACAGAATATATATTTAGTAAAATTGTGCAAGCAACGATTGATGTTTTGGAGGGATCTTTGCTCTGGAACCCAGTGAGATTTCACATCATATCTTACCTTACACTTATTAACTACCTACCCCCACTCCAATGGTGTCCCTCAGATTCAAATCTATTCCCATTTTAACACCTCCGGTTTTTTGACTAACTCACGACTCACCAAAAATCCGCTGACAGTTTGGCATGCCTTGGCACTTGTGTCCCATTTTAAAAGCTTTTATGCACCCAGACTTACACTGGCATTCCAGAGGTGCTCTGCTTGGTCAAGGAGGAAATCTGAACATGATTGAGAAAGGTAAGATAGTGCTGCAATTCTCCAACAAGGACCCAAAAGACCTGACAAGTGGGGTGGCGCAAAGGAGAGGAGTCCTCCTCCTAGAGAAGTGGGAGAAGAGCCCATGCCACCAGATCTTGGCAGCCCAGTCTGAGGTCATCACCTGGGTCAGTGCTACCTAAATGGTGAGGAGGAGCAACCAACAGTGCCTTAGGAAGTCAATTAGCTTCTTCGGTTTATCAGGCAAAGAACCACACTCTTCTCCCTCCAACTTCACATTCACTCTCTCTCTCTGAAACTGCACCCACGCCACCAGGCTCATGCTCTGCCAGCCTCTAATGCCTGTGATGTGTTGATTACTTGATAAGCCTAGTTGCTGAGTCATTGGTGGACTTCTTTGTCCCACCTTCAGTATTTCCAAGCAATATCTATGTCCATCTTTGCATTCCCACAACAAACTCTCAAACCATTTAACCTGCATGGCTTCTGCATTGGGTACTCATTCGCCTGAATCACCTCCCCATCTTTTGACTTGCACCAATTCTAATGGTCAAGTCAATGACTTTCATCTCACTCAATGTCTCCCTTTATCTCATTCCTGTTGAAGGAAGCTGAAAGGGCCCAGATGGGGACACAGGGTTGTTCGACATTCAGCTCCTCACCCCCAATGGGGAGAGAATCCTGTCTCTCACAGGAGACTGGGTCTGTGCCTGCGGAAATGTCGTGATATATCTGTCCTGCTAACCAAGTCAATACCACTCTTCAATCTGCTACAACTCTCATTTTAACTTCACTATCAGTCTGATTTTACATACACCATTTCTAACCACTGGCCTTATCTTTTTTTTTGTTTTGCATGTACGGCCAGTATCTGGATCACCACCACTCTGGAGAAATGGCCAGCTCCCCAGAAACCATCTGCTTGTCTCCTGAGAATGAAAATACAAGATTTTTGAGGAAGTATTGGCAAAGGTGTCCCTGCCGGCTCAGATACTGATACCTCAACGGGAATGTTGGTATTGGAACGTCAGGGAGCATATAATCGTGAGAGCACCTTGCAGGAAGAGATTCTCAGCTAGTCAAGGAAGAAACAGCCCATGTTGCTGCTACTCCAAGGCTGCCAGAGACCAGGCAGCTGCTGAGCCCATGCCAGCGAGGACCCTGTGGTGTCTGCAATAAGGAACTTCATCCACATGCACAGGAGCAGCAGGTATGTGGAATGCAATGGTCCTTATTGCCCAGAAGCTGTTGCAATGTGACAAGACATGTAATCTGTGAAGCTGTTACCAGGGACAGGTTGGGCCTGTCATGGAGACCCAGATACAGTATCCTCAGGTCTGCTGGAGAGGCACAAACCTCCACTGCGTCACCCAAGGTACTGGTCCTCTGAACTAAAGGCACAGCAACAGGAACACAGAGAACCTGGTGGACATTTCAGGTGCCCCATGAACACAAAGAGACAAGAAAGTGTAGCTAGAGGATGAACTAACGCCCCTTAGAAACCTTCTCTCAGGACGCTGGGAGATGGCCAGGTCCTCCACCGCCACACTACCTGTCCTCCCATAATTCTTGCAAGTTGCATCCACAGAAGGGTCACTTGGAAGCATCAAGACACAAATGCTCCTGCACTCATCCAACCAAATGTGCAGATGAAGGGCTTTTGCCCGAAACGTCGATTTTCCTACTCCTCGGATGCTGCCTGAACTGCTGTGCTTTTCCAGTACTACTCTAACCTAGAACCAAACGTCCAGAGCCAAAAGGATCTCTGCAACCCATCTACAGAACTTGGGACTACACTAAGACCTAGTGGGAGAGATAGGATGAAAAAAACGTATTGAGGGTACTTTGTTGGTATAGGTGACAAGTCACTACACATTTTTGATTACTTTCTATCAGGTTAACTGCTTTGACCTTACATGTGGTTGTTTGACCCATACTGTAGCACTGAATATAACTGCGTCGGCATGATACCTAACTTTATGACGACACCTGATGTATCATGGATCAATGTCTGCGCTGACAGTTTGCTGCAGCATTTGAAACCACAAAACCAAGGCTTATACAAGGTAATGTGTCCTGATGGAGGAAGTGAGGACTGCAAATGCTGGCTATCAGAGCTGAAGAATGTGGTGCAGGAAATGCACAGCCAGTCAGGCAGCATCCGACGAGCTGGAGAATTGATGCTTCAGGCATAAGCCCTTCATCAGGAATAAGACTCATTCCCGATGAAGGGCTTACACACAGAACGTTGATTCTCCTGCTCCTCGGATGCTGACTTACAGGTTGTGCTTTTCCAGCACCACACCCTTCAACAATGGGTCCTGATGGCACATCTGCCCTTCGTCCTACAACATTCCTACTCAATCACTGGCATCTATGTCCAACAGTGTTGGTGTGAGTGAGATGGTCAACAATGTGTAGGGCAGGGAGTTGGAGAGCAAACAGGGAGCCTCTGCCTTTAAATACTCAGGGATTAGGGACCCCATTTGTCCTCCATAGTGCATGTATTTGTGTGTATTATTGTTTCTGTTTCAAGGGCTTTAAATCAGTCGTCCTGCAGCCCCTCTCACTTACACGCTGAGTCATTTAACCACTCACTCCCAGTGCATGCACAGCCATTTTCTTCTCCCATTGTGCATTTTCAATTTCCAGCATAACACAAGTGAGGGTGTGCAGTGTGCAATCTTTGGTCACTCACTGCCAGCTTTCACCTCTATGTGTTGGTGAGACCGTGAACGTCCAGCTCCATGGTATCAGAGCTCTTCCAATCAGCTTCACACACTTTGCAACTTCCCAGGTTTCCTCTTAACCCGTCCACACAAACCTTCACATGTTAAATTTTCCACGTCAGCCCCTGCCATAAGAAGTGATAATGCCAGGTGTTGTCATACACTGTCCATCAGTTCCTATTAGTTCCTGTGGATGGACTAAACAGACTGATTTTGGTGCACCTTCTTCAGCAACCTAATGAAATAGCCTCACATGAAGTGTCCACATCCCTGACTGATGGCAGGATATCTCCCCCACTGTGTTCACCCTACAAACCCCAAACTGGCCATTATGGTGCCACAGGACTGACCGACTCAATTCCTGGAATGTAGAGGCACAGGCCGCCCTGACCAAGAATTCCCTGACCATAGTCCAGTAACCAGGAGTGTCAACAGCTCTTGATTTACAGTGTTGGGACTCCTTGATTAATGGATGTCTCCATGGACTTCAATGAGGGCTACTCTCCTACGACTTTGAAACATGCTACCTGCTTGCTGCACATGCAGTCTATTTGTTATGTACGCTGCTGTCACATGGAGCAGGTATGAGATTGACAGTTTATGTGTCATATAGCAAGACAGTCTCCCTCTTGACTGAGGACTGCTGACCAGCAAGGCAAGCTGCCTGGTGGCACAGTGGTTAGCACTGTTGTCTCACAGCACCAGGGACTCAAGTTCAATTCCAGCCTGAGACGACTATCTGTCTGGAGTTTGAACGTTCTCCCTGTGTCAGCATGGGTCCCCTCCGGCTGCTCTGGGTTCCTCCCACAGTCCAAAGATCTGCATGTTAGATGGATGGGCCATGTTAAATTGCCCATAGTGAGCAGGGATGTGTAGGTTAGGTGAATCAGCCATGGGAAATGTAGGGTTACAGGGATAGGGCAGTGAGTGCGTCTGTGTGCAGAGCCAGTGTGGATTTGTTGTGCCGAATGACCTGTTTCCACATTGTAGTTTGACCATACGGAGTGGTAAGGCATTGCAAAGCAAGGATGCTGTGAGCGTGCTAAGAGAGCAAGTTAGCAAGCCCGAGCTGCTTCTTAGTCCACAAGCCGTGGGCTGGGAATCTGTTTGCACATAAATCTATGCAATTGTCTTTGCAGCAGTCTTTCAATGTTAGTTGGCACTGTGCCCTTCAGTGTATGTTTGTGCTTTTGAAGTGGCCTGTAAGGAGGGGGTGGCAGGGGTGTGAAGAGGTGCCATGATGGTTGTGAGAAGTTGCCAAATGTTGGATGCCAACTATCCATGCAAGAGGAGTTCCTGTGTCTGATGCCCATCAATTATACCCTGAGATGCTGTTTGATGCAATACATGGAGGTTGTTCACAGCCAGTGACAAACTGAAGTCTCCAGGTACCCACTTTGACATTTAGCTTGTTTAGTACATTTGCTAAGATAAGAAGTTGAATTAGTAAAGTTAGTTGCAGGGTCAAGGCATTTAGAAAGTTATAATTCCCCCTTAATTTGCAACTAGCAACAAACTCTCTTTGCCACTTTGCACATGCATAATAGATGCAGTGAGTTACTGTCAATGTTGATATAGGCCTCACTGTGCTTCTTGTATGATTCTGCCACAAATCTCACCATAGCTCGCAGTGCTCAGACCCTTATAAGAATTACCTGAAGAATTTTTTTAAAAGTTACTTATAGATGAAAGAAGGGGACCACAAAACAATTAAATTCACTTTATCCTCCTGTACATGATACATGCCCTTCTGTGCCTCCTCTGCCTCAATTTTTGCCGAAAGAAATTCAATAAATATTGAATATTAACTTGCTGGCTCCCACTGCCCATTTCCTCATGCCACACTCAGAGTGAGGATTCTACAGCATTTTCCTAAATTCTCTGCCTCCATCGCATCTGTTCGGATGAAACAAATCTCCACACAATCGTATTTTGGGGGGGATCTCAGCCTGAATGAAAACAGCTAATGTTATACACAGATGAGTCTCATGACATTCACATTAGCTAAGAACCTCACACTCATCCCTCACTCAAATCTTACTACTTTAAGTGGGCGGCACGGTGGCGCAGTGGTTAGCACTGCTGCCTCACAGCGCCAGAGACCTGGGTTCAATTCCCGACTCAGGCGACTGACTGTGTGGAGTTTGCACATTCTCCCCGTGTCTGCGTGGGTTTCCTCCGGGTGCTCCGGTTTCCTCCCACAGTCACAAAGATGTGCAGGTCAGGTGAATTGGCCATGCTAAATTGCCCGTAGTGTTAGGTTAAAGGGGTAAATGTATGGGTGGGTTGCGCTTCGGAGGGTTGGTGTGGACTTGTTGGGCCGAAGGGCCTGTTTCCACACTGTAAGTAACCTAATCTACTTCTGCTTTTCCTAGTTCAGATGAAGGGTCATTGACCTGAAGTCCTAATGCTGTTTCTTTCAGATTTTAAATATTTGCAGTATTCTGTTTATTTTGTTTGGAAATGTACTTTGTTTAGAAATCTTGGCATATGGAGAATGTCCAGACTGAATTGCAAGCCAGATTTAGATGTAAATAGCCAAGATCAAACTCACTGCCATCTCAAAGGCATATTACCGTTGGCCCTCCATTCACCACATTTCTCCAGTCTCAACAAACCCTCACCTGTAATTTCTATGTCTTCATCCCATTTTAAAATCATTATTCACTTCCACTTGACTCTTTTGCTGAAACAGTCCCTTAATCCCACTTCTTTTTGTCCAAGAGATGCAGACTTGAAGAGGAATGGCAGATATGTAGTTTAGCCATTCTCCATATCAGGTTAGAGAACACTAAGCACAGTGGGCCTTGCTCTTGTCCACTAAGATTATCCGAGAATGCAAAGGTAAATTACATTTATTTTAAGCATGCCCACTGTCTTCCCAACTCTCCCCTCTGACAAGTTTGAGGAACTCCTTGATCAATTTGTCACCGAGACTGAGATGTTAAACCAGAGGCTATGAATAGTTTGATGTTGTCATTGAATCATAGAGTCAATGAGCTGTGCAGCACAGAAACAGACCATTCGGTCCAATTCGTCTACGCTGACTAGATATCCTAAATGAATCTAGTGCTATTTGCCAGCACTTGGCCCATATCCCTCTACATCGTTCATCTTTATATACTAATTCAGATGCCTTTCAAATGGTAATCCCTATAGTTTAAACCCTCCAACCCTGGCAACACGTTTATAATTTTTTTCTGAACCTTTTCACAATATCCTTCATAATGGTATTACTTGGGCATTATAGAATTGCTGCTTGTGGCCATTCGCTGAATGCACATGAGCTATAATATTTCATCCATCATATTCATTATTACACTTCAAAAGGAACTCCCTTGGCTATAAAGTGCTTTGACACATCTGGTGATCATGAAACATGGTCTATGTATAAAAGCCTTTGTTTTTCAACCACCCAGTTTTTTAAAAAAAATTTTTATTGAAAAAATGTTTCTTTACCAAATAATAAAATTACAAAAATATGAAAATATTACATTATAACAAAAACAACAATAAACAATAAACCAATTACTATACTACTCTACAAAAGAATTCACAACTACACTCATTACACATCAATAAATAGATAATAAATAATGCCACTCAGCGAAACAAGACCACAGCTCTCAACCTTTGAGAGCATCAATTATTAAACCCACTCTTGTTCGAAATTCTTCCTCTCAGGATATTAGGCTTATTAAACCACACCATCATGGCTAGACAAAAGCCCTAATTAAAATAGCAGACAAATCTTCTTCCAAACAATTCAAAAAGTGCTGCCATGTCTTATAAAAATTTTCCATTTTCTGGTACACCACGTTTCTAAGAAAGTTCAAAGGAATGTGGTCTGTAATTAACTTATGCCACCCCGACAGACCCAGGGGGTTCTCAGACACCCAGAACATCAGAATGTTCTTCCTCCCACAAAAAGTGAGGATGTTAACACTCTTTTTTCCCCATGTACATCTAAGGAAGATAAATTCGGTGAACCCAGGAAAAGAGAAACTGGGTCCACCTTGACTTCGGTCCCCAAGACCCTCTCTATTACTCCTGCCACAGCGCTCCAATACGCACAGAGCCTGGCGCAATACCACGAACAAAGAGTAAGGGTACCCATTTTTATCTCACATTTGGGCCACATTGAAGATGCTCGCTGCTTAAATTTGCAAGAGATCTGGGGCAATGAAAGGGTGCTCTTAGCCTGAAGCACTCTCCACTCTGTACCTGATCTATAATGCTCAGTCAGAAGTATAGTCTCTTTTCAGACAAAATCTCTCTGATCTGAACAAAACGGGAGAGGTCCCTACTCGATAATCCAACCTTACGAGTTATTTGATCAAATTATGTCAACGTTTCATGTTCAAACAGATCATCTAAATAAGAGACTCCCATATCCACCCAGGAGTTAAACCCGGGATCCATTGTCCTTGGTCAAAAACCTGGCTTACCAACTATGGGAGTATGGAAAGATGTTTTAGACATATTACTCTCCAACTGTCTCATTGCCCTCCATGCTTTGACAGTATGAATAAATATTGGATTGTGGCAATGTTCCGCAACTGTCCTCATTGTGTCCAGAAACAACAGGTTAATAAGAGGACACTTTGCCTGGGAGGCTTCAATGTCCAACCATATCAATGCTGAGTACCTACAGGCCCAATCACTCACAAAAGTTAGAAGGGAGCTCAACTGATATCTTGTGATGTCCAGAGATCCACTCTTCCTAACCCCTGGGGCATTTGCAACTTCGTAAGCTTGATAAGGGGCATCTTATGGTGCCAAATAAAAGAACTAAATCAACTACTTAATTTCCAAAATGTTTGTCGAGGAAAAAGCAAGGAAGGTATCCGCAGGCGGTATAATAAGCGATGAAGAACATTTTTAAAAGAGCAACTTGACTGAGCCATGATATTGGAAGGGCCCCCCATATTTGAAGATCTTCTTTAATCTTGTCAAACAAATGAACAAAAGTAGCTGTAAATTACTGATCAAAACTAGGGTAACAGAGAGACCCAAATAAAGAAAGCTTCCCTGTGCCTACTTAAAGGGGAACCCACCTTCAACATCGGCAAAGATTCCGATTTTGAAAAACTAATCTTCTAACTGAGAAAAAGCCAAATGAATTAATACATTGTACCAAATAGGGCACCAAAACTGCCAGATTCAAAAGAAAAATGAGAACATTTTGACGGTTTTAGCTAAGAACTTTCGAAAGCTGATTGGAGGCAGATGTTCGCAGGTAAAGGGATGGCTGGAAAATGGGAAGCCTTCAGGAATGAGATAACAAGAATCCAGAGAAAGCATATTCCTGTCAGGGTGAAAGGTAAGGCTGGTAGGTATAGGGAATGCTGGATGACTAAAGAAATTGAGGGTTTGGTTAAGAAAAAGAAGGAAGCACATGTCAGGTATAGACAGGATAGATCGAGTGAATCCTTACAAGAGTATAAAGGAAGTAGGAGTATACTTAAAAGGGAAATCTGGAGGGCAAAACGGGGACATGAGATAGCTTTGGCAAATAAAATTAAGGAGAATCCAAAGGATTTTTATAATTATATTCAGGACAAAAGGGTAACTAGGGGAGAGAATAGGGTCCCTCAAAGATCAGCAAGGCGGCCTTTGTGTGGAGCCACAGAAAATGGGGGAGATACTAAATGAATATTTTGCATCAGTATTTACTGTGGAAAAGGATATGGAAGATATACACTGTAGGGAAATAAATGGTGATATCTTGCAAAATGTCCAGATTACAGAGGAGGAAATGCTGGATGTCTTGAAATGGTTAAAAGTGGATAAATCCCCAGGACCTGATCAGGTGTACCCGAGAACTCTGTGGTAAGCTAGAGAAGTGATTGCTGGGCCTCTTGCTGAGATATTTGCATCATCGATAGTTAATGGTGAGGTGCCAGAAGACTGGAGGTTGGCAAATGTGGTGCCACTGTTTAAGAAGGGCAGTAAAGACAAGCCAGGGAACTATAGACCTGTGAGCCTGACCTCAGTGGTGGGCAAGTTGATGGAGGGAAGTGGCAGATGGAGTTTAATTCAGATAAATGCGAGGTGCTGCATTTTAGGAAAGCAAATCTTAGCAGGACTTACACTTAATGGTAAGGGACATGGATAGGATAAATAGACAAAGTCTTTTCCCTGGGGTCGGGGAGCAGCATCTGTGGAGCAGTAAAATCTATGTTTCAGGCAAAAGCCCTTCATCAGGAATACAACGTCGATTTTACTGCTCCTCGGATGCTACCTGAACTGCTGTGCTTGTCCAGCACCACTCTAATCTAGACTCTGGTTTCCAGCATCTGCAGTCATTGTTTTTATGTAGGGTCGGGGAGTCCAGAACTAGAGGGCATAGGTTTAGGGTGAGTGGGGAAAGATATAAAAAAGACCGAAGAGGCAAATTTTTCACGCAGAGGGTGGTACGTGTATGGAATGAGCTGCCAGAGGATGTGGTGTAGGCTGGTGCAATTGTTACATTTAAGAGGCATTTGGATGGATATATGAATAGGAAGGGTTTGGAGGGATATGGGCCGGGTGCTGGTAGGTGGGACTAGATTGGGTTGGGCTATCTGGTCGGCATGGACAGGTTGGACCAAGGGTCTGTTTCTAGGCTGTATGTCTCTATGACTCTATAACATCATCTGCATATAATGTGATCTTATAAACCTTTGACCCAACCTTTGGGGTCCCCACGAATGGCAGCTGCCAGCAGCTCAATCATCAATGTGAAGAGTAAAGATGAGAGGGGACAGCCTTGCTGACTGCCCCGACTGATATTAAAAGTATCAATCCTTATACCATTACTGAGAAGAGCTCCCAGTGGATTACTGTAAAGGACTCTTACCCATCGACTAAACATTTTACCCAGGCCAAACCATTCCAGCGTATAAAAAAATACAACTATTCCACTTGACCAAATAGCTTCTCCACGTCCAAGGAAACCACGAACCCTTGAACTGACTGTTGCTGACAGACTTGAATCATGTCAAGCAGTCTCCTAACATTATTAGAAGATCTGTGACCCTTTATAAAACCCGTCTGATCCTCCTTAACAATAGAAGACAACACCCTTTCCAACCTCAATGCCAGAGTCTTAGACAAAATATTAAAATCAGAGATTAAAAACGAGATGGGTCTGTAAGAAACACAGTCTTCCCTTGAGGAGAAGAGAGATATTAGCCTCTCTTAAGGATGGCAGGAGGTAATCCTGACTATATGAATAGTTAAAAGCAAATTACTGCGGATGCTGGAATCGGAAGCTTTGACAAAGGGCCAGTTAGACTCGAAATGTCAGCTCTTTTCTCTCCTTACAGATACTGCCAGACCTGCTGAGATTTTTCAGCATTTTCTCTTTTGGTTATATGAATAGTTACATGTATTTAGAATCAGCCCCGCCAGTATGTTTACAAATTCTTTATAAAATTCACTGGGCAAGCCACCAGGGCCAGGCACCTTCCAATTTTGAAGTTGCCTCACCATCTCCTGTATGTCTTGAGCTGTTAACGAGCACTAAGGAGAGACACTTGTTCAGCAGACACATCAGAAAGATCCAAATTCCTAAAAGAAGACTCCATCTTATCCAGTCTGTCCTCACAGCATTCAGACTGGTAAAGTTCAGAGTAAAATCTCCAAAATGCCTCATTGATCTTTTTAGCATCGTAAGTAAGAGTCCTATTCCCTTCCCTGATAGAAGCAATAGACTAGGAGGCATTCTTCTTCCTGACCAAATATGCCAAGTATTTACCTGACTTATCATCAAACAGCATCTGCTTCGCAAAGGAAAGTTCCTTCCCTGCTGTATGTGTGAGGATAGGTTTAAGGTGGATTGGAGAGCTGTGATCCGCTGCAGCTTAGTCACTGACTGTCTACTGTTTAAGCCGTCTCAATTGCTTTCAATTGTGCTTCAAGCAGACACTGCTGCTTTCCCTTCTGACTGACAGAATATGAGATAATTATCCCTCTAGCATAGGCCATAGCAGTCTCCCAAAGAATGGATGGATTACTAGTTGTACCTGAGTTGGTGGCCAAAAAAGCTTCAAATTCCCTGGAGAAGTATTCTACAAACTTGCTGTCCTTGAGGATGAAGGGATCCATTCTCCAGTACCGTGAGCCCTTTGCATCACCCTTAATTTTAACATTAAATACACCGCTGCATGATCAGAGATGGCAATATTCCCAATCGAACAGCATACCACCAAATCTTAAAAAAGCCATGGGAGTTAGGAAATAATTAATCCTTGTGTGGCATTTATGAGGATTGGAAAAGAACATAAGATCTCTGCCCGTAGGATGGAGACTTCTCCAAATGTCTACTAACTCTAGTTCCACACGTAAATCACCCAACTGCCTAGATTGTGAAGAAAGCTTTGAGGTGCCTTTGCACATTCTACCCAGCACAAGATCCATAAGGCAATTAAAGACACCCTGATCATAATATGCGGCGATGCCAAAGCCATCAGTTTAGATAGTACATCAGTCAGATATTTAAGAGAGTGGGCCAGAGGACTACAGACATTTAAAATACCATATTCCTCACCATGTAGAAGGGCCTTAAGAATAACAAACTGACCATACTCATCTTTAACATCTATTAAATCTATTAAATTAAATGGGAGACCCTTCTGGATGAGTATAGCCACTCCCCTGCTTCTAGTACTAAAAGACGAAAAAAACATCTGATCAAACCCACCCTGCTTCAACTTCAAGTGTTCCTTGTCATTAAGGTGAGTCTCCTACAACAGGGCAACATCGACCCTCTCCTTTTCAAGCCTCAACAACACCTTTTTTTCTTTTAACTGGCGAATTAATCCCTCTGATATTCCAAGTGCAGCATTTAAGCATGCTGCTAACCATGATTCTTTACAATCACCTTTGACCTGCTGAGGGAAAGAATTTGTCTTGCAGCATGTTGAGCATATTCAAAAGACTCAGAGTCTATTTACAAAAATAAAAAGTAAACCAACTACAAAACCCAAACAATACTTAACCGGGGACTCTACCCGCTACCCACAGAGGGCACTTACATTTTCCACATATCCAAGCCCAAACCCAAGCAATGGAAGAAACCAAACAAAGGACATTGTAAACACAAAGGTATAACAAAAACAGTGAGCACACTGCCCACCCCCACAATATATCAATACCACTCCAGCTCAGAGAGAAAAAAAATCACCAACAACTTCAACGGGAAAAGAGTGAAAGAACAAGAAATGAAAGCAAGACAAAAAACACAGACATCATTGTCCACATCCATAAATACTTCTGTATTATTTTAAAGTGTCCAAGATATTTTTGGCTTGTTTCGAGGAATCAAACGACTGCACAGTCTCCTCCTAAGCAATACAAAGCATCATTGGGTATCTCGTCAAATACTGAATACCAAGGTCCTTTAACCTTCTCCTAACCTCACCAAACAATTCCTCTTATGAATCACTGCCGCAGAAATGTCCTGGAAAAACATTATCTTAGTTCTCTGATAGGTCAGGGCCTGCGGATCTCTCAAACTTCTCGAAGTTTTCATGACTCTCTGCTTGTCCCTGGAGCAGAATCAGGCGGGGTGCTGGCCCTGACTGGATCTGTGCACCGCAACCCGAAGAGCTCTGTCAACCGTCACTCGGACGGCCTCGGCATCCCAGCCAAGAAATTGTGGCAATCAGTCTTAAAAATAACTTGCTGACTGCTCATCTTCTACTCCCTCTGGCCGGCCGACGACCCGGATATTCTTTCTTCCACCTTGAATTTTTTTCAAACAGGGCCCAACCTTGTTTCTCAAGGGCATGGATCTGCCCTGCTGAGGACTTGAACTCGGTCTTTGACGCCGCAGTCTGCTGCTCAACCTCTTCAACTCGCTTTCTGAGGCCTTCCAACTCCTTCTCATGCTTTAGCAGCATGGCCGACATTGGCTCCAGCTGATTACGAGTCTCTTCCCTCATCTCCTGGATCAGCTGTTGGATCGCTCCGGTTCCTCCACGATGCTCTGCTGCGCAGGCATTTCTTTCACAGCTGCCGAGGCACCTGCAGCTGCTTCCGCAGTTGTAGTCTCGGGCCCACCTGATGTTTTCGGTGAGTGTCCCAAGTGTTAAGACTTGGCCGTTTGCTTCCCCTTCGTCATCCTCGCACGCTCAATTAAAAATTTAAACGGTAGCTTTTTCAAATAAAACTAAGGTGGAGGGATAAAAAATATTACTACCCTGGGTTGGGGTGCAGAGCTCAGCACGGCTGATCATTCAGATCACCACCATCTTTAATCCTCCCCAACTTCCCAGTTGATCCATCAATTCCTCCTTCTCCCTCGCCCACCAGCCCTAACTTATGTCAGGCTTCTCTCAACTCAAACCTTAAGCTTGTATTTTTCCTCAGTTTCTCTTTTATCCACCTTTATGACCTCTCTAAATACATTGTATTATTATGGGATTCACATAAGCATTCATCTCCTATTCTCTTAACCCCATTCTCATAATTGCAGAATCCAAGTCAGCGAAATTCCATATATTTTTATACAAGACAACATAAATATAAGGGCAGCACGGTGGCTCAGTGGTTAGTACTGCTGCCTCACAGCGCCAGGGACCCGGGTTCAACTCCCGCCTTGGGCAACTGTCTGTGTGGAGTTTGCACATTCTCCCCGTGTCTGCGTGGGTTTCCTCCCACAGTCCAAAGATGTGCAGGTTAGGTGAATTAGCCATGCTAAATTGCCCGTAATGTTAGGTGCATTAGTCAGGGGTAAACGTAGGGGAATGGGTCTGGGTGAGTTGCTCTTCAGAGGGTTGGTGTGGACTTGTTGGGCCGAAGGGCCTGTTTCCACACTGTAGGAAATCTAATCTAAAAAAAGAAATACTGCATTTTCAGATCCATGGGATTCTTTTAATTTGTCTGTCAGCTATGTTCATCTTTATTGTGATTATCAAGTTTCGAATTATGTGGAATTTTATGTTGGGAGTTCTCAACCATTAAAAAGCAGGGACTGAGCAAACCAATTCCTATCTGCAGAGAGAAGTAGAATTTCACTACATATGAATTTAATCTCAGCTCCAAAGTGCAAGAAACATTGCAGTGAAGTTTACAATTGAGTACTTTGACAGAGTTTCACCTAATAGGAGCTCAGATTGGAAATTTGCAAATGGTCAGTGCTCCCATTCCAGAATTTGCACAGGTTACTGGTTTGTGATTTGAAACGCTAGAGAATCGTACAAGGCAGGAATTAGTTGAACTGATCGTCACATGAATGTGAAGCCTGTAGTGTATTTTTGCTGCAATGCCAGCTCCTCCTAGTATTTGGGTAATAAAACAGAAATGTTCTTACTTTGTCCAGATGTATTCAGTCGGAAGTGGATTAGCATCTGCAATACAAATCAGGTATAAGCCGTCATCTTCAGTCATCTGATAGTCAATAAAAGCTGATGAAATGTCTGAAAATAAAATTTTTCATTAGAATTGAATTTTCGAAATCATTAAAAACAATCAGTAATTCAAACATGCACATTTAAGGAAAAATGATCAGGCTGCAACAACATTTCAGAACATGTTTTTTGGCCCATTGTCCTAGTGGTTATCTGCCACATGATGAATGCAATTCTAATCCCGAGATTCCATATTCCCTTATCTTCTTTTTGTTAAGGAACATTTTATGGAGTGTAAAATATATTGCAAACTTGCTATCACCAGATTTGTGCTACACCCAAGATTAATTTCAATTTCTCTCTCTGTCTCTCCTTCTTTGAATATGCCCGAAGGCAATGGCAGACAATTTAGTCAGGGATACTCATATCCTGAATGAAATATTAAAAATCCTCTATTAATTAGTGCAGTCAAGATGGTATTTGTGGAGTGTGTTGAGAAACAACGGAGTTAATGTTTGGTTGGGGTGTAGGCGGGAATGTGTAAGTGAAATGACAATCAGTTCAGTCATGATCTTGGTGGAGTAGACTTGAAGCCGTCTTCTGCTTTGAATTTGTGTGGTCACATGTCATAGGTCAAGGATGATTAATGAAAAGTTAAACAAACAAATGTTAGAAAGTTGAACAGGCATTTTCAGAGTGTTTCTTTTCCTTCAATGATGTTGCACATGTGGGGGGAGGTGGAGGAGATAGAAACTCAGCAGTAACAACAGAAAGTCTCAGGAAATGGTTCCTGAAAGTTATTAGTCAGCTAAAGCGAAATACAAAAATACTTTGGAATCTGGGAGCAAGCGTGGATTCTGCTGAAGGGACTGTAATTCCAGGGAGAATGTGATGAGTTATAAGTAGAAAACAGAAATATTCCTTTCAAGAATTTAAATTGTAAGTTGCTTTCAAAAAGACATCGTGTTGCAGTATACAAGTTCAAAAATGTAATGTCATGTCATTTTTTTCACTATCAACTGAAATCCCAATCTCCTTTTGCAAGCTGTACGTCTCTATGGAGATTATAATAGAGGGCAGATGTAATAGAAATGTTAAAAATAATTGGGGAAGATTTAATTTGGGTCAATTGGGACGAATGTTTCCTCTGGCAGGGGAACTGAAGAGGGTACATCGATCAGGTAATTGGCAAAACCATTAAAAAGGACATGAGTATTTTTTACTCGCTTATAATTTGGATAACTTTTTGCAAGAGGTGGAAAACAATTTAATGGGTGAGAAGTTTCCCAATAAAGAATACAGAATTACATAATGAGTCACATTGTTCTATGGCTCAGATGTTAATGGATAGGCGGGAAGTGTGCAGAGTAGTACATGGACCTAGCAAGGCCAGAGATCAAGAGACACTGCTGAGCTTAACAACAGAGCCTCAGCAAAATTAAACACTACAGATGTCTGTAATACAGTGGAGCTGGTAGACATTCAGAAACAGCACAAACTTAATTTTTCTTTACTCGTTTGTGGGATGCGGGTGTCGCTGGCTTGCCAGCATTTATTGCCTGTCCCTAGTTGCCCTTGAGAAGGTAGTGGTGAGCTGCCTTCTTGAGCCGCTGCAGTCCACCTGCTATGAGTTGACCCACAATACCGGTACGGAGGGAATTCCAGGATTCTGACTCAGTGACAGTGAAGGAATTGCAATCCAAATCAAGATGGTGAGTGACTTGGAGGGGGACTTGAAGGACATGGTGTTCCCATATATTTGCTGCCCTTAAATTTCTATGTGGAAGTAATAACGGGTTTGGAAGGTGCTGTCCGAGGATCTTTGGTGAATTTCTGCAGTGCATCTTGTAACTGGCAGGAGAGTAGTTTAATGTACACATGGTGATGGAGTCTGTCAGTTAGAGGTGAAGGAAATTTGACATCAAGGTGGGGGCAGTATATTGGAGTTTTGTCATATGCTTGTAAAAACACCAAAATGCTCATGCCTCTTCCTTTACAACGTAGGCTTAAAATGTATTTTTCTAGTTAAGGATTCAATTCCCTAAGGATTTCTCTTCACAGTAAATTTGTCAAAGCTGCCTTCTCATTCAAGCCCCAGTTAATACAGGTTCTGACAACATTGAAATATACAGCCTAGATTTGACAAACAGATTGCTGATTCCTTCCTCTGGGTGTCCTGCTTGCTTGTTCGAAAAAGGTGAATGTGGAGGCACAACAGGAAGGAGTAAAAGAAGTGGCTTCTGCTTTTTTAATAGCCCCACAGTTGTACAGCTAAAATGGAGCCATAACAAATTCTACTTCACTCTTGCACCTCATTGTGTATTTACTACAAATATTAACACAAATATAATGAAAAATAGGATAGAATTGTAATTACAGTCAATAGTCAGTCGATAAGGAATGTGTTTTGAAGCTATGAGGGTTGGATGTTCCACAAGACAGACAATCTTCTGCCCATGAAGCGACTTATTTGGACACAGTTGAAACCAGTTAGAGACAGTCACAGTCCCATTTGCAGCAGGAGGCCCAATAATTTCATTGGTACATACAACGAAAGGGGCTTTCCAAGTGATACTGGCGGCTGGCTTTGCATTTGCTGCTGTACAGATGACAATGAGGCGTTTCCTGCAGTCAGTCAGAGAAAAGTCTGGATATGTTTGGATGGTAACAGTCGGAGGAGCTAAATTGAGACAAAGAAGTGTAGTTTAGAACATTCAGATGTCATGATCCTTTCTGAATGATTAACCAACATCAAACACTGAACCTAGTTCAAATTAGACATCACAATGACATCCAAGTTTTGCAGTCCATCCTCTCAGTCAAATGAAAGATGTTTATCCAAATGAAAGATGAAAGAATTTTATTACTTACCTTGAGGAAACCACAGAAAGAAATGGTGAAAAGAGACTGAGATGACAATGGAAACCTCTGTTGTAAAATACAAATAAACTGCAAGACCTCTCTGCTTATGGACAGTCCTGTACAGTATGGACTAATGGGATCTTCAACTTCTGCTGGAGAAACTCACCATGCAATTGTATTAGTGTGTTTTAATTAATAGCATCCTGGGTATCAGGACAGCAGTTTACATTTTAACACTTTCAAGATCAAGTGAGAGGGAGTGAATTAACCCTCTTGGAAAATTGCAGAAAACAATTTTAGTTTATTTAGGAAAAAAGTAAACTCAGGAAATGAATAGTTGTAAATGAACAACTAAATAAAGATTACATTTAACGACACTGTGTTGGAAGTGAGTGAATAGTCCAATGATAACTGCATAACACGAAGTCATCTGTATAAAGAACAATTCTCATCCTTCATCGTTAATGAAATCTGAGGAAGGTCAGTTATTAACTGTGGAATCTGGACTAGGGATTTCTTTCTGGTCTGATCAGTTTCTCTATGTGCTAGTAGTTTGCTTCAGCAAGGCATTTGATAAGATTCCCCATAGTAGGCCCATTCATAAAGTCAGGAGATATGGGATATAGGGAGATTTTGCTGTCTGGATTCGGAAGTGGTTGATGAAAGAAGGCAGAGAGTTGCTGTAGATGGGAAGCATTCTGCCTGGAGGTCAGTGGTGAGCGGTGTCCTGCAGTGCTCTGTTCTTGGGCCTCTGCTATTTGTAGTTTTTATAAAGGACTTGGATGAGGAGTTTGAGGGGTGTGTTAGTAAATTTGCCAATGACACAAAGGTTGGAGGTGCCGCTGATAGTATTGAAGGCTATTGCAGGCTGCAGCGCGACATAGACAGGATGCAGAGCTGGGCTCAGAAATGGCAGATGGAGTTCAACTGGATAAATGTGAAGTGATGCATTTTGGAAGATCGAACTTGAATGCTGAATATAGGATTAAAGACAGGATTCTGTGCAGTGTGGAGTAACAGAGGGATCTGGGTGTGCAAGTACATCGATCCCTCAAAGTTGCCGCCCAAATGCATAGGGTTGTTAAGAAAGCATATGGTGTTTTGGCTTTCATTAACAGGGGAATAGAATTTAAGAGCTGCGTGGTTTTGCTGCAGTTCTACAAGACGCTGGTGAGACAACACTTGGAATGTTGTGTCCAGTTCTGGTCACTTTATTATAGGAAAGATACGGAGGCTTTGGAGAGGGTGCAAAGGAGGTTTACCTGGTTGCTGCATAAACTGGAGGGCGAGTGTTATGAAGAGAGGTTGACTAAGCTTGGACGTTTCTCTCTGGAGAGAAGGAGGAAGATAGGTGACCTGATCGAGGTATACAAGTTAATGAGAGGCATGGATAGAGTCAATAGCCAGAGACTTTTCTCCAAGGCAGGATTGACTAGCACGAAGGGTAATAGTTTTCAGATATTAGGAGGAAGGTATTGAGGAGAAGTCAGAGATAAGCTTTTTATGGAGAGTTGTGAATGCATGGAATACGTTGCCAGCAGTGGTGGAAGCAGAGTCATTAGTGACACTTTAGAAACTGTTGGGCATGCACATGGACAGCAGTGAATTGAGGGGTGCGTAGGTTAGGTTATTTTATGTTAGATTAGGAATAATCTTTGGCACAATATCATGGGCCGAAGGGCCTGTACTGTGCTGTACTTTTCTATGTTCTATGCTGATTTCTTGCGAGGATGAACGGGCAATCATTAGACTCTTATCCCACTGGGGAGACTGACAGCCCAAGCAAGCCTCAATTCACTCCAATGGAACTACCAGAGTCTAGGGTCAAGCAAGGCTGGGGAGAAAGCACAAGGATCAAGATTCATAGCCAAAAATGAAAACATTGGCTGCACTGTGCTTGTTCAGAGAATTCCACTCTAGGGAATAGAAGCAGCAGCAGAACAAACAATGGCCAATATCTCATACTCAACTAACATTATTAAATTGGCTTAGATCTTGTCACCTTGATTATATCAAATGGTGATGTTTGCAGATTCTGAGGGCTGCAATAGCACAACAATTTCCAGTGAGCCCACTTCTGCTCAAATCCCAAGATGTGCTACTAATGAATGGGCTCCAGGGAAGCCCACACAGAACCTATTGGAATTTTTCCATTTTTCAGCGTTTGGGCCAATTCAACAACACCGAACAAATGTTCAAATTATTTAATGAGAGTTTTTCTCAGTAGGGATAAAAAGCGTTTGAAGGAAAGGAAGGGAAGAGGGAATGGTAGCAGTGTGGGAGCCTGCAATTATAAGCATGCAATGAACTGCAGTCTTAAAACACTGGGTTGTCACTGATCTGAAAGCAGGCCGTGTACCTTCATTTTGATACATTTATAGGAAGTTGGTATTGCTGGCTCGGCCAGCAGTTACTGCCATGGAGGTGGTGGTAGTAGGCTGCCTAATGGAACTGCTATAGCCTTGAACATACTGACACCCATGATGCTATTAAAGAGTTCAGGTGTACGACTGAGTGACAATGAGCTAAATATCATTTTAAGTCAGGAAAGTGTTTGACTTGGGACTTGCAGATGGTGTTCCCACGCATCTGCTGTTTGTCCTGTATGGCCGAGATTGTAGGTTTGGAAGATGCCGTTGTAGAAGCCTCGGTGATTTGCTGTAATGCATCTTGTAGATGGTACATGCTGTTGCTATTGATGTTGAAGGTGGTGGGTTGGATGCCAATCGAGCAAACCAAGTTATCTTGGATAATGCTGCTCTTTGAGTGATGTTGAAACTGCACTCACCAGGTGATTGGAGAATTAAATCACATTGCTGACTCCTACCTTCTAGGCGGTAGACGGGATCTGGGGAGTCATAGATGTCACAGGCAGTAGGACTCTTAAGCCTTTGAACTGCATAAATATAACTGAAGATCAAGCCCAAGGTAGAGGACAAGATTTTAAAGAGATGGTAACATCACCAGATGCCATTGCATGTCAAGAATTGGGGCATGAGCACTACATTGGTTTTAATCTATTAACTGAAATATGTAAAATATCCAGATTTTTGTGATTTGGAGGAGCTGGTGTTGGACTGGGGTGTACAAAGTTAAAAATCACACAACGCGAGGTCTTAATACAACAGGTTTGTTTGGAAACACTAGCTTTCCTGATACAGGAGCAGCACTCCAAAAGCTGGTGCTTCCAAATAAACCTGTTGGACTATAACTTGGTGTTGTGTGATTTTTAGCCCGGTTTTTGTGCCCATTCTACCAGTTCATTCTATGTACATTAATCCATTTCATAATGAACGCAAAATTTCCCAGGTGAAAGAAACACATTTGAATTTTGCACTGTCACGACGTTCCATAACATAGTCAGAGATGTACAGCACGGACACAGACTCTTTGGTCCAATCCTCCATGACAACCAGATATCCCAACACAATCTAGTCCCACCTGCCAGCACCCGGCTCATATCCCTCCAAACCCTTCCTATTCATATACCCAACCAGATGGCTTTTAAATGCTGTAAATGTACCACCATCTACCACTTCCTCTGGCAGCTCATTCCATACACGCACCACCCTCTGCATGAAAAAGTTGCCCCTTAGGCCCCTTTTATATCTTTCCCCTCTCACCCTAAACCTATGCCCTCTAGTTCTGGACTCCCCAACCCCAGGGAAAAGACCTTGTCTATTTATCCTATCCATGTCTCTCACGGTTTTATAAACCTCTATAAGGTCACCCCTCAGCCTCTGACATTCCAGGGAAAACAGCCCCAACTTATTCAACCTCTCCCAATTGTGCGAGTCCTCTAACCCTGGTGACATTCTTTTAAATCTTTTCTGAATCCTTTCAAGTTTCACAACATCTTTCTGATAGGAAGGAGACCAGAACTGCATGCAATATTCCAAAAGTGGCCTCATCAATGTCCTGCACAGCCACAACATGACTTCTCAACTCCTGTACTCAATGCTCTGACCAATAAAGGAAAGCATACCAAATGCCTTCTTCACTATCCTATCTACGTGCAACTCTACTTTCAAGGAACTAATGAACCTGTACTCCAAGGTTTCAATGTTCAGCAACACTCCCTAGGATATTACCATTAAGTGTATAAGTCTTGCACTGATTTGCTTTCCCAAAATGCAGCACCTCACATTTATCTAAACTCCATCTGCCACTCCTCAGCCCATTGGCCCATCTGATGAAAATCCCATTGTAATGTGAAGTAAACTGCTTTGCTGTCCGCGACACCTCCAATCTTGGAGTCATTTGCAAACTTACTAACTATACCTCCTGTGTTCACATCCAAATCATTTATATAAATGACGAAAAGTAGGTGGACCCAGCAACCACCATTGTGGCACAGCACTGGTCACAGACTTCCAGTCTGAAAAGCAAACATTCATCACCACCCTCTGCCTTCTACCTTTGAGCCAGTTCTATGTCCAAATGGCTAGTTTTCCCTGTATTCCATGAGATCTAACCTTGCTAACCAGTCTCCCATGAGGAACCTTGTGAAACACCTTATTGAAGTAATCAAAGATGGAGAATGGAAAAAATTTCTGGCTGTAACAGGCTGCTCCTTTTTTGAGGTATTTTAGGTGTTGGAGGTGATTTCCTTGAATTCCAGGAGCATCAATTACTGTTTTATATGCTTTTGCATTGTTTTGCAACTTTGGAGAAAAAAGTCAAAACAATGGCACTTTTAAAAGGGAGAGGAACAGACAAAGGCAGCACATGGTCAGGTCAGTGCAGGAGAGAGACCGAGAGAGCGAGAGAGAAAGAAACCCACACTGCTAACTGACACAGCAGTATACCCATGCAGTTACTGCCTTTTGTGTTTAATTCATGTATCTCTGGACACCGGAGTGCATCTGGGAAAGTTAACAAACATTGAAATTCACAACTGGTCTTGGAGGAACCTGTTTGGGAGAGGTCACAGCACAAAGACAGATAAAAATATTCACTTAAGTGTGGTCTTACAGTAAGTCTGCATTAGTAAGTAGAGTGAGTTCTTTCTTGAGTATATGTTTTATTGAGATATGTCTCTTGATTAAACTTACAAATATAAGCCAAAAGTATTAAATTAGCCTGGAGCAGTGTTTTGCAGAGGAATAAGACAGGGCTATTTTCTGGGTCTGCAGATTGGAATAGGCAAAGATGACCCTTAGTGGAGTGATATGCTGTTCTTATCGGATGTGGGAGTTTCGGGACAGTTTAAGTGTCATTGAGGATTATATCTGCAATAAATGCAGTTGGTTGCGATTCCTATTAGATCGAATGGAATAGTTGAAGTGACAATTAGAGGCAATGAGGAATTTACAAGAGCAAGGGGGTGTGATGGATGGCACTTACTGGAAGGAAGAAAAGTCACAGATACAGTTACATAGATGGGTTAACTCCAGGAAAGGTAAGAGAGGTAGGCAGGTACTGTAGGAGTTTTGCGTGGCTATCCCCATTTCAAACAAATATGCTGTTTTGGAAAATGTTGGAGATGGATTCTCAGAGGAATGTAGCACAAACAGCCAAGTTTCTGGTATTGAAACTGGCTCTAATGTAATGAGGGGTACGTCAGGTTCCAAGAGATCGATTGTGCAAGGAGACCCTCTAGTCTGAGGCACAGACAGATGTGTCTGGGGCCATTCGCAAAAAATCAGAATGGTGTGTTGTTTCCCTGGTGCCAGGATCGAGGATGTCTCAGAGAGGGTGCAGAATGCTACAGGATGCTAGATGACTAAAGAAATTGAGTGTTTGGTTAAGAAAAAGAAGGAAGCATATGTCAGGTATAGACAGGATAGATCAAGTGAATCCTTAGAACAGCATACAGGCAGTAGGAGTATACTTAAGAGGGAAATCAGGAGGGCAACAAGGGGCCATGAGATAGTTTTGGCAAATAGAATTAAGGAGAATCCAAAGGGTTTTTACAAATACATTAAGGACAAAAGGGTAGCTAGGGAGACAATAGGGCCCCTCAAAGATCAGCAAGGCAGCCTTTGTGTGGAGTCTCAGGAGATGGAGGAGACACTAAATGAGTATCTTGCATCAGTGTTTACTGTGAGAAAGGATGTGGAAGATACAGAATGTAGGGAAACGGATGGTGACATCTTGAAAAATGTCCATATTACAGAGGAGGAAGTGCTGGATGCCTTGAAATGCATAAAAGTGGATAAATCCCCAGGACCTGATCAGGTGTACCCGAGAACTCTGTGGAAAGCTAGGGAAGTGAATGGTGGGCCCTTTGCTGAGCTATTTATATCATCAATAGTCACAGGTGAGTTGCCTGAAGACTGCACGTTGGCTAACATGGTGCCACTGTTGTAAGAATGGTGGTAAAGACAAGCCAGGGAACCATAGACCAGTGACCATAGACCAATACATGTATTTGGAAAGGCAAGGAGTGATCAGGGATAGTCAACATGGCTTGGTGGGTGGGAAATCATGTCTCACAAACATGATTGAGATTTTTGAGGAAGAAACAAAGAAAGTTGAAGAGGGCAAAGTGGTAGACATGATCTATATAGACTTCAGTAAGATGTTCAACAAGGTTCTTCATGGGAGACTGTTAGCAAGGTTAGATCTCATGGAATACAGGGAGAACTAGCCATTTGGATACAGAAATGGCTCAAAGGTAGTAGGCAGAAGGTGGTGGTGAAGGGTTGTTTTTCAGATTGGAGGCCTGTGACCAGGGGAATGCCACAAGGATCGATGCTGGGTTCACTACTTTTCGTCATTTATATAAATGACTTGGATGTGAGCGTAAGAGGTATAGTTAATAAGTTTTCAGATGATACCAAAATTGGAGGTGTAATGAACAGCAAAGAAGGCTACCTCAGATTACAACGGAATCTTGATCAGATGGGCCAATGGGCTGAGAAGTGGCAGATGGAGTTTAATTTAGATAAACGCGAGGTGCTGCATTTTGGGAAGGCAAATCTTAGCAGGACTTATACACTTAGTGGTAAGATCCTAGGGATTGTTGCTGAACAAAGAGACCTTGGAGTGCAGGTTCATAGCTCCTTAAAAGTGGAGTCGCAGGTAGATTGGATAGTGAAGGCGGTGTTTGGTATGCTTTCCTTTATTGGTCAGAGTATTGAGTACAAGAGTTGGAAGATGATGTTGCGGCTGTACAGGACATTGGTTAGGTCACCAGTGCATGTAATTCTGGTCTCCTTCCTATCAGAAGGATGTTGTGAAACTTGAAAGGTTTAGAAAAGGTTCAGAAAAGATTTACAAGGATATTGCCAGAGTTGGACGATTTGAGCTATAGGAAGAGATTGAATAGGCTACGGCTATTGTCCCTGGAGCATTGGAGGCTGAGGGGTGACTTTATAGAGGTTTATAAAATCATGAGGGACATAGATAGGGTAAATAGACAAGGTCTTTTCCCTGCGGTCGGGGAGTCCAGAACAAGAGGGCATAGGTTTAGGGTGAGAGGGAACAGATATAAAAGAGACTTCGGGGCAATGTTTTCACGCAGCAGGTGGTACGTGTATGGAATGAGCTGCCAGACGAAGTGGTGGAGGCTGGTACAATTGCAACATTTGAAAGGCATTTGGATGGGTATATGAGTAGGAAGGGTTTGGAGGGATATGGGGCGGGTGCTGGCAGGTAGAACTAGACTGGGTTGGGATATCTGGTCGGTATGGACGAGTTGGACCGAAGGATCTGTTTCCATGCTGTATATCTCTATGGCTCTGTGACTCTAAGTCCATATGAATCACATCCACTGCTCTGCCCTCATCAATCCTCTTTGTTACTTGTTCAAAAAAACTCAATCAAGTTTGTGAGACATGATTTCCCACATACACAAAACCATGCTGACTATCCCTAATTAGTTCTTGCCTTTCCAAATACATGTAAATCCTGTCCTTCAGGATTCCTCCAACAACTTGCCCACCAACAATGTCACGCTCATTGGTCGATAGTTCCCTGGCATTTCTTACCACATGGCACCGCATTAGCTAACCTGCAATCATCTGGCACCGGTGACTATCGATGATACAAATATTCAGCAAGGGGCCCAGCAATCACTTCCCTAGCTTCGCACAAAGTTCTAAGGTACACCTGAGCAGGTCTGGGGGATTTATCCACTTTTACGCGTTTCAAGACATTCACCACCACCTCCTCTATAATATGGACATTTTTCAAGATGACACCATCTATTTCCCTACATTCTATATCTTCCATGTCTTTCTCCACAGTAAACACTGATGCAACATACTCATTTAGTATCTCCCCCATCTCCTGTGGCTTCACACATAGGATGTCGTGCTGATCTTTGAGGTGCCCTATTCTCTCCCTAGTCACTCTTTTTTCCTTAATATATTTTTTTAAAACCCTTTGGATTGTCCTCAACCTCATTTGTCAAAGCTATCTCATGTCCTCTTTTTGCCCTCCTGATTTCCCCCTGAGTATACTCCTACTGCATTTATACTGTCAGAATTCACTTGATCCCTCCAGTCTGTGCCTGTCATATGCTTCCTTCTTTTTTCTTAACCAAAACCTCAATTTTTCTAGTCATCCAGTATTCCCTACTTCTACCAGCCTTTCCTTTCACCCGAGCAGGAATATACTGTCTCTGAACTTTCATCATCTCATTTTTGAAGGGCTTTCCATTTTCTTTTAGAGTAGATTAGATTACTTACAGTGTGGAAACAGGCCCTTTGGTCCAAGATGTCCACACTGACCCACCAATGCGAAACCCACACAGACCCATTCCCCTACATTTACCCCTTCGCCTAACACTATGGGCAATTTAGCATAGCCAATTCACCTAATCTGCACATTTTTGGATTGTGGGAGGAAACCGGAGCACCCGGAGAAAAACCCAAGCAGACATGGGGAGAATGTGCAAACTCCACACAGTCAATCGCCTGAGGCGGGAATTGAACTCGGTCTTTGGCGCTGTGAGGCAGCAGTGCTAACCACTGTGTCACCGTGCCGTCCACATTTCCATTTGTCCGCTGTCCCTTTACCTGTGAACATCTGCCTCCAATCGGCTGTTCTTGCCTAATACCGTCAAAATTAGCCTTCCTCCAATTTAAAACTTCAACTTTTGAACCAATTTACACCAAATTAATATTTTAGAATGGGAAGCATTTTAATATCTGAAATGCAGTGACTATTTAGTAGACAGTAAAATCCTATAAACGGCATTGTGATAATGACCAGAATTTTTGTCTGTGATGTTGCTGGACACCAGGGAGAACTCCTGCATTCTGCTTTGAGACAGTGACATGAAATATTTTACACCCACCCAGGACAATCTCAACATGCTTTTGAAAGACAACACCTGTCATGTACATTTGTCAGTACTACATTGTAGAGTCAAAATTGTGTTCCAGCCTGGGCTTTGACTTGGAGGCAAGAGTGCAACATTAAAAGTGATATTAAAAGTCAGACATTAAAATGGAAAGGTTCTACACCTCTTACGATTAGCCGTATGTCCTTTTCAACAGGCCCATCAGGGAATAAAGTGAAAATACAGCTGTATATCCCCTCATCACTTAGGGTAATATTTCTCAAATACATCGACGCATTTTTGGAACTTTGGCCAACGTAGGTCATTCTGCCGTCAAATATATCGTTAAGTCTTTCATCCTTTCCATTTTTGAAAACTGCTGTGAAAAAGTTCCATTGTTGTTGACCACGCTTGTGTCGCCACATGAATTGTGAGATAGTTTGTTCAGTGAAAATTGTACACGGCAGCAGGGCATCATCACCGACAGATCTCAAAATCAGGAAACCAATGGCAGGAAGAGGATTTTTAAGCCAACATTTTGGTGCAAGGCTGGATGAAAGGCAATTAAAATATCCCCTTTCCTGCTTTCTACTGTATTGGATTGAAATTGACTGTAGCCCACACTACTGAGCAGGTGACTCAGGCACTGGCATGAACTCATTGTAATCCTCTTTGATGATGCCATCAGTCCCGTGCTGTAATATTAATTGTCAGGATAGCATTCACACTTCACAGCTGCTAATGATTATGAACAACGCAGGGCCCGAAGAGACATTTTGAAAACATTTATTGGGGCCAGGAGTAGAAGCAGTATGAATCTGGGTTCTACTTGGAACATTTGAGCTTGGCTTCCCCTTTCCTTCCCATGGAACTCTAAAACCCCCTTCCCAAAACATTTAGTTTTCTTCCCAAATGCATTTCCATTTGGTACCAGCTGGGCCTTGCTTTCCGAACAAGAATTCCCAAATTTTGATAGACTGTCACCTTCCTCCTGTTTATCATGTCGGCCTAGCTATGGCATACACATGAATTGCACGGTGTCACCTATCATAATCCTGAACATTTGATGTGTGACCTGCACCCTCATGTTCAGGCAATGCATTCATCTGGAAAATATATATGAGTGGAGGTCATCACTGAACTAACTGTCCAGTTTGTGACCAGAAATCCATCTTTGCACTGCTATTCTTCTTTCTGATTCCCATTCCAACGCAGAAAAAGGCAACAGGCTGATGCCTCATGGAGAATCTATGCCTAATAGTACAGTGAAGACAAGAGGAAACACCCATTGAAAGAATGCACTGAATGTGGAGTCTTAAAAAAAACTATGTTGGGATATGATGTGGAGAATATTTCCAAGTTTATTGTTCTGGAAGAGGTTCCTTGCCCAACAAATTGAGAGAAATAGAGAAAGGAGCATATGGAGCGGTGAGTATAAAAACTAATTTACCTCAGGGATTTGTGGCCTGAGAGCGGAGTTAGAGGGAGGTGCACACAGAGTAACTAAAGCCAAACAGAAAATGTGAGTCTCAGGAAAGCTGTGTCCTGATTGGCTGGTAAGAAATCGGTCAAAAATTGGAAATAAAAACACTGAAAAACTAATTAATAAATTAATTAACTAACGAGGTATTAACTAACTAGGTAGAGATGGCTGGGCAGATGATGTGCTGTAGCTGCATGTTGTGGGAGCTGGCAGATCCTGTTGCGAGTTGCAGTTACCACATCTGCAGCAAGCATGTGTTGCTGAAGAAACTTTGTCTCAGAATTGATAAGCTGGAGACCGAGCTTCAGACTCTGTGGCACATCCAGCAGAGCCGGAGTTACGTGGATGCTTTGTTTCAGGAGGCGGTCACACCTGGTAGATTAAGTACTTCAGATTCAGGTCAGTGGGCAGGGACAGCAGTGTGTGAAAGCAAATGAGGCAGGTAGAGAGATCCTATATTCAGGAACAGAGAAGCCTCAGCTCTTTTCCTTGCCCAACAAGTACAATGTATTTGCTCCCTGTGTGGATGAGGAACAGAGCTGAAGGCAGAATGAGCCAGCTGACATGGCACCATGGTACAGGGGGCCATTCAAGAGAAGGAAGCAAAACGTCAAATGGCAGCTGTAGGGGATTGTTTCATTAGGGGAATAGATAGCATCCTTTGTAAGCAGGATTGTGAGTTGCTTGAGATACTGTGCCTTTTCCAGGGTACTTTGAGGTAGTGAGCCTTTTACAGGTACTGAGGTGATGCCTTAAAGCCCTTGTCTTTCTCCTAATTGGCAGATGTGGGACATTTTAATGAGAAATGGGTCATGAGCAGCAATTGGCTATTTGATCTTCAGATGCTACTCGACCAATCAATAAGCTAATAACCCGATTGTGGTCTCGATTCGAACTTCCTGTCTGCACTTCACAACTCTCTACTCCTTTGTCTATTCAAATTCTATCTGATCCTGCTGTGAAGTAAATTTTTAGCATATATTGTTTACTAGGAAGCAGACTTTACAGGCTAGCGATCCTCTGAAAACTATTTTAATCTCCAGCTCTCCTGCTTCTAGAGTCTGCCATAAAGGAGCCATCTTACCTGTATTTGCTCAATCCAGTCCTTTCTAGATCTTGTTTCATTAAAATCACCTCTTGCTCGACCAAACTCTAAAAGGTATTGTCCCAACTTTTACAACATTTTTCTAGATGACCCTTTTAGCTCAGGAATAAACTGTCTCTGAAGTACTGACACAATTATAATTTTTCAAATTAGGGGACCGAAACGGAACATCACATCTTAGGTGTGGTCTGACTAAGGCCTGCACCACTGCAGTAAAAATGTCTGTACTTTATATGGTCCATTCTGCTTGCGATAAATAACATTGTCCAATTTGTCTTTAATGACTTGTTTCATCTGCATAGTACCTTGTGATTTCATAGCACCAGGGCACCCAGAATCCCCTGCTTTTTCTACAATCTCTTTCTATTTAAATAGTATACTGTTCACATTTTTCCTACTTTGTACTCCATGTACTTATTTGTTTGGTCATTCACTTCATCTATATCACTGTGCAGACAGGCTACCTTACACTAACAATTTACTTTGCTCGCTATCTTGAAGTCATCAGCAAATCTAGCTGTTGATTCCTTCATCCAAATCAATGTGCAGGTTGTACTTCTGCTCTGTTCCTCTACCCTTGACATTGTCAGTGTCTAAAAAGCTATGTATTTCTTAACTATATTGTCCCATTGTGATAGTGAATTTTCCAGGGTCATCACCTGAGTAGAGACATTCCTCCTAGTTGCACATACAAATGGTCTACCTTGTGTCCTGACACCATGACCCAGAACATCAACCTGCATAAAATCAGTCCAGCCCTGTCAAAATTTTATACAGTTCAACAAAATACCCTCTCAATCTTCAGTGAATACAAGCCTTGTTGACCCAATCCCTCCTGATATGGTAAACCTGTTATTCCAGCAATCTGCCGAGTGAATTATCATTGGAACCCTCTCCGAGTAGTATGTAACTTCTTGGTTAAAGAGATAGAAACACCAGATAATACACCAGGGCATTGGGAAGACTACACATGTACAGCTGTTGCAGGAAAAATAGTTTTAATAAAACCTTAATGATGGATGCATTGGGCTTACTACAGCTCTATTTTGAAGTATACAGCCAGACCAGGAGAAACCATTTGCATGATTTCCTGTTTTCTTTTCTTTTCAGAGCAGCAAGACAGCCTTACCTTTGTTAGACTAACTGACCTACAATCTGCTTTCTGTCCCATCATTTCTTGAATAAAGGTGTTATATCAACTATTATCCAATTCACTGTGATCCTTCCAGAATCTATGCAATTTTAGAAGATTATAACAAAATGCATGGGACTTATGCTTGGATCTTGGTGGTATCCCTATCTCTGGGCCAGAAGTTCAGAGTCCAGGTGCCATCTCTTACCGATGTGTCTCATAACACATCTAAACAATTTGATTTCAAAAGAAAATCTATAATTGAGAGCCTCTTCAGACATCAGGATATAGGCCACATTCTCCACAAACTTGTCAGCCTTTTGTTTAATAGTTTTCCAAACATCCTTCTTTCAAGTGTTTTGTTCTAGACTCCACCCTGCTGTGGAGAAGGTGGTAGTGAGCTGCCTTCCTGACCCGCTGCAGTTCACACGCTATAGACTGACGCATAATGCTGTTAGGGAGGGAATTCCAGATTTTGATCCAGAGACAGAGACAGTGAAGGAACGGTGATATGTTTCCAAGTCAGGATGGTGAGTGGCTTGGACACTCACATGGACATGGTGGTGTTCCCATGTATCTGCTACCCTTGCCCTTCTAGTTAGAAGTGGTTGTCGGTTTGGAAGGTGTTGTCTAGGGATCTTTGGTGAATTTCCGCAGAGCATCTTGTGGATAGTACGTGTTGGTACTGGAGAGAATGGGTGTATGTGGATGTGATGCTAATCAAATAGGCTACTTGTCCTGGATGGTGTCAAGCTTCTTGAGTGTTATTGGAGTTACACCCATTCTTCACAAGTGGAGAGTATTCCATCACAGTCACTTTCCTGATCCTATGTTTTAACTGAACGATTGTTTGCAGTTTGAATAGGTATTTCAGTTGGGGTGGAGGTGACCTATTGTTCAAAAGCTTTTAATTTCAATTTGGAGAAGTTTTGATTTGAAGTTTGGTCAAATGTTTGTGTGCAGAAAGGAATTAGTGTAGAACAGTTAAATACATTATCTCTGAGGGTTTTAGTTGAAAGCTCTAGGTCAGAATTATTTGGTTGGAATCATGAAGGAGTTATTTGAAGCTGATGGAAACTAAGTTTAGTGTGTGACTAATCAAGGCTATTAGCTCTCAAGACCAGAACTGAAATTAACTAATACATCATTCCTTTGTGAGTGACAGGGAATGGAAATCTCCCTCCAAGGTGTTCAAGTACTGTAAAGTAATAGTGCTGTGATAGACAGGATCATCTTGGAATGTTTTTAAACCTTTCAAATAAAGTAAATAGCAGTTTCTTCTTGTTATAATTTCTAGTTATTCCAGTTATAATTTCTTTTGCATATTAAATCCTATTCTATTATATTCTTAAAACTAACTAAGGGGCGGCACGGTGGCACAGTGGTTAGCACTGCTGCCTCACAGCACCAGAGACCCGGGTTCAATTCCCGCCTCAGGTGACTGACTGTGTGGAGTTTGCACATTCTCCCCGTGTCTGTGTGGGTTTCCTCCGGGTGCTCCGGTTTCCTCCCACAGTCCAAAGATGTGCAGGTCAGGTGAATTGGCCATGCTAAATTGCCCGTAGTGTTAGGCAAGGGGTAAATGTAGGGGTATGGGTGGGTTGCGCTTCGGCGGGTCGGTGTGGACTTGTTGGGGCGAAGGGCCTGTTTCCACACTGTAAGTAATCTAATCTAATCTCTTGGTTTGTAGCTGTTATCAATGAAAGACCACCTTGTTATCATTTTCCTTAGTTTTTATTTGTCAAGACAGATTTTCAGTCTGGGATCTACTTGTCTGATAATAAAGTCAGCTGACATTAAGTAAGTATGCATGCTTTTACAAGTATTCTGAGCTTTCATAACATATCAATGAAATGCTTAGCACCACTTCCATCCCCTACCAATTATTTTACTTTTATCAAAACCTTTCAACTTGTTTCAGTTGCTGCTGGATGATGGGAGAGAACTGCAGGATTGTTTCTAATATTAAGTTTCACCTTGATCAGAGCCATTCAGAGCGAAGAGTCCATTCTGCCAATTAAATCTATTCTACTTCTCTGTGGGGCAATCTAGTCATTACCATTCCCATGCTGTCTTCCCTGTAATTTTATTTCCCTTGATGCCTTTGAATGGATTCCAATGATATCTATTAGATTAGATTTCAAATAAAACTAATTTGGTTTGGAAATCGTTCATGTTTACATCATGTTGGTAGTTCCAAGGCATTACTATTCATGATTGTACTAACAATGCATGATCTGATGATTAGGAATGCAGATCCAAATCATCATTAACAAAGTGGCAATAGCTGTGGGTAGACACCTCTTGGCAGGAGACTCGCAGAAGGATAGTGGAGCACTTTGAACAATGTTCACAAAGTATAGGCCGTTAGAAATAGGAACAGGAGTAGGCTATTCAGCCCCGTGCCTCTTCTGCCAATCAACAGGCTTACATCTGATCTGAGAGTTAAACGCCCAGCTCACTTAGTGAGGACTTGGCTTATAGCCAACCAAAATGGAGAAGGCTCATTCAGGAAAGCACCAAAAATCATTGTGACTACATCAGGAGAGTGCAGAGACAAAGTAGAGGTGTTGCAGGGAGCACACAAACCTCTAAACAAACCTACCCAAATCTTCAAGCCTGACATATGACAAGTCCAAATCCAAACATCAGCCATTCCAGAACCCAAATGGAAGCAGGCCATCCCTGATCCTGAGGGACTGTTTGAACAGCAAAGATATAGTCTTTTTAAACATTTTTGCCCTATTCTGGATCCAAAAATGAAAAGGAATTGATTGCCCTGGATCAGAGCAAGTTAATAATTTTGACAGGTGTTTAAAACTGTTTTGACCGAATAAATTTAGAAAAAGACTCTTCCTCTGCCTGGTTCACAAAAAGAGGGTCAACATTAATTGCCTATTTGCACTTCTATTACTTCTGCCAATGGTTTTGCAATGTTTCAACCATGCAAAGCAGTAACTACTTGGGTGCAAAATTCACAATAAAAAGTTTTCAAAAAGCTGACTCTGCCAAGTGTTTTCATGAACTGTTTAAATTTTGTATTTGCATGCAAATACTAATTACCAATGGTTAAATAGTGGAGCAGGTGGGACTTGAATCCGGGTCTCTTGGTCCAGGGATAAGGACACCACCTCAAGAGGGCTCCCAATAGATGTTTTTCCTGTTTTTCCAAACAACCTATTCAGAGGTGCTTTACACACCTCTGGACCAGGTGGGACTTGAATCTGAGTCTTTCATAGAATCATTGAATGCCTACAGTATGGAAGCAGGCTAATCAGCCCATCAGTTCCACACTAATCCTTCAAAGATCACCCCACTCAGATCCACCTCATTAACTCAATTGTTGTAATCCTGCATCTTCCATGGCTAATGCACCTAGCCAGCTGTTATTGTTGTGTGCCATAGTCTCATGACCATAGGGGCTGCTCTCTCATTAGAGATTTAACCTGAGGGCCACCAGATCTCAGGCGAGGGAAGAGGTTGTGAAGCAGAGTCATTCACAGTACCCTCAAATCAGTGATGGAAGTTGAACCCATGAAGTTGGCACCACACTGCTCTGCAAACCAACAATCCAGCCAACTGAGCTAAGGAAATCAGAGCACCAGTGGAAACCCATTCAGACACAATAAGAATGTGCAAACTTCACACAGTCGCCCAAGGCTGGAATCGAACCCAGGTCCTTGGCACTGTCAGGCAACACTGCTAATCACTGAACCACCATGCCTTTCAGGCCAGAGGTTGGGACATTACCATAATAGAAGTTTTCCTGTTTTCTTTTCCTAAATAATCTGTTCAAAGATGTCATTACACACCTTTGAAGCAGGTGGGACTTGAATCCGGGCCTTTCAGTTCACGGCTAGTGACACTACCCCTGCACCATAAAAGGGCAATTAAGAGTGTCACAAAGCTGGTCCCATTTTACTAAAAGCTGTTCCTTTTCTCAAGGATACTGTGTCCTTGGTTTTTTTCAGCGGGGTCATAAACCAGTTCCTGGTTCCAATTAGACTGGTTTGGTACAGAGATTACAGGGTATTGAGAGGCCCTTTCATTTATATGTAAAAAGATGAGGCTTCAGGCCAAAGTGGCCATGTTTTAGAAGTGACTTGTATAATGAAAAGGGAGGGGTCAGCTTTCTAGCTGAGCAGTTCAGTCCAGAACTAGTTAAGAGTTCAGCCAAGTGGAAACTGGCTGCAAAACTCTCTCCTTCCTGCCCTTCTAACTTCAACCTATAAGCATTTGCCACATTTTTACTGTTTTTTTAAGGGGGTTTACTTATTGGGACTGTTGAGTGTATTCAGGACAGCATAATTTAAGTCCATTTTGGATAGACTGAGTTCTGTAGAGGTTCTTTATTCTGTTCTTTATGTTTCATTGTGTAATTTTGTGAATAAACTGCTGTATGTTTTAAAACCTGCTAGTCAACCGAGCTAACTTACTTCGGGTAATTTTCATCGTACACTTACCGAAACAAATTGCAAAGTTAAGGTCTGGGTTGCCTGCTTAAGAATGTTTTGAGTGGTCTGGCCTAGCCTGTAACAGACTGGGGGCTCTTTGTGGGATTTTAAACAGCTAGTGATACGTGCTAGTGTCTTTGTTTCGGGTGTTGGTTTGGTTGGGTAGACAAAGCTTGGGATAGTAATGGCTCTTTCAGTCACCAAAGGTTTTCTGGAAGTGATGTGGTGACTTGCAAAAAGTGGATAAGACCAAGCTGCAGGAATTAGCAGACCAACTGGGACTGGATCTGCCTGCTTCTGTGAGGAAAGGAGAGATCATTATAGCGGTAGTTCAGCATTTAAACTTGCAGTAGGAACATCAGAATCTATAGAGGTGGCAGAATTCAATTACAAATGGAGCAGCTTGAGTTAGAGGCAAGAGATAAGGAAATGGCAGCAGAACAGTTTGAGTTATTATTGAAGGCAGGAGAGGGAAAAAGAGAGAGCAGAAGAGAAAGAAAAAGAGAGCGTTTGAACTTCAGAAATTGACACCTCAAAATGAAAGTCAGCGTAAAAGACCATAAGACCATAAGACATAGGAGTGGAAGTAAGGCCATTCGGCCCATCGAGTCCACTCCGCCATTCAATCATGGCTGATGGGCATTTCAACTCCACTTACCCGCAATCTCCCAATAGCCCTTAATTCTTTGTGATATTAAGAATTTGTCAGTCTCTGCCTTGAAGACATTTAGCGTCCCAGCCTCCACTGCACTCTGCGGCAATGAATTCCACAGGCCCACCACTCTCTGGCTGAAGAAATGTCTCCGCATTTCGGTTCTGAATTTACCCCCTCTAATTCTAAGGCTGTGTCCATGAGTCCTAGTCTCCTCGCCTAACGGAAACAATTTCTTAGTGTCTACCCTTTCCAATCCATGTATTATCTTGTAAGTTTCCATTAGATCTCCCGTTAATCTTCTAAACTCCAATGAATACAATCCCAGGATCCTCAGCCGTTCCTCGTATGTTAGACCTACCATTCCAGGGATCATCCGTGTGAATCTCCGATGGACACGCTCCAGTGCCAGTACGTCCTTCCTGAGGTATGGGGACCAAAACTGGACACAGTACTCCAAATGGGGCCTAACCAGAGCTTTATAAAGGCTGGAGATAAAGCCTGAAGGTAACGTGAGTGAGGAAATAGTGTGAACTCATGTGGAAGAGCAGAGAGTTAAAACAACAAGGTTAGCAGCTGAAGTGGCTGATGATTATGAGCTGGTCCATAAACCACGGTTTGGCTTCCAGAATCAATTTCAGTCCATGAGGGATAGAAACCGGGGCAAAGAGAAATCTTCACCCGGGAAGGGAAAGGTATATCTCAGTGAAAATCATAAGGATAATTTACCGCAGGGTAAAAAAGAAATCCTTGAGGTGGACAAAGAAGTTAAAAAGCTCCGGTGTTTTCATTGTAATAAAGTGGGCCACACAAAATCACAGTGTTGGAGAACGCCAGACTGCAAACTGGGAGCAAGCCAGATGTAGGAAAACCGGACAAGCCTGGGAGTTTTGTTGGACTAGTAACAAAAAGCACAAGGGAAGTTAGACACCTGCCTCAGAGTGTACAAGATGATCAGATGTTGATTAAGGAGGAAGTGCCAGATCTGCTTAAAAATATACATGCAAGGGTAAAGGTTATTCAAATAGGTCAGGAGTAGCAAGTAAAGACGTTAACAACATTAAGGGACATAGGATCCTCTCAGTTTGTAATGCTGAAGGATGAGGAGATATGTACTCCTGAGGGACTATTGCCAGAAAAGGTACTGGTAACAGAATTCATGGTGAGACAAAAGTGTTCAATTATGTAAAGTGAGGCAAGAGAGTCCAAAGAAGATTGGAGAATTTGTGGTAGGATTACTGATCAAACTCTCAGCTCCAGGAATATAATTTGTTCTTGCAAATGATATAGCTGATTCACCAGTAGCCGTGCTGCTTACTCTAGTTGAAAAGCCGTGGAGTCACAGGCAACTGAAGAAATGAAGAATGCTTATCCAGGAATTTTCCCAGATTGTGAGATCACAAGATCACAGAGGCACAAGTTGAAGCAGGAGAGATCAAAAGGCACAGCTGAGGAAGCTGATATAGCTTTATCCTTTTGATCAGATAAGTGGAACAGAGCAGGAACAAATAGGTAAACATGCTTTAGTTCTGTTAAGCTTATCGAATTGCAGCAGAAATATGAGAACTTAAAACAGTTGTATCAAAAGGAATTTACAGAGGAAAATGAATGCATTCCTGTGTGTTATTACTTAACAAATGATGTCTTAATGAGGAAGTGGAGACCATCACACATTCAAGCAGATGAGAAATGGGCAGAGATTCATCAAATTATTTTGCCAGTAGTGTATAGAAAGAAGTTCTGCAAGTGGTGTGTGAGCTACCACTTGGAGGTAATTTAGGGGTGAGGAAAACACAGGCTAAAATACAAAGACATTTTTACTGACCTGGATTACACAAGGGTATAGTTGAATTTTGCCAGACATGTCATATGTGTCAGCTAATTGGAAAACTACAGGCAGTATTAAAACCTGCATCTTTAATACCTATTCCAACATTTGAGGAACCTTTCACATGAGTCTTAATTGATTGTGTAGATCCCCTACCTCAAAGAAAAAGCGGGAATAAGTATTTATTCACAATAATAGATTATTGACAAGGTTTCCAGAGGCAACCCCATTACGCAACACCACAGCTAAAAGGGTTGTGGAAGAATTATTTAAATGTTTTATCAGATATGGACTACCAATAGAGATCCAGTCAGATCAAGGATCAAACTTCACATCCAAACTATTGAAGGTTATAGACAACTTGGGAATAAAGCAATTCAAATCTACTGACACCGTCCAGAATCGCAGGAGATGACATCAAACCCTAAAGACCATGTTGAGAGCTTACGGTCAGGATTATTCAGATGACTGGGATAGGGTGTTTCATTTGTACTTTTTGCAATCAGGCATGCACTGACTGAATCGACCAAATTCTGTCCGTTTGAATTAATTTTTGGACATGAAGTAAGAGGACCATTAAAATTGATTAAGGAGAAATGAATAAGTCAGAATTCAGAGACCACCCATTTGGACTACGTGTCAAATTTTACAGAACAATTAAATAGAGCTGGAGAGTTGGCTGGACAGCATTTAAAAGTACCACAGCATACAATGAAACAGAAAGCGGATAGGAACTCACAAATTCCTAATTTTGCAATTTGGGATAAGGTATTAGTGTTACTTCCAGTCAGAGGTGAGCCTTTAAAGCAAGGTTTAGTGGACCGTATCAAATTGAGAAGAAATTGAGTGAGGTGAACTACTCGATAAAGACTCCAGACAGGAAGAAATCTCACAGTGTGTCATGTGACTATGCTCAAAAGGTATTTTGACAGGGACGGAAAGCAAGAGGAGAAGGTGTTAATGATTACAGCACAGAAGGAAGAACCAAGTTCAGAGGATTCTGAATTGGACATTCCTCAAATCAATTTGGACAATGAGGAAGTTGTCAAAAATTGGGATAAATTATTGAGTTACCTTCCATCAGAAAATCAAAATGACTTGAAAGAGTTATTACTATCACATGGGGGGATACCCAGAAATAAACTGAGAAGTACTAACCTAATTGTGCATTATGTAGGTATAGGAGATACTGATCCGATTAAGCAACATCCTTATAGGCATAACCCTTTAAAGTTGGCACAGGTTCAGAAGTACCTACAGCGCATGCTCCAAAACGGCATAATCAAAGTAAATTAGTGAGTAGAGTTCACCTATTGTCATGGCGTCAAAGCCAGTTGGTATTCAACGGTTATGTGTGGATTATCGCAAAGTCAATGCCGTTACAAAAACTGATGCAAATCCAATTCCATGGTTGGAGGACTGTGTCAAAAAAATTGGGACAAGCAGCTTACATTTCTAAGTTGGACTTGCTCAGAGGCTACTGGCAAGTACCTCTGTCAGAGAGAGCGAAGGCAATTTTGGCTTTCGTAATGCCAAATGGAGTATATCGGTTCAAAGTCATGCCATTTGGTATGAGAAGCACTCCAGCCACATTTCAGAGACTGACTAATAAGGTCATTGCCAGATTACCCAATTGTGCAGTGTACATTGATGATGTGGTGATTTTTAGTCACTCATGGAAGGAACATTTACAGCATTTATCAGACTTGTTCGTTCAACTTCGGAAGGCAGGCTTGGTGGTAAACCTTGTTAAAAGTGAACTTGCCAAAGCCCACATCATGTTGTTGGGCCATGTTATTGGATCTGGACAAATGACCCCACCAGATGCAAAAGTGAAAGTAATTGGGAATTTTCCCACACCGTTGATGAAAAAAGCAGTACTACGGTTCCTGGGGTTGAGTAGATTTAACCAAACGTTTATGCCAAACTTCAGCAGTGTGGCTGCTCCACTCACCGAATTGTTAAAAAAAGGGTGAGAAGTTTCAGTGGACAGCGGACTGTCAAAAGGCATTTGACAGCCTAAACACTGTGTTAACTACTGTCCCAGTATTATCCACACCAGATTACACAAAGACTTTCAAGGTGGCTGTTGATGCCAGTGACGTGGGTGTGGGTGTGGTGCTCCTGCAGGAGAATGACGGGGAAATAGAAAGATCCAATGGGTATTTTTCCTAGAAGTTGAATGTTCATCAACAGAAATATTCAACAGTGGAGAAAGAGACTTTAAGCTCGGTGTTGGCATTACAACATTTCAGTGTTTGTATTACCAGCAATACCAGTGAGACAATCGTATACACTGATCACAACCCAATGACATTTGTGGAAAAATTTAAGGACAAAAATGTCAGACTGTTTAGATGGAGTTTGTTGTTGCAGCCATTCAATTTGACAATTGTGCAGGTGGCAGGTCATGAAAACGTGATTGCCGATGTGTTATCGAGACTCGAATGAGAAACGGAGGCTTTTGGTGGCCGGTGTGCCACGCCCTGAATTCATATGTGGTTTTGCATGTTTATAATAGTATAGTGTACATGTGTGTTTTAGACTACTAATTAGTTTGTTTTTGAAGGGTTTTAAAAATAAAGTCATCTTTTGATATTGATGGTTCATTTTTTAAAAGGGGGACAGTGGTGTCACAAAGCTGGCCCCTTTTTTCCTCAAAGCTGTTCTTTTTCTCAAGGAAACTGTGTCCTTGATTTTTTTTCAGCTCCCGGTTCCGATTAGACTGGTTTGGTACAGAGACTAAAGGGTATGAGAGGCCTTTTTGTACATATATAAACATATGAGACTTCAGGCCAAAGTAGTCATGTTTTAGAAGTGACCTGTATAACGAAAGGGAAGTGGTCAGCTCTCTAGCTGAGCAGTTCAGTCCAGAACTAGTTAGGAGTTCAGCTGTGTGGAAACATGCTGCGAAACTCTCTCCTTTCTGCCCTTCTAACTTCAATCTGTAAGCATTTGTTTCATTTTCACTGTTGTTTTAAAGGGGGTTTGCATATTGGGACTGCTGTGTATATTTGGAACAATATAATTAAGTCTAGTTTGGATAGACTGAGTTCTGTAGGGGCTCTTTATTCTGTTCTTTGTGTTTAATTTTGTATTTTTGTGAATAAATTTCTGTCTGTTTTAAACCTGGTGGTCAACTTCGCTAAATTACTCCGGGTAACTTTCACCAGACACTTACCTAAACAAATTGCAAAGCTATGGTCAGGGTTGCCTGCTTAAGAATGTTTTGAGTGGTCTAGCCTTGTCCACAACAAGAGCCAACTGCTAATTATCCTGAACTTGGAGTGACAAGGAAACCAGAGTAGGTTAATTCCCAAAAGGACATTAGTGAATCTGATAATTGACATTTGCAACTAACATTGCATTTACCCAACATGTATTGGGGTGATTAGTTGTAGAATACCTGAGGTCAGGGTTCCTCAAACCATGGGTGATAACTGGATGAACAATCTCCTCATTAGCTCTGAGGCAGCAATAGCGAATGTGGAGTGGGGACTCCTGTGGGACAGTCCTGGGCCACATAGCATTTCCACCAGGAACTACAAGCCCCTGTTAGTAAAGCTTTTGTGCAAACACCCATACCCCGCATTAACTGTAGGTGAAAAGACTGGTGTCAAGTGCCCCACCACCCATCTCGGCCCTCTCTGCCATTGTGGGATGCTCTACTGTAATGAGAGTGGGGGACTGAGGGAAATGAGTGACTATAACAGCTGTTAATGCTGGTGAGGTGTTCAGAGTGAGTAGGCATTGAAGGACGTTTGCAGGATGACTCATCTGATAGGATTGATGTGGGAAAGCAAATGACAGAAGGTATTGCATGCAACAGTGAATGTGCTAGACCATGAGCCTTTGTGAGACTCAGACAGGGTAGAGATAATGAGGGTAGTATAATATTAACGTACATAATTAGGCTTCTTGCTGCTCACTAGCAAGTTTCTTGTCTTATCAGTTAAATCTTGGTTTGCAGAATTGGGCTTTCTTCCCTCTCAGGGTTGAGCCTAATGTTTTTGAACTCGCCATATTTCCCAGACTCAGGTAAAGGAGAGTTGACTTTAAATTGGTAAGAATGACTGCTCACAAACTTCTGTTCATAATTTCTGCAATTCCATGATTGACCTTCCTACCCATTTATCAATATCATCCCTTATCAAAGTTATGCATAATGTCCGATTCATTTGAGATTCTGGTGTGCGCTATTCTTTCTGTTTCTTTATGACTGTCTCCAATCTTTGATATGGTTGATCACATTACGATTGACCATCACTATCCATTATTAGTATCTACTATTACTATCTATCCAATGATAGACAGAGAATTTCCAAAAGCAGCTTCCCTTCCCACTCTGGTACCATAATCTCCAACATGTCTGCCCCAACCAAACATTAATCCTTGAGTACTTCTACATGCTGCTCCTTCACAACATCCTCACAAAGTACAGCATCAGACACACCAAATGCTTTGACAGCATCCAACTCTACTTCACTGCAAACCCCTCTCCTGCTTTCAAGTATTCCATTGCTTGTCCAATTAACAGTGAAACCGTTGGCTTTGATATGGAACCCCACAATGAGAAGTGGCAGTGGAATGGAGGAGCAAACACTGAGAACATAACCTGACTGGTTATCTAACCTACCACTGATTTTTACACCAGATATCAGGATGTTTGGATGCCCCCAAGTTAAGACGGTCATGATGTTGAATCATTTTAGGTAGACAAGTCGTAGCAACTTAGATGCTACCAGATCTAAATTCCAGTATGTTCTGTTTTTGATGTGGAGGTTCTGGTGTTGGACTGGGGTGGTCAAAGTCAGAAGTCAAATGACACCAAGTTAGAATCCAACAGGTTTATTTGAGATCACAAGCTTTCAAAGTGCTACTCCTTCAGCAATTGTCAAATTGCTGCTGTTTATGGAAATCAGTTAATCTCCATTTGGAAATTAAATTTCCCATATTAAGATATGAGATTTTACTGCAAGATAAAGTAATTCATTGTGCAAGGTATTGTGTGAACACAGGGTTTTATTTGGTCTCCTAGGAACTTTTGACTGCATTAATTTAATAAAACTAAATTTGTTGAACAATTTAATCACGTACTTTAAAAATGAGGAATTAAAGAAAGCTCGCCTCAGTGTTGGTGATATGAAATAAGTGGATTGGTGGTTCACTAGTGTCATTTGGGAAGGGAGTTTGCATTTCTTAGGTTAATACTTTTTCCAGTATCTTTTCACTGGCAATTGTAATTGTTCTAAGTCCCTTCCACCATTTTCTTTATTATCAAGCATGAGAATCTATTGTACCTTCTTTCTCAATGACATTTTAGAAAGAACTTGGAGAATCATGAAATATTTTCTTCATTGCCTTCCATTGCTTCTCTACTGTCATTGAGTCATAGATGTGGAGGTGCCAGTGTTGGAATGGGGTGGACAAAGTCAGAAATCACATGACACCAAGTTATAGTTCAACAGGTTTATTTGAAATCACAAGCTTTTGCTATATAGCCCCTTCATCAGATGAAGCGCTAGTTTGACTATTAGTCGTAGTTATTAGTTATAGTAGGACTACAACCTGGTGTCATGTGATTTCTGACTTGATGGAGTCATAGAGTCATACAGCATGGAAACAGACCCTTCAGTGTAACTTGTTTATGTCAACCAGGTATCTCAATCTAAACTGGTCTCATTTATCTGCATTTGGCGCATATCCCTTTAAAACTTTAATGTTCATGTCCCTGTCCTAATGTCTTTTAAATGTTGTAATTGTGGCAGCGATTCAAGATAGCCACAGTCTGAAAAGTTTGCTGTGTTGGCCTCTGTGCCATACCCCAGACAAGGTGAGCTGATTGTGGGGTGAATTTGTACTTGCAGAGTTACATTGTACTTTGCTCAAAAACTGCATGAATCCATGTAAGACTCTGTTAACTCACTTTTCACATTAGAATCAGTCTAAACATTATGGCACAGACAGGGAACACAGGGGACTAACACCTTCAATATCTCAACATCTTATCTGCGCTGACACCAATTGTTACAGTTAACCTGAGAATGTAACTTTTAAAAAAAGTTTTGTGATTTACATATGAAAGAAGTGAAACTATCATGGTTATTCTAACAGATGAGAGACTTAACAAACAATCAAGGTATTTACTAAGGTATAATTTCAGTTACATCACACTGTAAACTTTTGCTATAAATTCTGTGTCTTATAATTGTGCACTCCACAACCACCTGATGAAGGAGCAGCGCTCCGAAAGCTAGTGCTTCCAGTTAAACCTGTTGGACTATAACCTGGTGTTGTGTGATTTATAACTTTGTACATAACATTCAAAGGGAGTTCAGGGCTTTTTGGGGCATCAATTGGTAATCCATCAGTGCTCTGGAAGTCCACCAAAGCATTCTTAAGGGGTCTGATTATTTCATACTCGACAATGGGAAGGAGGCAGAGAGGGGAGCAGCACTGGATGCTTGAGGCCCGGCTGCAGGCAGCCGAGTTGGCATTTTATACCAGACCACCCATGGTCAAATTGCAACGGATCACGGCTCCCTGGGCTGCTCTGGACTCAGCGCTCACACAAGTGGCGGAGAGAGGGGTCTCCTTTGCAAAGCAAAGGCTGTTTGAATATGGGGAGAAGCCAGATACCTGGTTAGGAAGAAAAAAGTGTTCTACAGTCTATTGTGTCTGTTAGGGAGAGAACTGGGAAATGTCACTCATGAACTGAAAAAAATCAATGCCAGATTTCGGGAGTTCTACGCAGAGTTATACCGTTCAGAGGGCTGTGGGGATGGAGAAGTGAGAATGGAATCCTTTTTTGAAAACCTGGACCTCTCCAATATAAACGCAGATCAGGCCTCCCTTTTAAATGCACCTCTGACGATACAGGAGGTGCAAGAGGCGGTAAGGAAGCTCCAAGGAGGCAAGGCACCTGGTCCAGACAGGTTCCCGAGTGAACTTTACAAGGAGATCATACACGTTAGCTGATCCACTTCTGGAGATGTATGGTCATTTGTATAGTCAGGACTGTCTTCCTCCCTCTCTTAGGGAGGCTAATATCTCCCTTATTTTAAAGCAAGGGAAAGGCCCCAAGGATTGTGTATCGTATAGACCCATCTCGTTGTTGAATGTGGATTTCAAAATTTTATCAAAGGTGTTGGCTCTGAGGTTGGAGAAAGTGCTGCCCGTTATTATAAAAGAGGACCGGACGGGTTTTATCAAGGTCTGCAGCTCCTCCAATAATATCAGGCGGGTATTGAACATAGTCCAAAAATGTCAGCAGAGAGCGATTCCGGGCTTGGTGGTCTCCCTGGATGCAGAAATGGCTTTTGATTGGCCGCATCCCTTTGCTGATTTACATGACTTTGGTCTGGGAGGGGCCTTCTCCAGGTGGGTGACAATGTTATATCGAGACCCCAAGGTGGCAGTTATCATGAATGGGGTTAAGTCCAGCAATTTTGATGTGGGGAGAGGCAGCCAACAGGGATACCCCTGTTGCTGCAGCTGTTTACCTTGGTTCTTGAACCGTTGGCGAAGGCCATCTGAAAGAACCCCGATAAAAAGAGGCACAAAAGGTGGGTGTTGGGGAACACAAAATCACCCTCTATGTGGATGATATCCTTTTGTTTTTGGCTAACTCCAAAAATTCCATACACTGGTTAAAACAAAAAATTAAATTATTCAGCAGTTTTTTGGGATACAGGATAAATTTTGCAAAGTCGGAAGTCATGCTCGTGGGATTGATGGAAGTACTTAAGCTGGAGGACGGAATGGAGTTTCCTTTTAGATGGTCATAGAAAGGTTTTCTCTACCTGGGAAATTTTATTACCCCGATCTTCCGGCAGCTGTACAGAGCTAGCTTTGATCAGTTGTTTGAGAGAATAAAGCAGGGCTTGCAGCTGTGGGAGGGACTACCCATATCATGGCCAGTCCGTACAGACTTGATTAAAATGAATGTTCTTCCTCTGTTATTATATCCCATGAGGATGCTCCCACATTATTACCCAAACAGACACTGCAGAGGTTTGCTGGTTGGCTTGGATCATTTATTTGGTTCTGTAGGTGCCCCCAAATTAAATTTACCAAGCTGCAACTTTGCAGGATATGGGAGCGGGGAGTGGACCTCCCAGATCTAAGAGATACCAAAAAGGCGACCTGCTGTCATATGAGAGTGAATGGGTGCGTAATAACTTGAAGTCGATATTGCTTAATGTTGAGACCTCACAGATGAGATGCCCCCTCATAAACTTACTCTTCATGGATAAGAAGATATTAATAGTTGAGCACTATGAGAGCCCAATTATCATAAATACAGTGAAAGCACGGAGGATAATACAATAGGGTGAGGAATTTGCTTACAACTTTGCTGTTCACCCCATTGGTGGGATCCCAAGGATTTAGATTGGGGTCAATAGACTCCGGCTTTAAAGCCTGGGAGAGTAAGGGAGTCTCCTGTGGGAGATTTATTCAAGGCAGAGGTCTTGATGTCTTTCAACCAATTAGGTCAAAAATCATTCCTAACAGGAACCTTTTCCAATACTTCCACGTTAGGGATTATATACAGAAGACGACCATACTCTTGGCCCAGTCCTACAAGTCGGATATAGAATGAAGAGAGCTCCGATGTAGGGGCACTCTCTCAGTTATTACGATATATCATCTCCAGAGAGGGAATGCCTTGAAGGATATGGAGAGACTCCATGAGATCTGGAATCAAGAGTTAGGGGAAGAAATCTTACCGGAAATATGGGAGGATATATAGAGGAATGTAAAGAAAATTTCAATATGCAATGAAGCACAAACCATGCAATTGAAGATCCTTCACAGGGCCCATATGGCACCAGAGAGGTTAGCAAAGTTTGAGAAAGGATCCCTGAAATGTCCCAACTGTAAAATCAGCAGAGGCATCCCTACACATTGCTTTTGGTCCTGCTACAAGATTCACAGATACTAGGGTGCCATAGAGAATGAGCTGGAGAAGATCCTGGGAATTGAAGTTAAGAAAGATCCAGTTTCCCTTCTTTTGGGACTACTGAATCTGTATCTTTGGGTGAGCACGGGAAGAGGTTATTCAACATTTTTACACATGGTGCAAGGAAGAACATCCGAATGAATTGGATATTAGAAAAACCTCCAGGTCTTGCAGGGTGGTGCAGACTTGTGATGGAGCACGTCCCTCAAGGTTATCTGACAAGCATGGTGCGCAATGGAACAGAGCAATTTTATAAGACATGGCAGCCATTTCTAAATTGCATAGACATGGATCTATCGGCAGTACTCATCAGGACCTTTACATAGCCATGAGGGCCTTTTATGGCTGTCCGGGAACCCTGGGACGGGGGGAGGCCTAGTAAATATGGGTATAATAACTGTTCCTCCCTTGGATGGGAGTTTCGGTGGAGGTGCGGTGAGTGGAGTAGTGTAATGTAATGTAGTTTAATTTTAGTGGATTATAATTTAATTTAATGTTATTTTATTTAATTTGAGTTTATTTCAATTTGGGTTAAGTAAAGATGAGACGATTGTATCATGAAGAGTAGTAGGCACTTACAGTTAACGTTACTGTAATAGTACGATATTATTTCTACTTTTCTGTACTTCTGGATTTTAATAACTTTTATGGGATTTTTTGTTAAAAAGTGAAAAAGATTTTCAATAAAAATCAGGGAATTATAGACTGGCGAGCTTGACCTTGGTGGTGGGCAAGTTGTTGGAAGGAATCCTGAGGGACAGGATGTACATGTATTTTGAAAGGCAAGGACTGATTCGGGATAGTCAACATGGCTTTGTGCGTGGGAAATCATGTCTCACAAACTTGACTGAGTTTTTTGAAGAAGTAACAAAGAAGATTGATGAGGGCAGAGCAGATGTAATCTATATGGACTTCAGTAAGGCGTTCGACAAAGTTCCCCATGGGAGACTGACTAGCAAGGTTAGATCTCATGGAATACAGGGAGAACTAGCCATTTGGATACAGAACTGGCTGAAAGATAGAAGACTGAAGGTGGTGGTGGAGGGTTGTTTTTCAGACTGGAGGCCTTTGACCAGTGGAGTGCCACAAGGATCGGTGCTAGGCCCTCTACTTTGTCATTTACATAAATGATTTGGATGCGAGCAGAAGAGGTACAGTTAGTAAGTTTGCAGATGACACCAAAATTGGAGGTGTGGTGGAGGGCAAAGAGGGTTACCTCAGATTACAACAGGATCTGGACCAGATGGGCCAATGGGCTGAGAAGTGGCAGATGGAGTTTAATTCAGATAAATGTGAGGTGCTTCATTTTGGGAAGGCAAATCTTAGCAGGACTTATACACTTAATGGTAAGGTCCTAGGGAGTGTTTCTGAACAAAGAGACCTTGGAGTGCAGGTTCATAGCTCATTGAAAGTGGAGTCACAGCTAGATAGGATAGTGAAGTAGGCATTTGGTATGCTTTCTTTTATTGGTCAGAGTATTGAGTACAGGAGTTGGGAGGTCATGTTGTGGCTGTACAGGACATTGCTTAGGCTACTGTTGGAATATTGCGTGCAATTCTGGTCTCCTTCCTTTCGGAAAGATGTTGTGAAACTTGAAAGGGTTCAGAAAAGATTTGCAAGGATGTTGCCAGGGTTGGAGGATCTGAGCTACAGGGAGAGGCTGAACAGGCTGGGGCTGTTTTCCCTGGAGCATCGGAGGCTGAGGGGTGACCTTATAGAGGTTTACAAAATTATGAGGGGCATGGATAAGATAAATAGACAAAGTCTGGGGTCAGGGAGTCCAGAACTAGAGGGCATAGGTTTAGGGTGAGAGGGGAAAGATATAAGAGAGACCTAAGGGGCAACTTTTTCACGCAGAGGGTGGTACGTGTATGGAATGAGCTACCAGAGGATGTGGTGGAGGCTGGGACAATTGCAACATTTAAGAGGCATTTGGATGGGTATATGAATAGGAAGGGATTGGAGGGATATGGGCCGGGTGCTGGCAGGTGGGACTAGATTGAGTTGGGATATCTGGTCGGCATGGATGGGTTGGACCAAAAGGTCTCTTTCCATGCTGTCCCTCTCTAGGACTATGACATAAGAAAAATGTATTTGTACCGCCTCTACCACTTTTTCCAGCAGCTTGTTCCATGTGTATGTGTGAAAAAGTTGCCCCTCAGGTCCTTTTTAAATCTTTCCCTCTCACTTAAAATCTATTTTCTAGTTCTTTACTTAACTCTGTTAGCCACATATTTCAGCCTCAGATGAACTGTGAAATTCTATGATATTATGAAAGCTGTGCCAAGATCTTCCTTTACTCTAAGTTCATTAAATCCTGTCACACTGTATATTCCCTGACCTAAAATGCTTGCTTCTTAGTTGGCACCTAATTATGTTGCTCTAAGAAAGTGCCCCACACACTCAAATCATCTTTCAGGTTACCATTGTCTGATTTACCCAGAATATTTGAAAATAAAGGAGCAGTGCTCTGAAAGTTTGTGATTTCAAATAAAAACATTGAACTTTAATCTGGTATTGTATGACTTCTGGCTTTGTTCCATTTTTGTTTCAAATTTCCAGCATTTTTGTATTTGGGTGATTTTAATCTTCATCAATACCAGATTAAGTCAGGCAATGGTAACTTGGAAGTTCTGAACCCTTCCATGGAATGAAACAGCCAAGAGGATATCAACTGCACCTCATTTAAATGGATTTTTTTGAGTTTCTTAAATTAATTTGTTGTTCATCAAACAGAAAATTCACCATAAGGCAGCACAAAACCACCATTCCTTTTATGAAGTTTTCAAATTATTTTAGAGTCATGAGTCATACACCACAGAAACAAAGCCTTCTGTCCAACTCATCCACGCCGATCAAATTTCGCAAACTAAACTAGACCATTTGTCTGCCCAATTCATGTACTGTTCAAATATCTTTTAAGTGCCTTACCTGTACCTGCATCTACCACTTCCACTGGCAGTTCAGTCCATATATAAACCACCCTCTATGTGAAAACGCTGCCTCCCAGGTCTCTGTTAAATCTTTTCACCCTCATCTTAAAAATATGCTCCCAACATTTGAATTCCCTCACCTTTGCTATTCACCTTACCTATGCCCCTCATGATTTTATAAACCTCTATAATGTCACTCTTCAAGCCTACACTTCAGTGAAAAATCCCACCCTACCTTATAACTCAAACCCTCCAGTCTCAGAATCTTTTCTGAATCCTCTCCAATTTAATAATATCCTTCCTGTAGCAGGGCGAACCAGAACTGTACATAATACTCCAAAAAATGCTCACCAACATCCTGTCTAAACCTCAACATGATGTCCCAAGTCCCTAAACTCAAAAGGTCTAAACAATGAAAGCAAGTGTGCTAAACACCTTATTAACTAGTCTACAGGTGATGCATACTTAAATTTACTACATACCCGAATCCTGGGTCTCTCTGTTCAACAACACTGTACAGGGTGCTGCCATTAACTTTATAAAACCTGCCCCTGTTTGTTTTACCTCACATTTATCCAAGTTAAACTTCATCTGCCATTCCTCAACCCATTGGCCCAATTGATCAAGATTCCTTTGTAATCTCAGATAACCTTCTTCGCTGTTGACTATATGACCAACTTTGGTGTAATCGGCAAATGTACTAACCATGCCTCCTAAATTCTCATCCAAATTGTTGATATAAATGACATTTGTTATTGGACAACAGTGGACCCTGCACCGAACCCTGTGGAACACGGCTAGTCACAGACCTCCCATCCAAAAAGCAACCCTCCAACACTGCCCTCTGTCTCTTACTGTCAAGCCATTTTTAAAAAATCAGGTTCAGCTTGATTAGTACAGTTAAAAGTGGGTTTAACACAATTAAGCTTTCCAAATCAAGAGTATTCAACTCCATTTTTTACTCTGAATGCCAGAATTACAGATATTTGGCATTAATTCGTGTTCTGTGATTACTTATTTACTTGTGTGTGGAACCTATGAATATCAAATTGCAGAAAATATTTTTGAAATACACTGATCCATCTCCTAGTTATATTGGACTACAGTAGTGAGCTAATTTCAAATATATTAGAAAAAAACTGTTTACAACCTGTTGGCTTTCTCAAAGGTTGAAACTTTATTGCTGGAACAGCACAGCAGGTCAGGCAGCATCCAGGGAACAGGAGATTCGACGTTTCGGGCACAGGCCCTTCTTCAGGAATGAGCAGAGAGTGTTCAGCAGGAGAAGATAAAAGGTAGGGAGGAGGGACTTGGAGGAGGGGAGTTGGAAATGTGATAGGTGGAAAGAGGTCAAGGTGAGGGTGATAGGTCGGAGTAGGGTGGAGGCGGAGAGGTCAAGAAGAAGACTGCAGGTCAGGAAGGCGGTGCCGGGCTGGAAGGATCCGGCTGAGACAAGGTGGGGGGAGGGGGGATGAAGAAACTGGTGAAGTCCAAGTTCATCCCCTGCGGTTGGAGGGTTCCCAGTCGGAAGATAAGACGCTCCTCCTCCGACCGTCGGGTTGTTGTGGTTTGGCGGTGGATGAGTCCAATGACCTGCATATCCTCGGTGGAGTGGGAGGGGGAGTTGAAATGCTGTGCCACAGGTTGGTTGGGTTGGTTCGTCCGGGTGGCCCAGAGGTGCTCCCTGAATCGCTCCGCAAGTAGGCGGCCTGTCTCCCCAATATAGAGGAGGCCACACCGGCTGCAGCGGATGCAGTAGATGATGTGGGTGGAGGTGCAGGTGAATCTGTGGCGGATATGGAAGTTTCCCTTGGGGCCTTGGAGAGAAGTGAGGGGGGAGGTGTGGGCGCAAGTGTTGCACCTCCTGCGGTTGCAAGGGAAGGTGCCGGGAGTGGTGGTTGGGTCGGTGGGGGGTGTGGATCTGACAAGGGAGTCGCGGAGGGAGTGGTCTCTACGGAAAGCTGATAGGGGAGGGGAGGGAAATATATCCTTGGTGCTGGGGTCTGTTTGGAGGTGGCGGAAGTGACGGCGGATGATGCGCTGTACATGGAGATTGGTGGGGTGGTAGGTGAGGACGAGTGGGGTTCTGTCCTGGTGGCGGTTGGAGGGGCGGGGCTCAAGGGCGGAGGAGCGGGAAGTGGAGGAGATGCGGTGGAGGGCACCGTCGACCACGTCGGGGGGGAAATTGCGGTCCTTGAAGAAGGAGGCCATCTGTGTTGTACGTATTTTGAACTGGTCCTCCTGGGAGCAGATGCGGCGGAGACGAAGGAATTGGGAGAATGGGATGGCGTTTTTACAGGGGGCAGGATGGGAGGAGGTGTAGTCCAGGTAGCTGTGGGAGTCGGTAGGTTTGTAGTAGATGTCCGTGTTGATTCGGTCGCCTGAGATAGAAACAGAAAGGTCTAGGAAGGGGAGGGAGGAGTCCGAGACTGTCCAGGTGAATTTGAGGTCGGGGTGGAAGGTGTTGGTGTAGTGGATGAACTGTTCAACCTCCTCGTGGGAGCACGAGGTAGCGCCGATACAGTCATCAATGTAGCGAAGAAAAAGATGGGGGGTGGGGCCAGTGTAGTTGCGGAAGATGGATTGTTCCACATACCCTACGAAGAGGCAGGCATAGCTGGGGCCCATGCGGGTGCCCATGGCTACTCCTTTTGTTTGGAGAAAGTGGGAGGATTGGAAAGAAAAGTTGTTCAGGGTGAGGACCAGTTCGGTCAGTCGAAGGAGGGTGTCGGTGGAAGGGTACTGGGTGGTACGGCAGGAAAGGAAGAAGCGGAGTGCTTTGAGTCCTTCGTGATGGGGGATGGAGGTGTACAGGGACTGGATGTCCATGGTGAAGATGAAGCGTTGGGGACCGGGGAAGCGGAAATCCTGGAGGAGGTGGAGGGCGTGGGTGGTGTCACAAACGTAGGTGGGGAGTTCTTGGACTAATGGGGACTACACTGCAACTACACTGGCCCCACCCCCCATCTTTTTCTTCGCTACATTGATGACTGTATCGGCGCTACCTCGTGCTCCCACGAGGAGGTTGAACAGTTCATCCACTACACCAACACCTTCCACCCCGACCTCAAATTCACCTGGACAGTCTCGGACTCCTCCCTCCCCTTCCTAGACCTTTCTGTTTCTATCTCAGGCGACCGAATCAACACGGACATCTACTACAAACCTACCGACTCCCACAGCTACCTGGACTACACCTCCTCCCATCCTGCCCCCTGTAAAAACGCCATCCCATTCTCCCAATTCCTTCGTCTCCGCCGCATCTGCTCCCAGGAGGACCAGTTCAAAATACGTACAACACAGATGGCCTCCTTCTTCAAGGACCGCAATTTCCCCCCCGACGTGGTCGACGGTGCCCTCCACCGCATCTCCTCCACTTCCCGCTCCTCCGCCCTTGAGCCCCGCCCCTCCAACCGCCACCAGGACAGAACCCCACTCGTCCTCACCTACCACCCCACCAATCTCCATGTACAGCGCATCATCCGCCGTCACTTCCGCCACCTCCAAACAGACCCCAGCACCAAGGATATATTTCCCTCCCCTCCCCTATCAGCTTTCCGTAGAGACCACTCCCTCCGCGACTCCCTTGTCAGATCCACACCCCCCACCGACCCAACCACCACTCCCGGCACCTTCCCTTGCAACCGCAGGAGGTGCAACACTTGCGCCCACACCTCCCCCCTCACTTCTCTCCAAGGCCCCAAGGGAAACTTCCATATCCGCCACAGATTCACCTGCACCTCCACCCACATCATCTACTGCATCCGCTGCAGCCGGTGTGGCCTCCTCTATATTGGGGAGACAGGCCGCCTACTTGCGGAGCGATTCAGGGAGCACCTCTGGGCCACCCGGACGAACCAACCCAACCAACCTGTGGCACAGCATTTCAACTCCCCCTCCCACTCCACCGAGGATATGCAGGTCATTGGACTCATCCACCGCCAAACCACAACAACCCGACGGTCGGAGGAGGAGCGTCTTATCTTCCGACTGGGAACCCTCCAACCGCAGGGGATGAACTTGGACTTCACCAGTTTCTTCATCCCCCCTCCCCCCACCTTGTCTCAGCCGGATCCTTCCAGCCCGGCACCGCCTTCCTGACCTGCAGTCTTCTTCTTGACCTCTCCGCCTCCACCCTACTCCGACCTATCACCCTCACCTTGACCTCTTTCCACCTATCACATTTCCAACTCCCCTCCTCCAAGTCCCTCCTCCCTACCTTTTATCTTCTCCTGCTGAACACTCTCTGCTCATTCCTGAAGAAGGGCCTGTGCCCGAAACGTCGAATCTCCTGTTCCCTGGATGCTGCCTGACCTGCTGTGCTGTTCCAGCAATAAAGTTTCAACTTTGATCTCCAGCATCTGCAGACCTCACTTTCTCCTTTCTCAAAGGTTAACAAACAAAGCACGAGAGAGGAAATCACAAAGGTAATTAATTCTTTCTGGAGCATAAAGATATTAGTGGATTTGTTCAGCACAAGTTTTTTTTGTTTCTGTTAAATTGGTACAAACAATTGCAGAAATTAAATTTTCCGTGAATGCATTAAGCACAGGCAACCAGCAGAAAGAAAGTTATCACCCAGGCACTTTGTTACTTTTGTAAAAATAATTTGTGAAGAAGTACAAAATAATTTGTAAAGAAGCACAGAAACTAGGTACCATTTAACCCTCCAGCCTGCAACAAAAATCACTATGCAATTTCTGCACCCTACCCCTGCTTTCTCTCCATACCACCTTTGATCCCTTTCACCACCTCCAGCTCCTCTTGAATATATCTAGCTAATATGCCCCAACAGCTTTCTGTGGTTGAGAATTCCACAGGTTCACACCTTTCTAAATTAAGAAATTCTTCCTCATGTCAATCCTGTATCTTTTACACTTTTTGATTATAAGAGACTCCGATAGGTGCGAGGAGGAAATATAATTTCCAAGTAAAACTGCTGCATTTTTTTCCAGTTTCTTTAACCACAGACCTATTCTCAATTGCTTTGGTTTATTCCATATATAAAATGACCATTAATGTAATCTATTTTGCTGCCCTTCTCTGTAAATGAACCAGAAACACGAACCGTTAATTGTCCATAAAGAAAAAGATCAGATTAGATAAAACCTCTTGCTGTGTCTATCCCGATCACACTGGTCATCGCTCCCAGCCCCAGCTCCCACCCACGCCGCTTCCCCACAGACCTGCAGCCTCTGAGCCAGGATTCCATACGATTAACAGCAGAACAACAAGAGCGACGCAGCTCTCACAAATCGCCATTACACACTGTCTTTTCGCAGGGAGGAAGCGATAAACGATCCAAACTCTCAGCGGCAGAAAATGTACAAAAACACTTTCCCATGTTTCACTTTGGTTATTGATGTTCTGTAGAGAGTTCTGTTGAGCATATCTGCCTTTGTGTATTCTCCAAGCCACGGAACCAGGAGGGGAAAGCACCAACCCAGTCTGTACGTCACTGAAAGTAAACAACAAATGCTGGAGCTCACAGCGGGTCAGGCAGACACTTAATGTCAGCTTGTTCTCTCTCTCTCTCTCCACTGGTGCTGTCTGACCCGCTTTGATCTCCGGCATTTACAGTGGAGTCACACAGATGGACATCACGCAAACAGAACCTTCGGTCCACCTCGAAAACTTGCTCCAACTGACGGAAATCTAGCGGGTTCCAGGATTTCCTGTATTGAGCTGGTGTGCGTCAGGTTCAAGTTCAATCCGATCCAGAGATAACGTGACATGTCTGAACAATTAAATTTAAAAAAAAGTAAAGTTTGCACAGTATGGAATATGACTTTCCACAAGCCAGTGTCTCTGAGGGTGATGTGATAGATGGTGTTTCATGTGGATAAATGTGGGGTAAAACTAACAAGGACAGGGCTTATCCAAATAAAAGTAGGATTTCCTGTATTCAGCTGATGTGCGTTAGGTTCAAGTCCCATTCGATCTAAGGGCAGGACTTATACAATTAAAAGTAGAAGCTTGAGTAGTATTGTAGAATAAAGACATTGATGGGGTCAGAGATTTGATTCCTTTAGTCATGAATAATCAGTGGCCATATCAGGGGGCAGTCCATAAATTCCTGGGGAAAGTGGGCAGCACAAGTCTAGGGTTGGGTCTGGTTCTACTGTTTTCCGGTACCTAGAGCCTAATTAATTGAACTAAATAGTAATTCCCGCTTTGTATTATTTCTTAGTGCTAAAACTTGAAGAAGAAACGAAAAGACTCTGAAAGCTTGTGTTCTCAAATAAACCTGTTGGACTATAACCCAGTGTCGTAAGTGAAATCAGAATTAATGTTTTGAGTTGAATGACCCTTCCTCTGATTTCTCTCCACAGATGCTGCCAGATCTCATGATTGTTATGCTGGTCAGAGTGTTGCGTTTCTGTAGTCTTTCTCCTGATGCAATAATGGCCTCAATTCCTGATGAAGAGCTTTTGCCCAAAACATCGATTTTCCTGCTCCTCGGATGTTGCCTGAACTGCTGTAATGTTCAGAAGACCATAAGACATAGGAGTGGAAGTAAGGCCATTCGGCCCATCGAGTCCACTCCGCCATTTAATCATGGCTGATGGGCATTTCAACTCCACTTACCAGCATTCTCCCCATAGCCCTTAATCCCTTGTGACATCAAGAATTTATCAATCTCTGCCTTGAAGTCATTTAGCGTCCCGGCCTCCACTGCACTCCAAGGCAATGAATTCCACAGGCCTACCACTCTCTGGTTGAAGAAATGTCTCCGCATTTCTGCTCTTAAAATAACCCCCTCTAATTCTAAGGCTGTGCCCACGGGTCCTAGTCTCCTCGCCTAACGGAAACAATTTCTTAGCGTCCACCCTTTCTAAGCCATGTATTATCTTGTAAGTTTCTATTAGATCTCCCCTTAACCTTCTAAACTCCAATGAATACAATCCAAGGATCCTCAGTCGTTTCTCGTATGTTAGACCTGTCATTCCAGGGATCATCCGCGTGAATCTCCGCTGGACACGCACCAGTGCCAATATGTCCCTCCTGAGGTGTGGGGTCCAAAACTGGACACAGTACTCCAAATGGGGCCTAACCAGAGCTTTATAAAGGTTCAGTAGCACATTGCTGCTTTTATATTCCAACCCTCTTGAGATAATTGACAACATTGCATTCGCTTTCTTAATCACGGATTCAACCTGCATGTTTACCTTTAGAGAATCCTCGACTAGCACTCCCAGATCTCTTTGTACTTTGGCTTTATGAATTTTCTCACCGTTTAGAAAGTAGTCCATGCTTGTATTCTGTTTTCCAAAGTGCAAGACCTCACATTTGCTCATGTTGAATTTCATCAGCCATTTCCTGGACCACTCTCCCAAACTGTCTAGATCCTTCTGCAGCCTCCCCACTTCCTCAGTACTACCTGCCTGTCCACCTAACTTCGTATCATCGGCAAATTTTGCTAGAATGTCCCCAGTCCCTTCATCCAGATCGTTAATATATAACGTGAACAGCTGTGGCCCCAACACTGAACCCTGTTGGACACCGCTTGTCACTGGCTGCCATTCTGAAAAAGAACCTTTTATCCCAACTCTCTGCCTTCTGTCAGACAGCCAATCCTCAATCTATGCCAGTAGCTCACCTCAAACACCATGGGCCCTCACCTTACTCAGCAGCCTCCCGTGTGGCACCTTATCAAAGGCCTTTTGGAAGTCTAGATAGACCATATCCACTGGGTTTCCCTGGTCTAACCTACTTGTCACCTCTTCAAAGAATTCTAACAGGTTTGTCAGGCACGACCTCCCCTTACTAAATCCATGTTGACTTGTTCTTTTCCGACCCTGCTCTTCCAAAAATTTAGAAACCTCATCCTTAACAATGGATTCTAGAATTTTACCACCAACTGAGGTTAGGCTAATTGGCCTATAATTTTCCATCTTTTGTCTTGATCCTTTCTTGAACAAGGGGGTTACAACAGCGATCTTGCAATCATCCGAGACTTTCCCTGACTCCAGTGACTTTTGAAAGATCTCAACCAAAGCCTCCACTATTTCCTCAGCCACCTCCCTTAGAATGTAATCCATCGGGACCAGGAGATTTGTGAATTTTAAGACCTTTTAGCTTTTCTAGCACTATCTCTTTTGTTCACGTTATAGGTGACCACCATTACACTATACATACACAAAGATAGTCCTAAACACACACACTCTCACACACACACAGGCACTCCACACACACAGATGCGCACACAGACACCCACACACACCCTTACAGACACAATCACTCCGACACTCACACATGCACCCCCTCACAGACTTAAGACACTCTGCACTCACTACACACACACATACATTTTCTCACACTCACAACCCCCAACCCATACAGACACACACACACAGACAAAGACCCCACATATATTTTGTGGGGTGAATTTGTACTTGCAGGGTTAAATTGTACTTTGCTCAAGAACTGCATGCATTCATGTAGAATTCTGAGCTCAAAAACTGCATGAATTTATGTAAAACTCCATTATCTCACTTTTAGATTAGAATCAATCTAAACATCATGGCATAGACAGAGAACACAGGGGGCCAACACCTTCAACATATTGTCTAGCTATCACCATTGTTACCAGCTGATCTGAGAATGCAACTTTTTAAAAAAAGGTTTTGTGATTTACACATGAAAGAAGTGAAACTATCACTGTATTCTAACAGATGAAATGCTTAACAGACAATCAATTTTTCAATGTATAATTTCAGTTACATCACACTGTAAATGTTTGCTATAAATTCTGTGTGTTAGGTTTGAGCCCTCCACTACCACCTGATGAAGGAGCATCGCTCCGAAAGCTAGAGTGCTTCCAATTAAACCTGTTGGACTATAACCTGGTGTTGTGTGATTTTTAACTTTGTACACCCCAGTCCAACACCGGCATCTCCAAATCATGCCTCATTACACAATGCCTCATCCTAAATAATCTGGTTGGATCCACAACGTACTTGTTTACGAAACTGTGCTGAATACACTCCATCAATTCTTCCTCATGGCTGCTAATAACATTACCCCATCACACCTTTCTTCCTTCTTGACCTTTCAAAAACTAAAATTTATAGATGATACAGTATTTTTTTCTAATTGTCAGTTTCATTGAGGCCTGGCAAGTTTTGTTTCTTAGATTAGATTAGATTACGTACAGTGTGGAAACAGGCCCTTCGGCCCAACAAGTCCACACCGACCTGCCACCAACCCAGACTCATTCCCCTACATTTACCCCTTAACCTAACACTACAGGCAATTTAGCATGGTCAATTCACCTAACCTGCACATTATTTGCACTGTGGGAGGAAACCGGAGCACCCGGAGGAAACCCACGCAGACACTGGGAGAATGTGCAAACTCCACACAGTCAGTCACCTGAGGCGGGATTTGAACCCGAGTCGCTGACGGTGCATGGCAGCAGTGCTAACCACTGTGCCACCGTGCTGCCCACTCACTGCATCTCCCCAAACTTGGATTACTAACTGATTACCTTGCTGCTGTTGTGTGATTCTAACCCCATTCTGTCACTTACCATACCTGGAATAACTAACCCCTGCCAATGATGTCCTGGAGTTCACCAACATCCCTGGCACCACCCTCTCAAAAAGGCCATTGTGCACCCAACTTGGCTCTATTAGTTCAGAGCTTTCCTACATTGTTCCTGACATTTGTCCTGAACATGAAAAGAAGGGAAAATGGATACCTCACTTCCTGGATAGGTACCTGTTAGTCATGGAGGCCTGTTTCTGCAGAGGCAGGACATCCTCTCCCCGAAGACTAGCAAGGGAAGTGGTGACACTGAGGTTGCCAAGTTAATGCAGTCTCAGCTATCTGGAGGAATGCACAATGTTGTAGTAGGTAGGTCAATGGCTCCTTCTCTACTCTGCCAGTGTAAGAGCCACCACATTCCCACCAATATCTAACTGTCTCTGCTGAGACTGGAGGGTTTGAGTTATAAGGAGAAGCTGGATAGACTGGGACTTGCTTCCCTGGAGTGTCAGAGGCTAAAGGCTGACCTTATAAAGGTTTATAAAATTATGAGAGGCATAGATAAGATGAATACCAAAGGTATTTTCCACAGGACAGGGGAGTCCAAAACTAGAGGACATAGGTTTGAGGTGAAAGGGGAAAGATTCATAAGGGAACTGAAGGGCAACCTTTTCACAAACAGTGTGGAACAAACTGCCAAAGGAAATGGTAAAGTTAGTACAATTATGCATTTGAATAGGTACATGAATAGGAAATTTTTCAAGAGAAATGGGCCAAACACAGGCAAATGGGAAAAGTTCAGTTTAGGAAACCTGGTCCAAAGTTAACCAAAGGGTCGGTTTCTGTGTTGTATAACTCTATAACTACTCCCAGGCTCATGCTCTACCACTCTTACTGTTTCCTGTAACATTTTCCTCCTCTTTCTGTAACTCACACCAACCACTGACATTACTAACCCTGCATGCCCTCTTTGCTAGCTGCCCATTTGCTTGGAGCCGTTACCAAGTTGCAACAACAATAACAGATGTGCTACCTACTTTTATGTCCCAGAATACCTGTAGCTGTCATAATCCATGTGGCAAAAGCCCACAATAGAGCTGAAAGAGTCAAGGTGGGTGGTGAGCCACCCAATATTTGGGTTCTCAGTCATTATGAGGAGAGGATCCTGACTCTGACTATCCAGAGTGGCTGATGACCATGTCCAAGCCATTAGACTGCAATAAGACTGAAGAAGGGCTCATGCCCGAATCGTTGATTCTCCTGCTCTTGGATGCTGCCTGACCTGCTGCGCTTTTCCAGCAACACATTTTCAGCTCTGATCTCCAGCATCTGTTGTCCTCACTTTCTCCTGCAATAAGACTGTGCCAGGACTCTCTGACCGAAGGTTATCTCCTTTAAAATAATTGAAGACTGCTGACAATTATGACATGCTTCCTGCATTTGTATCAAAGCTAGGGATCTAGACAAGACTGCAGTTCTAGGAGTCTGATTTCCCTGGCTGAGGGGCCAATTGCAAAAAAGCAGGGTAAGGCAATACAGGGATGGTGAGAGTGTGTAAATGCAATGATGGCAAGTGAAGAACCCAGAAATGTAGCCTCACAGTCCACGAGCTGGGTGTGTGTCTCTGAGTACACAGTGTCCTCGCTGCTGCATGACAGTGATAGTTACTGGTGCAGCCCATGAAACAGCATTGAAATGCAGAAGCATCTGTAAGTGAATCAGTGATGTGTCATGAAGGCTCTTAGTGGCTGCAAGATCAGATGTCAATGTCTGTGGATCTGTTTGGCTGGAGCCCAGGGAGTCACCTAGTGTCCAGCATGGGAGCTCTTCAGAGCCAGCAGAAATCTGAAGTCATCAGGTACCCATTCAGACTTTCAATTGAGAATTCTCAACATGTGGATCGCTTGTGGTGGACGGTAAAGCAGGAAGATTTCACAGATTCTCAGTTAATATGTTTGTGAGCAAGTCATAATCCCCTATAACTCTGGAATGAGAACATTTACCAAACAGTAGGATAAAGACACTGACAGAGCACAGCTGTGTCAAATGCTGCAAGACAGACAGGGCTTGATTGACACCTGGTTCTAGTAAATGAGAGCTGGGTGCAGCAGATTATCATGTATTATGATATAATCACTGGTCAACATGCCAGCATTTGGTTTGCAATATGAGGGTGAACTACAGCCTCTGTTCATTCTGTTTATTTTCACTTTATGCTGACTACAAATAAAACTTCAATGTTTGCATTTGCCCATTGGTGTCTATATTTGACATTCCCCTATTTCAGAATGACAAGATGGGTCTAGAGTGGGCATTGGAGACAGGATTAGGGAACGTGGGTGCCAGAATTTAAGAAAGGTGGTAAGGACAAGCCAGGGAACTATAGACGGTGAACCTGATGTCAGTGGTGGGCAAGTTGTTGGAGGGAGTCATGGGGGACAGTATGAACATGTATTTGGAAAGGCAAGGACTGATTGGGATAGTCAACATGACTTTGTGTGTGGGAAATCATGTCTCACAAACTTGATTGAGTTTTTTGAAGAAGTAACAAAGAGGATTGATGAGGGCAGAGTGATAGACATGATCTATAAGGCGTTTGACAAGGTTCCCAATGGGAGATTGGTTAGCAAGGTTAGATCTCATGGAATACAGGGAGAACTAGCCATTTAGATACAAAACTGGCTCAAAGGTAGAAGACAGAGGGTGGTGGTGGAGGGTTGTTTCTCAGACTGGAGGCTCGTGACCAGTGGAGTGCCACAATGATTGGTGCTGGGTTCACTACTTTCCATCATTTATATAAATGATTTGGATGTGAGTATAAGAGGTATAATTAGTAAGTTTGCATATGACACCAAAATTGGAGGTGCAGTGGACAGCGAAGAAAGTTACCTTGGATTACAATGGGACCTTGATCAGATGGGCCAATGGGCTAAGTAGTGGCAGATGGAGTTTAATTTGGATAAACGTGAGGTGCTGCATTTTGGGAAAGCAACTCTTAGCAGGACTTATACACTTACTGGAAAGATCCTAGGGAGTGTTGTTGAACAAAGAGACCTTAGAGTACAGGTTCATAGCTCCTTGAAAGTGGAGTCACAGGTAGATAGGATAGTGAAGAAAGCATTTGGTATGCTTTCCTTTATTGGTCAGAGTATTGAGTATAGGAGTTGGGAGGTCATGTTGCTGTTGTACAGGACATTGGTTTGCCAATTTTTGGAATATTGCGTGCAATTCTGGTGTCCTTCCTTTCAGAAGGATGTTGTGAAACTTGAAAGGATTCAGAAAAGATTTATAAGGATGTTGCCAGGGTTGAAGGTTTTGAGCCATTGGGAGAGGTTGAGTAGGCTGAGGGGTAACCTTATAGACGTTTATAAAATCATGAGGGGCATGGATAGGGTAAATAGACAAGGTCTTTTCCCTGGGGTGGGAGAGTCCAGAACTAGAGGACATAGGTTTAGGGTGAGAGATGAAAGATATAAAAGACAGCTAAGGGATGACTTTTTCATGCAGAGGGTGGTGCCTGTGTCGAATGAGCTGCCAGAGAAAGTGGTGGAGGCCAGTACAATTGCAACATTTTTAAGGAATTTGGATGGATATATGAATAGGATTAGGGAACGTAGTGCCAGGTGGAAATGAGCTGTGTGCTGGCAGGTAGGACTGGATTAGGTTGGGATACCTGGTCGGCATGGACAAGTTGGAGAGAAGGGTCTGTTTCCGTGCTATACTGAACTATGACTATCTGACTCTATGACTTTGAGAGGGTGGTTAGATAAGATGTCACTAAGGGCAGATAACCATTGTGGTGTGAATGTCAAGCAGTAGTTAGGGTGAAAGAAGGGGTTGTATGTGTGAGAGAGTGTCAACCATACCAGCGATGTGCCTTTGTAGGACAGTTTGTGGCTGCTATGCCATAACATTGCAGTGAATGACAATGTCTAATGATAATGCTGCAGGTGCACAGCAGCCCTTCAAACACGTTTTTTGGCAGATGTTTGCTGACTGGTGTGTTTATCCAGGAATAGTTATTGATTGGATGGTAGAATTGGACATTAGGGACACCATTGGGTGGATGAGTCATTAATGAGACAAGTTAGATAAGACCTGACAAGAGAAATAGCTGAAAAATGTGTTGCTGGAAAAGCGCAGCAGGTCAGGCAGCATCAAAGGAGCAGGAGAATCAATGTTTCGGGCATAAGCCCTTCTTCAGGAAACAAGAGAAATCCTTATTCTCTCTATGACACTTCACAAAAAAAAGTAATATTCATCTCTTGGTCACTTACAAAAACTAATGTTTATCATTTACTTATGGAAGATTTAGATCAGCCCACTTTTGATTTTAAATTAATTTTTAGTGTTTTGAGTCCTAGTAACTAAAAGCTTCAAATGTGTGTGTGTATGTGTGTGTATATTTATGAGTGTTTTATGGTGGCAAGGAGTTTAGAAGGGATGTTTTTCTGCTTTTTGACCTACAACAGCTTATTGCCAAGTGGGCAAAGTCAGATAAGAATTGAAATTATTTACCTTTAAGAAGTCCTGAATAATAAGATAATGCAAAGGGTATTTTTGTTTCTGGTTGAAGGTTCAATTCTAACATTCTGAAGTGGCAGTGATGCATGATATACTTCACTTTATAAACAGGAGCTTGAAATAAGTGGTTTGGTCAACTACTGAAGTCATGAAAAGGTCTCATTCAGTGCTTTGACCAAACAAGGATGGACACTTGTAACATGGGAAAACCAATTACTTGTCTTCTGGATGTATTTAATCAATTTAGTCAGAGATGTTACTATTCACTTCTGGAGCAAGTAGGACTTGATACTGAGTGTTCTGGCCCAGAGGCAAGACCATTACCACCTCATCACAAGTGCCCTTGCCAGTTTTGTAAGTATACAGATATTGGCTAATCTTGTTAAGAAACTTGATTGTAGCACACTCTAGCCCAGTGTTATTGAGTACACAGTATAAGACCAGAACCATACAACTAAACTTGAGTAAGAGGGTGAATTACAATGGTAAACAAAATAAAATTAACCCTATAAGATGGAACTTTGCTTGAAAAGACAATTTGACAGACCTGACTACAGTTTTACATCAAGAGTTAACATGAACTGAAAAAAATATTCTATTAACGTTTAGAAGAAGAAACACATAATTGCACTTAAATATCTGATGTAAATTAGAATGCAGTACAAGACCAGTCACTTTTTGAAGTTAAGTTTGAGGATGTGGTTACACTCGAGGAAGGAGGTGCAGAGGAAATTCATCCGGAAGTTCCCTGAGATGGAACATTTCAGCTACCAAGAGTGATGAATAAAATTGAATTGTTTTCTTTGGAGCAGAGACGTTTGAAGGGCTCCTGATAAGGATATACAAGGTAATGAGGGGTATGGATAAGGTGAACACAAAGTAGCTGTTCCCCTAAGTTGTCATGTCAAAAACAAGGCAAAATGAGGTTTAGAGGGAATTTGAGGAAATATCTTTTTATCCAGAGAATGGTGGGGGTCTGGAATGCAGTCCCTGGGAGGGCAGTTGAGATGGGAAACCTCACAACTATTAAAAATTGTTTGCATGAACATTGAAGTGTCGTAACATTCAAAGTTCTAGGCCTATTGCATGAAATTGGGACTGGTGTACGTAGCAATGTATTTTTGGTGGTACAGACGCGATGGGCCAGAGGCCTCTTTAACACTGTATAATTGAATGATTCTAAGTTGAGCACAAGCTGTATTTCATAGATTACTACAGCCCAGGAAGTGACAGGATCCTAAACTGTAAAAGGGAAAAAGTACCACCCTGTACGCCTGCATCAGTGCCTTGGGGGATTCAGTTGAAGAGAACAACAAACTTTAATAAGCTGATAAAATTTAACAGCATACATTTTGTGAAGCTTAATTTAACACTGATATGAGATTTTACATTGTATTTACAATGTGACATGCAACAGGAAATCAGCCTCACCCAACTCAGGTTCATAGCTCCTTGAAAAGTGGAGTCGCAGGTAGATAGGATAGTGAAGAAGGTGTTTGGTATGCTTTCCTTTATTGGTCAGAGTATAGGGTACAGGAGTTGGGAGGTCATGTTGCGGCTGTACAGGACATTGCTTAGGCTATTGTTGGAATATTGCATGCAATTCTGGTCTCCTTTCTATCGGAAAGATGTTGTGAAACTTGAAAGGGTTCAGAAAAGATTTACAAGAATGTTGCCAGGGTTGGAGGATCTGAGCTACAGGGAGAGGCTAAGCAGGCTGGGACTGTTTTCCCTGGAGCGTCGGAGGCTGAGGGGTGACCTTATAGAGGTTTACAAAATTATGAGGGGCATGGAGAGGATAAGTAGTCAAAGTCTTATCCCTGGGGTCGGGGAGTCCAGGACTAGAGGGCATAGATTTAGGGTGAGAGGGGAAAGATATAACAGAGACCTAAGGGGCAACTTTTTCACGCAGAGGGTGGTACGTGTGTGGAATGAGCTGCCAGACGATGTAGTGGAGGCTGGTACAATTGCAACATTTAAGAGGCATTTGGGTGGGTATATGAATAGGAAGGGTTTGGAGGGATATGGGCCGGGTGCTGGCAGGTGGGACTAGATTAGGTTGGGATATCTGATCGGCATAGATGGGTTGGACCGAAGGGTTTGATTCCATGCTGTACATCTCTATGACTCTATGACTCGAGAGTCTGGGGAAGTAAATAGTGATATCTTGGAAAGTGTCCATTATACAGAGAAGGAGGTGCTGGAGGTCTTTAAGTGCATAAAAGTAAATAAGGGTGATAGGAGTAGGGCAAAAAGTAGACATGGGATAGCTTTGGCAAATAGTTTATTTCTGCAGAAAACCTAGTTTGGCATTTCTCCTGATGTCTGTGCATTTTGTTTTCTTTGGTTAATGGGGGTATAGTGGATCACAGCACCAGGACCTGGGTTCAGTTCCACCTGTGGACAATTGTCTGTATGGAGGTTGCACATTCTCGCCGTGTCTGTGCAGGTTTTGTTTAAGTGCTCCAGCTTCCTCCCATAGTCCAAAAGGCATGCAGGTTAGGTGGATTGGCCATGTTAAATTGCCCATAATGTGCAGGTTTGGCACATTAGCAATGGAAAATGCAGGGGAATAGGGATAGGGTCTGGGTAGGGTACTCTTTAGCAGGTTGGTGTAGACTTACTGGACCAAATGGCTTGCTTCCACACTGGAGAGATTCAGTGAGTAAACTAGCTGGTTTCCTGGTTAGCGTTAAACTGTGCTGTTCTAAGAAGTTGTCCTATATACACTTTGCCCAATGTTTGTCTGATTTATGCAGTCTATATTAAAAGTAAAAGTAAAATACTGCAGATGCTGGAAATCTGAAACAAAATCAGGACATGTTGAAGAACCCCAGGTCTGGAAGCATCTGTTGGGTGAGAAACAGCCAATGTCTGGACGTTAGTAAGATTCTTCTTCAGCACGCAGGGCTTGAGATTTTGACCTTTCTTATTTGCACCTGTTATAAAGTTTTTTACTCTGTCCTTCAGTGTCCCTAACTCCCTACCCAAATGATTCTGCATCTTGACTTTCTAAACTAAGGTCACAAAACTAAATGTTATGCTTAATAAACAGAGCTACACCACCATGTTTTCCAAGCTTTCCTTCCTTCAAAAATAGCAAATAACATTGACAATCTAGGGGCCAGTCTGGTCATCTTGCAACCAACCATTCTCTGAAAGAGCTATAAGACCATACACATTAGTTTCGGTTTGTCCTACCAATACATTCATTTTCTGACGGAATTCTACATCTATTCCAAGTTACAGGCTTTACTTCTGTATTTTTGTTTCAATATTTCTAAATTTGTGACCTTATCTACTGGTGTGATCTTAAATTTGCATAACCTGACACATTCTGCGTTATCAATATCAACATTGTACACTATTCTGTTGTGTTGTATTTTCTATTTTATCCAATCACCCCTCAATTGATTCCTTTCTCTCTTGGTTAGCTTAGTTTGCGAGATGGCTGAATGGTCTATGCTCAGCAAAGAGTTCTGTTTTATCCCTTACATTCCCGTATCAATGGTTTTCAGAAGAGGCACAATGTTCAACCCTTCCTTCATCTCTCCACCCCAGAGCCTCCCAGCCTCATTTCTGATGTAGGGCCTTTTGCCCAAAACATCGATTTTCCTGCTCCTCCGATGCTGCCTGACCTACCGTGCTTTTCTAGCACTACACTCTCCACTCTTCTTTCATCATTGTCACGTCTCTTTCATTGGGCAGGTTCCACAGACCTTTTATACACATTTCAAAGATTGTTCTGAAACCCCTGGACCATTCCCTCTGGCCTCTGATCCCACTCTTGATCTTTTCATCAAGGTTGTAAGCATCCACCATTTCTCTGCATTCCCTTTCCCACTAACTTATCTTCCGTAGTTACACCTGCACTTACTTCCCTCGGGTGTAACCCTGACTTTGCTGTCAAAACTACCTACAAGGGTGGTCCTCTGTGGAATTTGGACTTCTATCTTGAAACACTCAAAACCTTTTTTTCCAATTTCCCCTGGACCATGATCCCACCACTGAGCCCCTAGTCATTCTTTACAAGACTGTCACAGACCTTATTTTCTCTGGAGGTCTTTCCTCCACAACTTCCTACCTCTATCTAGTTCCCCAAACACTGCTGCCCCAGTAGATCCATTGTTTTTATTAGTTCAGAGGATTTGTGCACCACTGGCTCAGTCAGCACGTGTTAACCATCCCACCGAGCTCCAAGTATCAACACATTGCTATGGGTTGGGAGTCACCTGTAGACTAAGCCAGGTAGGGATAGGCAGATTTCCTTTCGTAATGGACTTCAGTAAAACGTTTTTTTAATATACCACAATGGTTACACAGTTACCCTTAGACTCGTTTGTTATTCTGTATTTTTAAATTGAAACTTCACCATCTGTTATTCTTCTTGACACCCCATGGTATTCCAATAGTTTCTGGTTTCCTGGCTCTAACTACCTCTTCTTCACTGTGTGTACCCAGTCCTTTTCCACCCCCATACATTATCAGGTTGATCTGAGCGCCTTCTTCAAGTGGAAGGCTAAACAATCCAGATCCAGCAGCACTCTCTTCCCATCCCAGCTGAAAATGATCTCTCATTCAACACTTCCTCCTTTGACTTGCTTCATTTCCCACAGTGGCTTTAGTTTTGGGATTTGTGGAACATTTCTTGTTCTTGAACTCCTCCACAACCTTTTCCAGAAATGGTGGCCCTCCCTCAGTTAACCAGCAATTAGACCGGCTGTGGATCTCTAATGTTTTCTGTTAAGCTTAAGTGACTCTGTATTTTCTAAATTTCTCTTATTTGAATGGACTCTGGGGGAGATGCAGGGAGGTTGCATTAATTTCCTGAGTATTTTCCACATCAGCTATGCTGGAGATTCTGCATAACCCTGATACACACCTCCACTCTTCGCTGCTTCAATGACTGTCTGATCATCAGAATATCTGGGTCATTGTTTCTGAATGTTATCTCGCACTGAAGTTAAACTGACTGGTCTCTGCAGCTGCTGGGCTTACCCTTACATTTATTTTTAAGTTAAAAATCACACAACACCAGGTTATAGTCCAACAGGTTTAATTGGAAGCACACTAGCTTTCGTAGTGACGCTCCTTCATCAGGTGATTGTGGAGGGCTCGATCGTAACACAGAATTTATAGCAAAAGTTTGCAGTGTGATGTAACTGAAATTATACATTGAAGAATTGATTGTCTGTTAAGCCTTTCAGCTGTTAGAATACAGTGATAGTTTCACTTCTTTCATGTGTAAATCACAAAACCCTTTATTTAAAGTTGCATTCTCGGGTTAGCTGTTAACAATGGTGATAGCTAGACAATGTGTTGAAGGTGTTAGCCCCCTGTGTTCTGTCTATGACCTGATGTTTAGATTGATTCCAATCTAAAAAGTGAAATAACAGAGTTTTACATAAATTCATGCAGTTTTTGAGCTCAGAGTTCGACATGAATCTATGTGGTTTTTGAGCAAAGTGCAATGTAACTTTGTACCAAAAAAATTCACCACACACAATATATATGTGTGCATGTGGGTCTTTGTCTGTGTGTGTGTGTGTGTCTGTCTGGGGTGGGGGTTGTGAGTGTGAGAAAGTGTGTGTGTGTGTGTGTGTGTGTGTGTAGTGAGTGGAGAGTGTCTTAAGTCTGTGAGGGGGTGCATGTGTGGGAGTCTGTGTCTATAAGGGTGTGTGGGTGTCTGTGTGCACGTCTGTGTGTATCTGTTTCCGTGTGCATGTGAGAGTGTGTGTGTGTGTGTGTAGGAATAATTGTTTTTGTGTGTGTGTGTAGTGCAATGGTGATCACCTGTAATGTGACATGAACCCAAGGTCCCGGTTGAGGCCCTCCCTATGGGTGCCGAACTTAGCTGTCAGCCTCTGCTCAGCCACTTTCCTCTGATGCCTGTCCCGAAGTCCACCTTGGAGGATGGTCACCCGAAGGTCCGAGGCTGAATGTCCTGGACCACTGAAGTGTTCCCCAACTGGAAGTTTCTACAGGAATGCAGGCAAGCAGGAAAGATCCCGAATGGATTACGGATCACGAACCCACTTAGGTCAACCTACAACACCGACTACGCAGAGAGACTTTGCCACCGCACCTCTCGTAAACTTCTCAATCATCTTGTGCACCAACTCTACTGCAGGCGCCACAACCTTGAAATTCAGATGGAGTCCACACTCACAGCCTGCACACAGGATACATCAGTACAATTACGTGACATCGCCAAACAGACAAGGCAACAAAACGACACCACGTACATGCACGCCAAGAACAATAAACTGGAGAAGCTTGGCATTCTCACCAGTAATAGCAAAGCCCGCCCTGGAACCACAGTAGACAACATTATCACTGCGGGGAAGTCTATTGTCAACTTATCGGACCACACCCTTCGACCGGAAGAGATTGAAGTCCTGAGTAGGGGTCTCAACTTCGGCCCCACCACAAAAATGGACCCGTTGGTTCTGGCAGCAGACACAGAGGAGTCCAACAGACAAATGAGACTCCGGGAATTCTTTCAAGGTGCCGGCAGTGATCCCACTGAGCCCACTGATGAACTAGAACAGTCATCACAGGGATCTGTAGAGGAGCGACCAAAGAAGGTGTCAACATGGACCCCACCGGAGGGCCGCTGCCCTGGGCTTGACATGTATGCTCAAACTGTCAGGAAATATATAAATGCCAGATTCATCAGCCGTATCCACAAGGTAGAGCAAAACATCACATGTTCACAACGCAATGCCATCCAGGCTCTCAAAACCAATCACAACATTGTCATCAAACCAGCAGATAAAAGAGGAGCTGTTGTCATTCAGAATAGAACAGATTACTGCAAGGAAGTGTACCGACAACTGAACAACCAGGAACACTACAGGCAACTACCAGCTGATCCGACCAAAGAACATATCCAAGAATTAAACACACTGATCAGAACTTTGGATCCAGTCCTTCAGAGTTCCCTATGTGCCCTCATCCCACATATTTCTCGTGTAGGCGACTTCTACTGCCTTCCAAAGGTACACAAAGCCAACACACCGGGACGTCCCATCGTGTCGGGAAATGGGATCCTATGTGAGAATCTCTCTGGCTATGTGGAAGGCATCTTGAAACCTATTGTACAGGGGATCTCCAGCTTCTGTCGCGACACTACGGATTTCTTACAGAAACTCAGCACCCATGGACCAGTCGAACCAGGAACATTCCTTGTCACAATGGATGTTTCCGCACTCTACACCAGCATCCCCCACAATGATGGCATCACGGCAACAGCCTCAGTATTCAACACCAACAACTGCCAGTCTCCAAACACCATCCTACAACTCATCAGCTTTATCCTCGATCATAACGTCTTCACCTTTGACAACCAATTCTTCATCCAGACACACGGAACAGCCATGGGGACCAAATTTGCACCCCAATATGCCAACATTTTTATGCACAGGTTCGAACAAGATTTCTTCTCTATGCAGGATCTCCAACCGACATTGTACACCAGGTACATTGATGACATTTTCTTCCTCTGGACCCATGGCGAGGAGTCACTGATAAAACTACACAGTGACATCAACAATTTTCATCCCACCATCAAACTCACCATGGACTACTCTCGACTGTCTGTCTCATTCTTGGACACATGCGTCTCCATCAAGGACGGACACCTCAGCACCACACTCTACCGCAAACCCACAGACAACCTCACAATGCTACACTTCTTCTCCCGCTTCCACCCAAAACATATTAGAACAGCCATTCCCTATGGACAAGCCCTACGCATACACCGGATCTGCTCAGATGAGGAGGAACATGACGGACACCTGGAAGTACTCAAGGATGCCCTCACAGGAACGGGGTACAATGTTCAACTCGTCGACCGCCAGTTCCGACGTGCCACAGCAAGGAACCGTAATGATCTCCTCAGGGTAATTGACAGGGTACCCTTCGTTGTTCAGTACTTCCCAGGAGCTGAAAAATTACGCCATGTTCTTCATGACCTGCAACACATTATCAATGGAGATGAGCACCTCACCAAGACCTTCCCCACACCTCCACTACTTGCCTTTAAACAACCGCCAAACCTCAAACAGATCATTGTTCGTAGCAAACTGCCCGGCTCTCAGGACAACTCCATACAACCCTGTCACGGTGGACGCTGCAAAACGTGTCAGATTGTGGACATAGATACCACCATTATGCGTGGGGACACCTCCCACCGTGTACATGGCAGGTACTCATGTGACTCAGCCAACATTGTCTATCTTATACGTTGCAGGCAGGGATGCCCAGAGGCATGGTACATTGGGGAAACCGAGCAAAGGCTACGACAACGGATGAATGGGCACCGCACAACAATCAACAGACAGGAGGGTTCCCTCCCAGTTGGGGAACACTTCAGTGGTCCAGGACATTCAGCCTCGGACCTTTGGGTGACCATCCTCCAAGGTGGACTTCGGGACAGGCATCAGAGGAAAGTGGCCGAGCAGAGGCTGATAGCTAAGTTTGGTACCCATAGGGAGGGCCTCAACCGGGACGTTGGGTTTTTGTCACATTACAGGTGATCACCATTGCACTACACACACACACAGATATTCCCACACCGCGCACGCGCACACACACACACACACACTCTCATGCACACGGACACAGATACACACAGACGTGCACACAGACTCCCACACATGCACCCCCTCACAGACTTAAGACACTCTGCACTCACGACACACACACACACACACACACACACTTTCTCACACTCTCAACCCCCACCCCAGACAAAGACCCACATGCACACATATATATTGTGTGTGGTGAATTTTTTTGGTACAAAGTTACATTGCACTTTGCTCAAAAACCACATAGATTCATGTCGAACTCTGAGCTCAAAAACTGCATGAATTTATGTAAAACTCTGTTATTTCACTGTTTAGATTGGAATCAATCTAAACATCAGGTCATAGACAGAGAACACAGGGGGCGAACACCTTCAACACATTGTCTAGCTATCACCATTGTTAACAGCTAACCCAAGAATGCAACTTTTTAAAAAAAAGGGTTTTGTGATTTACTCATGAAAGAACTGAAACTATCACTGTATTCTAACAGATGAAAGGCTTAACAGACAATCAATTCTTCAATGTATAATTTCAGTTACATCACACTGCAAATTTTTTCTCTAAATTCTGTGTTACGATCGAGCCCTCCACAATCACCTGATGAAGGAGCGTCGCTCTGAAAGCTAGTGTGCTTCCAATTAAACCTGTTGGACTATAACCTGGTGTTGTGTGATTTTTAACTTTGTACACCCCAGTCCAACACCGGCATCTCCGAATCATGACTTATTTTTAAATGTTGCAGTTTCCCAAACTTCTCGCACCACTGAGTCAAAAGAAGGTTAAATAATTATGGCCATGCACCTTCAATTTCCATTCACACTTCCTTCAGTTTGCTTGGATGCATGGTGTCTGGTCCCAGTATCTTATCAATCTGAATTACAATCTGCCTTATCAATTTGGACCTCTTCGAGACTAAATTAGCTCCAGCCACATGACCTGTTTCCTTGGCAAAGACAAGGAAAGTATTAATTTAATTCCTCAGCCATGTCTCTGTCTCCACGTATAAATCACCTTTGTGGTGTCAATTGTCCTTACCTTTTCTTTTTAACACCTTTTTTGTCCCGTAGAAGACTTTGAGATCCCTTATAAGCAAACAGCCAGTGTTTTACATAATCTCCCTCTCGACTTATTTGCTTTTTCACCTCCCTTCTGAACCTTCTATATTCATCCTGGTTCTCTTTTGTGTTCCATATCTGACAATTGTCTTAAGCATACTTTCGCCTTTATCTTAGTGTCTGTCAATTTTCATCCAGCATGCTCTGGATTTGTTTGCACCAGCTTTGCATTTTGAGGGTGTGCAGCTCAATTGTGCTGGAACCATCTCCTCTGAAGGTAGCCTATTCTGCAGCTACTTTTCATGCCTGTCTATTTGGCTAAACTTTGTTCTTGCTACTTTGAAGTCAACACTCCCTTAGTTGATCTTTATTCTGTGTTGTTCTTTTCCACAGTTATTCTAACCCTTATGATACAATCATTCCAATTTCCCAAAATGTTACACCGACTGTCACCTGATCTACCCGTTCCAAGAGCCAAGGGCAGTCTTTCCTAGTCCCTGAAATATGAGGCAGTGCTGAGTCTGCTGTAAAAATACAGTGAGTTCAGAAAAATTTAGATTCTCAGAGCTAAGTAAAGAAGTCCAATTCTGCAGCCGAGGTTTAATTACCAAGACAAGAAATTTGTTTGCGAGTAGCAAGAGGCCTATTTGCATGCATTAGCAGGATACTACCCTTACCCTGTACTCCATTTACCTCCCACAAAGCCAGCACTCAGTCTTGCATGCAACATCTTCCCTCAATCACTCTATCCCATCACAGTCCCACAAATGACTCATCCTGCATGCCCTCTGCTGTTCTAGTGACTTTCATTTCATTGAACCCCCCACTGTCTCATTCCAGAACAAAATGTCCCAGAACAGGGGGCCAAAATGAGTGGTGAGGTGTCTGACACCAATTTCCTTACTATGTGGCTCACGGGGTGCATGTGCATGCACAATACTTTACTAAAGGGGCTTGGCAATGCTGCTGGGTATGGTGCCAGTCCCAAAACTGTCACAAAGAAGGCTCCACTTCACAGTCACCATTGCTGTCTCAGAGGTCAGCAGGTTTGAAGGGCTGTTGTGCACCTGCAGCATTATCATTTGATATTGTCATTCCCTGCAATGTTATGGCATAGTAGCCACAAACTGTCCTACAAAGGCACATAGCTGGTATGGTTGACACTCTCTCACACATACAATCCCTTCTCTCACCCTAACCACTGCTTGACATCCACGCTACAATGGTTATCTGCCCGTAGTGATATCTTATCTAACCACCCTCTCAAAGTCAGAGAGTCTTAGTTCAGCATAGTACAATCCAACTTGTCCATGCCAACCCGGTATTCCAACCTAATCTAGTCCTACCTGCCAGCACCCGGCCTATATCCCTCTAAACCTTTCCTATTCATATACCCATCCAAAAGCCTTTTAAATGTTGCAATTATACTGGCTTTCATCACTTCCTCTGGCAGCTCATTCCACACAGGCACCACCCGCTGCATGAAAAAGTTGCCCCTTAGGTGTCTTTTATATTATTCCCCTCTCACCCTAAACCTATGCCCTCTTGTTCTGGATGCCAGGGAAAAGACTTTGTCTACTTATCCTATCCATGTCCCTCATGATTTTATAAACCTCTATAAGGTCACCCTTCAGCCTCCAACACTCCGGGGAAAACAGCCCCAGCCTACTCAACCTCTGCCTATAGATCAAATCCTCCAACCCTGGCAACATTCTTGTCAATCTTTTCTGAACCCTTTCAAGTTTCACAACATCCTTCCGATAGGAAGGAGACCAGAATTGCACACAATATTCCAAAAGCGGCCTAAGCAATGTCCTGTACAGCCGCAACATGACCTCCCAACTCCTGTACTCAATACTCTGGCCAATAGAGGAAAGCATATTAAACACCTTCTTCACTATCCTACCTACCTGCGACTCCACTTTCAAGGAGCTATGAACCTGACTCCAAGGTCTCTGTTCAGCAACATTCCCTAGGACCTTACCATTAAGTGTATAAGTCCTGCTAAGATTTGCTTTCCCAAAATGCAGTGTTTCGCATTTATCTGAATTAAACTCCATCTGCCACTCCTCAGCCATTGGCCCATCTGGTCCAGATCCTGTTGTAATCTGAGGTAACCTTCTTCGCTGTCCACTAACACCTCCAATTTTGGTGTCATCTGCAAACTTACTAACTATATCTCTTATGCTCGCATCCAAATCATTTATATAAATGATGAAAAATAATGGACCCAGCACCGATCATTGTGGCACTCCACTGGTCACAGACCTCCAGTGTGAAAAACAATCCTCCACCACCACCCTCTGTCTTCTACCTTTGAGCCAGTTCTGTATCCAAATGCTAGTTCTCCCTGTATTCAATGAGATCTAACCTTGCTAACCAGTCTCCCATGGGGAACCTTGTTGAACGCCTTACTGAAGTCCATACAGATCACATCTACCGCTCTGCCCTCATCAATCCTCTTTGTTATTTCTTCAAAAAACTCAGTCAAGTTCATTAGACATACACAAAGCCATGTTGACTATCCCTAATCAGTCCTTGCCTTTCCAAATACATGTAAAACCTGTCCCTCAGGATTCCCTCCAACAACTTGCCCACCACCAACATCAGGTTCAATGGTCTATAGTTCCCTGGCTTGTCCTTACCACATTTCTTAAATAGTGGCACCACATTAGCCAACCTCCAGTCTTCTGGCACCTCACTTGTGACTATCAATGATACAATAGCTCAGCAAGAGACCCAGCAAACACTTCCCTAGCTTCTCACAGAATTCTAGGGTGCACCTGATAAGGTCTGAGGGATTTATCCACTTTTATGCATTTCATGACATCCAGCACTTCCTCCTCTGTAATATGGACATTTTTCAAGATATCACCATCCATTTCCCTACATTCTACACCTTCCATGTCTCTTTCCACAGTGAACACTGATGCAAAATGCTTATTTAGTATCTTGCCCATCTCCTGCGGCTCCATACATAGGCTGCCTTGGTGATCTCTGAGGGTCCCTATTCTCTCCCTAGTTACCCTTTTGTCCTTAATGTATTTGTAAAAACTATTTGGATTCTCGTTAACTCTATTTGCCAAATCTATCTCATGTCCCCTTTTTGCCCTCCTGATTTCCCTCTTAATTATACTCCTACTGCCTTTATACTCTTGTAAGGATTCACTCGATCTATCCTGTCAATACCTGACATATACTTCCTCCTTTTTCTTAATTAAACCCTCAATTTCTCTAGACATCCAGCATTCCCTACACCTACCAGCCTTTCCTTTCACCCTAACAGGAATATACAGTGTTGGGTCTGGGTGGGTTGCTCTTCTTCAGGTTGGTATGGACTTGATTGGCTGAATGGCCTGCTTCCACAATGTAGGGGGGTTCAAGGACTTTAATACATTCCTTTATGTTGCCTGAGTCTTTTCTCAAAATTTCGTTTTGCTTCTCTTATTTGCTTTTTCACTTTCCTTCAGAATCTTCATATTCCTCTTGGTATTCTCAACTGTATTAACAATCTGATACCTGTCATAAGCACACTCTCTTTTTCTTCTTCATCTTATTTTCTCTCTCCTTAGTAACCAGGAACTTCAGCCTCAACTGGGAAATGCAGGACAAACAAATGTAATGTCCCTTGTCTGTACTTGAATCATCTCCTCTGTGACTATTGTTCACCGTTCACCTAATGGTAAGATTCTTGGGAGTGCAGATGAGCAGAGAGATCTTGGTGTCCATGTACACAGATCCCTGAAAGTTGCCACCCAGATTGACAGGGTTGTTAAGAAGGCATACAGTGTTTTGGCCTTTATTAATAGAGGGATTGGGTTCCGGAACCAGGAGGTTATGCTGCAGATGTACAAAGCTCTGATACGGCCACACTTGGAGTATTGTGTACAGTTTTGGTCACCAAATTATAAGAAGGATGTGGAAGCTTTGGAAAGGGTGCAGAGGAGATTTACTCGGATGTTGCCTGGTATGGAAGGAATGTCTTACGATGAAAGGCTGAGGGACTTGAGGCTGTTCTCATTAGAGAGAAGAAGGTTGAGAGGTGACTTAATAGAGACATACAAGATAATCAGAGGGTAAGATAGGCTCTCCCTGTCCACCCTTTTTCCAAGTATGGGAAAGGCAAACACGAGGGGACACAACTTTAAAGTGAGGGGAGATAGGTATAAGACAGATGTTAGAGGTAATTTCTTTACTCAGAGAGTAGTAAGGGTATGGAATGCTTTGCCTGCAACGGTAGTAGATTCACCAAGTTTAAGTGCATTTAAGTCGTCATTGGACAGGCATGTGGATGTACATGGAGTAGTGTAGGTGGGATGGGCTTCAGATTAGTATGACAGGTTGGCGCAACATCGAGGGCCGAAGGGCCTGTACTGTGCTGTAATGTTCTATGTCCAATGTTCAGTTTCTTTCTTCTAAGGGAATTGCAGAGAAAAGTCTTTATCCAAAGAAATTTGAATTTGTGACTTACTACCATGGGGAGTAAGAGAGGTGAAAATTGTGGATGTATTTACGGGAAAGCAGTTCTTCATATGAGTGAGGAATGAAAGAATGAATGATTTTATTATGATGTGTATTTTACAGTAAGAATACAACAAAATACAGTGAAAAGCTTTCATTTGTTGCCACGTTTTCTGCCATTTTGAATAACTTAAAAATAAGAAAAAAATATATAGCTTAAAGAAGGCAAAGCGTAGAAGCGAAATAGGTTTAGATTTGGAAAGATGCAAGGATTCTATGTTTCAGATACAGGAACGTGCACTTGCTGGGCCAAATGGCCAGTTTCTGTGCATATAGATCGTACATATTACATAATAACTGAAAGAACAAGGAAATCCATTGTAAAAAGCAAAACATTGTGGAACTGGAAATCTGAAATAAAAACAGAAAGTGCTGGAAAACTCAGCAGCTATGGGAACATCCAGGGAGAGAGAATTAACATTTCAAAATTCATATAGCTATTCTTTGGCATCTTCAGTTCTGTCCCTGTTTACTAAACCAAGGAACCTGCTAAATCTTTGCAACTTGTCAGTTATGAAGAATATCCACATTAGTTTAAAAACATTGACTCCATACCTCTATCTTCAGCTATCATAGAACCCAGTTTGTTTTCCCAACAATTTCTGCATGTTGGCTCAGTGATTAAATTAGATTAGATTAGATTCCCTACAGTATGGAAACAGGCCCTTCGGCCCAACAAGTCCACACTGACCCTCCAAAGAGTAACCCACCCTGATCCATTCCCCTACATTTACCCCTGACTAATGTACCTAACACTACAGGCAACTTTAACATGGCCAATTCACCTGACCTGAATATCTTTGGATTGTGGGAGGAAACCAGAGCACCTGGAGGAAACCCACGTAGACACGGGGAGAATGTGCAAACTGGGGTTTGCATTGCTGCCCCACAGTACCAGGGACCTGGGTTTAATTCCAGCCTCATATGACGATGATTGTGCTCCGGTATCCCCTCACATTCCAAAGTGTACAGTTTAGGTGGATTGGCCACGTTAAATTGCTCAGTGTTTAGGAATGTGCAGACTAGGTGGATTAGCCATGAGAAATGCAGGTTTACAGGGCTAGGATTGTAGGACACTCTTTGGAGGCTTGATGGGGACCCAATGGGCCAAATGGCCTGTATCTACACTGTAGGGATTCTATGATATATGTGACTGCTGTTATAGGGCCAATGATAAATAACATTTACTTCAACTGCCATGACATTGCATGGCCACTTGAGGGCTCTGGGGGCTGATGAACATCCAAAGTTATAAATCACACAACACCAGGTTATAGTCCAACAGGTTTAATTGGAAGCACACTAGCTTTCGGAGCGACGCTCCTTCATCATGTGATTGTGGAGGGCTCAATCGTAACACAGAATTTATAGCAAAAATTTGCAGTGTGATGTAACTGAAATTATACATTGAAAAATTGATTGCATGTTAAGCCTTTCATCTGTTAGAATACAGTGATAGTTTCACTTCTTTCATGTGTAAATCACAAAACCCTTTTTTTAAACTTGCATTCTCGGGTTAGCTGTTAACAATGGTGATAGCTAGACAATATGTTGAAGGTGTTGGCCCCCTGTCTTCTGTCTATGACCTGATGTTTAGATTAGATTAGAATTAATCTAAACATCAGGTCATAGACAGAGAACACAGGGGGCTAACACCTTCAACATATTGTCTAGCTATCACCATTGTTAACAGCTAACCCGGGAATGCAACTTTAAAAAAAAGGTTTTGTGATTTACACATGAAAGAAGTGAAACTATCACTGTATTCTAACAGATGAAAGGCTTAACAGACAATCAATTTTTCAATGTATAATTTCAGTTACATCACACTGCAAATTTTTGCTATAAATTCTGTGTTACGATTGAGCCCTCCACAATCACCTGATGAAGGAGCGTCGCTCCGAAAGCTAGTGTGCTTCCAATTAAACCTGTTGGATTATAACCTGGTGTTGTGTGATTTATAACTTCGTACACCCCAGTCCAACACCGGCATCTCCAAATCATCCAAAGTTATGGCAGTGATCAGTGACTGTTGAATCATAGAATAAAGATAAAGTCATCATAGCCTTACCAGACCATAGAGCTACTCTCTCAGATAAAGATAATTGGCATTGCTTTGAACTATTGTTGACTCTTAACTCTGGATGACACAAATTTCAGTTTAAAGATAGACACTTCATTACCGAACGGTCAGCGAGAGATTCTGGGTGACACCAAAGGAGTCTCATAGCCTCCTTGTGGTGGCAACCCTCATTGAATCTCTGAACGTTACATGCAAGCAGTATATTTTATATGTTGTTTGGGGTGTGACTAATACAAAGTTCTTTAACATCACATGGCTGATTGCTATTATATTGTTATAACAGGTATTTCTCAATCTTACAATGACTAAGTTAAAACTCACACAACACCAGATTATAGTCCAACAGGTTTAATTGGAAGCACACTAGCTTTCAGAGCACCGCTCCTTCTTCAGGTGGTTGTCCTCTCCTTTGACAGGCTGAGATCGGAAATCAGTGGGAGTCTGGAGCCATACGTGTGAATATTGCTCCCAACCTGGGGCAAAGATATTTGCTTCCCTGAATAAGACTGTCAGCCCTGGTTATTGATCTTATTAACTGCCTCCTTTTCCTATTAACACAACCACCTGATGAAAGAGCAGTGCTCCGAAAGCTAATGTGCTTCCAATGAAACCTGTTGGACTATAACCTGTATTGAGTGATTTTAACTTTGTACACCCCAGTCCCACACCGGCATCTCCAAATCATTACAATGACTAGTGATTGCTGCATTCCTGTGACAGATCTCAAATTGTTCACTGGAGCTTGTTACTGTATTATTCACACTCTTATGTTACAAAGAAAGGAGGTAAATAATAGGATTTAGTATTGTTCTCATTGTTTGTCTTCACATATCCTTGTTAATGGGTAAGGAAGTGTGTTAGTAGGAACAGGAGGTAGTTACTAAGATTAATAACCAGGGCTTACAGTCTTATTCAGTGAAACAAATATCTTTGCCAGGAATTGGGAGCAAAATATGCATGTATGTCTCGAGTTGATTTTAGCAGTTCAGAGGTAGCCAGACACCTGCTGTAATTTTGGGTCACAGCCTGTCAAAGGACAGGTACACAATTGAACAGATAGTGAGTCACTCTAATAGGAAATCTTTAACATTTGAATTCCCAAAACTCCCAAACACTATGATAAGTCAGTAAAATAGAATACTTTACTTTTGAGTTTCTTATACATCTCCATAGTTATGAAGTTTAAGGCTCACCACATCTTTGGCAAGGGAAGAAGGGGAGTCCTTCAAATTAACTACATCCAGTACAGGAATTGAACCCACACTGTTAGTATCACTGCACATCACAAACTAACTGTCAAATGTACAGAGCTAACTAACTCCCCAGAACATGTGAATAACACAGCTCAGAGTGAGGCCCTTGACCTCATCATGCCAGTTAAAGCACATTGAAACAGCTGCCCCACTACTTTCATTCATTCTCCTGCTTTATCCCCATCGCCTAAAATGCTTTTACATTTCAAACATACATTTAATTTCTTTTCAAGCCTTATGCTTGAATCTGCTTCCACCACCATCTCAGGCAATGCATTCAAACCTTAACATGATTGTATATACATGGACTTCAGTGAAGTCTTTGATAAGGTTCCACATAGTAGGCTCTTGGAGAAAATGCAGAGGCATGGAATTGAGGGTGATTTAGTAGTTTGGATTAGAAACTTTCTTTCTGAAAGTAGGCAGCATGTGGTGGTTGATGGAAAATATTCAGTCTGGAATTTCTTTAAATGACTTAGATGCAGGCATAGGTGGATGGATTAGTAAGTTTGCAGACGACACTAAAGTTGGTGGAGTAGTGAACAGTTAGGAAGAATGTTACAGGTTGCAGGGGGACTTAGATAAACTGCAGAATTGGGCTGAGAGGTGGCAAATGGAGTTCAATGCAGCTAAATGTGAGGTGATGCACTTTGGGAAGAATAACAGGAAGGCAGAGTACAGGGTCAATGGAAAGATTCCTGGTAGTGTGGATGTGCAAAGGGATCTTGGAGTCCATGTACATAGATCCCTGAAAGTTGCCACCCAGGTTGATAGTGCTGTTAAAAAGGCAATCGGTGTGTTAGGTTTCATTTGTAGAGGGATTGAGTTCTGCAGCCGCAATATCATGCAGCAACTAGACAAAACACTAGTGTGACCACACTTGGAATATTGTGTACAGTTCTGGTCGCCATATTTCTGGAAGGATGTGGAAGCATTGGAAAAGGTGCAGAGGAGATTTACCAGGATGTTGCCTGGTCTGGAGGGAAGGTCTTATGAGGAAAGGCTGAGATGTAGTCTGTTCTCATTGGAAAGAAGAAGGCCAAGACGGAATTTGATAGAGATATACAAGATGATCAGAGGATTAGATAGGGTAGACAGTGAAAGTCTTTTTCCGAGGATGATGACGTCAGCTTGTACGAGTGGGCATAACTATAAAACTGAGGGGTGATAGATTTAAGAAAGATGTCAGAGGCAGGTTCTTTATTCAGAGTGGTAAGGGTGTGGAATGCCCTACTTGCTAATGTAGTCAACTCAGCCACATTAGGGAGATTTAAACAATCCTTAGATAAGCACATGGATGATGATGGGATAGTGTAGGGGGACGAGCTGAGAATAGTTCACAGGTTGGTGCAACATCAAGGGCCTGTTCTGTGCTGTATTGTTCTATGTTCTAGTACAGACTCGATGGCAAGAAGGGCCTCTACTATACTATTTAATTTTGTAATTTATGGTAATGGCTCGCTACATATTTTTCTCCTGTGTGCAGTCATTGGCTCTTTTGCTAAACACTTTAATACCGGCTCCCCCAGTTCCTAACTTTTGTGCCATTGGAAAATGCTTCATCTTATGTATCCTGTGAGGTAAGTTGCTTTCAGACCTGTTGGAATTCTTCTTTCTGTCCTTTGTGCAATTTTTATTCTGCTTTTTATCTCCAGTATCCACAGTACTTTCTTCCTGCTTTGCAGGATTTTCTTTATCTATCTTTGTCATCACACTGCCTCATGATTAAAATGGTTGGACTCAAACTGTGATGTTCTCAATGGGTAGGTGATCATGATTTTATATAATTTTTTTTCTTCTTTTTTTCATGTCATGTGTGTGCAGGTGTCGGACATAGTAAAAAACAAGTGTGTAAATCTTTCTTTATTTATATTTCACCACCAGGAAGAAAGGAAACACCCAAATGACCAGTGACAAGGAGTGCCCTTCTCAGAGGGCAATGCTGTGTGATCAAACAGTGAAGGGGAGGGCAGGGATTAAATCAAAATAGAGTTGGAGGGGAAAATAATACACTCCACTCCCTGTGGTGCCCACCTTTCCCTGAAAATCTTGAGGGTGTTGGTGATCGTGATTTTATATGATTGGGAGCAGGCTCCTCCCAGTCATTAATATCAACTATTAATAGAACTTTGATGTAGCCAGGAGAGAAACTTTTTTGAGAGAAGGACAGGACTGGCAGCTCAATGTTCCAGGATTTAAATGTTTCAGGCATGACGGAGAGTGGAAAGTTTTTAAAGGAGATGTGAAAGGCAAGTTTTTTTTAAGAAAAGGGGTAGTAGGTGTTTGGAATGTATTGATAGGACAGGTGGTAGAACTGATATATTTAAGGTGCATTTAGACCATAAGGCAGGGAATAGAGGAATACAGACCACTTGCAGGCAGATGGGATTAGTTGAGATTGGTTTCATGGTTGGCACAGGCGTGGTGGACCTTCTGTGCCATACTGTTCTGTGTTCTCATGCTGCCACTCATCTAGGAGAAGTGCAGCCTATCTTGGATCACTTTTTTAGTCCTTTCCTGAATATTGAAGTATTGAGAAAACAGGACCTGGTCAGTGAAATTTGTTTTTCAAACATCTAGACACAGTATCCTCTCCATCCTTCACAGCTGATTTTTGCAGGAGCTTTGTCTGGATGCTTCTGGAACCTGCTTTAAGAAGGACACTAACATTTGATCGATGGTCCTCCCATTGACGTGGAAGAATATTGCAGAGGTGTTGCTGGTAGAACTTCTCTTGCGCTTACTGTCCCGGTATCACTGTGGTACAGGACTGTGTGATAACAACAATTGCTCTGTAAATTTACTAGTTTGTTGGTTGTGGAGGTATTTGTTGTCAATCAATCCCTGTCATTCATTGAAGAAGAATGAATTTGCACAACTTCTTCAGTGTTGGGCGTTTTTTATGAATGTTGACCCTGCAAGAGATGTGACTGCCCAAGTATGATAACTGCTCACCACATTCCAGAGTCACTCCTTCAACATGGACACAAAGTTTGGATGGGTACATGAGTAGGAAAGGTTTAGAGGGATATGGAGAAAGTGAGATCTGCAGATGCTGGAGATCAGAGTCGAGAGTGTTTGCTGGAAAAGCAAGCAGCATCCAAGGATCAGGAGAATCGACGTTTCAGGCCGGAGCCCTTCATCAGGAATTCATTAGAGGAATATGGGTCAAGTGCTGACAGATGGGACTAGTTTAGGATACCTGGTCAGCATGGATGAGTTCGACTGAAAGGTCTGTTTCCATGCTGTACATCTCTATGACTCTGCAACTGAAACAAAAACAGAAATTGCTGGAAAAGCTCTGCAGGTCTGGCAGCATCTGTGGAGAGAAATCAGAGTTAACATTTTGGGTCCAGTGACCCTTTCTCAGAACCCAGACCTGAAACATTAACTCTGATTTCTCTCCACAAATAATGCCAGGTCTGTTGAGCTTTTTCAGCAATTTGTTTTTGTTTCTGATTTACAGCATCCGCAGTATATTTTACTGACTGGGTGTGGGTTAAAAAATGATCTTAGGCTTGGTATCATTTAAAGACAGGCTGTGTCTTTTGTTTGTAGTATTGAAGAGGTTGAGAGTGGCTTATAAATTTGATGCATAGTGGACAATTACACTGCAGTCATCTGTGTACTTTGGGCACAACAGGAAGGGATGGAATTAAGAATGCAGTATTGAACACATGTTCAGTTCACAGCCTTTTGCTATGTGATTGTCCATTTCCATTGTGCATCTTCCTGTAGTCACTTCTAAGCAGACTCTATGATCTCAGATTACTTAGGAACAAATGAGGTAAAAATTGGTAGTACTGAGGAACAATATCAATACTTTTATGTTGGATAGCGTTGGAAGTGTATTAGTGTCCTAGTCATAGAGTCATAAAGATGTACAGCACGGAAACAGACCCTTCAGTCCAACCCATCCATGCTGACCAGGTATCCCAACCCAATCTCGTCCCACCTGCCACCTGCCGGCCCATATCCCTCCAAACCCTTCCTATTCATATACCCATAGAATTGCAACATTTAAGAGGCATTTGGATCAGCCTCCACCACTTCCTCTGGCAGCTCATTCCATGCATGTACCACCTCTGTGTGAAAAGGTTGCCCATTAGGTCTCTGTTATATCTTTCCCCTCTCACCCTAAACCTATGCCCTCTAGTTCTGGACACCCCAACCCCAGGGAAAAAACTGTCTATTTACCCTATCCATGCCCCTCATAATTTTGTAAACCTGTATAACCTCAGCCTCTGATGCTCCAGGGAAAACAGCCCCAGCCTGTTCAGCCTCTCCCTTTGGCTCAAATCCTCCAACCCTGGCAACATCCTTGTAAATCTTTTCTGACCCTTTCAAGTTTCACAACATCTTTCTGATAGGAAGGAGACCAGAATTGCACGCAATATTCCAACAATGGCCTAACTAATGTCCTGTATAGCTGCAATATGACCTCCCAACTCCTGTACTCAATACTCTGATCAATAAAGGAAAGCATACCAAACACCACCTTCGCTATTGTATCTACCTGCGATTCCACTTTCAAGGAGCTATGAATCTGCACTCCAACGACTTTGTTCAGCAACACTTCCTAGGACCTTACCATTCAGTGTATAAGTCCTACTAAGATTTGCTTTCCCAAAATTTGCTTTCCCTTTCATTTATCTGAATTTAAACTCCATCTGCCACTTCTCAGCCCATTGGCCCATCTGGTCAAGATCCTGTTGTAATCTGAGGGAACCCTCTTTGTTGTCCACTACACCTCCAATTTTGGTGTCATCTGCAAACTTACTAACTATATCCCTTCTGCTTGCATCCAAATTATTTATGTAAATGACAAAAAGTAGAGGACCCAGCACAGATCCTTGTGGCAGTCCACTGGTCACAGGCCTCTAGTATGAAAACAACCCTCCACCACCACCCTCTGTCTTCTACCTTTCAGCCAGTTCTGTATCCAAATAACTAGTTCTCCCTATATTCCGTGAGATCTAACCTTGCTAATCAGTCTCCTATGGGGAACCTTGTCAAACGCCTTACTGAAGTCCATATAGACTACATCTACTGCTCTGCCCCCATCAATCCTCTTTGTTATTACTTCAAAAAACTCAATCAAGTTTGTGAGACATGATTTCCCATGCACAAAGCCATGTTGACTATCCCTAATCAGTCCTTGCCTTTCCAAATACATGTACATCCTGTCCCTCAGGAATCCCTCCAACAACTTGCCCACTACCGAGGTCAGGTTCACTGGTCTATAGTTCCCTGGCTTGTCCTTACCACCCTTCTCAAACAGTGGCAACACATTTGCCAACCTCCAGTCTTCCGGCACCTCACCTGTGACTATCCATGATACAAATATCTCAGCAAGGGGCCCAGCAATCACTTCTGTAGCTTCCCACAGAGTTCTCAAGTACACCTGATCAGGTCCTGGGGATTTATACAACTTTCCCCATTTCAAGACATCCAGCACTTCCTCCTCTGTAATCTGGACATTTTGCAAGATGTCACCATCTATTTCCCTATAGTCTATATCTTCCATATCCTTTTCCACAGTAAATACTGATGCAAAATACTCATTTAGTATCTCCCCCATTTTCTGTGGCTCCACACGAAGGCTGCCTTGCTGATCTTTGAGGGGCCCTATTCTCTCCCTAGTTACCCTTTTGTCCTTCCATTTCAGCTGAGGGAGCTGAAAAATAAGTGGTCACCTGCCTCCAAAAAATTGGGAACATCTGAAATATGATCAATTCCAATTCCTGCCCGAAATAAAACTAAGAGGTGTCATCATCATCAAGGTTTGGACTTATGATTTTCATACATGTCTGCCATTTTCATCATGACAAAGAGGCTCATTGCCACGGTAATAATCTGGGCCATGGTTTCGGTCCAGATTCCAGAATAGTCAGTTGCTTTAACTCTCCAACTCCAGACAGCTGGGTTCAAAATGTGAAGCCTTGTAGTCAGGCTAAATGGGTTAATTTCTAATCTGCAATCTACTGATAGAGTTAGGTATGAATTAATTATATAATTAAATGAAGGCTGTCTGTCATTGCTTGAAATGAATTGTGCTCTGTGTTCGTTCACTGTTTGGCTCAATTTAATCAGATATTCATTGAAGCGAACGATCTATTTCACATGTTTCCTATTCAAGTGACCACAATTCTTTGAGATACAACTAATTGAGAAGACAATTATTATGAGGTACAGATAAGAAATGTTAAAGAATTAGACTTTTAATATATCCATTTCATCATTAAAACCAATTGACAGTAAATACATAAGCAACGATATTTATACATCTAAACACTGCTCATAAACAAAGATGCAGAATGTTAATTCGTCTAATTTAAAAGGTTCATGCTCCACCAGTCTCCCTTTTGCCTGCAACACTTTTCATCAGGCAAACCTCCCCACCTGCCTCAACAGTAACAATTATACCACCCACTTTCCTCTCCTGTAACTCCTGCCCCTCTCTCTCTTATCAGGAGGAGAAAGCTCACATTCAATTGGAAAAGTCAAGATGGATCCTTTCAATGAAGATATCCTGATTCTGACCAGCCAGAATAGCTGAGTGGCTGTGACCAAGCCTCTGGACTGGCAACAGACACTGCCCTTGATTGACTGTGTAGGGGCCCTCTGTCTAAAGGTGATTTGTCTTGACTTGACTGAGAACTGCTAATTACTGTGACAAGCCTCCTAACATTGTGCCTGCTCCAAATGCCAATGCAATACAGCATTTATGTGAGCCTGGTAGCTGACCAAGGGGGAGAGTACAAATGGGCAAGTCAGTGCAAGGAAGGCATGTTGTGAACATCGGGGTTGGTTCAGAGTGAGTGGTGTATCAGCAAGTTGACAGCGAGAGCTGTAGCCTGGTTCACTCCAAGAGCTGGGTGTGTCCCTGAGTGTAAACTGTCCTTGCTGCAGCATTGATATGCAGACAAATTATTTACAAGGATTGGAGATGTGCCATGAGGGTTAGAACATAGAACAGTACACCACAGAACAGGCCCTTCAGCCCATGATGTTGCGCTGACCATTGATCCTCATGTATGCACCCTCAAATTTCTGTGACCATATGCATGTCCAGCAGTCTCTTAAATGTCCCCAGTGACCTTGCTTCCACAACTGCTGCTGGCTACACATTCCATGCTCTCTCAACTCTGTGTAAAGAACCCGCCTCTGACATCCCCTCTATACTTTCCTCCAACCAGCTTAAAACTATGACCCCTCATGTTAGTCATTTCTGCCCTGGGAAATAGTCTCTGGCTATCAACTCTATCTATGCCTCTCATTATCTTGTATACCTCAATTAGGTCCCCTCTCCTCCTCCTTTTCTCCAATGAAAAAAGTCCAAGCTCAGTCAACCTCTCTTCATAAGATAAGCCCTCCAGTCCAGGCAGCATCCTGGTAAACCTCCTCTGAACCCTCTCCAAAGCATCCACATCTTTCCTATAATAGGGCGACCAGAACTGGACGCTGCATTCCAAGTGCAGTCTAACCAAAGTTTTATAGAGCTGCAACAAGATCTCATGACTCTTAAACTCAATCCGCCTGTTAATGGAAGCCAAAACACCATATGCTTTCTTAACAACCCTGTCCACTTGAGTGGCCATTTTAAGGGATGTATGTACCTGCACACCAAGATCCCTTTGTTCCTCCACACTGCCAAGAATCCTATCCTTAATCCTGTACTCAGTTTTCAAATTTGACCTTCCAAAATGCATCACCTCACATTTATCCAGGTTGAACTCCATCTGCCACCTCCCCGCCCATCTCTGCATCCTGTCAATGTCCCGCTGCAGCCTACAACAGCCCTCTATACTGTCAATGACACCTCCAACGTTTGTGTCATCTGCAAACCTGCTGACCCATTCTTCAATCCCTTGACACATTCGGATGCTAATGTCCGGGGGTGTGGGACATTGTGTGTGTGGCTGCTGGTGATGGAGTGCCTTCTGAGATGTTGCCACCCGGTTTTCAAATGGAGATCCTTTGGACAAAACAGTGAGCCGAAGTAGCTAGGTATCTGCTGTGATTTCTATGTCAAGAATTCTCAATGTCTAGTTTGTTTGGCACATTTGATAAGATAGGAAGCTGAATATTATTGAGATAAGTTGTGACGTCAATGAGGTGCTTGATGAGCAATAATCCTCCTAATTGGCAACTTACAGCTGCCTAACATGAAACTTGCCTCACTACTTCTCAAATGCGTAGAGATGCAATGAGTTGTTTCCAGCAATAAGATAGCCCTCATCAGGCATCTTGTCCAATTCAGCCGCAAAACATGCCATAGGCCATGTTGCTTAGACTCATGTAGGCTTCTGCTCAAAGTCTTAGGAATTTTCATTCTTAACAATTCAAGACATAGTTTTTAATTTTTTCAAACCTTCTTTCAAGAATTGCGAAATTGGAACTTGAAAACAAGATTTTTGTAGTGATTTTCACAGCTGGACATCACTGAGTTTTTAGAAGAATACACAGATGATGGATAAAGTCTGATATTGGCATCATCACCTGTTTAGTAGGACGTCATAGTCTTTTTTTTCTACTTTCCATATCTTTACATTTCCTTTCCAGGTAGTCCACAATCTGTTTATTATGAGCTAATGATTCAGCAATACTTAAAGTTTACGGAAAGTGACAGTCCTCATACAATCCATCAGACAGCTGAACATTCCAAAATTTGTCTCATCTTGTGCAGTGCTCACTTGTCCTCCATGAATTGGAAACGACTCTTTGAATTTCTTTTTCGGTTTGATTTCACTTGGGTCAAGAGATAACTGTGGCTGCTTCACCACCAGGGGGTAATCTTCCATCGCTGTTATGCTACATTGATAATCTATAAAATTAACAACAGAGCATTGAGTGAAACCAAAACAGAATACAGCCTCTTCAATTAATGAATTGTAGGATGGGAACGCTGTGCATTGGAGTATGGGATGTTGTTCTCTTTGGTACCTTAGCGTCATCATGTTCTGCTCTGCAGTAACTGGTGTAGGTTACAAGATTACCATTGGGTATATTAAAGTGAGGTTTTCTTCAGATCAGTGAAATTTCAGTGCCCAATGAGATGAGGATGTTTAGTGGCAGAGTGAACCAAGCACCTTTGTCAACTTTTTGAGGTTGTCGAGTCTGGCTCATTATGTACGTTCAAAGCCGCGATCGGCAGATTTTTACTTAGTAAGGGAACTAAGGATCATGGGGAAAGGCTGTCAAGTGAATATGAAGATTTTCAATCAGTCATGATCTCACAGAATGGTGGAGCAGATCCAATGGCTGAATGGCCTCTTCTGCTCCTACATCTAATTATTACCTTATTGTCCCTTATGAAAAATTGACAATAATCCAGAATATCTTTGTTACTTGTGAACACCTTATTTAGAGTCATAGACTTATACAGCACGGAAACAGGCCCTCTCGTCTCCACAACCTGCCGAACATCATTTCTAACTAAGCTACTTCTGACGAGCTCATAGCTGTAAAATGGTGCAGTTGCAAGGAAGCACTGAACAATAAATATTACTTCCGTCATTAGCTTTAGTTGTGCACTCTACATCCTCATGACCCTCTGCATACAAATATTTCCCCTGTTACTTCTCCAAAATCTCTTCTATCTAATCTTATTGACAATCAGGTCTTGTTATTAGAGATATCTCAATGATGTCTACTCTAACCATTTCTTCTCAATTTTAGTTGTCTTTATTAAAACACTCTGCAATCTAGAAGTTTGATCATGCTGATGTTTTGATCACATGACATACAATCATATGGTTTTTACATGTATGATTACATCTACCTTTAAGTTGCCGAAGTTGAGTATCTACGATCTAGGGGTTTGTGTCAGCAGCTGCTGGAGGTTGTACAGTATTAGATGTAAGTAAATGTGTGTCAGTAGTAGCAATTGGGAGATTACCATTGCACTCATAATTTTCTGTCCATTCATTTTAGTGGTCGGAGAAACAAATCACAAAGACATGTACTTATAAAACATCTTTCATAGCCACCAAACACTCAAAGCATTTCAGAATGAATACTTTTTTTTAGTGTATTCACTTTCGTAATGTAGGAAACGGCACAACCATTTTGTGCACTTTAACATCACATAAACAGCAATGCGATAGTGACCAAGCTGTTTTGTGATTTGGAGATGCTGGTGTTGGACTGGGGTGTACAAAGTTAAAAATCACACAACACCAGGTTATAGTCCAACAAGTTTAATTGGAAGCTCTCTAGCTTTCGGAGCGCTGCTGCTTCACAATCACCTGATGAAGGAGCGTCGCTCCGAAAGCTAGAGAGCTTCCAATTAAACCTGTTGGACTATAACCTGGTGTTGTGTGATTTTAAAAAAATCTGTTTTATGACACTGATTGAGGGCTTAAATATTGATTGGGACACTGGAGATAACTTCCTTACTTTTCTTTGAAATGGTGTCATAGTATCTTTTACATCGACCAGAGCACGTGTTTAAGACCTGGAGCTCAACTGATGGAAGCGTTCCTGACAGGAAGGCACTCCCTTAGTATTGCACTGACTTGTCGCTCTACAGTTTGTGCTTGAGCTTTGAAGTGGAATGTGAACTGACAATTTTCTGATTCAGAGGTCAGAATTCCAGCAACTTAATCAGATGCAATGATCTTGCGCTTCTGGGAGATCAGTTTTCCACAGCAACTTGCATTCAGAAAATCCACTTTAAAGAACTAAATCCATTTTGTTCATTTTATAAACAAGGGATGTAAAATCAGATGGATAGTTAGAAAGTTCTGCCATGAAAAGGAGTGTAGAGGTTGGAGATAAGTCATGCCATCAGGTTGCTGTCACATTTGAAACCACTTTCATTATTATGACACAAATCTATTGTCAAGATATTCAATACAGACAAATAGATGTAAAATATTGCATGTGTAGAGAATATTAGGCATGTACATAATATGTGGAAATTAGCTTGAAACATGCCACGACATAGTTGCTCAATGATTAGCACTGCTGCCTCACAGCACCAGGACCCAGGTTCTATTTCACCCTCTGCTGATTGTCTGTCTGTGTGGAGTTTGCACATTTTTCCCATGTCTGCATGGGTTTCTTCCGGGTGCTCTGGTTTCCTCCCACTATCTAAAGATGTGCAGGCTAGGTGGATTAGCCACAGGAAATGCAGGGTTGCAGGGATAGGATAGGTCTGTGTGGGATGCTCTTTAGAGGGTCAGTGTGGATTTGATGGGCCAAATAGCCTGCTTCCACACTGTAGGGAATCTATGTAAAAATATTCAATGGGATAAGCATAGTGGGTATATCTACACAAGCAAACTGCCGTAGTTCAAGAGGACAACTCATTGTCACCTTCTGAAGGGCATCTAACAATTGGCGGTATTCGTTGGCCCAGCCAAAGATGCCCATATGAATTTTAAGAAAAAGTTCCTCAAAGGTTACGTCTTCTTCCAAGCTTTTGGTGAATTGTCCTGAAATCACCTCATGTGGCCTCGTTTCGGATTGGTTTGATAATGGTCCCACTGTGGAATGATTTCCCAGCTTAAAAGCACTTATTAAATGTCAGTTTATTTAGTTCTAATACTAAACACCGCTTGCATGCAAAATATGTGGTAAACCTTTTCTCATGTTTTTGCATCTTCTTAAAGACTTTAGGGAAAAATCTTCATGTCTTTGTTACTTTTGAAGAAAATAGATTTTCCAAAGAATTTATGTTGATGCCAGTATTCCTTTACCTTACCTGGACTTTTATTGCTGTTTGCTACTAAATATTTCAGCTGAGGATAAGTGTCTTGAACTTCCTGCAGTGCATGGATAAATTCCTCACATTTTTTGTCTCCTTTTCCTAAGATGAGGTCGAGGAGATCTGTAATCCTTTTAACAGGGTTCTGCTGATATTTAAGTGCCTGATATTCATGTAGGAAAAGCATTTCCTTTGAGTCGATTTTCTGCAAAATGTAGTCAGGATCACTGGACAGACAATCAATTAATTCACACTTCTTGGATTTTAGCTCACGTTTAGCCATATCCTTGTTGGGCAAAATATCAATTTTGAACCAGTTTTCAGACCTAAAATAAATGGAATAGTGATAAAAAATATTTTAAAATTACATATCTTAATGACCATGTTAATTAGTAATATTTCAATTTGTGCTGACTCATGGAATAATGGAGTATGGTTGCTAACACACTGTTCCCATCAAAATGGTAGCATTATCAAACATTTGTTTTCGTAATAAGTACAGCTGCATGTTTATAATGTTGCTAGTATTTATAAGCACATAGTCTATTAATATATTACTTATGACAAAGGACACACAAAATAAATGTATACATTCTTGATTTATCTTTTTATACAGCTAATGTAATTGTACACAAATGTAAACTAATTTCATGAGTGATTACACCTTAACCTCTTACCCTTGGTTGTTCAGTGAAGTCCATAATTATTTCTGACAGTAAAATGCAAAATCAGAGATTTTGTAGAATTTTTCAAATACTTGTGATCAGGTGACAAGAACTGCAAACATCTGCCTTCCAGAATGATATCTGAATTGGCTGACTGAAGTTTATCAGAGATAAAGAATCATTACTCGTCAAAACACCTTTAGGGGGAGCTTGGGAGATTCTGGGGATTGAAAAAAAAACAACCTTTTAACTTTTTTTAAAAAAATATAGATATTTGATGCAACAGTAAAAAACAAACATTGAAAAGTTCCATGAATTGTGAAGGGGATGTTGTGAAGGAAATATTGTGAATTTATTGTGTGTGCAGCCATAGAAACCAGCAGTATTGCAATTGCACACATAATTCACTTGATTAAGAGTCATAGAGTCATAGAGATATACAGCATGGAAACAGACCCTTCGGTCCAACCCATCCATGCCGACCAGATATCCCAACCCAATCTAGACCCACCTGCCATCTCCTGGCCCATATCCCTCCAAACCTTTCCTATTCATATACCCATCCAAATGCCTCTTAAATGTTGCAATTGTACTGGCCTCCACCACGTCCTCTGGCAGCTCATTCCATACACGTATCATCCTCTGGGTGAAAAGGTTGCCCCTTAGGTCTCTTTTATATCTTTCCCCTCTCACCCTAAACCTATGCCCTCTAGTTCTGGACTTCCCCACACCAGGGAAAAGACTTTGCCTATTTACCCTATCCATGCCCCTCATAATTTTGTAAACCTGTGTAAGGTCACCCTTCAGCCTCCGATGCTTCAGAGAAAACAGCCCCAGCCTGTTCAGCCTCTTCCTATAGTTCAAATCCTCCAACCCTGGCGACATCCTTGTAAATTTTTTCTGAACCCTTTCAAGTTTCACAACATCTTTACGATAGGAAGGAGACCAGAATTGCACACAATATTCCAATAGTGGCCTAACCAATGTCCTGTACAGCTGCAACATGACCTCCCAAATCCTGTATTCAATACCCTGACCAGTGAAGGAAAGCATACCAAATGCCTTCTTCACTATCCTATCTACCTGTGACTCTACTTTCAAGGAGCTATGAACCTGCACCCCAAGGTCTTTGTTCAGCAACACTCCCTAGGACCTTACCATTAAGTGTATATGTCCTGCTAAGATTTGCTTTCCCAAAATGCAGCACCTTGCATTTATCTGAATTAAACTCCATCCGCCACATCTCAGCCCATTGGCCCATCTGGTCCAGATCCTGTTGTAATCTGAGGTATCCCTCTTCGCTGTCCACTACCCCTCCAATTTTGGTGTCATCTGCAAACTTACTAACTGTACCTCTTATGCTCGCATCCAAATCATTTATGTAAATGACAAAAAGTAGAGGGCCCAGCACCGATTCTTGTGGCACTCCACTGGTCACAGGCCTCCAGTGTGAAAAACAACCCTCCACCACCACCCTCTGTCTTCTACCTTTCAGCCAGCTCTGTATCTAAATGGCTAGTTCTCCCTGTATTCCATGATATCTAAACTTACTAGTCAGTCTCCCATGGGGAACCTTGTCGAACGCCTTACTGAAGTCCATATAGATCACATCTACTGCTCTGTCCTCAGCTATCTTCTTTGTTACTTCTTCAAATAACTCAATCAAGTTTGTCTTTTAGTTTTGAATTCCCAACTCAATGGAAGAGACCTTTCCTTATCTATTCACCTTACCTACGCTCCTCATGTTTTTTAAACCTCAATAAGGTCACCCTTCAACCAGTGTAAGAGATCCCATCTTATCCAGCCTCTCCTTCTAACACAAACCCTGTTCAACCCTTGTAAACAATTTCTGCACCGTCTCCAATTTAATATTATCCTTCCTATAGCTGGGCGACCAGATTTGCATGCAGTACTCCAAAAGTGATGTCAGCAACGTCGTGTACAACCAAAATATGACATCCCAGCTTCTAAACTCAATGATCTGAGCAATGAAGGCAAATGTACCACACATGACAGCAAGGTGGTGGCAAGCAACTCAGAGGGTCAGGGTCATTCTTATGGACGAAGTGGAAGATTCCATAAAGTGGTCATCCAATCTGCATTTGTTCTCATCAATGTAAGGGAGATGTGTTGTGAGTATTGACTATTTTGAAAGAAGCGCAAGTAAAATTCTGCTTCACCTGGAAGATTTGTTCCTTGGACAATGAGGTGGGACAAAGCAAAACTGCAAGTGTTACCCCTTCTGCAATTACATGGGAAGGCGTCATAGGGCGGGGGTCTGGGGTAAGGTGAGGAGGTATTGGGAGTAATGGAAGAGGAGACTAGGGTATCATGGAGCGAATGCTCCCTGTGAAATGCTGAGGGTGGATTTCCTCAGTTGAGGAAAGAGGGGAATGAAGTCAGAGGCACACGAGTGTAAGGCATTAACATTGGAACAGATATGACAGAATGAGAAACTGTGAGAATGGAATGGTATCTTTGCAGAAAGGAGAAAGTGAGGTCTGCAGATGCTGGAGATCAAAGTTGAAACTTTATTGCTGGAACAGCACAGCAGGTCAGGCAGCATCCAGGGAACAGGAGATTCGACGTTTCGGGCACAGGCCATTCTTCAGGAATGAGCAGAGAGTGTTCAGCAGGAGAAGATAAAAGGTAGGGAGGAGGGACTTGGAGGAGGGGAGTTGGAAATGTGATAGGTGGAAAGAGGTCAAGGTGAGGGTGATAGGTCGGAGTAGGATGGAGGCGGAGAGGTCAAGAAGAAGACTGCAGGTCAGGAAGGCGGTGCCGGGCTGGAGGGATCCGGCTGAGACAAGGTGGGGGGAGGGGGGATGAAGAAACTGGTGAAGTCCAAGTTCATCCCCTGCGGTTGGAGGGTTCCCAGTCGGAAGATAAGACGCTCCTCCTCCGACCGTCGGGTTGTTGTGGTTTGGCGGTGGATGAGTCCAATGACCTGCATATCCTCGGTGGAGTGGGAGGGGGAGTTGAAATGCTGTGCCACAGGTTGGTTGGGTTGGTTCGTCCAACTTTGCAGAAAGTAAGGTTTAAGGAGGTGTAGTTAAGGTGTAGATGCGAGACAGTGGGCTTGTAATAGGTATTGACAGACAGAGATTGAAACAAAGGTGAAGAAAGGGAGGGGAGAGTCAGAGATGGACCAGAGATATCACAACACATTTGAAAAACAGTAGTAGACTCGCCGATGTTAAGGGCATTTAAATGGGCATTGGATATACATATAGATAATAATGGAACAGTGTAGGTTAGATGGGTATCAGATTAATTTCACAGGTAGACACAATCTCAAGAGCTGAAGGGCCTGTTTTGCAGTGTAACATTCTATGTTCTATGAATCAAAATTGATTAGTTTTGCAATTCCTAATGAGAGCAGTAAGCAAGCCAATGGTATAATTTTCATATCAGAGAAAGAGTTGAGTGGGGGTCCAAATAATATTGGAACAAGAAATATTCCACATATCCAACAAAAAGAATGATGTTGCTGGGACCCATGCAGGTACCCATAGCCACACCTCTGACTTGGAGAAAGTGAGATGAGTTGAAGGAGAAGCTGTTCAAAGTGCTAACAAGCACAGCTGGGTGAAAGAAGGCTGTGGATGGGATTGTTCAGGTCTCTTTTCAAGGAAGAAGCAGAAGGCCTTCAGACCATCCTGATTAGGAACAGATGTGCTGAGGTATTGCTCACCCATGAAGAGAGAGCAGCTTGGACCAGAAAACTGGAAATTGTGAAACAACGAGGCACGAAAAAAGAGTCAAGATTGGAAGAAGTAAGTTCAATGGGGCAAGAACAGGTTGAAATGATGAGTCTGCCAGGACAGTCCTGTTTGTGGATATTGGGAAGGAGGTAGACAGGAGACTGTGTGCAGTGTTAGGGGACTATGTGTTGGGACCTGGTGGAGGGGTGATCTCCAGAGGAGGTCAGTGACAGTTCAGGAAGAAGCAGAGAGCCATCAGACTATCGAATAGGGGATGGACACGTACAGAGATAATATATTCATGGTGAAAAGGAGGCGACTAGGACCAGTACGCTAAATGCTTATGTTTGATATAGCAGTCATAACGGATGGTTAGGAGAAAGTATCTGAGTGTTGGCACTCAGCCACTGCCAGGTAGAGGACAGCACGTCAAGCAACAACTCCACCACCTTCATCTGCAGGTTTGACAACAAGGTCAGGGTTGGAACTGACCGAATAGAATGCAGCAGGTTCAAAAGGAGACAGGTTAGAGGAAGTAACGGCTGGCTGAAGTCACATCAGCAGTTCGCAACAAAGAGATCAGGCTCAAGTACAAGGCCAGGTGGAGGGTAAGTATTAGAGATGGTGTGTGTGTGTGTGTGTATTCTCGATCTGGTGGGATCACATAAAGCATTATGCAGAACTACACTCATCTGCAAATATTCCTCGCTATCCCAAGATTATGGTGGAATGTAGCAATAACCCTAGGTTCTTTCTTCTCCTACAAAAGTCTTCTTAAACCTTCTCCTCCTCCAAAATTAAGACCGTGGAATACCTTTTATGGGAAATTGTGCCAACTAATCAGCTGCCTCTGAAAATATCCTCACTTCCACAAGCCCATCAAATCAAATTTGCTTGTAAGTTCCCTCTTGCTCTAGCCCTGAAACCACAACCTTCTCCAGTTTCTATCTTTCCTCATGCTTCTCTGAGCTCACATTGTTTATGAAAGTCACCTTCTGCTTTCTCAACACTGTTTCTTTATGCTCCTGACCACGTAACTTCCTGTATAATGAAGTCATTGTGAATGGTTCTCCTTCCTCAGGTACTGTTTCTATCTCCTTCAAAGCTGCTGTCATCACTCTTCAATCCAATACTTTTGTAAACTACTATTGCAATCTCCCATTCCTGTCAGAAGTATTACTGCATAAACCCATGTCCGTCTTTCCCAGAACTCTGTCTTTGAATTGCTCGAATCAGATTTCCTTCTGGCTACAGAAATAAAATAGCTCTTATCAAACTCACAAAAGTCAACCTATTAGATTGTGGATAAGGTAAATTTTCTCTCTTTGTCCTACTTAAACTGTCTGCAGGCATTGACACAGTTAGGCACACCATATTAATCAAAATTCTCCTCACCATTGTTCAGCTAGATAGGACTACTCCCTCATTATTCTGACCCACTTAATCCTGGCCAGTGTATCCCCCAACCATGCACCTTTGATGTCTCTAAGAAAGTATTTTTGCTTCCCTCTTATTTCTTATTTATATGCTATTCATGAGTGACACCTTCTGAAAATAGTGTTAGTTTTCACATATTCACCGACAACACCCAGCCATACCTTATCATCCATTCTCTCTACTTCTCCTCTGTTGCTATATTATCAGACTGTATACAGCACATGATGAGCACAAATAACCTCCAATTGGACATTGGGAAGAACAAAGAGATTGTCTTCACTCCAGGCTCAAGCTACTAAATCAATCACTCTCCTGAGCAAATATCTGAGGCTGAACCAAACTGTTCACAATCTTGGTGTCATGTTGGACCTTGAAATGTACTTCCATTAGATTGCTGGTTTCCACATAGAGTTAAAGGATTGTACAGCAAGGAAACAGACCCTTCAGTCCAACTCATCCGTGTTGACCAGATATCCTAAATTAAACTAGTTCCATTAGCCAGCATTTGGCCTATTTCCCTCCATACCATTCCTATTCATATACCCATCCAGATGCCTTTTAAATGTTGTAGTTGTACTAGCCTCCACCACTTCCTCTGGCAGCTCATTCCATACACGTACCAGCCTCCGCATGAAAAAGTTGCCCATTAGGTTCCTTTCAAATTGTTCACCTCTCACCTTAAACCTATGCCCTCTAGTTTTCCACTCCCCTATCCAGAGAAAAAAACCTCAGCCATTCACCCTGTCCATGTCCCTCATGAGTTTATAAAGTCACCCCATCCATAACATTGCCAGACTCAGCCCTTACCCTCAACTTACCTGCTATTGACCACATCAGTCATGTCTTTGATAAGTCTAGACTGAATTACCTCAATACTTTCCTGACCAGCTTTCCATTTCTTCACTGCAAAATCTTGTGGTCTTTCAAACTGTGCTGTTTCCATTCACAAACCAAGTCCTATTCACTCACCAGTCCTGTTTGTTGACCTGTTATCAGTTTAAGTGACACATCTGTTTCAAAATGTTAACCTTATTATTAAATGCTTCCATGGGCTTGCTCTTCCCTATCTGTATAACTTTCTTCAGTCCTGTTCTTGTGAAATTGTACAATATCTGTCACTGGCAGGCAAATATTATACCCGTCTTGGCTCTAAGTTCTGGAATTCCTCTCAAAATTTTTTTTTGTTATCTCTGTGCCCCTCTCTTTGTACTTTTAAGATATTCTTTAAAGTGTAATTCTTTCTATGATTCTTGGAATTTTCCTAATTTTCCCTGTGTACTATTGTGAAATGCCTTTGAATGTTTTACTTAGAGGGGCTATGTACAAGATATTGTTGTTGATAGTTTAGAAAACATATGTGATAACAAAACAATATAGGAAATGTTTACAGAAACTTACAATTGACAATATTGTGGTTCATGATGTTAGTGGAAAGTTATTTGCATAGGAAAATGATCAAGTTCTACTTGAGTCAGAAAGCTGAAGTTTACTTGCAACATTAGTTATTTTCAAGCCAGGCTATCACAGATTTATATAGTCTGGGTTCTATGATTATTGATGTTCATGTACATTACACACCGATACTGACTGTCACTGTCTCTGACACACTGACAGAGTGATGAGATGTGAAAGGGGTAACTTTACACTGATGTGTGACATGCTGTAATATCATGCAACTATTTTAAATGTACAAGCCTGTGTGGTTTTGGAATCTGTGTCCTACAACAACAGTAAGAGGAATTAGGTTTGTGGGAAAGAGACTGAACACAGTGGCAGATTTGTAAGACTGAATACTCAGCTCTGGGTCCACCCCTAATTCCAAGCCAAATCAGTCAAGAGGTTGTCCACTTGCCCATTCAGGTGTTTCAAGGTCAGGCAGGAGTTTTCATAACAGAGGCAATTCAACAATCTACACAAGAGGCAGCAGAAGTCACACATCCTTTTTACATTGCAATAGCTGCAGTATTCTATGTTTAAAGTTGTTGAGTGTACATTAACTATGTAAGTGCAGGAGTATGTGGGTATTGGGAGTCAGATGGCAGGTGGGTGTGCCAGGTAGAGTGTCAGCTGAGTGAACAAGTACAGGTGCCAAGTCAGTGAGTGCAGTAAGTGCTGTAGGAATGTGGGTATACAAGTGAGCGGAAGCATTAAGGTGCTTGGTAAGTGAGGGGAAGTAGCTTGAAGTTAGGAGAGGAGGACAAGTAGCAGAGGCACAGTGTGTTAAGGTGGCATATGGGTGATGGCTGACTGACATGACACTGAGGGGGTAGAGCGCTGGGTCTGTGAGTGGGCGGTGTGTCGAGTGGGTGGTGTGCCAGTTCAGTGAGGAGTACAGGAAAATGGGTCAGTAGGTAGAGTTTTGTTTTGGTTTTAATCATGGGATGTGGGTGTGTCACTGGCCAGGCCAGCATTTATTACCCATCCCTAATTGCATCAAGTGCCAACTACATTGCTGTGGATCTGGAGTCACATGTAGGCCAGATCAGGTCAGGACGGCAGATTTCTTTCCCTAAAGGACATTAGAGAACCAGATGGGCTTTTCCTGACAATCAGCCATACTTTCATGGTCAGCATTAGATGTTTAACTTCAGATATTTATTGAATTTAAATTTTACCATCTGCCATGACAGGAGCTGAACGCAAGTGTCCAGAACACTACCAGGATCTTTGGATTAATAGTCCAACGATAACATCACTGGGCCATCATCTCCCCATCTGTGGGTCAGATGATGGTATTGAGGCATTCAGATATCAGGGAAGGGGGACAGTTGACTATCTATCTGTGGGAAGGAGTATGTCTTTTGGGCGTGAGTGTGTTGGGTGTCCACTGAGGAAGAGGATCAGTAATCTACTGTAAGGAGGTGGGATGTCTATTGGAGAGTGAGGTCAATTGGATGCCTCTGCAGGGAAAAGGTAGTGTGATGACTGTGGTCCACCTGTGAGTCAGAGTTTGAACTGTCTTATGATGGTAAAGCCATGTTTCAAAAGGAAGGAAATTAAGAAGGTTGGATCAACCCCAACGTTCAACACATCATTCTCTTATTTTTTAACTTATCTCTTTTTGGCAAGTTGAATTAGATTAAACATAAATTCAAATTATTGTCCATGATTTTCAGGACTTCCTATTTTAATGTATGCAACCCTCTTGCAGAATGATTTTCTTTTACATGAATGGTGACCTTCTCCTAGGAGCTCCTCCGGTAATTTTGTTTTTGAACCTCACGCATATATTAGCACTGTTATAGGTGAAAGCTACACAGAAGAGCTTAGCCATCAGAGATTGGAGTCAGCAGATTGAGGACTTCAAGAGACAGAGAAGCAAGAGATTAAGACCTGCAGGTTATGGACCTTCCAACTTTATGGGAGGAAGAGCTAAAATGAAGGGAATTTGTAAGTGACATCTAACAATTAAGTACTGTATGACCACATCTGGAGTAACTGCAAAGCCAATTGTGAACTTATATTGTTCTATTAGCTGCTTTTCTTAGTTTTTTTTCAGTGTTCCCATTTAAAAATAACCTGCAGTAAAATTTTAGTCTTAAACAAGATCAAAGGTTAATTTTACACAATTATTGCTGAAAGTTATCAAGATAAAGTTGCCATTGTCGTACGATAGTCATAGGGCTATTCTCTGAGAGAGATGACTGGTGATGGTTTCACCTGAGGGTCACCGCGCCTCGGGCAAGGGAGAGATTGAGAAGGAAAGTCCTTCATGGTAACCTCAGCAGGTGTAGGAACTGAATCCACACACTTGGAGTTACTCTGCATTTGCAAACGTCTGGCCAACTGAGCAAAACCAAACAAGAAAGAAAGTAATTCAGTCATTAACTAAAAACAAATTAAAAATAGTTATGAGTAAACCATACTCTTAAAGATGCAAGTAAAGTTAGTCTATTGTAAAACTTATCATTTATTTGACAATTCTTTCTGAAGTGAAGGGTGTTGAAAACCTGACATCAGAATTGATGAGCTGCAGTGCTTTCCGTAGTTGAATAGTTGGACATTGCTAGCACACATGGACTCAGTATGAAGATCAGACTTTGAGAGAGACAGAAAGAGAGAAGGTTTGTTGTTCATCATTACATCTGCAGCAACAGAATTTGCAGATTGCTTGTACCCTTTTGGCAGAACAGTGGTTGATTCCCAAAGCTTTATTCCTTAAGCTGTCTTTGATTGCAAACTCTGTCTTTCTGAAGACATTTCTCAGAGTCATTCCTCCAGATTACTTTTCAAAATTATGTTTCTCGAAGTTCTTACAAAGATCAAAACTTGAGGTGGCTTCAATGTTATCTTTTGATTATTCATTGATCGACCAGAGGACTGAGGAGTCAAAGTAGGCCATTCAGCTTAGTGTGTCTGTTCCTCCATACAATAACGTCATGTTGAAAGCTCACTAATTCAAAGAAAATGTCTAGAATAACCAACATTGTCCAGTCAAATTTGCTTCCTTTTGCTTATGTTTGTATACGAACACTCAGCCATTTCTTTTCCTCTGGCAGAAATGCTTTCCTTTATTGGTCAGGGTATTGAGTACAGGATTTGGGAGGTCATGTTGCAGCTGTACAGGACATTGGTTAGGCCTCTGTTGGAATATTGCGTGCAATTCTGGTCTCCTTCCTATCAGAAAGATGTTGTGAAACTTGAAAGGGTTCAGAAAAGATTTACAAGGATGTTGCCAGGGTTGGAGGATTTGAGCTATAGGGAGAGGCTGAACAGGTAGGGGCTATTTTCCCTGGAGCGTCAGAGGCTGAAGGGTGTCCTTACACAGGTTTACAAAATTATAAGGGGCATGGATAGGGTAAATAGACAAAGTCTTTTTCCTGCGGTCGGGGAGTCCAGAAGTAGAGGGCGTAGGTTTAGGGTGAGGGGGGACAGATATAAAAGAGACCTAAAGGGCAACTTTTTCACGTAGAGGGTGGTACGTGCATGGAATGAGCTGCCAGAGGAAGTGGTGGAGGCTGGTATAATTGCAACATTTAAGAGGCATTTGGATGGGTATATAAATAGGAAGGATTTGGAGGGATATGGGCCAGGTGCTGGCAGGTGGGACTAGATTGGGTTGGGATATCTGGTCGGCATGGACAGGTTGGATTGAAAGGTCCGTTTCCATGCTGTACATCTCTATGACTCTATGACAATTTTAAGGTGAGAGGAGAAAGATTTTAAAGAGGCCTGAGGGACAACTTTTTCACAGAGGATGGTTCATATATGAAATGAACTGCCAGAAGATGCAGGTTTACTTACAACATTTAAAAGACATTTGGACAGATACATGAATAGGAAATGTTGAGAAGGTTTTGGGCCCAATGCAGCAAATGGGAGTAGTTTAGCCTGGGAAACATGGTTGGCATGGATGAGTGGATTGAAAGGTCTGTTTCTGTGCTGTATGACTCTGACTCTATAAATTCACTTAAAGGAAGAGTTACAGACTTCTGAATTGATGTCGTCATTCCCTCTGTTTTTCTGTGAACAAACACTACCAGAAATGTTGAATAAATCCAGAATTTCATGTACTCACAGACTGAATTTCAAGAGAAAGTTAAAGAACACCAGTCATAACACTGAACAACTCCCTAATTTTATGGTAATAAGGCATGCTATCTAAATCTTATTGTTGAGAGGCTACTGACCAATTAATGAGGTGAGGTGTATCCCTCCACTTTGTGGGAATCCAGGGAAATGATTGCTGGTCCCCCTGCTCAGATATTTGTATCATTGATAGCCACGGGTGAGGTGCCAAAATACTGGAGGGTGGCAAATGTGGTGCCATTATTTAAGACAGGGATAAGGAAAATCCAGGGAACTGTAGACTGGTGAGCCTAACATCAGTGAGGGTAAGTTGTTGAAGGGGATTCTGAGGGATAAGATTTACATGTACTTTGAAAGGTGAGGCCAGATTATGGATAGTCAATGTGGCTTTCTGCATGGGAAATTGTGTCTCACTAACTTCATTGAGTTTTTTGGAGAAGTGACAAAGAAGTGACACAGGGTAGTGAAGAAGGCATTTGGTACACTTAGATTAGAATCCCTATATTGTGGAAACAGGCCCTTTGGCCCAACAAATTCACACAGACCCTCCGAAGAGTAATCCACCCAGACCCACTCCCCTACCTTATGTTTACACTGAACCAATACTTCCCTGAACACTATGGGCAATTTACCTAATCTGCGCATCTTTGGATTGTGGGAGGAAACTCACACAGACACAGGGGAAAATGTGTAAATTCCACACAGACAGTCACCCAAGTCTGGTACTGAACCTAGGTCCCTGACACTGTGAGGCAGCAGTGCTAACCACTGAGCCACTGTGCTGTATTTGTCTTTATTGATCAGTGCATTCAATATAGGAGTTGGGATGTCGTGTTGTGGCTGTACAAGACATGGATTAGGCCACTTTTGGAATACTGGCGTACCTGCTAGAGGAAGGATGTTGTTTAAAGTGAAAAGGTTCCGAAAAAATTTAAAGGATGTTGCCGGAGTTGGAGGGTTTGAGATCTAAGGAGAGGCTGAATAGGCTGGGGTTATTTTCCTGGAGCGTGGAGGCTGAGGTGTGACCTTATAGAGACTTATAAACTCATGAGGCATGGATAGAGTGAATAATCAAGGTCTTTTTCCCAGAGTAGGGTAGTGCAAAACTAGAGGGCATAGATTTATCATGAGAGAGGAAAACATAAAAGGAACCTAAGGGGCAACTTTTTCTCGCAGAGGGTGGTGCATGTATGAAATGAGCTGCCAGAGGAAGTAGTGGAGGATGGTACAGTTACAACTGAATTGGTGCATGAATAGGAAGGTTTTGGAAAGATATGGGCCAAATGCTGGCAAATGGGACTGGATTAATTTAAGATAGCTGATTGATATGGATGAATTTTAGATTAGATTAGATTGCTTACAGTGTGGAAACAGGCCCTTCGGCCCAACAAGTCCACACCGACCCGCCGAAGCGCACCCACCAGACGTAATTCCCCTACATTTACCCCTGCACCTAACACTACAGGCAATTTAGCGTGGCCAATTCACCTAACCTGCACATTTTTGGAGTGTGGCAGGAAACCAGAACACCTGGAGTAAACCCACGCAGACATGGGGAGAATGTGCAAACTCCACACAGTCAGTCGCCTGAGGTGGGAATTGAACCCGGGTCTCTGGCGCTGTGAGGCAGCAGTGCTAACCACTGTGCCACCGTGCCGCAACACAACACGACATCCCAACTCCTATATTGAATGCACTGATCAATAAAGACAAATACAACACAGTGGCTCATTGGACCAAAGGGTCTGTGTTTCTGTGCTATCCATCTCTAGACTCCATAACTGAGCTTGCCCTACAGCACAGGGAATTTAATAAGATGTTTTGAAAAATGCTTGAAGTGGCAAATCTTTGAACTTGTGCTTCAGAGTCAGATGGTTGTGTGTTCAAAACCCCCTTCTGAGTGTCTAATATCAATTGACATTCATGTGCAGCAATGAGGAATGCTAGGAAGAAAAAAAATCTCATTTACTGTCACACATGGATATTAAAAAGCCTACAGTATTATTCAAAAAAGGGGAGTTCTCCTAATGTTTTGGTTAATATTTTCATCTTTGTGAAACTTATGCGTGAATCAGCAGCTAATACTTTGGAAATGTCAACAGTGACTGCAATTCTAAAATGCCTTAAATACAGGTTCTTTATATTTTAATACAATGTCAATGAATCATAACTGATTAAGAAGGAAATATTTGAGTCAAAATGGTTTTTTAAAAAAAAATGTCAAAATGGCACTCACTGTTTTCACGAAGTGGTCAATGCACTAATGGAACTAATGTTTCTGACAAAATTAAGAAATTAAAGTTCATAACATTTACAAGAATTTATAGAAATTATCAATAAAATACTATTTTCTGTGTTTGAATTACCTCTGGCAGCATTTTCTAACAAAGCTCTGTGGCTTTTCAGTTTGGGACTTCCCAGAGCTATAACAAAAGGGGTATTTCTTTCAAGGAATCACCAACAACATGGTTCAAAATCTACAGCACTCTACATCTACCACTGTGATTACATGTAAACACTGAGTAAACTTCTATCAGTGTTTCTCAATGCATGCAAAAATTTAGTGAAAATGTTTTCAGTATGCATATAAAACTGCATTCCTTTTCACCCAGTTATTATGGAGCAGACTGCATGATCTATGTTGCTTAAAAGAAGTTGCTATGTTTAAGGCCTTTATCTGAAGTCCTTCCTTAAACTTATTCATTCAACAAACGTTGAGTTGTGTTAATACTTAGACTTAGTACAAGGCTTACACAGTAACATCTCTCAAGTGTCTAAGCATTATACTGCTACTGATATGGCTTAAAATTATTGATTGGAGTATTAGCTTTTTACACTCAGCATAATTAATTTATGCATACTTGAAATTAGTGAGATTTACTTCATGATTGAGACCAAGATTTGGCAATTATGGAGTTGCCAATTATAGATGGACGAGAGGAGCAATCTTGTTACCCCAGGGGCACAGAAAACAAAGTCAATAGAAAAAGGTTGAGGAAGAGGCTAAATGTAATGGTTACATAGCTTTCCTGTCTCCGGTGGGAAACTCAACATCTACCACTATTAAATAGTGAAATAATGGATTGCCGCCCCCTCAAACCTGTATTCGCCATTACACAGCTCTACATTTCTAACCAGGTCTTCTGAGCCCAGCTTTTCAAGAAATGCAACACACAGTAGCCCCTTTTTATGGCACTAACAGTAAGTTGAAACATGAATGTTAGTGAATGGGTGAATGGGAATAGGTTGCTGTTTCCAGTAAATGGATAAAAGGGTAGGTAGATAAGATGGAAATGGTGGTTGCTGGATGAGGTAGTCATTAATAGGGCAGCATATGGATGGAAGGACACATGGGTGAAGTGACAGGTAAACAATGTAACAGTTAGGTAGGCAGAGTTGAAAGATCATATAACTGAAATATTCACTCTTAAGATTATATTACTTAGTGTGGAATCAGGCCCTTCGGCCCAACAAGTCCACACCAACCCTCCGAAGAGCAACCCACCCAGACCCATTCCCCTACATCTAATACTACGGGCAATTTAGCACGGCCAATTCACCTAACCTGCACATTTTTGGACTGTGGGTGGAGACCAGAGCACCTAGAGGAAACCCATGCTGATACAGGGAGAATGTGCAAACTCCACACAGATAGTCGCCTGAGACAGGAATTGAACCCTGCATCTCTGGTGCTGTGAGACAGCAGTGCTAGCCACTGTACCACCGTGCCACCCACAATTCTACTGGACCTCTGAACATTTCTAACATTTTCTATTTCATCTCCCATCACACCATTGGCTGAACATGACCTAACTTTCTATTTCTATTTCCATGATACATTTTAACTCCTGGACTCCACTTCTAACAGCACGGTGGCCATATCTCCACCTCTCAGATTCCCCTGAAGACGGGTCACTGGACCTGAAACACTGCTTTCTCTCTACAGCTTTAAAAAGGCGTTCTTTATTCAGTCCTTTGAGTATAGGCGTTGGGAAGCCATGTTGAGGTTGTACAGGACATTAGTAAGGCCTCTTCTGGAGTAGTGAGTCCAGCTCTGGTCACCCTGTTAAAAGCAGGGTATTATTAAGCTGGAGAGGGTTCAGAAGAAATTCATAAGGATGTTGCCAGGTATGAAAGGTTTGAATAATGAATGAAGGCTGGATAGGCTGGGAGTTTTTTTCAGTGGATATTGGGAGGATGAGATGCAACCTGATAGAAGTTTATAAAATAATGGGAGGATTAGATGTCTTTTCCCTAGGTTGGGGGATTTCAAGACGAGAGGGCTCATTTGTAAGGTGAGAAGGGGCAATTATTTCAGAGTAGTTCGTATGTGGAATGAACTTCCAGAGGAAGTGGTGCATGTGAGTACAATTACAAGGTTCAAAAGGCATTTGGATAAGTACATAAATAGGAAAAGTTTGGAGGGATATGAGTCAGGAACAGGCAAGTGGGCCTAGTTTAGCTTGGGATTATGTTCGCCATGGACTGGTTGGACCAAAGGATCTCTTTCCATGCTGTATGACTCTATGACTAAGCTGCCAGGCCTGCTAAGATTCTCCCAGCAATTTCTATTTTGGTGTTAATTAGAGGTATACGTTGTGAGTTCACTGAGGTTGGTAGGCAGGTATTTTGATACTAACTTTTGGTGGATGTCCACAATTCACAAAGTGCACCCCTAAAGATGGTATCCCCTTTTCTCTGCATAGTTTTATTTTTGAAAGCAGTTCATAAAACAATCTGCCTAGTCCCACTCAGCTGCCCATGCCAGCCAGATATTTGCATGGACAGTGAATATGTTATCATGGTCAATTTCCTCTAAATTATTTATTTACATATGATGGGTGGGCTGCTGATTTTGGTACCCTATCTACCCTCCAAGTTTTGGGGGTTGATATCCATATTATGGAGACTGGGTACGACGGTGGTGGTCTAACCACCTGCTCTGTATAATGTGTTCGCACTGAAGACAGACATGGTGGGGTCACCAATCTCCAGCCCCACATCTTCAGTACTGTATGCAGTTTTGGTTTCAAATGTAAGAAATAATTTATTTGTAGCAGAGACAGTACAGTGAATATGCACAAGACTGCTTCCTGTTAATGACAGAACTTCCTATTATTAGAGATTGAGTACATTGGGCTTATATGTTCCCTGGTGTTTAGAAACATAAGAGATGATCCCATTGAAGTATACAAAATTCTGAATGAGCTTTATGGGGTAAACCGTGAAGGGTGATTGTTTTCACTATCTGAGGCAACCACAGCATGGGGACTCCATTGTTGATTATATTTAACTTTGGGATAAAGATGCGTTTGGTTTGTCAGGGAACCAAGGATGTGGAGAAGGTTGGAAAATGGAAGCCTAAAGTCACCCATGATATTTTTAATGGCTGAGCAGGTTCAATGGGCCTGATGGTCTATGCCCTATCCGAATTATTCTTGTACCACTTGCAAGGGTATGGGAACCTATGAGGAGACTCTTAAAAACAGATACAAAGCCAATTCAGCATTTTATAAAAGGCTTTTAATCTTTAAACTTACTGACTACTAACTAACGTGCACCAATTTAACAGGTAAATGGTTCAGTTAATTATTTTGACATCACTCTCAATGATGTTAGTCAAGTTGTAGGTAGTTTGATTAAAATGCTTTGGACCTATGTTCAGCTATTTTAATAAAACTTCTCTATCTTGCCATTTGTAAATATTAGAATTAGATTATTTTTGTCACATGTACTCAAGTACAGGGATACATGAGTACAGCGAAAACCGGGCAAAATAGCTATTTCTGGCTCCCTCTTAGGTACAAAGATGCTGCGGTACAAAATCTTAGATATAAATTAAACAAAGTAAAGAAATAAAGGTCAAAATTCTTACATTACAGCCCTAAAGCAAGGAAACACAGCAGGGAACCTTTTTCATTTTAAAAAAATCCTCAAGTGTTACCATGTATGTAGGCTTAGAGTTATAGAGTCTTAGAGATGTATGGAAACAGACCCTTTGGTCTGACTTGTTCACACCAACCAGATATCCCAACCTAATCTAGTCCCATTTGCCAGCACATGACCCATATCCCTCTAAACCCTTCCAATTCATACACTCATACAATTATAACATTTAAGAGGTATCTGTATCAGCCTCCACCACTTCCTCTGGCAGCTTGTTCCATACACGTACCACACTCTGTGTGAAAAGCTTGCCTCGTTAGGTTCTTTTCATATCTTTCCCTTCTCACCCTAAACCTATGCCATCTAGTTCTGGACTCCCCCATCCAAAGGAAAATGCTTTGTCTATTTATCATATCCATGTCCCTCATGATTTTGTAAACCTCTATAAGGTCACCCCTCAGCCTCCGATGCTCTAGGGAAAACAGCCCCAGCCTGTTCAGCCTCTCCCTATAGCTCAAATCCTCCAACCCTGACAACATCCTCATAAATATTTTATGAACCCTTTCAAGTTTCACAACATCCTTCCGATAGGAGGGAGACCAGAATTGCACACAATATTTCAAGTGGCCTAACCAATGTCCTGTACATGACCTCCAAACTCCTATCGATGCTCTGACCAATAAAGGAAAGCATAACAAAGGCCTTCTTCACTATCCTATCTACCTACGACTCCACTTTCAATAAACTATAAACTTGCACTCCAAGGTCTTTTTGTTCAGCAACACTCCCAAGGACCTTACCATTAAATGTATAAGTCCTGCTCTGATTTGCCCTTCCAAAATGCATCACCTCACATTTATCTAAATTAAATTCCATCTGCCACTCCTCAGCCCATTGGTCCATCTGATCAAGATTCCATTGTGCTCTGAGGTAACCTTCTTCACTGTCCACGACACCTCCAATTTTGGTGTCATCTGCAAACTTACTAACTATACCTCTATGTTCACATCCAGATCATTTATATAAGTGATGAAATGCAGTTGACCCAGCACTGATCCTTGTGGCATCCCACTGGTCACAGGCCTCCAGTCTGAAAGGCAACCCTTCACCACTACCCTCTGTCTTCTACCTTCAAGCCAGTTCTGTTTCCAAATGGCTAGTTCTCCCTGCATTCCATGAACCTAACCTTGCTAATTAGTCTCCCATACGGATCCTTGTCGAACGCCTTGCTGAAGTCCACATAGATCATGTCCACTGTTCTGCCCTCATCAAACCTCTCTGTTACTTCTTCAAAAAACTCAGTCAAGCTCATAAGACATGATTTCCATGTACAAAGCCATGCTGACTATCCCTAATCAGTCCTTGCCTTTCCAAATACATGTAAATCCTGTCCCTCAGGATTCCCTCTAACAATTGGGTGGCACGGTGGCTCATTGGTTAGCACTGCAGCCTTACAGCACCAGGGACCTGGGTTCGATTCCCGCCTCAGGCAACTGTCTGTGTGGAGTTTGCACATTCTCCCCGTGTGTAGGTTTCCTTTGGGTACTCAGGTTTCCTCCTACAATCCAAAGATGTGCAGGCCAGGTGGATTGGCTGTGCTCAATTGCTCATAGTGGTGGGTGCATTAATCAGAGGTAAATAATGGGTCTGGGTGGGTTACTCTTCGGAGGGTTGGTGTGGACTTGTTGGGCTGAAGGGCCTGTTTCCATACCGTAGGGAATCTAATCTAAACTTGCCCACCACTGATGTCAGGCTCACCAGTCTGTACTTCCCTGGCTTTTCCTTACCACCTTTCTTGACACTGTTAGCCAACCTCCAATCTTCTGGCACCTCACCTGTGACTATTGATGCTTCAAATATCTCAGCAAGGGGCCCAGCAATCACTTCTCCAGTTTCCTACAGAGTTCTAGGGTACACCTGATCAGGTCCTGTGGATTTATCCACTTTTATGCATCTTAAGACATCCAGCACCTACTCCTTTTCAATGTAGACATTTTTCAAGATGTCACCATCTATTTCCCCACATTTTATATCTTCCATGTCCTTCTCCACTGTATTCCTGATGAAGGGCTTATACCCAAAACATCGATTCTCCTGCTCCTCGGATGGTGCCTGCCCTGCTGTGCTTTTCCAGCACCACACTCTCGACTCTGATCTCCAGCATCTGCAGTCCTCACTTTCTCCTTCTTCACAGTAAATACTGATGCAAAATATTTGTTTAGAATCTGCCCCATCTCCTTTAGTTCCACACATAGTTTGCCTTGATGATCTTTGAGGGGCCCTATTCTCTCCCTAGTTACCCTTTTGTCCTTAATGTACTTACAGAATCCCTTTGGATTCTCCTTAACCCTATTTGCCAAAGCTTTCTCATATCCCCCTTTTTGCCCTCCTGATTTCCCTATTAAGTATGTTCCTACTGCCACTTCTAAGTATTCACTCGATCTCAACTGTCTATACCTGATACATGCTTCCTCCTTTTTCTTAATCAAACCTCAATTTCTCTAGACATCCCTCATTCCCTCCAACTACCAGCCTTGCTTTTCACCCTAAACTACTGAATATACTGTTTCTGGACTCTTGTAATCTCATTTTTGAAGGCTTCCCATTTTCCAGCCATCCCTTTACCTGTGAACATCTGCATCCAATCAGCTTTTGAAAGTTCTTGACTAAAACCATCAAAATTGGCCTTCCTCCAATTTAGGACTTCAGCTTTTAGATCTTGTTTATCCTTTTCCATCACTATTTAAAAACTAGTAGAATTATGATTGCTGGCCCCAAAGTGCTCCCCCACTGACACCTCCGTCATCTGCCCTGCCTTATTTCCCAAGAGCTGAAATGTGTTGCTGGAACAGCGCAGCAGGTCAGGCAGCATCCAGGGAACAGGAGAATCGACGTTTCGGGCATAAGCCCTTCTTCCTGATTCCTGAAGAAGGGCTTATGCCAGAAACGTCGATTCTCCTGTTCCCTGGGTGCTGCCTGACCTGCTGCGCTGTTCCAGCAACGCATTTCAGCTCTGATCTCCAGCATCTGCAGACCTCACTTATTTCCCAAGAGTAGGTCAAGTTTTGCACCTTCTCTAGGAGGTACATCCACATACTGAATCAGAAAATTTTCTTGTGTTCACTTAACAAATTCCTCTTCATCTAAATCCGAAACACAATGGTGGTTGCAGTCTATGTTTGGAATGTTCAAATCCCCTAACATAACCACCCTATTATTCTTACAGATAACTGGGTTCTCCTTATAAATTTGTTTCTCAATTTTCCACTGACTATTGGGGGTGGGGGGGTGTCTATAATACAATCCCAGTAAGGTGATCATCCCTTTCTTAATTCTCAGTCATAGAGTCATAGAGCACAGACTCTTCAGTCCAACCCATCCATGCCGACCAGATATCCCAACCCAATCTAGTCCCACCTGCCAGCACCTGGCCCATATTCCTCCAAACCCTTCCTATTCATATACCCATCCAAACGACTCTTAAATGTTCCAATTGTCCCAGCCTCCACCACTTCCTCTGGCAGCTCATTCCATACACATACCACCTTCTAAGTGAAAATGTTGCCTCATAGGTCTCTTTTATATCTTTCCCCTCTTACCCTAAACCTATGACCTCTAGTTCGAGACTCCTCCACCCCAGGGAAAAGACTTTGTCTATCTATCCTATCCATGCCCCTCATGATTTTATAAACCTCTATAAGGTCACCTCTCAGCCTCCATTGCTCCAGTGAAAACAGCCCCAGCCTGTTCAGCCTCTCCCTATAGCTCAAATCCTCCATCCCTGGCGACATCCTTGTAAATCATTTCTGAACCCTTTCAAGTTTCACAACATCTTTCTGTTAAGAAGGAGACCAGAATTGCATGCAATATTCCAACAGTGGCCTAACCAATGTCCTGTATAGCTGCAACATGACCTCCCAACTCCTGTACTTAATACTCTGACCAATAAAGGAAAGCATATCAAATGCCTTCTTCACTATCCTATCTACCTGTGACTCTACTTTCAAGGAGCTATGAACCTGCACCCCAAGGTCTTTGTTCAGCAACACTCCCTAGGACCTTACCATTAAGTGTATATGTCCTGCTAAGATTTGCTTTCCCAAAATGCAGCACCTTGCATTTATCTCAATTAAACTCCATCTGCCACTTCTCAGCCCATTGACCCACCCAAAAACCTCTCTGGATGTATTCCCAGGGATATCCTCCCTCAGTACAGCTGTAATGTTATCCCTTATCAAAAATGTCATCCCCTTCCTCTCTTGTCTCCCTCTCCCTTTCTATCCTTCCTATAGCATTTATATCCTGGAACATTAAGCTGTCGTCTTATCCGTCCCTGAGCCATGTTTCTGTAATTGATATGATATCCCAGTTCCATGTTCCCAACCATGTTGTGTTCAACTGTCTTTCCTGTTATGCCTCTTGCATTGAAATAAGTGCAGTTGAATTCATTAGTCCTATCCTGTTCTCTGCTTTGTTCCAGTCTCAGATTGATCTCTTTCCTCACTATTTCCCCTGGGTCCTACCCCTCCCCTCTCCCCACCTTACTCATTTAAATCCTCCCAAGCAGCTCTAGTGAATCTCCCTGCCAGTATATTAATCCCCTTCCAATTCACATGCAATCTGACCTTCATGTACAGGTCACTTCTACCCCAGAAGAGACTCGAATGATCTAAAAATATGAACCTGACTCCCTGCACCAGCTTCCCAGCCAAACCTTCATCTGTTCTATCCTGCTATTCCTAACCTCACTAGCTCATAGCCGTGGGAGTAATCCAGATATTACTTTCCTCAAGGGTCTCCTTTTTAAATTCCTGCTTAACTTTCTATATTCTCCCTTCAGAATCTCGTCCTTTTCCCTTCCTAGTCATTAGTTATGATGTGTACAATGACCTCCTGCTGGTCCCTCTCCCCTTTGAGAACATTCTGCACCATCTCTGAGATATTGTGATCCTGGCACAAGGAAGGCAACACACCATTCTGATTTCTTGCTGCACAAAAGGCCGGCTGTGCCTCTGACTAGAGAGTCCTTTATCACAATTGATTGCTTAGATTCCGACGTTTCCCTCATTACCTTAGAGCCATCTTGGTACCAGAAACTTAGCTGTTCATGCTACATTGCCCTAACAGTCCATCAACCCCTACATTTTCCAAAGCAGCATACTTGTTTGAGATGGGGATAACCACAAACGACTCCTGCACTACCGGCCTACCCCTCCTACCTTTCCTGGAGTTAACCCATCTAACTGACTGTATCTGCGGCTTTTCCCCCATCCTATACCTGCCATCCATCACACCCCCTAGCTCCTGTAAATTCCTTATTGCCTCTAACTACTGCTCCAACTGATCCATACAATCTGGTAGGATTCGCAGCCAAAGTCATTTCCTGCAGACATCATCATCAGTAACACAGTCCTTAAGCTCCCACCTCTGACAGGAAGAGCACATCACTCTATTGAAAACCGTCTTTGATCTTTCACAAACTACAGACCCAGAAAATAGCACCATCTTATTGCTCTAAAAAACACTGCTCCAGGCTAACTTAATAGTTCTGGTTTATATTTTTAAAATTTAATTAAGCGACAGATCTCAATAAAACATATAATCAAGAAACAGCCCACCCTACTCGTTATTGCAGATTTACAACAAGGTTACACATAAAAGCTATGCACTTATCTGTTCCTGTGCTGTGAGCTCTCCCACACAGGTTCCTCCATGGTTAGCTGTGAATTTCGCTGTTTGTTAATTATTCCAACAGTACAGAAAAGAGCCTTTGGTTTAACCAGTCCATGCCACTAACAATCCCAAACTGAACTAGTCCCACCTCCCTGTGCTTGGCCCATATCCCTTTAAACATTTCTAATATCATTATCCAAATGTCTTTTAAATGTTGTAAGTCTACTTGCATTCACCAATTCTGGAAGAAAGTTGCCCTTTATGTCATTTTGAAATCTTTCTCTCCTCACCTTAAAAATATGTCCCTTAGTCTTGAAATCCCCCATTCTAGGGAAATGGAACCTGCCATTCACATTATCTATTCCTCTCATTATTTTCTAAACCTCTATAAGGTCACTTTTCAACTTCCTGTGCTCCAGTTAAAAAAGTCCCAGTCTATCCAGCCTCTCCTTATAACTCAAACCCTCCATTCCTGGCAACATGCTGGAAAATCTATTCTGAAACCTCTCCAGCCTAATAATATTCTTTCTATAACAGGGCAACCAGAACAGTATTCCAGAAGAGGCCTCACGAATATCCTATATAACTGCAACATGACACCCCAACTCCTCTACTCAAAGGTCTGAGTAATGAAGATAAGCATGCCAAACACCTCCTTAATCACCATGTGATGTAAACTTCAAAGTATTATGTACCTGAACTTTTATTTGTTATTTATATAAATGATTTAGACAAGAATATAGAAGGCATGGTAAGTACATTTGTTACCTTAGATTACAGAGAGATTTTGATTAATTGGGTCAATGGGTTGAGGAGTGGTAGATTGATCCAAATTAAACTCTGTGACGTATTGCATTTTGATAAAACAAACAAGGGCAGGACTTATACAATTAAAAGTAGGGTAGTGTTGTAGAACAGAGAGACCTAAGGGTTCATTTGTGACAGGTCTTTCATTCAGTGAGATATATTGTTTGTTGCCTGCTCTGGGATGTTGCAACTGCACAGAGATTAGGAAGGCTACAACTGTTGTCCTCAGAGCACAGAAAGCTGACGGGACCATATTGAGTTGTACAAAATTATGAGGTGCATAGATAGAGTGCATGGGAATAAACACTTCCCCTTTGTAGAGCAGTCAACAACTAGCAGGCATAGATTTTAAATGCTTAGAGAGGAATTAAGGAAGATTTTGTTTTACCCAGAGGGTGGTGGCTCTCTGGAAGCTACTACATGAAAGGACGGTAGATGCAAACACCTGACACATTTAGAAACGATTTAGACGAACACCTGAAACTCAAGGCTATGGACCAAATGTTGGAAAATGAGACTAAAGTAAATAGAAACCTGATGACCAGGTATAGACCCTCTGAACTATGGGACTCTTTCCATGCTGCACAACACTATGACTCCATGATATGCAAACAAGTGTAAATAGAAACTTATGGGAAAAGATGCCTTCGCAAAATGGCACAATTTAAGTTCCAATTCGTGTCTAAATACCAATTATATGCCAAATAAATACTTTTGACAAACATTTTTTTCATACCTTCTTTTTATGCATCACCTTTGCTTGATATGTATTGATGATCCAGCCTTGCATATATGAAGCACAGGTTAATTTGCAAACAGTGCAAAACTTAGAAGTATTCCAAGTACATTTCAAAGGACACTGACAAAGTGATAAAATGATTGTAAAAATTGTCTAAGATTTTATGTGGACAAAAGGCAAAATATTTCATTTTAAGAACAGGATAAGGAGAAGCAATGTATTGTAAAGGTTACAATTCTAAAGTGGGTGCTGGTGCATCCCAAAATATATGTGCATATGCCAATGGAGGTAGCTGGAGGCAAAGGGAGTGAAAGCAACTCTCGGTTTTATAAATTGTGGCTTAAAGTAGAAAGATTGTGATAACCTGCATAAAATATTAGTCTGGCCTCAGCTGGAGTATTGTGTTCCATTCTGGCCATCACATTTTAGGAAAAGTTTGAAGAAAGCAGTCACAAAGTTCTTTAAAAGGAGAAGTTTCAGTTATATGGACAGTTCGGAGGTGGTGGTGCTGGTCTCTGTGGAGAAGAGAATATTAGAAGAAGATTTCTTTGGGGATTCGAACTAATCCAGGATTTGGACAGAATAGATTGTGATATGTTGTTATCATCGACAGAATGATTGAGAGCCAGGAGCATCATTTTAAAGGAGTTGGCAAGAAAGGCAATGGCAACACTTAGGAAAGTTTCTTTATGCAGTGCATAGTTAGAATTTGAACTGTACTGCTTTAGAATAAGATGGAGGTAGTTCAACCATGGCTTTCAAAAGACAGTTAGTTAATTATCTGAAGAGAATAATTTACACGGCTGCAGAGGAAAGGTATTTGTATTTCACTTGCAGAAAGCCAGCATGGATATCTTCCTTTTTATATTTCAGCATTAAAAATAAAGAAACGTGATGTACTTCCAGTATTATACAAAAAAAAAACCAATGGGGAAAGATTTGCTGACTATGCTTTTGCTTCCTTAGAAAAAATAAAGGAAATTTGTTCATGTTCAGATTTTACGATTTTTATAAAAGTAATTCACAGACATTAGGAAATCACACTTATAATTTGGATTTGTATGGGATCCATCTTACAATTTTTCATGAAACGCACATATCATAAACAATGTCAAATAACAATGCTAATTGATAACAATTCTATGGAACTGTTTTGAAAAAAGAGCTTTTGATATTGATACATCACATACCTGATAACTTCGTGTTACAGATGTTGTCATTGTATCAAATAATTTAAAACTTCCAAAATTCATCAGCTTGAAGTCTTACAGATTGTGAAGTCACAGCAGCTTGACTTGTTTCCTCTTGCATGATTTGACATCTGCTTCATAATTAGAAAACTGCAATTTGTACTGTTTATGACGTGAAACAACACTGAAACTGATTTACGGGTGATATGACCACAGTCTTTGCCACAAGCCAAGCAATTTTTAGAAGGAGCAGAAACAACATTTTGTAAGTTTGGTATTTCATTCAAACATGACTCAAAATAATTCAAAAGCAAAATACTGTAGAAGCTGGAAATCTGGAGGTAAAAACACAATGCAATGGAAATGGCTAACAGATCAGATGATACCTGTGATGAGAGAAACAGTTAACATATACATTTTTGCTCCTGAGGTGATAAGCATGTCTCAAGAAAATTTCGATTCTCATTACACCTGGGAGAGTGTCCCATTCCCATTAGAGTCGATGTTTTGTTCAGTATGATGTTGGCACCACATTCCCAGATGGAGACGAAAGGTGCGGAGTGCTGAGCCGGATTGTTGAAAAGGATATAAATTTCCTAAATTATAGGATATCCAGCCCATACCCTCACACCCCAACGTACCCTATCCACCCCCCATGCTGTTTTCATGCCCCTATTTCAACTCATGCCACCCTTGCTCCCAGCCATACCCAAGGTTCAAAGTTTGTGAGAAGATTTGCAGCTCGGGTGCTCGTTGCTGTGGTTCTGTTCGCCGAGCTGGAAGTTTTTGTTGCAAACATTTCGTCCCCTGTCTAGGTGACATCCTCAGTGCTTGGGAGACTCCTGCGAAGTGCTTCTGTGGTGTTTCCTCCGGCATTTATAGTGGCCTGTCCCTGCCGCTTCCGGTTGTCAGTTTCAGCTGTCCGCTGTAGTGGCCGGTATATTGGGTCCAGGTCGATGTGTTTGTTGATGGAGTTTTTGGATGAGTGCCATGCTTCTAGGAATTCCCTGGCTGTTCTTTGTTTGGCTTGCCCTATAATGGTAGTGTTGTCCCAGTGAAATTCATGTTGCTTGTCGTCTGCGTGTGTGGCTACTAGGGATAGCTGGTCGTGTCGTTTTGTGGCTAGTTGATGTTCGTGGATGCGGATCGTTAGCTGTCTTCCTGTTTGTCCTATATAGTGTTTTGTGCAGTCCTTGCATGGGATTTTGTACACTACATTAGTTTTGCTCATGCTGGGTATCGGGTCCTTCGTTCTGGTGAGTTGTTGTCTGAGTGTGGCTGTTGGTTTGTGTGCTGTCATAAGTCCTAGTGGTCGCAGTAGTCTGGCTGTCATTTCAGAGATGTTCTTGATGTATGGTAGTGTGGCTAGTCCTTTAGGTTGCGGCATGTCCTCGTTCCGTTGTCTTTCCCTTAGGCATCTGTTGATGAAATTGCGAGGATATCCGTTTTTGGCAAATACCTTGTATAGGTGTTCCTCTTCCTCTTTTTGCAGTTCTGGTGTGCTGCAGTGTGTTGTGGTCCTTTTGAATAGTGTCTTGATGCAATTTCGTTTGTGTGTATTGGACACGCTGACAAACTGACAACCGGAAGCGGCAGGGACAGGCCACTATAAATGCAGGAGGAAACACCACAGAAGCGCTTCACAGGAGGCTCCCAAGCACTGAGGATGTCACCTAGACAGGGGACGAAACGTCTGCAACACAAATTCCCAGCTCGGCGAACAGAACCACAGCATACCCAAGGTTCCTCCTAGCCTCTGGGTCAACCTAATGCGAACTAATGCCAACCCATGCCCTGATACACCCATGGCCCTTGTTATCCCATACCAATTTAATAGAATGCATGCCAAACTATGCCATCCATCTCCTGTCATTTGTTCTTAAGCCTTTATGCCAACTTGCCAAACATCCACCAAGTGAAGACCTTCGAAACCATGGTGAGATGAAATTAAGCTCTCTCATTCATTTAAGTCCATTTAAAATGAAACTCCTCGAGTGCTCATTCCTTTATCATAAGAAACAAATTTCCATTCATAATCCCTCCGTGAGTATTTCAATATACATTCTGAGCTGTCAATCAAACTAAGTTTAAGACACTACTGCTGAGCTAATTACAGTTTATGAAAAGTAGCATCATAATGATATATAATTGCCCTTGGGGACCTGTCCACAAACAGCTTTTGTAACTGATGGAATAGATTCTTTTTATCAGTCTCATTGAGATCAGTCATCTTTATTTTCATTTTAGAGGGCTGTGGGGTCAAGTAACTTCATAACTTGACATATTTACAAACCAGTTGTGACCAGTTGGCAAGCTGGTCACATCACTTACATCAACTCTGAGAAAATGTGACTCTCAGAATACAGGATTAGACCCTTGCTACGGCACCAATGAGGTTATTTGGACTTAGTACTGATACAAATGGTCAGACTGCTTTTGTATTTCACTCACATGCATCCCCTTCTGACTTCTTTCCCTTAACAGCAACAATTAGATCAGTTGGAAATGAGGATGGTACTTCCAAATCTAGGTCCCACCCACCATTTTTATATGGAATCTCCTCCACTTTGAGAGTCCAGCCCAATCTTTCAGTCACAAAGTGAAACGTTAGCTCTCTTTCTCTCCCAACAAATCTTGTCAGAACAGCCAAATATTTCCAGTGCTTTGAGTTATCATTTTTGCCTGCTTTATCTCCCATTTGAACAGAGCAATGATTTTTAGGAGGACATAATTTACATAAATTAGTTTTCTACTAGTCAGGTGCATAAGCAGTTTTAACCATGAGATTTCATTCACTGGCTAACTGTTCCCCTTTCTACCTGGGGCAGGCAGGAAATGTATGCAACTTGGTGAGGAAGTGGTTGTGCTCAGAGAAATCTGGAGACTATTGGCTGCAGCATGCAGATTCAAGTGAGGAGACATAGAATCGCCATAGTGTGGAAGCAGGCCATTCAGCCCATTTAGTCAACACCAACCCTCTGAAGAGCATCCCAACCATTCCCCTTACCCAATTCCTGTAATCTTGCATTTCCAATCCACCCAGCCTGAACATCCCGATACTCTGGACAATCAGGCCTAACCTGCACATCTTTGGACTGTGGGAGGAAAACAGAATACCCAGAGGAGACCCACGCAGACACAGGGAGAATGTGCAAACTACTGACTAATATTTGTACAGTTCTTTAACTGCCTTACCACCCCACGCTGGAATATTTGCACTGCAAAAACAGGACTGTTCATGGCCCACTCCCCTGACAACAATCTCCCTTGAGTTGCCTGAGATCCACTCACATTAGAACAAACAACAAAGAAAATTACAGATCACGAACAGGCCCTTCAGCCCTCAAAGCCTGTGCCAATCCAGATCCTCTCTCTAAACCTGTTGCTTATTTCTTAAGGATCTGTATCCCTCTACTCCCTGCCCATTCATGTATCTGTCTACCTAAATCTTTAGTGACGCTATCATGCCTGCATCTAACACCTCCCCTGTAACACATTCCATGCACTCACCACCCTCTGCATAAGGAACTTTTCACATATATCTCCCCTAAACTTTTCCCATCTCACCTTGAACTCATGACCCCTAGTAATTGAGTCCCCCACTCTGGAAAAACGTCCATCCTGTCTGAACCTCTCATGATTTTGTAGACCTCAATGAGGTCTCCCCTCAACCTTCATCCTTCTAATGAAAATAATCCTAATCTACTCAACCTGTCTTCATAGCTAGCACTATCTGTACTAGGCAACATCCTGCTGAACCTCCTCTGCACTCTGTCCAAAGCATTTACATCCTTTTGGTAATGTGCTGACCAGAACAGTACGCTGTATTCCAAATGTGGCTGAACCAAAGTCTTATACAACTGTAAAATGACTGTCAACTCTTGTACTCAAAATCCCGTCCGATGAAGGAAAGCATACCGTATTCTTTCTTGATCACTCTATTGACCTGCGTTCCCACCTTCAGGGTACAATGGACCTGAACATCTCAATCTCTCTGTACATCAACTTTTCCCCAGGACTTTTCCATTTACTGCATAATTCACTTTTGAATTGAACCTTCCAAAATGCATCACCTTGCATTTGCCTGGATTGAACTCCATCTGCCACTTCTCTGGCCAACTTTCCAATCTATCTATATTCTACTGTATTCTCTGACAGTCCCTTCACGATCTGCTACTCCACCAATCTTAGTGTTATCTGTGATTTTGCTAATCAGACCACCTACGCATTCTTCCAGATCACTTGTGTATACCACAAACAACAGTGAGATCCCTTTGGAACACCAGTGGTCACAGTTCTCCATTTTGAGAAACTCCCTTCCACTATTACTGTTTATCTCCTGTTGCCCAGCCAGTTCCTTATCCATCTAGCTATAACACATTGGACCCCATGCAACTTCACCTTCTCCTTCAGCCTACCATGGGGAACCTTATCAAATGCCTTACTGAAGTCCATGTACATGACAACTACAGCCCATCCCTCATCAATAAACTTTGTTACCTCCTATTAGACTTTGAGACATGGCCATTTGGTAGAAGCTTATGCAATGTGTTGGCCACAAAAACTACTTTCACATGCTACAGGCATGATTTTCTTATACACCAACATGCCTACCCCCCTTGACTGATCACTGCTGGCATCCATGACAAGCTTCCTGGCTTTGGCACAGAGACAAAGGGCAAGGCAAAGCAAGGCAGAAAGACTGCGAATCGCTAAATTCTGAATGATGTAGCAATATGCAAAAAAGGCAAACCAAGGCAAGGCAGGACTGCTGTGCAGTGTTGATGTGGTGAATTGATTCATTTACAACACAATATGATGACATGGTGTAGCTGCAGTGCTGACCTCACTGGATGAGGAATGAAGGTGATCACTGTCTATGGAGCGTGACCTGAAATATTGGGGAATGCTATCCAACATTGAGGCCCAGAGGAGCAAGTACCAAACTGGAGGCTCCGGCTACCACCAGTTTATCTCCAGTGCCTGGTAAAATAGCAAACTGCATAAAGGTGAGGTGAGATCAGGTAATGCAAATTGATATCTTGCAACTTAGTAACATTCTTACCTTGCTGTTCAAACCCAATCTCAGACAGCTTGCCCTTGAAGTCGATAATCTCATTTTTCCACTCTCTGTATATTTTATCAGCTGACTCCCCTCTGTCCACATTGTTCAGGGGCTGGGAAGATGTTTATTCCGTGCATATACTGATTATCAGGCGGCACCAGAACAGAATAATGCACACAACAATCAAATATCCAGCAACAACACAATGCTTTCAGTTTCTGATGCCAACTCTGATGGAGCAAGCAGTATACACAGCTGACCTCTTGATAGTCAGAGTAATGATCTGAAAACTTCAGCCTGAGACCAAATGAAAACTAATGAAGCTTATGCATCAACCTGAATATTAGGAAAATATATCATTCAGACTCAAAAACCATTATCTTGTCAGATGAAATGAGCTGGTGATTGCTTCAAAAATTATTTGGAGCTTCTATCTTCTATGCAATGGGCAATGAAAGAAAAGGAAACAGATCATTCAAAAAGACTGAACCCATGCCTGAAGGGAAAGGAACTGTCGTACTGACTGATGCACATGGAGGTGGCAAAGTCTAATTGAACAGTCTTTCAGTTAAGTACAACCTTGCTTCTCCAATACAATGCTCTTGAGTTCTCTGGTCTGCATATGTGTTGCTTATTAGAATGAGGCATATGCTAACAGTTACATCCAACACTACACAACTTTGTCCAATTACCATTGTTGGATGTCTTTTTTTCATTGACAAACTATTTCCAAAAAATTCAAAAGATAGAAAAATCAGCTTGCGATCCATAATTTTGGAAAATCAGTCATGGAAAAAATAAAAGATGGAATGGAAGAAAAGAACATGAAAAAAATGAGACAGCATAACTTATAATAAATAAGGAACAGAATCTATTCATTCATACATGCGGGAAACAGAAGTAACTCAAACAGCAAACAAGCCCAGAAAAACTGCAATTCCAGCAGTCTGAAATGAAATGAAGAAATGCTGGGAAGTCACAACAAATTGTTTCATTACTATACAGATAAACTATGGGCTCAATGTTTTGACTGTAACTATTTACCAAAAAGGGTGGGTGGGTGTGTGTAGGTGTCACTCTTAGGACTGTCAAAATACTAAGCTTGGCTGCAAATGCAGCCACTTTCACCTACGCCACAGGTGCCTACATATACACTCAGTTGGAACTGGCACGTTTTGAATTATATTTTGCTACAAAGCTTCAACCCACTGTGCCCTTAAAATCTTGAAAGTATTCTGTTATTCTTTTCATGTTGATTGTTGTTTAAACTTGAGTGATGGATGAATAATGACATTTGTCTGCTCAACCTAGAAAGATCGAGAATGAGTTAAATGAAAAGGGATGACTTTCCCAGTGGCTGATCGACAAGAATAACTTTTCATGTTTTAAGACTTTTATTGTAACCAACAAAATAAAATCAAGATAGTTCAAATGCTATGCATAATATCATGCAACAGACATTTCCTTTATCCTATCCTTGTGGTAAATGAGTTGCAAAACAAAATTAAGTCTCAAGGTATTTTCTGGCTTCTCCCTGCTATGCCAGATAGAATCATCTAGTAGACTTTGAAACTCATTCCACTTAGCTGAGGCAATTTAGAACTGACCGTTTGTATGACCCTTTTGGCAGAAGTTGATCCAGGGGACAGGAATCTTGCCTGCTGGCTGGAGTGCTGGTGACAGGCCTGTGTTTCCTCCACTGGGAAAGGCTTGCCTTACCATGTACCTGAGTGCGACGTTCTTACGTGGACAGCAGCAGAACTTCCCTGACAGCACGATTCTGGGAATGGGAAATACTGTCTCATTGAGAGGTGCTGGTATGTCAGAGGCTGGCAGTGCCATTTTGGGGAGATGCAGCTGGGAATTCAGCCAACCAAATCCCTGGATCAAACCCAGGCAACAGATAAGAAAGGACAGGATGCAGTTCACGGGGGTTGGGGACGGGTGGGGGGGGGTGCTCATTGACTGGGGAACTGGGGTGAATGTCAGTGGTCTCCCCTTCCTGAAATCAGATCTCACAATTGAGTGCTGAATGAATTTCAAAGAGTAACTGTGTAACCTACAAACAAATTCAACAGAGTTTGCTTTCAATGCTTTGCACAAGGTAACTGCCCTACCTCTTGGAATTGAATGCCTGCAGAGATTGGGAAGGGCCTTGGTTTAGTTGGGGTAGTGGTGGGATGGCCATCCATGGACCTTCTTATTCTAAGCCTAATTGGGGAAAAATGTGGGAAGGCACCTTTTCATCCAATTACATGCAACCAAACCTGCATCATGAGAAGGCATTAAGTTCTGTGGCTTATTTGTCGCATCTTGGAAAATTCTATCAATCTAATTGCCTTCTTTTTACAACGAAAACCAACTTTTACAACAATTCTGCGCTTTGTTGACAAAAAAGCAGCTCCCTCTGCTCTACACAGCAGTAAAGCTTGTTTTTTTTTAATCATTGCAAAAAGTCTTTTGTGTCATTCTACATAAACTGCACCCTTTTAGTGTTAAGGTGTGAATACTGTCTCTTGATTTTCAATAGACTTCAGTTATGGATCATGTGACCTGTCTCTGGACAGAATAAGTACATTCACCATTTCCCACTGCAAATACTTGTCGGTCATTTTAAATTAGAGTGGACATTTTAAATCCTAACCTTTCAGAATTATATATTTGCAACACCTCCCCCAGCCCCCAAAAATCAATCGAGGCAGTACCGAAGTAGATTTTTCCATAAGGATATCAAAATACAACATGTTAAACATCATAAAAACTAACTTCCTACATTAGGTCTAAGCATTTTATTTTCCCTTTTGCCCCATTTTACCATTAAATATGCTGTCTTGGCAACAGCATATATTTCACCGTTAATTATCATCTGATTGTGAAATATCATCTGACTGTAAATGGAAGTTTCTTCCCCTTATAGTCAATTCACTTTCTTTCAGTTTCCACAATTCTGTTTACTATAGTCCTGAGATCTTGTACCCCTCATATTGTTTATAAAATCTCTATTAGATTGTACATGGTCTGGGCTTTGGTGTGGCCCAAAGATTTCACAATTTGCTTTATCTGGTTAAGTTTGTCAAGAACCCCACTGTTGATTGCTGAGAAACCACATGGCCTCTGCGTGCTGGCAGCTGTGAGCCAAGACCAAGCCAAAGATTCCTGTCATTGTGCTGCTGACCCTTTGGATTCAACAACAGTGGGCAACACGGTGGCACAGTGGTTAGCACTGCTGCCTTACAGCACCAGAGACCTGGGTTCAATTCCCACCTCAGGCAACTGTCTGTATGGAGTTTGCACCTTCTCCCCATGTCTGTGTGGGTTTCCTCCAGGTGTTCCGGTTTCCTCCCACAGTCCAAAAATGTGCAGGTTAGGTGAATTGGCCATGCTAAATTGGCTGTAGTGTTAGGTGAACGGGTAAATGTAGGGGAATGGGTCTGAGTGGGTTGCTCTTCGGAGGGTCGGTGTGGTCTTGTTGGGCCGAAGGGCCTGTTTCCACGCTGTAAGTAATCTAACTTCCTTCATTCTTATCTAAAGTCAGGTACTAAATCATCTCCAAAGTATTCACTCTTTAAAATGAATTATATTGTTTAGAATAGAAGAAATAGGAGCAAGAGGAGGCCATTCAACCCATCAAGCCTGCCTTACCATCCCATAAAATGATGGCTGATCAGTAGAGAACTCCAGATATTCACTGCACAATGGGAGAAGAAATTACTTTGCATCACAGTATTAACTGAGTGTCACCTTATTTATTACTATTGTTATGGATGAAGCCAGAACACTCAAAACATTCTTAAGAAGGCAGCTCAGACCATAACTTTGCAATTTGTTTCGGTAAGTGTACAGTGAAAATTACCTGGATTAAATTAGCGAGGTTGACTTTTAGAGTTTAAAACAGACAAAGATTTATTCACAAAATTACACAATGGAACACAAAGAACAGAATAAAGAATCTCTACTGAACGTAAGCTTTCCAACTAGACTTAATTATGCTGTTCGAAGATACACGCCAGTTCCACTAAGCAAACCCCCTTTAAAAAATAGTATAACTGGAACACATACTTACAGGTTGAAGTTGAAGGGTACAAAAGAGAGAGCGAGAGTTTCCACACAGCTCCCTGTTGAACTTCCAACCAGTTCCGGACTGAACTAAAACTGCCCAGCTCAGCTGACCACTCCCCTGTCTTTATACAGGTCACTTCTAAAACATGCCCATTTTGGCTTGAAGTCTCATTTGTTTACATATAAACAAAAGGCCTCTCAAAATCCTTTTCATCTCTGTACCAAACCAGACTGATCAGAGCCTGGCCCGGTTTATTATCCCTCTTGAAAAAAATCAAGGACAGAATCTGCTTGAGCCAAGTAACAGCTTTTAGGGGGAAAAAAAGGGACTAGCTTTGTGACACCATATCTCCCAGTTTTCCACAAGGAGAAACATCATCCCAACATTTACTCTATCAAAAGCCCTTAGAATGTTTCAATAAGACCATTCATCATTCTTTAAACTCTAATGAGTTAAACCTATTTAACTGTTCTTGATAAGTCAACTTCTCCATTCCAAGAATCCCTTTTGAATTGCCTTCAATGATGGTATGGCCTTACATAATTATGGGACTAAAGCTGTACTCAGTATTCCAGCTGATGCCTTACCGATGCCCTATACAGCTGTAACAAGACTTCCTTATTTTTAAACTCTAAACTTCTTTCAATAAAGGCCAAAATTCTATTTAGCTTCTTAAATACTCACTGCATCTGCACACTAACATTTTGCATATCAAGCACAAGAGCACCCAGATCTTTCTGTGCTGCCCATTTGGGGTCTTTCTCCATTTAAATTATTGTCTGTCTTTTGATTCTTCCTACCAAAGTGTACAACCTCACACTTGCCTAAATTAAAGATTCTGTGCCTAGGTACCTTTGTAACTAGGATGGCACCATAAATGGATACTTGAAATCTTTTCACTGTGCTCATGTGATATTCAAACCTAAGTCTAAACTCCATCTGACAAGTTTTTTACTTACTCACTCAGCCTATCTATATCCTATTGCACATTTTCTATATCTTTATCACAATAAGCCCTTTGAACTATTTTTGTATAATCAGGAAATTTGGATTCATTACAGTCTCTCCTTCCACCAAGTCATTTAATTTGATGGTAAATGATTGAGGTCGCAGGGGGAATCCTTGTGGTACTCTGCTAGTTACCTCTTTACATCCTGAAAAAAAGGCCCATTAATTCTGACTGTCTGTCTTCTTGTGTTAATCAATCCTCAATCCATGCTAAAACATTACCCTATTGCCATGAGCTCCTATCTGGTGCAATAATCTTTTGTGGGGCACCTGATCTAATGTCTTCTGCAAATCCAAATACATTACATGTATTGGTTCCCTTTTATCAACACTACTTACTATATCCTCAAATAACTAGCAAATTTGCCAAATATAATTTCCTGTATACAAAGACATGTTGGCTCTGTTTGATTGTGTTGGGCTTTTCTAAATGCTGTATTCTTTACTTAATAGTGAGCTCTAGCAGTTTCTCAATGACGGGTAGTAGGCTAACTGGTGTAAAATTTTGTGCTCTCTGTCTTGCTTCTTCCTAAACTAGGGAGTCACATTAGCAGATGTACAATCTGCTGGAACCCTCCAGAGATCCATTGACTTTTGACTTTTTACTATTACTACTGATACTGCTTTGAATTTCTGCTGCACTACTCTGCTTATATATTTTGCCCTTTACTGTCATTTTGATTATTGTTTGCCTCCTCCCTATCCTGCAGCTCTGGTCTCTTATTTCTTTTTTAAAATTTTCAGCTGCCTTTCAATTGAACCTTTCCTCTACTGATTAGGTTAAAGCCTTATCTTTGATTCTAGTTATATGATTTGCCAGGATCAGGTTCCAACATGGTTCAAAATAAATTTATCCCAATAAAAAGCTTTTTCTTTCCCAAGGACTAGTGTCAGTGCCACAAGAATTAGAACCCATTTGGTCCAACCTTTGCACCCACATGTCTTCCTTATCTTATTTAACCTATGTCAATAATGCACATGGTTCAAGTTATAGATCCTAAGAACATCTCTCCTACTTCTACCTAGCTATGTGGTATCTACGGGGACTATTCTTTCTCTCCCACTTCCTCTCTAGCCTAAAAAGCATAACCTGAACTTTGGTACTAGGTAGACAATACAGGCTTCAAGATTCTTTGTCTTTGTTGCAGAGAATAGATCTATTTCCTTAAAAATGCTAACCCTTATTACCACTATACCTGTATTCTTCTTTTCTCATCCAACTTGAATGGCGCTGTGTACCACAGTGTTATTGTCAGTTTGCTTATCTTCCATGCAGCCTGTGCCCTCATCCGAACTGGGAAACAGAACCTCATATCTATGGACAAGGGTACTGACTGAGCCTCCTCCAAAGATAAATTCTGAATCTAAGTACCTGCCTCACTCATAGTCATACCTTTCCATTGCTGACCATGGACTAAATTTGATGCTATTAATCTCAAGACAGTGACTGTCTCCTGAAATCCAGGGTCCAAATAATGCTGGAGAACGTGAGGACTGCAGATGCTGGGGATCAGAGTTGAGGGGGTGATGCTGGAAAAGCACAGCTGGTCAGGCAACATCCGAGGAGCAGGAGAATCAGGAAGGGCTTATGCCCGAAATGTTGATGCTGCCTGACTAGCTGTGCTTTTCCAGCATCACACTCTTGGTCCAGGTAACTCTCCCCACTCTGATGTGTTGCTCCTTGAACAGATAGCACTTTGTGGAAATGTGGTTAATGTGGATTGCACTCGCATCCAATGGCTCACACATACTGGAGCTGCAACACATCACCTGCTCAGTCATCTCTATTCTATTTAATTAATGAATTTGCAAGTTAAATATTTAAAAGGTGAATTTCCTAAATGTACTCTTAGCTGTAATAACATCTACTGATTTAAACAACTTGGCCAATCTAAAGAAGTACAAAATACCCACCAATCACTTGCCTGTTTTCCTCTGACATCACACCTTGGTGCTGACAGGTAGAAACGAGTTGAATGGGCTCCATACAGCAGTCTTCTTGTTTTCTCTCTGCCACTACTACCCTTTTCACACACAGGTCCACTCTCCAATTCTGGTTCATAGTGATCCTGAACAGATTCACAATCCTCCCAGTTTAGTTTTTAAATGTCCTGCTCTATGAAGAAAGACTCGATCAGCCACATACCCAGGCTATTCTCAGCTTGGGAATGTGTATTGAGAAAGAACTAAAGTTTATAAAGCCGTAGTAACACTTAAGGACCAATACTCATAATAAAGGATTCCCGAGTAGACTAGTGTTTTAAATGTCTGAGAGGCAATTATAAGATTACAGGTAGTCTTAAGTTAATGTTGCACCATTTAATGTTACTTTGCTTGACATTGTGTCATTAAAGCCTGTAATCTTATTGAATGTAAAGAAATTCAGCTTGGACGTTGCTACAATGATCCAGTTTCTGTGCATCAATCACAAAGTGGATTCTCCTCACCCACCACAAAGTTATTTCTGATGCACCCAATACAAATTAGCTATTCCAAATAAAACACAAGGTGGCTACCCTGCCCCAGTTACAAAGTAGCTAACCTGTGGATAGTGACAACTGCAGATGCTGGAGAGACATAGTGGAGCTGGAAAAAGCACAGCAGGCCAAACAGCATCAGAAGAGAAGGGGGGGTCAATGTTTCAACTCTGAACCTTTAATCAGGACTCTAGTAGCTAACCTGTATCAAGAAACTAGTGGCTTCTCCATTCCCTGTACCACTAGTACGTTGCTCTACATCTCCGTGCTTAAATGTGGATCCATGTGCACTAGCCTTAAAGTAACTTCCCTGATCCGATCTAGCACTGGAATTCAGAAGAAAGTGGGGGTTCTAGCAGGAGGCAAGGGGCAACGGTTCCTGTTTCAAAAAGAAAACAATGATGAGAACAGCCCTAGGATTTCCTCAGCATGGGGATCAAAATGCTGAAAATAGGCTGGTGTTGGAAAAGAAAAGGTAAGAACATGGGTAATAGAGATGTGGGGCTTGGCATTTGGCAGAACATTTAAACTTCAAAAGCACCTTTAAATCTGTTTCAATTTCCCTGGAGCTTATGGTTGTGAAAGTGCCAGCAGCAAGTATTATAAGGACAAAATTACACATTTCTTTGATATTTAAATTTTTTGTTTGAAGATGTTTGGTTTAGCATACTTTGTTCAGCTGGTTCACAATTTGTTCAATTTATTTTACTTGTCCTTCTATTCAGTTCGGGCTTGTCTAATCCTTTTCCAGAAAGAGCAACTACTTCTGTATTTTGAAGCTTGAGCAATGTCCAAGAACACATATTTCACTGTAGCTCGATGGTATTAGTATTGGATGTGGCTACACCATTCTCCTTCAAAGCATTTCTTTCTTAGAATTAGAATTAGATTCATTGTCACGTATGCAAGTATAGAAATACAGGTGCACATTACCTCTAGAAAACAAATTAACTTGTTCATAATATGGAGATGCCAGTGTTGGACTGGGGTGTACAAAGTTAAAAAACGTTTTGCGATTTACTTGTGAAAGAAGGGAAACTAACATGTCATTCTAACAGATGAGAGACTTAACAAGCAATCAAGGTATCTTTCAATGTATATTTTCAGTTCCATCACACTGTAAACTTTTGCTATAAATTCTGAGTCTTACAATCGCGTACTCCACAACCACCTGATGAAGGAGCAGCACTCCAAAAGCTAGTGCTTCCAATTAAACCTGTTGGACTATAACCTGGTGTTGTGTGATTATTAACCTTGTTCATAATAGACACACCAGAGATTGTCTTCAATCATTTCATAATTGGAAAAGCCAAATCAAAACATCTACTGTTAAACGTAAATTGAAAATTGGACAGCACTTGCTGGACAATTCTGACTTTGCTAATAATTTAGTGAGCTGCCAAGTTAAGAAAATATGTTGAACTCATAACATTATTAATTTTGTCTTGCTAACATGATATGCATTCATACACAGGGACCAGTTCTCTGTAAACAAAGGATTTTATTCAAGCCTTCATACTTTTAAAATTATTTGGAATTTGGGAACCCTATATTTTTCTGTTGCCTTTTTCTGCGTAAAGACCTTGGCCAAAGTGGACTTACCATCCAGTTGACACTTATTTCTTATGTAGTAAACTCTGTGATTGCTTTAAATTTGGCACTCTTGTATTTGTTCTAATGAGTTTAAAACACACAAGAAAAAACCTTTCACAATATCTCTCTCTTTTCAGCAGTTTCAATAGATTTTGATCATAACTCCTTTCCTCCTCAAGGTCCAATGCTAAGCCAGTTCTTTAACATTGCGCAGTCACCATATTAAATCTTTCTTGTATCTTGAGAAGATTGATCAAGTTCAAACAGAAAACCACCTTCTGCAAGCATTCTATTCTGCACTTAACACAGAAACATTTCGCCCTCTTCTTTATAGCTATAGAGGATCCTTCTCCTCACTGCAGTAAATCATCTGTGTCCCTCTATGTCTCTGTATCTGAAGAAAAAAAAAATTGCAGCAAAGTATGGAAAATGTTACTTGATTTTGTTTTCAGATCTCATGAACCTGTCTCCAACAGAATTAGGAACACTATCAGCTCTCCTGCACACACATTAATTTCGTACTTAATTTATTTTTATTTACTTATGGGATGTGGGCATCTCTGGCTAGTACTTATTGCCCATCTCTAATTGCCCAGGGGGCAGTTAAGAGTCAGTCTAGAATCACGTATCAGCCAGAGCAGGTAAGAATGACAGATTTCCTTCCCGAAAGGACATGAGTGAATCAGATGGGTTTTTCCAGACAATCAACACTAGTTGAGAGTGGAAAATCAACAATAATTACATGGTTATCCTGAGACTTTTAAATTTTGATTGAATTCAAATTCAACCATCTGCCATGGTAGGAACCTGTGTTCCCAGAACATTAGCTGAGTTTCTGGATTAATAGTCTAGTGATAATACCATTAGGCCACTGCCTCCCTATCTGCTTATAGCATAATTATCTGTTAAAGTATCTTATTTGTAATGCCACCAAATTCTAGTTTCTGAATAGATTGCAACTTTACTTTTTATTTATTTTACCAAAAATGAATGTTTAACTTTGTTCACCAAGCCAAGTGCTTTAGTTACTGGAAAGCTGCTTTCCAATTACAGCCTGATTTATGATATAGGACATTAGTCACTGAGGTCCTGGATGGGAGATTGTATTTACGAAAGTCTGTTCTATATTTAGTTGGAGTGCTGTGATTTCAGTGAAGTGTGTTTCAAAATTCACATGTGACCACTGACTGTCACATGTGAAAACAGACTGCCCGTAATGTGGGAAGGCTTTAAAATTCAAGTTATGGTCAACTACCTAAGTTATCGGCAAATTCTAAATTTTCTCTTCCTGTAATAATCCATCATTTTAGTTATCTATCAGTAAGATCACAACACAATGGGAGAAGTTCAGACAAAATGTGAGGCAGAGGCTGAAACAGAACATGCTGAAACCCACATCTACTAGGATGATGTTCCGTATATAACTTGAAGTTCAGGTCTGAATATTCTTCACATTAGATACTTACCCTTCAGCACAAATCCCAAGCTATTCACCTGTGACAAGGTTTTTAAAATAAACCTGGTGGACTCCCCGATACACCGCCATTATTGTCAGAAGAGATCGGGGGTGCATTTGAATATTCTCTTGTGGCATCATATTCCATGACGAAAATAACATTTTGGTCACAACATTTATGTGAGAACTCACCTTTACGTTTGTGAGTTAGACATGTCAATTCTTTTCCCCCAGGTCCTACCTCCTATGATCAAAATGAAGGAGATAAGCTTTCTGTTGTGTTTGATTTTTTTCATTTGTTCAATTTGGGAGAGGATGGAGTGAGATTGAGTAATGCTGAGATGGTGTCACTGATATACTTGGGACGAATTGATGGCATCTAATGAGCTGTTTACCTCAGGCAGTTTTTTTTGAAATGGTGCTCACCAGCACCTTTTATCCACAAATGGGAATATCCAGTTTTTCTTTAGCCATGAAAGAAGATAATACACCAGCATAGAAACAAGGAAGAGGAGTAGGCTGTTCGGCCCTTCAAGACTGATCCATCATTCAACATGATCATGGCTGATCCTGTATCTCAATGCCACATTCCTGTTTTCTCTCTATATCTATTGATGCCTTTTAATATCTAAAAAAATGAATTTATCGCTATCTTGAAGATATTTAGTGACTTGGCCTCCATAGCCTTCCGTGGTAGAGAATTCCATAGGTTTACTCCCTTTGAGTGAAGAAATGTTTTCTCATCATAGTCCAAAAATGGTCTACTTCATATTTTGAGACTGTGTTCCCTTGTTATAGACTCCCAACCAGGGAAAACATCCTCCCCACATTTATTTTGTCCAGGCTGTCAAAAATTTATGTTTCTGATGTTTTTTAAATTCTCGTGAATGCAAGCCCAGTTGAACCAATCTCTCCATATAGGATATTCCTGCCATCCCACATTGTACAGTATCTGTCATATTTTTGCCAACTCTCTCAGGTTGAAGCCTCCTTGCATCCTCCTCAAAACTGTAAAAGCAAACTAGATGTAGAAGGGAATGTACAAGTAAGGTAAAGGAGGAAGTTGGTTGCAATATAGGCAATAAAGTGATAGAAAATAATTATAATTGTTGCAAAAATGAATGTTGCACAATCAGGAAATTTGTTGATTGGCAGTGACTTTTAATGTTCACATGGAAAGTATTGGTGGAGAGGTACAGAAAACTATAATGAATTGTGAATAATTGAATAAGTCACAATTGCCATAATTTCCTGGGACATTTTTCATACAAGACAAATCCAAATAGTTGGACATGGTCTGTCTATGTTATAAGCACTCTGCCTTTAAACACTTGTTGGACACAGTCTGCCATTGTATTTCAGTGAATCACAAGACAATCATGCAATCAGTCTTTCAACATAGAACGGGGCCAGACCACTCTGCTCATAGCACCTATGTTGACTCTTTACTCCTACTCCCTTGCTCCTTCCCTCCACTCTTTACTTTTTTTAAGTATTGATTCAGTTCCTTAAGAAAGTTTATTAGTGAGCCTCCATCCTTTCAGACAGTGCAATCCAGACACTAATAACTCCAAATCTTGCATTCTAATTTCTTGTAGCTGTTTGCTGATATTACCAATCTATTAATTGTGATTAGAAGTGCAAGTGAGGTGTAATAATAGTTGCTATTCAAAGGATTGCAAACATTAGAATTCTTCGCCTCAGAGAGTTGTGAATGCTCCATCACTTATTTCAGAATAATGGTAGGGCCCTGGGGATTGTTGCCATACAAAGAGACCTAGGGGTGCAGGTTCACAGTTCCTCGAAAGTGGAGTCAAAGGGAGCCAGGGTGGTGAAGAAGGCGGTCTATTTGCTTACCCTTTGTTAGTAATTGCACTGAGTATAAGAGTTGGAAGGTCATGTTGAGGCTGCACATTAGTTGGACAACTTTTGGAATTCTGCTTTCAGTTCTGGTCACCCTGCTATCAGAAAGGGTGCAGAAAAGATTTACAAGGATGTTGCCAAGGTTGGAGGGATGGGGAGAGGCTGAATAGGCTGGGGCTGTTTTCCCTGGAGCATCAGAGGCTGATGGGTGATCTTGTAGAGGTTTATAAAATCATGAGGGGCATGGATAGGGTGAATAGCCAAGGTCTTTTCCCCAAGGTGGGTGAGTCCAAAACTAGAGAGCATAGGTTTAAGGTGAGAAGGGAAATATTTAAAAGAGACCTCAGGAATAACTTTTCACACAGAGGATGGTGCATGTATGAATGAGCTGCCAGAGGAAATGGTGGAGGTTGGTACAATTACAACATTTAAAAGGCACCTGGATGGGCACATGCCTAAGAAGGGTCTAGAGGGATATGGGCCAAATGGGACTAGATCAGTTTAAGATATCTGGTCAGCATGGATGAGTTGGACTGAGGGGTCTGTTTCTATGCTGTACATCTCTATGACTCTAAAACTGTTTGCCCATTGAGGCTGCTCTGCATTTTGATCATGGCTGATATGCTTCTGAGCCCCATTTTCCTGCCTTCTACCCATACCCCTTGATCCCTTAGTAATCAAGAACCTCTCCGTATCTATCTTAAAGACTCTCAATGACTTGGACTCCACAACCTTCTGCAGCAATGATTTCCACAGATTCACCAACCTCTGGCTCAAGAAATTCCTCCTCTTCTCAGTTCTAAAGTTTCATCCCTTTACTCTGAGACTGTGCCCTTGGACCCTAGCCTTTCCTACTAGTGGAAACATCTTCACCAGGTCCACTCTGTCTAGGCCCCTCAGTATTTTATACATTTCATTGAGATCCCCCTCAATCTCCATCAAGTACAGACCCAGAGTCCTCAACAGTTCCTCAAGCCCTTCATCCCTGCGCTCTCATATCCTGATAGATGCCTTAAGAGCTACCTAACCTTAGACCATGCAATGTTTGTGACTTTCTCACTCACTGCTGATTTTTTTTTTATATGATCATGTAGAAATACACATACTTGAAAATGGGATCAGTTGAAGATAATCATGCATGGATCATTTGCATAAGGTGACATTTATTCAACAACAGAAGAGGTCAAGCACGGCAGAAATACATAGGACCCCCTGTATTTTGTACTAAACAGGGATTATTTTCCAGGTTAAGAATAAAATTACAAACAATTAAACAAAGTCCAAACTCAGCTCATTCACTCGGGAGCTGAAAATGTGTTGCTGGAAAAGCGCAGCAGGTCAGGCAGCATCCAAGGAACAGGAGAATCGACATTTCAGGCATGAGCCCTTCTTCAGGAATGAGGAAAGTGTGCCATGCAGGCTAAGATAAAAGGTAGGGAGGAGGGACTTGGGGGAGGGGTGTTGGAAATGCAATAGGTGGAAAGGGGTTAAGGTGAGGGTGATAGGCTGGAGTGGGGGTGGGGGCGGAGAGGTCAGGAAGAAGATTGCAGGTAAGAAAGGTGGTGCTGAGTTCGAGGGTTGGGACTGAGACAAGGTGGGGGGAGGGGAAATGAGGTAACTGGAGAAGTCAGAGTTCATCCCTTGTGGTTGGAGGGTTCCTAGGCGGAAGATGAGGCGCTCTTCCTCCAGCCGTCGTGTTGCTATGGTCTGGCGATGGAGGAGTCCAAGGACCTGCATGTCCTTGGTGGAGTGGGAGGGGGAGTTGAAGTGTTGAGCCACGGGGTGGTTGAGTTGGTTGGTCTGGGTGTACCAGAGGTGTTCTCTGAAATGTTCCGCAAGTAGGCGGCCTGTCTCCCCAATATACAGGAGGCCACATCGGGTGCAGCGGATGCAGTAAATAATGTGTGTGGAGGTGCAGGTGAATTTGTGGTGGATATGGAAGGATCCCTTGGGGCCTTGGAGGGAAGTAAGGGGGGAGATGTGGGTGCAAGTTTTGCATTTCTTCCGGTTGCAGGGGAAGGTGTCGGGAGTGGAGGTTGGGTTGGTGGGGGGTGTAGACCTGACGAGGGAGTCACGGAGGGAGTGGTCTTTTTGGAATGCTGATGGGGAGGGGAGGGAAATATATCCCTGGTGGTGGGGTCCGTTTGGAGGTGGCGGAAATGACGACAGATGATACGATGTACATGGAGGTTGGTGGGGTGGTAGGTGAGGACCAGTGGGGTTCTGTCCTGGTGGTGATTGGAAGGGCGGGCCATTGTCTCAGCCTGCTCCTGCTCCACCGAACTCTTCTCTGCATGCCTTGACACAATCCTGTCCCCCTTCGTCCAAGAACTCCCCACCTACGTTCGGGACACCACCCACACCCTCCACCTCCTCCATGATTTTCGCTTCCCCAGTCCCCAACGCCTTATCTTCACCATGGACATCCAGTCCCTGTACACCTCCATCCCCCATCACGAAGGACTCAAAGCCCTCCACTTCTTCCTTTCCCACCGTACCAACCAGTACCCTTCCATTGATACCCTCCTTCAACTGACTGAACTGGTCCTCACTCTGAACAACTTCGCTTTCCAATCCTCCCACTTCCTCTAAACCAAAGGAGTAGCCATGGGCACCCGCATGGGCCCCAGCTATGCCTGCCTCTTCGTAGGATATGTGGAACAGTCCATCTTCCACAGCTACACTGGCACCACCCCCCACCTTTTCCTCCGCTAAATCGATGACTGTATCGGCGCTGCCTCATGCTCCCACGAGGAGGTTGAACAGTTCATCCACTTTACCAACACCTTCCACTCCGACTTCAAATTTACTTGGACCATCTCAGACTCCTCCCTCCCCTTCCTAGACCTCTCCATTTCTATCTCGGGTGACTGAATCAACACGGACATTTACTATAAACCAACCGACTCCCACAGCTACCTAGACTACACCTCCTGCCCCCCTGCCCCCTGTAAAAATGCCATCCCATACTCCCAATTCCTTCGTCTCCACCGCATCTGCTCCCAGGAGGACCAGTTCCAATACAGTACAACCCAGATGGCCTCCTTCTTCAAAGACCGCAATTTCCCCCCAGACGTGATCGGCGATGATTTCTACCGCATCTCCTCCACTTCTCGTTCCTCCGCCCTGGAGCCCCGCCCCTCCAATCGCCACCAGGACAGAACCCCACTGGTCCTCACCTACTACCCCACCAACCTCCATATACATCGTATCATCTGTCGTCATTTCCGCCACCTCCAAACGGACCCCACCACCAGGGATATATTTCCCTCCCCTCCCCATCAGTGTTCCGAAAAGACCACTCCCTCCGTGACTCCCTCGTCAGGTCCACACCCCCCACCAACCCAAACTCCACTCCCGGCACCTTCCCCTGCAACTGAAAGAAATGCAAAACATGCGCCCACACCTGCCTCCTTATTTCCCTCCAAGGCCCCAAGGGATTCTTCCATATCTGCCACAAGTTCACCTGCACCTCCACACACATCATTTACTGCATCCGCTGCACCCGATGTGGCCTCCTGTATATTGGGGAGACAGGCCGCCTACTTGCGGAACGTTTCAGAGAACACCTCTGGGACAACCAGACCAACCAACCCAACCACCCTGTGGCTCAACACTTCAACTCCACCTCCCACTCCACCAAGGACATGCAGGTCCTTGGACTCCTCCATCGCCAGACCATGGCAACACGATGGCTGGAGGAAGAGCGCCTCATCTTCTGCCTAGGACCCCTCCAACCACAAGGGATGAATGCAGATCTCTCCAGCTTTCTCATTTCCCCTCCCACCACCTTATCTCAGTCCCAACCCTCGGACTTAGCACCGCCTTCTTGACCTGCAATCTTCTTCCTGACCTCTCCTCCCTCACCTCCTCTCCGGCCTATCACCCTCACCTTAACCTCCTTCCACCTATTGCATTTCCAACGCCCCTGCCCCAAGTCCCTCCTCCCTACTTTTATCTTAGCCTGCTTGGCACACTTTCCTCATTCCTGAAGGAGGGCTCATGCCCGAAACGTCGATTCTCCTGCGCCTTGGATGCTGCCTGACCTGCTGCGCTTTTCCAGCAACACATTTTCAGCTCTGATCTCCAGCATCTGCAGTCCTCACTTTCTCATTCACTTGGGAAACAAGCTTCAACGAGGTTCCCCCTGACCTCTCAGGATTGAAGATGTATTGCTCTGTCAGACTGAGTTCGATGGGTCTCCTGGTCAATATCCTGTTCTCATCCATCAGCTCCACTTTGTCCGCTCCATTTGCGAAGTGTATGGGGCATACTGTCTGAGCTATACTACAAGGCCCTATCCGAAGTGGTCCAGGCATCAAAATAAAATCTTAATGAGGCCTATGGTCTATTGCTCTACAGCCCTGGAATGCAGCAACACACCTTCATGCTGCATCAGTGTAAAGGTTTCCTAAAGGTGTCACGAGGCATGCTTAGAAGCTGTACTCTTTGTTTCCTGAGGATCTTGGAAGGAGGCAGGAACCTGTGAGTTCTCCTCTCTGTCACATCATGGCAGTCCCAGGACATCTGATGCAAATCTCCAGAAGATGCAATTGATGGTCACATGCAATCGTATGTTTATTGGTAATTTCTGCAGGTTGATGAAAGGGCACTCTCAAAGCAACATGAGTGCAATTCCTGGTGGGAAACCTTCCTTATGGGGGAAGCCAGAGATGATGAAGAATCCTAGTGTCCTTGCTGCAATACTCTTGTCATAATGGTGACAAGGATATGAAGAATTGTGTTGTGAAGAAAATGACCACAGTAACATTTTGGATGTTTTTGTGAGTTGAGCACTGGGAGATGCCATGCAGGTTTTCAATTGCTTTTCAAAATGAACCTCTGGCATAAAGATTCAGGGTATCTATGGTTGTGGAAGCTACCAGGATGGGATTACCTACTTCCTGAGTGTAAATCTGCTTCATCAGATTACAAAATGCAGAGGTTATGAGACTGGGCATCCCTAATTAGTGCCTGTATTATTTTCCAGACAGTCAAAAAAAAAGACAACGAGGCCTGTATCTCTCGGTGTCATTATTTACCTCTACCTCCTTGACGGATCTTCACCTGCTGCTTTTCTCTCTGGAGGCTGCACAGCAGCTGCTGGAGTCTACTATTTTTGCTGGGCTGGCTGACAATGTTCTCATCATTGTCTCTTTTTACTTTGTCTTCAGAGAAGCAGCAAGGTGACAACGATCCAGTCAAGATGTTCTCCTTGTGAACTCAGCAGATAATCTGTGCACGATATTGTTGGAGATCCTGAACGCTCACATGACTATGAAGCCTCATAGTTTTGCCCACATGCAGTGGCATGGAGGTTTCCCAAGGAGATCATTATCATGCCTCCATAAGGAGATCTGACATAGGGGACCTAACCCTCTTGTAAACTGGGCAACCAAAGCTACATTTTCATGCTACATTATAACTGAAACTCTGCCTGTTAGCCGTCATGATACTGCCCTCAGTTAAAGGGTTCCCTATCAAATCATAGCCTGTGTCCTTGCATGTCTGCAGTTCAGTCTGAACATGGCTTTTGTAGTATAGAGGACATGTCCCCACATCTGAACTAGAGGCCTAGGTTCAAGTCCCATTTGTGCAAGAGACATGTCATAACATACCTGATCAAGCTTGCTACAAATAGTCACAATCTGGTGTAAAACTGTGCAAAAGGTTGCAATGCACTGTCTCCTAGTGCTTGTGAAAGGGAAATTTCAGATTCCGCTTTTAAGTGCATTATTCTCATGACAGTTGCTTAGCTGACATAATAGGAAGGCAATTATTGCATACAAGTTAATACTTGTGATTACGTGAGGTCATATTTTCTTGGAATATGTATGAAATGCTGACGAAATACAAATTGGGGCCAGGTGAGTGGCACTACAGAATCACTGGAGTCAGGATTACTGTGATTGCCCCCAAGAAAGACCTCAAATTCTAAGATTATTATTCCATCCCCAAGAAAGGAGCAGCAACGTTTTCTGTCCACCTTGCACATGTTCAGTCATTTTACGTATTTATTGTGTAGTTGACTTTCAATCCAACATAGCAAACTTCCAACTCCCTGTTACTATAAATAACCTTCAGCCTCCATCTGTGACACACCAAGCTTCCCTCGTTCTTCATGTTCCCTTTCAGGTTGCCTTTCCTGTGGCTTTGATCACCTTTCAGTCTGCCCCTCTTTCAGTATAACTTCTTTATCTCTGTATTCACTATAATCTACTATATTCTACGTTACACTCAGAGCCCATAATGTTGGAAATTCACGTCCCATTGTTGGTCCTACATCCATTCCACATGGCAGACAGAGCTAATGTGGCTTGTTTTAACCCGTCCCTTCTGGAGCTTTCAGGTCCCCCCACCATTTGCTATGAGTTTGTAGCCTTCTATCTTCAATTGCCCTGTGTCTATTATAATGAAGCTCAGACTTGAGGATCGTGTTTTCTCAAGGACTCCCCGTCATACTGAACAAACTCCCATGGCTTATTACGGACCATTCTAGGATTGAGTTTATAGGACAGCCCCAACTGAAGCACAACACAACTCCCAGACTAAGACCTAATCAACATCCCAACTGATCTATAGAATCACTTTGACCCATTGGACTGACCACGATCCAATCCAAGGACTGTAAGGTCACAGGTAGGAACAAGTATCTGACTCACTATGGTCAACTTCTGGACTGGATTTGGTTAAGGCATTTGATTAACTGTGGCGATACTCTCTGACTGACTGTAGTCCCCCTTCCTCCCACTAAAGACTTCTCCCTTTGAGGTTTACCTTTAGCACATGACTATGTTTATGAAGCACATGCAGGTCTGGTGTTGATGTGCTATGCTACTGTACAATAGACAATAGACAACAGACAATAAACAATAGGTGCAGGAGTAGGCCATTCTGCCCTTCAAGCCTGCACCACCATTCAATATGATCATGGCTGATTATCCTTAATCAGTATCCTTGTCTCTATAACCCTTGATTCCACTATCCTTGAGAGCTCTATCCAACTCTTTCTTAAATGAATCCAGAGACTGGGCCTCCACTGCCCTCTGGGGCAGAGCATTCCACACAGCCACCACTCTCTGGGTGAAGAAGTTTCTCCTCATCTCTGTCCTAAATGGTCTACCACATATTTTTAAGCTGTGTCCTCTGGTTCGGCACTCACCCATCAGCGGAAACATGTTTCCTGTCTCCAGAGTGTCCAATCCTTTAATAATCTTATATGTCTCAATCACATCCACTCTCAGTCTTCTAAACTCAAGGGTATACAAGCCCAGTCGCTCCAGTCTTTCAGTGTAAGGTAATCCCGCCATTCCAGGAATTGACCTCGTGAACCTACGCTGCACTCCCTCAATAGCCAGAATGTCTTTCCTCAAATTTGGAGACCAGAACTGCACACAATACTCTAGGTGTGGTCTCACAAGGGCCCTGTACAGCTGCAGAAGAACCTCTTTGCTTCTATACTCAATCCCTCTTGTTATGAAGGCCAGCATGCTATTAGCCTTCTTCACTACCTGCTGTACCTGCATGCTTACCTTCATTGACTGGTATACAAGAACACCCAGATCTCTTTATACTGCCCCATTTCCTAAATTGATTCCATTTAGGTAGTAATCTGCCTTCCTGTTCTTGCCCCAAATTGGATAACCATACATTTATCCACATTAAACTGCATCTGCCATGCATCTGACCACTAACCTGTCCAGGTCACCCTGTAATCTCCTAATGTCCTCCTCACATTTCACCCTGCCACCCAGCTTAGTATCATCAGCAAATTTGCTAATGTTATTACTAATACCAATACAGTGACATGTCCAGCCCCCTTTGAATGATAGATTAGTTGTTCAGTTCCCTTCACCATCACAAACTATCAACCTGTCTGTCTGCACAAGGAAGCAATGTAACCATAGAGTCCGAGCTAACTGAGCACAAAGGTTGTTGTATGTTAAGAAAGCAATGTTATTCTCACAGAGGCTGGCAGCCTCAATGTGAGCAGTAAAGTCAGTGAACACAAACAAAGCAAGATCTATAAGACGCATGTGTCAAAAGTATCCTATGCAGATGCACAAGATATGCATCTGTGCCCATATGCAAAGTGAACCAGTAGATACACATCAAGTCATGTATGTCTTTGCTGTCCCTGACATTCAAAGTAAAATGCTGAAGGGTTGGAGTGGTGACTGAGTTGTTCCGAGAGCAAGCATGATGATGTGATGAGCCTGGTGGTTTGACGATCTTGGATTGAGGGGAATGCAGGGACATTGTTCACAAGAAACAGTTGCATTATGGCCAGGGCAAGCTCCATCAAGCTTCCAGGTACCTGCTCTGACTTAGAAGTCAGAAATTTGTTCTGTCTTGTTTTTTTGTTGGAGAGAAGAGTCAGAGGGGATCAAATGGATCTTTAAAAAACCAAAAATCCTTATAATCTTGAAGACATCGATTTTATCACTTCTGACTTTTCTCTGTAACATAGAAAACAGTTCTAACTTTTCATTTCTCTCCTCCTAATTCAAATCTCTCACCTTTGGTAAGCTTTTGGTAAACATCCTATATGCATTTTCTAAGGTTTTGATATCTACCTAAGGCCTAACTAATGATTCATAAAATCTGTCTGCTGATACTAATATCGATCCAGCTAGGTGAAACATTGCTCAGGCATTCCCAGGTTGAAAAACAATGGATCAAATCAAATCTGATCAGTTCCCAGGAATACTGCGGTCTTGCTTGGGTGAAACTGTCTTCAACATGAATCAAGCATCTCAACACAATCCAGGGCAAAGCAGTCCACTTGATCAATGTTCTAATCAACAGTTAACCCTTCACTCCCACCACTACGAACATGCATTGATAGCCGTGTGTGCTGTCTACAAGATGAACTGCAACAATTCACCAAGGTTTCCCTAAGAACAGCTTCGAAATGTGCAACCTCTTCTACCACTCAAAAGGTCAGGTTTTCTGGCTTCAATGATTCATCCCTGAAAGGGTCCTCAGAGCAACTGGTCCACTTCAGCCAGCACTGATCATTAATTGCCTCTAACATGATTCAAAAAGGTCGCAAAGTTGATTTTTCACAAGCTTTTACCAACATTACTTGGCCTGTTTAGGAACACAGGTGAACCCCTGTCCACTCTGTATTCAGGAAAATTGGTGATGTTGAAAATGGAGACAGGATGTTCGGCTGTAATGTCATCATTGTCATAGGCTGTTTCCATTCTGGCTCAAATTGGGCTGTGCAAATCCAGCCCTCAGTGTTTATCTCTTATTCAAACTACCATTATCTTGCATGAGCAACTCTTTCTGGACTGCTGAGTACAACAGAGTGGGTAGATGACAGCATTAGTAATTATGAGTAATTAGTGTGAGCAAGCCAACTGTCAGTAGAGGTCCTCCTACACTTGGTTCCACTTCCATCTCAGCAGGTGTCTGTGATAGGCTAGAAGGCAGGACTGATTAACTGACAAAAGGGCGAGCAGGGTAAGGTGAAGGGGAATGTTACCGGTACAAGTAAAGAAACACAAAGGTGGATCGAGAGGATATTGTAATAGCAGAATCACTGCCAGCAGCTGATGTCTGAAAAAAGATTGGCACGCTAGTACAATTTGAAATGATTAAATTCAATGTTGAGTCTGGAGTCTGTAAAGTGCCTGTCCTGAAAGTGAGGTATTGCTCATGAGCTTGTGGTGAGCTTCATTGCAGTGATGTAGTAAGAGTGGAAATATGGGGGTGAACTAAAATGGTAGGTGGCTGGAAGATCAGCGTTTGCTTTAAGACTAAATGGTGGTACAATTAGTAAATGAATCAAGCAATGTACATAAAAACACAGGTGTTCCATCTCCTGCACTTGTTTGGGGAGATGATTGGAAATTAAGGGATGTTTTTAAAAAATGGGATTTTGCGTCACTATTACCCATTCCTCAATTCTCTTGAGAAGATGGTCATGAGCTACTTTCTTGAAAAGCTGCGGTCCATTTGATGTAAGTACACCCACAATGCTGTTAGGGAGCAAGTTCCAGGATTTTGACAAGTGACACTGAAAGAACAGTGATATATTCCCAAGTTTGGTGAGTAACTTTGAGGGGAGCTTGAAAGTGGTGATGTTCCCATGTATCTGCTGCTCTTGCCCTTCTAGGTGGTAGTGGTAGTGGGTTTGAGACGTGCTGCTGAGGGAACCTTGATGAATTTCTTCAGATGAACTTGCAGCTGGTACACATTGTTGCTACTGTACATCAGTGGTGGTAGTGAATGTTTGTGGATGTGGTGCCAAACAAGCAGTTGCTTTGTGTAGAATGGTGTTGAGCTTCTTGAGTGTCATTGGAGCTGCACCTATCATCGCACTATTGACTTGTATTTTTTTAGTTAAATCTTGATTAAAAACTGATATGCATTCAGAGATACTTTAAAACTCACTAACTTTTTGCTAAATATGGGACACTTATGCATTTAAGAAAGAAAAACAGAAGTTGCTGAAAAAACACAGTAGGTTTGGCAGCATCTGATCAGAAAGAAGAATTAATGTTTCAGGTCCCGAGATCCTTCTTCAGAACAGGTTACCCCTCAGCCACCATCGGCTCCAGGGAAAATAACCCTAGCCTATTCAGCCTCTTATTCAGGTTATTCAGCCCATCCAGCTTGTCCTACCTTCAATATGGTTCTGACTGAACAAATACTTCAATGCTTTTTACCCATCCATTCTCATGACTCTGTACGCCATCGGAAATCAGAAATCTATCAATCACGACTTTAAACGTACTGAAAGACTGAGCTTCCATAGCCCTCTGTGATTGACAATTCCAAAGATTCACAACACTCTGAGGGAAATAAAATTATCCTTATTTCAGACTTGTGCTTTCCCCTTATGTTTACATTATGCCCCTGGTTCTAGATTCCCCAACAAGGGGGAAATAGCCTACCTTCCTTTTCTCTTTTAAATTCCTACCTGCCTCCACCCCGTTTATCCCTTTAAACATTTTGTAAGTTTCAGTGAGATAGCTCTCATTCTTTGAAATTTGAGCATACAGGCACTGTTTGCCCTATCTTCCTTCACAGGACAGTCCCATCATCCCAGAGACAACTCTGGTGAACCTTTGGTGTACTCTCACTATGTCATTAATATTTTAATAATAAATATGGTATAAGAAATTAGAGTATGTTAGAAATACACAGCAGATCAGTTAGTAGCTGCTAAGAAGGCAGATTTGGGTGCCATTTTTGGAGGTGTAAATGTTCAAATGCTGTAGCAGTATATCACAACAACAACAACTTACATTTGTAAAGCACACTAAATAGAATGAAACATCCCAAGGTGCTTCACAGGATCTTTACGAAACAAATTATGTCACTCAGCCACATAAGGAAGATTAACAAAAGGAACAGAAATTGCTGGAGAAGCTCAGACATCTGGCAGAATCTGTGAGAAAAAAGCAGAGTTAACGTTTTGAGTCCAGTGACTCTTCATGAGAACTGAGAGCAGCTCCGAAAAAAGTGGTATTTATGCTGAAGACGTGTTTGGGGGACTTGGCTGGTTTGGAGAAGGGAGAGCTGAGTGAATAGGTGGAAATGGAGCCCAGACAGAGAGAGATGTGAAAGGGGTAGGGAAATGAGGAGTTTATGGATGGCAGGCCAGGACAGAAGAGACGTTAAATCAGTGATAATGAAGCTAAGGAGAGCAGAGAATTGGTGGGATGACTCTCAACCACCCCCGTCCTCCTCCAAACCCATTCGCTCCCACCCCGCCCACCCCCAACCGCGTCCGCTCCCATCCTGCTCTCTGTCTGCCCCTGTTGTAGCATCCCTTTGGAGGTGATAGAAGGAGCAACTTGCAATACTTTGGATGTAGAGGCTGGTGGAGTGGTAAGTGAGGACTAGAGGGACCCTCTCATTGTTGTGGGAGAGAAGGAAAGAGGTGAAGGCAGAAGTGCAGGAGATGGGTCAGACATGGCTAAGGGTTCTTGCCATTATGGTGGTGAGGAATCCCTGGTGCATTCTTGGGCCCCTTGTGGAAGGTGGCATCATCGGAACAGATTCAATAGAGTCAAAGAAACTGAGTTAAAACTCACACAACACCAGGTTATCGTCCAACAGGTTTAATTGGAAGCACTAGCTTTCGGAGCGCCACTCCTTCATCAGGTGGTTGTGGAGGACACAATTGTAAGACACAGAACTTATAGCAAAAGTTTACAGTGTGATGTAACTGAAATTATACATTGAAAAATACCTTGATTGTCTGTTGAGTCTTTCATCTGTTCGAATACCATGATAGTTTCACTTCTTTCATGTGTAAATCACAAAACCTTTTTTTTTAAAAGTTGCATTCTCAGGTTAACTGTAACAATTGGTGTTAGCCAGACAATATGTTGAAAGTGTTAGCCCCCGTGTTCTCTGTCTGTGCCAAAATGTTTAGAATGATTCTGATCTAAAAAGTGAGATAACAGAGTCTTACATAAATTCATACAGTTTTTGAGCAAAGTACAATGTAACTCTGCAACTTGCAGGGAACACAGGGGGCTAACACCTTCAACATGTTTTCTGGCTAACACCAATTGCTGCAGTTAACCTGAGAATGTAACTTTTAAAAAAAAGTTTTATGATTTACACATGAAAGAAGTGAAACCATCATGATATTCCAACAAATGAAAGACTCCACAAACAATCAAGGTATTCTTCAATGTATAATTTCAGTTATATCCCACTGTAAACTTTTGCTATAAATTCTGTGTCTTACAATTATATCCTCCACAACCACCTGATAAAGGAGCGGTGCTCCGAAAGCTAGTGCTTCCAATTAAACCTGTTGGACTATAACCTGGTGTTGTGTGATTTTTAACTTTGTCCATCCCAGTACAACACCGGCATCTCCAAATCAAAGAAATTGAGAGAATGGAATAGGTCCTTACAGGAAACAGGGTGTGAAGATGTATAGTCCAGGCAGCAGGGGGAGTTGGTGAGTTGGTAGTGGAAAGTGTGGCCAACCTATCCCCAGAACTGGAAACAGATGTTGAAGAAAGGATGGGGAAAGTTAGAAATGGATTAGGTGAAGTTGAGGGCAGGGTGGAAATTCAAAGCAAAGTTGATCAATTTTTCCAATTCCGAACGAAAGAGGGAAGCAGCACTGATGATGTTATTGATGTACCGGAGGATTAGGTGTGCAGAGGGACCCAAGTTAGACTGGAACAAGGAATACTCTATAAACCCCACAAAGAGACAGGCACATGTGAGGATCATGCGGGTTCTCATGACCATACCTTTGACCTGAAGATAGTGAGAGGAGCAAAAGGAGAAATACTTTGTTTCCTCTCTCTAGTTCTTTGGTTATTATAAGGAGAGATTAATTCAAAAGATTGAAAAGCTTGGTCAAAGAGTATGTTTAAGATATTGGTTCGGCCGCATTTAGGATACTGTGTACAGTTCTGGTCGCCACATTGCCAAAAGGATGTGAACGCTTTGGAGAGGGTGCAGAGAAGGTTTACGAGGATGTTGCCTGGTATGGAAGGTGCTAGCTATGAAGAAAGGATGAGTAGGTTAGGTTTATTTTCACTAGAAAGAAGGAGATTGAGGGGGTTGTGACTGACGTTTATAAAATCATGAAGGATATAGACAGGGTGGATAGACACAATCTTTTTCCCAGGGTGAAGGATTCAATAACGAGAGGTCACACTTTCAAGGTGAGAGGTGGAAAGTTTAAGAGGAATACATGCGGCAAGTACTTCGCACAGAGGGTGGTGGGCATTTGGAACACATTGCAAGCAGAGGTGGTAGAGGCAGGCATGGTAGATTCATTTAAGATGCATCTGGATAAATGCATGAGTAGGTGGGGAGTAGAGGGAATCAGATGCTTAGGAATTGACTGACAGGTTTAGACAGTACATTTGGATCGCCTCAGGCTTGGAGGGCCGAAGGACCTGTTCCTGTGCTGTAAATTTTCGTTGGTCTTTGTTCTTTGTAAGAAGTGTCTTAAAGGAAGAAAGTGAGGTAGAGAAGTGGAGAAATGTAGAGAGGGGTTTCCAGAGCTTGGGGTTAAGCCACACTCACCAAGGATGTGAGAATTATAATTAAGAATGCAACTAGAGACCAGATTTAGAAGATCACAGATATCTCAGGGTATTCTGGAAGAAAGGGATGAATAAGGCCATGGAAAGATTTGGAAACAAGGATGAGAGCTTTATTTTCTGGATGTTACTTGATCTGCTATTGATCAAGTTCATCCCTTTTCATGTATTTAAGAATCTGTGTAGAGTGTTGTTTACAAATATATTGATATAAGTAGCATTGCTAAAAAACTAAAATGAGAGTGGGTGTTTTTCTTTTTGTTGTGGAACAATTAACAAAGAAGCGACTACACACAAACCTTTTTAACGGATGAGCACATGCTGTACACAGCAATCTTGCAAAGTGGCTCGTAGGCTAGGGTTCCTAAAAACCAACATACTCAGATCAAAGATCTGATAATATCAGGTCATTGAGACCTGAATAAATTTTAATTGTGAGCTGCTTTTTGCTTATAAAATATAAACAGCTTGTAAATTCTCGAATTTCAAAATAGAAAATTCTAGAACAATGCATTTTCACAATCCTTAGCTATAAAGAAAAGGCAGATTTTGGTTCTATTTTGGCCAAATTTGAATTTAAAGAATGTCATCAAGTAAGTTTCATGGTGTTACTTTCACAGTGGCGAGCATGAGGTGTCTCACACAAAATGGTGCTTCTGATCTCAATATTATGCAAGTGAGATGCTTGACATGTTATTTGGTGGACTGCATGGCAAGAGTGCTCACAGTTGGGACCTTCCGGTTTCCAAGGCTGTGTCCCCATATTTAAAGACTGGCTAAATACCACTTCAGATGCTATGAGCTAAGAACTACTGCTCACACTGCTCCAGGGGAATGCTAGAAATGATTGAAAATCCTAGTGTCTGGCTGTCTGACTTGTTTCGTTAAGGATGAAGCTAATGAAGAGGTGGATTTTAAGAAGGTAACCTAGGCCCTAATGTTTTCTTCTTTTAAAGGTAAAGGTAAAGTGCTGTGTTCCAAATGCAATGTGATTGGTCAAATTACACAACATTAAGCAAAACAATTTATTTAAACACTATAGTTAAAAATACAACAAAAGAAAGAAGAACTTAGAATAATTTAACTCTATTGAAAAACGTAACCAAACAATTGATACAGTGATTATTGATAATTAACTGTTCTATGTAATCCCATAGAATTAACATCCCATAAACACATTCCTTGGCAAAAAAGGCAAATTCAGAACAACAGATTTGTCTCATGGGTAGTCCAGCAGCAGAGAGATACCCCAGCTTCTAGCTATAACCGAGAGAGGGAAAAGATAGATAGAATCCCTACAATGTGGAAAAAGGCCCTTCAGCACAACAAGTTCATGCCAACCCTCCAAAGAGTAACCCACCCAAGCCTGTTCCCCTCCCCTATAATCCTGTATTAACCCCTGGTTATTGCACCTAACCTACACAACCCTCAACACTGTGGGTAATTTAGCATGGCCAATTCACCTAACCTGTACATCTTTGGATTTTCCAGGAAACTCACGCAGACACAGGGAGAATGTGCAAACTCTACACAAACAGCTGCCCGAGACTGGAATCGCACCCAGATTCCAAATGCTGTGAGGCAGCTTGCTAACCACTGAGCCACCGTGCCATCTAGATAGCATCTATTTCTTCAAAACTCCAGAAGTTTCTGCCCTGTTGAGACTCCAACAGCAACTGCTTAAAGCTGAAAAAAACCTAAAAACTAGAAATCCTCGTCTGTGAGAGCTGGCCACACCCATCCAGATTGCTTCTATTGTTCCAACTTTTAAAAAAGATCCCTAAGGCCTCTCAAGCTGTTTACTTAATGGATCTTTATTAGACAGCTTTTAACCACAGTCCTAAAATCTCTCTTTAAACAAAAGAAAGGGCAAAATACACCTCTTAAAGCCAGTCACAATATCCGAAGTGGACAAATGGGTAGAGGATTGGGAGATGCCAAAATTGTTCTGTGAGTCAAGCTGCTGGTGTAAACATTAAGGGCATCTTTGATTCAAACAGCCTCAGGGATAGGATTGGCACCCAGTTCTTCTGACTGCAGTCCTCCTCCAGTAGCTGATAAAGCTCTGAGATGATGGAGGTGGACATCTTTATTCCTCGGTGGCATTGCAGTTCTGGCACTTGCAGATAACTGCAGCTCAGCCTTTAAATCCTAACTCTCACTTTTCCTCTGCATCTGTTTGGTGGATTTTATCCTGCTTCTTCTTCCTCTGAAGATTGTGCAAAAGACACTGAAGGTCACTGTTCTTGCTGAAATCCTTGCTTTCATTGTCTCAATTTCCTCTTCTTTCTCAGTAAGAACAAAGCATAAAAAAGGTAGGAATAAGACCTGACATTTAAGCTCCATTAGAAGAGAATAATCTGGGATGACAGTCAGAGAGATCATAGAATTTCATTGTAGGGATGACTGAGGTCCTCAATTCCTTAATTATCGAGCTGATTGTTATACCCTGACTTAGTCCATTGAGTCTCCCCAAGATAATGATCATTTTGCCTTGGCAAGGAATTCTGAGGTATTTCCAATACACAGTGTCTTTTCTGCATTGGGGGTATGCTTCTGGTGGTAGGCTCCCATGAAACACAATTCTGCCCCAGCCATTCCTTCCGCATCATATTGCAATAGATTCAGGCACTTCAGTGTTTGGGCTACTATTAAAGTCTTTGGTTACAAAGAGTTGCATAATTCTATCAGCATATAATGTTAAAAGTGGCCCCAGTCAAGATGCAAACTGTTACCTTTCCATCATCAGATATCAAGCTGGAATGCGGTGCTGATGTCATGAACATGTCTTTGCATACTTACTGAGAGACAAAACACACCTAACTGAACCCTGACTGAACTGTACATAATCCCTGGACTCCTTGCAGGTGACCTTGAGAACTGACATTGGCCTCTAGGGGAAGTGATGATCTACTGATATTATCACTCGACTATTAATCCAGAGGCAGATGGTGGAATTTGAGTTCAATAAAAAGAAACCAGAATTAAGAAAACCATTGTCAATTGTTGGAAAATTGTTGATTTACCAATGTCATTTTGGGAAGGAAACTGCCTTCCTCACATGATCTTTCCTCCATGTGACTCCAGATGCACATTGATGTAATTGAATCCTAATGGGCGGCACTGTGGCACAGTGGTTAGCACTGCTGCCTCACAGCCCCAGAAACTCGGGTTCAATTTCCGCCTCAGACGACTGTGTGGAGTTTGTACGTTCTCTCTATGTCTGCGTGGGTTTCCTCCGGGTGCTCCGGTTTCCTCCCACAGTCCAAAATTGTGCAGGTTAGGTGAATTGGCTATGCTAAAAAATTGCCCGTAGTGTTAGGTGAATGGGTAAATGTAGGGTGAATGGGTCTGGGAGGGTTGCACTTCGGCGGGTCAGTGTGGACTTGTTGGGTCTTTCAAAGTAATCTAATCTAATCTATGTAATCTAATCTAATCTATGTAATCTAATCTAATCTATGTAATCTAATCTAACTGTCCTCTGTGCAATTACGATTAGGCTCTTAAGTATCAGGGTTCCCACTTAATACGAATGAACAAAAAAATCTCTTGGACTGTATTCAGCTCAGTCCCTTGACTGACAGTGGCAGTATCCCTGCCTGGCTAGGGTCCATTTTCACCTCACCAAACACTCATTCTCTTTGACTTACACATTATTAACTTCAAGCACATGGAGTGTGTTTGCCACATACATTGCTGACACATGTTGCAATTCTGACATTGACATAGCACCATGCCAAACAGCAATATTTCCACACCCTCTCTGACTGATACATCTCTTCAGTTCTCCCCTCCACAACAATCTATCTGCCTCTCGTTCTAAAAGGAGGGCAGTTAAACCACAAAGATTGCCTGCCCCTAATTCAATGCCTTAGACTTTGTGCACTAAAAATAAGACACAGATATTGCCTATCTCTAAAGCAGCACTGAAGAGCTGGAGTGCTAACAACCAAGTCAAGACACAGAAGATGCCTGGATGGGCTGAAATGTGGTTGGCTGGCCTCATCACAAAACAACTTGGTATAATCTCAAATACCCGCTTTAAGCTCTCAAATTTGGCTGAGTTTGATCCAGATCAAGTATAATGATGCTTTCCAATACCGAGTTGTGTTGAGGAAAGTTTCAGGAAGAGTGCAGCCACTGACCATGGAAGCATCTTGTGCAAGAGAAACAGTTTCATATAAAACAAAACTGAATAGATGGCTATAGTCATTCGGTGATAAGCACTAAGTACCTGCACTATTTTACTGGTCAAGCTTCTGTGCTGCTGAGTTTTTCATTTGTAGATATTTTCACTGGCATGTAGAAGGCAAGGGCGGCTGGTTTATATTTATTAAAGTATCTGATTTATTAATTTAAAGTCACACCTTATAACAATCGTACTAGGTGAAGTAAACATTTTTCTTCAGGTTTAGAGCATTTTTTATAGCAGAGAATACAGACAGCTCCTGAGCTGATGGAGATCTAATGGCTTCTGCCTATCTTGTTCACTTTTCCAAATTCTTCACTTATCTGAGAGCCAGATGTTATAGATGGGCAGAAAGACTTTTGTCATTGATAGCTGTTCACTAGTTCAAAGATTAATCAACTAGTTGTTGCCAGAAAAAGTCCATTTATACACAGCTGTCCACACTTATCTGTAAACCTTCTCCTATTACTGCTTAGGCCAGCAACTTTGTAAACAGTGCTTACAATGAGTGTAAGGTTATTTGCTTTCAAAAAAAACATGCAGTAACCCTTCAGCAATCTCTGGTTTTAAAACAGTTTGTCTCCCATTCCAGTCCACAATTAAAAACACAGATTAAAAAATTAAAAAGTCATCTTTACAACACTCTCAGTTTCATTTTAACTTTGGGCTGTCTCTTTCCCACACACATATTTTAGATTTGCTGCATGCTTTGTTTTTATTCCTGGCTTATACAGCTTGATAAAGCAACTTCATGAATTGTGAGTAGAATAACAATATTCTCTTTAAAACACTCCATTACTTGGTTATGCCATATTATGTTGATTCTATTACCGACAAATGCAGGCTGCAATAGTTCAGTAGAGGCCAGTATCCCATCCCCCTTTAGTTATACATGAACACTCCTTGATTATAGTTTTGTCTCATATAGAGTCAGGCGCCAGACTTTCAGTAGCTCTTTTCATCTTCACATGTCAGACAGGGCTCCCTTATTGGACCAGATTAACAGCTCCAATCAGAGAACTCATAATCTATGATCCAGCTGACTGATCTTGTTACAATCACTACACAGAGGTTGGATAGTTAATTGCACAACCTTGCACTTCTTACTTAAAAATCACATAGATAGGCTCATGGAATGGGCAAATAAAACTTCGTGCAGAGAAGTGTAAAATGGTTAATTTTTGGTTGGATTTCACCAGCTGGCATCGTGGGTTTCAAACTCATATCCCTTGAGCATTAGCCTGGAACTCTGGATTAATAATCCAGTGAAAATATTACTGTGCCACTGCTTTGTAAGAGGTTTATTCACATTTTTATGTAAAGATGTATCGTGATTGGTATGTGTATACACTTTTGGTTTCTATTTGATGCCTTTACTTTACTGTCAGAGTTTTATTTCTGTGTGCACAATGCAGTTTTCCTTAGAAACAGCATTCAGGACAATATGAAAGGTAAGGCAAAGTCAAAAACACGACATAAAAGAGATTGGAGTAATTAGATTGGTTTTTATTCATACCCGAAACCTTGTGTTATTGGGTGCTTTGATTACTGAAATCATGCTCAGTATTCAGTTCATCTTGTTACTTCTGGTGATCATAGACTGAGAACTGCTGTGTCCCACAGTAGTTACCGTACAATAGTTTGTCAGAACTGTATTGTTTTATTTGAACTGGATTAGGATTAGGTAGGCAGATCATTCTTTTTCCAGTGAGCATCAAACCTCTGTTACTTAAAATGAATGGCCTGAGTTGAAACCTGTTAAGCTTGTAAAGTATGAGTAGTTACAGCTCATAATAAAACAGTCCAAACTGTGAGTCTGCAGTTTTGGGTGACTTCAGGAATTTCAAGACAATAGAGTGATAAGGTGGCAGTCTACTTCATCAAAAGTTTTGTGAAGTCACTTTATAGCAAAGAATGGCAAATTTTGAGCAAATTCACCTTAGACACGTTCCTGCAAAATTTCAAAGCAGTCTAGAGAAGGCTGAAAAACCCCTGGGTCCAGGTGAATTTCGAGTGGTTTGGCATGACAGAAAGTTACAGTCAACTAGGGTCGACCTAGATTAAACAATGGAAACGCTACTAAAAGTGGAATCAAAGAATAAAAGCCAAGTACATGAGGAAGCTTATGTCAGCTTATGTCAGAAAAATATTTTAAAGCTTTTTTGTCAGTTCTTCAATTCACAAATGTTTTCATGTGATCATGAATATATTGAGTTTAGTGTCTGAGAAAACAAGCTATAATATGAAAGGAGGTTATCTTTTATGATAATTATTTCACAAATCCAAACACTTTTAAGTTTGACGAAGATTGGAATATGAATTCCTCTGATACATTGTAATAAGTGCAGTGTCAGTTCTCTCGGGATTTGTGTTCCGTTATAAACAAACACTCCATTAGTGGGTCATAAAAAAAAATTCTGCAAACAGAGTCATAGAGTCATAGAGATGTACAGCATGGCAACAGACGCTTCGGTCCAACCCATCCATGCCGACCAGATATCCCAACCTAATCTAGTCCCACCTGTCAGTGCCCGGCCCATATCCCTCCAAACCCTTCCTATTCATATACCCATCCAAATGCCTCTTAAATGTTGCAATTGCACCAGCTTCCACCACATCCTCTATACATGTACCACCCTCTGCGTGAAACAGTTGCCCCTTAAGTCTCTTTTATATCTTTCCCCTCTCACCTTAAACCTATGCACTCTAGTTCTGGACTCCCCGACCCCAGGGAAAAGACTTGGTCTATTTATCCTATCCATGCCCCTCATAATTTTGTAAACATCTATAAGGTCACCCCTCAGCCTCCGACGCTACAGGGAAAACAGCCCCAGCCTGTTCAGCCTCTCCCTGCAGCTCAGATCCTCCAACCTTGTAAATCTTTTCTGAAGCCTTTCAAGTTTCACAACATCTTTCCGATAGGAAAGAGACCATAATTGCACACAATATTCCAACAGTGGCCTAACCAATGTCCTGTACAGCCGCAACATAACCACCCAACTTCTGTACTCAATACTCTGACCAATAAAGGGAAGCATACCAAACACCTTCTTCACTATCCTATCTACCTGCGACTCCACTTTCAAGGAGCTATGAACCTGCACTCCAAGGTCTCCTTGTTCAGCAACACTCCCTAGGACCTTACCATTAAGTGTATAAGTCCTGCTAAGATTTGCTTTCCCAAAATGCAGCACCTCGCATTTATCTGAATTAAACTCCATCTGCCATTTCTTAGCCCATTGGCCCATCTGGTCCAGATCCTGTTGTAATCTGAGGTAACCCTCTTCGCTGTCCACTACACCTCCAATTTTGTTATCATCTGCAAACTTACTAACTGTACCTCTTATGCTCGCATCCAAATCATTTATGTAAATGACAAAAAGTAGAGGGCCCAGCACCGATCCTTGTGGCACTCCACTCATCACAGGCCTCCAGTCTGAAAAACAACCCTCCACCACCACCCTCTGTTTTCTACCTTTGAGCCAGTTCTGTATCCAAATGGCTACTTCTCCCTGTATTCCATGAGATCTAACCTTGCTAATCAGTCTCCCATGGGGAACCTTGTCGAACGCCTTACTGAAGTCCATATAGATCACATCTACTGCTCTGCCCTCATCAATCTTCTTTGTTACTTCTTCAGAAACCTCAATCAAGCTTGCGAGACATGATTTCCCATGCACAAAGCCATGTTGACTATCCCTAATCAGTCCTTGTCTTTCCAAATACATGTACATCTTGTCCCTCAGGATTCCCTCCAACAACTTGCCCACCACCGAGGTCAGGCTCACCGGTCTATAGTTCCCTGGCTTGTCTTTACCGCCCTTCTTAAACAGTGGCACCACGTTTGCCAACCTTCAGTCTTCCAGCACCTCACCTGTGACTATCGATGATACAAATATCTCAGCAAGAGGCCCAGCAATCACTTGTCTAGCTTCCCACAGAGTTCTCGGGTACATCTGATCAGGTCCTGGGGATTTATCCACCTTTAACCGTTTCAAGACATTCGACACTTCCTCCTCTGTAATCTGGACATTATAGTAACATAGAAAAGGACCTTTTAAAAAGAAGAAATGTGCCTAAGATATGTGTTATGTTGTTTTAATTCTAAAAAACAAATACGTACATACATCTTCTGAAGTTGCTGCATAGGTTTATCTGTGGTAATGGAAAGAATGTATTTCTACAATATGCGTATGCTTCAGGAATAATCTACTTCCAACATTGTTCCCAGCATTGTGTTCCCAACATTGCTGAATAACATCAATGATTGGACCAAAGAGGGATGAGAATGAATTTGAAACATGATTAAAATGTATGATCGTGAGTACAACATAGAAAATATGGGCAGTGATCCATGTGACCGAGCAATATAGCTGAGAATATATTCCATAATCCTGATCTCTCTTGGTTCTTGGTTAACCTTCCTTTGAAGTGCATGACACAAGTAACTTTGTGGATGTCCATTCCAAGCATTGACGAGCCTCTATCATCACAATGAATCTGTGTTTTCCTGCTTCCATCAACTGGAGCATGAGTTTGTCTTGAGAAATTTTAAAATTGGTAATAACTCATTCACAGCTCAATCTGTCAAATTTTATTTACCGCTGACTGTTCTCCATTACCAAAATGAATTGATTACTCTTTATGTTTAAAATTCTGTGGTAATTGAAACTAAAATAAGGAATAAATATTTAAAATCATTATTTTAAAATACAAAGACTGTTTTAGGTATACAAGAAAAGTTGTTATAATTAATAATGGTTACTTTTATTATATATATATATATATAAAATATATATATTACTGGGGAATAGAATCTAATTGTATTTCCAAATTATGACCTCAATATTTTTAGCTGTTATTTATATTCTCTAGTTATGAGGTTCTAATAGCAATGTTCATAATATTAGAAGACATTCAATGTTTTCAGCTTAAATTCTATATAAAAAAAGATCTTAAATTATCAATTTTCTTAAAACTAATTCACAAAGATTCCATTTTCTGAGATTGTCTTTCATTAATTTGTCCCTGCACAGGATTTCACATAACAAGAATACCAGACAGAAATACATGCAGTCAAATTTCACATATATATCTCTGTAACAGGAATATTAATTTGCAAAAGAGTACACAGTAAAATTGCAGAGGCCATTTAGCACTTATTATAACTCTAGCTCTCAAATAAATTCATGATTCTAATCCAGTTCCTTGTTATTTAAGAGTTGGTTTAGCTCTGTTAGTTGGTTTGTTGGTTTACAGATCAGTATGATACCAACAGTGTGGGTTCAATTCAATCACTGGTTTGAGATGATCATGAAGGACTCTCCTTCTCAACCTCTTCCCAAAAAGGTTGAGGTCTGGTGGCCCTCAAGTTAAATCACCACAGTTGCTTCTCTCTTATAAGAGAGCAACCTCTATGATCTGGTTAGACTATGGCAAAACAACAACATTGCTAGCATTTCTTTTCTGAATTATTCCTCCATAAATATTGAGATTGTAGTGTTTTTCAGATACCGCTATTCATTTGTGTGAAAACAAATTTTTCTAACCACTCCTTTCTCTTTGAGGTTGTAGTTAAACAGTCATTTGCCAGTTTGAATGCAGAGGTGTCAGTAGTTAAATACTTCAAATGAACCAGAATCAAAGTGATTAAAAATAGATTTGCATTGATCTTGCAGATTAACATCTGACGAGAACTATGCAGTGTATCAGAAGAACGTTCTGCTGTTGGGACTGATGGAGATACTCTCATTCATTATCTCAGGTAACATTATATTGAAGCTTAGATTGATGTTCAGGGATCATATTTTTAAAATTTTATCTCATTTCAAACGCTTATTTATTCCACTACTATTCAACAGATTTATTTACATTAAAACCTGCACATTTTCTATAACCTGTGTACCAGGGTATGAACTAACTGATGTCCACTGTGGAGGAGATTAAAGGCATTAATTACAGAATGTATTGACAGTCAACCATGTTGTGATGTTATTGATTACTGTCTACTATCCTCATTTCTTCCATTGGTGCTGATTTAAAACAAGATACTCTACTCAGATCAAAGTGTCAATTTACCTTAGATTATAGCCTCTTCTGGAATACTATGTCTAGTTCTGGATTGCCCAGTTATAGGAAGGATATTATTAAGCTGAAGAGGATTCAGAAGAGATTTACCAGGATATAGTCGGGTATGGAAGGTATGGAGTTATAAAGAAAGGCTGGATAGGCTGGAATTTTTTTCACTGGAGCATGGGAGATTGGGAGGAGATCTTATAGAGGTTTATAAAGTGATAAGGGGCATGACTCTATTTTACACAGAGGGTGATTTATGTGTGGAATGGACTTCCTGAGGAAGTGGATGTGGGTACAGTTAAGTTTAAAAGATGTTTGGATAAGTACATGAATAGAAAAGGTTTGGAGGAATATGGGCCAGGAGCAGGCAGGTGGAACTGGCTTAGTCTGGGATTATGTTAGCATGGACTGGTTGGACCTAAGGATCTGTTTCTGTCTCTATGACTCCATGGCTATGTAGTTTTGCCTCCTTGTGACAGCCATTTCTGCCCTGGGAAAAAGTCTCTGACTATCCACCCTATCTATGCCTCTCATCATCTTGTACACCTCGATCAAGTCACCTCTAATCCTTCTTTGCTCCAATGAGAAAAGCCCCAACTCCCTCAACCTTTCTTCATAAGACATGCCCTTGAGTCCAGGCAGCATCCTAGTAAATCTCCTCTACACCCTCTCTAAGGCTTCCACATCCTTCCTATAATGAGGTGACCAGGGCTGAAATCAAAACAGGGGAAACATTCCAGGACCTACCGCGGAAGCCCAAAACCACGGACCGGAGCGAACCCATTCATTTAAATGGGAAACTTACCTTCCCAGCAGCCTCCTGGTCCCGAGTTCCAAAACATTCCCTTTTATATATTTGAGCTGTGGTAAACCACGTGTAAGTGAAACCGCGGTAAACGATTCCGTGGATACGGGGTCACCCTGTATTCAAAGTGTAGTCTAACTAGGTCTTTATAGAGCTGCAGTATAAACTCACAACTCTTAAACTCAATCCCCCGCTAATGAAAGCTAGCACACCATATGCCTTCTTAACAACCCTATCAACTTGGGTGACAACTTTAAGGGATCTATAAAGGTGGACCCTGAGATCCCTCTGTTTCTCCACACTGCCACAAATCCCACCTGTAACCCTGTAATCTACAATCAAATTTGACCTTCCAAAATGAATCACTTCACACTTTTCCAGGTTGAACTTCATCTGCCACTTCTCAGCCCAATGTCCCAATACAACCTACAACAGCCGTCCAGATTATCCACAACTCCATGAACCTTCGTGTCATCAACAAACTTTCTAAACCACTTTTCCACTTCCTCATCCAAGTTATTTATAAAAATCACAAAGAGCAGAGGTCCCAAAACAGATCCCTGCAAAACACCAATGGTCACCGAGCTCTAGGCTAAATACATTCCACCTACCATCACCCTCTGTCTTTTATTGGCCAGTCAATTCTGTATCCAGACAGCCAGATTTCCCTCTGTCCCAGGCCTCCTTACTTTATGAATAGGCCTACTGTGAGTAACCTTGTCAAACGTCTTGTTAAAATCCATGTGCACCACACCCACTGCTCTACATTCATCAATGTGTTTTGTCACATCCTCAAAGAATTTAATAAGGCATGTGAGGCGTGATCTGCCCCTCACAAAGCCATGCTGACCATCTCTAATCAAGCTATGCTTTTCCAAATAATCATAATTCCTGTTTCTCAGAATCCTCTCCAATAATTTGTCCAATAACTGGTCTAGAATTCCCAGGGTTATCTCTATTCCCTTTCTTGAACAAAGGAATAACATTTGCCACCCTCCAATCATTAGGTATTACTCCAGTGGACAGTGAGGATGCAAAAATCATCGCCAAAGGTGCAGCAATCTCTTACCTTACTTGCCATAGCAATCTTGGGTATATCCCGTCTGGCCCAGGGGACTTATCTATCCTCATGTATTTCAAAATTCCCAGCACATCCTCATTTGTACATCAACCTATTCAAGCATATCAGCCTGTTTCATGCTGTCCTCACAAATGACAAGGTCCCTCTCACAAGTGAATGCTGAAGCAAAGTATTCATTAAGAACCTCCCCTACCTCCTCCTACTCCAGGCACAAATTCCTGCCACTATCTCTGATTGGCCCTACCCTCACTCTGGCCATCCTTTTGTTCTTCACAGAAGTGTTGAATACCTTGGGGTTTTCCTTAATCCTACCCATCAAGGCTTTTTCATGCATCCTTCTAGCTCTCCTAAATCCATTCTTCAGTTCCTTCCTGGGTACCTTGTAACAGCCTTGTATGATCCTTGCTTCCTCAACTTTAAGTAAGCTTCCTTCTTCCGATGTTCCACATCTCTTGTCATCCAAGGTTCCTTCACCCTACCATCCCTTCCTTGCCTCAGTAGGACAAACCTATCCAGCACTCGCAGCAAGTACTCCCTAAACAATCGCCACGTTTCAGTCGTGCATTTCCTTGAGAATATTTGCTCCCAATTTATGGCCCACAGTTCCTGCCTAACAGCATTGTAATTCCCCTCTCCCAATTAAATACTTTCCCATACTGTCTACTCTTACCCCTCTCCATATTGAGTCAGGAATCCTTCCTGGACACACCTGACAAAACATACTCCATCCAAATGATTTTCATGAAGGAGGTTTTAATCAATATTTGGGAAGTTAAATTCATCCATGACAACAACCCTGTTACTTCTGCACCTTTCCAAAATCTCCCTCCCAATCTCCTCCTTAATTTCTCTGTTTCTACTGGGGTGTCTGAAGAAAACTCCTGAAAAAGTGACTGCTCCTTGCCTGTTTCTGACTTCCACCCATACTGGCTCATTGGACAAACCCTCCTCGACGACCTCCCTTTCTCCTGCTGTGATATTAACCCTGATTAGCAATGCCACCCCCCAACTCTTTTCCCTCTTTCCTATTCTTTTTGAAACATCTAAACCCGGAGCATCCAACAACCATTCCTGCCCCTGTGGTATCCAAGTTTCCGTAATGACCACACATCGTAGCTCCAAGTTCTGATCCATGCTCTAAGTTCATTATCCTTATTCCTGACACTTCTTGTATTAAAATAGACACACTTTAAACCATCACACTGACTGCAACTTTGTCTTATCAACTGTCTATCCTTCCTCACAGACTCTCTGCACAATGTACCTGCCTGTTCACCAGCTATCCTCTGATCCATAGCTCTGGTTCCCATCCCTCGCCAAACTAATTTAAACCCCCCTGAAGAGCTCTAACAAACCTCCTGCCCAGGATATTAGTGCCCCTCCAGTTCAAGTACAACCTATCCTCCTTGTAAAGGTCCCATCTTCCCTAGGAGGTATCCCAATGATCCACATATCCACATAGCCCTCCTTCCTAAACCAGCTCTGCAGCCACGTGTTCAGCTGCACTTGCTCTCTGTTCCTGGCCTCACTAGCCCATGGCCCTGGTTGCAACCCTGAGATTACTACACTGCTCATCCTGCCTTTTAGCTTCCAACCTAACTCCCTGTATTCACCTCTCAAGTCTTCATCCCTTTTCCTAGCTATGTCATCAATTTTGATTTGTGCAACGACTTCTGGCTGCTCACCCTCCTCCGTAAGAATTCTGTAGACTCAATCTGACTCACCCCTGACCCTGGCACCCGGGAGGCAACATACCATCTGAGAGTCTCATTTGCTACCACAGAATCTCCTGTCAGTTCCTTTAACCATTGAATCTCCTATCACTATCACTCTCATATTCTCCCACCCCTTCCCTTCAGAGCCAGCTCAGTGCCAGAGACCCAGCTGCTGTGGCTTTCCCCTGGTAGGTCGTTCCCCCACAGCAGTATCCAAAGCAGTGTACTTATTATTGAGGGGAATGGCCACAGGAGATACCTGCACTGACTGCCTGTTCCCTTTCCCTCTGATGGTCACCCAGCTACCTTTACCCTGTGACTTAGATGTGACTACCTCTCTGTAATTCCTCTCTATCACCCCCTCAGCCTCCCAAATAGGTAAGACTTGTCTTACATTTCAGTTGCTTCAATGATGAAATATGTTTTTCATTGGGTGTACTAATAGCTTGAGGCACAACCCATACAAGGCGGGTGACTGAACTGCCTTCAGTCTGGTTTCTGTTTAGTTTAGGGAACATGATCACAGAAACACCAAATTGTTATGGTGCAGAAGGAAGTTATGTGGCCCATTGTATCACCCAGTGAGCATTGTGACTACTGTTTCCTTTTCCCCCTTAACCCTGCATATTGTTCCTATTCAAAAAATCATCTAAATTCCTCTTGAATACCTTAATTCAATTTGTCCCCATCATGCTTCTAGGCATGCATTCCAGGCTCAAATTACTCTCTTTCTGAAAAAGATATTTTTCACATTGCATTTGCTGCACTTGCAAATTTACTTTAAATCTGTGCCTCTCATTCTGAATTGTTTAATGAATGGGAATAGCTTTTCCCTATGTAATTTGTTTTGACCTTTAATGATTTTGAAACCTTCCATCAAATTTCCTCTTTGTCAGCTCCTCTCTGAGGTAAAAGACTAAAATTCTCCAATCTATTTGCATAAGTAAAGCTCCTCATCCCTGAAACCATTCTCCTAAATTTCTTTTGCATACTCTCAAATACATTGAGGTCCTCCCTTTGGTGTAGTGCCCAGAACTGGGCACAAAACTCCAGCTGACATCTAACTGGTGCCTTGCACACATTCCGTGTAACCTCCTTACTCCTGTATTCTATGCCCCTACTAATAAACCCAAGGATTCTGTATGCTTTAACTGCTCTCTCTGCCGGTCCTGTAATGTGTTTATATACTTAGGCATCTCTGATCCTTCAGAGACTCTGGTGTTGTATTTTTCTTAGAAAAATGTCCCTTCATGTTCTTTTTACCAAAATGCATCAGCTCTCACTTATCCGCATTGAATTTCATCTGACATCTAACAGCTCATTGACTGACTTGCCTAGTAATTCTTTTTAAAATTCTACACTATCTTCCTCACAGTTTACAGTACTGGCAAGTTTCCTATCGTCTACAAACTGTGAAATTATCCTATGTGGAGCAAGGTCTAGATCATTAATATATATCAGGAAAAGCAAGAGACCAATACCAACCCCTGGGGAACTCCTCCACAAATCTTCCTCCAGTCCAAAAGATATCTGTTACTGTTACTGATTCCTGTCACACAGCCAACTTTGATTCCATGTTGCAACCATCCATTTTATTCCATGAGTTTACTGACAACTTTGTTTTACAACACGGCATCAATCACCTTCTGAAGTCCATGTACACCACATAAACAGCATTACTCTCATCAACCCTGTCTGTTACTACTTCAGAAAGCTCCAGGAAGTTTACTAAACATGATTTTTCTAAAGAAATCCATGACAGCTCTCTTTAATTAACCAACATTTCCACATGACAGTTAATTCAATAGCAAGTTTTAGTTCTTACAGTTTCCCTTCCACTGTCAGTTAAACTGATTGGTTTGTAAATGCTAAACATATTCTTCACCCTTTTTTGAACATGGGGGCAATAGTTTCAATTCACCATTCCTTTGGCATCATCCTTGAGTCTAAAGAAAACTAGAATTAAAGCCAGTGCTTCCACAATTTCCACTCTCAGTTCCTTCAGTGCTCTTGGACGCACCTTATTAGGTCATGCCACCTTGTCAACTTAATTATAAGTAGCCTGACCAATGACTTCATCTTAACAATTTTGAACTCTTCTGGGACTGAATTTCCTCCTCTGACCCTCTGGCTTTGGCAGCATATGATTTCTCGGTCAGATACAAACTATTCTTTTAATATCTTAGTAAAGTCTTCTTCAGCTTAATGTGTACATGCCTTTTGTGGTCCTTATACCATTGTTTTACTATTTACATGCCGATAGAATCCAGTCTAAAGAATAACCAGGTTTTTATGTTTGCTGTCAATCTCTTTTTATCATTAATGCTTCTTATCTTCTCTTATTTGCTTTTACATCTACTTGACAGCTATCAAAAAACACTTTTTCATCTTTATTTTAATTGTTGTTTTCTTTTCCATTTAACACACTCTGGATTTGTTTGCCCTGCGTTTCCCTTTTGACTGTATTCTAACCGAGTCATTTTTAAAGGTAATCCATAATTGAGCTACAGTCTATCCTGTCAGCCTTTGCCTCCAGTCTCTCCAACACAATTCCATTCTTGCCCCATTGAAAGGAGCTCTTCCTCATTCAATTGTTCTTACTCTGGATTGGTTAGTTTTCTTTTCCACTGTCTATCTAAATCTTATGACACCATTGCTCTCCAAATGCTCCCCCTTGTCATTTGACCCATTTAATTCCTAAGAACCAGTCTAGCTGTGCCTCCTTTCTAACTTGAAACACGCAGCTGTAGAAAATTCTTCTGGATGCAATCTAGGAATGCTGGGCGCAGCCTGCCCTTTATACTATGACTATCCCAATGTACATTCAGGTAAATAAGCCCTCCCCCCCCACCTTATAACTACTCAATAATGTTTGTGCCTCTCTGTAATCTCCTCACAGATTTCGCCTTCCCATTAGTTGGTGGCCTATAGATTACACTAAGCAATGTATTTGCACCATGTTTGTTTCTTAGCTGTAGCCAAATTGATTCTGTACTTGAGCCCTCTGATATTCTCTTTCTCCTGCATTCCAATATCCTCCTCAACCAACACCATCACCATGGCTCCTTTCCTATCTTTCCTGAATACCTTGTATCTGTGAATATTTAATATCCAGTCTTGTTCTTCCTTGAGTTAGGTCTTTGCTACAGTTAAAACATTATTTTCCACATGGCAATTTGCACCTGTAGCTCACTATTTTCTATACTCTGTGCATTCACATACATGCACTTTAAACTTGATTTAGACTGTTTTAATTTCTCCCTCATGCCTTCTCTACCCATAAACCTTTTGCTCTACTCTCGTACTATCTGCATTTCCTTGTATTCTGTACCCCTTCATATTTCTGTCTAACATTATCATCTGCTTCCCCCACCCATGCTGATTTGATTTAAACTCAAACCAAAAGCATAAACAAAATGCCCTGCAAGGTACTCAGTCGCAGCTCTGTTTAGGTGCAAGCAATCTGGCTTTAGATGGTGCTGTCTCCCCCAGAGGCAATCCCTGTGGAATGTAAACCCCCCACCAACTTACCAACCAGACATTTGCAGTTTACTTGCCACACTTGCATGTTGCACTTAAATAAGCTAGAGATTACTGTTTATGAGGCCTTCCTTGTTAATTTCCTGGCTCCTTAAATTCTGACTCCAGGATCACAATCTCCTTCCTATCTGAATTGTTGTTGCCAGTGCGAACCACAACCTCTGGCTGATTAACCTGCCCCACAAGAATGCCATGCCTCTTTATGACATCTTTGATCCTGGCACCATCCTGAAGATATGTCTATGGCCACAGAAATGCCTCCTATCTCAAAAGTGACATTCAGCCCATGTAGATCTTTAAAATCATAAGAGTATATTAGCATAAAGAGCAAGGTGCTGAAAAAAAATCACAAAGACTTGCTTATCAGATGGAAGATTTTGGATTAAAATGGGATGGCCTACAAAAACAAATATGAACATCTCCTCATGAACTCATATGAACATATGAGTTAAAGTAAGGCAGGTAGCAGGAGTATAAATATTGGCTACTAATTTGAACAAAAGTGAGTGCTGCCCAACTGTTGAATGCATTGCAGATGACTACATACTTAAGCAGAAGGTCCGTATTAGAGTGGGCCTTGCAACACATAAAGCTGATCTACACCACTCAACCCCAAACTATATCTCTTAAAGCTGAGGGGCATTCTGGCTGCTGTGATGCTGCAAGTGGTGCAGGGGGAGTTGCTGAACAGGAAATACTTTGAAAATGTACAACAGGCCAGAAAGCATGCGCAATACTTGAGGTGCTGATGCAGTAGGTGCACAGGAGGAGGGTGGTCCCCTGCTCTAGGGAGTCCAGGAGGCTCACCAGATGGATATCAAGAAGACACTGTAAGCGATAATAATGGCAGTTGTCCAGGCCTGGATGCAGAGACTAAAGAAATAGAATGACCTCATACAAATATTCATGCTTATACATTTCTGGATGCCATTTTATTAGAAACAAACCGCAAATTTCACACCTCTATTCACCACACTTAACTCACTGCCTTAACAGCAATCTTCATCAATCATAATGCATGGTGGCACGGTGGCACAGTGGTTAGCACTGCTGCCTCACAGCGCCTGAGACCCGGGTTCAGTTCCCGCCTCAGGCGACTGACTGTGTGGAGTTTGCACGTTCTCCCCGTGTCTGCGTGGGTTTCCTCCGGGTGCTCCGGTTTCCTCCCACTGTCCAAAGATGTGCAGGTCAGGTGAATTGGCCATACTAAATTGCCCGTAGTGTTAGGTAAGGGGCAAATGTAGGGGTATGGGTGGGTTGCGCTTCGGCGGGTCGGTATGGACTTGTTGGGCCGAAGGGCCTGTTTCCACACTGTAATGTAATCTAAAAAATCTAAAAAAAAATCTAATGTAATCTAAAAAAATGCCTCACATATTCATCATCTCACCTCACCCACCCACACTGAGACCTTCTCCAAACCACACAGTCGCATCTCATAGCTTGGACACGTTGGCAGTTATCTGATTGCAATTCAAACCTCTTACCCCACACTCACTGACACACTTCCCTCTCACTTACAAAGACAAATTTGGTGACAGTCAAAGACTAAATGGCAGGAATCAGGCATGGCTACAATTCCTCATCCCAGAGATGGACATTAAAGAAAAAAACACCAAGGCCTTGAAGAGTGTAGAGAAGAGATATTCCAGGGGTGTGGGCCAACAGTTAACATTAATAGCCAGGTAAATAAGGTTAAACTGGTAAGAGGGTTGATAATCCAAAAACACAGACATCTGATAATTGGTGAAAGAACCAAAGAGTTTAAGAGGTCCATGTTTTTAAGGTAGCAGGTTGTTATGATTTCGAATACATTTTTTAAAAGAGTGGGTAACAGTAGATTCAATACAAAATGTCAAAACATGATTAGGTTCCCTATAGTATGGAAACAGATCATTTGGCCCAACAAGTCCACACTGATCCTCCAAAGAGTAACACACCCAGACCCATTCCCCCATCTAAATTTACCCCTGACTAATGCAGTTAACACTATAGGCAGTTTAGCATGATCAATTCACCTGACCTGCACATCATTGGGCTGTGGGAGGAAACTCACACAGACACGGAGAATGTGAAAACTCCACACAGGCAGTCAGGGACATGAATCAAACCAAGGACACTGGTGCTGTGAGGTAGCAGTGCTAATCACTGAGGTACCATGCTATCATGTGTAAATCTGAAAAGTAAAATATTGTAGGGAAAGGAGAGGAGGGTAGCATTAATCGGATAACTCTTTTACAGACCTGACAGAATCACAATTAAATACATAGCCTTATTCTGTACACAAACATAAAATGCTGCAGTTGCTGGAAATCTGAAATAAGAATAAAAAGTGCTGGCAAGCCTTAGAGGATCATGAAGCAGCTGGCGAGAAAGGAATAGACAGAACATCTCAGGTCAATGATATGTCATTGGAATTTGGGAGGTGTCGTAGCACAGTGCTGGCATCTTTATGTCTGGATCAGGAAACTCTGATTTCAAGTGCCATACTAGATATGTAGGCCATGATAGACTATTCATGATGTGGTACAATGATGATTAGGACAAGTTCTTACCCTCACTTCCTCAATGCCTCCCAGAGAGATTATAAAGTGTGTATGTGAAGATATACTTAAAACAAAACTTGGAAGGTCACTCTGAAACATTAATTCGTTGGATAATGGAGAAACAGTAGATGTAGTACATTTAAGTTTCCAAAAGACATTCAGAAAAGTTCCACATAAAAGATAGCAACACAAGGCTTTTTGTCAGTGGTGTTAAGATGATTCTGTATTGTGAAGAATTGTCTAATGTGAGACAAAGATCAGAATAAATGGATCATTTTCAAATTATCAAATTGTACTCACTGGAGTGCCACAGCCATCGATGTTAAGGCTTCATGTATTTACAATCTATATTAATGATTTGGACGAAGGGAACAATACTGTAGCCAGATTTGTTGATGATATAAAAATAGGTAGGAAAGTAAGCTGTGAGATAAAAGAATCGGCAAAGGGGTAAAAGTAGTGAATGGGCAAAAAAATGGCAGATGAAGGATTCTTTGGGAAAATCTGAGGCTCTCCACTTTGTAGGAAGAACAGGAAAGCAGAATGGCATGTAAATAGTGAACAACTGTAGAATGCTGCAGTGTAGAAGGATCTGATTATTCTTGTAGATGAATCACTATACATTAGAATGCAGGTAAAGTAGAACATTAAGAAGGCAAATGGAATATTTGTCTTTATTTCATAGAATCAAAAAAGCCTTACAGTGTGGAAACAGGCCATTCAGCACATTGACCCTCTGAAGAACATCCCACCCGGACCCACCCCATCCCTGTAACCCAGCATTTTCCATGGCTAATCCACCTAACCTACACATCCCTGGACACTATAGGCAATTTAACATAGCCAGTCTACCTAACTTGCACATCTTTGGACTGTGGGAGGAAACTGCAGCACCCGGAGGAACTCCACCCACACACGCGGAGAATGTGCAAACACCACACAGGCAGTTGTCCAAGATTGGATCCAAACCTGGGTCCCTGGCATTGTGAGGCAGCAGTACTAACCATTGAACCACCGTGCCACCCAACAGGTCAGCTTACAAGTTGAGTAAGTGGGCAAACACATTACTGATGCAGTACACATGGCTAAATATGAAGTTATACACATCAGCGTCAGAAAACAGAAAGGCAGAGTTTTATTTAAATGGTAGTATATTGGGGATTGCATATAAAGAGTTCTGTGTGTCTTTGAACCCCAGTCAATGAAAATAGACAGGCAGGTACAGCAAACAATTAGAAGGGCCCATTAGGGAACAGGTAATTCTCATTTTAATAGTATGCCATGAGGTGCCCATTAGGGGGCTCAAGTCAAAGACACCTCTTTGGGACAGTGACCATAATATGATAGAATTGACTCTGCAGTTTGAAAGAGAAAAGCTGGAATCAGATGTAACTGCATTACAATTGAGTAAAGCTAATTACAAAGACACGAAGGAGGAGCTGACCCGACATGATTGAAGGGGAGCCTAGCAGAGAAGATAGTGGAGCAGCAATGGCAGGAGTGTTTGGGAATAATTTGAGAGGCACAGCAGAAATTCATTCCCAGGAAGAAGAAACCGAGGAAGAGGAAGGAAAGGGCAAGCATGGCTGACAAGGGGAGTCAGGGACAGTATAAAAGCAAACTATAAAGCAGACAATGTGATGAAAGTTAGTGGGAAGCCAAAGGATTGAGAAGACCTTTAATAGCCAGCAGAGTCATAGAGATGTACAGCATGGAAACAGACCCTTCGGTCCAACCTGTCCACGCCGACCAGATATCCCAACCCAATCTAGTCCCAGAGGACAAACCAAAAAGCAGTAAGGGGAGAAAAGTTGAAATATAAGGATAAACTAGCAAATAATATAAAAGACGATTGATGCAGAAAGACAGAAACAACAGTGGACATTGAATCACTGGTAAATGAGGCTAGAGAAGTAGTAATGGGAAATAAAGAAAGGGCAAAGGAACTGAATAAGTACTTTGCATCAATCTTCACAGTGGAAGATACCAATAGTGTCCCAGAATTTCAAAAGAGTCAGAGGGAAGAGGTGGGTTTAGTGGCTTTCACTAAGGAAAAGATGCTGGGGAAGCTGTGGATATATTACCCAGACCAGGGGGACTACATCCCAGAATTCTGAAGGAGATAACTGAGGAGATTGTGGAGGTATTGATGGTGATCTTGAGTCAGGGATAAATCACACAACACCAGGTTATAGTCCAACAGGTTTAATTGGAAGCACACTAGTTTTACGGAGCGGCGCTCCTTCATCAGGTGGTAGTCACAACCACCCGATGAAGGAGCGTCACTCCGAAAGCTAATGTGCTCCCAATTAAACCTGTTGGACTATAACCTGGTGTTGTGTGATTTTTAACTTTGTACACCCCAGTCCAACACCAGCATCTCCAAATCTTGAGTCAGGGAGCATCCTAGAGGATTGGAAAATGGCTAATATGACATTCCTATTTAAGGAAGGATGGAGGCAGAAGACAAGAAATTATAGGCCAGTTAGCCTGACCTCAGTCATTGGAAGATTTTAGAGTCCATTACCAATGATGAGATTGCGGAGTACATAGTAAAATAGGGCTGGGTCAGTACAGCTTTGTCAAGGGAAGCTCATGCCTGACAAATCTGTTAGAATCCTTTGAGGACATAATCAGCAAGATAGACAAAGGTGAGCCAGTGGATGTGATCTATTTGGATTCCCACAAGGCCTTTGACAAGGTGCTGCACAGGGGGTTGCAAAAGAAGGTAAAAGCCAATGGCATTAGGGCAAGGTACTGACATGGATAGAGGATTATCTGACTGGCAGGAGGCAGAGAGTGGGCATAAAGTGGTCTTTTTCAAAATGACAGCTGGTGCTTAGTATAGTTTCCCAGAAGTCAGTGTTGGGATCACAACTATTCATATTACGTCCATAACTATTTACATTGTGGAAAATTGCCCAAGTATGTCCTACACATAAAAGGCTGGCCACTTACCACCCCATCAGTCTACTCTTGATCATCAGTAAAGTGATGTAAGGGGTCATCAACAGTACTTTCAAGCAGCACCTGCTCAGCAATAACCCGCTCAGCGACACCCAGTTTGGATTCCACCAGGGCCACTCAGCTCCTGACCTCATTACAGCCTTGGTTCAAGCATGGACAAAGGAGCTGAAGTCTTGAGGTGAGGTGAGAGTGACAGCCCTTGATCTCAAGGCTGCATTCAACCGTGTGGCATCAAGGACCTCTAGCAAAATTAGAATCAATGGGTATGGGGGGCAAATTCTCTGGTGGTTAGAGTCATACGGGACACATGAAAGGACGGTTGGAGGTCAGTCATCTCAGATCCAGGACATCTCTGCAGGAGCTCCTCAAGGTAATATCCTAGGCCCAACCATCTTCAGCTGCTTCATCAATGACCTTCTCTCAATCGTAAGCTTAGAAGTGGCAATGTTCGACAATGATTGCACAATTGCACATTTGTGACTCCTCAGATACTAAAGCAGTCCATGCTCAAATTCAATAAGATCTGGCCAATATACAGACTTGGGCTGACAAGTGGCAAGTAACAGTCATGCCACACAGATGCCGAGCTATGACCATCACTAATAAGAGACAATCTAACCTTGACATTCAATGGTATTACCAACAGTGAATCCTCCAGGATCAACATCCTGGGGGTTATCCTTGACCAGAAGCTCAACTGAACTCATTACATAAACACTGCGGGCACAAGAGGAGGTCAGAGACTGGGAATACTCTGGTGGGTAATACACCTCCTGACTCCCCTAAGCCTGTCCACCAACCACAAGGCATAAGTCAGGAGTGTGATGGAATACTCCCCACTTGCCTGGATGAGTGCAGCCCCAACAACATTCAAGAAGCTTGACTCAATTCAGGTCACAGCAGTCCGCTTGATTGGCACCACATCCACAAGCATCCATTCTCTGTACCTCTGATGCTCAGTAGCAACAGTGTGTACTATCTATGGGATGCACTGCAGAAATTCACCAAAGATCCTCAGACAGTACCTTCTAAACTCATGACCATTTTCATCGAGATGGACAGGGCAGTAGATATATGGGAGCACTGCCACCTTTTAGTTTCCCTCCAAGCAACTCACCATCCGGACTTGGAAATTTTTGCTGTTCCTTCACTGTCACTGGGTCAAACTCCTGGAATTTCCTCCCTAATGGCATTGTGGGACAACCTGCAGCAGTTCCGGAAGGAAGCTCACCACCACATTGTTGCCGTGTTTGCAGATGACACAAGGATGGGTGGAGGGACAGGTAGTGTTGAGGAGGTGGAAGGACTTGGACAGGCTAGTCCAATTCCCTCAGCTTGACCTCACACAGCTTAGAATGGCAGGCAGGCTGGAGGAGTGGGCCCTGCCACCTCTGCAATGTCCTGAGAAGATACTTTTGGGGAGACTTGTAAGTGGTCCCTCCTCCAGCGGGGTCCTATTGACACTGCCCTCTGCTTTGGGCACCGAGATCGAGGTGAAGCTTTCTCCTCCCCGGCCTCCTTGGCCTTGGTGCTGAGGACTGATGCTTAGAGTGATGGATTGTAGCCCTATGTGCGGATCCAGCAGATTCTGTGCCAGCTGAAAGACACTTCCATCCCAAAGGCAGTGATAGTGGAGTCCGGCAAACTTTGTGTCAGTTTGCCCAGTGTCAATTAAATCCTGATCGCTGACACTATGAGGTCCTCTCCTGCCTGGAACTTAGCAGGTACCTGGTTTTTATCAGGCCTCCGAGTGCCAGTATGACCTGGGACTTTCCTTCCTTGTCCAGATGCAGATGTGCTTCCCATTAGATGCTCCTAATTTTATTCTGCCTGAAATATCCAGTGAGAGGCCAGTATTTGTGCTGGTGGAGGCTACAGGAGACAGCCTTGTTTTTCTATGCATCCATGTTGTCTTCCTCAGATGTGGGGGGGAGGATGTCTTGGTGGACCATTCTCTTGATCACAGAGATAAGACATATGCTGCTTTCATCTGCTAGACACAAATGAGAGGATGTTATGAACAAGGGCTTAAAGTTGTGGCATATTGAAATTAAATGAGCAGGGCAAAACAATGGACAATGCCTCTAACTTGGTTGTTGGTGCATGGGTATTTCTGTACCACCATAGACCCATCCCAATTGTCTCTGGCGAGGGCCAAGATCCTTTCCTCATATTGAGTGAGGAGCCAAAGGTCAGGCATCTCACCACCCACCCTTTCACCCTTTTATATGCCATTTTCTCCTGAAATGAGAGAAAAGAAGAGATTGAGATGTATGAAAGTGAGCAGCACAGCTGTTGGCACTGGTGCAGCTGGGAGGCAAGAATTGAGACTTCCCGAGTGAGTGAGCGAATGAGTGAGTGAGTGAGTGAATGACTGAATGAGTACCTACTGTTATTCAGAGACATATAAGGTTAGAATTGGGAGATAATACCAAGAGAGGGAAGATGTTGCATGAAATAGTGAGAGTGATATGGCATGAGATTTGATAGGATATTTGTGCAGTAGCTTAGATAGAGTGTGAAGTAACAGAGAGAGAATCTTGAAATTTAACCTTAAAAACCTTGCATTCGCCTACTTCTATGTTGTTGGGCATTCCTGTGGATGGTTGAGACCACAATGCCCAAGCGGTGACCTCTGAGCAGGCTGGCAGCATCTGGTGTACCTCCAGATGCACCAGATGCCAATTTCCCCTTGTTTGCCATAGGATCTGAGACAGTGTGCAATAATATTTAAACATGGCGCTGGCAGTGAGAAACCTTGTAGCCTTACACATCTGCTATAGGATATGCAGGAAAGTGCTTGACGATGGGAGTAGGAGTTATTTGTTGATGAATTAAGGACATCTGTTCTTAGTGTTAATGGATCAGTGCAAGTAAGGTGATAACATTTGTTCACTTGTGAAATGGGTGGCAGTATTTCCTTTTGACCCCGAGGGCTGGAAGCTGCACATATTTTATTGTTAGAGGTTGGATAACTGAATTTCTGATTTATATTGCAAAACTTAACAAAACTCATACTCAGTAGGAAAAGCAATTATAATTTAATAAGCTGAGTGGAATGTGCACATAATAGAACAATTCTGATACATTTTCATGTATATCACATTGAGCAGATTTGAATTTATGAAGCTCAGCTCCTTAATCTTGAGTGTTCTGGAGGTGAATGTCTCATTACCCTTACAGGCTAGGAAAACACAAAAGCTGAAACTGAGATAGTAAGGAAGTTGGAAGATGTTCATATACACAAGAGAGAAAGAGAGAGAAAAAACATCCCTCTGTAAATTGCATTCACTAACCTAAGGGTTCAAGGGACACTGAGAGAGAGAAAAAGAGAGACAGGATGGAAGCTGGTGGAAAGGTTAACTCTTTATGGCCTGATTTGAGTATACACTTGCTTGTCATGGATTGAGTATTTGCGTGTTGTTCTCTGGACCTCAAGATCCGGGAATGTTATAAATTTAATATGCATTTTGGGAATCTGAGATGAATTTTAAAAAAGCCATTTTGTAGGACAATGATACTGGGCATGTTAGCTGAGCAAGGTTACCACATGATCTTTTCCAGATGGTTTAGACTAGTCTCCCATTATGACGTACTGTTAAAAAGGAAGCTTACCTAGCTAAAGGCAGTTGGCCATTTGGCCTGGCTTGATCAGGGTTTCCAACTTGGGTGTGCATGTAGCTTAATTATTCACGCATATTCAGATCTGTCAATGAGTTTCTCTTCATCTGCAAACTTTTGTCATTTCATTGCTGCTTATCTGATTAAGGACATGTGGTGTTTTTCTAATTTTAATACCAATTTCTGTATAAAGACAGCTTATTTGCAGCAACAATGGCAGTAGCCTGAGAGAGCTCTTGGGGGTAAGAGCTGGCACCCCTACTCTGCTAATGGTTTTAAAATCTTCGCTCAAGGCTGGTAAGTATCCATGTTATAGTGCAACACTGATGCCATTGGTAAATAAAGGTAATAATTTAAACTAAACTGTAAGGGTTTTATATTCCAGACTACCACAGAGTACGAACTCTGGGATGAACCAAGAGAGGCTTACAGGTCGAGTCCATCAGGGATGCCCTGAGTTGTCTCAAATAGATACTTTAAGAGCACCACTGATGCTGGTCTATTCTGAGATATCATGGTAATGGAAAGTACTTCCAGATCTACAAGAGGGACATCAGGAGAGCATCAGATGAGAGTGGCACCCATAGCGCCGGGTTAGGTAGATAATGAGACACATTTGAAATGATATTGTGAGACGACCAGTTAGGTCTTTCACAGAGAAGCCCAGGATGAAATACAGTTTGCCAAAATATCTCAAGATCCAACCTCGCATGTTCAATATTTGCATCTCTAGATGTGACTTCCCCATTCAGCAAATATTGTCCAAAGCAAAACAGGGTTCTTGGATTCTACAAAATAAATTTTAATATTTCACCAAATTAATCTGAATTGCAGCTTACTAAAAAATTGTTCATTCAGTCCTGGAGTATGGGAATTATCTGTAGATTCTAATAAGGCAAGAGATATAGATAAGAATTACACCCATTATTTTATGAGGTCTCTGTGCATTCTTTTTACTGAAATAAGTCACTTTGCACTTGTCTGTATCAATTTCCTCTGCCACATCTCCACCCTGTCTGCCCACCTGTTTCCGTACTTTTGAAGTTCTACACTATCTTACATGCTCACAATACTTTCAAGTTTCACGTTCTCTGTAAATTTTGAAATTAAGCCCTACGCATCAAGGTCTAGAGCATTAAATATATTAAATCAAGAACAGGAATGTTAACCACTGAGCCAGCGTATCACTGGTTAACACTGCAGCCTTGCACCACCAGGGACCTGGGTTTGATTCCAGCAGGACTGTCTTCCTGTGTCTGCGTGGGTTTCCTCTGGGTGCTCCAGTTTCCTTCCACAGTCCAAACATCTACAGGTTAGGTCAATTGGCCATGCTAAATTGCCCCGTAGTATCAGGATGTGTAGCTAGGTTTCGTTTAGGATTAGCTACAGTAAATGTGGGGTTATGGGACAGGGCGGGGGATGCTGCGTCTGGGTGGGATGTTTTTCAGGGGGTCGGTGTGGACTCATTGGGCTGAATGGCCTCTCCCTGCTCTGTATGGATTCTATGATTCTTGTACTGAGCTATAGAAAACTCTATTGCAGAGCTTCCATCAGCCTGAAAAGCCTCCATTAAACACCTGTCTGTTTTCTGTCACTCTGCCCATTGCTTATCCATATTGCTACCACCCCACTTTTTCCATGAGGACAGTTTTATTCACCTTACTTATACAGTGATATGCTTGTATTGAAGGCATTTCAGAGAAACATTGCCTAAATTGTTTCCTTGGATGAAGGTTGAGGAAATATCGAGACGTTCGAATTCATACACTTTAAAGTTTAGATGCATGAGAGAAGATTTTAATAAATTATATAACATTCTGAGGACTCTTGACAGGACAGATGCTGAGAGGATGTTTATCCTCATTCAGGGCATCTAAAACTAGGAGGCACAGTTTTAAAATTTTCAAGTGTCTTTTATTTAAGACAGTGATGAGGAATTTCTTCTCTCAGAGTGTTGTTAATCTTTGAAATTCTCTATCCCAGAGAAATGTGTGGCTGAATGAATGATTATATTCAAACTTGAGTTAAACAGATATTTGATCTGCAAGAGAGTCAAAGGTTATGGAGTTAATGGTACAATCAGAACAGCTATGATGCTAATTGAATTGCAGAGCAGACTCATGACGCAAAATGGTGTACTCCTTCTCCAAATTCTTACGTTCCTTTGTTCTTAGTCGAGATGTAATCAAATTTATGGAGGTCTTTGAAGGAGAAAACAAGGAAAGGTTGTTTCCATTGGCAGAAGAATCACTTGCAAAGGACGAATGAACCGTTAATTACAATATGGAGACTTTAATGATGGAACAAATTGTTACCATCTCGATTATACTGTCTGAAAACGTTGGCGGAAGAAAATTCAATAATAATGTTTAAAGGGGATTTGGATCAATACTGGAAAGGGAAGCATTCATAAGGCTAATTGGGTAGTTATTTTAATAAACTAACTCCAACAAAAGATGCTGTGAGGAGCCTCTTCTGTGATGGATCATTCTATGTCCACAAGCCATTGACAGTCTTTGGTTTTCATTGCAGGTGCAGGTGATCGACTGTCCATTACAATTTCTGTGAGAACAACAATATCCTTCCACTGTAGAAAATGTAACTCTGAGTAAAGTGAACCAAGTTAACTGGTACAAGATAATTTATGCTGAGCATGATATTGTTATTAGTTATATTCCCATTTCAAACGTGATGCACCAACAGAAAAGTAGCTCAAGATTCACGTTGTTACAGAATCCTCAGGAGCCTTATAGTCTGCAGATACAAAATACACAGCTTTCTGATTCTGGGAAGTATATCTGCTTCATTTCAGGGGATGATAACATCTGGATAACTGAATAGTACCTTGTTATTACATGATTTTACATGGTAACAGAAATGCTAATTTGGTCTCACATTAATATAACTTGCTATTGACAGAGTCACTACATTGTGGAAACAGGCCATTAGGCCCAACAAGTCCATACTGGCCCTCCAAAGAATAGCCCACCAAGTCCCATTCCCCAACCCTATTACTCTACATTTCCCCTGACTAATGCACCTAACCTACATATCCTTGAACACTATGGGCAATTTACCCATGGCCAATTCACCAAACCTACTCATCTTTGGATTGTGGGTGGAAACCAGAGCACGCAGAGGAAACCTGGGTCCCTGGTGCTGTAAGGGAGACGTATTAACCCCTGAGCCACCGTGCAGCCCTAAGTAATCTGTCAAACTACACAATATAACTTCAATTTACACTATAAATTTAAAAAAAGTTTTAAAGTCTGGAAGTAAGAAAACAAGTAAAGCAACCATGAAGACCAACTGGTTCCATAATCACCACATGTATCATAAAAACGATTCCAGACTCAGATGAACATGGATGATTCTGACCTGCCATCTGAATTGGTCTTCTCTATTAGTAACTCAGTAATATCAAAATGTCAGGTAAAATTTCAAGTAGAAAGCCCACCAATGCTTTCTCAAACCAACCAGAAGTGTTCAAAGATTGTTGGATTTACCAGACCGCAAGCATTATGAATAAAAAAAAAATCCTGTTATTGGTGACGTCATCTTCTGCCCTGGCATTTTGGAACTCAAGTTTTGAAATTCAATAAGAGGTGAAAACAAGTACATCATCACATTGTGCGATTAACCTTTACCCAATGTTATTGATTCAGACGCACACAAACATCAGACTGTTTCTCATTTAAATGGTTGTATATTGATGAATATCACACTCTTGTGAATGGGATGCAAACCAGAAGATGTTCTACAAATAGCAAAGAACTGTGGGTGGTAGAAATCTGAAACAAAAAAAAATGAAATAGCTGGAGAAACTCAGCAGATTGGGCAACAACTGTGAAAAGACAGCAGAGTCAATGTTTTTGGGTCCAATGATCCTTCAATTGTTAGCTCAGTTGATTGGTCAGCTCGTGAAGGATGCAACAGCATGGGTTCAGTTCATCTAGTGGCTGAGGTGTACCACTAAGGACTTTCCTTGTTAATCTCTCCCCTCTCCTGAGGTGAGGTAACTCTCAGGTTAAATCACCACCATCATCTCTCTGTAATGAGAGAATGGTCCTATAGTCCATTAGAATTATGATAATTTTACCTTCAATTCTTCAAGGAATAGTGGCACTTTGGATACAAGGGCTGAATATGTAAAATAAAGACTAAAAGAAAGAAAGAACAAGTTAGTATGAGAGAATGCTAGCTAAAAATATAAAAACAGTTGGAATATCTACAGGCACTTCAAAGGAAAAGACTAACTAAAGCAAGTGTCGGCCCTCCAGAAAGTAAATCTGCAGGATTAATAATGAAAATTAAGGAAATGGCGAACATATTGAACAGATATTTAACACTTATCTTCACACTGGAAAACACAAATAACTTTCTAGAATTAATTTCTAAATCAACAGGTGAAAGGGCAGATATGAATTGCAATAATTCAGGGTAGGGGTACTGGGAAAATTATTAAAACTAAAAGTAGTCACATTCACAGGTCCTGATGAACTGCATCAGAGGATCTTAAAATAAATGGATTAGTTCTAACTTTCCAAAATTTTCTAGATTTTGGAAAATTCCCAACAATTTGGAAAGTAGTGAATAGAACACCTTTATTCGAGAGTTGGAGATATGCCAGTCAGCTTAACATCTCTCATGCTGGAAAATACTAGAATGCATTATTATGATGGTTAGAGTAGGATGCTTAAAAAAAATCAGTGTAATCAGGCAGAGTTATTATGTCATTATAAAAGGGAAAACATAATTTATTAGTGTTCTTTTGATGAAGCAACAAGCACGGTGAATTAAGGTGAACCTGTAATTAATGGTGTACTTGGATTTCCAGAAGGCATTCAACATTCTATTACGGAGACATGGGTAGAACAGGGACAGGATTGGCTGTTGCAGGTTCCAGGGTTTAAATGTTTTAGTAGGGTCAGAGGTGGGGGTAAAAGTGGGGGAGGTGTGGCATTGCTTGTTAAAGATAGTATTACAGCGTTGGAAAGGACGATGGGTGAAGACTCGCCATCTGAGGTAGTTTGGGCTGAGGTTAGGAATAGGAAAAGTGAGGTCACCCTGTTAGGAGTTTTCTACAGGCCTCCTAATAGTCCTAGAGACATAGAAGAAAGGATTGCGAGGATGATTCAGGAGAAGAGTGAAAGTAATAAGGTGGTTGTTATGGGGGACTTTAACTTTCCAGATATTGACTGGGAAAGCTATAGCTCGAGTTCGTTAGATGGGTCGGTGTTTGTCCAATGTGTGCAGGAGGGTTTCCTGACACAATATGTAGATAGGCCAACAAGAGGTGAGGCCATACTGGATTTGGTTCTGGGTAACGAACCAGGCCAGGTGTTAGAATTGGAGGTAGGTGAGCACTTTGGGGACAGTGACCACAATTCGGTGACTTTTACACTAGTGATGGAGAGGGATAAGTTTGCACTGCAGGGCAAGAGTTATAGCTGGGGGCAGGGAAATTATGATGCAGTGAGGCATGACCTAGGATGTGTGGCTTGGAAAAGTAGGCTTCAAGGCATGGGCACAATTGATATGTGGAGCTTGTTTAAGGAGCAACTATTGAGGGTCTTTGATAAGTATGTACCTGTCAGGCAGGGAGGAAAGGATCGTGTGAGGGAGCTGTGGTGTAATAAGGAATTGGAATCCCTTGTTAAATGGAAGAGGGCGGCCTATGTAAAGATGAGGCGTGAAGGTTCAATTGGGGCGATTGAGAGTTATATGGTAGCCAGGAAGGATCTGAAGAGAGAGCTAAGAGCAGCAAGGAGGGGACATGAAAAGTCCTTAGTTGGTAGGATTAGGGAAAACCCTAAGGCTTTCTATAGGTATGTCAGGAATAAAAGAATGACTAGGGTAGGAATAGGTCCAGTCAAGGATAGTAGTGGGAAGTTGCGTGTGGAGGCTGAAGAGATTGGGGAGACAATGAATGAATACTTTTCGTCAGTATTCACTCAGGAACAGGACATTGTTGCCGATGTGAATACTGAGTCACAATTAATTAGAATGGACGGCTTTGAGGTATGTAGGGAAGAGGTGTTGGAAATTCTGGAAAGGGTGAAAATAGAGAAGTCCCCTGGGCCTCATGGCATTTATCCTAGGATTCTCTGGGAAGCAAGGGAGGAGATTGCAGAGCCATTGGCCTTGATTTTTATGTCCTCGTTGTCTACAGGAATAGTGCCAGTAGACTGGAGGATAGCAAATGTGGTTCCCTTGTTCAAGAAGGAGAGTAGGGATAACCCAAGTAACTATAGGCCGGTGAGTCTCACTTCTGTTGTGGGCAAAGTCTTAGAGAGAATTGTAAGGGATAGGATTTATGAACATCTGGATAGGAATAATGTAATCAAGGATAGTCAGCATGGTTTTGTGAAGGGCAGGTCGTGCCTCACAAACCTTATTGAATTCTTTGAGAAGGTGACTAAGGAGGTAGATGAGGGTAAAGCGGTAGATGTGGTGTATATGGATTTTAGTAAGGCGTTTGATAAGGTTCCCCATGGTAGGCTACTGCAAAAAATACGGAGGTATGGCATTGAGGGTGAGTTGGAGGTTTTGATTAGGAATTGGCTGGCTGGAAGAAGACAGAGGGTAGTAGTTGATGGTAAAGGTTCATCTTGGAGTGCAGTTATTAGCGGTGTTCCGCAAGGAACTGTTTTGGGACCATTGCTGTTTGTCATTTTTATAAATGACCTGGAGGAGGGGCTAGAAGGTTGGGTGAGCAAGTTTGCGGATGATACGAAAGTCGGTGGAGTTGTTGACAGTGAATAAGGATGTGTCAGGTTACAGCGGGATATAGATAAGTTGCAGAGCTGGGCATAAAGGTGGCAAATGGAGTTCAATGTAGGCAAGTGTGAGGTGATTCATTTTGGTAAGAGTAACAAAAAGACGGGGTACTGGGCTAATGGTCGGATACTTGGTAGTATGGATGAGCAGAGGGATCTTGGTGTCCGTGTACACAGATCTCTGAAAGTTGCCACCCAGGTAAATAGTGCGGTGAAGAAAGCATATGGCGTACTGGCTTTTATTGGTAGAGGAATTGAGTTCCGGAGCCCTGAGGTCATGTTGCAGTTGTATAAGACTCTGGTGCGGCCGCATCTGGAATATTGTGTGCAGTTTTGGTCGCCATACTATAGGAAGGATATGGAGGCACTGGAACGGGTGCAGAGGAGGTTTACCAGGATGTTGCCTGGTATGGTAGGAAGATCGTATGAGGAAAGGCTGAGGCACTTGGGGCTGTTTTCATTAGAGAAAAGAAGGTTTAGGGGTGACTTGATAGAGGTGTACAAGATGATTAGGGGTTTAGATAGGGTTGACGATGAGAACCTTTTTCCACGTATGGAGTCAGCTATTACGAGGGGGCATAGCTTTAAATTAAGGGGTGGTAGGTATAGGACAGATGTTAGGGGTAGATTCTTTACTCAGCGAGTCGTGAGTTCATGGAATGCCCTGCCAGTAGCAGTGGTGGACTCTCCCTCTTTATGGGCATTTAAATGGGCATTGGATAGGCATTTGGAGGATAGTGGGCTAGTGTAGGCTAGGTGGGCTTGGATCGGCGCGACATCGAGGGCCAAAGGGCCTGTACTGCGCTGTATTTTTCTATGTTCTATGTTCTATGTTCTATAATGTCACATCAAAGGTTACTACACAGTTAGAGCTTGTGTTGTAGAGAGTGTTCAATTAGTACAGACAGGTTGACCAACAAGAAGTATGGGCGGCATGGTGGCACAGTGGTTAGCACTGCTGCCTCACAGCGCCAGAGACCCGGGTTCAATTCCCGCCTCCGGCGACTGACTGTGTGGAGTTTGCACATTCTCCCCGTGTCTGCGTGGGTTTCCTCCGGGTGCTCCGGTTTCCTCCCTCAGTCCAAAGATGTGCAGGTCAGGTGAATTGGCCATGCTAAATTGCCCGTAGTGTTAGGTAAGGGGTAGATGTAGGAGTATGGGTGGGTTGCGCTTCGGCGGGTCGGTGTGGACTTGTTGGGCCGAAGGGCCTGTTTCCACACTGTAAGTAATCTAATCTAATCTAAAGTAGAGAGTAGACATAAATGGGTTATTTATGAGTTGGCAAGCTGCAAATACTGGAGTGTCGCTGGCACCAATGCTGGTTACTTAACTATTTACAATCTATATCACTGACTTGATGAATGGACTGAATATCTAGTTGCCAGATTTCTAAATGACATTAGAATAGGCAGGAGAGTAAGACACAAGGAATTTGCAAAGGCATACAGGCAGGTTAAGTAACTGGTCAAAAAATTGGCAGATGTACTATAAGTTTGGAGATGTGAACCAATCCACTTTGGCAGGGAGATTATAAAAGCAACACAATTTTTAAATGGAGGCAGATTGCATAACATTTGTGTACAGAGAGATCAAAATGACCTCATACAAGAGTCAGAAAAGGTTGTGTATCGGTACAATAAGTGATTAGGAAGGCAAATAGAATGCTTATTGTAAGAGAATCTAAAATTATGGAAGTTTGTCACCATCATATAGGGCATCCATGAGACCACATCTATTGTGTTATATACAGTTTTAGTCTCCTTATTTTGGGAAGAACATAAATGTATTTGAAGCACTTACGCTAAGTTAAATTAATTGATTTCTTATGTAAAGGGGCAATCTTCTCAACCAAGATTGTATGCATTGGAGATTATAAGATTTAGAGATGATCTTATTGAATTATACATGACCTTGAAGAGATTTGACAGGGTGGATGCTGAACAGATGGATTGTCTTGTGAAAGAGACAGGATCTAGGAGATGCTGTTTAAAAGTGAAATGTCTCCCATTTAAGTGCAGATGAAAAAATGTATTTTTCTCTCAGAGAGTTCTGGGTCTGTGGTATTCTCTTCCCCTGACAATGGTGGAAGCAGCACCATTGAACATCCTGAAGGCAGGAATAGTTAGATGCTTGATTCATAAGGAAGTCAAAGGATATTGACAGTGGAGAAAGTTGGGTTAAGGCCACAATCAGACCAACAATGGATTTGTTAAATGGCAGTGCAGGCTGGGAGATGTTGATTGGCCTACTCATGTTCCAAATTTGTATGCTTGTAGGTGAACTCCAACTTGTCATGCTTAAATCAGACTTTGATTTTAGCTGGAACAGGTCCTTGAACTGGCCTCAGAAGTGAAGGTGATTGCACGGCATTGCAAAGTGGGATCCAAGTTTTCCTTATACCTGTAATGTTCAGCCACTAAACTTTATACATTGAAATTCAGAGCTTCCTTCAGTGCTCATATTATGAAAATCTCTTCAAATAGTACATATCAAATCTAGCTTTGTGGTGTTAAATACACCAAAAACTCATGTCAGGTGTTGCTCTTGCTGCTAATGGATTTCTCTATTTTATAGATATTTAAAACTCATATCATTTTGTTCGCAGTTGGATAATGACAATTGTATCTGTTGGTTTGTTTGCTGAGCTACTTTGCAAAAAATATAGTTCTCTAATTGTAAGTACATCAAGCTGTAAAAGTGAAATGTTAATGCTCATGATGAGTTGATAAGATTTTTATGCTTAGGATCAGACATAGAAATGGTGGGCTGAATAGTCTTCTTTGGTCCTGAACTGTGCTTTGGTTTGGGGATGAAAATCCAAAGGACAACTTCCTGGTGATGCCATCTGACCCACTGCCTCCATACCACATCAGGACAGGTAGCTGTTTACAAACTGGCTTTCCGTTCCAAACGTTTTAAAAAAAACAGCTACATTGATATTTACTATGCAAGCCTCCAGGTGCTGCAGTTAGTTAACTTTGCACCTTGCAAACTCCTGAGCTGCAGCTGACCACATGTTTGATACCTATAGAGTGCTGTCAAAATATCAGGTTCTGCTGATGACCATTATTCATGTGTAAATGCTGCTGTAGCTTCTGGAGATGAGCAAATGTGCAGTTAAATGTAAATATCAAAATTGTTTGTTCTTGTATATAGGACCCCTTTGTGAAAATAGCAACTTTTTTGCCTCATTATTGATGTGCAGTGAAAGCTAGTGATTGTGCTGGTAGATAGCCTAGTCATCAATGGCATTCCTGTAGGCCAATGGGTTCTTAAATTGGCAATTCATTCCATTTAAGAACCTCATCCCACAACTGCTTTTTTTGCGGTGCTGTGGAGTCCGTGGACCATGTATATATTGAGTGTAGGCATTTGCGCTCCCTTTTTGATTTCCTCAAAAACCTTCTCCTCTGTTTCTGGTTGCACCTCAGTCCCACACTCCTGTTCTTTGAGCACCCGGTGCAGAGGGCGGAGGGTAGATTAGGGGACCTCCTCATGGGTCTGCTCTTGGGCCTGGCCAAACTGGCCATAAACAGGTCCAGGCAGCGGGCCGTAGCGGGGTTATTATGGCCGATTGCCTGCCCCTCTTCAGCGGTTATGCCAGAGCCCATGTGTCCCTGGAAAAGGAGTACGAGGTGTTCACCAACACGCTTGAGATTTTCAGGGAGAGGTGGGCACCACAAGGAGTGGAGTGTATTATTTCCCCCTCCAACTCTATTTTGATTTAATCCCTGCCTTCCCCTTCACTGTTTGATCACACAGCATTGCCCTCTGAGAAGGGCACTGCTTGTCACTGGCCACTCGGGTGTTTCCTTTCTTCCTGGTGGTGGAATATAAATAAAGATCTACACACTTGTTGTTTTTCACTGTGTCTGACACCTGCACACACACGACATGGGTGCTGGGGAAAAATAAGTACTAAAAAATGAAAAAAAAAAAAGAAAACTCATCTCATCGATCTTGATCATATAATTAGAGACAGGAGAGGGCCACATCCAGCAGCCAGCCTGCTACATTTCCATACACAAGCTGATGGTGGACTGGGAAGGAGGTGGATGGCACCCCATCAGAGACAAGACTTGTTGCTCCCACAGTTTGCCCCCTTTGCTACGGTTTCTTAGATGCTGCACTTTCAAATCCTTTACTCCCCTCACATGACCCTGCCACATCGCCATTTGTGAGACTCCCAAACACTTATACCTGAATCCAAATCAAGCACCACTCATTGCTCGTCCAAAGTACTTCCAATTGGCTGTCAGCTCTCTGTCTCTGAAGGGTAGAAATCCAGCCTCCATCTTCTTATGTTTCAGCCAATTAGTATTAAATGGCTGCAGGGTAATTGGTGTTCCCCTTGGTGAACTCCCCAAAATGACGTTACAGCTGATGGGGTTGAGGGTAATAGGTCTGGTACACCAGCTCAAAAGGTAATCTATTCAAGCACATTATTTTAAGTAGAAACTGTCCAGGCAGTGGGCAATCTATCTGCTGTCAAGAGAAATGTCACTCATATAAATATCTTAGTGAGGTTGCATGATTCAGATTTAACTTTCTGCTAGCTTTAGAATTGAATGTTTAGCTTTCTCTGGCTTGTGGAGGACTGAAGGCTAAAGGAAGGCAAGGATGACTGTCTGTGTGGCAGTTGCATGTTCCCCTCCTGTCTGCCTGGCTTTCTGCCGGGTGCTCTGGTTTTCTCCCATTGTCCAAAGTTGTGCAGGTTAGGTAGATTGGCCGTACAAATTATCCATGGTGTCCAGGGATGCGTGGGTTAGGTGGGTTAGTCTTGGTAAATTCAGAGTTATGGGAATAGGATGGGAGCCTGGGTTTTGATGGGATACTGTTCAGAGGGTTGTTGCAGACTCTATGGGCTGAATGGTCCCTTTCTGCACTGTAGGGATTCTATGATTGTGTGTAAAATGTAAGTGCTTTTCCAGTATTGCTTGTGGGCAGTGAGTGCATGGCTAATGACCTCATCTCATCAAGGCATCTCCAATTCCAATTCCAGCTAAGTGGACTTTTCCAAATTGAGACCAAGTCCTAATCCTGAAACCCATTGACCATGTCACCCTCACCAATTTCCTGCAAGCATCAACCTCCCACTTCTGAAGCTGGTTCCTCTCTGAAATCCTGTAATCCTCCCCAGTAATATTTCAACATATGGGAGGGAGGCTTGTTAATTTAAAATATTCTGTCTGTGGAGTTTGATGTCTTGAACAAAACTTCTTTTGCCTTTACTTAAAAATTCCTCTCAACTAAATAAGGGTTGAGAAGTCTGAAGTGCTAAGTGTAAATTGGAATAATTAATTCTATATAAAATATTAATTCCATATTACTATATTTAAATATGGAAAACAAAATAAAAGGACAGTAAAAATTGGATTAAGAAAGAAAACTCAAAAAGGTTTAAAAAAAATTAAATTCTTTAAATGCAAAGCAATGATTAGAATCTATTGGAATGAGATTTGTATTTCCACAAGTAATCAGTGCCAGAAATGATGTTTGGTTGTAATTGATACTTTTTGTACAGATAAATGTTCTCTTTTGTTTGAATGTTGAATCCTATTTTTTTTTCAGGCATGTTTTTGGCCATACCTAATGGCTAAATATGCAACTTTATGCCTTTAAAGTGTTTCAGTGTCAACTTTCTCAATGAGTTATTCTCACAGAAAACTAGACAGAGCTGCGTAACTTGTACATCAACTCCTCCTTTCAGCACTCAACAATAGAGGTACAGATTTCAGAAGTCGTTTTAGAGAATTGGAAATCCTCCTGCTCTCACTGACTGAGGAGGATCGTGTGATTTGAATGATTGGGGTTACTTGCTATTGATCCATTTCATTAAAGTGAAAATCAGCTGAGTGCCTGTCCTGGAAATTAAATCGACTCACCTCAACTGTTAGCAAGAGCAAAGAAAGGAGCTTTAAGTAAATTCTGCAGAATTTGATCCAATACATTCAGTCAGATGCCTCAATGTAAGGGGTACCCGAGCTTAATTCAGATACTCATCTTATACTGTTTCTTATCACACTTTCAAGGGCAAAGACTGGGAAAACTCAAGTTGTTATTCTCTCATCCCCTGGTCTTGGACATAACAGTTCTTCAACTTTCGCTGAATTCGACTGTCGCAAGGTCAAGTTGAATGTTTACAAATTTCAAACAGAGACAAGCTGGCTGCAAACCTCATCAAAGTATTGTTTACAAAGCTCAGCACAGCATTAAATTTAGAAAAGCATTCTCTTTCAAATTTCACAGTAAATGTAAAATTTCTTAATTTTCCATTACAGTGCCATAATGAGGTATTCATTTCGTCAAGTTCCTATCCAAGTGACAACATTGAAAGTTATCTGCTGTTTTTTAAAATATATTTTTATTGAAAAAATAGATTTTTAAAAATATCACAATGAATACAAAACAATACAGTTAAAAAAAACAAAGAAAGAACACAAAAAGTTATAAAAACCCAACCTGCCCTCATTTACAAATGTATAAATATATATATAAAAATATAGAATCAAAAAAGAACCCTAACTAACTATTTAACTAAATAAATAATAATCATCAACAAACTAATAGATAGTAATAACTCAACTCAACCAAACATGACACTCATACGTTTGCAGTTCCTCCTCCCTGTATATTGGACTCATAAAACACAATCATTACGGTTGTATAAAAGCCCTTATTCGTGTGGCAGATAAATCTGTGTCTAGGTATTCCAAAAAGGGCTGCCATGTCTTATAAAAATTCTCAGTTTTGTGGTGTACCATACTTATGAGAAAATCCAAAGGGATATGCTCCATAAAAATCTTCCGCCAAGTCAACAGGACTGGGGGGTTTTCAGATACCCAACCTAGCAAACCATTCTTTCTTGTGCAGAAAGTGAGGATATTGAAAAGTTTTTTTCTTATGCACATCTGCATGGAACACACTGGGCAGGCCCAGAAGAAGAGATCGGGTCCTTCTCCACCCTTACACCCAAAGTCCTCTCCATTTCACCCGCTACATCACTCCAGTATGTTTGAAGCCTACCACAGGACCAGAGACAATGGGTAAGAGTGCCCATACACACCTTGCACTTGGTACATGTTGAAGATACCCCTGGTCTAAATTTTGATAAACGGTCCGGATCAGTCAAAAGTGTCTTCTTTTTCTGAATAAAATCCCTAACTTGAAAAAAATGAAAGAGGCTTCTGTTAGATAACTCGTATTTCCGTGCTAACTGATCAAAAGACATCATTGTGTTTGCCACAAATAAATCGCCCATGCAAGACACACCCCTAGCTGCCCAATGTTGAATCCTGAATCTATGATCCCCAGTTGAAATCCCGGCATACCCACGACAGGTGTAAGAGGAGATGTTTTGCCAATATTGCCTTCCCTCTGCCGAATTGCCCTCCATGCTTTAACAGTATTGATAAATATTGGGTTATGGTAATATTCCCTAACTGTTCTCATTTTGTCCAAAACAGCAAACTGGTAAGGGGGCACCTGGCCTGGGAGGTTTCGATATCTAACCATATTGAAAGAGATCCCCCACAGGACCAATCACACACATAAGATAAAAGCAAACTTAGTTGGTAGCTTTTAATGTTTGGGAGATCCACTCCCCCCAGTCTGTGAGGCAATTGAAGTTTAGCTAATTTAATGAGGGGCCACTTACGATGCCAAATAAAGGAGCTGAACCAGCCATTCAGTCTCCTGAGAGTTTGCTTATTGAAAATCAGGGGGAGCATCCGTATAGGGTACAACAAACGGGGGAGAATATTCATCTTAATAAGCGCTATCCGAGCCACCCATGGGAACGGAAGCACCTCCCATCTTTGACGGTCTTGTTTGATTTTGTCAAATAATTGAACAAAATTAGCTTTGAACAGCCGATCCAGAACTGGAGTAATGAATATACCCAAATATACAAAACCCCCCGTGACCACTTAAATGGGAATCAATACTCACCCTCAAGACCTAGCACCTTCGTAAGACCACCCATAGGTGTAGCCTCTGATTTTGCAAGATTAATCTTATTCCCTGAAAAGGCGCCAAATGCACTGATGGACTGTATCAGGCGAGGCACTGAAACTGCTGGATTTGACCAAAAAAAATGAGGACATTGTCCATGTACAACAAAATCTTATGTAATTTTGACCCCATTTCTGCAGCTGATATATTAGGATCCCTAAGAATGGCCTCTGCCAATGGTTTAATCACCAACATAAAAAGCAGTGGTGAAAGGGGACAGGCCTGCTGGCTGCCCCTAAAAATGCTAAAACTGCTGGATCACACCCCATTGGTAATGACTGCAGCAAGAGGGTCACTGTCGAGAACCTTTACCCATCTTATAAAGAATTCGTCCAAGCCAAACCGCTCCAGACTATAGAAAAGGTATGGCCATTCAACTCAGTGAAAGACCTTCCCTGCATCTAGAGAAATCACCAATCCCGGTACTGACTGTTGTTGACATGCTTGGATTACATCAAGCAGCCTCCTCACATTATTGGGGGATCTGCAGCCCTTTCTGAAGCCCGTCTGGTCCTCTCTAACAATAGAAGGTAACGCACTCTCCAGCCTTAACGCAAGAGTCTTAGAGAGGATTTTAAAGTCGACATTTTAGAGTGAAATGGGCCAATATGAAGCACGGTCCTCCAGGACCTTCCCTTTTTTAAGAATAAGTGAAATATTGGCTGTATGAGGCATTCAACATGTTGAGCATTGGGCCTGACAATATGTTTATAAATTCCTTATAGAATTCGCTGGAAAATCCATCAGGACCAGGTGCCTTTCCACTCTGAAGCTGTTCACAGCCTCCTGCACCTCTTGCTCTGATAAGGTGGCATTGAGAAAAGACTCTTGTTTGGGGGGTCACGCCTGGAAGCTCCAAATCCTTAAAAAAGATTCTATTTTGGCTGCCTCTCCTCACAACCCTCAGGTTGGTATAACTTAGTGTAAAATCTCTGGAATGCCACATTAATCTTTTTGGAGTCATATGTTAGTATCCCAGGCCCTTCCCTAATTGCCATAATGGCTTGAGGGGCGCTCCTTTCCCTGGCCTGTCACCATGTTCACATAACCTTTGCTTTGCAAAAGTAAGCTCCTTCTTTGTTGTCTGCGTGAACACAGAGTTCAATGCAGACTGCAGCGCCATAATCCTCCTTAACTTGACCAACAAGGGCCTGTCACAGTAAATCTTCTCGGCTGCCTTCAACCATGCTTCGAGGAGACGTTGCTGCACATCTTTCTGCTGCTTCCTATTGGCTGAGTAGGAAATAATTAACCCACTGGCATAGGCTTTGGCAGTTTCCCAAAGGATGGATGGGCTACTAACTGAGCCTGAGTTACTGTCTAGGAACGCTGAAATTCCCAAGAGAGGTACTCCACAAACTTATTATCCTTAAGGATAAAGGGATCCATTCGCCAATGCCTTGTACCCAATGTAACGTCCTTAGTCTTAACCAACAGGTACACAGGGGCGTGATTGGTGATGGTAATATTACCAATCGTACAAGATGTCACCAAGTCCAGGGTTGCCATGGGGGTCAGAAAAAAATCAATCTGTGTGGATTGGAAAAAAAATAAAATCCCTGCCTATAGGGTGGAGATGCCTCCAGATGCCCAGCAGCGCTAACTCCACACACAGACCAACTAATTGTTTAGTTTGTACAGAGGGTATCGAGGGGCTTTTGCGCAACCAGTCTACTGTGGGATCCATGAGACAGTTAAAATCTCCCCCTATAATGATATGCCGGGACTCAAGACGAATCAGTTTAGGGAACATATCTACCAAAAATTTGAGGGGATGGGCCAGAGGGCAATAAACGTTTAAAACACCATATTCTTCCTCGTTTATCAGGGCTTTGAGAATTACAAACCTCCTGTGTATGTGTCTTTAACACACTCTGGTAACTTAAATGGGAGATTCTTTCTAACCAATACAGCCACTCCCCTACTTATGGTTTTAAAGGTGAAAAGTAAACCCGATCAAAGCCTTTGTGCTGCAGTTTCAAATGCTCCCTATCATCCAAGTGTATCTCCTGTAACAAAGCAATATCCACCTCCTTCTTTCTAAGACTCAAAAGTACCTTCTTACTCTTAACTGGTGAGTGACTCCCCTTGATATTCCAGATACACCATTTAATCATGTCATTAGCCATAACTTTCTGCAGTAACATTTGAATTCCAGAGAGGAGGAACTCGAACCACAAATCGCCGAGCCTTCTTGTCACAAGATTCATCAAACATAAAAACTATGCAAACTAAAACCACTACAGTTAACAAACGTCCAAAGCTACCAAAGATTATATTCAACAAAAACCAAAAAAAAAACAAACCCAACATATAAAGCACAAACGGTGCTGAATAGGGGAACTCACCCCCTGCCCAGAGGGGGCAACTACCCATCCCAAAACCCAATTTCCCATCTCGCTGCCAAGACTGCAGCCCGGGCATTTAAATACCTGAACCGGGTGTAAACTGCCAGTAAGTAGGCATCTAGCCATCCCAACCATTTTCCCTTCTTCTAGCTAGAGCCTCAACGCAAACACAAACAGGATCCTGCAGGCTGGGCCGCGGGCCTGATCTCGGATACTCCTTCTCCCTTCTTCAGCATCTCCAGATGGGGAAAACCAAAGTAAATTGATTTTTCAGTTTCCTGGGATTCCATGGCTTTTCCAGAGTCTCAGGATATTGGAATAGTCTGGGTTGGGTCAGTTAGAAATTCGTCCCCCTTGTGTTGCGGTGTGGAACTCTGCAATGCGGTCCTCCTAGATCTCCACCATCTTGGATCCTCTTGAAAATTATCTGCTGTTTTAAAGATGAATGGAATCATATCAATGATCTTTGACCATATGATTGTTTTCTTATCCCCAGTAGCAAAATGCAGGTCAACTCAATCCCACCACAGGTCTTCTCAGCAAAATGTAATCAGCACATAAACTGGCAGGAGAGCTGAGGTAAACAACTTAGACTTAGAAGGCTTTAACATTTTACCAGGCAAAACTGAATAAATGTACTTTGAGTATCAGTTACATTGTGGCTGATGTTTTACACAGGAAATGTGAGCTGGGATGAGAAAAAGATTTACACCTTACTATTGTCTCAACAGGTCCTCAACACCTTTGAGAATCGTAGCTGCTAGATATCCGGTGTCAAGAGACTCAGTCAAAAACCATACGTTTAATGTCATGTTTCAGGATTTCTAACTAAAAAGCATGCCTTGTTTTTATCAAATAACACCATGAAGTTAAATGATACTCAATAAAGTGTGAAATTCTTCACAACAATGTAATCTGAGCGAAAGGCTTTTTATTAAAGATTGATAATGCGAATTGTTTCAGATAATGAATGTTCACTGAGAACTGTACCAATAAACCATTCGTCCTTGGACATTCGGGTGACCATCGTCCCAGGCAGACTTTGGGATAGGCGATAATGCAAAGTGGCTGAGCAGAAGCTCATAGCCAAGTTTGGTACCCATGGGGATGGCCTCAAGTGGGACCTTGGGTTCATGTCACACTACAGTACACTCACACGCTCACACACTCACTCTCTCACTGTCTCACTGTCTCATTCTCTCTCACTCTCTCACTCTCTCTCTTACTCTCACTCTCATTCTCATTCCCACATACTCACTCTCACACTCCCACATACTCTCTCTCTCTCTCACACACACTCTTACATACTCTCACACACACACACACACATATGCTAACACCCACGCAGACCCTCTCTCATATACAAGCCTGTCTGATCACCAGCCTCTCCACATTAAAAGACGTCACGCACAATAGTCCAATGGTGATGAGTTCGTGGCAGAAGGGGTAGGACAGTGATATCTGGATGATCCTAGTCACAAACTGAGACATTAGGTGGTGAGTGTCAGATTCCATCATCTTGCTCCTGGATGAGGTAGGCAGAGCATTTCAGCAGCTGCACCCATGCCTGAGCAGCCCTGTTTAGGACCAACCCCGATAGGGGACGGGGTTGGAAAAGGTGATCTAAAAATAGCCTGCCTCCAAACACCTGACTAGATTACTGCATCCACAGGGATCACCCACATGTGATCAGAAATGAAGAATAATAAACTTTGGAGCCTGGAATGTAAGAACCTGATGGACCCAACTAACAGTGACTGAAATGAGAGAAGAACCGCAATTACAGCCAGGGAACTGAATAGATGCCAGATTGACCCAGCTGCTCTGTCTGAAACCCACCTTGCGGATGAAGGGCAACTGAAGGAGGTAAAAGGTGGTTACATCTTCTGGAAAAGGAAGGCTGCTGATGAGCCTAGAATTCACCATGTTGGATTTGCAATTAAGAATCAGCTCATCAGTTGCCTCTCTGAACTTCCTGTGGGGATCAATGACTGACTCATCACCATCTGCCTAATGCTCACTAACAGCCAGAAGGCTACAGTTGTGCTTATGCCCCAACCCTTAACTCAGAGGAGGAAGTAAAGGAAGTAAAGGAGACTTTCTTTGTCAACCTTGACACACTGTTGTCAAGCATCCTCATGGAGGACAAGATAATTCTTCTTGGAGACTTCAATGCGAGGGTTGGTCAGACCCACAATCTTTGAAATGGCACCGTAGGAAGGGAAAATATTGACAATATCAACTCCTTTTCACAAAATGTGCTGCATATAACCTCACCATCACAAACAAATCTTCCATTAGAATCTTAGAGGCACCCACACTTTAAACAATGGCCTCTCATTGGTTGTGTCATTATTCGCTCCAGTCACCATCAGTACATGAATGTCACCAGGGCTATGATTGGGTCAGATGACTGCTGGACTGATCACTGCCTTATCCATTCCACAATGTCCACCAGACTACACAGAAAGAGGAGGGTTTAGAAGAAGCAGACCTGGCCAAGTTTCAACATCGGGAGCCTGGGTGACATGGTTGCTATGCAGTATTTACAGGCCCCACTTCCTGAAGACTGACCTTGGGGATACCCAAAGAACATAGGAGAACACCAGAGTCTGCTTAAATCAACCATTCTCAGGACCTGCAATAAAACCCTCAGGTAGAAGTCCAGAAGCCATGACGAGTGGATTGATGACAATGATGCAGAAATTGAACAGTTCATCTCCAAGAAGCCACACTGCGACTCAGGGAGTGTTTTCTCAGGTAGAAATCTATTGGCATGGACACGTGCAAGTACTTTGCCAGTGGTTGACAGCAGGAAAGATGTCTAATTCCCACAGTCAGCCTTGACATCCTTTTTGAACATGATCACAATTGGGGCATCCCTGAGCTTTAAGGAGAGTTCTTTTTTCAGTCAAATCTTTAACATCAAAGCCTGTATGTGTTCATGGAGCTGTGAGCTGCCCTCTTTTAGGATCTCAGAATCCCTCCAGAGTGAAAACAGGCCATTTGGCCCAATAGGTTCACACCATATCTCTGAAGAACATCCCACCCAGACTCACACCCCAACCCTATCCCCATAACCCTTTGTTTCCCATGGCTAGTCCACCTAACTGACACATCCCTGGACACTACATTCAATTTAGCATGGCCAATCCACCAAACGTGCACATCTTTGGACAACTCTGCAGGAACCCCATCAAGGCCAGCATCTTATGTTTCTTAGGCATCTTATGACAGTTCGTATTTCAGTCACACTGGGAGGCTTTCCTATGTCACCTTGCATGGATCTCTTGGGGATTTAGTTAATGATTTCCAAGTTAACATTGGTATTGCAGTTGAGTTCTTGAAATTGCTCTCTCTTGCGATTATTTATATCTTTGCTGTCCTTGAACAGTTTTTGCAGGGGGTTTAGACCACGGTAGTTTGGACCGAGTACTGCCTTGGTGGTGCTGAAGAAGCCTCTTGTGACCCCGGCATCTGCCAACTGTTGGGTTTCCAAGGCCTTGTCAGTTTTCGATCTCCCTTACCCTCTTCAGGACATCTTCCTTAGCTTTGGCATCAGCCCTTCTTTTGGTCATGCTGCCAATCACAGAAGGCTGTCCTTTTCTTGGAGACGTCTAATTCCCACAGCTCCATGAACACATACAGGCTTTGATGTTAAAGATTTGACTGAAAAAGGAACTCTCCTTAAAGCTCCGGGATGCCCCAATTGTGATCATGTTCAAAAAGGATGTCAAGGCTGACTGTGGGAATTAGACGTCTTTCCTGCTGTCAACCACTGGCAAAGTACTTGCACGTGTCCTTGCCAATAGATTTCTACCTGAGAAAACACTCCCTGAGTCGCAGTGTGACTTTTGCCACTCCAGAGGAACAACAGACATTATTTTCACAGCACGTCACGTATAAGAAAAATGTCAGGAGGAAAAAAACACTCTGCACACCTTTCATTGACATAACTAAGGCATTTGAAACAGTCAAGTGCCTGGCTATCTGGCAGATACTGTCACAATGCAGCTGCCCTTATAAAGTTGCCAATTACTAAGGCTGTTGCATGATGACACATCTGCGACAGTGCTTAGCAACCATGGATTGGAGTCTGAGCCTTTCACCGTGGAGACAGGTGCATCTCTGTTCGCCATCTTCATTGTCACTATCCTCCATTTCACTGACCAAAATCTGCCCAAGGGAATTCAAATCAATAATGATATAGATAGTAGACTGTCCAACCTCAGTAAGTTCAAAGGCAAGCCTCCAACACCTCCTGTTTGGAGCTTCAATATGCAGAAGGCAATGCTATCACAGCACACTCTGTGGAAGATCTGCAGTGCATCTTGGATGGCTTTGCCAAGTCATATAAGTTCCTGAGCCTTAGCTTTTAACATAAAAGAGGCTCTCGTACACCATCAACCTCCATTCCTCCTTGAAAATGTGGATCACTTCTCATACCTCCGTTGCCTTCTCTCCTCCAAGGCCAACATCAATGCAGAAATACAACACCGTCTGAGCTGTGCCAGTGCAGACAAGTGCACAAACATCAGTGGCTTGGAGGAGGCCAGCGTCACCATCACCATAATTCAATAACCACTCCAATGGACTGGCCGTGTCAACCGAATGGCCAACTCACACTTACCTAAACAGATCATGTCCTCCCAGCTGAAGGAAGGTCAGCGTGCCTGCCATGGCCAAAAGAAAGGCTTCAAAGATAACAACCTCAAGAAATTCCATATCAACATTAACAATTGGGAGGACAGGTCTACCTTCCGGACTAACAGGGGAAGCATCATCCAGCAGGAGCTATACGCCATGAAAACAATCTCCACTATGCCGCTGAGCAGATGTGACTCCTTTGAAAGGACAACAGAACATCAAGAAGGCCTACTCACCACCACCATCACCATCACCATCGCCAACTCCAACCACCAATAGCACCCACCAATGCTCACACTGAAATAGAATCTGTGGATCCCAGATTGGCATCTTCAGCCATCTGAAGACCAACAAGTAGATGCCCTTATGGAATAAAATCATACCCAATCCGAGCAAACGCTGTTATTGTTATTGTTACCACATTGGATAAGTGTTGAGAGTTACAGGGACACAGCATTCATTTTGAGTGGAAGACCCAAAGTGTCCATTTTGACCCAGCAACAGTGAAGGAACGGTAATATATTTCCAAATCAAGATGGTGAGTGTTTTGGAGGGGGACCTTGTAGGTGGTGGTGTTCTCATACACCTGCTGCCTTTGTCCTTGCACATGGAAGTAGTCATTGGTTTTAAACATGCTGTGTCAGGAATTTTGGTGAATTTCTACAGTGCACCTTATTGGTAGTAGTCATAGAGTCATAGAGACAGGCATGGAAACAGACCCTTCGGTCCAACTCGTCAGTGCCGACCAGATATCCTAACCCAATCTAGTCCCACCTGCCCATATCCCTCCAAACCCTTCCTATTCATATACCCATCCAGATGCCTTTTAAATGTTGCAATTGTACTAGCCTCCACCACTTCCTCTGGCAGCTCATTCCATACACGTATCACCCTCTGCGTGAAAATGTTGCCTCTTAGGTCTCTTTTGTATCTTTCCCCTCTCACCCTAAACCTATGCTGTCTAGTTCTAGACACCCCCACCTCAGGGAAAAGACTTTGTCTATTTATCCTATCCATGACCCTCATAATTTTATAAACCTCTATAAGGTCACCCCTCAACCTCCGAAGCTCCAGGGAAAACAGCCCCAGCCTGTCCAGCTTTTCCTCTAGGTCAAATCCTCCAACCCTGGCAACATCCTTGTAAATCTTTTCTGAACCTTTTCAAGTTTTGCAACATCTTTCTGATAGGAAGGAGACCAGAATTGCATGCAATATTCCAAAAGTGGCCTAACCAATGTCCTGAACAGCTGCAACATGGCCTCCCAACTCCTGTACTCAATACTCTGACCAATAAAGGAAAGCATACCAAACGTCTTCTTCACTATCCTATCTACCTGCGGCTCCACTTTCAAGCTATGAACCTGCACTCCAAGGTTTCTCTGTTCAGCAACACTCCCTGGGACCTTACCTTTAAGTCCTGTTAAGGTTTGCTTTCCCAAAATGCAGCACCTCGCATTTATCTATATTAAACTCCATCTGCCACTTCTCAGCCCATTGGCCCATCTGCTCCAGATCCTGTTGTAATCTGAGGAAACCCTCTTTGCTGTCCACTACACGTCCAATTTTGGTGTCATCTGCAAGCTTACTTTCTATACCTCTTATGCTCACATCCAAATCATTTATGTAAATGACAAAAAGTAGAGGACCCACCACTAATCCTTTTGGCACTCCACTGGTCACAGGCCTCCAGTCTGAAAAACAACCCTCCACCACCACCCTCTGTCTTCTACCTTTGAGCCAGTTTTGTATCCAAATGGCGAGTTCTCCCTGTATTCCATGAGATCTAACCTTGCGAAGCAGTGTCCCATGGGAACCTTGTTGAACGCCTTACTGAAGTCCATATAGATCACATCGACCGCTCTGCCCTCATCGATCCTCTTTGTTACTTCTTCAAAAAATTCAATCAAGTTTGTGAGACATGATTTCCCAAGCATAAAGCTATATTGACTATCTCTAAGCTGTTCTTGCCTTTCTAAATACATGTACATCCTGTCCCTCAGGGTTCCCTCCAACAACTTGCCCACCACCGAGGTCAGGCTCACCGGTCTACAGTTCCCTGGCTTGTCCTTACCACCTTTCCAAACAGTGGCACCATGTTTGCCAACCTCCAATCTTCCAGCACCTCACCTGCGACTATCGGTGATGCAAATATCTCAGTAAGAGACCCAGCAATCACTTCCCCACCTACCCACAGAGTATTAGGGTACACCTGATCAGGTCCTGGGGATTTATCCACTTTTATGCGTTTCAAGACATCCAGTCCTTCCTCCTCTGTAATATGGACATTTTTTAAGATGTCACCATCTATTTCCCTACATTCTATATCTTCCCTGTCCTTTTCCACAGTAAATGCTAATTCAAAATACTTGTTTAGTATCTGCCCTATCTCCTGCGGCTCCACACAAAGGCTGCCTTGCTGATCTTTGAGGGGTCCTATTCTATCCCTGGTTACCCTTTTGTCCTTAATGTATTTGTAAAAACCCTTTGGATTCTCCTTAACTCTATTTGCCAAAGCTATCTCATCTCCTCTTTTTGCCCTCCTGATTTCTCTCTTCAGCATACTCCTACTGCCTTTATACTCTTCTAAGGATTCACTGTTTATATCCTGTCTATACCTTACCGGGATGAGACCATTCGCTGCCACCGATTAGCCACTGCCCTTTCACCAGCGAGGACACTTCACCACCACAAGTATTTGTAACTCATTTTTATGTATAAACCAATAAAATTATATTTATTTCACCTTTTTTTTAATCAATATGTACTATGATATTGTATAAATAAAGGGGACTGAGAAGTATGAAAGAACAGTTGGGAGGGAAAACAATCAGCACATATATATATTTCCGGTGGCGAATAGTCGCCAGAGGTCAACGACCCCAGTGGAGAAACGCTGGTGGTGAACCAGCAGTAGCTAATCGGCGTTCCCTATACCTACCAGCCTTTCCTTTCACCCTAACAGGAATATACTGTCTCTGGATTCTCGTTATCTCATTTCGGAAGGCTTCCCATTTTCCAGCCATCCCTTTACTTGCGAACATCTGCCCCCAATCAACTTTTGAAAGTTCTTGCCTAATGCTGTCAAAATGGGCCTTCCTCCAATTTAGAACTTCAACTTTTACATCTGATCTATCCTTTTCCATCAAAAAGAATGGAAAAAATTTATAACTAATAGAATTATGGTTGCTGGCCCCAAAGTGCTCCCCTACTGACACCTCAGTCACCTGCCCTGCCTTATTTCCCAACAGTAGGTCAAGTTTTGCACCTTCTCTGGTAGGTACATCCACATACTGAATCAGAAATTTTTCTTGTACACACTTAACAAATTCAAAGCCATCTAAACCGTTAACACTATGGCAGTCCCAATCTATGTTTGGAAAGTTATAATCCCCTACCATAACCACCCTATTATTCTTACAGATAGCTGAGATCTCCTTACAAGTTTGTTTCTCAATTTCCCTCTGACTATTAGAGAGTCTATAATACAATCCCAATAAGGTGACCATCCCTTTCTTATTTCTCAGTTCCACTCAAATAACTTCCCTGGATATATTTCCGGGAATATCCTCCCTCAGCACAGCTGGAATACTATCCCTTATCAAAAACGCCATTCCCCCTCCTCTCTTACCTTCCTTTCTGTCCTTCCTGTAGCATTTGTATTGTGGAACATTAAGCTGCAAGTCCTGTCCATCCCTGAGCCATGTTTCTGTAATTGCTATGATATCCCAGTACATGTTTCTAACCATGCCCTGAGTTCATCTGCCTTCCCTGTTAGGCCCCTTGCATTGAAATAAATGCAGTTTAATTTATCAGTCCTACCTTGTTCTCTGCATTGTCCCTGCCTGCCCTGATGGTTTGTCTTGCCTTTGTTGTCAACTGTACCAGTCTCAGATTTAAATCTTTCCTCACTATCTCCCTGACCACCCCCCACCACCCCCCCACCTTACTAGTTTAAATCCTCTCCAGCAGCTCTAGCAAATTTCCCTGCCAGTATATTAGTCCCCTTCCAATTTAGGTGCAATCCGTCCTTCTTGCAGAGGTCACTTCTACCCCAAAACAGCTTCCAATGATCCAAAAATGTGAATACTTCTCCAGTGCACCAGCTCCTCAGCCATGCATTCATCTGCTCTATCCTCCTGTTCTTGCCCTCACTAGCTCATAGCACTGGGAGTAATCCAGATATTAATACTCTCGAGGACCTCCTTTTTAAATTCCTGCCTAACTCTGTGTAATCTCCCTTCAGAATCTCAACCTTTTCCCTTCCTATATTGTTGGTTCTAATGTGGACGATTACCTCCTGCTGGCCCCTCTCCCCCTTGAGAACATTCTGCACCCTCTCTGAGACATCCTTGATCCTGGCACCAGGGAAGCAACACACCATTCCAATTTTTCACTGCTGGCCACATCTGCTGCTGCTACTCAATATTGGTGGTGGATGGAGTAGATGATTGTGGATGTGGTACTGTTCAAGTGGATTGCTTTGTCCTGGATAGAGTCAAGCTTCTTCAATGTTGTTGGAGTGCACTCATCTTGGCAAGTGGGGTGTATTCCATCATACTCCTGACTTGTGTCTTGTATAGGTTGAACAGGATTTGGAAAGTCAGGAGCTGACTTACTTGCCACTGTATTCCTGGCCTCTGGCCTGGTCTTGTAGCGACTGTATTTATTTGACGAGCCCTGTTAAATTTCCTGTCAATGGTAACCATCAGAATGTTGATAGTGGGGATTGAGTGATGGTAACACCATTGAGTGTCAAGGGGCAGTGATTAAACTCAAAAATAGAAATTGCTGGAAAACCTCAACAGCTTTTCCATGGTGTGAATGTTACTTGCCACTTGCCACCAACATCAGAGTGGCCACTCTTTTCATGCCATCTCTTAGTTACTGGCTCCACCTCATCGCCACCACTGATGCCAGGTCCTGCCCACAACCAGGAGGCTCTAGTTCTGTTGCCACATTGACGACACATGGAGACCCACTCAGGGCACACCACCCTGCTGCCACTTCAGCTGTCGCCTCGCTGACACCTGGAGTCCCTGGGTCCACCGCCAGGCTAGGCTGATGCCACCTCCACCAAGAGTCCTGGTCTGGCTGCCCTCCTCCGTGGTATCACCTCCACCACTGACAGGAAGAAGATAAAGAAAAAGGGAAAGAAAGAAGACATTGAAGGGTAAGGAAAGAAGGGAGGAAGCAGCTGGCCTGGAGAGGACAGGCCCAAGAGCTTGAATGCTGCCTAACTTGCAAAGGGATTTAACTATCGAGTGGTGACCAGTTTCGACCTAATCCACGACAAAGTGGTTTTGACAGAGTTTCAAGGCTAGGTCCTTTAAGCAAATGGAAATAAAGTTTTTAAATCAAATTTGGTGAACCACAATATTTCTGATGTCTTGGTGGAATTGTTGAGAAAACTCTGGGATCCGTCCTGACCACATCTGCTATTTGATACGCTCTGGGATGTTTGACCACAGATTGTCTGTTAACCCATATTTACTTCATGTTAATTTGGAAGTTGTTTGTACATTGTAGATTGTTTACCTTTTCAACTGTAGCCGTAAAATGGATTTTGTTCGTGCGAAACCATGAAACCTTGTGGCTTTATTCTCCAAGTCTGGATATTGAGCGGTTTGGAGGTGGTGGTGTTCACTTATACCTTCTGCCCTTGTCCTTCTACACTGGAAGTGATTGTGGGCTTGGGAAGACCTTTAGAATGGTTCTGAAGAAGGATCACTAGAGTTGAAACATTAACTCTGTTTTCTTTCCACAGATGCTGTCAGACCTGGTAAGTTTCCCGAGCAATTTCTGTTTTTGTGTGTTTACCATAAAGGCTCAGAGTTTCTAAAAGTCCCAGAAAGATGTTGAGGTGACCAGTTTGTAAACAGCTGTGCTGTAGATTACCCATTTACTTGTCACATCAAAGAGACCTGGTATTTCAAGGAGCTAATTAGCTTTTCCAAGTGTTCCATGAGGTTCAAGCATAGGAACTGCATGGAGATTATAAAACAGGCATCCTTCATTGCACTGGCATTGAGTCTTCAGCAGTTGTGTGCTAGAGACTAACAGTGAAGGAACAGTGTACCTAAGGTGGAGATGACCTGCAGTACAGAATGTATTCCGCTGTAAACAAAGACATTTTCAAGAGATGTATCAGAGTGAGACTATAGTTACTTCCAAATAGAGAAACCCTTCAGAAAATGTACCAGCTGTCACGTTACCCAAAGAAATTTCAAAAGAAGATCCAAAAGTGGAACCAAACCACAAACCATACTCGCTGTTGTTGTGACACCAATTTAACAATAATGTGATACTATCCTCGAAATCCACGAAGTGAAATCGAAAGAAGATTCCTACAAATGACAAATCAAAAGACTTAACTTTCATGAGAGGCACATTGAGAAATTGGAGCGATGTCAACACCAACAGTTTCAGTCTCTTCCACAACTGTTTGAGAACCTGAAGCCAGAGAGGGCAGCCTTGGCAGCTGTGCAGAAGCAGTTCCAGAGATATCATACAGTACTGGTGTACGTGTGGAAGAACTGAAATAGCAGGCTAGTACGCAGCTGGGGTACTGAGTGCTGTCCAATACTCAAAGATACCAGCCTTGACAAAGGGGCACAAAAAATGGTGCCTTCATGACTCAAAATCCTCAGACACTGTTTGGGATTGAAATGCAACATTGCCAATGCACATGACCAAAGCAGTATCTAACAGAATAATGAAGATACAACATACAGGATTAAAGTGACATTAAATATATATTTGCAAGTGTGGTTCATTTGCTGGTTGTTTCTCAAGTATGAAAAAGCTGATGGGTGTGTCATCCTCTGCTGCATGATTCACAATGCTTCTCGAGCATGGACATGCAGTTAACTGACCATTGCATAGCTGCACATAACCTTCATCCTGTCCACTAGGGACAATAACACTCTCTTGCGGTCCAGCTGCTGAACCAGTGCTCCAGGACAAAAGATTCTGTACTAGCACTTGACCTAATCGTGCCTGAAGTAAATGTGAGAGTTGCATTTGTATAGCCTTTTTAACAACCCCAGTTTGTGCCAAAATACCTTCGCAGCCAGTTAACTACATTTGAAGTTCTGCGCATTGGTTGGTAAGGTGGTAAGTGTTTTCTTTTGTGTATCATTTTCTCAGTGGTCTATTTGGGAATTTAGAATAGTGGGAATGGAGAATAGGGCAGTTGAATGTCCAATACTCAAAGATACCAGTCTTGACAATGGGGCACAAAAAATGATGCATTCATGACTCAAAATCCTCAGACACAGTTGAATGACTCCGAAAGCTAGTGTGCTTCCAATTAAACCTGTTGGACTATAACCTGGTGTTGTGTGATTTTTAACTTTGGATTAAGAAGAGTTTAGCTTAGATTACTTACAGCGTGAAAACAGGCCCTTTGGTCCAACAAGTCCACACCGACTCGCAACCCACCCATACATTTACCCCTTCACCTAACACTACGGGTAATTTAGCATGGCCAATTCACCTGACCTGCACATCTTTGTGACTGTGGGAGGAAACCCACACAGACACGGGGAGAATGTGCAAACTCCACACAGTCAGTCGCCTGAGGTGGGAATTGAACCTGGATCTCTGGTGCTGTGAGGCAGCAGTGCTAACCACTGTGCCACTGTGCCACCCATAAAGTTTACTTTGCTATTTTTTCAGAAATAAACTCAACAGTTTTATGTGTGCTGTGGTTTATCTGTTCTTTATTGGAAATCAACGCTCAAGTGAGCAAATGCGAGGTCTTGCACTTTGGAAAAACGAATACAAGCATGGACTACTTCCTAAACGGTGAGAAAATTCATAAAGCCAAAGTACAAAGGGATCTGGGAGTGCTAGTCGAGGATTCTCTAAAGGTAAACATGCAGGTTGAATCCGTGATTAAGAAAGCAAATGCAATGTTGTCAATTATCTCAAAAGGGTTGGAATATCAAAGCAGCGATGTGCTACTGAAACTTTATAAAGCTCTGGTTAGGCCCCATTTGGAGTACTGTATCCAGTTTTGGGCCCCACACCTCAGGAGGGACATACTGGCACTGGAGCGTGTCCAGCGGAGATTCACGCGGATGATCCCTGGAATAGTAGGTCTAACATACGAGGAACAGCTAAGGATCCTGGGATTGTACACATTGGAGTTTAGAAGGTTAAGGGGAGATCTAATAGAAACTTACAAGATAATACATGGCTTAGAAAGGGTGGAAGCTAAGAAATTGCTTCCATTAGGCAGGGAGACTAGGACCCGTAGGCACAGCCTTAAAATTAGAGGGGGTCAATTCAGAACCGAAATACGGAGACATTTCTTCAGCCAGAGAGTGGTGGGCCTGTGGAATTCATTGCCATGGAGTCCAGTGGAGGCCGGGACACTAAATGTCTTCAAGGCAGAGATTGATAAATTTTTGATGTCACAAAGAATTAAGGGCTACGGGAAGAATGCGGGTAAGTGGAGTTGAAATGCCCATCAGCCATGATTAAATGGCGGAGTGGACTCGATGGGCCGAATGGCCTTACTTCCACTCCTATGTCTTATGGTCTTATGGTTTTAAGTCTTTTGCTGGCTGGACAGCTGTTATTCTAGCGAAGGTAAGAATTGTTCATGGGACACTGTGGAATCTCCATCATAGTACATACTGAAGAAATTACCCAGGAAATTGAATTTACTACTGGGACATTCCACTACACCTGGAACCCTCCAAAAGTTCCTATTTAAATTATAGTCTTTGGTAGGGCTCAATAAAATTAAGTAAGTAGTTACTCAGGAAAAGTTACACTGTTAAATACCCATGTATCTTTTGATCTGAACCAAAAATCATAATTTGCTCAGCATCATGGTGAGTCCTAATTGTGCCCTCTTAGGATGGTGGCTGATGGTGACTGATATTTCCCCTCCTTGACTTTGCATTCTCAGCAGGATTATTGCTCAAGGTCTTCAGTTGGTTCCAAACATTAATGCCAGAATCCCAATCCCAGTTGGTTTGGGGAGATGGATTTTAATCTTGCTGTTGAATAAAACAAAATGAAATAACAAACAAGGAAACTCGTGGAACTTAGTCTGGACTGTAAATACAATTCTAAAGTTATAGTAAGTTGGAGTAAAGGAAACTGTTGTAAAACACCTGACATTCCATCCCCTCTTCCTGTAAGCCAGTAATTTAAGCGAGGATGCAGTTCAAGAAGACAACAAGGCAATGCTTTTTGAATTTCTTTTTTAATGTGCACCACTTTTAGGTGATTTGATGAAGAGCACAGGCCCTTTAAGTTACTTTGCACATATATCTCAGTGTGGTAAATTGATGGTATTGACATCTCAATGTTGGCAGGACGTTTCAGGTTGCTGCATAATTTGGAGTGAATGTTGACTGGTAGTCTTTCGGTAGTTTCCTGAATTATCCGTGTTCCATGTGTAGATACATAGTACTGCAGCTAGTGAACTATAGAAGACATTATTTCCAAGCCTATTCCTCTCTTCACCTGAAACCCACATGTTTCAGCCTGAACTCACTGTAACAGTGATCAGGAATGGGAAGCTCGCTGAACTTTCCTCTTCTGGTAAGAATCTGCTTGATTATAAATAGAGATCCAAGATAGAAGCTTGAATCTGTCAGTCCTGGAGCAGTGACCATCATTCTCATGCAGTGTTTCAATGAGCCAAATTCTGCATTATGTATGATTCTTGATAAAACCTCGAGTCTTGTTTTTTGATTCAAAGCCTACAACTATCCCTGAGTTCTTGTTTGGTGTATTGCCAACAATGCATGAATCACTGGCAAAAACAGTATACTTTTATGCCATAATCATAAAGACCATAGCATTTGCTATATGTCTACAGTTCGATAACATTAATGCAGGGAAAGTGCTTGAGCATGTAAAATAGCCCAAAGTCTTTTATTTTGACATACTATAAATTGAGTTGAATCTTTCATAAAAATCAGATCCAGAAACGACTTCATTTGGTGCCTTATGGAAACAGAACGGATAGTTAGTTTCAGATAACAAAGAACAACCTAGAGTAACATAATTTAACTCCTGATCACGCCTCTGTGTATAAAGTTAAAGGTGCATAATCACAACTGACTCTGTACCTGAACATACTCTTGACTAACGCTCATTGTTAACTTGTTTAAATGATTGGAAGGGATGGAGAAGTAACTAGCCAGCAGTGGCTACAGAATTGCTTTGATGTTTTGGATCGAAAGAAATTTAACATTGATTAAATATGAGTGGAAGGAAATGAAATAGTTATATTTTTGTACAGCTGTACAAAAGGCAGCATGCTAATATTATTGTTGTTCCAGCAGCAGGAAGTGCGGGAGCATCAAGCAGGAGGCTGGTCATGGGGTTGCATACTTGGGCGGTTGCTTTACCCGAAACACCACTCGGGTAGTGTCTCCCACCCATACTCCTCCTCTAACCAAAAAAAAAGTTCTGTGCGTTGGTTGGTAAGGTGGTAAGTGTTTTCTTTCGTGTTTCATTTTCTCAGTGGTCTATTTGGGAATTTAGAATAGTGGGAATGGAGATTAGGGCAGTTGAATGTTTCTCCTGCAGTATGTGGGAGGTAAGGGTCACCTCTATTGTCCCTGCTGACTTCGTTTGTGGGAAGTGCACCCAACTCCAGCTCCCCGTGTTAGTGAACTGGAGCTGGAGCTGGATGAACTTTGGATTATTCGGAAGGCAGAGGGGTTATTGAGAGGAGTTATTGAGAACTGAAAAATGTGTTGCTGGAAAGGCGCAGCAGGTCAGGCAGCATCTAAGGAGCAGGAGAATCGACGTTTTGGGCATAAGCCCTTCTTCAGGAATGAGGAGGGTGTTGCCAAGCAGGCTAAGATAAAAGGGAGGGGGAGGAGGGACTTGTGGGAGGGGCATTGGGAATGCGAAAGGTGGAAGGAGGTTAAGGTGAGGGTGATAGGCTGGAGAGGGGGTGAGGGAGGAGAGGTCGGGAAGAAGATTGCAGGTCAAGAAGGCGGTGCTGAGTCCGAGGGTTGGGACTGAGATAAGATGGGGGGAGGGGAAATGAGAAAGCTGGAAGATCTGCATTCATCCCTTGTGGTTGGAGGGTTCCTAGGCACTCTTACTCCAGGCATTGTGTTGCCATGGTCTGGTGATGGAGGAGGCCAAGGACCTGCATGTTCTTGGCGGAGTGGGAGGGGGAGTTAAAGTGTTTAGCCACGGGGCGGTTGGGTTAGTTGGTGCGGGTGTCCCAGAGGTGTTCTCTGAAACGTTCCGCAAGTAGGCGGCCTGTCTCCCCAATATAGAGAAGGCCACATCGGGTGCAGCGGATGCAGTAAATGATGTGTGTGGAGGTGCAGGTGAACACCTTCCTCATTCCTGAAGAAGGGCTTATGCCAGAAACGTCGATTCTCCGGCTCCTTGGATGCTGCCTGACCTGCTGCGCTTTTCCAGCAACACATTTTTCAGCTCTGATCTCCAGCATCTGCAGTCCTCACTTTCTCCTAGGAGTTATTGAGAGCCAAATGAAGAAGGTAGATGGGTTGCTGTCAGGGGTAGGAAAAGGAACCGGCAGGCAGTTGAGGGATCTCCTTTGGTTGTTCCCCTCAACAACAAGTATACCGTTTTGGATTTTGTTGGGGGGATGACCCGCCAGGGTAAGCAATGGGGCAAAGGTCTCTGGCGCAGAGTCTGTCCCTTGCTGCTCAGAAGGGAAAGGGGAAGAGGAGCAGACCTTTAGTCACTGGGATCTCCATAGTTAGGGGGACAGATAGGAGGTTTAGTGGGAATGAGAGAGACTCACGATTGGTGTGTTGTCTCGCAAGTGCCAGGGTTTATGATGTTACTGACCGTGTTTTCGTGATCCTTGAGGGGGAGGGGGAGCAGGCCCAAGTCGTGGTCCACAAAGGCATCAATGACATAGGTAGGAAGAAAGGTGGAGGTCTAAGGCAGAAATTCAGGGAGCAAGGGTGGAAGCTTAGAGCTAGAACAAACAGGGTTGTGACCCCTAGTTTGTTGCTCGTGTCATGTGACAGTGAACCAAGGAGCAGAGAGAGCGGAGCTGAACACATGGCTGCAGGGATGGTGCAGGAGAGATGGTTTTGGATTCTTGGATAATTGGAGCTCTTTCTGGGGAAGGCGGGACGTCTACAAGCAGGATGGTCTTCACCTGAACCACAGGGATACCAATATCCTATGGAGGCGGGGGGGAGATTTGCTAATGCTGTTCGGGCGGGTGGGGGGGGGGGGGGTGGTGGGGAGGGGGAGCATTTAAACTATTGCAGCAGGGGGTTGGGAACCTGAATTGTAGTTCCAGTGTACAGGAGGTTCAAGGTAGTGAGGTCAGGGATAGGTTTACAAGGTCGCAAGAGGTCACTGGCAATCAGGATGTTGGTTTGAAATGTATGTACTTCAATGCCAGGAGCATCTGGAATAAGGTGGGTGAACTTGCAGCATGGGTTGGCACCTGGGATTTTGAGTTTGTGGCCATTTCAGAGACATGGCTAGAGGAGGGACAGGAATGGTTGTTGCAGATTCTGGGATTTAGATGGTTCAGCAAGAACAGGGATGTTAGTAAAAGAGGGGTGTGCGTGGCATTATTAAACAAGGGTAATATTACAGCAGCTGAGAGAACATTTGAGGACTCATCCACTGAGGTAATTTTGGCCAAGGTTAGAAACAGGAAAAGAGAGGTCACCATGTTGGGAGTTTTCTATGGGCTTCTGAATTGTTCCAGGGATGTAGAGGAAAGTATAGCAAAGATGATTCTCGATAGGAGCAAGAGTAACAAGGTAGTTGTTATGGGAGACTTTAACTTTCCCAATTTTGACTGGGAATACTATAGTTCAAGTAGTTTAGATGGGTCAATTTTTATTCAATGTGTGCAGGAGGGCTTTCTGACACAGTATGTAGACAGGCCAACAGGGGGAGATGCCATATTGGATTTGGTACTAGAGAATGAACCCGGTCAGGTGTTAGATTTGGAGGTAGGCGAGTACTTTGGTGATAGTGACCATAATTTGGTTATGTTTATAAGCAATGGACAGGGATAGGCATATACTACAAGGAAAGAGGTATAACTGGGGGAAAGGCAATTATGATGTGATTAGGCAAGATATAGAGAGCTTATTCAAGGAACAGATATTGCGGGTCCTTGATTAGTATATACCTATCAGGCAGTGAGGTAGTTGTTGAGGGAAGGAGCCCTGGTTTACTAAAGAAGTAGAAGCTCTTGATGTGAGGAAGAAGGAGGCTTATGTGAGGATGAAGCATGAAGGCTCAGATTATGAAGGCTTGAGTGTTATAAGTTAGCCAGAAAAGATCTAGGAGAGGGCTAAGAAGACCCAGGAGGGGACATGAGAAGGTATTGGCAGATACTATCAAGGAAAATGCTAAGGTTTTCTATAGGTATATCAGGAATAAAAGAATGATGAGAGTAAGATTAGGGCCAATCAAAGATAGTCATGGAAAGTTATGTGTGGAATCTGAGGACATATGGGAAGCATTTAATGAATACTTTTTGTCAATATTCACATTGGAAAAGGGAAGTGTTTGTGAAGATATGGAGATCCAAGCTACAAGATTAGATGGGATTGAGGTGGACAACGAGGAGGTTTTCGCAATTTTGGAAGATCTGAAAATAGATAGATCCCTGGGCTGGATGGGATTTATCCTCGGATTCTCTGGGAAGCCAGGGAGGAGATTGCAGAGCCTTTGACTGCGATTTTTATGTTATTATTGTCGACAGGAGTAGTGCCACAAAACTGGAGGAGAGCAAATGTTGTTCCCTTGTTTAAGAAGGGGAGTCAGGACAACCCTGGTAATTATAGGCCATTGAGTTCTACTTCAGTTGTGGGTAAGGTATTGGAAGAGCTTATAAGAGATAGTCAACATGGTTTTATGAAGGGCAGGTTATGCCTCACTAACCTTATTGAGTTCTTTGAGAAGGTGACAAAACAGGTGAATGGAAGTAAAGCGGTTGATGTGGTGCATATGGACTTCAGTAAAACGTTTGATAAGGTTCCACACGGTAGGCTATTGCACAAAATATGGAGTTACAGGATTGAAGGCGATTTAGTGGTTTGAATCAGAAGTTGGTTAGCTGAAAGAAGACAGAGGGTGGTGTTTGATGGGAAATGTTTATCGTGGACTCAGTTACCAGTGGTGTTCCACAAGGATCTGTTTTGGGGCCACTTTTATAAATGATCTGGAAATCGGCATAGAAGGATGGATTAGTAAATTTGTGATGACACTAAGATAGGCAGAGTTGTGGATAGTGCCGAAGGATGTTGCGGATTGCAGAGGAACCTAGATAAGATGCAGAGCTGGGCTGAGAAGTGGCAAATGAAGTGAATGCGGAAACGTGTGAGATAGTTCACTTCGGAAGAAATAACAGGAATGCAGAGTACTGGGCTAATGGTAAAATTCTTGGCAGTGTAAATGAACAGAGAGAGCTTGGTGTCCAGGTGCATAAATCCCTGAAAGTTGCCACACAGGTTGATAAGGTTGTTAAGAAAGCATATGGTGTGTTGGCGTTTATTAGTAGGGGGATTGGGTTTCAGAGCCATGAGGTATGCTTCAGCTGTACAAGACACTGGTAAGGTCACACCTGGAGTATTGCATGCAGTTCTGGTTACTGTATTATCGGAACCATGTGGAAGCTTTGTAAAGGGTTCAGAGGAGATTTACTATAATGTTGCCTGGTATGGAAGGAAGGTCTTATAAGGAAAAGCTGAAGGTACTGAGGCTATTTTCATTGGAGAGAAGAAGACCGAGAGGTGACTTAATCGACACATGTACGATAATCAGAGGGTTAGATAGGGTGGACAGTGAGAGCCCTTTTCCTTGAATGGTGAAGGCTAACACAAGGGGATATAGTTTTAAATTGAGGGCTAATAGATTTAGGACAGATAATAGGGTAATTTCTTCACTCAGAGAGTAATAGAGGCGTAGAACGGCTTGCCTGCAATAGTAGTAGACTCGCTGACGTTAAGGGCATTTAAATGGGCATTGGACATTCATACAGTAGGATTAGGTGTTCACAACATCTTTTAGATAGTTAGAGATGCTTGCAGACTTTCTTCAATCACCAGAGACAATCAACACAGTGCAAAATCTCACAAGGCCCAAGTGCATGCTGGGAGAGAAGTCAGAACAACCTCTTACCATTTCCTGTGTGTTTAGATTTCTTGTGGTATTTTGGTGAGGCAGTAGAGAACAACCAATTGTTCTGCAACTGTGTGTTAGAAAGTCTGCGTCACTTTTCCAGAATCCATCTTCCTTTCAAAAGCAGGGAAGGGTTACACTGCGCTCGTTCTTATTCTGAGAAATTGAGTGTGTGAGAAATCATAGGAATAATCCTGTTGCTAATCTTGGTACACTAACCTAGTTCACACATTAACATGCCAGACTGCGTAAATGGGGAATTTTTATGTGTGGTCTCCCACTTCATTGCTGTAAGTTTTATGGAGACTCAGGATAAAGCAATGTAACGTCAAAGGACCATTCACTGAAGATTTTAACAATGGAGTGGAAAAGGCCTTGAGGATGTTTTTGAAAGTGTCAATTGTCTATTTAAGTATGATACCATAAATCCCTACTGTATTCATTTTACTGTTGACCCAGTTTAGAAAACCTGATTGATTTTTCCTGCTCTGTAAACCTAATGAACACAGAAGTGCCCCCAGCATTATCTCAACCATGACCAGGCAACAAGAATGGAAATTTGCCAACAGCACCAAACTAAGAGGATTAACAGGTTGTTATATAGAACGTTAAAGACTGTAGATGGTCTTACAGACAACATCTGAATGTAAATGATATAAATGAAAGGCGTCTATATGGAATATATTTAACTGAGTAAACAGAGGAACTCTGGTGTGCTGATGCATGGGACGTTATAGTGGCAGTTTGAGAAAATATGTCATAAACAAAACAGACACATCTTTGGTTTGAATCCAGAGGCATAACTTTATGAAAGCAAGCCAGCAATGTTTAACTTGAACGAGACTACTACATTGCAGTTTGAAAAGTGTGTGTAATGTCGGACACTACATAAGTGAATAGTAGTGGAAAGGCACAGGGCTATGATTTAAGATAAGTGCCTTAAGATCAAGGAGATAGATGGGATGTTAGTTTTCTCATCAAAGTGAAAAGATTAGGATAGCAGATGATGGATGTTCTCAAGGTTATTAACAATTATTTGATAAATATTTGTTTCCACTGATGAGGCAGTAATAAGTGAGCACCAGTTAAGATAAACAAAGAACTAAAAACAAATATAATAAAGATTTTATACATAGAAGGTGGTTAGAATATGAGATTTCATGTCAAAAATGATTGTTTTAGTTGTCTGTAAATTATTTCAAAAGCAAATTACATAATTATAAAAATGAAAAAAGGAATATTAGAATATTTGATAACAAATAACATCAGCACGCTTCTAACTCAGAGGCATGTTTGCTATTACTAATATTGTATAATAAAAGTATAGTAAAAGAATGACTGGCTTTGAAGAGAATTAACTTAATGTAGAATCTTATTCTAGTCTGAAGTGGAATGCATTCAAGGATGGTGGAAACAGAAGGCAAGCTTAATCTGTATTTGAACAACAGAATGGTTTTAAGAATGGTTATAGGACAAAATGGATAACTCCTTCAAAATGTCAGCTGATTCTTACCAAGTTAAATTACCATCTTGTATGCCCAATGATTCTGATTCTTTTATGATAAACTATGAATGTGTAGGGCTCAAGTCACTGAACATCAGACAAACTTTTATATTTCTCAAAGTTTGAAACTATTTTGATGACATGATTGCTGAGAAAAATCAAATTAAAAAAAAAAGCCCATGGAAAACCAAGAATCCAAATTATCTTCACATTAACACCTTGAGGAAAATATTGTGCTTTGTGATAAAACTGATTTGTAAAAATAGGTACTGAGAATATATCAGAAAGACATTGCTGCATTCATCTTCACCTGCTTGTAGGCTCAATTCAGCACACTTATGATGTGTTTAAGGTTATTCTTTGAGGGATCACAGCTAAAAGGTAAGCTATGTACTGAATAATTCCAACTTTTCTATTTATGATACATTTACTTCCTTCTGGCAATGACTTGTGACAAATAATGTAATTTTCTTTATTGCGTTAGATACTGAATCTGAAGAGGATGAAAAATGAGCACTGCCACGCATGAGCTTTAAAAAAGGTAAAAAATGGTTCGGCTCCATTTGCATTAGACTTGCCTCAGCTCCATAAGGTTATTGCATTGAATTCAATTCCAGTTCTTTACAGTTTTTAGCTGTCTTAACAATACTGCATGGAGGGACAGCATATTGTTAGAGAAGTTAGGTTTTGGAATAGACAACATTAGTTCTAGTAAGTGTTAAGGATGACTTGTTAAAGGTAAATTGTTCAAAACTGGTTGGGGAGGGTAATAGAAGATATTTGGGCCTACACTCTCTTGATCATCTGCTATAACATTAACATATGTCATTGAGTCATAGAAATGTACAGCACGGAAGCAGACCCTTCGGTCCAACTCTTCCATGCCAACCAGTTATCCTAAACTAATCTAGTCCCATTTGCCAGCACTTGGCCCATATCGCTGTAAACCCTTCCTATTCATATACCCATGCAGAAGCCTTTTAAATGTTGCAATTGTACCACCCTCCACCACTTCCTCTGGCAGCTCATTTCATACATGCACCACCCTCTGTGTGAAAAAGTTGCCCTTTAAGCTCCTATTAAATTTTTCCCTTCTCATCCTAAACCAATGTGCTCTAGTTCTGGACACCTCCACCCCAGGGAAAAGACCTTGTCGGTTTATCCATGCCCCTTATGACCTTTATAAGGTCACCCCTCACCCTCCAACGCTTCAGCCGATTCAGCCCCTCCCTATAGTTCAAACCCTCTGACCCTGGCAACATCCTTGTAAATCCTTTCTGAACATCTTGAAATTCCCACGTTAAAAATAACAGATCTCCTAAAGTCATGGTCAAATCTTTCCTTTAACCCAATAATAGCAAAAACAGATTAATGGGTATTTCTCATTGCATTTTATAGGGCCATGTAAACACAGTGTATAAAAAAGAATATGTATTTATAGAGTGCCTTTAACTTAGGCAAATGTGCCCCAAGAGAAAATACAAACGAGAATTGTGCATTGAAGGGCTCATCTGCAATTTTTCAGCAATGAGTGGCACTCATAGAAAGCAACATATCTTGGGAAAATCAAACACAGCGCTTATAATAGAGTTTTGCGGCTGGGAAATCTTTTCTGTCAATTCCAATTGTTGCTGAGAGCATTGAATTATAGAATGACCACATCATCATGAAATGCTTATCTTAATAACCAGGTGTTGTATAAATATAAATTTCTGTTCAAACCTGCTCTTATGCGGGTCTTTATCACAGATTGTTATCCTTGCTTTCTTCTTCAGTGGCTGATTTGAGTTGTTTTATCTAAACCTATAATCTCATTAAGGGAAACTTTGGAGTTCCTTTTAGTACGACCTGCCTGTTTTACCTCACATTATTTCACTTCCAGTGGAGCAGTTTATACATATATCTGGTGATGTTATTGGGGGAAGGAACATGAATCAAAATTTTATTTTCATTTTCTAACAGTATCATGAAAATGTTTACATCCACAATAAATCTAAACTCATGATCTGCTGCTACTTTTACTTTGAGGTTCAAGGCATCCCCCATAATCTCAATCACACAAAGCGCATCTCGGATTCGTACGTTAAATTGAAGATAAGTAAAATATCTTCTTAGATCGGGACCCTCTCTATTTGATTTTGTGAGTTATCAGCAATGACAATCAGATACTATTTACAAAATGAAATACATAAAGATTGGAATTTGAATGATACTCATATCTTTGTTCAATTTAACATTCTTTGCTTGTGATAGGAAGCTGACAATAATGAGGCTGAAAGTGAGGTTGCTCAAAGACCAAACCTTTTTCTGTTATTCCGTCATTGTTATTGGGAGTCAGTTAGTAATTTAGGAAGAGAATATTACAATGAAAGAAGGATAGAACACATGAAATTGATTGAAAATTACAGAGTGACTGAGAGGATCAAATTGTTGGAATTATCTTTTGGAAAGTCTCTACACGCCACTTCACAGTTACACAGAGAGACTCCGGGTGTACCATTTGTCCTTTACACTCTCCACTTCTGTGCTCTAATCGTCCATCCAGACGCTGCCTCACTCTGTGACTGAGGTGGGGAAGTCCCACCTTAGGTCCCTTTTAAATCTTTTCCCTCTCATGTTAAACCTAAGATTTAAAAGGGTCCTGAGGGACAACGTTTTCAAACAAAGTGGTGTGTGTATGGAACAGGCTGCCAGAGGATGTGTTGGAGGTGGATGCACTTATAACATTTAAAAGATATTTGGACGGGTACATGAATAGGAAGGGTTTAGAGGAATATGGGCCAAATGCAGGCAAACGTGTCTAGTTCAGTTTAGGATACCTAGTCAGCACGGACGAGATGGACCGAAGGATCTGTTTCCATGCTATATAACTACAGCTCTTTGTTGCATAGAGCAGATGCATCTGATCAATTTTGGAATCAGTTCATGGACTCCCAGATCATCTATAACTTCAACAATGAGGTATGATGAGTGTCATATTTATGAAGACTATGAGTATTTTTGGCCTATATTTCACTATTTGAAGGGGCTGCTCCTTAATTTCTGAATCATGGTCCCAATCTTTGGCTACCTTCTGTGATAGGAATCGGGGCAGCAAGTTTACTATGTCATTTCACAAATTTCCTTCCTTTCTGATTTGGGTTTTTAAATAGTTATCATCCTCTAACTTTTGGGAACTTGTGTTTCCTTACAAATTGTAATAATGATTTGACAAAATGACTGCATACACAGTCAGCCAGGCATTACCAGTGAATTTTCATTTGAGGGCCCATTTTGAGCGATGAACTCCTGCTGGTTCCTGTGTTTTGGAAAGATGTGGAAAATATACATTAACTCAGTTAATTGTCATTTGTAACAGAAAAGAGTGTAAAGACAAAAGTGTGCTACATTTGTGTCTATCTTCACTTATATCAATCGATCCATTTCTCTGTCGAGTTCTCTACAACAGAAGTACATCCCAGCATCCCTCCAGGCAGAACCCCATTTCACTTCAGCACCTGGATCACAATAAAAGGATAACATAAATTCTTGTCTTGACTAAGAGGGGCGCCATTAGTCTATAAATGTTATTATAATTCATGATGAGAAGCACTTTTTATATTCAAGTATGATATGAATATTACCAATTCAACTGGCTATCAAATCTCATCATGTGTCCCCAAAGAAACATCTCCCTTCCATACCGTTGTGGTGTAGAAACAATGTTGAGTGAATTTGGCATTAATGCATCTTAGAGAAACTGTCCCTGGACTAACTCATGTATTCCAGACTGCTGGAATGATGATTGAGATATTTAGATGACCACTAGGTTCCCCACATATCCATGTGCATTTTGCTCATATTGGGTGAGTCTGTCACTACATGTCAAACTATCCCAGTGAGTTACAGGTTGGATCTCCTTTAATTACAAAGACTGCTATTCCACTCCAAGCCCAATTAACTGGGGCTTACCTGCCTAGCATCATCTTCCTTCAGCCAAACTTATCTTACTTTGAGACTGCCCTGTTATTTAGGCGCCCTCATAACTGGTGAGAGATCAATAGCCAGTGTTAGCTTTGACAATGTTCAGACTGTTGAGTATTTGTTCTCTGGTTGAGTCAGCAACACCCAGAATGGACCACCATCTTTAATTAGATGGCAGCCCGAATATGGCCTCCTTATTAACCCATTGTGCCAATATACCACTGGCCCTGACACCTGCTGAAAAATAGTTGTATTCTGTTCTCAGCCCTGGCAACAAAACCTCCTAGTAAGCAGAACAATTTCAGACCCTTGTAATTCCAGAAGAGGGAGTAATGAAATGGGTAATTCAATTGTCACAAATTGCCTATTGGTATAATATTCAGAAAGATTAATATGCCAGTTCCAGATTTTATTTTAGATTTTCAGCACTCACAATCTTTCTAATTATGTGTTGTATTTAATCTGTATTGAATTAACTAAGAGAAACACAGCCTGTTATGATCAAAGAACTCCTTTACACCATTGATGCCTCTTGTTTGTTCACTCAGGAACTTTCTTCTTTGCAGAGAACTTGTTCTGCCTAATGAGAAGCATCAAGAAAACTGCATGTGATTGATAGTGAAATCTTTGTTTTTGACCACATTCAATAATAAGTCTTTGGAGTGGTAAGCAAACTCTGCTATCTTGTGTCTGCAGTGACAAACAGTTTCTATCTTGAAGCAAAACCTGAGATACGGACAGGGAAAGCAGCTAACACCTCTGGGCAACTCATGAAGCATGCTTGACTATTGCTATATTGACTCTGAGAACCAAGGTGTTGGTGCATGAGAGTGGTGAGTAGCACCTTGCTGCATCTCTCTGAACATAGAGGGGGTGACAGAAAACCAGACGCCCCGTTCCGATGGAATCGATTAGGGTCACCAAGCTGCATGACATCTTCAGCACCCTGCAGGTGGGACACAGCAAAGATACATCTGGTCACAGTCCATCAGGTCTATCTGCTCATGGATAGATTTCTTGTTTGTTTCTCGATCAGATCCACCAATGACTTCCTGATAAGGACTGCGGCCTGAAACATCGATTCTCCTGCTCCTGGGATGCTGCCTGATCTGCTGTGTTTTTCCAGCAACACACTCTCAACTCTGATCGCCAGAATCTGCAGACCTCACTGTCTCCCATCAATGAATGTACCAAGCCTGCTTCCACCCAATGCATATACTCACATGCAAGAAACAACGGTTAATTCAATCCTTGTAGAACTTGCATTTGCCTGGGTTATGTGTAATTTGAAGGCTATTACAATACTCTGGCTGAGATCAGAACATACATGTTGGTAAAATTGTTTTAATATGTGGCAAAGAAAGGAAGGGCATACACATTTATAGCAACCTGACAGCATAGCTAGTATGCTAAATTGCTCATACTGTTAGGTGAAGGGGTAAATGTAGGGGAATGGGTCTGGGTGGGTTGCTCTTCGGAGGGGTGGTGTGGACTTGTTGGGCCGAAGGGCCTGTTTCCACACTGTAAGTAATCTAAACGTTCTGCTTTAATTACATTATGAAATAATTTAAATTGCACTGTTTGTTAAAATACCAAGGAAACATTAAGATATTAAAGATATTTAATACAGCAGATATGATATAGTATCTGTTCATTAAGAGAAACTGGCAAAACAAAATGAGTGATTTACTTCATGGGGGCATGTGGAACCAACCTTGGCTTCTCATTCCCTAAGAGTGTTGTACACCAGAGACTAGCACTGACCCTTAGGTTGATTCCCATCTCCTCAAAACCCATTCAACTTCGCCTCCCACTGTTGTCAATCTGCTTCCTTCCTCCTACTCTGCAGCCAGCCAAATGAGAAATTAACTGGAGTATTCATATCCTCTCTGCAGACTTGTGCCTGATATCAATGTGGGGAACACATTCCCCAAAACCTGTCTTGTTTAACTTATAATTTTCATGTTTGAAATGATTGATTTCAAAACTTTTCCCGGGAGGATTTTGTATTAATAAAATTAAGTAGAATTGTTAGAAATGCCTTGATGATCTCAAAATGTGTTTCATGCTGAACAACATGCTTTAAAAAGGATGTCATGATTTGGAGATGCCGGTGTTGGACTGGGGTGTACACTGTTAAAAATCACACAACATCAGGTTATAGTCCAACAGGTTTAATTGGAAGCATTAGCTTTCGAAGCGCTGCTCCTTTATCAGATGGTTTTGGAGGATACAATTGTAAGACACAGAATTTATAGCAAAAGTTTACAGTGTGATGTAACTGAAATTACACATTGAAAAATACCTTGATTGTTTGTTGAGTCTTTCATCTGTTTGAATACCATGATAGTTTCACTTCTTTCACATGTAAATCACAAAACCTTTTTAAAAAGTTACCTTCTCAGGCTAACTCAGGTCATAGATACTCAAAACCCCCACCACGGACACACACACTCCCACACTCACACATGCTCCCCCTCACAGACTTAGACACTTTACACTCACATACACACACATATACACTCTCTCTCACACTCACAACCCCCACCCCAGACAGACACAAGCACACATACACAAAAATCCATATGCACACATATACATTTGTGGGGTGAATTTGTACTAACAGAGTTACATTGTACTTTGCTCAAAAACTGCATGAATTAATGTAAGACTGTTAACTCACTTTTTAGATTAGAATCAGTCTAAACATTATGGCACAGAATGAGAACATGGGGGCTAACACCTTCAACATATTATGTGGCTAACACCAATTGTTACAGTTAACCAGAGAATGTAACTTTTAAAAAACAGTTTTGTGATTATTGTAAAAGAGATGCGAAGTGGGAGTAATTAGACAGCTTTATGAAAGAGCTGGCAAAGATACATCAATCATATGAAATAGGAATTGGAAATGGGTGTATCATTCAGCCTACTGAGCACGTGCCACCATTCAAAAAGATCCATTTATGGTCTTGACTCCACTTTCCTGCCTGTACATCATAACCTTTGACTCAACAAACAATTAAGATATTTTTCAATGTATAATTTCAGTTACATCACACTGTGAACTTTTGCTATAAATTCTGTGTCTTACATGTTGTAGTTGTGTTCGCCAAGCTGGGAATTTTTGTTGCAGACGTTTCGTCCCCTGTCTAGGTGACATCCTCAGTGCTTGGGAGCCTCCTGTGAAGCACAACTCTTCGCACAAACTCTGTGTCTTACAATTGTATCCTCCACAACTACCTGATGAAGGAGCAGCACTCCGAAAGCTAGTGCTTCCAATTAAACCTGTTTGACTGTAACCTGGTGTTGTGGAATTTTTAACTCAAAAGGATGTCACAGCTTTGGAGAGTGTGAAGAGGAAATTTACTACAGGAAATCAGAGTTGAGAGTTAATCTGCTTTGCAGATGGAGATTTTCAAACTCCTGGTAAATTACTGTTCCTAGTGATATTAGATGTTGCTTGCCAAAGAAAACAGTTTTAAAGTGATTGGTAATTGACCAGGGGTGACTTAAGGAAGCAATTTTTCCCCTGAGATGTTGTAAACTGAAATATGTTGAATAAAATGGTGGAATTAAGAGAGTCAGTGACAATATTCAAAAGACATTTGGATAAGTACTTGCATGAACAATATTGATGTGATTATTGTAAAAGAGATGCGAAGTGGGAGTAATTAGACAGCTTCATGAAAGAGCTGGCAAAGATACATCAATCATATGAAATAGGAATTGGAAATGGGTGTATCATTCAGCCTACTGAGCACGTGCCACCATTCAAAAAGATCCATTTGTGGTCTTGACTCCACTTTCCTGCCTGTACATCATAACCTTTGACTTGCTTAGAGACACAATGGGCTGAATGAACATCTCCTTTTGAATGGGCAGCAAAGTGACTCAGTGGTTAGCAGTGCTGCCTGACAGCAGCAGGGACCCTGTTTTAATTCAATTAAAGGCAACTGTCTGTATGGAGTTGGCACATTCTCCCCATGTCTGCGTGGATTAGTACTGGCTATTTTGGTTTCCTCCCACAGTCCAAAGATATGCATGTTAAGTGGATTGACCATGCTAAATTGCCCATAGTGTCCAGGGATGTGTAAGTTAGTTGGATTAGCCATGGTTAATGCAGTGCTACAGAGATGGAAGTGTGTCTGGGTGGGATGCTCTTCAGAATGTTGATGTGAATTGGATGGGCTGAATGGCCTGTTTCCACAGTGTAGGGATTCCATGATTCACTATTGCTGCACAGCGTTAGGGACCTGGTTTCAATTCCACCCTCAAATGACTGTCTATATGGCGTTTGCACAGTCTCTCTGTGTCTGGTTGGGTTTCCTCTGGGTGTCCTGCTTTCCTCCCAAAGTCCAGAGATGTGCAGGCTAGATGGATTAGCCATGGGAAATGTAAGATTACAGGGACAGGGGAGGGGTGTGGGTCTGAGTGGAATACTCTTTGGAGGGTTGGTGTGGACTCTATGGGCCAAATAGCCTGCTTCCACACTGTAGGGATTCTATGATTCTGTGCTTTCTATTCTATGATTCGATTAGGTGATTGCTATGGTTACATTCCCTCTATAAAGATTAAGAAATCAGCTATAAACATTGCCTGAAGTTTCCAGGGTAACCAAGTTATATGACTTTTCTTAAGAGTTGCTCAACAATTAACACACAAGAAGACACACTGATTTCTTTTGTACACTTGAAGCTGACTGACGCAATCATATATTACAGCTTAAGTAAATAGAGCAGATTTTCAAGGATACTTACTTTTTAATAAAACACCTCTTATAGCAAATGCAACCAATCACTAAGATTAAGATGATTTCTATTGGTATAGAAATTAAATACGGAGTCCAATCTATTGCACCTGAAAGTTGGGCACAAAGAGAGCAGTTAATAGAAATGAAACTAATACAGATTAAAAGTAATGTGTCATCATACTGCGCAGAAATCCAAACAAGAGAAGTTACTCTGCATGACCAGGATGGACAATAAATACTAGTCTTACGAGTGAACCATACATTGCATGAAAGAACAAGGAGGTTTTGGCAGCCTCAGCGGCCTCCGCTAGTTTGTGCAGTTTGGGCACATGAGTGTTACCAAAAGGTCCCTTACCTTCTCCAAAAGCGCCCTGGGACCAAATGTAAAGGTATACCTGATGTGGTTTCATGGGTCAAATACCACAGCCAGTATGGCATGATCTGAGTGCTGGCCAATGTGTTAACTCACAGTTACCATAAAGTTAGGGTTCTTGTTGAGACAGGTGTTGTCAAGTTTATTAACGCTGACTATTTACATTGTTATAATATCATGGATTTACATATAACCTGGACTGGAGCTTACCGATGTGGCTGTGTGTTATTTACATTTAATTGACTGAATGGACACACTACACTTTAATTGACTCCATTAACCGAGCGAGAGTTTGGGTCCACGTGCTCAGACAGAAAATAAACACTTACTCTGCCCACTCTGGGTTGGTTTCAGTATTTTCCGTTTCCTCCAAGCCTTCAGGTTCCTTTTTTCCTTGCAGTCAGTGTAGACTGAATTACTTCTGAACTCCTGTGGGTTTCCACCCAACAATTTTGGTTATGACTTCACTTCTGAACATTACTCCTGGAATCTTAGCCCAAAGGTTTACTGAGCTTTATAAGGTGGTGGTGAAGTAGGATTCCTAAGCAGGAGCTTGTCCACTTCATCCAGTTCTTTTCTTCTTTTTCCTCTTTTCGTGTTTTCTTTAACCTTTTTCTTCTTTCTATTTATTTCTCTCTACTCACCTCCATTCCTCAAATGGCATGGGTGGTGCAGAGTTGAGCCAGCATAGACTCGATGGACTCCCAGCCTCGAGGTGGAGCCTAGCACGGACTCCCAGTCTTGAGATGAAACTGAGCATGGACTTCTGGCCTCGAGGTGAAGCCCAGTGTATTCTCCCAGCCTCGAAGTGGAGCCCAGCAAGGACTGCCAGCCTCAAGGTGGCCCAGCGTGTACTACCAGCCTTAAAGTGGAGCCCAGCACAGATCTCCGGCCTCAAGGTGGCCCAGCATGTACTTCCAGCCTCAAGGATGCTCAGCGTGTACTCCTAGCCTCAAGGTGAAGCCCAGCACAGACTTGCAGCCTCAAGGAGGCCCAGCACGAACTCCAAGTCTCGAGGTGAAGCCCAGCATGGACTCCCTACTTCAGAAAGTTTTTGACTGAAATGATAACATTTTACACCTTTATCTCTTTATTTTCCTAATTTACACCTAAGAATTTGGATCTAGGAATTTTTGGATCAAGCTTTATAGGGACTGGAATGCTGATCTTTTATCTTTATTTCTTCATTTTTCCAATATTTAGATTTGGGAATCTTTGTACATAAAATGGCATTGGAAATGGCGACTTTGTACACTTTTCACTGTACTCCTGTATCCCTGCACTTGAGTACATGTGACAATAAACCTAGTTCTAATTCTAACTTTAATTCCTGTGATAAATACCTCCAGAGGCCTTTCTGGGATGCATCTAATTCCAAAGTGATAAGCTTTGAGTAATCATAAAATTGAAGAATACTCTTGCTGGATGATAAAGCATTTTTGGGAAATTGAATAACATGATGGCGGACTTGCTGCTGTAAGTAATATGTGTTTTTTTGCAGAAGATCAAAAAAAGGACATACCTTGGTCACAAAGTATGGAACACTTGGATAAAAAGTTAAAGAACCTGAGACTTTATTATATAAGCTCCATCTTGCTGTGTAGGCATCTTCTGTACGTCTTCTCTTTTATTTGGTGAGATGAAGCACAAAGGGTGGTTGACAAATAGAATCAAAGTAATTGATTTGGCTCTTTTTGTTTAGAATTTTATACATTTGAGAATAAAACCATGTTTTCTTGCTTCTGTCATGAGCCGAAGAAGGTTTGTGTCATTCTCATGTTTTGTTTTCTGAGGATTGCAATGTCATTTTTCTTTGTGAAGAGCTCAGTCACCAGAATGTAATTGTGTCCTGGGACATGGAAAATATCAAGTGTCAATCTTGCAAGATAGCTCAGAAGGAATCTTTCATGGAAGGAAAAGTTCCCTCAATTATTGAGATTAATGAATACACTCATTGTTGCAGTCTGAAATCTTCGGTGTTCCAAATGACTGATTCATTGCTTTATGAATTGTAATAATGCATAGAACTGTGCAGATTGGTAGACAAATGATAGTTAATCCTGCTGTTTCAACTACATAAAGGCCTCAGGCATCAAGCCCAAGGAGCTAAATCAACATTTAAGATGAATAATGGCAATGCAAGTGTGTCAGGCTCATTATAAACAGTTTGCTCATCTTGGACGGACTGTAGCACATTGTGCCAGTTTCCTGAGTTCATCTCATGTTAGATACATAAATTGTATATTTGCACTTGCACTGTTTGAATCTTGGTAGTTTGTGCATTTGTCTATCCCTTTGTAGGTAAAAGCTTCGAATTTTCTGATGTTGTTTCTCAGATTGCTGCCTGATATTGTCTGATTGGTATCTGTAAGCTGTGACATTGCAGATACTCTTTGGACTCTGTTCATACACTTGCATGTCATGGATGGGATTTTGGAAATATCCTTGACACCGTGCCTTGGTTGATTCTCCTTCACATACAGCTAAAAGGTATCAGGTTGAACTATGAGTTTTGCTGACTACGTGGGCTTCTTGCATATTTTTTCACGTCATTTGTGAATTTTATGCTTTGTAAAATTGTTGTTTACAAATCTGTATTACAATGCAATTCTAACAGTACCCTTTTCTCTCTAAAAAGAGAAAATGGTAAAATATTTTTCTTGTCAATACCTCTCATCCCAATATGCAGTACCCAAGCACCATCCATGCAACACAATACTCTCTACCCATGCCCATAGTCCATGGTACATCTTATTTCATGCTTTACTTCTTTATCAATCCCAGTGGCCTTTCATACTCAATGGCAACTTGGTATCTACTTCCAAAAGTCACCTTCTCCCTTTATCTACCATAACACTCATTGAGTACCCACAAGTACTAAAGGGCATAGGAAAAAAAAAAGATAAAATTCTATGAATTAATAGTCTATACCTTTGACTTTCTCTATTAAGAAAGTCATGCTCATTCATAAAATCACAGTTTGGGCATTTATTGACATTTCTTGACACATCTTGACAGGTTAGACGGTTCCATGGGCTGCATGTGCTTTTTTATGGACAATTTTCTCTATAGATAAAAGTCCCAAAGGAAACCTGACCCAGCTCTCCAAACGATGCTTGATGTCCACCCACAAAGTGTCATGGTACCACATCTACAGAAGTCCTCAGGTCTCCTGGCAATCGAAAGATATGCATTGCAAAGGGACATGCTTTTACTTCATTTAATCTCCACAATCCTAGTTCATAACTCTAATGACTCCAAAACCTAATTTAATCGGAGGGACCTGATTACTTAAACAGACAGCTGAAGGAGAAACCTTCCATGTGTGAACTGTGGATCACTCCTGCCCCACTCCTCACAAAAATCAGAGGCCTGGGGTTGGGATCAGTTTTGAAATTCCTGACTTTATCACCATGGTGATGACATTCTCCGCTTGACAATCTATAGTTGAATGATTTGAGTGAGATGCACAAATAGATGTATTACAACTGCACCCAGTGACATGCTGCTGGCTACTACACTCAGTGCGGCCCTATTGAACTTCTGAATGCTACTTTAAATATGCTAATTCTCTATATATAAAATTATTTCACAATACCTCCAGATCCCTCTTAACCATCCATGCAAGTTAATAGCAGGTAACCATTAGGTTACACTCTGGAATACACTGTGTGAAAGGACAAAGATTCAATAGTAATTACTAAAATGAAATTGAATATATAATTGAAGAAGGAGAAAGTTGGAGAGGTAAGAACAAAGGGATGGAATGAGCTGCCAGAGGAATTGGTGGAGGCTGGTATAAATGCATCATTTAAAAAGCATCTGGATGGGTATATGAATAGGAAGGGTTTAGAGGGATAAGGGCCAAGTGCTGGCAAATGGGACTAGATTACATTGGTATATCTGGTCAGCATGGATGAGTTGGACTGAAGGGTCTATTTCCATGTTGTACATCTCTATGACTCTATGGCTCTAAATCAGCATCAAATTGCAGAATAGCACTAAAAAGGCAGAATTCAAAACATTCTTTCTGAATGCATGCAGCACTTGCAACAAGATTGCTTTATTTGATTAGAATACTACTGGAAGTAAAAGGGTATGATTTAATTGTCATCATGGAGTCATGGCTGCAAGTTGGCAGAAACTGGGTACAGAAAATTAAAACACATTCAATATTTAGGAGAGAAAAGCAAGATGAGAAAGGAGTGGGATAGCGCTGATAATAACGGAAAGGTTCATTATATGCTTAAGAGAGAAACCTTGAAAGAATCTGGATGGAGCTAAGAAATGGCAAAGGTTTGCAGGACCCCAAATGGTTGTGGAGTAGGATCATAGCATCATACAGTTATGGAAGCGTCCCTTCAGCCCTTTGAATCTGTATTGCCAAAGATACACTGTCTATGCTAGTTCCATTTTTCTGCATGAGGTCCATAGCTTTGAATGTTTCGATACTTCAAATTTTTATCCACAAAATTCTTAAAATTTGTGAAGTTTCCCACCTCAACTACCATCCCAAGCAGTGCATTCTGGTTTTCCACCATTCTCTGGGTGAAAAAGATTTTCCTCAAATCCCCTCTGAAACATCTACCTTTCACTTTAAAATTGTGCCTCCTTCTAACTGAGCCCTTGACTAGGGTGAACAGCTGCTTTCTATTCACCCCTCATAATCTTATATACCTCAATCACTTCCCCCCCCCCCCAACTTCCCTGCTCTAAAGAAAACAACCCAGGCTTATCCAGGTTTTCTTCATCGCTGAAAGCTCCATCCAGGCTGGTGTAAGTCCTTGAATGTGTTTAAGGCAGAGCTAGGTTGATTCTTGATTAGTAAGGGATTCAAGGGTTGCAGGGAAAAGGAAGGAGAATGAGGTTGAGAAATACATCAGCCATGATCAAGTGGCAGAGCTGATTTGATGGGCTGAATGGTCTAATTCTACTCTTAAATCTTATGGTCTAATGGAATCTCCACTGCACCCCTCCAGTGCAATCACATCCTTCCTATAGTGTGGTGACCAGAACTACACACAGTATTTCAACTAGCAGAACCAAACTTTTTTACAGTTTCACATGAACTCTCTGCTCTTACACTCTATGCCATAACTGATAAAGCCCAGTGTCTCAGATGCCTTGTCAACAACACTATTAACCTGTCCTGCTACCTATCGGGTTCTGTGGATAAGCCCCCTAGGAGCCCTCTATTGTTCTGATTTTCCTAGTGTCTTGCCATTTATTGAGTACTCTCTTGTCTTGGTCCTTCTTCCAAAGTGCATCTGTTCATATTTATGAGGGTTAAATTCTAGCTGCCACTGATCTGTCCATTTGACTAATCTGCTTATATCCTTCTGTTACCTAACACTTTACTCCTCAGTGTTACAGCAAGGTATAAATCAGGAATTTAGAAATGCATGAATCAAGGGAAATGTCTTATCATGGGTGACGTCAATTTACATATGGTCTGGGTAATTCTAATGAGAACCCAAGTGTTTGCATAGATTTCTGGAGCAAAATGTTGAGGAATCAAGAACATCATAAATTTTAGATCTTGCATTATGCACTGAGAAAGGACTAATTAATAATTTTGTTGTATAATCTTTAGGTATTAGTCAAAATAGTATGATAAGATTTTCCATTAAGTTTGTAAAATATGCAGTTGAATCTGAAACTTGGGTCTTAAATCTGAACAAGAGCAATTATGAAGGTGTCTCGAGGAGGTTGCCTGTGCTGACTTGGAAAAATCGATTTGATCATAAACAGGCCATTATTTAAAGAATGAATTTCAGGTTTTAAAAAATAAACATATATTCCTTTAGGCAAAAAATGAATAAGAGAAGTGAGAGAGCAATTGTTGACACGAATGGGCGGCATGGTAGCACAGTGGTTAGCACTGCTGCCTCACAGCGCCAGAGACCAGGGTTCAATTCCTACCTCAGGCGACTGACTGTGTGGAGTTTGCACATTCTCCCAGTGTCTGCGTAGGTTTCCTCCCACAGTCCAAAAAATGTGCGGGTTAGGTGAATTGGCCATGCTAAATTACCCATAGTGTTAGATGAGGGGTAAATGTAGGAGAATCGGTCTGGGTGGGTTGCGGGTCGGTGTGGATTTGTTGGGCCGAAGGGCGTGTTTCCAAGTAAGTAATCTAAAAAGTTAAAATTTGTGTTCGATCAAAGATGGAAAGTTGCCAAAAATGATTGCAAGCTTGAGGATGGGGAGACTTTTAGAATTCACCAAAGAAGGACCAAGAAATTGATAAAGATAGAGAGAATATGATAGGATAAATAGACAAAGTCTCTTCCCTAGGGTTGGGGAGTCCAGAAATAGAGGGCATAGGTTTTGGGTAAGAGGGGAAAGATATAAAAGAGACATAAGGGTCAGCCTTTTCATGCAGAGGGTGGTGTGTGCAGGGAATGAGCTGCCAGAGGAAGTGGTGGAGGCTGGTACAATTGCAACATTTAAAAGGCATCTGGATGGGTATATGAATAGGAAGGGTTTGGAGGGATATGGGTCGAGTGCTGCCAAGTGGGACTAGATTGGGTTGGGATTTCTGGTCGGCATGGACGAGTTGGACCAAAGGGTTTGCTTCCGTGCTGTACATCTCTATGACTCTAATAGAAAATGAATATAAAATAGCAAGTTATTATTGTATAAGTTTCTATAAGTATGCAAAAATGAAAGGATTAAAAAAGAGAAATGTGGATCCATTACAAGCTGAGATGAAATAATTTCTAATAGAAGATAGAGAAAAAGCAGAAAAGCTAACTAAACTCTTTGTGACTGTCTTTACAGAGGAAGCCTCAAGAAGTCTCCCTGAATTATGATCCAAGTGAGAGTGAATTGAGCCAAATTAAAAGTTGTAAAAAAGTGGTGTTGGAAAAATTAATGGGATTGAAAGTAACAAATCCCTGAGATCCAATAAGTATCACCCTAAAATGTTGAACGAGGGAGCCATGGATGCATCAGTGATCATCTGGAGTATTATGTGCAGTTTTGGTCTCTTTGCTTTTGGAAGTATATACTTGCTCCAGCATGAATGCAATGGACGTATACCAGACTGATTCCTGCAATGGCGGAACTATCCTATGAGGATAAATTGAGGAGACTGAGCCTGTATTCTTTGGAGTTTAGGTCATTGCAAAATTTTTTAAGGGCTACTCAGAGTAGATGCAAAAGGATGTTTCCGCTGGTGATAGGGTCTAGAACCCAGGGACAGAGCCTCAGAATAAAAGACAGAACACTTGGGAACGAAGTGAAGAGGAACCTCTTCACTCCACCGGTGGGGAATACTGTATCTGATCAGTCATTCAGCGGTTCAAGACAGAGATTGATAGATTTCTAGTTACGAATTACATCAAGAAGTTAAGGTATGGCATTAAGGTAAATGATAAATCACAGTTGAGAATGGTGATACAGGCTTGAGGGACTGAATGGCCTATCCTGCTCCTATGTCCCTTATTTTTTTAAAAAAAGTGTTCCTTGTTATCACTCCATCTCCCTTAGCTCTGATGTGAAAATGAAAAACAACCTAATAGAGATTAGATTAGATTAGCTACAGTGTGGAAACAGACCCTTCGGCCCAACAAGTCCACACCGACCCGCTGAAGCGCAACCTACCCATACCCCTACACCTAACACTACAGGCAATTTAGCATGGCCAATTCACCTGACCTGCACATCTTTGGACTGTGGGAGGAAACCGGAGCACCCGGAGAAAACCCACGGAGACATGGGGAGAATGTGCAAACTCCACGCAGTCAGTCGCCTGAGGCAGGAAATGAACCCGGGTCTCTGGCGCAGTGAGGCAGCAGTGCTAACCACTGTGCCACCATGCCGCCCATGTTTCCTAATTCTGTTAACTCTGTCTTCATTAGTACCTGTCCTTTTCATATTATCATGCTTTAATGTCCCATTACCTTAAGTGTCTAATTACATGTTTGGTTTTAGTATTTGGTGAATCTTTTTGCTTTTATAGAATTATATAGTAATGAAGATGAAGAATAGCATGCGATATTAATTGGGATAAAGTTTTTCTGGTTTTACTAAATGAGTGACCTCTCCCAAAGAACATTGTGATATCAAGTTAACAATATTAACTTACCAGTATAAATATATGTGTAAGACTATTGGGAATTATTTACAGAGTAATTATTGTTGTCAGGTTAAAACTATGAGCAGCAGATTGCCACATATTTCACACAGTGCTGAGACTCTCTCTCACAGAGAGATTTTACCCTGTCTACTTTGGCTGGATTCATATTACATTACCCTATTTCTAATCAGCAAAGGGAATTTTGAATGTATAGTTTTCAGATTACAATAGGTGAATGGGGGTGAGGATGGAGGTGATAGGTCAGCAAGGAGGGTGGGGGAAGGTAGCAAAGAGTACAATAGGTGAATGGGGGTGGGGGTGGAGGTGATAGGTCAGAGAGGAGGGTGGAGTGGATAGGTGGAAAGGAAGATAGGCAGGTAGGACAGGTCATGGGGACGGTGCTGAGCTGGAAAGTTGGAACTGGGATAAGGTGGGGGGAGGGGAAATTAGGAAACTAATAAAGTCCACATTGATGCCCTGGGGTTGAAGTGTTCTGAGGCGGAAGATGAGGCGTTCTTCTTCCAGGCATCAGGTGGTGAGGGAGCGGTGGTGGAGGAGGCCTGGGACCTGCATGCCCTCGGCAGAGTGGGAGGGGGCGTTGAAATGTTGGGCTACAGGGCGGTGGGGTTGATTGGTGCGGGTATCCCAAAGATGTTCCCTGAAGCGCTCTGCAAGGAGGTGTCCAGTCTTCCCAATGTAGAGGAGACCACATCGGGAGCAATGGATACAATAAATGATATTAGTGAATGTGCAGGTAAAACTTTGATGGATGTAGAAGGCTCCTTTAGGGCCTTGGATGGAGGTGAGGGAGGAGGTGTGGGCGCAGGTTTTGCAGTTCCTGCGGTGGCAGGGGAGGGTGCTATGACAGGATGGTGGTTTGTTAGGGGGCATGGACCTGACCAGGTAGTCACGGGGGGAACAGTCTTTGCGGAAAGTGGAAAGGGGTTGGGAGGGAAATATATCCCTGGTGGTGGGGTCTATTTGGAGGTAGCGGAAATGTCGGCAGATGATATGGCTAAAGCGAAGGTTGGTAGGGTGGAAAGTTAGGACTGGGGGGTTCTGTCCATGTTACGGTTGGAGGAGTGGGTTTGAGGGCGGAGGTGTGGGATGTGGATGAGATGTGTTGGAGGGCATCTTCAACCGCGTGAGAAGTGAAATTGTGATCTCTAAAGAAGGAGGCAATTTGGTGTGTTCTGTGGTGGAACTGGTTTTCCTGAGAGCAGATACGGTGGAGGCGGAGGAATTGGAAATACAGGATGGTATTTTTGCAGGAGATAGGGTGGGAAGAGCTGTAATCCAGGTAACTGTGGGAGTCCTTGAGCCTGGTCGGCCATTTGGTAGGGTCATGGCTGATCTGAAAAACCCACCCACTTTCCTGCCTTTTCTCTGTAAACCTTGATTCTCCTACTGATCAAGAATCTATCAATCTTAGCTTTAATTATACACAAGGACACTGCCTCCACAGCTAAATATAGCAAGGGGTTCCAAAGACTCAGAACCTCTGAGAGAAGAAATTCCTCCCTGTTTATTCTGAGATTGTGTCCTCAGGTCCTAGGCTCTTCCACGTGTGAAAACATCCTCTCAGCATGAACCTTGTCAAGCGCCTTAAGAATGCTGTATGTTTAAATAAGATTTCCTTTCATTCTTCAAACCCCCAGTGAGAAGAGTCCCAATCGGTTTAACCTTTGCCCATGAGATAATGCCACCATACCAGGGGTCATCCTAATGAATCTTCTCTGAACTGCCTCCAATGAAGTGATGTATTTCCTTAAATATGAAGACCAAAACTACTTGCAGTGCACCAGGTGTGATCTCACTAGCACCTTGTATGGGAGCAACGAGACTTCCCTATTCTTAAATTCCAATCTCCTTGAAAAAAGGGCCAACGTGTCAGTAGCCTTTCTGATTACCACTGCATGTATGTGCTAGCTTTCTGTGTTTTGTACACAAATACCCCAAAGTCCCTTTGTGTTGCAGCTTTTACATATTTTCTCCATTTAAATAATATTTTATTCCACTGTTCTCCCTCCCAAAATGAACAACTTCCTATTTTCTTCCTATGTGCTCCATTGCCCACTTTTTGCCTGCTTATTGAACCTATTAATATCTCTCTGTATTTTTCTCACAATCTGCATTTTCATCCAGAGATATGAAAGGGGAGTTGAGGCTTGGGGCATATCAAACATGATTTATAGAATTGAAAATGTGTTGCTGGAAAAGCGCAGCAGGTCAGGCAGCATCCAGGGAACAGGAGAATCGACGTTTCGGGCATAAGCCCTTCTTCAGGAATGGTGAGGCAAGCTTGAAGGCTTGAATGGCTTGTTCCAGGTCTTAATTTCTTATGTTCTTAAGAGTGAACAACATTTGAAATAGTCTTTGAACTACTAAACTGGAAGCACAAATCTGAAACTGGTTGAAGAATCAGCTAAATGATCTGTTCAAAAGGATCAATCAGTTTTGACATCTAATTCAATAGTCATCATTTTAATTACTGATACAGAACTGAACTGAAAGGTTGGTATGCAGGTACAACATCTAATCGGGAAGGTTAAAGAGATGCTTGCCTTCGTTATGACAAAAACTGAACATTTAAATAAGTTTATCATCCTTCATTTATACAGAATGTTAGAGACACTTCATATTGAATACAGCGTACTGTTTGGATGTATGTAAATGCTTTTCAAAGTCGTTTTACCAGATTGATAACTGGAAGGAACAGATTGACATATGAAGATAGGTTGAACAACCACAGCTTGTTTTCACTATCGTTGAGAAGAATGAGGGGTAATTTGATTGAAATGTATAAGGACCTGGACAGTCTTGACAAGGACTTGAAAAGGAAGTTTACTCTTCTTATGAGGCAGTCACGAAATAGAGAACACTGTTTCAAAATTACAGGTCACCCTTTTAAAATATAGGTGAAGGAAAATTTATTTCTTCCAGAAGTTTTTGCTATATTGGAAGTCGGTGGAAATGAGGTATTTTTATAGCAAAGTTAGATAAAATCATGTTAGCAAAGGGGCCCAGAGGCCATCAGGAATAGATGGGATTTGAAACATTAACAGATCAGCCATGATCTTATTGGAAGTCAAAGCAAGTTTTCCAGGTTGAAAGACCTACATCTGTTCCCAATTCATAAGTCAACCCGCTCTACTCTAATGTTCTGTATCTGATATCAGGCTGTTTTGTAGGTAAGGATGCTCCATGCTTTGAAGACCAATGCATTCAATTTCCACAAACTTTTGGAAAAAACAGATTAGTAGGTTCCTCACCCATTACTCCTGCACCACAAATTGGATGGAATTTCTGCTTGCACTGGTGTCAGGCTTGGGGGATGAGAAGAATACTTAATTAGCTGGGGTGATGGAGAAGCTAACCCTGCAGTCCACCCACCTCCAACAGAATTGTATTTTGGGCAGAAATGCTAATTGAGGCACTTTGAGGGATTGGCCTAACTGAATGTTGGAGTTGTTGTAAAGGGCATTCATGGTAGATGAGACTATGGTTAACTTTGTTAAGTTGTTGGGAAGAAATGTGGAGGTGGTCCCTTGATCAAAGACACTGAGTACCTGATTGAAGGACTGTACATTGAGAAGGAGGAGACCAAAAAAAGCCACCTCCCTCCGACTTCCCTGACACCCCCCTTAATCTGCCTTGCTCACCCCGTGGCATGAGCCCTTGTGGTCCTGCAGCTTTGAGTTTTATTTTTCCAGCAGCAGTCACAGCCTTCTCAGTCACGTTGCTGAACACAAGAGTTGTCAGCCTTTGGCTGGCAGCACTCATCCGGCAAGACTTTTGCCCCCAGGATTTTGATTCCAGGGGAAGACCCACTGCTGGCCTCACCACTGCCTGACTGTTGTATGGTTCAGTGGATCTTCCTGAAAAGAGGCAGCATGAATCTCTCACTTGCTTTCCATTTGGTGAACAAGATGCAAATCCCACAACTAGGTCTTGCCTATTAGTAGGCAATCCCATCTCACCAGATATTGCTATTATAACGTCACCATTGTGATATGTCTCTCTTGCATATTGTTGCTGCTGCTTGTAATTATCGCCAGGAGGTGCACTATCATGACATGTCTATCTTGTGCCATCCTCATACACTCATGTAATTTGTTGGAATTACTCTTTGACAACCATCATCCAACTCTGTCGAGGTTGACTCCTCTTTCTACTTAACTGCACTTTGCCCTCTCCAAGTGATCTCAGAATTTTTCCAGTTCTGGTCAAATGGCCAAAATACTGACATTTTTTCTTTTCTGAATGTCACTCTTTTTGAGTTACTTTTACTCTTGCAATTTCAAATGTTTCTTCACTTGTCTTATGGTCTGTTTAAAGAATTTTCATTACAAGTCTGCGAATCTGCATTGCATGTTGCATATCACATATTGCAGATAACTACCTAAAACTACAAGCTTAGCATCTACAAATTAGATAAAACTATAGTGGAACTGTTTTGTAAAATTTGCTTTTGTTTCTCTTTTGAAAAAGAGGGATGAGAAGATTGAAAGCAGGAAGTTCTTACCTGATTCAAAAATAACAAGGTGCCATTTGGTATGCAGCTGAAAGTTAACTCCATCCAATGTGCAGCTGTAATTCCCAGCATCAGAAATGTGTAGTATTTTCATCTGAAGACTGAAGGGTTCCTCGGGAGTCCACGATAATCTCAGAGTATTATTTGATTTGTGTGTCTGGTTGCGAGTATGTAAATAAGAATAAAGTTGTACAAGTTTATTGTTCTCTTCTCTACTCCAGGTAATTTGTGTCAGATTTTCCAGTGAGGCATTTTTACATTGAAGTGTAACTGTACTTCCAACTGAAATTCTAACCAATTCTTGATCATCGGCACCTGTTAAAATAAAATCTGTTCAACCAAATGATTCCAATATTAGCCAACATTTAGATTTACATTGTATAACAGAAATTGAAAATAAGATGTACACATGTAAATTATTTTGTAGATTTAAATTACAATTATTACTTCAAAGCTGTTTTCATATTTGAATGTTATACACAACAGGGAGCCAGATTCTTTTCCCCTTCCTAAGTACAGTTCAATGAACAATTTTGGGAGATGCTAATTCAGGATCTACGAGCTATAATGCAAAGTCTTTTGACTTTGTATGAAGCTTGGAAATAAGAAATAAGACAGAAATATTGGCCTAGATCTTCCAATCTCCAGCAAGGTGGAGACTGGACTTATTCTGAAAGGTGTGTATTAGAAACTCTGAAATCCTGATGTACTAACAACATGGGAATAGCCCAGGAAATGTAACCTTCCAATGAGCAATCACCTTGAATATAGGATCCTCCCAAAAAGTCTCCAACTTTAATTTTAGAAGGTTCCAACTTACCTGGATAACTTGCCATGAAATTTTAGATTGATTTAAACCTGCTCCATAAGACCATAAGATATAAGAGCAGAAATTAAACCATTTGGCCCATCGGGTCTGCTCTGCCATTCAATCATGGCTGATTAGTTTTCCAACCTCAATTTCCCACTTTCTCTCCAATTGCTGCCTAACTATAAAACTGGTCCCCCACTGGTCATTCACACTCCCACTGAACCCTATATCCTCATCCCTGAAACCCACCTCCCTGATCATATGCCCGTTCCCTCCACAACCCCAACAAATAACAATCTTCAATCCTTAGAATTCCAATCCCTGTCTAATTCTCCCCATTCATCAGAAACTCGACATGTCCCCTCCCATAATCTCACCACTTAATACTCCCCTGATCTCTTACCCACCTTTGTTTGTCCCCTGCCTTCCACTCACCACCTACCTGCCTGCTTATCCTCTTACTCATCCTCCACCCAACCTACTTACCCACCTTCTAATCTTACCCCTTACTGACCCACCTAGCACCACGTCTCTCGCTGACCCATTTGCCAGCTCATACTTGTGCCAGGAACCTACCTAACCGCTAAACTACTGCCACCTTACTCCATTAATCACCTACTAATGTACTCACTCACTCAATTACCTGCCATTCTCACTCCTCAGTCACTTACCTTACACATTTATATTCTCTGTGTAATGTTTCAAAAAAGCTTTGGGACCTTCAAACTTTGATAACTTTTATTATAATGCTATCCAAAGTGGATGTGGCTTCCACGGAGATTCACTGTGCTCTCTCTGTAAAGATTACTGCACTGTCTGAGATTTTAGGAGAATCTTCATTGGAAATCACGTTCAAAAAACTCATAAGCAAGTAAATAAATGACTTCTTTTCTGAACTGGTTTGGAAATTTGAATCCCCAGCCAGATTTTTCATGGTGATTGCAAGGTCTCTGTTCTCTAAACTTTGCTCAGTGGCTGTGGAACAGGGGTCCCTTACAACTGTTAAGATAAGAAGCTCAATGATGTCTGTCTTCACTGTTCGTGTTATATTATGAATCCTGTTTCCAAGAAGAGTTTTTGGTCTCAGATGGTTAACCCTCTTTCTGTTTTCACAGATACTGCCAGACCTGCTGCATTTCTCCAACACTTTCTGTTTTCACTTCAGAGTTTCAAGGTGCCTGAAATTTACGACAAAGGGAGAGTGGAAGGATGAGGGGATGTCCTCCAAGTTGATCGCAACGCCTTGGTGTACTCCCCCGAGGTGGAACCACGTTGTTTCAGTTTAACACCTCTGTCAGCTTGAGAAATGATGCAAGCCGATGAGATCATCATGGTTTACAAAGATCAGTCTATTCTGCTTTATTATGCAACCATATGATTCATGAACAGTCCATGGTCAAATGAATGTACAAGTGTATGATTAATTAGGAGCAGGGTTTCATAAGGTCATAGTTAGCATAGTTGTGACTTTAACTCTATTCTTCTGTTGAAACACTGTAACCTTTTTCTCCCTTGTCAATTAGAAATCTATCTAACAGCCTTAAAAATGTTCAACGACCTTTCCTCTGCTGCTGTTTTGGGAAGAAAATACATTGGATTAATGTCCTTCTGAGATAAATAGTTTTTCTCATCTCAATATTAAATAACCTGTTATTGTTAACGTGCCCTCTAGTTCTTGTCTTTCCCATAAAGGGGAATCTCCTCTCAATATCCACTTTGTCAATCTCCTCAGGGTCGTCATTTCAACATCACGTAGACAATGCCACTTCACTTCACCAGCTTGCTTGCATTTGTGCCTTAGACCTGCTGCAGTGCTCCACAGAAGCTCAATGCAAGTTGAAGGATTGAAACATTATTTTTTAACCATGCACTTTACAGTCTTCGGCACCCTTCATTGAATTCAACAGCTTAAGATCATAAATTTTTCCCTTCATTTTGATCATCTACTAGCAAGTGCAAGCCTGTCAATTGTCTTTGTACTTTTGCTTTCTAGCACCTAATCTGGGCATACATTACTTCTAAATAACCACTACTGCTCACTTTGCCTGCTATTGAATGAAATCCACCTGAATCTGGGACCAATGTCCTTGCAGGACGGCTAAACAGGGTAGTCACAAAGACTTTAGACAAGTGCGTGGGGTTAGGTCTTGGGGGAAATCATTAAATGTTCAAAAATGAGGAACAAGTCAGGGAGTAAAGAAACAGTCAGGAATCACACTTCGGTACAACAAGTAATCATAAAACTAGCAAGTTCTGTACATTAATTAAATTAGAAGAGAGAAATAATAAACAGATAAGTGCTGAGGGACAGTTTAGAGTGAATGGGACAAATAAGTGTTCTCTATACAGTTATGAAGTTGAAGCCGTGTATTGTCCCTTTAAGAGAAAGGGAATGCATGGATGAATTCAACCGAAGGATCTGTTTCTGTGCTGCATGACTCTATGATTTGGAATGCTATTCTGAACTGAGTGATTACAAGCACCTATGTATATGACTAGATGGCAGTCCCAGAGTGTACTGGAAAATTGAAAATATGTAACATTTGGCTGTGAAATGGATATCTGAATTGGTTGCTGTTTTGACAACAATTTGAATTTAACCAATCAGTTTAAATTATGCTCCAGGATACTAAAACCCAAACGAGTTTGAATTTATTGTTTTGCCAACATCGAACAAATTAGACAATCCAATGTTGAAGGGGGTATAAAATGCAGACCTTTTGAAAATTGGTCAGACAGAGCAATTGCCATCAAGACAGAAATGCCTAGAGATCTAACATTTTGCTCTCCAAGAAATTAGGAAACACTATCTATCAAAGGTACTTTTTCATACGAAATATATGCACGGTAAATAGAAAGAAAACAACCCGGGGAATTCACAGAAGTCACAGAACACGACAGTGGCTGTGTGGTTTTGAAATTAAGTTGATGTAATTTTAATAAGTTCACGTTATGTCTCACAAACTTGATTGAGTTTTTTGAAGAAGTAACAAAGAGGATTGATGAGGACAAAGCAATAGATGTGATCAATATGGACTTCAATAAGGCATTCGACAAGGTTCCCCATGGGAGACTGGTTAGCAAGGTTAGATCTCATGGAATATCGGGAGAACTAGCCATTTAGATACAGAGCTGGCTCAAAGGAAGAAGACAGAGAGTAGTGGTGGAGGGTTGTTTTTCAGATTGTGGAGCGCCACAAGGATCAGTGCTGGGTCTACTATCTTTTGTCATTTATATAAATGATTTGAATGTGAGCTTAAGAGGTAGGGTTAGTAAGTTTGCAAATGACACCAAAATTGGAGGTATAGTGGACAACGAAGAGGGTTATCTTGGATTGCAATGGGATCTTGATCAGATGAGCTAATGGACAGAGGAGTGACAGATGGAGTTTAATTTAGAAAAATGCAAGGTGCTGCATTTTGGGAGAGCAAATCTTAGCAGGACTTGTACACTTAATGGTAAGGTCCTAGGGAGTGTTGCTGAACAAGGAGACCTTAGAGTGCAGGTTCATAGCTCCTTGAAAGTGGATTCGCAGGTAGATAGGATAGTGAAGAAGGTGTTTGGTATGCTTTCCTTTGTTGGTCAGAGTATTGAGTACAGGAGTTGGGAGGTCATGTTGCAGCTGTACAGGACATTGGTTAGGCCACTTTTGGAATATTGTGTGCAATTCTGGTCTCCTTCCTATCGGAAGGATGTTGTGAAACTTGAAAGGGTTCGGAAAAGATTTACAAGGATGTTGCCAGGGTTGAAGGATTTGAGCTATAGGGAGAAGTTGAATGGGCTGGGGCTGTTTTCCCTGGAGTGTCAGAGACTGAGGGTGACCTTATAGAGGTTTATAAAATCATGAGGGGCAAGGATAGGGTAAACAGAAAAAGTCTTTTCCCTGGGGTGGGGGATTCTAGAGGGAACTAGAGGGCATAGGTTTAGGGTGAGAGGGGAAAGATGTAAAAGAGACCTAAGGGGCATCTTTTTCATGCAGAGGGTGATGCGTGCGTGGAATGGGCTGCCAGAGAAAGTGGTGGAGGCAAGTGCAATTGTAAGATTTAAAAAGCATTTGGATGGGTATATGAATAGGAAGGGTTTGGAGGGATATGGGCCAGGTGCTGGCAGGTAGGACTAGATTGGGTTGGGATATCTGGTCGGCATGGACGGTTGGACCGAAGGGTCTGTTTCTGTGCTGTACATCTCTATGACTCTATGACCTTTATATGAACAGCACATTGTTATGGAGTTTTAGGTAGATGATAAGCAGATAAGAGAAAAGGGGGCTTAGTATTGTGAATACTTATTTAATTTTCACTTTTAGAGTTAAAAAAATAAATTAATGTTATTTTCTTTGAACAGTGAATTTTGTGAGTTCTCTGTCACTCATATATTTTAACAGATTACGAGGTGAGGTAAGCTGTTCTGGGTGTTTGGTTTAATTAACAGAGGGGTTCATCTCCACGTTGTTACAATATGAATGCACAGAGTGTCAGGTGTAAATTAAATGAACTGCAGCTCAAATTCAAGTTGGAGATTATGATATAGTAGTCATTACAGAGACATGGCTGCACAATGGTCAGGACAGAGAAGTAAATTATGAGTTTAAGATTTTAAGGTTTCATGGGAAAATGGCAAAGAGGGTGAAGTAGCCTTGCTGATTAGAAACAGAATCCCTTCATTGGTGAGGAAAGATATAAAGAGAGGAAAGCATGGGGCGGCATGGTGGCTCAGTGGTTAGCACTGCTGCCTCACAGCACCAGGGTCCCAGGTTTGATTCCAGCCTCAGGTGACTGTCTGTGTGGAGTTTGCACGTCCTCCGGTTTGCTTCAGTTTCCTCCCACAGTCCGAAGATGTGCAGTTCAGGTGAATTGGCCATGCTAAATCGCCCATAGTGTTAGGCGCATTAGTCAGAGGGAAATGGGTCTGGGTAAGTTACTCTTTGGAGGGTCGGTGTGGACTGGTTGGGCCAAAGGGCCTGTTTCCACACTGTAGGGAATCTATTGGAACCTGCACAAGAAGAACCGAGAACAATAAAGGATCAAAAACTGTGTTGTGTCTCGACCTCCAGTAAAATCTCTGATGTAGTAGATTGTATGAATGTAGAAATTAGGCAATTGTTTTGGAAAGCTGGAGTAGTATTAATGGGGGATTTAACATTAGCATAGATTGGGAGAGGTAGAAAAGTACCTCATAGAGTCATAGAGTTATACAACATAGAAACAGACTGTTTGGTCCATGCCAAACAGATACCCTGAATTACTCTAGTCTCATTTTCCTATCCATGTATCCATCCAGATGCCTTTTCAATGTTGTAATTGTACCAGCCTTCACCACTTCCTCTGGCAGCTCATTCCATACTTGGCACCACCCTCAGTATGAAAACGTTGCGCCTTAAATCCCGTTTGAATCTTTCCTCTCACACGTTAAAACTATGTCCTCTAGTTTTGGACTCCCCTAGTGAATTTTGGAGTGTGTCCAAGATAGTTTTCTATAGCAATGTATCCTGGATACAACAAGGAGAAAAGCCATCTTTGGTAATGAGTGATAGGCCAGATTTAATTACTAACCTAATTGTGCATGACCATCTATCAAGTAGTGATCATAACATGACTGAGTTCAATGTAACATTTGAAAGTGAAAATCACAAATTAGCTGCTAGAATTTTAGATTCAGGTAAGTCTGTCATCAATGAGATGAGACAGAGACATCAAAGGTAACCTGGATGATCTGCTTAAGGGGAAAACAACCAAAAAACAGTGGTTTAAAGAAAAGTGAATCAGTTTAAGTCCTTGAGAGGGAAGAAGTCCACTTCACAGAATAAACAGCCATGGACAACTCGAGAGATAATGGACAGCATAAACTAAAAGAAACGGCTTACAGAAATATGAAGAATCACACAAATTCTGCTGAATAGAAAAAATATGAAGACCACCACAGAGCTATAAAGCTGCTTATAAGAGCTACCAAAGGGGATTCTGGGACATAATTCCATGATACAACTTGTTTAATTCAGGTGTAACATCTCTGAGTGTCTGTGTACCTGAATGGTGACAGCCCAGCTGGGGATTAAGTGAATAGGGGGCTTTCCTGTTCAGGATTCTAACAGGCTGGTCTGCTGGTGCCTTGCAGGCTGCAATGGACATTCCCCAGTACTTCAGGGATTCATAGAATCCCTATAGTGCAGAAGCAGGTCATTCGGCCCATTGAGTCCACTTTGACCCTCTGAGGAGCATCCCATACAGGCCCACCCTATCCTTGCATTTCCCATGGCAAATCCACTTAAACTGCACATCTTTTGGATGGTGGGAGGAAACTGGAGCACCCAGAGGGTGCCCACAAAGACACAGGGAGAGTGTGAAAACTCCACACAGCTCATCATCCAAGGCTGGAATCGAACCCAGGTCCCTGGTGCTATGAGGCAGCAGTGCTAACCACTGAGCTACCGTGGTTAAAAAAGAAGTCCAATGTAACCTATACATGAACTAGCCCATCTGTCTCAAAATGAATATAATGTCCCACCCTCTGGAATTAGCAATTTGTGACCTTTCGGATGGTGTGATAAGCTTTCATTTGTGGGATGGCCCCACCTAGATTTAACCCCTGGAATGACATGGGTGCAGAAAACTTTAGGCTGTCAGTAAGCTTGACTACTGAAAGTAGGGGGACGTCAGGATGTCTATGATGCCTCACGTTGGGTTATCACATGTGAAGATCCATCACTTTAAGAGATCAAATGGAAATGGGGCAAGTAGCTAGATGTTGTCATATCATCACAAACTCTATTCTGCAACATTTGTGGCTTTGGCTGTGCTTGGAGCTTTCTCTGTACTGTTTGTATTATTTAGCTGTAAATAAGTCCAGAATTGTTTGAGCAAACAGAATTTAGTTTGTGTTACTTTTAGTGGACTATTATTACATCTAATTGCCTGGACAGGGTTGAGGGGCACCTCTGACATGGGGGCTTCTGAAATTGGAAATCTGGAGATGGAGACCCAGTGTCTTGGCATCACCTTCTTGCAAACTCTTGAGTTGCTCACGTGGCCTTTTCCTGAAGAGAAGAGTGCCTCTTCTGACACTCCTCCTCATTAGGTCTGTCCAATGACAGTTAGAACTATTCGAAAACTAACCAAATCTTAAACAACATAACATGTAGCCTGAGGCTCTGTGAAGCAGTAAGGAAACAAAATGAGGAAATAATTTATTTGATTCATCCTCACTAATTATCACCTTTACTGATTCATCTATCCACAAAGCAGTGGCAAGAGAGATCACTGCACATCACATTCCTTGCAAAACCTAAGTATTTTCTCCATAGTAAGGACACTTTAAGAATGTAGCGTGACACTTTAGTAAAATTAGACCAAGAACAGACCAAGCTTTCCAAGCTGGTCGTCCTTTAGGTTTCTATTTGAGAGAAAACAACTTCAGTAATGAAGCACCCAACGCAGAACACCATGACATCCAAACTTGGACTGCCAAGTGTCAGCTAACATTCTTGCCACATGAATCATATTGATCTCAAGCAGGGGGAAACCCAGCCATCCACGTCTGATCTTCAGAGGCATTGCTATTTCTACACCTTCAGTCATCATCAATTTGGAAGTGATGACTAATGACATACTGTCCAACTGGAACACTGTCACTTTAAAGGGAAGATTGAAGTGTATTATCCTGCAATGAATAGTTGATGTTCTGCTTCCTTTGAGCCCTAGCAGGGCCAACTTAACTAAACAAAGGAAATTGGAAGAACAGTCAAGAAGCTTGACAAAAAACAGAACAGAGCAATTCGCCTGATCAGTGCCTTTGACCAACACCTCTGTCACCAAACACTGTGATTGCATTATTTAAATTTACAGGTTGTTCTGTAACAGTTCACTCAAGTTACTTAAGTTGAAGCAAACACAAGTATAGCCTATAGAAATACTCTTAATTCTACAGTCAACAGCAACAAAACCTTCATTTGTATGGCTCCTTTAACATATTAAAATATCCAAAGGCACTTCATGGGAGTGGTTTCAAACAAAATTCAAGAAGGAAGCCCATATTAGAAGCGAGACTAGACATTCAGTTAATGATAAATGTTTTAATTAGCATCTTAAAGGAGGAAAGGAATGCAAAGAGTAAATCCTGGAGCTTAGGACTTAGACAGTAGTAAGTACGCCCATCAACAAGAAAGTTATGACAGTTTTCCAAAAGTTCATTTTGAATAACGAAGTGATCTGAGAGTGTTGAGGGCTGGCTGAGCTCACTTAATGAAGGAGAGGCAAGGTCATTGTGTCATTTGAAAGGAAGAATGAGAAATTTAAAATGGACACATTGTAATTCTGTGATGTGAGCTGACACAGAAGAAAAATGTCTGAAATGAAAATTAACTTTGTTTTTTTTATCTCTATAAAGGCTGTCAGACCTGTTGAATATTTTCTGTTTGTGTCTGCAAACCATCAGGCACTGGAGTGACAAGTAGACAGAATTTGGTGAGTTTTGATAAGCTCACTTTTACACAGGTTTGCAAGGTGTGAGAAAATTGGAGTAACAGAGACAACAAAATAATAGATGCATGTAACATGAACAGGTGAGCCAAGTGTCAAGCTAGACAGCTATCATATACAGTACTCTGTTAAAACACTTGAACCACTAGTTCGCTAATATAGAGCAAGTGGTCAATGCTCAGATGTGTAAATAGTACAGTAGCAATGTAATAACAGATTTGAGAGAGTGGTGATGCTACCCGCAGTCTTGTATTAAGTTTAATTGTGTAAAAATTAGCATAATGTTAATAAAGGTAATTCAATAAATGGCTCCAGTTGGTGCTTTATATCCTATCCAGGACAAAATCCCTTCTAAGATACATTATTATGGCAACAGAATTGGCACCCTACCCTCTCTGATCTTTACATTTCATTCATGATGTTAATTCACATTAGGTTAAAAGTTTCAAGTGCTTGCAGTTTTTGCTTTCCCACTTTAAAGAATATCGATGATTGATAATTTTATTGGTCTCTCATAAAAAGAGCTTCTTTCACATAAAGAAAAATAATTCCTCCCTTTAAAGCTTCTTACACATCCCATTGTCATTTAAAATGATGTACCTTTAAGAACTCAACATGCATTATAGACCAAGTACCCAGATGCTGTCACATGATCACACACTACAGGAATTTTGCACTGCAGCACTCAATATACATTGCATTTGGGGATTACTCTTTACTGTATAAAAGTTAACAAATAGGAACAGTGTAGGTCAGTGAGCCTCTCTATCATGCCGTGCCATTCTATAAGATCAAGGCTGATCTGCTCCACATGGACACTGCTGCCTCACAGCACCTGGGTTTGATTCCACCCTTGGGCGACTGTCTGTGTGGAGTTTGCACATTCTCCCGATGTCTGTGTGTCTCCACAGTACTCATCACTACACCTAAAATAACCTGTTCCTGTGTAAGTTCTAACATATCTGGTACATGTTCCAAATTCATCTTCAATTTTCCCCGTGCCTATCTGAGTTACCCAGTCATAAGGCAGATTAAGATTGCCCATGACAATTGTCATGCCCTGTTTATATGCCTCCATAAGTTTTTGAATTATATTTTGTCCTACAGCAAGGCAACTCTTTGCTTGCTTTTGGATGACTCCAACATGTGATTTCTTTCCCTTGCTAATCCTTATTTCCACCCAAACTGATTCCACATCAAAATCTATTGAATCTATGTCACTTCCTACATTGTGTTGATATCTTCCTTTATTAACAACACTATCCAACCTCCTATCATTTTTGCCTGTTTTGTCAGAACATCGAATACCAAGGTTTTGAGTTGCCAGTCCTGGTCACTCTGAAACCATGTCTCCAAATTCCAAATAGGAACCAAGTTTGTTTCAAGTCTGGATGCCAAAGATTTTAGTCAGTAAGCTTAGTCAAGAAGCCTTAGGAAGTCACTACCTTCAGAACACCATTTGGAAAATATTCCTTTAAGAGGCTACCTTTTGGTAAATATGTCAATCATATTCAGTTCCAGCAACATATGAACAGAATTACAGAAACTGTGCCTGGATGTATACATGTCGTTGATGATATTGTGTTAACAGGCAAAACCAAAGTTGGGCTTCACTCACTGATGGACGAAGCTCATTTCTAAGGGTTCATTTTCTTACATGAAAAAAGACAGGTAAATGTAAGTCAGGTCAATATATTTTGGCTCTGTATGTTCAAGTTGTGGAATCTCTCCTGACCCAGGAAAAGTCAAGGAGGTAAGATATACATCCACCACAAAAGACAAAGAAAACATACAGAGATTTCTTGGATTTTTCAATTTCTTGGTACGTTAAATTCCAAACTTTTGGAACAAAGCATCATCATTGAGAGAACTCTCAAAGAAAGATGTATGGTGGGGGGACTGTCAACATATCTTCAATTCTCTCAAACAAGCATTGTCAGCTTGAGAAATGCACCCAAGGAAAAAGACAATCCTAGAAGAGCTTTGTAGAAAGGAATAGGATCAAGCATTGTGTAAGATGGCAAGAAAATTGTTTTTGGATCCAAATACCTATTACAAGCACAGTCTAATGATTCCAATATCAAGTATGAGACATTTACTCATGTGCTCAGTTATCACAAGATTCTAATATGTTCCAATTCAGTAAGCAATTCACTATGGCAATCAATCACAAGCTAATGGAAATAATTTGTTGCAAACTCTGACAAGTGCACCACCAAAACCACAATAGCTTCAGGTGATAGAACAGGAAAATGACTCTGAGTCTGCTACAAACCTGGTACCAAATGGTCACCAAAGATGTGCAATGCAAATTCCTAAAGCTGGATTAAAGATACAGATGTTCCATTGGATCTATATTTTCATTGCATAGACATCCATGTGGAAGATGAGCAAATCCATTGCAATTTGGTAACAAAATTTGGTAAATCAAGGGGAGATGATGGCCTAGTGGTGCTATTGCTGGACTGATAATCCATAGAACTATGTTCTGAGGACATGGGTTTGAATCCTGCCATGACAGATGGTGGATTTTGATTTCAACAGAAATCTGGAATTAAGAGTCTAATGATGACCACAAATCCATTGTCAATCATTGGAAAAACTGATCTAGTTCACTAATACCCTTTAGGGAGGGAAATCTGCCATCCTCACCTGATCTGGCTTACACACAACTCCAGACCCACAGCAATGTGATTGACCCCTAACTGCCCTCTAGGCAATTAAGAATGGGCAATAAATCCTGGCCTAGCCAGTGACACCTTCATCCTGTAAATGAATAAAAAAACATACACGTGACCAGCTTCAATCAGAAATATTTAACAACTGAAGGCTGTCATTGAAGAGCAGCCCTGGGTGGTTCTTAATTGGTTAAAGCAACTGTCTAAAAAAGCAGGATGACCCTGAGTTCAAATCTGTGCAGTGTCTTTCTAGGAGTTCTTGTGGCACAGTCATGATTTGGAGATGCTGGTGATGGACTGGGGTGTACAAAGTTAAAAATCACACAACACCAGGCTCTAGTCCAATATGTTTATTTGAAAGCATCCATTTTGCAGCATCAGTAGGTCCTGATGAAGGAGCAGTGCTCTGAAAGCTAGTGTGCTTCCAAATAAACCTGCTGGACTATAACCTGGTATTGTTTAACTTTGTGGCACAGTGGTAGTGCCCCTACCTCTGAGCTTGGGGTCCAGCAGTTCTGAGGAAGAGTCACTTGCCTCAGAACATTAACTGTAATGTCTCTCCGTGGATACTGCTAGACCTGCTGTAGTTTTCCAGCAATTCCTGTTTTTGATCCTGCATTCAAGACCCAACTCCTCCAGGGATGTGTAATAACATCGCTGAGCAAGTTTATCTTTTTAGAAGAAACTGAAGGTGGCCCTACATGCTCAGAGCAGTACCATTGACTTGCAGATGCTTTTGGCCATACGGAGATGAGCTTGGTGTCTTGAGATGTAAACCAGCACTTGTGCTCGAATCTCTTCACCAGAACATATTGTTGCAAAAAAACTGAGGATATACAGGCATGGAGCAGACAAGACAATGGGCATGTATTATAATTTATTGATCAGGATTTAATGATGAAAAGTTGGTGAGGATGTGTAGCGAGGCACATTAATTAAGTGAACCTCTGTTCCCCTACTAGATTTTATCAGTCCCTTCGTCAAACATCATCAGTGATCTTTTTTCCATGAATGGAGAGTGCTTAATCTTAGTCATCAAACTTTTCTTAAAATTTCCAGTTGTTAGACTGGTAAAGAACATTTCAAGTGAATTGGTGGTAAACACGTGACACATTTGGTGCACTTGAACAAATTATTTCTGACAATGGAGCACAGGGCACAGACAAACCCTTCAGGCTATGTGTGTCAAGTGAGGGGAAACCACAGAATCTCAAAATCACAGAATTGCAAATGTGCTGAAGGAGACCATTCAGCTCATCATATCTGCATCAGCTGTCTGAACATTTTGACATAGTGCCAAGTTATAGCCTTTTCCATATGATCTTGTGCATTGTTTCTATTTTAATAATCATCTGTTGCCTTCTATAATCTTTAATTGAACCTGCATCCAGTAGTGCGTTTCAGACTCTAACTTCTCACTGTGTGCAAAAGTGTTTTCTCACATTGCATTTCATCTTTTGCAAAACACTTAAAAACTGTATGCTTTATTAGCAGTTCTCTTCATTGGCTCTGCCACCTTTAATGCCTTATGTACAAATACACCCAGGTCTCCCAAGTCTTGCACACCCATTGGAATAATACCCTACATTTTAACTTTTTAAACAATTTAACCTATTTTTTAAATCAACCTGTTCACAGATGTTATTACACATCTCCGGAGCAGGTCTAGAGGCCCACTCTATATTGTCTCCATTTATTTTTTGCATCACATTGCATATCTGCACATTGAACTTGATCTGTCACCTATCCAGCCAGTCCACAAACGTGTCAATGTCCTGCGGAAGTTTTACACTGTACTCCTCACCGTATATAATCCTCCCAGGTATTGTGTTGAAATCAAAATTTTAAATTGTCCCCTTCACTCGGAGATCAAGATCATTCCTTTTTATCAGGAAAATCAAATGTCACAATTCTAATCTCTGGGGCACTCCACCAGAAACATCCTCCAGTCAGAAAAATATTCATTAACTATTACTTTATTTTTCTGATCCTTTAGCCAATGTTTTGTTCACTGTGTAATAGTTCCTTTTATTCCATGATCTACAATATTCCTAACAAGTCTGCTGTGTGGGTTTGTATCAAGTATCGATAGTGAACCTATGTGCATCACATCAACAAGTTTGCCCTCAACAATCCTTTCTCTTACCTCTTCAAACAAGCTCCAGCTACTTCAGTAGGTACAATTTCCTCTTGTAAATTCATGCCAACTCTGCTGAATTAACCCACAGTTTTTCATGTGACTATTAATTCTATGCTGAATAATTGCTCCCTAAAGTCTCCCCACCACTATATTTAAACTGACTGGTTTGTAATTACTGAAGTTAGCTTGAACAAGGAACAATGTTTGTAACCCTTCATTTGATATCTTCACCATGTTACCAAAGATGAAATGGTTTCAATGGGTGAATGGTTTGTACAATAATTCATCTTGAAATGTAACCAGGTTGCTCCTTAGAGCTAAACCACAGGATATGGAGGTTATCATCACTAGCAGACATCATGTTTTGAATTTACATGAGAATGATATTGCCAAGTCACCACCAACCATATTTCCTGAGATGCAAATGAGGGAGAATGAAGAAGATGAATGATCTATAGACAGGTGCGAGTTACCTCAACTACTCACAGGACAAAAGGTCAGAGTGACAGCAGGGAAGTTTGAAAAATAAATGACTTAGTCAAACAAGGATAGACATGTCACTGCACAACAATGTACTACATCAACATCAAAGCTGTTGCAGGTACAAACAGCTTATGTGACAAACAGGGAATATACTTCAAATGGCAATGTGTGAAAGTCAAAGGAGAAGAGTTCTTAGTTAGGTGAAGGGAGTAAGTCAGGGAGGGATGCCATAGTCAGACAAGAAGTTTGTCCATTATACCATGGGGGACAGGCGACGGTCAGTCAGATACTCAGTCCTACAAATGTTCAGGTATCCATGACTTTGCAGTCCAGGCATTGGGCCATGGTGAGTCCAGCAAGTCAAATGCCAGGAATCTGGGGATTTCAGCTAGTTCAGTCAGCATGCTACTGAAAAGTCAGTTCAAGTAGAGTGAGCCTGTTGGGCAGAGAAGAAAGAAGGGATTGAGTATGATGGAAGTGGATGCAAAAGCAGCTAGTGGTCAGCTGAGATGTCCCCAGTGAAAGGAGAAAGGGCAGGAAGGGCAATTTGGGGCATGTTGAGATGGGTGACAGTCCTCAAGTGATCATGATGCGTGATGTACTGGAGTGTAATACGTCATCCTACGTGAGATGCATATGCAGTATTAGAGTTAGCAGAGAGCTGAAGGTGAGATTTAGCCTTGCATAAGACATCCTTATGGCATTGCTGGGTTTGCTGCTTCAAGCTTGCTGTGTCAGGTAGCATGGCCTTCCGTGTCAGTGCCAGCCCTCCATCCACAACATCTCCAAATTTCAGTTTGTGAACAAGAGATGAGCTTATCTTTCTCTGGGCTATGTCTTTGATGATTAGGATCAAACAGCACAGTGTCAGGGATCATTTCTAGCTTATAGCATTTCAGTGAATATGCTACTACCCTTGGTGTGGAAGCATGTCCTCAATCTTACATGTTTGATTAATGAGCTGCATTTGGCCATCCAGTGGACTCGATGCTGCGAAACTAACTGCCAGCTCACTTTAACTACGAAAGAGAAAATTCAACTGATACTGTCAGGCAAATATTTAGACAAAGGGGACTGCATTAACATATTTAGATGGAAGAAAACTGGTTGGGTAACATTTGCCTTCAGATTAACAATTACTGGAATATGGAAGTAAATTATTTCCATGGGTTTTTGTTTAATTTTATCTTAACAATTATTCATATTAATTAAAAATCAAATTGTTTTTCTGGGGCTTTGTCTTTGGCCATGATCCAGTGGTCAGAGAAACACCACCAGGATTAAATCTACACCAGATACACAGCATCACACCAAGCCATTCCCCGGCTGTCATGTTGTCATTATAGGCAGTTTGAGAGATAAAATACTTTGAAAAAACTGTTGAGGTGAAAATATAGTTGAATCTATTTCAGTGATTACGGAGCTTTGATGGTCAAAGTACAAGGCTGAAAATTTACCTGTGTTAAATCTATACTTCCCATTTTTTGTACTGGTCGCTTTGTACTTTGATCTCTGCTACTTTCCACACTCTGATAAATTTTCCATCACTGTCATGTTATTTTTCAGTGGAAAGCAACAGTTGGTGGGCGGGAGAAGAGGGGCAAGTGAAGATTACGAAGATTGGACAGCTCGGTTCAGTCATCTAAGTCACCGAGAATAGATGGTATGGCATCAGGGGCCAGGGAGTGGAGAGTCCATGAAAGCACATTGGCTGAGGAAGGAGGGGAGGAGAGGGAACCTGATGGAACACAGACTCAGGCTTCACTGATGGGGACAGCAGAAATGTTCAGTTTTATCTTTTAATCTCACAAAAGGAAATGTATTTACCTCAGGGGAAACTTACTGACCCACCAGAACGTCAATTTGCTGCAGATTAAATTCAGAAGTCTTACGGCAACAGGTTATAGTACAACAGATTTATCTGAAATGACAAGCTTTCGAGTGCTGCTCCTTTGTCAGGTGATGTCACTTCACGGGATGAAGGAGCAACCTTTCGAAAGCTTGTGATTTCCAGTAAACCTGTTGGACTATAGCCTGGTGTCATGTGACTTCTGGGTTTGTCCAACACTGGCACCTTCACATCACAGATTAAATTGTCATCAACCCCATTGAAGATCACTGGACACCGACTTAAGAAAGACGTTTAGACTGGCAGGAGTCTAAACAACATCAATACTTGTTTAGAGGCATATTCTAACTAATCAGCATGAGAACTCTGGAATTCTACCTTCAAAAAGCTCTTGACACTGGGTTAATTGAGATTGATCAATTTTTGTCAGGAAAGGATAGCAAGGGTCAGCCATGATCAAATCGGGTGGAGGGTCAGGTTTGAGGTGTTGAATGGTTTACTCTGGCTTCTAGACTCATGTGTATCCCAATGTAGCTCAGATCAGATTATTCGAAACATGCAAAGCTGAATTCCTGTTCCTGAGATATTGTTTAGTTCCACATTGCTTATGGCTGTAAGAAATTCCTTATGGCATAAAAAGATAAATTTTATAGGGTCCTAATCATGAGAAAACATGACTAATGAAATTCTTTTCAGACATTCACTTCAGCTTCCCTGGACAATAAACAAAACTTTCTCCTTAAAGTACTATGAGACAAAGACAGATTATCTCGTCATTCGCCAGTTTTATTGTGTGTGATAAAAATACACAAATGTGCACAAATTATCCATTTGATTTTCTGATGGCCAGATAATCGTTTCTGCTGTATAATTGAGAGTCAGTCAACAATTCACGGAAGAATCCCCAATGTCGCAGACCCTGAGTGAATTGTCTTGAAGATTCTGCTGGGCAATTGTCCTGCAGCTAAAACCCTCTAAATAATATTTGACTAGATATCAGATTGTTGAATTGTTATTTTGTAAATGTCGGGGATGGTGTAAAAGAGAATGTAAAGACAAGCTACAATAATTAATGTGAGGGCTCTTTTGGTGTAGTGGTAATGTCCCTCCCCCTTGGCCAGGAGACCTCCATTCAAGTCCCAACAAGAAAGATGTGACACAAGATTCTGAAGTGTGTGCAACAATTAGTGCAGAATTCTTTGGATTGTTGCTTATGCAAGTGAGAAACGCATAAAAATTGAATGTTTGAATATACAACAGTGAAGAAACTGCTCAGAAATATAATTTATAAAACTAATAAATATTACTTTGGCATCTAAGTAATGTATTTTTGACTATATGTATTAGTAATCTTAGGTTACGGCATCTGGAATCTGAAATTTCTAAGAATTTGGATTTGAAAAGAAAATGATAACTAAGAAACCAAACATTAACAAATACAAAACATATGCCAGGCGAAAGTGAGGATTGCAGATGCTGGAGATCAGAGGCGAGAGTCTGGGAAAGCACAGCAGGTCAGGCAGCATTGGAGGAGCAGGAGAATGGATGTTTCGGGCAAAAGCCCTTCATCAGTTTTTTTTCTTGATTTCCTGACTCCATTTAGCGCTGTTTCTCTCAAAGTTATATGTACACTCATGAAAATCCAACTCAATGGTATTTTAACCAGTTAGTGGATTCATTTGTTATAATCCACTGGCAATTTTTATAAATAATTATATTTTTGTTTCCTTTCTTTATCATTTTAGATATAATAATTCCCTCAGTAATCGCATTGTGGGTCAACCCACAGTAGCTGGACTGCTGCGGTTCAAGAAGACAGCTCACCATGACCTCCTCAAGGGCGACTAGGGATGGACAATAAATGTTGGCCCAGCCAGAGAAACCCATATCCCACAAAAATGATAATAAATTTTTAAAAACTGAATTCTACAGAGTGAATTTGGGTGCTGCTCCCAACCTTTAAAAAATGAAAAGAGAGAGATACTGATCTGGATCATTAAAAGCATTAGAAAAAAATTAGTATATAGTTTTTTTCTGATTTATAAATGTTTCTGATATGATAAGGAGGGAAAGACCATTGATTCTGATTAGAAAGTAAGAGGTCTCATCAATTTGAGGTTTGTATTAAGAAAGCAAAAAAGGACAGTTTTGACAATTGTTTAGATAGAAAAACGTAATTAAAATACCAAATATCTTGCCGTGGACAGTGGTTGAAGCAAAAGCTGTTGCATTAATTAAAGCAAAAGCAAATTTTAACTGGAGGATATTAGTAAACTGTGGTATGTTAGTAGAGAAAAGTAGTTACTTATAGATCCCATACAGGCATGGTAGGCTGTATTTTCTATTTCAGTGCTGTAAATGTCCATTGTTCTCAGCTTACTTTTCAGCGAATATCATTTCTCTTAATGATTTTTACCCTGTAACATTCAAGAAGACAGGGCGGAAACTTTGATTTGCAAAATTCAAACACTTGCAATCGGTTCTGCTGTATATATTTATTAGAATTGAACTATTCAAATTAAACATGTTAGACATTAGTCTAAAAATGCAAGGAGAAATGCATTTGAAGTGCTTGAATGTGAACAATGCAGATCAAACGCTCTATCCATTTAGGTTCCATTATGCTTTTGAGCACTGCAGTATGTTAACAATGAATAACTGAATATGAAATCAGCTTCTGATCAGTTTCATCCAGAGGGGTTTGTAATCCAGGTGAATGAATACACATTCTTGAGACCACTGAAAATATTTCAATCTCATCGCCTGTGGTGTGTGAGGATATTAATTTTCCAATAAACATGGAATGTGCAAGGGAGCCTAATGTATGTAATCAGACATGATTTTGGGTTAGGTTAGTGGATTTAGATCCTGTTCCATGCTGACATATCAATGCTCTACTGAGGGAATTATATTGATGGTATAATTTGAATGAAATGTGAAATCAAGTACCTTTTATTTTTATGTGCAAGTAAAAGATCCAAAGACCATCCTTGAGAGAGAGAATGAAATTCTTCAAGACATCTGGATAATATTTATCTCAATCAATATCATTAAAAGAGATTATTTAGTCATTTATTTTACATTTGCTGTTTTGTTCTCAGTGTTCTAATCTACTGCCATATTTCCTTACAGTACAAGGTTGAATGCACTTGAAGTGTATTCAGTTAGCTGTGAACTACTTTGATAGGCCCTGAAGTCATAAAAAGCACTGTGTAAGTACAATTTTTCTACATTTTAAAAATGAGATTTTTGCAACAAGATTAATCAATGAGCATGCCCTCTAAACAACAGCATGATTAATCAGGAAAGCAGTGGGAGATTTGTGTTTGCAGAATAAGGTGTGATTATGAACTACGACTAATTGAGACTGCTTTCTTTTACTCTTTTGCAAGGTTTAGCAATACTTGTCTCAGATATCTGCTTTATTTCACTACAATTGGCCCAGAATTTCCTTTAACTATGTATGCCTTCTTCGTCTTTTGATAAATGCAGTCTTAGAAATGTACAACATAGAAATAGATCCTTCAATCCAACCCGTCCATGCCAGAAACATGTCCTAAAATAATCTAGTTCCATTTGGCCCATATCCTCCAAATCCTTCCTATCTATACACCCATCCAGATGCCTTTTAAATGTTGTAATTGTGTCCGCCTTCACTACTCCCTCTAGTAGCTCATTCCATACACGCACCACCATCTGCATGAGAAAATTTCCTTTTATATCTTACCCCTCTCACCTTAAACCTATGCCTTCTAGTTTTGGACACTGCTAACCTAGTGAAAAGAAAAAATAACTGTATCCATGCCTCTCATGATTTTATAAACCTCTATAAGGTCACCCCTCAGCCTCTGATACTCCAGGGAAAACATCCCTAGCCTACTCAGCCTCTCCCTATAGGTCAAACTCTCCAAACCTGGCAACATCCTTCTAAGTCATTTCGGAACGCTTTCAAGTTTAACAACATCTTTCCTATACTGTAGGAGATCCTTAGCCTATAAATTGTTTAAAATGCAAATTGATGCAATAGATGTAACAGGGTGGTTATCTCTTGAATTGATGAGATTTAATTGTTAAGAACTAAACAGAAGGATTGAGGAATGGTGTAATTTAGATTTGGTGAATTCAATGACAAATTAGGGATAAACAGAAAAGAAATAAAGATAGAGGAAAAAAAACACTTGGATTAAGAAATGAGAGAAAAAAATTAAATATTAAAAAAAAGTACATTTATTGACAGGTTTCAAATCTTCTAAATCAATTCACAACCTGAAGGAATGAGACTCCGCACTTAGAATTGTTCATTCTCTCGAGCTAAAAGTGATGATTTGTAATCATTAGCAATTATAGAGTCATAGTGTCAAATTTATTACACATTAAAGACATTCTTAGCAAATTAATTATTCGGCTGGTCTTGCTATGGTAAATTTATGCCTAAATGTTGTATCTTTTGGCTAATCATAGTTGTGTTAAAGGTAAGATGCTATTTACACTCAGCAAAAGCAGAATAGCTTAATTCCCAAGATCACCTTTGCACACCCAAAGCTGCTGCTTGATAATGATAAGAATAATTTTTTTTCTCTATTTTTGGAAGCAGAAGTTGGACCATTATTTATTCACCATGTACATTAAACTACATGCTACTGCAAACAGATAATTATCAGAACTGAATAGGATAGTTGCACATACAAATACTTGAATTAATGATTTATCAAATTAACAAACAGAAGAGTTTTTCTCAGCACTTCTTAAGCAATTTACCAATATTAATGCTGGTAAAGTAGGTTTATGAATATTTAGCGATAGGTACAACAGTGTTTTGTTGGTAAATACAGGTGCAATTTTATGTAACCACTTATACATCACACATTAATTCTTAGAATTCTCAAAATATAATTCAGAATTAATTTTCTGTCTCTGCTCTGCTGTTTCTATAGCACAAATCAGAAAGCTGCATACTGTAAGTCTAGAGTTTCTCACCCTTTAATTTTAATGGTGGAAATTGTTACATTGTGGATACAGTATCCCAAAATGAAATTTACTATTTGTATTCCTCATTATAGAACAATTACTGGGCTTTAAATTGTTATATCACTGTAAATAACATTACACAAAGTTTACATTCCAAAGGCTTGTGTGAATCTGAAATGGTTCATAGTATCAGGACAGTTTCATTATGTAAAAGGTAAAATGCATGAAGATTAAGAACCTTACCTGAAGCACTGAGGAGAATCAGAATTATTTCAGAGTAGAGGAATAGTTTATACAAATAAGAAGGCTTCATCTTGCAGTAGGAAGGAGCACATCAAGTAGTGTAAGTTATCTTGTTTTAACTGTGATGTGAAACCTGATAATGCTGAAACATGTGGTTTCGCTTTCCTGTGACATAGAATGTAACTGCTGCTTCCCCATTGCACAATAAAGCATTTTACTGTTAAAAAAAAAACTCAGAGTAGGATTGTGTCTTTTGAATGAATGGTTTGCATGGTGTAACAAATAGAATTCTGAAACAATTATCCTCAGTCCCTGGCACAATTTCAGCTCAGTCACCACATATTTTATTTCTCGTTTTTGAGGAAGTCTAATGAAAGGTTACTGACCTGAAAAAAATAACTCTTTCTCATGGATATTGCAAGGTCTGCTGAGTAGTTCCATCGTTTTATGTTTTTCTGTTTAATTATCAACATCTGTGGTATTTTGGTATTTTGCTTATAGTTTTCACTTCTGTCTGGTCACTATCTGATGCTGAACCTAATCCAGACTTGGCTTTCTGTTAATCTCAGAGGTGAGATCCACTGCATTATCAGAGCTGTCTTGTCCCACCCATCTACTCCTCAGCCTTAACTTGTGGCAATATCACTGGAGCAGTAATGTAGGAGTCCAGTCTTATGCCTTTAAAACATGAGTTCAAATGCCGCCAAGGCATCTTGGTGGAATTTGAATTCAGTAAGTAGAACATAAGTGGTCAGATCATTGTGGCACAGACATCCCACACAGGGCGCTCACACCTTAAATGCATTATCTGGGCTGACATGACACCAATTGTTAAAGCTCACTTGAGAATGTAACTTTTAAATGTCTGCAATTTACATATGAAAGAACTGAAACCAGTATGGTTATTCTAAAAGATGAGAGACTCAACAAACAATCCAGGTCTTTTTCAATATAATTTCAGTTACATCACACTGTAAACTTTTGCTATAAATTCTGTCTTATGATCTTATATCCCACAACCACCTGATGAAGTAACAGTGCTCTGAAAGCTAGCGCTTCCAAATAAACCTGTTGGACTATAACCTGATGTTGTGCGATTTTTACCTTTGTACACCCCAGTCCAACACCGGCATCTCCAAATCATAATATCTGGAAGATAAAGCTAGCCTTAGTCATGGCTACCATAGTAACTACCATTGATTGTTGTTAATGCCCATCTATTCCATCAATGTCCTTCAGGGTAAGAAACCTGCTGTCCTTCCCCAGTCTGATCAATATGTGACTCCTGACCAATGACAATCTGATCAACTATTAACTGTAAGCCACTCAGCTCAAGGGCAGTTGAGATCTGCAACAAATATTGGCCTTGCCAGAAACAGCCACATTTAACAAAAGAATAATAAAGAAATGTGATTTTGCTGTGAACAGACTTATCCCTGCCATTGTTATATTTCAACTTGTCTATTCAAATGCTGGCTTCCACACTTTTACTCTCCATATATTCAAATTCATTTAAAACTCAAAATCAAAATGCACTTGAGGGAAATCAGAAACAAAAACCGAAACGTGCTGGAAAAATACTCAGCAGGTCTGGCAGCATATGTGGGGAGAAATCAGAGTTAATATTTTGGCTCCAGTGACCCTTCTTCTGTGACCTTTCTTTAGACCCTTCTTCAATTTTGATGCTGCCAGACCTGCTGAGTTTTTCCACTAATTTCTGTTTTTGTTTGATTTACAAATCTGCTATTGTGGCCTAACTCAAAATGTTCTGCTCAGCCCTGTACACAGTGCTCTACATAGGCTTGCAGTCGAGCAATTTTTAAAAATACATTCTCTGTTTTCAATTCCCTTGATCATAGAATCCCTACAGTGTGGAAACAGGCCCTTCGGCCCAATAAGTCCCTACCGATCCTCTGAAGAATAACCCACCCAGACCCATTCCTCTACTGTCTTATATTTACCCCTGACTAATGGACCTAACCTACACATCCCTGAACACTACGGGCAACTTACCATGGCCAATTCACCTAACCTGAAGATCTTTGGATTGTGGGAGGAAACCAGAGCACCCGGAGGAAACCCACACAGACATGGAGAAAAGGTGCAGACTCCACACAGACAGTCGCCCGAGGCTAGAAGCGAAACTGGGTCCCTGGCACTGTGAGGTAGCAGTGCTAACCATTGCACCACCCCTTTTTAAAATTAAAATTGATGGTGTCACAGTGAGTGAGTAAAGTTTAATGAATGTGGAATTAACACAAGAATATTAAATTAAATACTTCTCAGTGAAAACCTGCAGCAAGACATTTTCTTTAAATAAGGGGCAAAACCACAATATGGTTCACACTCTTCACAGCATTGTAAAGCTGCTGATAAGAAATAAATGAACATTAAAAAAAGTATTCTAAGTTTCTTGCTATTGCACTAGTATGCTTGCAACACACTGGAGGAAATCTGCAATCACATAAAAGAATACAGGGTCCAAAGTTCTATAATCTTACTGGATACTGCACCTTGACCAACATGAGCAGCATCTAACCCTAGTTTTCAAGATAGTATTTCCTAGAAAGTCAAGGGACAACTTCATTATAATAAGTTACTCTTCCACTAAAAACAGGATATTGATCAGAGGTGGTCTGTTTTGGATCAAATGAACTTTTTTGTGTAACTATGAATTATGCAAACTTAAAAAGTAATTATAAATGTCTCAACATAATTTGAATAAAAGGAGATTAGACTCATGTAGAGTCATAGAGACATATAGCACAGAAACAGGCCCTTCGGCCCAGCTCATTCATACCAACCAGGTTTTCTAAACTGAACCAGTCTCGTTGGCCTGCGTTTGGCCCATATCCCTCTCAAATTTTCCTATCCAGGTACTTGCCCAAAATGCCTTTTAAATGTTGTAATTGTACTCTCTCTACCACTTCCACTGGCAGCTTATTCCACAAAAGCACCCCCCTCTGTGTGGAAAATTTGTCTCTCAGATCCTTTTAAAATGTTTCCTCTCTTAGCTTAAACCTATGCCCTCTACTTTAAGACTGCCTTAACCTGTGAAAAAGCCTTGGCTTATCTATGCCCCTCATGGTTTTATAAACCTCTATAAGGTCACCCCTCAACTTCCTATGCTCCAAGTCCCAACCTATCCAGCCTCTCTTCATAGTTCAAGCCCTCCATTTCTGGCAACATCCTGGTAATTCTTTTTTGCACTTTTTCTGATTTATAGCAGGGGTTAGATTGAAGGAATCTGAAGCTGATATGTCTCTCACACTTTTAAAAATATTGAGCCAGATTTTCCAATAGCAAAATAGTTGTTTCTGCTGTGTAGATGAGAAGGATATACAGGAAGCCTGTGGAATCCCCAGTGTAGCAAACTCTGAGGGAACGACCATGGAAATTGATGATGGTGCTGTGCAATTTCCCTACATCTGTGACTGGAAAGTATCCATTTCAACCAAAGAACTCAGAGGTTCCACTACAGTTAAGAAACTAGTTGGACAGGAAAAGTTACATTGCTAAAATCCTAGTCTATTGAATAACTATTAAACTGACATCCCAACTTGCCACGCTAGCCCTCAGTTACACGTTCCACAGACCCCTTACACCAATGACCTCCGACTCAACACTGCCAACACCCGCCAACATTCTCCGCCCCACCAGGACTTGATTGTCTACATCTTCTATTTGATAACTCCCTTACCCTCAAGGAATTGACATCTTTTATGTAGACCACACTGGTGGAAGACGATCAACTCATGTGACAATTGCTGCTCTATTCCATGCCTTACTCGCATAGATAGTAGCTTGTACTGCAATGAGGCATGAAGCTTTGTTGCCAATCATCTAGTCATTATTGTTTTGGTTTTATATGCAGCTGGTGCACCCACCAATCATAGTGACTTATGGGTGTGTGAGTAATTACTGAGGGGTTTCACCTTGACATTTATGATACCTATACAGTTATAATCTAATTAATTAGCAGTATTGTCTAATGTACAAATGTCATTGTTGATGTCTCTTCATATTTTTATATGTGAAACTGGGATTTGAGATTTGTCCTCATGTCCCTGTAAACTGGTTGAATGGTAGGGTTTGGGGCCTGGCTTTGCTGCTCCTCTCCCTTGTAAAATTGCTGTCTCTTGTATGCAGCTGTAAATGTAACTGTTTGTTGTAAACTGTTTTTGTAATTTGTTTAATAAAATAATCTAATTAATTGAAGTTTAGACTAACAGGAAAAAGCTAAAACATTTGGCTCACTTTTGTCCTTTGGGTGCAGTTAGGGTGGAAGCAATGGACACAGTTATGTCTCTTTGTTCTGAATTCCTGTAGCTGAAGTTGAGGAAGGTAGATCCAATCTTTCTTGCTCTGGGTACCAATGATACACCACATGACACCATTATTACTTCTCCAATATTTCTTGCCTACAACCATTGGTGATATCGCAGCTTCTTGCACCGTCTTAATTTTCATTGACTACAGGTATGAAGTTGTGACTTCAGCAGCCTACAATATGGAATCTCTTTCATCAGCCTCTATCTTTTTACTGGCTTTTACTCCTTTAAAGTGGCTTAAAAATACATCTTGGATTCAACATTTGACCACCTGTTTGATGATGGTCCTATGAAATACATTAAAACTGTTTTCTATGTTAAATGTACAAAGTTATTGTAATTGTTGGTGACATACAAGAGAGTCTCAAATATCTTCCCTGGTCTGGAATAGTCCCGGGAAAGCTGTTGTTAGCTTCCTTGTCCTAAAATTCCAGGGAAGAAGTTGTTTTGGTAATTCTCCTGTTCTCTAACTGTGGTCACTGCATGAGAACAGCAAAGGTTCCAGCTGTAAGCAGTTGTTCCTTACTGAACAAAAACCTATTGAGTGGTAGAGTCCCTGCCTTTGAATTGAGAGACCTAAGTTCAAATTCTACCTGCTCCAGAGATGTGTAATATCACCTTTGGATATTAGAAAATATCCAAAAACCTATTGACACAGTTTGTTATGCTGAGACATGATAGATTGGTATTTGAGTTAAGGGTACCAGCCATAGAAATGCCCAACAGTGTGTATTACTGCTGTCAGGACAGATGAGTTGGTAGGTGGAGTTTACAGAGAATGAAAGAAGTTGCTTCAGCTCATGTGCTGCTGAAACCCTCATCCATGCCCCTGTTGCCTTTCAAGTTGTTACAATGCTGGTAGAAACCAGTGACTCTTTAAAGCAATATGAATTTTCAAATTGTTTTGCAAGGAAGAGCACAAGATTTCATGTTTTAAGGCATTTATTGTAACAAACCAACTAAAAGCAACATTGTCTAATGATTAAATAAAAACACAATAGTGCGGATGTTGGAAACCTGAAAATAAAATAGAAAGTGGTGGAGCAACTCAACAGGCCTGGCAGCATCTGTGGTGAGTGAAACAGAGTTAACATTTTGAATCCAGCATGACACTTTCTCTTCTGAAGAACTCTGTTTTCTTTTCACAGATGTGGCCAGATGTGCTGAGTATCTCCAGCACTATCTGTAATTGTTGATTAAAGATTACTTTGTTTGCATCTAATATGCTTCACCACAGAAATGATGCCGTCCTGTTAGTCAATTGGCATAAATAAAAGCCTCACATCACAATTATATGTTATACCATACTGTTAGCTGATTTGTGGCCTCAGATTCCTGTCACCAAATAAAAAGGCTTTCTCCTTTCTATTGAGTCTTTGAATGTATTTTTAAATATCTATTCATTTATTCCTGTATATACTTTTTGCAAAGCACATTGTGGTTAAATCTCCATCTTAAAATCTCCACAGGTCCCTTCTCTTCAAAAGGAGAATCTGGCCTTATCAGCATTCTGCTTAGTGTTAACACAAGAATAATCTCACCCCCTGCTTTTAACAGCAGTGACTGTTTTATTTCTCTTCAGGTGTCTCTATCTGACTGAGACTATAGGTCTGTGTTCAGCCAAACTAACAGTCCACTTTTGTGGCAAGATGTGAAAACCAGATCTCGAACTCCTCTGAGTTTCAACATGGGCTCTGTCCAAATGCAAATAAATAAGAAGGGCCAGTTTACAGACAGGTTTCAGCACAATTTCACATCACTATCCACCCCACCATCCACTCTCTCACATCACTATCCACCTCACCATCCACTCTCTCACATCACTATCCAACCCGCCATCCACTTCTCACATCACTATCCACCTCACCATCCACTCTCTCACATCACTATCCACCCCGCCATCCACTTCTCACATCACTATCCACCTCACCATCCACTCTCTCACATCACTATCCACCCCACCATCCACTTTCTCACATCATTATCCGCCTCACCATCCACTTCTCACATCACTATCCGCCTCACCATCCACTTTCAAACATCATTATCCGCCTCACCATCCACTTTCTCACATCACTATCCACCTCACCATCCACATTCTCACATCACCATCCACATTCGCACATCACTATCCACCTCATCATCCACTTCTCACATCACTATCCACCTCGCTATCCACTCTCTCACATCACTATCCACCTCACCATCCACATTCTCACATCACTATCCACCTCATCATTCACTTCTCACATCACTATCCACCTCACTATCTACTCTCTCACATCACTATCCGCCTCACCATCCACTTTCTCACCTCATTATCCGCCTCACCATCCACTTTCTCACATCACTATCCACCTCACCATCCACATTCTCACATCACCATCCACATTCGCACATCACTATCCACCTCATCATCCACTTCTCACATCACTATCCACCTCACTATCCACTCTCTCACATCACTATCCACCTCACCATCCACATTCTCACATCACTATTCCACCTCACCATCCACATTCTCACATCACTATCCACCTCATCATCCACTTCTCACATCACTATCCACCTCACTATCTACTCTCTCACATCACTATCCACCTTACCATCCACTCTCTCACATCACTATCCACCTTACCATCCACTTTCTCACATCACTATCCACCCCACCATCCACTTTCTCACATCACTATCCACCTCACCGTCCACTTTCACACATCACTATCCACCTCACCATCCACTTCTCACATCACTATCCACCTCACCATCCACTTGTCACATCACTATCCACCTCACCATCCACTTTCACACATCACTATCCACCTCACCATCCACTTCTCATATCACTATCCTACTCACCATCAATTCTCTCACATCACCATCCATCCAACCATCCACTCTCTACATCACTATCCACCTCACAATCCACTTCTCACATCACTATCCACCTCACCATCCACTCTCTCACATCACTATCCACCTCACCATCCACTTTCTCACATCACTATCCACCTCACCATCCACTCTCTCACATCACTATCCATCTCACAATCCACTTCTCACATCACTATGCACCTCACCATCCACTCTCTCACATCACTACCCACCTCACTATCCACTCTCTCACATCACTATCCATCTCACCATCCTCTCTCTCACATCACTATCCACCTCACCATCCACTTTCACACATCACTATCCACCTCACCATCCACGTTCACACATCACTATCCACCTCACCATTCACTTTCACACATCACTATCCACCTCACCATCCACATTCTCACATCACTATTCCACCTCACCATCCACATTCTCACATCACTATCCACCTCATCATCCACTTCTCACATCACTATCCACCTCACTATCTACTCTCTCACATCACTATCCACCTTACCATCCACTCTCTCACATCACTATCCACCTTACCATCCACTTTCTCACATCACTATCCACCCCACCATCCACTTTCTCACATCATTATCCACCTCACCGTCCACTTTCACACATCACTATCCACCTCACCATCCACTTTCACACATCACTATCCACCTCACCATCCACTTCTCACATCACTATCCACCTCACCATCCACTTTCACACATCACTATCCACCTCACCATCCACTTCTCATATCACTATCCTACTCACCATCAATTCTCTCACATCACCATCCATCCAACCATCCACTCTCTACATCACTATCCACCTCACCAACCACTTTCTCACAACACTATCCAACTCATCATCCACTTCTCACATCACTATCCACCTCACCATCCACTTTCTCACATCACTATCCACCTCACAATCCACTTCTCACATCACTATCCACCTCACCATCCACTCTCCCACATCACTATCCACCTCACCATCCACTTTCTCACATCACTATCCACCTCACCATCCACTCTCTCACATCACTATCCACCTCACAATCCACTTCTCACATCACTATGCACCTCACCATCCACTCTCTCACATCACTACCCACCTCACTATCCACTCTCTCACATCACTATCCATCTCACCATCCTCTCTCTCACATCACTATCCACCTCACCATCCACTTTCACACATCACTATCCACCTCACCATCCACGTTCACACATCACTATCCACCTCACCATCCACTTTCACACATCACTATCCACCTCACCATCCACTTTCACACATCACTATCCACCCCTCCATCCACTTCTCACATCACTATCCACCTCACCATCCACTTTCTCACATCACTATCCACCTCACTGTCCACTGTCTCACATCACTATCCAACTCCCCCTCCACTTTCTCACATCACTATCCACCTCACCATCCACTCTCTCACATCACTATCCACCTCACCATCCACTCTCTCACATCACTACCCACCTCACCATCCACTTCTCAGATCACTATCCACCTCACCATCCACTCTCTCACATCACTATCCACCTCACCATCCACTTTCACACATCACTATCCACCTCATCATCCACTTCTCACATCACTATCCACCTCACCATCCACTTTCACACATCACTATCCACCTCATTATCCACTTTCTCACTTCACTATCCACCTCGCCATCCACTTCTCACATCACTATCCACCTCACCGTTCACTTTCACACATCACTATCCACCCCTCCATCCTCTTCTCACATCACTATCCACCTCACCATCCACTTTCTCACATCACTATCCACCTCACCATCCACTTTCTCACATCACTATCCACCTCACCATCCACTCTCTCACATCACTATCCACCTCACCATCCACTCACTCACATCACTATCCACCTCACCATCCACTTCTCACATCACTATCCACCTCACCATCCACTTTCCCATATCACTATCCACTCCACCATCCACTTTCTCACATCAGTATCCACCTCACAATCCACTCTCTCACATCACTATCCACCTCACCATCCACTTTCTCACATCACTATCCACCTCACCATCCACTTCTCACATCACTATCCACCTCACCATCCACTCTCTCACATCACTATCCACCCCTCCATCCACTTTCTCACATCACTATCCACCTCACCGTCCACTGTCTCACATCACTATCCAACTCCCCCTCCACTTTCTCACATCACTATCCACCTCACCATCCACTCTCTCACATCACTATCCACCTCACCATCCACTCTCTCACATCACTACCCACCTCACCATCCACTTCTCAGATCAGTATCCACCTCACCATCCACTTTCACACATCACTATCCACCCCTCCATCCACTTCTCACATCACTATCCACCTCACCATCCACTTTCACACATCACTATCCACCCCTCCATCCACTTCTCACATCACTATCCACCTCACCATCCACTTTCTCACATCACTGTCCACCTCACCGTCCACTGTCTCACATCACTATCCAACCTCCCCTCCACTTTCTCACATCACTATCCACCTCACCATCCACTCTCTCACATCACTATCCACCTCACCATCCACTCTCTCACATCACTACCCACCTCACCATCCACTTCTCAGATCACTATCCACCTCACCATCCACTCTCTCACATCACTATCCACCTCACCATCCACTTTCACACATCACTATCCACCTCATCATCCACTTCTCACATCACTATCCACCTCACCATCCACTTTCACACATCATTATCCACCTCATTATCCACTTTCTCACTTCACTATCCACCTCGCCATCCTCTTCTCACATCACTATCCACCTCACCATCCACTTTCTCACATCACTATCCACCTCACCATCCACTTTCTCACATCACTATCCACCTCACCATCCACTTTCACACATCACTATCCACCCCTCCATCCACTTCTCACATCACTATCCACCTCACCATCCACTTTCTCACATCACTGTCCACCTCACCGTCCACTGTCTCACATCACTATCCAACCTCCCCTCCACTTTCTCACATCACTATCCACCTCACCATCCACTCTCTCACATCACTATCCACCTCACCATCCACTCTCTCACATCACTACCCACCTCACCATCCACTTCTCAGATCACTATCCACCTCACCATCCACTCTCTCACATCACTATCCACCTCACCATCCACTTTCACACATCACTATCCACCTCATCATCCACTTCTCACATCACTATCCACCTCACCATCCACTTTCACACATCATTATCCACCTCATTATCCACTTTCTCACTTCACTATCCACCTCGCCATCCTCTTCTCACATCACTATCCACCTCACCATCCACTTTCTCACATCACTATCCACCTCACCATCCACTTTCTCACATCACTATCCACCTCACCATCCACTCTCTCACATCACTATCCACCTCACTATCCACTCACTCACATCACTATCCACCTCACCATCCACTTCTCACATCACTATCCACCTCACCATCCACTTTCCCATATCACTATCCACTCCACCATCCACTTCTCACATCACTATCCACCTTACTATCCACTTTCTCACATCAGTATCCACCTCACCATCCACTCTCTCACATCACTATCCACCTCACCATCCACTTTCTCACATCACTATCCACCTCACCATCCACTTCTCACATCACTATCCACCTCACTATCCACACTCTCACATCACTATCCACCTCACCATCCACTTTCTCACATCACTATCCACTCCACCATCCACTTCTCACATCACTATCCACCTTACTATCCACTTTCTCACATCAGTATCCACCTCACCATCCACTTTCTCACATCACTATCCACCTCATCATCCACTTCTCACATCACTATCCACCTCATCATCCACTTCTCACATCTCTATCCACCCCACCATCCACTTTCTCACTTCACTATCCAATCCACCGTCCACTCTCTCACATCACTATCCACCTCACCATCCACTCTCTCACATCACTATCCACCTCACCATCCACTTTCTCACATCACTATCCACCTCATCATCCACTTCTCACATCACTATCCACCTCATCATCCACTTCTCACATCACTATCCACCCCACCATCCACTTTCTCACTTCACTATCCAATCCACCGTCCACTCTCTCACATCACTATCCACCTCACCATCCACTCTCTCACATCACTATCCACCTCATCATCCACTTCTCACATCACTATCCACCCCACCATCCACTTTCTCACATCACTATCCACCTCACCATCCACTTTCTCACTTCACTATCCAACCCACCATTCACTCTCTCACATCACTATCCACCTCACCATCCACCTTCCACCCCACCATCCATTTTCCCTTATCACTATCCACCCCACCATCCACTTTCCACCCCACCATCCACTTTCTGACATCACTATCCATCCCACCATCTACTTTCTTGGCACTCGACTTTACCTTAAAGTTGAGAAGACAGTTCAAAATATAACCATTCTGCAAAGTCTCACATTTGTAACTCACTCCACATTAAAAAAAACATAATTCAGGCATTTTGTACTCTTGTACTTAGTCTAGGTTTCATGCTTTGTGATATTACCTTACTGGCTGGGTCAGACATTTTTCTTGATGAAGGCCTTGTGCTTGAAATGTCGATTCTCCTGTTCCCCAGATGCTGCCTCGCCTGCTGTGCTTTTCCAGCACCACACTCTCGACTCTGGTCTCCAGCACTGTAGTCCTCAATTTCTCCCAGAAGTTATTGCTCATCTTTGATTGCTTTTGAGATGATGGTGGTGAGCTGCCTTCACAAACAGCTGCAGTTAATGTGATGTACCTACCTTCAGAAAGTTGTTAGAAAAGAATTCCAGATTTTGACTCAGCCGCATGAAGGAATGAAGCTGCCCATCTTGACTGGGAACTGTGTGGCTCAGAGAGGAACTCGCGGGTGGTGGTGTGTCCTTGGTCTTCCATATGGCAGTGGCCATGTGTTTGGAAGCTTCTGCAGAGTATGCTGTAAACGTACACACTGCTGCCACTGTGCATCAGTGGTGGAGGGCCTGAATTTTGAAGAGGAGTGCTAATCAAGTGAGCTGCTTTGTCCTAGATGGTATTGAGCTCCTTGACTGTTATTGGTGTTGAAGTCATCCAAGCAGTCCATCTCAGGCCTAACTTGTACCTTGTGGCTGGTGGATAGGTTTTGATGAGTTAGGAAGTGAACTTGCAGAGTTCTCAGTTTTGACCCATGTTCACATAATTGTCCAGTTCCATTTTTTTGTCAATGGTCAAGGATGTTAATAGTGGGGATTCAGTGATGGTACTGCCATTGAACATCAAGGTTTGAGGGTTGTATTCTTTCTTAGTGATGGTTTTTGCAATTTATTAGCAGTTTAAGTCTGTAGATGACATTCACGACAAGAAAAGATAATATAGTGACATTGCATGTGCGTGCTCTTAAATTTTTGCTCATGTTTCTAAAAAATAATTTGACAGAATTGACTGACTTCTGAACACAAGCAAGGCTTTTTAAATACAGTGGAACCTTGATTATCTGGCATCTGATTATCCAGATATTGGATTATCTGGCAAAGTCGCAAGGTCCTGATGCTCGGCTAAACTATGTTTTCCGGCATTCGATTATCCGGAATTTGATTAATTGAAAGTTTTAAAGTGATTTTCTTTGTATTTCTTCCTAGGATCACTGTAGTAGATCAGTGTGTGCCCATCAGTATTTTTAAAACTGCCATCACTTATATTGAATCAACTGTTCCATCCCAGTTTTATAAAAGAGAGACAGAATGCTCACAAATATTTTTTGCTTGTAGCTACACTTTGATTTTAGCCTTTAGCTTTGATTGTTAACTTCAATTCTGAACTAAGTTAGATGATGAGGGATGACTGCTAAAAAAGAAACTCTTTGTACAGTCACTGCTGCTACCTCCTTACCAGCATTTAGTACCAACTAGCTAGTGCTATCTGTATAGATTAGAGTGGTGCTGGAACAGCACAGTAGGTCAGGCAGCATCCGAGGAGCAGGGTGCTGCCTGACCTGCTGTGCTTTTCCAGCACCACTCTAATCTAGACTTTGATTTCCAGCATCTGCAATCCTCACTTTTGCCTAGTACTATCTGTATGTCACTTTAGTTTTTAGTGTTGACTTGTGAGCATCATGAAGTGGTTTCTTGTAGAAAGTATCCAAGAATTGTATGTTTACTTCCCACCTGTATACTCGAGCCATGTGCTTACTTCTGATACTTCTCTACCTGCTTGCTCACTACATATCTCTTTCATTTTCATCTGTCTTTGAAGAAGAATATCCTGTTCCTTAGAATGGTTATTCAATTAGTTGCTGTGCAAGGCTGTTTGCATTGCCTCCTTAGTGCAAGTTGTGCTGCAGATATGTGGTCCCTTGCCCACTGGTGTTTTGTTAAAGTGTAGCAATGCAATGCAAAAATCTTACTTTGTTCCTCAACACTTAATGATAGTTGGATAGTACATACTATATGTTCTGCTAAATCACATGGGTGTGGAGATATGAGCAAGATGTGATACAGATCACCCCAATAGAAGACATATCTTGGAATAGTTCACCAGTATATTGCAGTCCATTGTTAGACACTATCTAATCCAGGAAATGGCATGCACTGAAAATAGCACATACCATGTCTGCGATGTTTACATTCATTGTATAGCTAAAACACTGAGGAGTGAAAAATCTAGAAAAGTAATCCATCACAATGATGTCATTTTCCCCTTGCATTTTTGTCCAAAGGTGCACGTCACGTGTATTCACCCTGCTACTTGGCTTATATTCTGTTTAAAATAATATCCTCTTACCTTGACATTTAAAGGTTGCAAAAGTGGCAATGTACTCACCAACAGCTTGTGGCATATCATTTCCCATGGCTTATGATCTGTTTCAAATATTTCTTTCCAATTATATAGGTGTGAAGATGCATGAATGCAAGAACTAATGTCTTGTACTCAGTACTGGAATAGTTAGATGACAAGGTTTTTGAATCAAATTCAATCAGATTTTGCAAGAGTAGATCATGACTTTCTATGATAAGGTGTCATTTATATGGTTGTTGCATAAGATAGGTGCTCACAGTATTATGAATAATGTAGCAATATGGTTTCAAAAATGGTGAATAGACAGAAGAGTGCATTCGGATGAATGGGCCTTTTTCAGATTGGAAAGATGTAACCAGTGGAGTGTCACCAGGATCAGTCCAGGGGTGCCAATTATTTACCACACCACATTCATGACTCAGAGAAAGGGCAGAATGTAATACATATTCAAATTTGCTGATGATACAAAAATAGGTAGGAGGGCATATTGCGACACAGATAAAGAGGAATCTGCAAATGGAAATAAATAGTTTGAGTAAGTAAGCAAAGAGTTGGTAGGTGGTATTTAATGTAGGAAAATGTGAGGTCATGCAGTTTGGTAGGAGGAATGTAGACTGTTAATTAAATGAAGGGAAAGTCACAGATGTTACAGATCCTTTTTATCTCCTGGAGTTAGCATTTGTTCACATATTCGACATTACCTGGATCACGATAGACTCCATGCATAGAGTAAATATATCCAATGAAATTAATTTGGCTGAAATTGACCTGGCACTTCATGCTGTTAATGCAGATCTTTGTCAATGTGTTGGTGGTCTCAGAGAGTGAATATGGTCATGCTCTGATATCATCAGCCACAGAAAATATAACCAGTTACATTGTCAATAATCCTATCAACGTGCTGTTGGAATAGGCTAGACCATTCAGGAGAGATGTTCAGAAGCACTTTCACATTCAAAGGGTGGTAGAGGTTTAGAACTCTCTTCTGCAAATAACAGATGATGAAGGATCGGTTGTTAATTTTAAATCTGAGATAGATTTTTTTTGTTAAGCAAAGGTATTAAGGGATATGGGCCAAAGGGAGGTATGTATAGTTAGGCCACAGGTCAGCCATGACCTCATTGAATGGCAGAACAGGCTTGAGCGGCTGAATGGCCTATACCTGTTCCTATCTTCCAATGACTTGGATAACTGATAGTCTAAAGGTAACTGTCAGAAACCGTCCAATGACATTCTAAATACCATTGGCCCTTCGGATTCTGCTGCTAATGGACAAACCTCGGAAAACTATCTTGCTCTGGAAAAATTAGAATTTAATGCTTCCTATGTCAGTATATTATTGTAGTTAATTTTTAAGTAAAAAGTTGAAGTACTTTGGCTCTAAGCACACTCTTCTTTTTCAGTACAGAAACCTGAATCTAATAACGAAGTAAAATGGGGAACCTTGCATACATTTATAAAATCTTTCATATGATAACTCTGAGAAAGTGGGCTTGCTTTCCAACCTGATTTTTGTTTAACACTTCATTCACAGGGTTGGAAGATTTGAGCTATAGGGAGAGGTTGAATAGGCTAGGGCTGTTTTCCCTGGAGCATCGGAGGCTGAGGGGTGACCTTATAGAGGTTTACAAAATTATGAGGGGCTTGGATAGGATAAATAGACAAAGTCTTTTCCCTTGGGTGGGGGAGTCCAGAACTAGAGGGCATAGGTTTAGGGTGAGAGGGGAAAGATATAAAAGAGACCTAAGGGGCAACTTTTTCACGCAGAGGGTGGTACGTATATGGAATGAGCTGCCAGAGGGAGTGGTGGAGGCTGGTACAATTGCAACAGTTAAAAGGCATTTGGATGGGTATATGAATAGGGAGGGTTTGGAGGGATATGGGCCAGGTGCTGGCAGGTGAGACTAGATTGGTTGGGATATCTGGTCGGCATGGACGAGTTGGGCTGAAGGGTCTGTTTCCGTGCTGTACATCTGTATGACTTTATGACATGATATGGGCACCGCTGGCCAGGCCAGCATTTATTGGCCATAGTGCACTTAACAGTGGCTGTGGTCCAGGGGTCGTATATAGGCCAGACCAGGTAAGGGTGACAGTTTCCTTCCCTAAGGACATTTAAGAACCAGATGGATTTTCTTGACAATCAACAATGGATTCATGGTCATCGTTAGACTCTTAATTCCAGATTTTTACTGAATTCAAGTTCTACCATGGCGTGATTTGAACCCAGGTGCTCAGAACATTACCTGGGTCTCTGGATTAATAGTCCAGTGATATTTTGTCTCGGCCATTGCCTCCCCCAAACACAGTGATGTGTGATACGGGACAGACCAAGTGAATGTGGCAGATTTTGTTTGCCTAACGAGCATTAATGAACCAGATTTTTTTAAAAAGAAAATCAAAGATGGCTTTGTGGTCATCATAAAACAATCTTTTATTTTTAGAAATCTCGACCCATATACAGGTTTCAGCAGAAGCTCGAGGTCTAACTCAAAGAACAAAGATGAACCATACAAAAAGACTTTGAAAATATTGTGCCACAGGCTAATATTGAACCTTTCTGGCACTGTGTTTCCATGAATGTTGTAAGTATGTTCTTGAATCTTACTGTTGTTATAAACACTGAATGAACGGTTCATGTATTTAAGTATATAATTTTCAGTTTTTCAAATTAAACTTTAACAGTAAAAAATTGAGTAAATGTACTGTTATCCTTCAAAGTTTGGTGCCCTATTGCTTTAGAGCTTAATAGCTAGAAACATAAGATCATAAAACAATAAGTCAGGGATTGCTGAGCTGAGAGACTGGAAATATGCTGTCTACACTGCTGACAAAGAAGTGCAGTCCAGAGAGACATTATTTTAATTGGCAGTTTGGCTTAAAATGTAATAAATTCCATGCATTCTGAAAGGCCATAAAATCCATTAACTTTATCACTCCAAACAACATGAACAATACTACAGGGTGGGGTACAGAACAGAGAAAGCTGTGTCACCATAGAGACAGATGAAGTTCAATATGGTTTTCTGGTTTCACTTTATCTGTTTGTATATTTGCTGGGACAAGTTAGCGGCAGTTGCATTTTGAAGTTGATAGAGTACTGAAACAAAGAAATAGGTTCAGACCACATCAGTCCTGCTGTTGGTACAGGTCAGCCAGTTTACAGTTGAAGAGTCACCAGAAACCAAAAAGCAGTTCAGTGCTTGGTGCGGCTAAGAAGTATTGGAGCTCAGTTTATCCCCAGGGTTGGTATTATCTTGGTGAAGCTAGCTGGCTGCAAAACAACTAGAATTGTGGTCTTGAGTAGATGCTGCAAAACATTCTCAGGAATCTTGTGGAATGCGATCTTGGGAAAAACAGATTGAAATACTGACATGAACTGGAAGTAAAGCAGTCCGTGACAGTGCAGGTTTGAGGGAGCTCATGATTAGATGTTAAAGAGTGAAGTACTTGAATCTTTGCAACAGAGACTATGTTTTAAAGAGATTTGGGGGCTGAAAAGTGTCACTAATGTCTGATGGGAGGCTGGGAGATGGGAGGAGTGCATGGAAATGAGTAACTGGGATCTTAACTTTTATCTATTTTGAACAGAAATAAAATTACTGGTCCCAGATAACATCAGAGTGTAAATGTGGGGGTAACATCTGACATCTTGACATCCTGCTTTTCAACGGAAAACCTAACAAAAGCCTGAGCATGACTCAGGCCATATCAATTTGAGGCATTTTTCGACTGCTATGGCTGGAACAATTAAAGATAGTTGCATCATTAAGGGATCCTCTTCTGTACATTTTTTCCAGGCCATGGGTATCAAATTCAGGTATATGTACGATATAATATTTTTAAAACGTTGATATGTTGTTATGTTTTCCCATGTTAAGCATCAAATTGAAATACTGTCTCTTTAAATAATATTGACAATCAACTCATTGGAGTAATGCTAGATTATGTAGCCAAAAAGGACACTAAGCAAGTTGAACTTTAGCCTTCTTCTTCCAATTATGGCCACAATATTTGACTTCTTCAAAAATGATTTGATATGACTTGTAATACAACATGACAGGAACACAAATGGGGAAGGAGGAATAGGAGAAGGTTCAGAAATATATGGAGAGCAAAGTTAAGGGTGAAAAGAAAAACACAGCTTTTGCCTTTGTTTCAGGGCTGGCTAGATGTGAAAGTATTTTTGTGTAATGACAGTAGCCATCGCTACTAATGTTTAGTCAATAGATTAATGTCACCATTTCCAAACAATGTTAATGGTTTCAAACAGAGAATTCCTAGGAAAGGATGATGGAACTTATGTTGATAGAAATGCACAAAAGATGAGTTGACTAATCTGAGAAGTGGCCTAAGCATTCTGGAATGTTCTTATATCATGTATTTTTGTGGAGTTGTGGTGACTGTGTGGCTTTATCAAAATGACAGCTGGATCCCAGATCAGGACAGTTGGCCCTTATTATTTGACAAAAGCAATTTTTTTGAGATTTCAGGGAATATAACTCCTATATGTAGGAAAGATTAACTCTGCACTGCCATGTGCATCAGATGCTGCAGCAAGGGCGTTTCCCCACTGTGTGGGAATTAGGGAACTTGAGGAAAGTTGCAAATATTCATGAAAGTCAGATAATGTGGAACTGACAAGCCATGAACCTATTTATGTCCCTTACCCTTTAAAACCTGAAACAAAGCACCTGCTTGCCTCTGAAAACTACAAAAACCCTGTTGTAGCTATCATTGTTACATTATTGCTGCATGACTCACGCTTGTGGGTCTGCAAAATATAGCTAATTGCATGCTAGTAACTGGTTACAAGGGCAGCACAGTGGCTCAGTGGTTAGCACTGCTGCCTCACAGTATCAGGGACCCAGCTTTGATACCACCCTCTGGTGTTTGTGTGGAGTTTGCAGATTCTATCTGTGTCTGCATGGGTTACCCTTGGGTGCTCCAGTTTCCTCCCCTAGTCCAAAGATGTGCAGGTTAAGTGGATTGGCCATGCTAAATAGCCCACAATGTATAGAGATGTGCAGGCTAGGTGGTCCAGCCATGGCAAATTCAGGGTTACAGAGATAGCATGTGGGGTGTAGAAAATCTTTGGTGTGGACTCAATGAACCTGACTGAATATAATCCAAATAACTATAATCCAAGTTGATGCCCCAGAATGGAGAAAGTGAGGACTGCAGAAGCTGGAGATCAGATCTAAAAAATGTGTTGCTGAAAAAGCGCAGCAGGTCAGGCAGCATCAAAGGAGCAGGAGAATCGACGTTTCGGGCATAAGCCCATGCCCCAGAATGGTCCTGTTTTGAGGTCAAATATGGACCCAAGTGCTGTCCAGTTTCTTTGGGTAGTTTTAATGCTTCCACACTGTAGGGATTCTATGATGATGACGTTATAGACGTTGCTACAGGGACTTTGAGGAGTACCAGATATTTGGTCTCACTCCATCAAGTTCTTATTCTGTTTTTCCCACCAGTCATGATATCTTCAGAGCGGCTCGGTGCGTATGGCACTCCTAAGCAAGGTTCCCTATAAGCTGCCTGGCCAGGCATTTGCATTGGCATCCCAAGGTAATGGCTTCTGCTTGCAGGTCCTTTCAGACCCAAAGTCCCAGCGAAGAGACGCTGTCCGCCTTAGCAATTGGCATCTTCTGCTACTGTCTCTGATCTGCATCTGTGAACAAAAGGCTGGATTTCATCTGCACATGCACCCACATCTGAAAAAAAGCCTGATTCCTCAGGAGCACGTTTTCCCAGGTGTGTGAACTGGGACATTTTTTAGTTCTGTGCACACACCTGCAGAGAGAAGGCTCAGGTCCTCAAGGCAATGGCAGTCATAGACTGTGCAGGAGACAAGGCCAAAGTTCAAACCCAAGCCTTAAACAGCTACAGAGGAAAGCTACAGTGGTCTGTGATAGTTGACCAATGGTGAGAATACAAAGTCATCCTTTGTTCAGGTTTTGCATACAATTCCAATTGTGCAGTTGATAAAATCTGCTCTTCAGAGGGAGAAAGCAATCATTAATCTAGACGAATAATTACCATTTTTTAAATTAACATTTTGGAGACGTGAGCATATCCTTGCTTTTTCATGTAAACACTTAAATTAGTCTTCACTGTCAATGCCAAATGTTTAGCTGAAAATCAGCAACATATTTAAATCTCCTTTTAATTTTTTTTTTCCGTTTTCAATGGTTGCTAATTTGCTACTCTTGGGTTTGTACACTTTTACCCTCCCCCATATCTTTAGTTTGAGCAGTTAATGAACTTAGAAATATTTTTAACGAAGTACAGAACCCCTAACATAAGCCATTAATATTTGTAAATTCCATCAAAGCCACAAACCACTTCACCACTTGTTTAAAGGTCAAGTAATAGGTTTCAATACACTGGAAAATATTCCCACCTACACTGAAAAAACATTCAGCAAAATATTTTGTCACAGAAATGACTTAAAGCTCCCTTCCTCATGCTGTACTGTATTTTACTTACACAGACTACTGCAAGCTCAGATGTATACAAAATGTATACACTTGTATGTGAGTATACATCATATATTGTATGAAAGGACAGTGCTGATTGGTTGACAAGTGGGCTGTAATTGGTTGAGACATTGCCATAGAGAGTGAATCAATTAGATGATGACTGACAGTTAATTGCCGATTTTATTCACATTTTAAACGAGACAGGTTGACTCTGTTGCGGTGAAGTTGCACTGAGAAATGAACCAGAGAATGTTGTCACCTATTTTACTGAGGTGAAGCTGGTACAGTGTGTACACATGTTCTATCTGTCTGCAAAGAACAGGGCTCTGCCTATTAATATACAGGTAGTTCTCCTATAACATCATAGTTGTATTCCAGAGAAACCTCGCTTAATAGAAAATCGCTTAATAAAAATAATGAGGCATATGGGAAAAATGGGATGAGGGGCAGACCAATAAAAAAATAGCACTCATGATTGCTCAAACATCACCCAAAGATCATCTAACACAATGTATAGCTCAGCCTGAATGAAGGTTTAATTCAGTTTATTAATGAAGCAAAAATAAATTTAACATATAACATTGAAACAATATTGTTAACGCAGGGACAGAGGGTCATCATCATCACCACCCTTAGGTGCAGTTGTGTTTGCAGAAGTGGATGGCTGTGGTTGATTATTTTCTGACTGTTTATTGTGGGGTTGGTTTAGTTTGAGTGATATGCAGGTACAAGAACAAATTAGAAAGGCAAATGCAGGAATTGTACAAGGCTTTTACAGGAATTAAACAAGACTTATTCTTCTCTCAGAGGGAGAGCAATGAACATTCATTAGTTTAAGTTTTGAGATAAGGCTGCTCAGTGTATCGTGCTGTACTCTCACATGCTCTGACAGCAGCTGACATTGGCGCATGTACAGAATGATGTGGAGACTTCAGCGCACACGCAGAATGAAGTGTGTGAACAAATCCCTGCTGGAATTGTGCTATTGCAAACAGAGGTAAGTGTTCTTGAAAATACTGTTACCTAAATTTTTTCAGTGACGTTATAGCCAACCTGTGCTGCTGAAACATGCTTTATATGAGGGCTACTTGTATGTGGCTTTTAGAGTGCACAAGCATGCCACTTTGTGAACCTGACTGAATATAATCCAAATAACTATAATCCAAGTTGATGCCCCAGAATTGTCCTGTTTTGGGATCAAATATGAACCCAAGTCCTGTCCAGTTTCTTTGGGTAGTTTTAATGATCTCATGGAACAATTTCTGGTGACTGAGAAATCCAGATGTTCTTACCAACACTTAATGACCACGTAAGGATCTCAGCACTTAACTATTCCTTTCAGTGACTCAGATGAAGAAATGGGGGAGGAATTTTGTGGCAAAGTCCAAGAGGCCATCTCTGAGCCACTGGTAATCAGGCACAGGACTGAAGTCTGTGGAAGCCAATTAATGATCTTGTGTAGGGTGGAGGATGTGAGTTGTGGTGGCAATGTGCCATCCCACTGCTTGAAGAGTTGGCACCATCTTTAACAGGCAGCCAGAACCCAGTGAGAGCATTGAAGCAGATTTCAATGGCTTTGTCAAGGAACAACAGAAGGAAGATCTCAGTGGCTCCACAATTTTGTGATGTTCCACAACAGGTTTAGCCAATATTTGTTGAACAGAGATTGTACTGAGCACCAGTTTGAGTGGGAGGTGTGATCTACTCATGATCCAATGTCTTACATTGTTATGACCCAACCCTTAGCTGAATATGTTCTGGCTTTTATTATATCCTTGAGTCACCTTGGAACATTGTGTTACTTTAATGATGCTATATCAATGTAAGCGTTTGTTGACTCATGCTGAGTGCTGAGCCAGGAAAGTAGGCATAGGTAATAGCAAGTTGGGGAGGAGGGCAAAAGACCCATCAAACCCATCTCTGACGTTGAGGAAATGAGGCATTCCATCACTAGTTGTCACTAAGAACAATCCTAGCTAACAAGCCTGAGACCCGGGTTCAATTCCCGCCTCAGGCGACTGACTGTGTGGAGTTTGCACGTTCTCCCCGTGTCTGCGTGGGTTTCCTCCAGGTGCTCCGGTTTCCTCCCACAGTCCAAAGATGTGCAGGTCAGGTAAATTGGCCATGCTAAATTGCCCATAGTGTTAGGTAAGGGGTAAATGCAGGGGTATGGGTGGGTTGCGCTTCGGCGGGGCGGTGTGGACTTGTTGGGCCGAAGGGCCTGTTTCCACACTGTAAGTAATCTAATCTAATCTAATCTAATCTAAGTGTCCAGAGGCCACACTGACACTATTACAAAAATGCATTATCTTAAATATTAATTTAGAATATCATTGACTGACTCAATTCTATATCTCGGACTTTCTAGAATACGGGTTGCAGCAGAGAAAAATGCCACATTTGCAAAGAATCCAAGCTGCTCAGCTTGAGTCACTGAGTCTACATACAATACTTTCAGAGAGTGGTCACATGGCCCTGTCTAGGTGTGTAATAAAGCCATTAGGTTTTGACACAAGCAGAAAGCAAACTTGTCTGGAAAAGCAGCCTTTGCCTTCTCCCTGTCTTTCCCTGAAAGCCCTCTCATCGAAGTGTGTGAGTTGAAACAAAGAGACATGGAAAATTGGAGCAAGGGCAGGTCATTCAACTTTGGAGCCTGTTCCACTGTTCAGTCTGACATTGGCTTATTATCCGACTCAGTACCTTGTTCCCGTTTTCACCCCATGTCCTTTTATCCATTTAACCATAAGAATTATACTTAACCCCTTCTTGAAAGCAGTCAAAGTTTGACCTAAACCAGTTTCTGTGGCAGAGAATTCCACAGACTCACCACGCTGTAGGTGGAGAAATGTGTTATCTCAGTCCTCAGTGGCCTAAGCCGTAGCTTTAGACCTTGATCCTTGCTTCTGGGCTCCCTTATTATCAGGAACATTCTTCCCGCATTTACCCTGTCTAGTCCTGGTAGAATTTTATAGGTTTCTGTACAATCCCCCTTTCTTCTAAATACCAATGACTGTAGCTCTAATCGATCCAGTCTCTCTTCACACGTCAGTCCTTCCGATCAGAAATTTGTTGCACTCCTGCCATAGCCACAACATCCTTCTCAGACAAAGAAACCAAAACTTCCCACAATGATCAAGGTGTGGTCTTAACAAGGCCCTGTACAATTGGAGCAAGCCAACCCTGCTCCTCTTGCTGTGATGGCCAACAGGCACTTTGCTTTCTTCACTGTCTGCTGCACCCGCTTCCTTATTATCAGTGGTTGAGGAGCAAGGATTCACAGTTTGCTTTGTACTCCTCCAACTCTCTTCACCCCTCCACCCCCACCCCCTTCGCACTCCTACATGACCCTTTCCCAATCCATTGATATTTAAATCATTCAGATAAAAATCTGGAAAAAGGTCATTGGAAGATCTGCTCATCACAAGTGGACCATTCCTAAAGTTTCAAAATGTACACCAATGTCTCTAAAAAAAGTGAATTTGGACAGTTATAATTGTCACAGGGAGGCCCCCTACTGCCGAGAACTTGTGTACGAAGTGATTTTTGGTACAGGCTGGCATTTGGGACAATTTGCAAATAATTCTAATTCCTGAATGCGTATTATATCCTTTCTTAAATAAATTTTGTATGCATCCAACTAGATCTTTATTGTTATTTATTGAATCTGTTTGTTTCTGAGACCAAGCTACAAACAGTCTGATACTTTTTAAATGTAGTTATGGAGGCTTCGACAAGGAAAGAATCAGACAGGATGGAAACAGACCCTTCAGTTTAACCAATCCATGACAACCATGTTCCCAAACTATACTAATCAAACTTGCCTGCATTTGGCCCATATCCTGCCAAAACTTTCCTCCTTATTCAAATGTCTTTTAATCATTGTAACTGTACCTGCATCCACCACTTCCTCTGGCAGTTCAATCCACATATGAAGCACTTTCCCTGTAAAAAGAGTTGCCCCTCATGTCCTTTTTAAAACTTTCTCCTCTCATCTTAAAACACATGCCCCCTGGTTTTGAGTTCCCCCACCCTTGGGAAAAGAGTCTTGAAGGAATCAGTTCGTGACTCTGAACTCAGTTGTGACAACTTGAGTGAAGGTTGAGTCAGACAGGCATTAAAAAGTGTTTACTTTATAATTATTACTTTTATTATGTTTGCAGCTTTCTGTCCATAAATGTTTAGATATCGTTCTCCTTGTCTAGTTGCACTGGTTATATAAAGTTTGCTATCATGGCTTTTACTGTGCTTTCTTATGGGATAAAGTGAGGAGGTAGGCCCCAAGAACTACTTCAGCCTCCATAAGGACTGAGGCTGCACTGTTAGTATTATTCTGTATTTGTGTTAGCTAACCGACCCCTTAGCTAGATTAAAAACCGAAAGAACTGCAGCTGTTGTAAATCACACACAAGCTCAGCAGGTCTGGCAGCATTGGTGAAATCAACTCAGAATTAATGTTTTGGATCTGGTGACCCGAAATATTAATGCTTACTTAGATACATAATCAGTTTTCAATAAGCTTTATTCCAGATTAAACTAGGTTCACTATCTAACATATTTTTTGAACAATGTGCTAAAAGAACAAAAATTACAGAAACCCATCAGTTCATGTGTAAAATTCAAACCACAGATGTAAGCAAGGAGGTCATCCAGCCTTGTGGTTTGTCTCTTTCACCACATTGCTTATTCCAATTTGCATGATAAAATAGTTGCTATAGTTCTGGGTAGCAAGCTATGTGGCTTTTTCTTCATATACTGTATACTGTTCCTGTGGCCAGGGAACCAGCAGAGATAAACAGGTGTTGATGGTGTTGGGACAATGGAAATTCCTAATTATTTTCTGATGTGGAGGAGCCAGTATTGGACTGTGGTGGACAAAGTTAAAGATCACACAACACCAGGTTATAGCCCAACAGGTTTATTTGGAAGTAATAACTTTTGGAGCGCTGCTCCTTCATCACTTGAGCAATGCTGTGAAAGCTAATGCTTCCAAATAAACCTGTTGGACTGTAACCTGGTGTTGTGTGATTTTCAATTTTTTTTACTGTAAGTTAAAGGTTGCAACTATTCTTCTAGTTTTTAGGCAGTTACTCAGGACCAAGCATCACTTTCTTCCATTCTGCAGTTGTGGATCCTGAAGTGATCTGACAGTCCAATGCTGAATCCATACACTTTGTCACAGGTGATGTTTGAGGAAATGGGGTGAGTGGGATGCTCAGATTCTCCCAAGCTCCTTCCACTCCTTGTATTGGCTTCAACCTGAGCTCTGAATGGTTGACTGGTGCCTTTGTGTTTGCTTCTTCTCTGGTTTGGGTGGTCCTAAGCAAGAAATTCCCATAAATGATGCACATTTTCAGGGAGCAATTGAGGACATGGGGTAGACAATGCCCCAGTGGTATTACCGTGGAGTTGGGATCAAGATAAAAAAAAGTGATCTCATTGAATGGCAGAACAGGCTAGAGGGGCAGATGGCCTACTCCTGCTCTTATTTCCTATGTTCTCAGACTGTTAATCCAGAGTCCTAGGAAATGTTCTGGGGGCTTGGGTTTAAATCCAGTCAGAGCAGATGGTGGAATTGAATCTAATGATGACTATGAAACCATTGCTGATTGTTGGGGTAAAAAAATAGTCTAGTTCACTAATGTCCTTTAGGGAAAGAAATCTGCCATTTTCACCTGGTCTGGCCTACATGTGGCTCCAGACCCACAGCAATGTGGTTGACTCTTAGCCTCCCTCTGGGAAATTAGTGATGGGCATTAAATGCTGGTCCAGTCAGTGATGCCCACATTCATGAATGAATTGCAGTCAGTTCTTCTGTAGGCAAGCTGGTTATCAATGCTGCCTCACAGCGCCAAGGACCCAGGTTCGATTCCAGCCTTGGGTGACTGTCTGTGTAGAGTTTGCACATTTTTCACATGTCCATGTGCATTGCCTCTGGGTGCTCCGGTTTCCTCCCCTAATCCAAAGATATGCAGGTTAGGTGAATTAGCCATGTTAAATTGCCCATAAAAATCAGGGATGTAGGTTAGGTACATTAGTCAAGGTTAAAATGTAGAGTGATAGGGTAGGGGGATGGGTCTGGCTGGGTTGCTGTTTGGAGGGTCGTTGTGGACTTGTTGGGCCGAACGGTCTGTTTCCATCTGTAGGGATTCTATTCTATAACGTGATGGTTGTGTTCTTGTGCACCCCGTGTTGTAGGAAAATCACACTCTAGAAACAGTGCTTAAAATGTTGGCAATGTAATTGCGTTGCAGCCAACATGGGTTTTAAAAGTTCATGCTTTACAAATAGTGCCTCAAATTTGCATTGAGGAAACACACATTATAGCAGAACAACCTGTAAAAGAAAATTCTTGGAGTGTTTAGTCTGTTCTGGGGACAGTGGCTTGCCATGATGAAACTTGGATGAGATAGCTTGTTTTGGGTGTCTTGTGTCAGCTTACAGATGGTATAGCCTGTCTCACAGCTGATGAACTATAAGCAGTGCCTGAAAGCTTTGGAATTAGCCTGAAAGAACAGCACTGATATCAGAACACCTATCCTGCCATTGAAAATGCAGGATTTTGGGGAGACGTTGGTGATATTTCTCCAAGTATTTGAGAAGTCTACTCTGTACTATACATATCTGCATATGCTCATTTTTTTTTTATTCATCCACTATGAGGCCTTCGCTGGCTAGGCCAACTTTATTGTCCATTCTTAATTGCCCAGAAGTGTTACTTCACCTGTGCAAATTTGGCCAGTGTATGAAAATGAGGTTTTTATTTCAGATAGATGAAGCGTAAAGCAGAAAGCTGATCAAAAGACGGGCACAGAGCAGAGCACCTCAGCTTTTCATCTGGTGTGTGGCAAACACAGTTGACAATGATGTCATAAGACTGCCACTGCTGTTGTGTAACATGCTAAGAGTCAAGCACATTGCTGTTGGTCTGGAGCCACATTCTCTGAGAAGCATAAATAGAAAACCGAAAGATCTACAGATGTTGGAAATCTGAAATCTGCTGTCTCAGATGGTGGGATTTGAATTCAATAAAAGTCTGGAAATGCTCAGAGCACCTTTTCAGCAAGGAGCTTCCTCCCTGCTGCTGACCCTCTAGTCACTAACTGTCTAATGGCATTCCGTGAATGGGTTATTGCAGTCCTGTGGTCAGTTTTTCACATCGTTCTCAGGATATGGGCATTGCTGGCGAGGCTAGCATTTATTACCCATCCCTAATTGCCCAGACGGCAATTAAGAGCCAACTTCTTTGCTGTGGGTGTGGAGTCACAAGTAGTTCAGAACAGGTAAGGACGGCAGCGTCCTTCCATGAAGTGAACGAGATGAGTTTTTCCAATATTGGCAATGGTTTCATGGTCATCAATAGATTCTTATTGTCAGATTTTGTATTGAATTCAAAATTTGCCAACTGCAATGACAGGATTCATACCCGGGACCCCAAAACATTAGTTGTGTTTCTGGATTAATAGTCTAGCGATACTTCCACGAGTACCACTGGGCCATTGCCTCCCTGTTCCATCAGACTTTACAAATCCGGCGACCTGGAAGGCACACACACACACACACACACACACACACACACACACACACCATGGGTGGACCATAGCATTCGAGGGGTCATGGAAGTAAGGGAACATGGTGGGGTCGGGACAGGTTAACACCTCCAGCTGCCTCCAACATCATTTGCAAGTGGCCTTTTCCATATCATTCCTGTCCGTAATATAATGATAATGGGACTGGGCTAGCAGGGAGCAGGCAAACTTTCTGGTGGGGAAATGCAAAATGTAGTCTGTGATTTAGCAGAGTCCATTGACAGAAAGATTACTCTCTAGCTGTGGAGTCAATGCAAAGGGGTGAGAAATATGGAAGTGTAGTAAGCAGAGTGAGGAGAGAGGTGCAGAGAAATTCCTTTCTGTGATGAATTGTGAATAAGTGTAGTTAATTATTATATCTTTTATGAGAAATGTGATGATAAATTAGGCGTAGAGAAAGTGAACAATGCCATGGAATGAAATTTGGATTGCTTTAATCATGCTGGCTGGCTTTTCCTGTACTGTACATTTTGCTTTAACAAGCCAACAAATAAAAAAAAACAACTATTGAAAGGAAGTTAACTGAAAATGTTAAAATCTAACCAAGGTGAGAAATGTGGTTCTAAATATACAATGTGTTAAATGATATTTTTTGATATAACTGTTCACATGCTATCCTCATAAGGCAAATCTCCAAATACTGCTGAACCTCTTTAAGAAATGAAGACACACAATGTTCTAATTATGGAAGACAAATAAATTAGTACAGAAAAAAATCAAAGCAGCTGATAGGAAAGATCGTGCAGCCCAGCTCCTTGATGATTAAGTATAAAGAGAACATTAAAACTGTTTTGAATAGGCTAAGAACATAAAGCATGGTACATGTTGGCAACTCAGGAAGCTGTAGTCATGGTGTTATGTTGTGAATTCTATAACCTGTGAACAGCACATTTTAGAGATTGTGATCAAGATCACAATTTAGAAATCGTTACATTAAAAAAAAGTGCAGCATAGAATCAGGGCTACACCGGCCGTTAGGCTGTAAATGCAGGTGAGGCCCACGCCCTGGAAAGTTTGTAACCTTAATATGGTTTTGTAAGGCAAAGCAGCTGAGTGAAGGTGAAACTCTTTCCTGAGCAGAAAACCAACCAATGAAATTAGATTCTCCAACTGCAGACACACAGTTCAGAGATCAAAGCTGAAGCAGCAGGTTTCCTGATACCTCGGGGAAGGAAAGATAAATTGACTGGATGTAGCTCTGTGTTATTTATGCACACTATTTCCTGTGAACCATTTGGTCTGAAAGAAATCAAGAGTGAAAACTGGTTGGTAATTCCTGGGTAACATGACTGTCATTTCCTGAACATTCTGCCAGCTTCCTGTAGCTAATATTACAATCCAAAAACCAACACCAGTGTTATTTCTTTTTTTAAGATTAGATTAGATTCACGACAGTGTGGAAACAGGCCCTTCAGCCCAACAAGTTCACACTGACCCTCCGAAAAGGAGCACACCCAGACCCATTCTCCTACATTCACCCCGGACTAATGCACCTAACACTATGGGCAATTTAGCATGGCCAATTCACCTGACCTGCACATCTTTGGACTGAGGGAAGAAACCGGAGCACCCAGAGGAACCCAGGCAGACACGGGGAGAACGTGCAAACTCCACACAGTCAGTTGCCCGAGGCAGGAATTAAACCTGGGTCCCTGGCGCTGTGAGGCAGCAGTGGTAACCACTGAGCCACCGTGGCACCCCATTTATTCCTATATTTTCTCTGCTAAATGAATTTGTGTGCCATGTTGCTAATATGGGCGGCACGGTGGCACTGTCCAAAGATGTGCAGGTTAGGTAAATTGGCCATGCTAAAATTGCCCGTAGTGTTAGGTAAGGGGTAAATGTAGGGGTATGGGTGGGTGGCGGGTCGGTGTGGACTTGTTGGGCCGAAGGGCCTGTTTCCATATTGTAATGTAATCTAATCTAAACTGTCAGCCAATCATTTTTTGATGCTGTGTCAATCCACTGGTGTTAAAACATAGATCGTACTGAAAATCACAATGCTCTAAATGGATTTTACTCTGTGGTTAAGCTGTCAATAGCATTGAACTTAAAAGTAAAAGTTAAAAGTACACAGCAGGAGTAACTATAGAACATAGAACATTACAGCGCAGTACAGGCTCTTCGGCCCTCGATGTTGCGCTGACCTGTGGAACCAATCTGAAGCCTATTTATCCTACACTCTTCTGTTTTCATCCATTCTGAGTATTATACTGTATGGCTGATAAATCCGGAGTGTGGGACATTCTCAGTGGTATAGTGAAGGTCTGATAAACGCAGAGTGGAACACTCTCAGCGGTATAGTGTATGGCTGATAAACCTGGAGTGGGGACATTATTTGACTCAGCCCCTGTATGTTTGATATGAGGAAATGTTTCCAATTTGGATTAGTGTTGCTGACTCACAGTAGCACCAGTAAGCAGAAAGTTCTGGAAGAAAACTCACCAGATTTGGCAGTATCGATGGAGAGAGAAAGAAAGTTAATGCTTCAAGTTGATTATGCCTCTCCTGAGCTGAAGGGGCGAGAAGAATGATAGTTTGAATTGCAGGAGAGGGGGCAAAGGAAGAGCAAGTGGGCGGCACGGTGGCACAGTGGTTAGCACTGTTGTCTCACAGCGCCAGAGATCCGGGTTCAATTCCCGCCTCAGGCGACGGACTGTGTGGAGTTTGCACGTTCTCCCCGTGTCTGCGTGGGTTTCCTCCGGGTGCTCCGGTTTCCTCCCACAGTCCAAAGATGTGCAGGGTCAGGTGAATTGGCCATACTAAATTACCCGTAGTGTTAGCTAAGGGGTAAATGTAGGGGTATGGGTGGGTTCGCTTCGGCGGGTCGGTGTGGACTTGTTGGGCCGAAGGGCCTGTTTCCACACTGTAATGTAATCTGTAATCTGTAAATAGGCAAGTTGCCTCAGATCAAAAGGCCAAATCAGTGTTAACGGTCATAGAGAAGTGAAATAGAAATTGATGTTGGATGTTAATAACTGAAAATAGGTCACCACTGCTGAAATATAAACACGTGCAAACAAGACAGTGGGGGATGTGGCAGGGAGAGGAGGGATAATCACATTGAGGACACATCTCAAGGTCTGAAGTTGGTGAACCCAATGTTGAGTCCTGAGGCTGGAAAGAGTTTAAGTGGAAAATAATATGTTGTTCCTCCAGCTTACAATGGACTTTGCTGGAACTGTAGTAGGCCCAGGAAGGAAATGGTGATGTGGCAACAATATGGTATCTTGAAATGATAAACATTTGGAAGGTTATCTCCATTCTTGTGGAGCCGGGTAGTTGAAGGGTTGTGCCAAAGTGTTTCCCTTCAGCTGACACACACTGGTTCTTTTTACTTCAAATATATGAGAAAGAAAATGTTAAATCAGAACAATAAGTTGCACCACCTAGACTTGTATTCTCTTACGTTCAGAGGGTTATCATTTATCTAACCAGTATTCTGAATATAATTAAGGAAGCTTGATTGGGTGGACAAAATAAATAACTTCCTTCGTTGTGGAAGTCCTGACAAAGGTAACTAAACTTAAAATTATAGGCAGGACATTCATGAGTGATGTCACAAAGTATGTCTTCACCCAGAGAGTAGTTCCCACCTCAGAGAGTTACCAATCTCTCTGACAGGCTACCAAACTCTCCACTCCCAGCAGTGCTAGAAATTCCAGTGGATAGGAGTGGGACTATCAGCAGTCTCCAGAGTAAACATCCAGACAGACCAGTATCAGGTAAGGCGAGGGGTCTCAGAGTGGACAGAGGATGGTGAGACAAATGTATTTGTAATTTGTATACAATGGCTTCCGATAGTTATGCCACCTCTGTTGTAGGTTGCTTTCACCTTAGAATGAGAAGCCATTAAAGCTTAACATGGAGCTGGAGATTACATGCTTCTGTCTTGTATATTTTCACTGGGTGACATATAAATTGGGTGGGTGCCCCCAAGTTCAACCCATAAATTGGAGGGTGGGACAGACTGAAATCCACTGCAGTTTGGCATGTGTAAATAATGAAGCATTAACTGAGCTTGTTAAAAGCTCAACTGAAACCAATATTACCCTGCCCACACAATAATTAGGTCAGAATTAGGAGGTAGGAGGGAGCAGGCAGCCTGTTTTTGTAGTTTTTATAATGGCAGGAAAGAAGGGAGTACTATAATTCGAGTGCCCTTTGCAAATTGGGGGCAACCCCCAGAAGATAGCACAGAACTTTGTTTAATAATTCAATCAAATGTTATGTCTCACAGTTAGTCTGCAGTATAGCTTATATCACCACTGTATGGAACCATGTGATCTTATGGCAGTGGGATCTCTGACTCCAGTTTAACTGAGGCTGTATGATCCATGACAACTGATAGAAGTATGCTGCTTTTGTAACTGGATAGCTTAACATTAGCCCAGGCACTTTACATTCATGTGATGGTAATATATGTCAATATCAGGAGCTATCATGGATGTCCGTTGAATCTTTCAGTACCATATTACCCATATCTAGTTTTTGTGTTACATGAGCTAATAGAGGTATTGCTGCATCAGGTACACATCTCTTGCGGGAGGCAAAACCCTCCGTCCCCCACAAGGTGGGAGGTCCTGGTAAGCAGCTGTGGCCATTTATAAAGAGTCCAAGTTCTCAGTGGTTGACACTTGGAAAACTTATTGAACATTCATTAGCTAGAAGATAGCTGTGGAATTCCAAGCATTTGGAAAACTAACAGCACCATGTTTTGAGCATAGATCTGTAAAATTCAGTAGCATAAAATAAAACTTTCTTTCTTTCTGCTTAAGATCTAAATTCTTTCAAACTCGAAGCCCTGTCTCTATTTTCTGAAATAAAATTGTCAGTCTGCTTTCCAATTAGAAAATTTAAAAAGTCAAAGGCTACTCACAGTTTAAATATAAAGGTCTATTGAATAGGATAAATCCTTTAAAACACACAAAAGGTTAACTAGTTTTATACTCAATTATAGATTTACAGCCAACAATGCCTTTGCTGAACCATTGCATTTCAAGCAGTTTATATTGTTTTATTATACAGATTAAGTGATTAAATGATCCAAAGAATAGATATTTGAAAACCTTATTCATCATCAGCAAAAAGGATTTTTTTATACTCAATATATCTGGCCATCCTGTAATAAATCAAGAAGGTCAGAAATGATCTGAAAAATAATCACAGACCAGCTAAATGTAAAAATAAACATCAGGATTAACAAACCCCAACTCTGGAGGATCCAAGATGGCGGCGAACTGAAAGGTCTGCCTTGCTGAGCTCTGCATCTCAACCCAGGTGTAGTGGTGTTTTTGCCCCTCTACTTAAGTTTTTTTTTGGAAAATTTGTTGTTAAACAGTTGTGGAACTGTTTAAATCTTGTTTTGGTAATCAAGGATGACTAAAGGGAAAAGATTGACTAAGTCCCAACACGCAAGACGTTCACCAACGGCATTGGGCACGCTCGCAACTATGACTGCAACCACAGCTGCAACTTCCTCTGCAGCTGCGATGGAATCAGCTACCCAATAGACCACAGCTGTAGAATTTGTGAAGCTCCGGGAAATGATCAAGGCATTGATCGAGGAGAGTCGTACTCAGCTGGAGCCAAATTCGGCCATGCTCCACAAGGATGAGAAGGAGCTTGAAGGGCTCAGAAAGCAGATGGAAGAGGTCGAGTGGTGGACTGCAATGTTGGAGACCATGATCGAATCCGCGACAGAGTGGATCCAGGCCCTCGAGAAACGGTCCGGGCCTTAACCGAACAGTTTGATGACCTCGAAAATAGAGGTAGGAGAAAAAATATCCCTGTTGTTGGGCTGCTAAAGAGAGTGGGAAACGAGCACCACTAATCTTTTTTGAAGATTGGCTGCCGCGATGTCTTGGTTGGGAGGCCAAGGCAGGCTGGGTGGAGGTCGACAGAGTTCACCAGATTGTGGTGCACAGGTCTAGCCCGGACCAGCACCCCTACTTTGTCTTGGTGAGTTACCAGTGCAAAGAGACAAGCAGAGAGTTATGGAAGCTTTCATAATGCTGGGGAAGGATCCATGGGCCTTGATTTACAAAGGATTCAGGATAATGTTCTTCCAGGACCTTTCTGTGGCCGTGATCTGTAAAAGGAAATCAGTTGATGAGGTTAAGAGAAAACTGAAGGACCTTGATTTCAATATTCTATAAGGTACCTGGATGTGTTTTGTTTTATTCATGAGGGTTCTGTATAATCATGTGATTCCTCGGAAAAAGCGAAAAAACTTCTGGAAACTTTAAAATAGACTGGATGGACTAAAGGATATAGAGAGTAATATTTTTCTTCTTTGCTTTCTGTACTCTTGTCTTTTTCTTAAAGGAAGTGTGACTGGATTTTTTTCCCCATGTTAATTGGTGTTAATGTATAGTTGGGCCTGGGCAGAGTGCTCACCCTTATGTTTTATTTGTTTATATTACCCTTTATTTTCCTCTCTTTCTTTTATGTGAGTTTGGGGTGCAGCTCAAGCTGGAAAGAGGAATGGAGGTGTGTGTGGGAGGTGGGGGAAGGGATACAATCTCCCATCAAGTGCCTTTTGTGATTTGTGCTTGGTTTAGTTTTTTGGATTTTTTTGTTTCAATGTTCTCTTAGTCTGTTAAGTATAGTAGTTACAGTGCATGTAGTTTTTAGACTTGATGAGTCTGTTCTTATTTATGGTCAGTATTTTTTCAGTCGAGTTCTTCCTCTCGGGAGTTCAAAGGTTGTTGTAGAGGATCAAGGCTGTGTTCACAAATAGTGCACCTGGAACATTAAGGGGAGTCACTCACCAGTCAAGAAGAATAAGGCGTTGTTGAGTCTTAAAAAGGAGAATGTGGATATTGCCCTACTGCAGGCGACTCATCTTCATGATAAGGAACATTTGAAGTCACAGCAGGTTGAATTTGATTGGGTGTTTTTCTCCTCCTTCAATACTAAGAGCAGGGGAGTGGCCATATTTATCCAGAAGAATCTCCCATTTAAGTTAATAGATCATATTAAAGATGTGTATAGGTGGTTCATAATTCTTAAAGTCTCAATATACGGTGAAGAGTATGATATTTTGAATAATTATTGTCCCCGGCGAACACACTTAAATTTTTGATTGATACATTTTCCTAATTGATGGCCCTTGGGTCATGACGTATCATTATAAAGGGGGATTTTAACTGCCTTCTGGACCCTACAGTGGATAGAATTCCCAAAGGCCCCCCAAAACTGTCTCCACAATCTAAGCAGCTAGCTGATTTATGTGTGGAACTGGGGCTGGAGCACATTTGGAGATGTTTCCACCAGACAGGTAGGGACTTTATGTTTTTTTCTAATCTGCATAAGCGCCATACAAGGATTTATCTTCCCCTTGCCCCTGTGACTTTTTTTGGGTTTGCTGATATCCTGCACAATTGGGAATATTGCCATTCCCAATCACACAGCAGTATGTTTAGTGAGCGAGATTAAGGGTAATGCAACAGGTTCATGGTACTGGCGAATGGATCCCTTTATTCTCAAGCACAGTAAGTTCATTGAGTACTGCTCTAATAAATTTATAGCATTCTTGGTCATCAATTCAGATACAGCTAGTAACCCATCTATGCTATGGGTGACTGCTAAGGTGTATGCTTGAGGGATAATTATTTGTTATATTGCCAGTCGGAAGGGACAGAAGGGAAAGCAGCACGATTGAAAGCAGCTGAGTTGGTGTATTTTGACAGGCCATCAGTGGTTAAGTTGCAGTGGATCACAGCTCTTTGGTCCGCCTTAAATTCTATGCTCACACAGACAGCGAGGAAGGAACTATCCTTTACAAAGCAAAGGCTGCTTGAGCGTGGTGATAGGCCAGGCAAATCTTTGGCATATCTGGCTAGGAAAATGAATGACCCCCCAATCTATTGCATCAACTTCTTCACCCAGAGAGTGATGGGTGTGTGGAATGCTCTGCCCCAGAAGGCAGTGGAAGCCCAGTCTCCGGATTCGTTTAAGCAAGAGTTGGATAGAGCTCTCAAGGATAGTGGAATCAAGGGTTATGGAGATAAGGCAGGAACAGCATACTGATTGAGGATGATCAGCCATGATCATTTTGAATGGTGGTGCAGGCTCGAAGGGCAGAATGGCCTACTCCTGCACCTATTGTCTATTGTCTACTGTCAATTAGGGAAGGAGCTGGGACTCTCACTTGTGATTCTAAAAGGATCAATGCTGCATTTCAGAGGTTTTACACTGAACTATACCAGTCAGAATGCTGTGAGAATAGTTGGGATAAGATGGGGTCCTTTTTTAAGAACCTAAATCTTCCAGGTGTGACCTCCTTAATGCCCCTTTAACAGAGCAAGAGGTTCAGGAGGCAGTGAAGCAACTTCAAAGTGGAAAGCGCCCAGCCCTGATGGTCTTCCTCGCGAAATTTACAATATATTTTATAAATATATTATCAGGGCCAATGTTGGACATGTACAACTACTCGTACAGTCATGATTGCCTCCTGCCATCCTTGAGAGAGGCTAATACCTCTCTTACCCTTAAGAAAGGGAAGACCCAGGAGGAGTGTGCTTCTTACAGACCCATCTCGCTTTTAAATTCTGATTTTAAAATTCTGTCCAAGACTCTTGCATTAAGGCTGGAAATGGTGTTGCCTTCCATTGTCAAAGAGGACCAGACAGGTTTTGTAAAGGGCTGCAGATCCTCCAACACTGTTAGGAGGTTACTCAATATGATTTAAACATGTCAGCAGAAATTGGTTCATGGATTGGTGACTTCTTTAGATGCCAAGAAGGCATTTGATCAGGTGGATTGGCCATACTTTTTATATTAGTTTCCCTACAGTGTGTAAACAGGCCCTTTGGCCCAACAAGTCCACACCGACCCTCCAAAGAGTAACCCACCCAGGCTCATTTCCCGATATTTACCCCTGACTAATGCACCTAACACTATGGGCAATTTAGCATGGCTAATTCACCTGACCTGGACATCTTTTGGAATCTGGGAGTAAACCGGAGCAAACCAATGCAGACATGGGGAGAATGTGCAAACTCCATACAGGCAGTCACTCAAGACCAGAATCGAACCCAGGTCCCTGGAGGTATGAGACAACAGTGCTAAGCACTGAGCCACCGTTTTCTATAGGAGGACTGCAGAAGCTGGAGATCAGAGTTCAGAGTGTGGGGCTGGAAAAGCACAGCAGGTAAGGCAGCATCCAAGGAGCAGGAAAATCGACTTTTTGGGCATAAGTCCTTCATCAGGAACCCTGTGGAGAAAGACATGGAAGATTTGGAATGATGAAGGGCTTATGCCCAAAACGTTGATTCTCCTGCTCCTAAGATGCTGCCTGACCTGCTGTGCTTTTCCAGCACCACACTCTCGATATCTTTTCTAATCCCTGGAACGGTTTGGTCTCAGTGAAGTCTTTATTAGGTGGATAAGGGTCGTTTATAGTGATCTGCTGGCTGTGGTTCTCACCAGTGGTGTAAGATCTAGTAATTTTAATATTTGTAGGGGCAGTCGGCAAGGTTGTCCCCTTTCACCTCTACTTTTTATGTTTATGACTGAACTGTTGGCAGAGGCTATTCGTAGGGATCCTAACAGAATTGCCCCAGAAATGGGATCAAAGGTACATAAGATCACATTATATGTGGATGAAGTTCTTATTTTCCTTTCAAACCCAGCAGTTTCTCTGCCCCATTTGATACAGGGTATCAACTCTTTTGGCGCTTTTTCAGGTTACGAGATTAATTTTTCAAAATCGGAGGCTATGCCTATGCGGGGTCTTGAGGGAATACCTTGAGGGTAAGTCACGGTTTCCCATTAAGTGGTGACAGGGAGGTTTTCTTGATCGTTTTGTTACTCTCGCCTTTGACCAGCTATTTAAGGCTAATTTTGTCTACTTTGTTTGACAAGTTTAAACAAGATCTTCAAAGATGGGAGGCCCTTCCAGTATCTTGGTTCAGTCAAATAGCTCTTATTAAAATGAATGTCCTTCCACGTTTGCTATACCCTATGCGGATGCTCCCTTTTATTTTTCCCAGGTAAGTGTTTCAGAGACTTAATGGTTCGTTTAGTTCTTTTATCTGGCACCATAGGCGACCCCTTATTAAGCTCACCAAATAGTAATTTCCCCAGGAGCTGGGGGGAGTGGACCTCCCTGATATTAAAAGATATCAATTAAGCTCCTTTTTATCTTTCGTAAGCGACTGGGCCTGTAGGGACCTGGTGTCAATGTGGTTGGATATTGAGGCCTCCCAGGCAAAGTGTCCCTTTGTCTTGTTCTTAGATAAAATGAGAACAGTTGTGGAGCACTGTTGTAATTCAATAATTATCAATACTGTCAAAGCGTGGAGGGCAATGCAGCAGAGCGAGGGTATTATGTCGAAAACATCTTTCATTACCCCTGTAGTTGGTATGCCGGGTTTCCGGCCAAGGACAATGGACCCCAAGTTTAAACTCTGGGCAGCTAGGGGAGTTTCCTATTTGGGTGACTTATTTGAGGGGGAAATAATGATATCTTTTGACCAATAATCCATAAGTATGGACTATCTAGCAGAGATCTTATTAATTTCATCCAGATTAGAGATTTTATACAAAAAGAAATTACTTTTCTAACTGACTTCTACCGATCTGAAAAAGAGAAGAGGGTGCTTCATGCCAAGAACTCTCTCTCAGTGAGTACTCTTTAACATCTGTTGAGGGGTAGTCGGTTGGATGATATTGAGCGATTACATGAGGTTTGGGAGAGAGTGTTAGGAATTGAGACCCCTTCTGAGGTATGGGAGGATATTTGTGAGAATACAAAAAAGATTTTGATTTGTAATAGAATCCATGCTATGCAATTGAAGATTCTTCATAGGGTCCATCTGGCTCCAGATCGTCTCTCAAAATTTAAGGTGGCAGTAACATTAATGTGTCCCAAGTGTAAAATTATAACTGGTGCTCTCACTCATTGTCTGTGGTCCTGCCACAGACTTTCTATGTACTGGAGTGCTGTAGCAGGAATAATAGAGAGGGTCTTGGGGACCAAAGTTAAGACCCGGTCTCTCTTCTCCTGAGCCTGCTCAATTTATCTTCTTTGGATACACATGGGAGAAGACTTTCCAATAATCTCATTTTTTGTGCAAGGAAAAACATTTTGATGTGCTGGGTGTCCGAAAAAACCCCTGGTCTGTCAGGTTGGCGCAAACTAATCGTGGAACATATTCCCCTGGGCAATCTCACAAATATGAGGCGCCAAAAAACTGAATAGTTTTATAAGACATTCCAGCCCTTTTTGGGGTACCAACAAGCAGATTGCTCTACCATTTTAATTGTACAGCTTTGATGGTTTGGTTCAGCAAACTTGGTGTCCCCAGAGGAAGAATTTTGAATAAATGTGGGTGTAATATTTAAAGCTCTCGAAGGTTTGGAGCTATTGTTTCGTGGCGCTGTGTGGTGTTATTTATTTATTGCTTCGACTGATTTGTTTATCTTGTACATGAGTATAGCTTTGTTCTGTTTGTGTTGTTATTCGTTTTTTTCCACATAGTAGTGTGGTTATTGGTTTATTGCTGTCATCAATTTGTAATTTTATAAAAATGTAAATCTTTAAATTTCAATAAACTATTTTTAAAAAAGACTCCAACTCATGTTATGTGTATAGACACCCTAAAAGTCTATTGACAAGTTTGTTGCAAGATGCCTTAGCATATAAGGATATGAGTGCATTACCCTGCACTGTCAGAGAAGCTCAATTAATTAGCAATCCCCTCAGCATTGGTTAAAGTCTTCAGGAAGGATTTTCAGGGCTGTCTCTGAGTCTGGAGACCTTCTGCCACTATATTGTTCACATACAAGTAGTCCACCTTCTCAGGAGTCGGAGTGTTGTAGTCATGCTCGTGACTCCTGGCTTACACAACAGGACCTAACTGAAAAGCCAATTAGCAGTCTGTCTCAGGGTGAAACACACACTCAGAGTCTCAAACACTTTCCCCCACTGCTTGAACAAAACAACTTTGTAAACACAACTCACAATGAGTTCCACTAACTTGTATTTAAAATCATCTGCTTCACAGTCCTTGTTTTAAAGCAGTCCTTTCCCTGCTTTGATCCATAATCCAAAACAAAGGAAAATAAGGAGATGTGGTCTTACAGTTTTACAAGACGATTTCCACGTTAGTTAATCTAACTGGTCAGAGGTGTGTGTCATCAGTGATCATGTGGACTCTGGTGTTGCATCTTGGTGTTGTTGACAATGTTCTGGATGAAAAGTAAGAGAGAACTAAGGAACAATCCTTCAGATAAGGTAAATTTAATGATGTAGGGATGAGAAGAGAAGATGTTACAGATGATTCTGTAGTACAATGATAGAATTAAGAATGAGTAGCATTCATGCCACGCAATAGTGAGGCAATAGTCATCTCCAATAAGAGACAATCTAACCATTGCCCCTTGATATTCACCGGTATTATGATCACCTAAACCACCACTGTCAACATCCTTAGGGTTACATTGACCGTGAACTCAACTAGACTCACCACATAAACACAGTGGCTACACAAGTCTAGGAATATTGCATGAGCAACTCACCCCCTCACTCCCCAAAGCCTGTCCACCATCTACAAAGTATTGGTCAGGAATGTGATGGAATACTCCCCACTTAGTTGGTGCAGCTCCAACAACACTCAAGAAACTTGGACACAATCCAGGGCAAAGACCCTGCATCCACAAACATCGACTCCCTCCACCACTGATCCTCAGTAGCAACAATGTGTACCATCTTAACTTGGAAATATATCACTGATCCTTCATTGTTGCTAGGCCAAAATTCTGGAATTCTGTTCCTAATGTCATTATGGGTCTACCTACAGCACATGGACTGCAGCAGTTCAAGAAGACAGCTCTCCGCCACCTTCTCAAAGTAACTTATGGGTTGGCAGTAAATGCTGGCCAGCTAGCGAAGCCCCCATTCCATGAGTGAATTAAACAAGCAAGTGAGAATAGGCCCAACTGTCTAGAAAAGCATTGGTGTCTGATATGCAGTCCTAACCACAGTTCAAGATTGTTGGTTGACCTACCATTGTATGAATCACAAACGTTACAAAAAGAGACCAAACAAAAACAAAGAAACCACAGCAAGCAATAATGTCTAAATCTAATTCCTGGGTAACTGCAGAAAAGACTGTCCAAAAGGCCACCTTGGAAGCTCCCTGCCTTCATTCCTGATGAAGGGCTTTTGCCTGAAACGTCGATTTTCCTGCTTCTCGGATGCTGCCTGACCTGCTGTGCTTTTCCAGCACCACTCCAATCTGGACTGTGTTCAAAATGTTAGCCCACTTGCATCTGGTAAGGTAATGTTCATAATTTTATCCCTTTAAATCAGAGCATTCTATCCTGGCTGTCAGCTGTTACATACAGGGAATGTTGGATTTTAATCTGTCCCCTTCACATGAATACACATCCATTGGAAAACAATTTTGGACCTGACATCTAATATATTGGCTCAGAACTGCCTGTGGTGCTCATTTACTTTTTATAGCAGGTTTGTATTTCTGACAGATATAGTATATTCTATATATTATATACTATATTATATTCCTGATGAAGGGCTTTTGCCCGAAACATTGATTTTCCTGCTCCTTGGATGCTGTCTAACCTGCTGTACTTTTCCAGCACCACAGTAATCTTAACTAATCTCCAGGATCTGCAGTACCCACTTTCGCCTAGATACATGTAGTGCTGTATTCAAGGTGATTTATATATCATCAGATCCAGTTATTGGTAACATCATACTTGCATAATATGTGAAGAGTTCAGATACAGGGATAGAAAGACAATGTGAAGAGAGGGTCCCAATACATTCAGGGGCTGAGAGAGTTAGATGTGCAGAGTGACAGAAAGAATACTCTGCTAGAACAGAAGACACCAATTCATGGCTGACACACATGTGAAAAAAGATTGTCAGTCTAAAGAGTAGAGAGCTTCCTTACATTCAACATCACAAGAGACCAAGAGACTAGGCCATGATAAATGGATATTGTGTCATAGAATCTCTACAGTGTGGAAACAAGCCATTTGGCCCAACAAGTCTACACTGATCCTCCAAAGAGTATCTCACACAGATCCAACTCCCTACCTCTTAGCTTACATCTCCTCTGACTAATGCATCTAACCTACACATCCCTGGATACTGTGGGCAATTTAGCATGGCCAATTCACTTAACTTGCACACCTTTGGACTGTAGGAGGAAACTCCACACAGACAGTCACCCAAGGCTGGAATCGAACCCAGATCCCTGGTGCTATGAGGCAGCAGTGCTAACCACCGAGCCACCGTGTCACCCTTCAGTTTCACTTCCAATATTCCACTGAGAGTAACACAGGAGAGTTACTGACATTACCTGGTTAGTCAATACTCACCATTGATGCACTTAAGTATTACTTTCTCCTTGTTCTTAAAGTGCTCAACTTAGAGCCCAGTCCTCATCTGGACCTGTCACCTCTCACAAAACTGAGTCAGGTAGAGACCTGGTTTATTCTGGATTTTTCTAGATCCATCAATGTACACAAAGTTGGCTCCATTGTACCCCATCAGGGCAAGTGCCCGGGGACTAGTTGCATGCACGCCTCCTCCACAGATTCTCATATGTGATAACTGCCAGCCTCTTGTGATCCTAACATCTCTCCAAGCTACTTGCAAGACTTTCTGCAGTATCAAGCTGCACTCGGGGCACACCAGCAGCTTGCAATGAAGTACTTCTGCAAGGACAGTGTGCTCACATGACACACACTCAGCTCATGGATTGGGTCAGGCTGCATCTCCAGGCTGCACCTCTTGCTCTCTTAGTGGCTCACTCATTTAGCACCTTCTTCGATGCTTTCCTTCCCTTACCTTATTTCTCTGTGCAGTCACAGTGCCAGATAGATTGCTTTACTGGTTGGACATCTTACTTCATATTGCTACATTTCTCAAATAATTGCTCCATGTCCCGGTGGCTCAATCAGCAACTACACTGCGTGCACTGCATGCAAACAGTCATGTCATAGAGTCATACAGCATGGAAACAAACACTTCGGTTCAACCAGTCCATGCTGATCATAATCCCAAGTTAAACTAGTCCCATTTCCTGCACTTGGTACATATCCCTCCAAACATTTCTCATTCATGTACTTATCCAAATGTCTTTTAAACATTGCAAATATACCCATATCCATCCCCTCCTCTGGAAGTTAATTCCACATATGAACCACTCTGTTTAAAAAAGCTCCCTCATGTATTTTTTTAAATCTTTCTCCTGTCACCTTAAAAAATGATCCTTAGTCATCAAATCCCCAAGCCTAGGGAAAAAAAAAACACCTGTCATTCACCTTATTACTTACCCATCATTATTCTACAAACCTCCTTAAGGTCACCCCTCAACCTCCTATGCTCCAGTGAAAATTTCCCAGCTTATCCAGTCTCTCCTTATAACTCAAATCCATCATTTGCGGCACCATCCTGTTTAAACATTATTTGAATCCTCTCCAGTTTAATAATATCCTTCCTATAACAGGGTGATCGGAACTGGAGACAGTACTCTAGAAGAGGCCTCACCGACATCTTATACAATCTCAAAATAACTCCTAAACCCAACAGTCTGAGCAATGAGGGTAAGCATTCGAAATGCCTTCTTAACCACTCTGTCTACTTGTGACACAAATTTCAAAGAATTATGTACCTGAATCCCTCGGTCTCTCTGTTTTACAGCACTACCCAAGACTGCCCTTGTTTGTTTTATCAAAATGCAATACCTTGCATTTATCCAAATTAAATTCCATCTGCCACTCCTTGATTCATTGGCCCAATTGATAAAGATCTCTTTGTAATCTTAGATATCCTTCTACGCCATCCACTATACCACCAATTTTGGTGTCATCCACAAACTTACTAACCATGCCTCCTATATTCACATCTAAATCTTTGATAGAAATTACAAACAGAAATAAAACAAAAGAAAATATCTTTAAAAATGACAAGATGATGTTGCAAAGTCTATAAGGAGTGCTTCTCAATGATGCCCATCGAGGTACCTGCCAGTGAGGGGTTCTTGGCACAGTAAATCAATGGAAGCCTCTGAAGTTAATCCAGGGACTTGATCACTGTCAGGAACCCAGTTGACATGAACTCAGTCAAGGGTTGGGTGCCCTTGCAGTCCCGAATAGGTCATGGTGAACATTTCTCATCTGGGCCTGTCCAGTTATGTTCCTAAAGGGAGTGAGTTGTGATTAGTCTGTCAGCTTTATTCAACAAAGGCAAGTGGTAAGAGGGATGGGGACTGAAATGGGGCCTCAGCTGCAAGGAAGAGGTGTGGAAGCTATTTGTAGGGATTGGGCATGGATTCTCAGTGACAGTATCCTGAGAAAAGACTTCTTGGAGGATTGTGTGTGGCTCCCCCTCCAGCAGATTGCCTTCTAACACTGCCTTGTCTCCTCATCAGGGAGGGGCACCTGGAGTGAGATCAAGATACCCATTGCCCTGTTCCCTTGCTCTTGATGCTGAGGACCAATGGCTGGCATGATGAAGTGTGCATCTATGTGTCACTTCAGCAGAGCCTGTGGGTGCTAGACCTGGCTCTCCATGGCAAATACTAAAATGTCCCCAGAGGCAGATAGATGATCATATTTTTGAGGCAGAAAGACCCCAAAATCATGTATGTGTGTCTGTATGCATGTGTGTGTGTGTCTGTCTGTCTGTATCTGTGTGTGTTTGTCTCTGTGTGTGTGTATGTGTGTGTGTCTGTCTGTGCCTCTGTGTGTGTGTATGTGTGTGTGTGTGTGTGTATATGTGTGTGTGTATGTGTGTGTGTGTCTGTGTCTGTGTCTGTGTGTGTGTGTGTATGCCTGGTCTCTGGCAGGGCTCCAAGTGCCCATGACCTGGTTTTGGAAACATGGCAGTGATGGGCTCACCATTTTGTGCTCCGGACTTTAAACTGGTGACACTACCCACAGAGGTGTCAGTGTCGAGCTGGTGGAGGGTGTAGGAAACAGCCTTGCCAATGCTTCCTCTGAGGTCTCTAAACTCTCTTCCTCAGAGTGCCAGAAGGTGGCACTCTTGAACACCGACACTATGGACATTGCATTTCTGCCTGCAAGACTCAAAAGCAAGAAAGTATTATACCAAGGCTAATACATTGTGTGCACTGAAATACACTAACAGTAGTGTTCGTATAAAATCTACACTGGGTTGAAAAATGATACTAGGAGAAAGTGAGGACTACAGATGCTGGAGATCAGAGTCGAGAGTGTGGTGCTGGAAAAGCACAGCAGGTCAGGCAGCATCCGAGGAGCAGGAGAATCGTCTTTTCGGGCATAAGCATAAGAATGATTCCTGATAAGGGGCTTTTTCTCCTGCTCCTCTGATGCTGCCTGACCTGCTCTCAATTCTGAAAAATTATACTCACTTGGTTAGCTTGGCATGGATATCTCATCTTTCTCAAAGGAGTGGTCCCAGTCTTCTCCTGAGAGAAGGTCAGGTTTCTTGCCTTGTGAGATTGAGGAACCTAGTATCGGGTGCCCCACCATCCATCTGGGTTCTTACGACCCTATAATCAGCTGTTTCCTGCTGAAATGAGAGAAGAGAAGTGATTGAGTGAGATGAAGGTGTATGGTATTGCTGTTAGTGCTGGGACAGGTGGGTCAAAGTTGCTGAAGTGTTCCGAGTGAGTAAGTAGACAACACAGGGACCATGCTGGGTTGGCAGTGCTGGAGGTTCGGGTGGGAGATGTGCATGAGGTATAGAATGCATCTTGGAATACTGAGAGTGGTAGATTATGAACCTTGGCATGAGCAGTAGAAGGGATAGAGCCAGTATGAGGTTTCAGGGAAGATGGTGGCACTTACCCTGGCAGAGTCAGAAAAATCATAAACCTGCATTGCCGGCCATTCCTCCACAGGGTAAAGACTACATCAATCCTGGTGCAGAGCTTAGGCCAGGCTGGCTGGGGCTGCAGGTGTGGTGTCCTGGGGTCCATTGTACCATTCCTGAGGGAAGAGGACATTCATTCTCAGGTCACTGTGCACAGAACAGGATGCCTTATGTACAGAGCAGCTTCAGAATGCCAGTGCTCATCTGGGCGCACCTGCAGTGTGGGAGCAAGCCCTTCAACCCAACAAGTCCACACCAACCATTTGAAGAGTATCCCACCCAAACCCATTCCCATATGCTATTACTATACATTTGCCCCTAACTAAAAACTCCTTGAGCACGATGGGCAATTTAGCATGGCCAATTCACTTAACCTGCATATCTTTGGATTGTGGGAGGAAACCCACGCAGACTTGGGGAGAATGTGCAAACTCCACACAAACAGTCACCTGATGCTGGAATCGCACCTGGGTCCCTGATGCTGTGAGGCAGCAGTGCTAACCACTGAGCCACCGTGCAGCACCATGCACCCCTGTTATATTAGATTAGATTACTTACAGTGTGGAAACAGACCTTTCGGCCCAACCAGTCCACACCGACCCTCCGAAGAGCAACCCACCGAGACCCATTCCCCTACATCTAACACTATGGGCAATTTAGCATGGCCAATTCACCTAACCTGCACGTCTTTGGAAACTGGAGCACCTGGAGGAAACCCATGCAGACACGGGGAGAATGTGCAAACTCCACACAGACAGTGGCCCAAGGTAGGAATTGAACCGGGTCTGTGGCGCTGTGAGGCAGCAGTGCTAACCACTGTGCCACCGTACCGCCCTCAATTGTTTTTAAACAAATAACAATTATCTTCCTGTCTTGATTATTCCTCTTGTACGGGCTGTGCTGAGCACTGCTTCAGCAATGCATGCTTAATGCTGGGCTGTCTTTTAAATAACAATTCAGCTAGTATGCTGCCAATAGTGGTGTGAAGTGTGTTACAGTATGTAACCATTAAACCTTGAGATTTTTTGTTTCAGATTGGTATCACACAAGAGCATGTGTGACCATTTGTATTCTGCAATTTACTGCTCTACTTGGTGCTGGATGATAAAGTTGAACTCCAATATGTTTTAAACCATTCATTCTCATGAATTAAGCAAACTCTTCAGAACAAATCTGAGGTTGGTTGTTGGTCACAATTTCCTCTGGGAATTCAAAAGCAGTGAATGAGCTATGCAAAACTTTTAGACTTACGTAAGCTGTTTTATCGTTCATTGGAAACCTCGGAACCCACTTCAAATGATTGTCACAGTAGATAGTTATTACCCTTCTAATTCTGTGAAATCTATGTCCAGCTACACTCTAGCTTGCTGTATTCATCTTTGCAAAGCTACTGATGTTAGCTTTTGTTCTACAGCTTGTCCTAAATTCCACCATTACACGGTGGTTTCTTTGGGCTGAATTTTCCCACAGTTTGACAGTGTCCAGTCACTTTTCTAATGTAGACCTCATTATCTATAAACTAAGCCTCCTCAGCATCACTCTTCTGTTACCTTTTGCTCATCAGTGGTGAGACTTTCCAGGTTTCTGACTGTCAGTAATATTTTTAAGGCCCAGATGTGCACTAGTCCCACCACAGCAAGCCAGGAAAAGCCCTTCAGAATGGATGTTTGTGAGAAATGGTGTGCCAGAGATGGCCGAGAGAGGCAGGTTGGTTCCCTGCTTTCCTGGTAGGGACCTGGACATCTTGGTTGGGGAAAGTGGTGAACAGAAGAGCCATCCTCTTCCTCCTGGTCTGCCAAAAAAGACCACAACATCAGAGACTGCCAACCTAATTTAAAGTATCCACCCGGGTCAGCGCAGTGTCCAATGTGTGCAGAAACACCCAGCAGTGCAGGAAGAAGGTGAATGATCTTCAGCGTTTCACAAAAATAAGTGCCACCATTAGCTCTCTGCCTCTAACTCTGCTACTGCTCACAGCTCCCACCAATGCTTGTACTCTATTACTGTCAATGTTTTTTTCTTCATTGTTCCTCATTGTTCCCACCTTAACATCCCAGGTTACCATCTGTATGTCCTCTGAACTTCCTATTCCCTCACTCGGCACACATCTTTATCTTTCCTGCAGCTGCACTAACATTACCAGCTCGCTAACCACTTTCATCTCATTCAATCCCTTCCCTTGCCTCAGCTGAGGAGAAGGCATCAGGGCCAAGAGAGACAAATCAGTTGATGAAGAGCCTGACGTTCACCTGATCACCACCTACAATGGAGGCACTCCCTGCCTTAGCAAGAGAGGAGCCTGACCACATGTATGGTGAGGTTGTGACCACCACATCTTGGCATCCCAAGTAGAATTGATAGCTGCTCTACCATTCCAGCCAGTGTGAATGCATTCTCAACATGTCCATCCTTATTTCTTAACTGTCTTGTCTTTTACAGGCACAAACAACATCTACACAACCTCTGCCATGGAGAGAGCAGCCCCTCTGGAGATCATCCAACTCAGAGAAAGAAGCTACAGATACCTCAAAGGTATCCTCTGCACCTCCTCTAACTCAGGAACTGACACCACCATGGGAACTTTAGCTGGAATACAGTCAGGAGCACAAACTGGTGAGTAGAGCATGGCTCTGTACTCAAAGCAAGCTGAGGAAAAAGCAAACTAGGTCACTGGCACTCGGAGGACTGCCAAAGGCAAGGAGCTAGTTGGTCCCAGGCAAGAGAGAACCCCACAGTGTCAGCCGTTAATAACTTGCATCAAAATGCATAAGCTGACACAGGGGGACAGGCAGATTTGTCAGAGATGTATGGTAAACTGGATCGAAGATGTGTGGTGTTAACTAGCACTATCTGTACAATGCCAGGTCTGACGTGCATGTATTGAGTTGATTCCATGGACAGGTTGGTAGGTATCATGGACAGCCAGCTCTAATGGAAATGCTCATTGGCTGCTGGAAGCAGAACAGTACTCCATCAATTTAGCCATTGTGAGTTGGTAGGGACAGAAAAACAACAGGAAGATGAGGGACCTTGAGTCCAGGTGCCCCTGAGAAGTTAAGATAGTGCCAGATAGAGAAGGAGCCACATTCAATCCCCCAACAATGCTCTCAGGACACTCTGGAGAACACTGGTATTTAAAACATATTTCTCATTCTTCATTACTAAACGGGCAATGTTCCTGTTATGACTTGATTGTGACACATTTCAATACTGTAACTTGATTATTTAGTCACTATAGCAGCTTTATGAAATTTTTAATACACATTAAGGTCGCCCAAAGACTGTAGAACTGACCCTGGCATGATTTCTGCTGAAGACAAAGCTTTTGAAGAATCTTGCATTTATATTGCTTCTTGCTGGAATCTCAGAATTTCACAATTACTAAGACCTGTGTAGTACAGGCATTTAGGTTAAGAAGGCATTTTCCTCAATAATTCAACTTTTAATATTGCACCCATAGTTGCGATAAAATACTCCAATTGTGAATTCCAGATTCGGCCTTCAGCAACCGGAAGCGTAAAGAGGGAACTCCAGCAAATATTTGTGGTATGTAATGGTTATTAACTTAAATAATTGGAAATGTCATGTGCAGCATGGTTTAATTATTGGCATGGACTCGGTGTAGTCCAAGATTCTCTTTGGAGTACAAAGTTGTATAACCTTTTCTGCAATCTCTGTTTCTCGCAATAATGGAATATTATAAACATAATGTGCAATATGGAAGAACATATAAAAGAGTGTTTTTGAGAGAGTTTTATAACACCACTTACATCTTGTGAATTTGCTTCAACAAGCTGTGCAAGCCCAAACTAAAACCCAAGAATGCAGCATATCATATAAATATGTGAAGGTAAACAGACAACCAGGGTTAATGTCCATACACAAACATAATCATCCACGTTTTCTTTTTAAAAGCTAAGAATTGCGAAGTTATATTACACTAGCATTTTCTATTTCTACCGTTTATTTCCAGAATTCTCTGATTAACAAATTAATTTAGTCTTAGTATTTAGTTTGTATTTATGTTCCCATGGGAATTTCTTCAGATCCTCTGGCCAAAATTCTTCCCTTAATAACAACTTGCCAGTAGCGTCATAGAGTCATAGAGATGTATAGCATAGAAATAGACCTTTTGGTCAAACTCACCCATGCCAACCAGATATCCTAGATAAATCCAATCCCATTTGCCAGCACTTGGCCCATTTCCTTTCTGAACCCTTCCTATTCATATACCCATCCAGATGCCTTTTAAATTGTTGTAATTGAACAAACTTCTATCGCTTCCTCTGGCAACTCATTCCATACACGCACCATCCTCTGCAAGAAAACATTGGTCTTTAGGTCCCTTTGAAATCTTTCCACTCTCACCCAAACCCATGCCCCTAGTTTTAGACTGCCCCACCCCACAGACAAGACCATGTCAATTTATCCTATCTAGACCTCTATAAGGTCACCCCTCAGGCTCTGACACTGCAGAGAAAACAGTCCCAGCCTATTCAGCCTCTCCCTAAAGCTCAGACCCTACAACTCTTGCAACATTTTTGTAAATCTTTTCTGAACTCTTTCATGTTTCACAACAGAATTGGTGCACTACCTTTCTGTAAGAAAGCATTCCATAAGACATAGGAGTGAAATTAAGGCCATTTGGCCCATCAAGTCCACTCCATCATTCAGTCATGGCTGATGGGCATTTCAAAGTCACTTACCTGCACTATCTTCTACAAGAATCCACACAAACAGTCACCCAAAGGTGGAATTGAACCCAGGTCCCTGGCACTGTGAAGCAGCAGTGCTGACCACTGAGCCATCTTGTTTCAGTGCAAGGGTCTGTGATGCTGCAAGACGTAACTGTATTTTTGAACAAGTGATCAAAAACTTGTTTAGGTAAAGTGTCTATTCAAGGAGAAATCTGAGATGCAGATGTTCAGGGAGGGTATTGCAGAGCTTTGGTCTCGACTGCTGAAAGCAGAGTTACTAGTGATGGTGCAGTTAAAATCAGGGGTGCTTAGAATTTGAATTTTAAGTGTGCCCATTGTATTGTCCTCTCATTCCAAAACATTCCAAACAAAGATAAGGAAAGGTAAAGTTGTGCAGTGATTTGGAAACCAGAATGATAATTTTAAACTCAAGCCATTGTTAACCAGAAGCTAACATAGGTCAGTAACCATGACTGATGGTCGGCATGGATGAATTGGACTGATGGGTCTGTTTCCATGCTGTACAGTTCTATGAATGTGACTAATTCACCATTTGTTTTCTTTTTCCATCTGAAGGTTTGCCCAGAATCAAAATCTGCCCAGCCCCTGATTACCTGATATTAGGTGTTTGTGTAACTTTGTGCTCATCTCATTTGTTCTTCAATTGGCAGATAACAGTAATTAAACTGACTGCCACAATAATGGTCACTTTTAGATACAATCAGTTGATGAACCCCTAGTCTATGATTAGATAAGGTAATTTATTTCTCCTTGTTCATTTGATGAAGATAAAAACAGTCAGATGTTTATACAGTACAACTGATTGAGGTTTACAAAACCATGACGGGTATAGACAGGGTGGATAGAGACAAGCTTTTTTCCAGGGTGAAGGATTCAACAACGAGAGGTCACACTTTCAAGGTGAGAGGTGGAAAGTTTAAGGGGGATGCACGTGGCAAGTACTTCACATAGAGGGTGGTGGGCATCTGGGAACACGTTGCCCGCAGAGGTGGTAGAGGCAGGCATGGTAGATTCATTTAAGATGCATCTGGACAGATGCATGAGTAGGTGGGGAGCAGAGGGATACAGATGCTTAGGAATTAGCCGACAGGTTTAGACAGTACATTTGGATTGGCTCAGGCATGGTAGGGCTGAATGGCCTGTTCCTGGACTGTAAACTTTCTTAGTTCTTTGTTAAACTAAAATAATTCCCATGTCTATCTCAGTGGAGATATCAGAAAGACTTCCACCTTCACAACTGATTTTGAAAACCCTGCTTGTACCATCACCTTTGTATAGTAGTCCACACAGTAAATTCTCAAATGTAGGCAGAAGGGATAAATTTGATCAAAAGCAGTAGTGTAAACAAAGGGAAAGGCTCCATGGCTCCTGACTAAGCAATATCTCGATAATAAAGTTCTCACATTTGTTTTCAGAATCCTCCAGAGGTTTGCGTCTCCATATCTCTATAGTCAGCTCAAGTTTCACAACCCTCCTGGATTTCTGGCCTCCTCTCATTCTGGCTCCTAATGCATTTTCAATTCCAATTGATCCACCATTAGTGGCCATACCCTCAGCTGCCTTCCTCGCACTCCACCTCTCTGCCATGATATCCTCCTTCTTTAAAAAATCCTACCTCTTTGTCCAAGCTTTGGGTCATCTGGTCTAATAGTCCCTTTTGTATGTCATACTTTGTTTTATAATGCTCCTGTGAAGTGCAGTGGAATATTTCATTACCTTAACTTACCACTGTTATACAAATATAAGTTGTTGCTTTTGGTCTCGTTTGGAATGGTTGCCAATTTGTTTTCAGCTACCTTGCACTGCCGCAGTTGAAAAATTTCATTCCAAAAGATTACATCCAATCATTAACATGAGTTTTTAAACAATGTTGTGATCCAGTTCGGGACCAATAAGTTCTTTTTAAAGCAGATGAAGTTTGAATTCCCAGGTATTCACACAGAGAACAAAGCCAAAACGTTTCAAAGATTTAAACAAGCGGAAGAAGTTTTATTTTGCAAGTGTCATCAAGGCAGAGCCAACAATTAACATACACTAATTCAACTGAGATCAACATAAAATAATGAGCAAACTGTATTTGAATGTATGCTACAAATGGACAGGCATAATCACGAGAGATCCCACAAATTTTATTGCCAGCCCACTTCACGTTATTGATCACTGTGAGTCACAAAAAATTCTTCAAACTCTGTCTTCCTAATAAGAGATCTCAGTTGCTCTTGTTTGAGTATTTATCCTCTGGTTTCCCACTGACAGCAGTTCCAACTCAGTCTGGAAGCCCTCTTGCTTCTTCTTCCTGCAATGAGTTGGCAGGTAACAGGAATTAAACTGAATGCCACAGTAATGGTCACTTTTAGATACAACCAGCTGATGAACCCCTTCAGAGCTTGCCTAGTCTATGATTACATATGGTAATTTCTTTCTCCTTGTTCATTTGATGAAGATAAAAACAGTCGGATGTTTATACAGCACAACAACTAAAGGAATTCCCATGTAAATCAGGTTCTATCTCTTCGAAACCACAAGAGGTGGCACTGTGGTTTCTGTGTACACATGAAGCCAACTCATATATCTACATGTCGCAATTCATGGATTGTGTCCCGGTTTTACAATATACGTACATTTTAGAACATCATCTTTGATAGCAAATGTACCCTATCACTGAAGTTATTATGACTCCAATAAATAAACGAGCTGAATTCAGAAGATTGAATATCTCGTATATACCTGGAAAATAGGTGCAATGAAAATTATTAATAGAAATGAAATTAATTCAGATTGAGATCAACACATGGCATCGTACTGTGCAGAAATAAATCCCAAAGAGGTTTCGGAGGAGTTACACTTCATGGCCAGGATTTAAAAGTGTTTTTGAGTGTATAGCTGTGATTGCTTTCAGTGCAATGCACCGAAATGTAGGTCAGTGTGAAGTTGCTAGATACAGGTATCCCCTGCTATCCAAAAGTAGAGCGTTCCCAGGAAACCTTTCGTAAGCTGAAAATGGTATTAAGTGAAGGTGCATGATTTATATGGAAAAAACCTCTCCGTCTTTCGTAAAAGCGAAAATCCTCTTTGGATTTGTAAAACCAGGTACTAATGTAGGTCTTCTGTAAAAGCAAAGTGGCGTAAAGCAAATGTTCAAAAAGCAGGGGATACCTGTACTGCATTCAGTGTGACACTGCTGTAATGAGCCCATTCTGGCACTGCTGTACTGCACCCAGTTGGCATCGCTGGATACTATCCCTATCATGTTACTGTTGTGCACTGCACCCAGTATGACATTACTGTGTATTGTGCCTGGTGTGACATTGCTGGGTGCTACCTTGAGCATGTTAATGTTAATAATAATGAATAATCACTCAACAATGTCAAGAAAATACCATCACCTCCAAATTCACATGTTTCAACCTCCAGATTAAGATTCTGTTATTATTTTTGAAATTCCTAATCTAATACAAACAAAGGAGCATCATCACTTCACAGTCTCATGGCTAACAGTGACAGGCAATAAATGTGATTCAGAGTCATCTATGCCTTGAGAATAGATATTTAGAAAATATGGAGATTATTCAAAACACTGCTCACAGTTTCGGTGAAGATTCTACCTAATGCCAATCTGAAATTTACCTTTATTGCCTGTGGATTTTCGTTATAATGTCTTGGCAGATCTCAAGCTAATACTTGGTGCTATTATGGCCTGATGTTGTCAATATGTGCACAGGAGGATGATGCAGAGAAGACAGATGGTATCTGCAGGATGTCACAAGTGTATCTGCCTGATGATGAGTGTCATGTTTGACAGGACCACCCCTTATGACCTCTTGGCTACTAATGCCATCACTAAGAATGGGAAGGACTTTGGGTTCGCTGGTCTTGTTGGATTGCCACAGATGCAGAGACAGATTGTACACAAGGGTGGGCTTTTGATTCCTGGGGAATTGCAACTGATTTTGGGGAATGTGGAATTTGCATAAGCCAGGTTGCTTCTCATTAATTTTCATAAGGATTTAAAATAGCCGAGCTGAGGGTGGGGAGCCTAAGTGCAGATTGAGAACAAAGCACAAAGTTTTGGATGTAGGTTTGCTCGCTGAGCTTCAAGGTTCATTTCCAGATGTTTCATCAACCTATTAGGCAGCAGAAGCCTGAGGCCCACTGAAGATGTTACCTAGTATTGTGATGAAACGTCTGGAAATGAACCTTCAAGCTCAGCGAGCAAACCTACATCCAAAACCTCAACCTGAGTTACAAATCTTCGCAAAACTCACTAAAGCACAAAGTCATTCATTATCTTTCATCTACACAGATGGCTCTTGTTTTAAGGGAATGAAGCAGTTATTTTCCTTGACTTTATTCTAAACTGATTCTAGAATACAGATTCATGCACTTCTCTACATTTTGTCCACAGCCTGAATAATTTGTGTGTGTTGCTAGTCAAAACAATCACAATATGGAAAATGTGTTCTGACCAGGGCAATATACATGTTTAGCATGATATTTCCTGAGTTATAAATCCTAATTTAGCAATATAATTGAGTAATTAATTTATTGCTTAGCAACTACAATTCGCTTTCAATAGTTCAGTCCCATACTTAATTGTAATTTGGGCCTGAGAGGAATCTTAACCTGAAACAACAGGTGGGCTGCGAGTGGTGCATGTGGAAAACCTTTTGACTTGCAAACCGGAATTTATTGGAGTACTGATCCACACACATCTGGGATTAGTGGCCACACCTTTGGTAGTTGGTGGGAACCTACTCCCTCCAATCAGGGAATACACTATTCCATCAGCATAGGTATTTTTGCAGCAATTATTGTCCATAACAAATTCTTCAGAATAATTTTTAAACCTGTCTTCAGTTTTTTTCTTGAGTGGTGCAGGATTGGTGAAACTGATCAGGGAAATGATGCAAGCTTCAGCAACAGTTCAACTATTTTTATTCCATCATTTTGACAAAATCTTAATTTCTGCAGATGTTATTTATATGAAGCTAACGGCGCAGCAGCATAAATCAGTCTACAACTTGTTAATTTGTAATTCCCGTGATAACTTTCCCCCAAGTTACAGGGCGATTTGTTCATTAATAATAGCCTGCATGATTAGATTCATTTATTTCTTTCTTCAGGTCTATTAAATGATAGACTATTGCGATGGTAGGTGTCCGAATAAAGGCTTGATCAAAATTTTTAACAACAGAGGAATTTTACTCAAAACGTATCAAACAATTCGGCAAACTCAGGCTGGTAACATGGGGCTGTGAACATTTAGCAGATATGTGCCTGTATAATTTATGTAACCATTTATACATCATATATTAATAAGTACAAGATTTTCACATGGGATTACAAGTAATTTATTAGCTTGAATAGAGGTTAGGGTAACCAACAGAAAGTGGAGTTTTGGGATAAATAGGTATTTTTCTGGTTGGCAAGATGTGACTAGTGAAATGCCACAGAGTTTAGTCATCAGGTCCCACCTATTTACAATCCATATTAATGATTTGGATGCTGGGATAGAAAATACTAGAGCCAAAATTGCCAATGATACTGAAATAGCTGGGAAAATAAGTTGTAATGGTGAGATAAGATATTTGCAAATGGATGGTGGATAGATTAGGTGAATAGGCACAATTTGGCAGATGAGGTTTAACGTGGATAAATGTGAGGTTATCCATTTTGTCAGGGAAATAGAAATACAACTTATTATCTAAATGGAAAGAAACCTCTATATGTTTCAGTGCAGAGGGATCTGCGTGTCCTCGTGCATAATTCACAGAAAATTAGTATGCAGGTGCAGCAGGTAAAAAGAAAGGCAAAAGGAATTTATTGTTAAAGGAATGGAGTTTAAAGTGGAGAAATGTTGCTGCAATGTTAAAAGGCATTAGTGAGACCATACCTGGAATACTGCTCACAAGTTTGGTCCCGTTACTTGAGTAGGGATGTAGTTGCATTGGAGGCAGTTCAGAGAAGTTTCACTAGATTGATTTCAGAGATTAAGGGCTTGTTTATGATAAGGGATTGAGCAGTTTAGAATTATAATCTCTGGATTTTAAAAGAATGAAAGGAGATCTAATTGAAATACATCAGATGCTAAAGGGGATTGACAACATTGATGTAGAAAGGCTGTTCCCTCATGTGGGACAATCTAGAATGAGAGGTCATCGTTTTAGGGTAAGGGGTGACAGATTCAAAACAGAGATGAGTAAAAAAGACTTCTCTCAAAGGGTCATGAATCTATACAATTCACTACCCCGGAGTGTGGTGAATGTTGGGACATTGAGTAAATTTAAGGAAATTTAGGATAAACAGATATTTAATTAGTTATGAAGAGCAGGCAGGAAAGTGGAGTTGAGGCTGAGATCAGACATGATTGTATCAAACAAGCTGAAGGGGCTGAATTGCCAACTCCTGCTAGTTCTTATGTTAAAATACAACTCATCAAGCAATCCAGTAGAGATCTGAGTTTTTGACCCATGCTCTGCTGTACCTGTAGCACAAATAAGAAAGCTGCATACCGCTAGTCCAGAGTCACACACCCATTCATTTTATTGAATGGAAGTTGTTATGCTATGGATGGGATATCCCAAAATGGAATTTAATGCTTATATTCCTCATAATAAAACAATTAATAGGGTTAAAATAGTAATGTCACTCTTAACAAGATTGCATAAATCTGACATTTAAATGATTAATATGATTCCGAAATGGTTCATAGTAATAGCACAGTTTCTTCAAATAAAAGCTAAAATGCATGAAGGTTAAGGACCTTACCTATAGCACTAAGTAGATGCAGAATTATTTCAGAGTAGAGGAATGGTTTATACAAATAAGAAGACTTCATCGTAGAGTCAGAAGGAGCATATCACGTGGCCCAGCCTATTATTTCACAACAGAGATACAAAGACTCAGTAACGCCAAAACTCGTGGTTTCTCTTTCCTGTGACAGTGCATGACTAATTCTTCTCCTCCCCCCATTAATCAGTTGGTGTTGTTAAAAAAAGCTCAAAGTAACATTGGTCTGAATCTTCCCAGTCCCTGAGTGATGTGGGTCATGATAGGTCTGGGAAAATGAGATTCTTGTTGTTGAAAAGAAAAATGTCAGCCACCCAAGGTTGAGAAGGGAAGATGGGAATGTCGCTACTGAGCAGCGAGACGTCTCTTTCCATACATGCAGATCGTTATTAGTGCCTATTCTCATTTTATTTATGCACAGTTTCCTTCTGTCCCATGTGCTGGGGAGAAAACTGGATGGATACAGTTGCCTGACAAGTAAGTTTGAGTGGGAACAAGACAGATCCAGTTACCGCCTGCTCCTCCTGGTCTGCATCTTGGTCACAACATCTCAAGGTGTGCTCCATGTCTGCACCACACCCCCTACCCTCCCCCTGCCACCCCATCCCCCACCATCGTCATCACCACTATCACCCACTACTGAGGCTGGCATCAGACACATACCAGCCTCACCACTTCCTCAACTCTGCATGACCCATCTCGCAATCACTGAGAGTATAGTTGCCCATCTCAATGCTGCAGTTTGGAGTGTACCAGCACCTTGCATTGCCATGCTGCTGCCTGGTCACTTTTCTTGCAGAGACAGGAACCCAACTCATGCATTAGAGTAGGGTGTGTCTCAGGGGCCCCTCACTTGCTCTCTTGGCATTCACTTACTTCAGGCCAATATGCATCCACAAACAATCTCCGTCTTGACTTTATGAACATTGCCACCTCATTTAGAAATTAAACACTCATAGTCCTTGCTTTGACATCGAAAGCTAATGTTGTGGCTGTCAGCATTGATCAGTAAAGTGTGTTGACATGTTACTGTAAGGCACTGTCTATTGTCACTGTCACAGCTACAGCAGAAGCTGGAGTAGAAAGCACACGGAATATGCTTCCACCAACAGGTAGGTCCTCAAATGCTAAGGCAAGCAGTCCTCAGTCAAATCAAAGGGCCAGTGAGTGTCCAATCTCGGTCAGACTCTTGGGGCCATCAGGGTCCAGGGTCCCATATCGCTGAGTCCAGACAGTCGGCCATGGTCAATACTGCAGGTCCAGTGCAACCAATCCAGAGATTCACAGTTAATCACTTGGGGAGCTGCACAATCGGAATTCTGGCACTCATGAGACAAGGCTCTCCTTCCAAGTCAGTCAGTGTCAGGACCACGGTCAGTCGTAGGGGTCAGCTAACTGAAAGTCAAGGGGGCTGTTTAATACAGATTAGAGAAGCTGGGGAGGTCAATTGTAGATGTTGAAGGCGGTATCCCAGGAAGTGGGGAGTGGGGAGCAAATTCAATGTATAAGGCTGGAAGGTGATAGTGCAGTGGAGAACATTGGTTACTGCTGAAGAGGATAGTCATCACCATCCCGGTTTTGATGGGAAGAATGGCGCAACACAAAGGATGGCTTGGACTAAGCTGTAGGGCTGGGGCTCAAATGGCAGGAGATGAAGATGGGAATATTTGGAAACTCAGAACTGATGGGGCTAAAAGGGAGTGGAAGGAAGAAAAGGGTATGAAATTTGGGATGGCATTGTAGTGTACTCAAGACAGAGCGTGCTGCATAATTCTAGCTTGCACAAATTAATCAATCAGAGACCTGAATGGTGGATTCTGAAGAGGTAGGAGAGTGGTAACAGTATTCTGAGGAGGATAATGAAGGCATTGAATAGGGTGGGCATCAGTTGGTTAGATCAGTTGGCTGGATAGCTGGTGAATCATGTCAGCAACACAGGTTCAATTCCTGTTCAGGCTGAGGTTAACGTGAAGTTTATGCCCTCTCAACCTCACCTGAGGCATGGGTGATCCCCATGTTAAGCTGAGTACCAGTCATTTCTAGTGAGAGAGCAGCCGATGGTCTCCTGGGATTACAGTGACTCTACCTTTATGTAGCTACTTAAATACCGAAATAAAGGTAGGATGCCAGTGACCAGCAGCCCAAAGTGGGAAAGCGAGCAATCCACCAACTGTTTCCTGATATCCAATCATCCTCAGTGATATTGTACTCTGTGACATCCAAGACCCAAACAATGTCACACTCCAACCATGTTCCTTTAATTGGAGATTAACTGAACAACAGCAAGGATATTATTATGAAACTTCATTAAACAGCGGTTCCACCTTAGCTGTAATATTGTGTCTTATTTGGCTATTATACTTTGGGAAAGACATGAAAACAATAAAGAGTTTGCTAAAATGCTTCATGACAATTGATCCAATTTTGAAGGACCTTGTCTCAGGTGTATACATTGCAAGAAGCTGATGTTGTCTTCAAAGAAGGTTGAGAGGAAGCTTAAAAGAGTTTTTCAAAATCACAAGAGATCTAGCCAGAATAGATCAGGAGAAACTGTTCCCATTGATAACAAGGTCAAAAAACAGAATGAGCAGATTTAAAATGCTTTGCAAAAGAACCAAGGAAGATATAATACTTCTATGTAGCAATTAAACACTAAGTGTTGCAGATGCTGGAAATATAAAACGAATGCAGAATAAACTGGGAGAAACTCAACCGATCTGGTAATATTTGTGAGGAGAGTCTAGAGTTGATGTTTTGAGCCCAATATGACTCTGCAGAAGAATCAACTCTCTTTCTCTCTCCACCAATGCTGCCAGACCTGCTGAGTTTCTGCCAAGTTTTTCAGTGTTTATTTTTATGCAGCAGGTGTTTATATGTGGAAAGCATTGCGTGAAAAGAGAACAGGGGTAGATTCAACTGTTGCTTTCAAGAAAAAAAATTAGTTAAACATTGGAAGGTTAAAAAATGCAGGAATAGGCAGGAGAGTGAGACTAGTTAAATTGCCTCACAGAGATAAGTACTTTTTCTTCAGGTTTAATTGCCTTCTTCTGTGGTGTCCCATTTTAAGGTCTTATTCTATGATTCTTTTATAAGGAACAGATTGCAAAGTTGAACTTTGGCTTGATATTTTTTAAGTGAAAACATGAAGTGATATTTATTAAAAATTGGGATTAGTATTTTGCTGACACTGGTGGCTTAGGTGTACGTTCTAGAGGAAAACCTACCCGAAGGCATGTGGTGGAATTTGAATTCAAAAAAATCTGGAATTTAGAATCTAATGATGACCATGAAACCGTGAGAATGATTTCAGAAAAATTCATTTGTTTCAGAAATGCCTTTTAGGGAAGGAAAATACTATCTTTACCTGGTCTGGCCTACAGGGACCAAGAGAAAGCGAGGACTGCGGATGCTGGAGATCAGAGTCCAAAAGTGTAGCGCTGGAAAACACAGCAGGTCAGGCCACATCTGCAGAGCAGAAGAATCGACGTTTCAGGCATAAGATGTGACTCCAGACCCATAGTAATACAGTAAATTTGTAACTGTCCTTTGGGCAATTAGTGATGGGCAATAAATGCTGTCCTAGCCAGTGATGCCCCTAACACATGAATGAGTTTTAAAAAAAGATAATCCATTCATTAATTTCAATGGAAGGATGCAGTTGATATTGTAAGAGTGTGGAATCCTTCTGTACCTGGTTTCACTTTCTGTATTCCCACCAGTTGGCATAAAATCCCACAAAAACATGAAAAATGGGAAAATTGAATAGTTATCTCCCTGACTGTTCATGAGAAGCCAGAGACTGAGTCTGTAGAGAACACAATGCGACAAAATTCTGAGAGTTGGAGACTTATTATTATTACATTTTAGATTGGGTGTTACAAACAAAAAGTGCTACCTTTTCTGTTAAGAGCTTACTATAAAACTTGTGTTTATCTTTTACAGTTTCCACCACTTATACAGTTAAAATAAATCACTGAAATTGGTAAACAGCAAGCCAAAGTCAAACAAGTGGGAAAAAGAGAGGATCCATTCAATGCACTCTCATTTGACTGTAATATAAAAACAAAGTCTGTGTTGCAAAGATATGAAATTTGGAAATGCTCACACCATCAGGATGGCTGATTGTTACTATATTGTCAACTATACTTTGACAACATTGCGATAAGTGAACACTATTGAGAGGAAATGGAACTCAAAATGTTTAACTCTAACCAAGGTAAGATAGTGAAAAATCACACAACACCAGGTTATAGTCCAACAGGTTTAATTGGAAGCACACTAGTTTTCAGAGCGACGTTCCTTCATCAGGTGATAGTGGAGGGTTTGATCGTAACACAGAATTTGTAGCAAAAAATTGCAGTGTGATATAACTGAAATTATACATTGAAAAAGTGATTGTCTGTTAAGCCTTTCATCTGTTAGAATACAGTGATAGTTTCACTTCTTTCATGTGTAAATCATGTGAAACTATCACTGTATTCTAACAGATGAAAGGCTTAACAGACAATCACTTTTTCAATGTATAATTTCAGTTACATCACACTGCAATTTTTTGCTACAAATTCTGTGTTACGATCGAACCCTCCACTATCACCTGATGAAGGAACGTCGCTCCAAAAGCTAGTGTGCTTCCAATTAAACCTGTTGGACTATAACTTGGTGTTGTGTGATTTTTAACTTTGTACATCCCAGTCCAACACTGGCACCTCCAAATCAAGGTAAGATATTCAGTCATAAATATGCAGTGTGTGCAAGGTATTTTTAATGTAATTATTCCCATGCTATCCACATAAGCCAGCATTCTGAATATTGCTAAACCTTTTTATTCGTCTAGCCACTGATTGTTTTAATTATGAGAGACAAATAAATGGCCACAGTACAAAATAAAACAGCTGACAGGGGTGATATCAGACCCTGTGTGAGTGGTTGCAAAGCTGATATTTATTCTAGCATTAGAGACAATACCTTTATATATGTTCACTGAATCGACTGAAGGCGTAGTCAGATATAAACAAAAGTATGTACCTGGTATATAATTTATTTTTCTTTGATAACGCAGGAAACTGAAGTCATTACCTTACAGTGTTACATTTTGAATTGTGTTACATTAATAACAGAAGTTGAAAATGGTAATGAAGGTCACAGTTAAGAAATAGTCGCAGAAATACAAACAGGTCTGTACAAGTGGTTATGGTCAAAATGCGCAACGTGGAAAGTTCTCAACTTCAATATGGTTTTGTCAAGCTGACAACAAGAAGGTGGAACTCCTCCCCGGGTAGAAAAGCCAACCATAGAAATGAGATTCTTGAGCTGCAGACACACAGCTGAGGGCAACAGAACAGACCAAGGTTCCTGTCCTCTCAGGAAGTATTGAAAAGCATATAGCCCAATCTTATGAACAGAGATTAAAGTTACCTACTGGGAACCTCTTCCATTTGGTCACAGATATAAGAAAATCAATATCTAGCTGCTGATAAGTTTCATTAAAATGAGTGGATGCTAAATTCTGGAGAGTATTTCCAGTTGCCTGCAGGTAGTGTCACATTCCAAACATCAGTCTCAGTGCTGACTGTTGTTATTCTTGAACGTTTCTGCTAAATCACTGTGCCTGCCTTAAAGTTCTGCAAATCACAGCATAATCAGCAAAGCACTATTGAAGCTGTGTCAAACCACAAACGTGAAAAAAGCAAACCATATTGAACCAAACTACAGTATGAGATTGAAATTATTTTTCATTTATTCAATCATTCATAGCAAATGGGCATCATAGGCTGGGTATTGATTATTGCTCATCCCTAATCTTGAGAAGATGATGGTGAGCTGCCTTCTTGAACTGCTGCACTCTGTTTGTGGTTGGTAGACCCCCACAATGCCTTTAGGAAGGATTTCCAGGATTTTGACTCAGTGTCACTGTAGGAATGGTGATATATTTCCAATGGGGTAGTGAGCAGTTTGGAAGGGAATTTGCAGGTGGTGATGGTGTTCCCATCTATCTGCAGACCTTGTTTTTCTAGGCAGTTGTGATGGTAGGTTTGGAAGATCCTGACTAAGGAGCATTGATGAGTTGTTGTAGCATATCTTGTCAGTGATGTACATTGCTGCTACTAAGCATCGCTGTTGGAGGATTTAAATATTTGTGGATATAGTGCCAATCAAGAGGGTTGCTTTATCCTAGATCATGTCACATTTTTTGAGTATCACTGGAGCTGCACTCATCAAGACAAGTAAGGGGTATTACATCACACTCCTAATGTGTGCCTTGTAGATGGTGGGGCAGGCTTTGTAGAGTCAGGAGGTGAGTTTTATATGCTGCTGGATTCCTTGCCTCTGGCTTGCAATTGTAGTTACAATATGTATGTGGCTAGTGCAGTTCTTTTTACCATCAATGGTAACCCCAAGGATGTTGATAGTGAGGCTTTAGTATTAGCAATGCCACTGAATGCCAGGGGTGATAGTTGTTTCTCTCTTGTTGGAGATGGTCATTGTTGACACTTGTTAGCAGGAATCTTACTTACCACTTGTCAGGCCAAGCTTAGATATGGTTCAGGTTTTTTCAGCATTTGAACATGGACTGATTCAGTATCAGGGGAGTCACAAATGATGCTGAACATTAAGTAATCATTGGAGGACATCCCCATTTCTGAACTTATGTTGTAGGGAAGTCACTGATGCAGCAGCTGAAGGTGGTTACACTGAGGAACTGCTGCAGAGATGTCCTGGAGTTGAGATGACTGACCTCCAACAACCAAAACCATCTTCCTTTCTGCCAGCTATGATTCTAACTATTGGAGAGTTTATCTCCTGATTCAATTGACTCTGGCATTGCTAGCACTCCTTGATGCCACACTCAGTCAAATGCAATCCCTGATATCAAAGACAGTCATTCTCTCTTCACCTTTAGAAGATCTTTCATCCATGTTTGAACCAAGGATGTAATGAGGTCAGGAGCTGAATGTGGCCCTGGGTGGAACCAACTGAACATCAGTGAGCAGTTTATTGCTAAGAAGGGGCTGATTGATGGCACAGTTGATGATTTCTTTCAACACTTTATTGATGATTGAGTATACTGATTGGCTGGGTTGGATTTGTCCTTTTTTTTGTATAAAGGACACGGCTGACCAATACTGTTATTGTTGGGTAAATGTCTGGGTTATAGCTGTTCTGGAGCAGCTTGACTTGGGATGTGGCAAATTCTGGAGCACAGGTCTTTAGTACTATTGCTGGAATGCTGTCAGGGCTGGGACTATTTGTAGTATCCAATGCCTCCAACAATTTCCTCATATCACATGGAATGAATCAAATTGGCTGAAAACTGGCATCTGTAATGGTAGGTACCTCTGGAGCAGGCCAGGATCCATTGTCTCCATTGCACACATGACTGAAGATTGTTGCAAATGCTTCAACCTTACCATTTGCGACGAGGTGTTGGGGTCCCCCATCATTGAGGATGGGATAGTTGTGGAGCCTCCTCCTCCAGTGTATTGTTCAATTGTCCATCACCATTCACAATGAATGCGGCAGCACTGCAGAACTTAAATCTGATCAATGGAATCCCTTAGCTCTGCCTATCACTTGTTCTTTAGGCTGTTTGGCAGGAAGTAGTCCTGTTTGGTAGCTTCACCTCATTTTTAGGTATGCCTGGTGCTGCTACTGGCATGTGCTCCTGCACTCTCCATTACACCAAGGATTGATCTCCTGGCTTGATAGTAATGTAGAGTGGGGGATATGCCAGGCCATGAGATTGCAGAAGGAGTTGGAATACAATTCTTCTGCTCCTCATGGGTACCTCATGGATGTCCAGTCTTGATTTGCTGGTTCTATTTGTCGTCTTTATCATTGAATTTAAGCTACCTATAACTCTGAACTGAAAAAGAACATTAGATGTTGTTTTAATATGGAGTAAGTGCATTTGATTCAGCAACAGCATGTTCAACAAGAGGCAATGCCTCTAACTTGGATGAGTATTACTGATTCACAGCAGGAATGGGAGGTGACGTATTGTTTTGAAGTGTTTCATTGCCCATCCCTAGTTGCCCTTGAGAAGGTGGTGGTGAGCTGCGTTCTTGAACCACTGCAGTCCATTTGATTTAGAGACACCCATAATGTTGTGAGGGAAGAGTTTCCAGGACTTAATCCCAGCGACACTGAAGGAACAGTGATATATTTTCAAGTCAGGTTGGAGTCTGGCTTTGAAGAGAACTGGCAAGTGGTTGTGTTTCCATGTGTTTGCTGCCCCTGTCCTTTTTGATTTGATTTGATTTACTATTGTCACATGTACCTAGGCACAGTGAAAAGTTTTGTTTTGTGTGCAGTACAGGCAGATCATACCATACAAAGTACAGAAGGGTAGTAGAACAACTAAGGAATACTATTTGTCTAGATTAGAGTGGTGCTGGAAAAGCACAACAGGTCAGGCAGCATCCGAGGAGCAGGAAAATCGACGTTTTGGGCAAAAGCCCTTCATCAGGAATAGAGGCAGGGTGCCTGCAGAGTGGAGGGAGGAATACTATTTTACAGCTGGAGAGAAGGTATACAAAGAACAAGGTCAACATTAAATTTGAAAGGTCCATTCAGAAGTGTAATAAAAGCAGGGAAGAAGCTGTTCTTGAATCTGTTGGTATGTGTATTTATGTTTTTATACATAGATGTTAGCAGTTGTGGATTTGGAAGGTGCTGTACAAGGAGACTTGATGAACTATTGAAGTTCATCTTGTACACATTCATGCTATTGAGCATTGGTAGTGGTGGAATTTAATGTTTGTGGATGTGGGGCTTATCAAGCAGACAGCTTTGCTCTGGATGTTTGAAATTTTTCAAGTGTTTTTTTTCTCCAAATTTTTTGTGCATTTATTTTTCCTCTCTAATCACTTGAGTTTCTGCACCAAAGCACCGATGCACAAACCACTACTCCCAGCATTACCCACTCCATCATCAACAATCGAATTAGCGTCAACATTCCCCTAACAGCACTAGCTTCTCCAATCTTCATCCTGCTGTACTGCACAACTGAGTCAGTCATTACGGCTACACACCCTGGATGAACTATCCTGATGTATGTTTGTGAAACTAGAATGAGTACTAAATAAGAGAAGGAGATGCATTCTGAGGATACCTGCATCTTCTTCCTAGTCGTCCTTGACAGTGAAGCACTCACTCTCTCCACCTGAATACTCTTAAGCTGCACTGTGACCACATCTGGAAATGTTGTGGAGGTGCCGGTGTTGGACTGGGGTGGACAAAGTTAAAAATCACACAACACCAGGTTATAGTCCATCAGGTTGATTTCAAAGTACAAACTTTTGGAGCGCTTCTCCTTCATCAGGTACCTGGTGGGGCAGGATCATAGGACACAGAATTTATAGTAAAATATCAAAGTTTCAAAGTATCATTTGTAAGACACTTTGATCTTTTACTATAAATCCTGTGTCCTATGATCCTGCACCACTAGCTACCTGGCAAAGGAACAGCGCTCTGAAAGCTAGTGCTTCCAAATAAACCTGTTGGACTATAACCTGGTGTTGTGTGATTTTTAACTTGTTCACCCAGTCCAACACCAGTGCTTTCACGTCATTTCTAGATGTGGTCACAGTGCAGCTTAAAGTTGTGCAGGCGGAAAGAGTGAGTGATGTGTTGTGTGATTTTTAACAACATCTAGAAATGTGAAAGCAACTTAGCTCTCAGCCTTCTCTGTGCACCTCCGCAGCTCCCCCTGTTGCTCAAGTTCTTTGGAATGAAGCAGTAGGTAACTTTGTTAAGACTCATCAGTGGTCTATGCTCTGCCATTGATAATTAGACACTCCCATAGACTCTGATGCACTTTGTGGTTTTCTATTTCTTAGCTGATGTAGTAAACGCGACAGAGTTTGGTTCCTGTTGAGGTACATGTCTTGAAGTTTCTTCATAACACTAACTATTTACAAGGTTACATTATCCTACAGCTACATATATGGTATGTGCTTACTAATGTTACTGTACATTGAATATGCATTGCTGACTGACTGAACACACTGCACTGATTCCATGACACAGAGTGAGACTGAATGGAAGGCTTTACACCAGAATGTCAAGTCCTGAAGTCAGGTGGTTGTCTTAAAGATACAGGCCTTTCTGCTCTGAAATCTGTGCGATAATACAACAGTTTCATCCGAGACAGGAGGATTAGTGGCAATGCTAGATCGCAAAAACTCAGAGCGTAATGGACATTACACGAAGTTAAAACAAAGGACAGTGGATGCTGAATATCTGAACAAAAGAGAAAACAAGAGAAATTGCTGGTGAAATTAAATGGGTCTGGCAGCATCTGAGGGGAGAAAGCAGAATTAATGATTCAGTTCTGCTGAAGAGTCAGCGGACTCGAAACAAACTCTGCTTGCTCCCCACAGATGCTGCCAGACCTGCTGAGATTCACCAGACATTTCTATTTTTGTGACATTGTATTAATGATCATCTTCCCTTTCACTGACATCATGTTTTGATTTTTTATTCATAATCGCTTACTTTGCTGTTTGGATCTACAGGGAAATTCCTCAATTTCGGTGCTCCTCACTTCTCTGTCCTCCCATGTTGTCCTGAACATTGAAGGTACACTGTATTATCCAGCTGTAAAATTTAGAGGTTGCTGTCAATCTTGAATTGCATTGATGGAAGGGATCCATTGAACAACAGTGTGAGAATTGTCCAGCCTGTTTATAACTAAATTCTCCCGAGTGGTTCCAACTGGGAGGTGGAGCTGCGGATCGTGAGGCTGTCCAGCAGGTGGCGGTGCCTGCTCTGTGACCAGGGCTAAGTGTAGCTGAACCAGACTGAGACAGTGAGTGAAGACTGAAATCAATCCAAATGGTTCAATTATCAGTAACAATTTCTGTGCATAGTTTCTAATTTAAGCAACTTGGTTGACATCGGTTGGAAACCAAAACGACAGCAGATTCTCCGTTTATAGCACACTTTAAATGGATATTCTTTTTGACGTGTCCCAATTGAAATCTTCACCCCTTGAATGCGGCAGTTTATTTACACCTTTGTGGTTTTACAGGTTTAATCTTGATCCTCACCTTTGGACCTGAGTTAATTTTTTTGCAGAGCCTCTTTGGAAGGTTGCACGGTGCTGTTTACATTCATTTAACATTACTTTTTATTTTAATTTCTTTACAGCAGAGCTTCAGTATTCAGTAAAGGAGGCTGTAATTCTGGAAAAAAAAGTTATGCACCAAGACACTCGGGGCAGAGGTAAATAGTGCAGATGGTTTGCTCGCTTTTCCAGTGTTTTCCACACTCACCCCCCCCCCCCCCCGTTATTAATCAGTTGCTAATTGAAACTCTTCTTCTTTCAGATCAGATATTCTTCCAGATCAATAATAATAAAAAGACTATAGAAGGTGAGTCAATCTTTTAATTGAGAATTACTGTCTGTAACATGGAGCTGCTGAGCTTCCTTCTGACCATTGTTTGGCTGTCTCATCTCCGGTCCTTATTTCTAACGATTGGGCCAGCGATGTCCACTGGGTTAACCCAAGCTGTACTGCAATGGTTTGTATCAGAAAAATTACATTCTGCTTGATCCACCTACTCCAGATGTCTGTTATAACATCTCTGAACGGGTCCTTTAGAAAATATTTCAATTATTTGGTTACCCTTAGGGCTTTTGTTGGCACAGTGGTATTCATTCCTGATGAAGGGCTTTTGCCCAAAACGTCGATTTTCCTGCTCCTCGGATGCTGCCTGACCTGCTGAGCTTTTCCAGCACGTCTCTGATCCAAACTCTGGTTTCCAGCATCTGCAGTCCTTGTTTTTGCCACAGTGATATTGCCCCTAACTCTGAGTTAGGAGGTCCCAACTTGCCACACCGAGGTGTGACATGATATCCCTGGTCAGGTGGATTAAAACAATTCCTAAACTCAAGGGTCACTCCACCCAAAACATTTTCTCTCCACAGATGCTGCCAGACCTGCTGAGCTTTTCCAGCAATTTCTGTTTTTGCCTCAAGTCTGTTTGGCTGAGCCCTTTATGGAACAGTGGTAGTGTCTCTATCTTTGTACCATGAGGGATAGGTATACTTTCCATCAGCTTCTGAGTGTGTTCGAACAGCTCTGGACATGTTGGTTAAAAATAAATCAATCTGTTTCATCATGCCAAGGGCACATTTCGCATGGTCAAAAATCCAGATACTTACTCAAATCAGGAGCTTCTGGTCTTTGGGGTAAGGAGGCTTACTGCAGTGTCACAAGACCCACTTGTTATATTTGTAGATGTTTATTTGAAATGCTTGCTTTTGGGATGTAAGCATAACTGGCAAGGTCAATACTTATTGCCTGTGCTTATTGTCCAGGTTGCTCTTTGAATCAGGGGTGAAAGATGAAACTGACTGCAAAGGAAAGGGGGGTCAGTCCTCAAACTAAAACAGAAATTGTCAACGAAACTCAGCAGGTCTGGCAGCATCTGTGGCCAGAATGCAGAGTTAATGTTTCGAGACCAGTGACTCTTCATGAGAACTCAGACCGCCTCCTGCAGAGAGCTTCACTGTGGTTTAAGTCAGGCCGAGCCCTGGATTCACAGTGCAACATTAATGGGAAATGCAATTGTGCAATCAGAAGAAGGCTTTGTGGGCTCTCATTCTAACTCTATGCAGCAGTTCATCCAGTTCCACTATTCCAACTGCACTTGGTTGTTTTGCATTTTTGTTTCTTCAGATAATGATCCCTTTTGAAAACCATAATTGAATCTGCTATCACCACATGCTCTGAAATTCAGCATTCTAGTTTCTAACCACTCATTGCTTCCAAACGTTTTTCTCAAATTTACTTTGTCAGTCACCTTGAGTCTGCGTCCACCAGTGTCCTCGATCCTTGCTAGTCCTGATTTATGCAATTCTACTTTAAGGATTATGAGCTAGGCTTTGATCACGTTATCTTCCAATGAGAATGTTTATTTTAACTGCCATCTTTATTGCTTCAAAGTTTATTTTTAAATGTCAGATATTGATGTCCATTTTGAAGAAAATTGTAATTGAATCATCAGGAATGGTAATATTATTTCAATATGCCCAGTGTGCTCAGTTGTATCCATCACAAATATTCCATCAAATGATAAAGCAATTTAAATGGACCTTAATATGAAGTTTATATCAGATCAATCTTAATCTCATGACTAAAACTTTTCCAGGATTGACAAAAATACTCATATGTTTGCATTATAAGAAATGCAACAAAGGTCCCCTAGGCTAAATCTTGATATGAGATTAGATTAAGCATTTATTTAGGAGAATGTGAAGGAATAAATTATGTTTTCATTGTAATCAATAAAATTTTAATGGTTTTGGATCAGATATATTTTGTGAGAACCCTTTTCACTGTCTGTAAAGTGGTTGCAAACTCCAAATAAGATATCAGACAATTGGAAAGGAGATCAGGTGGAATTCCTCCATTCAAAAGCATTTTAATCAAGAGAGCTGTGGATGTTCAAACATTAAATGTATTCAAGAGAGCACTGTGGATTTTTGAGCACTAAGGGGATTGAAGAATAGAAAGATTGTAGAAGAAGTTGTGCTACAGTAGAAGATCAGCTACAAATTTATTAAATAATAGGACTTCTCTTAAGGGGTGAATGGACTACCCCTGTTTATCTTTCTTGTACATTTTTAAAAATCTTCCAAACAGAGAAGGACAGAGCAAAAGAAATCCAGTTAGAAATGTTGAGAACCAGAACCTACTGGGTTAAGGAAAATCACTGAAAGTAGCAGCACAGAGAGGAGACTAGAAAACAAAGAATTATAAATATGAAACAACAAAGAAAGTAAACAAAAATGCAACAATGTAGAGTGAGACTTAGGACAATGGATCAGGGAGATTCTCGCAAAAGTTAAGAAAAGGAAAGGAAAAATGACAATTTGCTCAGTTTCTTTCAAACTTCTCAATAATATCCCAAACTCTTGACAGTTAATGGTTTGTTTTTGAAATAGCACTGACACTGTGTAAACAACAGAAAGAATGGACACGTCTAAGTGGACAGCTCAGTGACAGAATAAAGCAGGAGTGCAGAGATGGTAAAACCATGTGAACAACTGAGAGGAAGGATATAGAGGGAGAATTGAGAATGGATTGAGGTGGATAAGGCATTTGTTGAACTGTGTTAACACAGCACAGGGATCAGAATGGAACATTGGTAACCAAAGTCAGTGAGAGCATTAAAATTATGTTCTGTAGGATAGAGATGGGGGTGGTTGCTCATAGAAAGTAGCCATCATGAATTACCAAGGCAACTACAATAAAAAGGTGTACTGTTCAGCCCTCCGTTTGGAGGTAATGTTCAGGCACAATAAGATAGCATGGAAATAATGACAAGTGCCCATTCTTGTGTCGATTACGAGGCCTGGGGCTATTTATATTCCCTGCTATTGTTTCAGTTTTGCAAATTGTGACTATCACTGGGAAGGATGAAATGGTCAGAGAATGGGAACAGAAACACATATTGGGTACACATGTGTACACATGGATACACATGTTGATGTGTACCTAAAGAAATTGCCAAGCTTTGTGATTGCTGTCATGGTAAGGAAGGGAAAGCTTCCAGATGAAGCCCAAGGATGATTTTTTGGAGCTTCCATCAATCTACCAGCTCCTGGTCCATAAACAGACAGTTTTTTCCAGAAGCAATTTTTATTATTGGCCTCTTCTAGCCATGATCCGCCTGGCAGTAGCTTTCACTTTCAGCTCCATTATCAGATTCTCCCCTAAATACAATCACACTGGAGCTGAATAACATCTAATCCTGAACACTTGTTGGTCGGGGACATGCTATGACCCAAAACCCAAGATTGTTGGAGATGTGGCTGGAAATGTTTGATCACCATTCACTCACTAACACGATAGGCATGGCTATAATCCAATGAATGGAATCTGAATTGTTAGAAAAGACTGTAAAGGCAAACGGGAGAATCTAGCTCACTTGGCTTCCTCTGATAGTTGAATAGATGACAAACTGTGGGAAAGTGTGTCCATGATTTCCGAACATTCAATGTGCATAGATCAGTCTACCCTTCATTGCATCTTTCATCCTTTTTAATGCATAAGCCTTTAGCTTATGTCAATTATGGCTTTGCAATTAGGAGCTGCTTTCTATTATTTATTTCTCATTTTGTTTTGCTCTTTCTCTGCCTCTTCTTACATTCTTTCCCTCTCACCCTTTCTCTTGTCACATGTTTTGGCTGTTTTAGGGAAAACTTCCCTTTATGTCATAGGTTCTGTTGTTGCAACAATCCAAAAATGTAGGAGTGTGATATTTGACAGACACTCTCACTAACCTTCTTATTATTGGCCAGTACTTCGCCAGGAAATAGGAATGCTTTAAAATAGATTGAAAAGTGGTCAATAATTCTATAATTGGAGTGTGCTTTATTTTGATCTTTCGTGGGATGTGAGAAATTATCAAAGACAACATTTGTTGCTCATTCTTATTTGTGCTTTATTTTCTCCCAAGGGCAATTTGCCACACCCTGAGATAACTGACAAATAAATATAACCCAAGACGGACTGTCTCCACAGCAAAAGGAAGTAAGAATTGCAGATTGAGAGAGCAGTTAATGAAATGGACAGGATCCTGGGCTTTATACAGAGGTGCACGTATTGCAAAAACAAGGAAATATGACAAAACTATTGACCATTCCTGTAGACACTTCTAACTTTTAAAAGACAAATGAATTTTCCAACAATCCATGGAAATAACTAAAGGATATAATTTTACACTTTAAGACTTTTACTGCAACAAACAAAAAAAAGCAAACACTAATTATCAGGCAACTAATACATTGAACTGAAACAGAGGTGCTTTCATTACATTCAGTGATATAATCAAAATACAGGTAGACAACCCTTTATCCAAAATCCCGAAATCCGAAAAGCTCTAAAGTCCGAAGGTTTTTTTTGTGAAGTTTTTTTCTCACAAGGTTGTTTGGCGTGTAAATAGTTAACCCAAATCCACACCCACTCGGATGCGACGTGTGGAGGTGTGGCCCAGCTGACAGGCCTCAATTTTGTTTAAGGACCCATTTTACTCACAGTAAGTCTTTTCTTCGGAAAGAGTTTTAAAACTTACACCATCAAACTGCCACTTATTCTGAATTTCAAAAAATTCTAAATTCCGAAAACCAGCTAGTCCCGAGCATTTTGGATAAAGGATTGTGCACCTGTACTCTTGCAATTCTTTTCTCTTTGCACTGTACGTCTAGCAGATATATGGACCTATTTTACTGTTGATTGTAATTTAAAATATGTTGCGTGGCATTATCACTGTGCTAAATGGGACAGACTTCAAACAGGTCTAGCAGCTCAAGACTAAGCATTCATAAGGCAATAGGAGCAGAATCATAATTCAACGCAGTCTGTGATCACATGGTCTGGCATGTGCCCTGCTTTGAGATTACCATCAAACAAGGACATCAACCCTCATTCAATAGTGAATTCAGGACAGCATGCCAGAAACAGCATTAAGCATGCCCTAAAGATGAGGTGTTAATCTAGTAAAGCTTCAAAACAGGACTAATTATACACCAGGCACCATAAGTAGCAAGTGACAGACAGAGCTAAATGATTCTAAAATCAATGGATCAGATCTAAGCTCCGCAATGCTGCCACATCCAGTCATGAATATTATTGAACAATTCACTGGAGAAGGAGGTTCTACAATATCCTCATCCTCAGTACTGGTAAATGCAGCATTGTGGTAAGTGCAAAAGGGCACCAATCTTCAGCCAAGGACATTCAAGCAACAATCTTCAGTCAGAAATGCTGAAAGGATGATCTATCTCAGTGTCCTCTGGATGTCCTCAGCATCACAAATGCCAGAATTCAGCCAATTTGATTCACTCCACCTGATACCAAGGTGTGCGTCATGATACAATATTTTCCGTGTGGGTAGTAGTAGCAGTACTAGAATATTCAAATGAGCAGTCATGGGTTTACGACATACTCCACTTTCTAACTCACATCATACCAGGAGATGGCTGCTTATGTCTGGGGTTTGGGGGATCATGACTCAGGCAATACTAACCTCACTGCTTCCAAGGTCACTTTATTTCTTTTGTGTGGCCTCCCATCATTGTCGTTTCGGATTTCCCTGTTCCTGACCTTTGTTATTTCTCATCACTCTTTTATCCTTCTAACCTGTGAATGAGGTGGGTTTCCTATTCATTGGTCACTTCACTCAATAACATGAAGATAACATTACCAAACTCTTCCTTTATCTATATTCATCCTGTGGATAATTCTTTCTAATTGGTTTTGTTCTTATATCATAGCACTTCATTATTCAAATGTAAATGTTTTACCCATAAATCAGAATGTATGTCAATGCCTATCTGGTGGTATAAGTGATTCATGCCCAAGAGTGTGGCTCAGAGGTTAAAACTGCTGCCTGAATGTGCCAGGGACTTGGGTTCGGTTCTATCCTCAGGCGACTGTCAGTGTGGAGTTTGAACATTCTCCCCATGTCTGCATGGATTTCCTCCCACAATCCAAAAATGTGCATGTTAGATGGATTGGCGATGCATCCTGGTAGCCTCCAGGAATGCCTAGGCTAGGTGGATTAGCAGGGTTGCAAGAATGGGGTGGGTCTGGGTGAGATGCTCTTTGGAGGGTCAACATGGACTTGATGGGCCACCTACAGGGATTCCATGACTTAGTGGAGTATTCCATTAATACCATTTCATCTCATTCAGCGACTCTGAAGAAACTTTACTGCTCAATAAAAAAGCATGTAAAAATACTTCATAATATCTTTAAAACAGAAACCAGACATTCCCCCAGCATTATTACATTTTGTTTGCTTAATTTTTCTTGTCATTTTCTCTAAATGTAACTTGTTCAATTATTCAAATAACAGTTGTTATGCTGCCAGGATTTGTTGGTGTCCAATTTATTGCTCTTCAAAAGCGACCTCATTTTTTTACTGCCATTTCTACTGAAGCCATCAAGACTGTGTCCATGTGTTTTTTTAAGGTTCCCATACAATTTCTTTAAATCCAAACAAGATTAATTTGCTTAGTTCCAATTCTTATATATGATTATATTAGATTAGATTCCCAACAGTGTGGAAACAGGCCCTTCAGCCCACAAGTCCACACCGACCCTCCGATGAGCAACCCACCCAAACCCATTCCCCTACATTTACTCCTGACTGATGCACCTAACACTATGGGCAATTTAGCATGGCCAATTCACCTAACCTGCACATCTTTGGACTGTGGGAGGAAACTGGAGCACCCAGAGGAAACCCAAGCAGACACAGGGAGAATGTGCAAACTCCACACAGACAGTTGCCCAAGTCGGGAATTGAACCCAGTTCCCTGGCGCTGTTAGGCAGCAATGCTAAATGGAATTATTAAAGTTGCTGGGAGTCCTGTTATGCCAATATGCAAAAAGAATAACAGGCCCACTCAGCTTGAGGAAGAATGAGTTAATCTAGTGACATGAAATTGTAACCTGGTAGCTGAAAGAATCCTTAGAGGCATAGCATTCCAACCAGAACTCCATCAATAAACACATCGACTTAGATTCTATCTACCTTTCCTTGTGAAAAAGAACCAGAAATGACATTACCCACCTTAAGAAACTAAGACCTATAAATAGAGAGGTGGGACATACCACCAGCGTTTCACCGGGAACTCTCACTGATAATGTTACCTAGTATGGTGACGAGATGTCTGAAAACAAACCTTCCAGCTCAGCGAGCTAACTTACATACTTACCATCAACCTGAGCTACAAATCTTCTCAAAAATCACTAGAGTTAACCTCTCTTTGTCTATTTCTCCAAGGTCCAGAACAAACTATTTTCCATTTGACGTACTTGCATCATTTTACATATTCATTAAAGAGAACTTTCTGTGGACCATAAAGAGCAAAAGTGTGTTTCAAACACTGAATTTTAAAACCAAAAGCAATTAGTTTTCTGAATGTTTTGGGAAATAAACTGTAGTTTTCACAGTTTTGAGGATGGGTTGCTTAACCTGAAACATTAACTCTGCTTTGTCTCCACAGATGCTGCCAGACCTGCTGAGCTTTTCCAGCAATTTCTATTTTTGTAGCTTTCACAGCTTTATTTATTTTCACAAAATGTATGCAGTACTTTAGATTTAAAAATTTTCCATTCAAAAAGATGATTAGCTTCTTTCAGAAACTGATCTTTGTCAAATTCTCATATTGACACTTTGAGGCCACTGTATAAACTCAGATAACTTACTTTTAAGTTCCATTTAATGGTATGCAAATTTAAATTCATCAGGAATAAAATTCTTAAGTCTTTAACCTTGGCAATGTTTCTAACCCAAGATCAATCCAACTCTGAATCATCCCAATTTACACAATCAACAATTGAGAAAAATCGTTCTAAACTTGTGTGAACATTTTATCCGGATTAAAAATCACCTCATCAGAAAATCCCCTAATTATAATTCTGGCTAGTAACCATGACTTGTGAGTTCATTCCTTGAAGAGTTTATTTATTACCCTTTTGAACGAGTATCATTACTTGTTATATTTTCTTCAAACTACTGAAATGCAACAAGGTTAATTTCCAAGAAGGATCTTGACCTGTTTAGCCCAAACAAGCCTATAATCTTTCACACAGAGTGCAATAATCTACAACTTAACTTTCCATAACATTTAACTGAGACAGACATGCTCAATCACAACCCTGTATCACTAGAAGATCCTTGCATTTACACACAATCTCCACAACATCCCAGTCATAAAGTCATAGAGTCATAGAGATGTACAGCACGGAAACAGACCCTTCGGTCCAACTCGTCCATGCTGACCAGATATCCCAACCCAATCTCATCCCGCCTGCCAGTACCTGGCCCATATCCTTCCTATTCATACACCCATCCAGATGCCTTTTAAATGTTGCAATTGTACTATCCTCCATCACTTCCTCTGGCAGCTCATTCCATGCACCCTCTGAGTGAAAGATTTCAGAATTTTTTTAGCGACTCCCATGCAATAGCCCTACCACCTTTAGCTGCTACATTATAATGTCAGAAAAAGCGATGTTCGCTGATGTATGCACAATATTCAAATTGGCTCACAATTACTCATATATCGAAGCAATCCAAGTCCAAACGCAACAAAACCTGGATATTATCTGAAGGTTTGGGCAAGTAACATTTGTGCCACACAATTACCAGGGACTGACTATCTCTGACAAGAAAGAATCTAAGGAGAAGGTGAAGACTGCAGAGGCTGGAGATCAGGGTCGAGTGAGTGGTGCTGGAAAAGCACAGCAGGTCAGGCAGCATCCAAGGAGCAGGAGAATCGACATTTCAGGCATAAGCCTTTCATCCCTATGCCCGAAACATCGATTCTCCTGGTCCTCGGATGCTGCCTGACCTGCTATGCTTTTCCAGCACCATTCTCTCAATGAAGAAAGAATCTAACTCCTGCCCTTTGACATTCATGGCATGTCTATTACTGAATCCCTTACTGTCAACAATCATTAACTCAAAACTGAACTGGACTGGCCATATAAATATAGAGGAACCTCGATTATCTGGCATTCATTATCCGAATATCGGATTACCCAGCAAGATCGCAAGGTCCTGATGCTTGGCTAAGCTATGTTATCTGACATTCGATTATCCAGAATTCGATTAACTGAACAAAATACTCCCCGCCCTTGCCCTTCGGATAGTTGAGGTTCCTCTGTACTATGGTTATGAGAACAAGTCAGAAGCTATGAATCCTGCAGCAAATAACTCACTTTCTGATTCCCTAAAGCTTGCCAAGTCGAGAGTAAAATGGAATACTCCACTTGCCTGGATGAATGCAGCTCCAAGAACACTCAAAAAGATTGACACCATCCAGGACAAAGCAGCTGCGTGATTGGCACTGCACCCCCAAACAGTCACTCCTCTAACACGGTTGCTCAATAGCTGCAATGTGTATTATCTATATAATGTCCTGCAGAAATTCACCGAGGCTCTTTGGACATTTTCCAAACCCACAACCATCTGGAAGGGCAAGTGCAATGTGTATATGGGAACACTACCATTGGTAAGCTTCCATCCAATCCACTCCCCAACCTGACTTCAAAATATATTGCCATTCCTTCACTGCCGCTGGGTCAAAGTCCTACAACTCACTCCTTCAGGCTCTGTTGGTCTCCTACATCAAATGGACTACAGCGGTTCAAGAAGACAGTTCACTTTCACATTCAAGGGGGGTTAGGGATGAACAATAAATGCTGGCCCAACCAGCAACACTCACATTTCATAAAGGAATAAACAAAATCCTAACAAGAGCACAGAGACCCGACTTACATTCAAGTATTTTCTCTGCCTTATCTTTTCTCGGCAGTATGCTAGGTTACTGAGTTGCTCCTGACCTAATTTCAATGAACCTTTCTCTCACTCCAATCAAAGTTTCATTTCTCCACATTCCTTATGAATTTGGTTTATAAGTGTCATTAACTGTTCCATTTCAGTTACTGGATTATCCACCTTGAAGATAATTCACTGGATCATTCCTATTCAGGATAACCCTAACCCACATCTGCTGAAGAGGTCATTTCATAAGACCATAAGACATGGGAGCATAAATTAGGCCTTTCGGCCCATCAAATCTGATTTGCCATTTGATCATGGCTGATAGGTTTTTCAACCCCATCTTCCTGTTTTCTCCCTGTAACCTTTAATCCCCTGGGCAATCAAGAACTTACCTATCTCAATGACCAGGCCTCCACAACCTTCTCTGGCAATGAAGTCCACAGATTCACCACTCTCTGGCTAAAGAAGTTTCTCCCTATTCCCATGCTAAAGGGTCTTTACTCTAAGCTTGTGCCCTCAGCTCCTCATTTCTCCTGCCAATGAAAAGATCTTCCTAACATCTATTCTGTCCAGGTGGTTCAGTATTCTGTCAGTTTCAATCTTCTCAAATCCATCGGGTATAGTCCCAAAGTCCTCAAACATTCCTATATGTTAAGCTTTCATTCCTAGGATCATTCTCATGACTCTCCTCTGGACCCACTCCAGGATCAGTATATCCTTCCTGAAGAATGGGCCCAAAATTGTTGACAATACCCTAAATGTGGTCTGACCAGAGCCTTATAGAGCCTCAGAAGTACATCCCTGCTTTTAATATTCTAGTCCTCTCGAGATGAATGACAACATTTCCGTGCTCTGTACTTGGTGACGATCCCATCCTCAGTATGTTTTGCCATTTCTTCATCTTTCAAATGCCTGGTTAGGCTCACCAAATTGTAAAAACCCTCTTTTAGGTCTGAAGGTTCCAGTTAGATATCACAACTTGAATACAAAAACAGAAATTGCTGGAAAAGCTCAGCAGGTCCAGCAGCACCTGTGGAGAGAAATCAGAGTTAACATTTCGGGTTGAGTGACCCTTCTGCAGAACTGAAACATTAACTCTGATTTCTCTTCATAGATGCTGCCAGACCTGCTGAGCTTTTCCAGCAATTTCTGTTTTTACTACTGACCTACAGCATCTGCAGTTCTTCTGATGTTTACAACTTGAATACAGTTCCACTTAACCTGACGCTTCTTTATTACATTAGTAAGCATTAGCATACACTCACTGATTGCTTAGAAGTCCCATTAACTAAGGCTTGTCTCAGATGGTCAGTCCATTAATAAATCTCCTGGTGATGTCAAAGCAGCTGACCAAATCACTCTTATCTAATTGCAACAAGTCTTATTTCTTTATATACTTTCCCCTTGCTCTGACTGTGTGTCATATAAGGCAGATAACAATTTCTGGCCCCTCTAATTGTGTTTTTACTTACATCATTGTCCTGTTTGAAATCATGGCCGTATGTATGGACTTAGCCATGCGAATGAAAGTTTTGTTCGAATAAAGATAGGCAGTTCTTAGGGGTGTCTCTCTGATTCCTGAAATACTGGAGTGAAGAAGGCGGCAGTATAATGGCAGGAACAATGAGCTAAGGACTGTCACAGCTCCAGCACAGGTTTCAAAATTACTTTGCAGACTTTGGCATGGATCTGTATCTTGATCAGTATCCTCCCATCCTGCCTTTCTGCTCTCCTGCCCATAATGCAGTTCTTCAGTCAGGGTACCATTTTCCTTCTCCAATGCCCATTCCACCATCAAGGGACAAACTCCGCACCGTAGGAGTTCACCACAACCAGTTAGCTTTCATTAATATGAAATAAATAAAAACATGGTTACGAGATGCCAAGTGAATGACACTGAACCTTCGTGTGTGCGTGTGAGATGGAAAACACTGGATTACAGCTGTAACATTTGCAATTCCTCAGTCCCCTGTACTCCGTATACATCTCTGTACTTAAGGAGGATTGAAATAATATGGACAATACCTCTCTAAATCCTGCCTTCTCTTCCCTCAGGATCTTTGAATGAACCCAGGTCCTGGTGCCTTATCTAGTTTAAATATATCCAATCAACCCAGTACTTTCACTTCATTAATTTTAAACCCTTCCTGTGTCTGAACTGCCTCCTTTTTCATTATGATGGAGGCAATACCTACTTTAGTAAAGACTGATGCAAAGTATGAATTGAAGTATATGCTTACAGAAGAATATTTTACATTTGCTTAGATTTTTGCTGTCAATCTCTTCTCACGCACCCTCTTTTCTTTTCAGTCCCATCTGAACCGAATTTTAATCTCAATTATGTCATCCACCTAACAGCTGTTGCAGGCACTTGTTTTCTTGTTCATAGAATCATAGAATCCCTTTTTGTGTGGAAGCAGGCCATTTGGCCCATCGAGCTCTCTGAAGAGCATTCCACCCCGACCCACCTCTCTACCATCTCCCCATAAACCTGCATTTCCCATGGCCAATCCACTTATCCTGCACACCTTTGGACTGTGGGTGGAAACTGGAGCACCTTGAGGAAACCCAGGGAGAATGTGCAAACTTCACACAGAGAGAGGGTAGAATCAAACACGGGTCCCTGGTGCTATTGATTTTAATCTCCAGCTGTTTCTTTTTTCATAGAGAGGATTTTGGATTTGTTGGCTTGCATTTCCCCCCTCATAAGAGTATCTCTTGGCTATACTGTTTCTTGAAAGTAGCCACAAAAACTGAAAATTGCGCTTTCTGCTTATGCAGGGTTAGAGTGAGCTGATAGGCAGGCTTGACAATACCAGTCATTACAGCAGACTAGCTGGTTAATATTCATTGTCTGGGACACAAAAGAATAGTCATTTCAACAGAATATTATAAGCTGAGAATGCTCATGGAAGTATCATTTTTGTGGGGAGAATATATGAAAAAATGGCAAGTATAATCAGTTATCAGACAAGTTACCTTTTCCATCCTGCCAGCTATTTGCAAGCGTTATCCACTGAGTTTGACCATTATGCATTTTATCCTAATATATCCCTAAAGTGCCTTGCCTTACCATTTTGCTGTATAACATTACTGTGAAGTGCTTTTAGACGTTTCACTACATTAATGGCTCTTTTTAATCTTGTAATTTATGTCTCATTTGAATAATCTGCATAAGAAGTAAAAGGCACAAGACACAGAAATGATACAAAATAATGCACATTGGAGTCAGAAATGTTTTTTGATAGTGGAAGGTCTGCAGATTGATGTAGATACTTTTAAGAACTTGATTGTAATTCTCTGTAAATGAGTGGTTTTGAATAAATGTAAATCCCACTCTGAATTCCAGATGAGCTCTGACATGTGCAGTATTCTGCCCTCTTGTGTAGCTATAAGTTTTCACAAATGAGATATGATGCTTACTCAGTGTTTGAGAAGCTTTGCCACACCCAGTGGAGTAAATCTTGTTCATGTTTTACACAATAGAGATATGTATCGGCTGTGGGAGTCTACAAGTGATTACTCAGCATCCACTCTTTGAAGGAGGACTTTGTGATCCATGTAAGGTATTGCACATAAAATAATTTACAGGGAAATGCAAATGACAACTAAAGTGCGTGACAACTATGGTAACTAGTGAATGGGCTGTGACTTTGTCACTGTTAGCAAACGGTACAGAGATGCCTTATATCTGTTGAGGGAGTTAACTTCAATGGAACTGATGCAAGTTATTTTATAGATTGCAGGTACAAGTACAAAATCACCTTGGAAAACAGATCTTAATTTATCTGATGAAAAGGTCTGATGAAGAGTCACCTAGACTCAAAACGTTAGCTTGCTGTCTCTCTGGATGCTGCCTGACCCGTTGTGATTTCCAGCATTTTTTGCTTTACAGATTCCAGCAGCTACAGTAATTTGCTCCAACATTGTTCTCAATTTATCTACCGAAGTGAAGAATTCAAATGAACAACAAGAAAAATGAGACAAATGTGCTACAATACCATATTTAGCAAGCACTTTTAATTTTCCAGTTTAATTTACAGTTGTGAATGATTCAGGACTGAGATCAGTGATTTTCTTTCACTCACTTAAACCTCTTTGCTGTATGGATCTGAATCAATTTGATTTTGGATACAATTGCTTTTCTAGATAATTTCAAACTCCAAGATCTGTAATTTAGATTTCAGTTCAGTGTCCAGGTTTTGAGGTCTGAATAAGTCATATCAAACTCAAAATGTTAACTGTATTTCTCTTTCCACAGATGCTGATACGACTGAGTTTCTCCAGTGCTTTCTCTTTTAATTTCAGATCTGCTTCAATTGCTGTACATTGATTGTTACAAGATGGACATTCAAAATATCAATGATTTTTTTTTGCTCCTTTCAAATACTGACTGACTTTCACACATTTCTCTGTGTTTACATTTTTATCTGCGCTGCAACATCTATGTATTTCTTTCACTAGGACAACTTTTTGGAGACGATGTTCCTGTATGATCAGGATGGGTACCAATCTTTTTGCACAATTTGCTGTGGTGGAACCAAAGTGCTGATGTGTGGAAATTCTGGGTGTAAGAGGTACAGGCAGTATGCTTTTAAGACATTAATCATTTTTCTTTGGAAACCTTAACAGAAGTTCCTTCAAACACTGTTGTATTCCTTGTCATCATCGTCACTAATTGTATACTAAATACATAATTAATGTTAAAGTTGTTTTTCTTTATTCAATCTCTTGAGCTAATTAGGAAATTGTGAACATTCTACACACAGCATGAACAGTTTGTGAAAGAAACAAAGCTAATGTTTCATCAGATTTGATGAGTTAAGTTTGGAACAGATTTTAAGCCGATACAGAGGAAAGGAAAGGGGGGAGGAACAAGAAAGCATAAAATGAGAATGATTTGGAGGTGCTGGTCTTGGACTGGGGAGGACAAAGTTAAAAATCAAACAACACCAGTTTATAGTCCAACAGGTTTATTTGGAAGCACTAGCTTTTGGAGTCCTGCTCCTTCATCAGGTGGTTGCCCGATGAGGAAGCAGCACTTCGAAAGCTAGTAATGTTGGACTATAATGTCGAAACCTGTTGGATTATAACCTGGTGTTGTGTAATTTTGATCATAATAAAATGAAAAGATCTGTAACTGGCTAGAGAGATTAAATAGCAATATTTGTCTTAATGTGTGATTTTTAAAAAATGTACGGTATACATATTAATAGATGGTGTTTGTAATTGTGTCCATCTCTAAGGATGAGCTGCCTTAATGCGGAATAGTGAAGATTAACATTGAACTTGTGTAATATCAACCTAATGCAACAGATGGAGCTCAAGCACATGAAATTGGAGCAAAAATCCTGCTAATGTATACACCCTGTGATGTCATTGTGTGCAGGCATGCAGATAGATTTTGCAAATTTATCTTCCAAGTACAAAGTTTCATGTGGCAGAAATAATAGGAATTTATCAGGAAAGATTTTGTTAAGCTTGAAAGAGTTCAGAAAAGATATGCAAGGATGTTGCCAGGGTTGCTGGGTGAGAACTTACAGGAGTGGCTGAATAGGCTGGAGCTATTTTCCCTGGAGCATCAGAGGCTGAGGGGTGATCTTATAGAAGTTTATAAAATCATGAGGGGCAAAGGTATGGTGAATGGTCAAGGTCTTTTCCCCAGAGTAGGGGATCCCAAAACTAGAAGGCATACATATAAGGTGAGAGGGGAAAGACTTGAAAGGAAACTAGGGGGCAATGTTTTCACGCAGAGGGTGCTATGTGTATGGAATAAACTGGCAGAGGAAGTGGTGGAGGCATTTGGATGGGTATATGAATAGGAGGGTTCAGAGGGAAGTGGGCCAAATGCTGGCAAATGGGACTAGATTAATTTAGGATATCCAGTCAGCATGGACGGGTTGGACCGAAGGGTTTGTTTCCATGCTGTACATTTCTATGATTCTAATTGGGATAAATCAAGTCAGTGGATTTGGTGGTGTGATTTGTTCTATGGGGATACATATACCAATGTTCCTGGAGAATATCCTTGTACAAGCTCTACCCTGTTTAACATTTTAACATTTTAAACCTAAAAATCTTCCCAGTGATTAGATGTAATGAACTGTATATTTACATATTAAAAATGTCCCAATAATCGGAATGTTCTTTGTGCTCTATAATAAATCTTGATGCAACCACTATTGAACAGGTGGAATAAATAGATTATTGGTTTGATATAATTTTTAATCTATTTCATTGTTCAGCATAATGAATAGCCTGATTCAGTTACAACATGCAGCTGCATAAAATTGGTAATAGTTTCTCATTGATGTTTCCCTGAATGAATGATGATTCCAATGCATGTAGGTGCTACTGTTGTGAGTGTTTAGATGCTCTTGTGAAGCCTGGTGCTGCAAAACAGGCTGAAGCAATGGAACCCTGGGTGTGTTTCATGTGCTGTCCAGTTCAGTCTTTTGGTCTACTCCAGAAAAGGAAGACATGGCAACTAAAACTGAAGCAGTTCTTTGACCAAGAAAGTGTAAGTATAATGGCTGCTTCAATTGAGATTTTATTGCTTACAACAGTGGTGACTGTTGCATGCTCTGGAATATCCTGGGGATTGCATCAGGGGCTAAATTAGTCCAAGTCTTTATTTCCTTTTCTAAAATTACTTTTGAAAGCTATGCACAGAAACAGCTAAATGTGGTGACTAAGAGTGTCAACTGACTCAATCCTACCCCATCAGAGTCATGACAAAAAAAAATTGCAATTGGCTTCAGTTTTAACTTGCATTGTAGTTTAACATATTCTGGGTTAGTAATAGTTTCTTGCTGAGAGCATTTTCCATTAAGAGTAATAAACAATGCAAGCATGGTATGTTTTATTCATCATTTTACATCTATTTGCTTTAATGACCCTCAGCTTTGACAATACACATCCCAATTTTCATTACCATCACATGACAGGCAAAACTCTGCAACAGAAGTTCAACCTTACATGTTACTCCATGTATAATTTGTCAAACTCCATAATAGAAATGTTAGTAAAATTACACACAGTTTATCTGAGGGCATGTGGATATAAAATTAATAACAATTTGTATTTACGTAACACTTTTTTAATATAATAAAATAGCTAAAGACACTATCAGTAACTTAGTGGCCCCCCATTGACTAGAAGCCAAACTGGATCATATGAATGCTGTGGCTGTAAAACAAGTCATTGTCTAGGAATTCTGCAGCAATATTTTGTGGTTAAGAAGGTTAGGTTGGAATTTTCTTTCACGGCAAGAAGATAGTAAATGAGGAGAGAGAATTACAAGTCCAATATTGAAATTACTGAAAGCTGGAAGGCCTGTTTAAAAATACAATTGTCAATGGAACAGTGACCTTTGTCTCAAAGGGACGAGAAAACAAGGAAGTGGAAGTTTTATTGCTATGTAAAGCTTTGTTGGATCCCATTTAAAGCTAAGCATTTTGTTCTGGAAACAGTATCTATGGAAGAATGAACAGACCTAGGAAGAGGTGTGATGCAAGTTCACCAAGACTTTGAAGGGCTTTAATTGGATAAGAGACTGGCAGGTTATTACCCTTATCTGTCAAATCCATAACACAGGTACACACTCTCAGGATAAGGAACAAATTATTTAGAACTGAGATGAGGAAACGTTTCTTCCCTCAAAGGCTTGTGAATCTTTGGAATCCCTTATCTCAGAAAGTAGTAATTGCTCCATCATTGAAACTTAACTAGATGCTTGACCTTTCCAGAAATCATGGGATATAGGCAGCAGGCTGGCAAAAGTAGTTAAGGTTGATGGTGAGCCATGATCATGTTGAATGGCCATAAGATCCACTCTGATTTTGTATAGACTTCCTGAGATGATAGCATTAAATCAGAGAAACCAATTACTTGTTAGCTTGACTGTATCCTAGAGGCGGATGCCCGAAGCGTCGATTTCGCAGTTCCTTGGATGCTGCCTGAACTGCTGTGCTCTTCCAGCACCACTAATCCAGAATGAGGGAGTATCTTAACTGAGGTGTTTAAGCTGTTAAAGAAAATGCTAGTATAATTAAATAGAAACTATTCCATCTAGTTCAGGAGTCAAGCAATGGACATAACCTCAAACTTAAAGCAACTGCTTTGAAGGATGATGATGAGTAGAACATTTTTACACAAGATTTGGAGATGCTGGTGGTGGAAGTCTGATACATACTGTCAAAACAACAGGTTAGGTCAATTGAAAATTGAATATTGAGCGTGATCTATTGTTAGGCAAGAAAAACAAAAGATATGGACTTATGGATAAGTTACTGATGAGCTTTTATCAAATTTCATTTTTTATGGCATGCAAGCATTAATAGCAAGGGTAGCATTTGTTACCCACCCCCAAACAATCTTGGGAAAGTGATGGTTAATGCCTTCTTAATCCACTAAAGTCTTACACTGTTAATACATAGGGGGATGGGCGAATTTACTCCCAAACATCCACAAGTTACCTGAGAATATTCAACCATTTATAAATATGTTTCCTCTATAATTAGAAAGGGAGGAATTGGTGAGCGTCTGCTCCTCCAAGGAAGGATTCACTCACTCGATCAATCAATCGATCGATCAATCAATGAATCAATCAATGAATCAATGAATTAATCAATCAATCAATTAATCAATTAATCAATCAATCAATTAATCAATCACTCACTCAATTAATTGGTGCAAATAATTCACTGGCATCTAAATCAAGTATGCTGCAGCTCGTCACACTACACCATGCAATTAGCAACATCGTGCACAATGACATTTTTGGAAATGCTCACATAGAAAGAGTTTCTCAGAGGTTTTGGTATGTATACAGCCTTTGATGCAATACGATCATAGGGAAAATTTTAATAGAAACAAAAGTCAAGAGAGGGCACAGATTCATTTATCAGTGACGTGCATCATTTATCAGACAACTGCAAATATGTAACATTAAATTTGCTCCATTGAGAGATTTTGTGTTTATGGAGTTTCATGGACAAACTAAAGTAAGGAAACAAAGTCGTCCTTGTTAGGGGGTGATAGGTCTTGTGGCAAAAATAACATTCAAAAAAATGCAATATGTTGGGCACAAAAGTGAAGGTGTCAGTACCAATATGTGGTCTGTGAAACAACAAGAAACGACTGGAGATGCAATAATGAAGTCTTCTCTCTGTGACAGAGTCAGAGGCTGGATCAGCATAAAGATTGCCCTGCCAAGGATAGAGGGGTATATTCACTGGCCACTTTAAAACAGGCTGTCATAATAAAAAAGATGTTAACATCAAAACTAAAGTTAACACCCATAACAAAGAGTAGTATCAAAGAGATTGAAGAACCTCACAACAGCGAAACCACGTAACTAGCAGGGAACAAAGAATGAAAAAGGAAGTATTAAAATGTTGATGTAAGAGTAAATGGATGCCAAATGAATTTTAAACTTAGTGGGGTGACAGATGTATCAGTCCTCTCAGAGATGCTAAAATGGCAGCATCAAGAAACACTGTAGCTATACACCCTTTGATTTTATAGACCGTGACACATTCAGTTAAAAGTAACAGGCCAGGTGACTGCATGAGTGCATGATATAAAAAGAACAATCTTCTAGTTTTTATACGTGATTCAAAATCAAGCATGCTCTTTATTGAGCAGAAAAGCAAGGACATACCTGAGATGTATTTTCAAGGTTGATGAAGTTGACAGTGAGGAGAAACAGATGATTCAGAACTGAACTCCTCAAGTTGTTCGTCGGAAAGGCTAAAGCTAGCACAAAAAGCTAGCTACACGTAAGGTTGAGAGCAGATGCATTCCTTATTCACACCTAAAAAAGGTTCTGCACCCACTCCTGCAAAACAAAGCATGAGACTGAGGCATTGCTTCACTGAGCAGTGATTTTGCCGGTGACCAAATCAACAAAGAGGTTTTTCACATAGTGCCAATTCCACAATCAGCTCACTCAGAATTTGCGTCCCTCTATACACCAGTAGAGAAGGGAATCCACCCTATGGCATCCAGGGATCAAAGATTAGATTAGATTAGATTTCCTACAGTGCGGAAACAGGCCCTTCGGCCCAACAAGTCCACACCGACCCTCTGAAGAGCCATTCCGCTACATTGTACCCCTGACTAATGCACCTAACACTACGGGCAATTTAGCATGGCCAATCCACCTAACCTGCACATCTTTGGACTGTGGGAGGAAGCCAGAGCACCCGCAGGAAACCCACACAGACACGGGGAGAATGTACAAACTCCACACAGACATTTGCCCCAGGTGGGAATTGAACCTGGGTCCCTGGCGCTGTGAGGCAGCAGTGCTTACTAATGAGTCACTGTGCTGCCCTGAAAAGCAAGTGAGCAGCATAATTTTCACTAAGTGTGATGCTTTTATTGGTTTCTGATTGTTACCATTGGGTAAAGAATCTGAGCTTTTCATACCATTCAGTATGCAATTTGGACTGACAATGAATGAGAAATGTGAACTCTCACAGCTGACTATCAAGTGCTTCAGAAATGTTCATGTATTAGGCATAAAATCAGAGCCAAAGAAGAAAGGGGATATCCAGGAGTTTACATCATTCGGAAATTCACAAAATGGCAGAGATTCATGCAAGTGGCTAAATATGTGGGCAATTATTTATCACGTTGCGTTAGTTTGACACACTGATCTGTACACTGCTGAAGCCAGGTACCAACTCAAGGACACCTCCTCCTACTGTACCCTCGACTACGACCTCACGTCCCATCACCAAACTATTATCTCCCCGACCATCCACAATCTCATCTCATCAGGGGATCTCCCATCCACAGCCTCCAACCTCATAGTCCGGGAACCCTGCACCACCTGGTTCTACCTCTTACTGAAAATTCACAAACCTGACTGCCCTGGTCGACCCGTCGTCTCCACCTGCTCCTGCCCCACCAAACCTATCTCTGCATATCTTGCCCTGTCCCCCTTGGTCCAGGATCTCCCCACATACATTCAGGACGCCATTCATGCCCTCCACCTCCTCCATGACTTTCGTTTCCCTTGCCCCCAATGCCTCATCTTCCTCATGGACATCCAGTCCCTGTACACATCCATCCGCCATGACAAAAGCCTCCCAGCCCTTGGTGTCTTCCTCTCCTGCTGACCCAACCAGTACCCTACCACTGACACACTCATTTGAATGGCTGAACTGGTCCTCACCCTCAATCATTTTTCCTTCAAATCCTCCCACTTTCTTCAGACCAAAGGGATAACCATGGGTTCCTGCATGGGCCCCAGCTATGTCGGCCTTTTCGTCAGGTACATGGAATAGCCCATCTTCCACGATTAGGCTGGCACCATTCCCCACCTTTGCCTCTGCTACATCAATGACTGTATGGGCGCCACCTCGTGCTCCCATGAGGAGGTTGAACAGTTCATCAACTTCACCAACACCTTCCACCCTGACTGGACCATCTTGGACACCTCTCTACCCTTGCTGGACCTCTCCATCTCTATTTCCAGCGACCGCCTCAACAGCCTTCAAACTCACTGACTCTCACAGCTACCTGGACTACACCTCCTTCCACCCCACCCTAAAAAAATTCTAGCCCTTACTGCCAATTCCTCCGCCTCTGGCTCATTTACTCCCAAGAGGACCAATTCCACTCCAGTATATCCCAGATGGCCTCCTTCTTCATGGACTGCAGTTTCCCCTCCCATGTGGTCCATGATGCCCTCCAAAGCATCTCCTCCATTTCCTGCACCTCTGCCCTTGAATCCCACTCCTCCAACTGCAACAAGGACAGAACCGCCTGGTCTTCACCTTCCACCCCACCAATCTCCGGATAAATCGCATTATCCTCTGCTATTTCTGCCACCTACTGTCAGGCACCACCACCAGAGATATATTTCCCTCCCCACCCCTATCAGCATTCCGCAGAGACCATTCCCTCCACGACTCCCTCATTAGGTCCATGCCCCCCACCAATCTACCCTCCACTCCTGGTACTTTCACTTGCCACCGCAAAACGTGTAATACATGCATCCATACCTTCCCCCTCACCTTCATCCAATGCCCCAAAGGATCCTTCCACATCCAGCGAGGGTTATCCTGCACATCCAAACACCTCATCTACTGTGTCTGTTGCTCTTAATGTGGTCTCCTCTATATTGGGGAGACAGGACACAAACGTACAGAACATTTCAGAGAACATCTCCAGGACCCACACACCAAACAACCCTACCGTCCAGTGGCTGAACGCTTCAACTCCCCCTCCCACTCCGCCAAGGACATGCAAGTCCTGGGCCTCCTCCACCGCCAAATCCTAGCCACCTGACACCTGGAGGAAGAACACCTCATCTTTCACTTTAGGACCCTCCAACCACATGGAATGAATTTGGATTTCATCAGTTTCCTCATCTCTCTAACCCCCCACCTTCACCCAGATCCAACCCTCCAACTCAGCGCCACCCTCCTGAACTGTCCTACCTGCCCATCTTACTTTCCACCTATCTGCTCCACCCTCTGCTCTGACATATCACCATTGTCCCCCTCTTTCATCTACTTATTGCACTCCCAGCTTCCTTCCCCCCCCCCCCCCCCCCAGCCCCGGTCCCTCCCATTTCTCTGTCAGCCCCCTTGCCAACTTCACTGCCCCCAACATTCATGATGAAGAGCTTATGCTAGAAATGTTGACTCTCCTTCTCCTCAGATGCTGCCTGACCGACAGCGCTTTTCCAGCACCACACCTTTAGAAACCATTGTTTGTGGCAGCTCCTCAAACAGGATAAGCATGCTGTTGGAATTAAAAACAGAAGTCACATGACACCAGGTTAATTTGAAATCACAAGCTTTCAGAGCGCTGCTTCATCATCAGGGGAAGTGACAAGGAGCAGTGCTCCGAGAGTTTTTGATTTCAAATTAACCTGTTGGAATATAACCTGGTGTCATGAGACTTCTGACTCTGTCCCTCCCAGTCATAGAGTCATAGAGATGTACAGCATGGAAACAGACCCTTCAATCCAACCCATCCATGCCGACCAGATATCCCAACCCAGTCTAGCAAACAACTGCATCACCATACCAAGAATAAAAATCAGCAGAAACCTCTTAAAAAATATTTTTTAAATCCTCTGTTCTAGCACAGTGTGATCCTAAACTGCCAACCTTAGTAGCTGAGTATCAATTGGACTATGGTCAATGTTATTATGAATTTTAAAAAACTTAGTAAAGCATATCAGTTCACTCTGCATCCACATTTTTAAGAGAAATTGATCAAAGATGCATTGTGATTGAAAAAGACGTGCTAGCAGCTACATGGGCATGAAACAGCAATTCTAGCCATGTCCAATTTAAAACAGAAGCATGCCAAAAATCATTATGGAAAAGCTCTTTGTTAATTTGGTCACTACTAACATCACTGCTTGTTGAATTGTTGCCTCAGCCTCATGTTTTACTTTGTTTTAGAATTGGGTGCAGAACTTTTTTTAGGTATCAACACCAAAGAAATTGCAGAAGTGACACGCTGGATACAAACATGCAGATTAGTGAGATATAATGCTACAAAAGAATATACACAAAAATCAAACGACACCAGAGGAAGGAAGACAGGAACTTCATTGAAGAAGTAAAGAAATCAAGAAACTAATAACTGGAGTTGACTATCCTGCCCTTTGAGCTTCCTCTGCCCTTCGGTGTGATCATAGCTGATCCTCTATCTCAATGCCACATCCCTGCTTTCTCCCCATTCCTTAACGCCTTTAAAATCTCAAAAATTGCCACTTCCCTTTCTTGAATACATTCAGTGATCTGGTCTTCACAGCCATCTGTGGTTCAGAATTCCACAGGTTTATATCCTTGCAGTTTTCCTTATCTCAGTCCTAAATGGCTTACACCATATCCTGAGACTTTGGTTCAAGATCTTCCCTGTATCTAATCTGTCAAGCTGGTTAGAATTGTATACACTTCAGTCAGATACCCTCGCATCCTTTTAAACTCTGCTGAATACAGTCAAACCATGTTAGGGATGTCACCTTATTGGACAGTCCTGCCACCATTGGTATCAACCGAGTGAACATCCAGTGCACTGCCTCTGTGGCAAGTCTATCCTTTCTTAGGTATAAAGACTAAAGCTGCACAAATATTCCAGTTTCAGAGGTCTTCACATCCCTGCCTATAGAGCAAGTCCCTTTTTAAAAGGAGTTTGTGTTTTCACATGCAGCTGTCTCAAAAAGGACAAATTAAGTTTAAAAGACACAAATTTACCCATTGTCTTGTTATAATGCTGCTGCATGTAATTAAACATTATGGATATGAAATTAATGACTTCACTGATTAGATATGGCAGTATTTGTTTTCAGTTCTGCCTCATCATGTAAATGATTTTGAAACATGATAAATAAAAGAATCAGTTAAACTAAAGCACTGTTGCTGTTGGTGTATTCCTCCAGATATTTAGTGCCTGAAACAACAGTATTTCAGATGTGATCAGACAAAGGCTCCCTACACCTAAACCATAATTGATGCCCACTTGCAGTTTTCCTGAAAAAAGCAGCAGCATTCTATTCCTCTACCTTTTATTGCGTTTCAGCTAGTGCATTAGTTTTGAGTGATTTCTGAACCTGGACACCTAATCGCTTTCCTTCTCCAAATTTCTAGTTGTTAGTTGTTAACAATTATTCTAATTTGTTTTTCCTTGCGCTCAATGGAATTGATCCTGAGCTAAATCCATTTACCAGTTTTGCCCTGTTAATTTATTTCAATTCAGTTGTGACTTCCTGCTCCGATCCACACAATTTACCATGCTATCTAACCTCTTATACTCTTTCAAATAAAGTTGGAATTGCAAAGGCTAAGCAATGTTAAATTATATTGTGATATTGACAGTTTAAATGTTATATTAAACTATTCCAATTTAATTTTAATTCATAAAAGCAATAGTACACTTGATTTTACTTTGATTGTAATATTCAATAAATTCCTTTAATGTGAAAGAAAACATTTGGCTCCTGAAATAATTTGTACCGTTTGTCTAAATAAAAACCAGCATGAAGGTTTAATAGTATTGTGCCAAACATCCATTTTCAACAGGACCATGTTCGGATCTATGCACCAGTTCCTACAGATAAACAAAATCCAATTAGAGTTCTGTCCGTCTTCAGCAATATGACTAAAGGTGAGTACCGATTCATCCTAACTGACAACAACAAACATTTTTTTTCTTTGGACATTCCCCTTGAATAGATGTGTAGACATATGTAAAGTACATGAACTTATCTTGCAGTTCTTTTTCTAATTATCTGACCTAAGAAAATAGAACACCAAACTTATCAAATAGGCAGAAAAACAAATGTTTTAAATTAAATGGCATAGCCATTTAAGGGCTACTTCCAACTCTGGGAACTCCCCAACACAAAGATTACCCCCCGATGGGAAATCACTCCCTGTCCTATAATCCATGCATCCTCACCTTTTCCCCTCCCTCAACTCTCTGTCCTATTGTCCACACATCCTCACCCTTTCCTCTCTGTCCTATTGTCCACACATCCTCACCCTTTCCTCTCTGTCTTATTGTCCACACATCCTCACCCTTTCCCCTCTGTCTTATTGTCCACACATCCTCACCCTTTCCCCTCTGTCTTATTGTCCACACATCCTCACCCTTTCCCCTCTGTCTTATTGTCCACACATCCTCACCCTTTCCCCTCTGTCTTATTGTCCACACATCCTCACCCTTTCCCCTCTGTCAACCCTCTGTCCTACTGTCCACACATCCTTACCCTTTCCCCTCCCTCATCCCCCTATCCTATTGCCCACGCATCCTCACCCTTTCCTCTCAGTCAATCCCCTGTCCTATAGTCCACACATCCTCACCCTTTCCTCTCAGTCAACCCTCTGTCCCATTGTCCACGCATCCTCACCCTTTCCCCTCCCTCATCCCCCTATCCTATTGCCCACGCATCCTCACCCTTTCCTCTCAGTCAATCCCCTGTCCTATAGTCCACACATCCTCACCCTTTCCTCTCAGTCAACCCTCTGTCCCATTGTCCACGCATCCTCACCCTTTCCCCTCTGTCAACCCCCTACCCTAAAGACCATGCATCCTCACCCTTCCCCCTCTGTCAACCCTCTGTCCTATAGTCCACACATCCTCACCCTTCCCCCTCTGTCAACACTCTGTCCTATTGTCCACGCACCCTCACCCTTTCCCCTCTGTCAACCCCCTGCCCTATAGTCCATGCATCCTCGCCATTTCCCCTCCGTCAACCCCTTGCCCCATTGTCCACGTATCCTCACCTTTTCGCCTCTGTCAACCCTCTGTCCTATAGTCCACGCATCCTCACCCTTTCCCCTCTGTCAACCCTCTGTCCTAAAGATCGTGCATCCTCATCCTTTCCCCTCTGTCAACCCCCTGCCCAATAATCCACGCACCCTCACCCTTTCCCCTCTGTCAACCCCCTGTCCTATAGTCCACGCACCCTCACCCTTTCCCCTCTGTCAACCCCCTGCCCTATAGTCCACGCACCCTCATCCTTTCCCCTCTGTCAACCCCCTGCCCAATAATCCACGCACCCTCACCCTTTCCCCTCTGTCAACCCCCTGTCCTATAGTCCACGCACCCTCACCCTGTCCTCTCCGTCAACCCCCTATCCTAATGACCGTGCATCCTCACCATTTCCCCTCCGTCAAACCCCTGCCCCATTGTCCACATATCCTCACCTTTTCACCTCTGTCAACCCTCTGTCCTATAGTCCACGCATCCTCACCCTTTCCCCTCTGTCAACCCTCTGCCCCATTGTCCACGCACCCTCACCCTTTCCCCTCTGTCAACCCTCTGTCCTATAGTGCACACATCCTCACCCTATCTCCTCTGTCAACCCTTTGTCCTATAGTCCACGCATCCTCACCCTTTCCCCTCTGTCAACCCCCTACCCTAAAGACTGTGCATCCTCACCCTTTCCCCTCTGTCAACCCTTTGTCCTATTGTTCACGCATCCTCACCCTTTCGCCTCTGTCAACCCCTACCCTAAAGACCGCACATCCTCACCCCTTCCCCTTTGTCAACCCCCTACCCTAATGACCGTGCATCCTCACCCTTTCCCCTCCGTCAACCCCCTGCCCCATTGTCCACATATCCTCACCCTTTCCCCTCTGTCAACCCTCTGTCCTATAGTCCACGTATCCTCACCCTTTCCCCTCTGTCAACTCTTTGTCCTATAGTCCACGCATCCTCACCCTTTCACCTCTGTCAACCCCCTACCCTGAAGACCGCGCATCCTCACTCTTTCCCCTCTGTCAACCCCCAAGACCTGTCTGATTGGTTCTGGCGATGTAAAACAGGAATCCACAATCTAATTCTCTCAGCACAGAGTGGCACTCACAGAGAATACTTTCAAGAAAAGTTCACTGGATAGAAAGAACACCAACTGCCTGACCCCAATTTGTTAAGATGTCTAGCACGATGTTAATCTTCATTTTTCATTTTTTTGGTTGGTGAGCAAGCTCAGCATTTTAGGATGATGAGACCACGCCAGCACATTTCTCTGATCTTACAATCAGGCTGGGGTTTGAACTGTTACTGCATCAATTCCTTTCCACGCAGGCTCCAGGGGAAGGGCTGGGCTGGGTGGACAATGCCATTCATAAGAATTACTAGTATCGCTGCTTGAGAGTGTTCTGGACATAGGTTCAATTGAGGCATTCAAAAGAGAATAAGAATGTTATTTATTTTTGAAATGTGTAGGGTTACAGAGAGAAGGATAGGTATGGCACGAATTGATATGTTCATTCAAAGAGTCGATGCAGCTAACATGATGGGCTGAATTGCCTCCTTGTGTACTGCACCAATTCTATTATTCTGTCACTCTGTGAATGGTATCACTGTTGTCCCTTACACTGAGGGCCCGTACAATACAGGAACTGTTCCTGGCAGAAGTGAGATTCACTTTCCTTTGGAAGGAAAGTTCTTTTGTGGCAATGGTTTTTAGAATCATCAATCATGTCTGAGAATGCAGCAGCTTCAAATTAGATTTTATCAAATTGCTCAGCTCGCCAGCTCTCCAGTAACCACTGTTTCCGTTATACGTCCATCCAAAATATGTTTATGTTCCTGTGTTCTGTGTCTGGGACAAGGTCACAAGGGCTCCTACCTTGATCAGTCCCCTAGAAAATGAGCTAATAATTTCCAGTCTTTGCTTCTTCCCACTGGGAACACGACAGTTTGGAGAGAATCCAGCCCCACTGAAAAGCCCCACTGAAACCATATACACCCCAGGCAGAGCTTTCAGGAAATTAAAACAAAACACAAAAATCAAATGAGAAAAAAAAACAAAAAATACAATTAAGCTGATGTTGAGTCCGTCATCATTTCTTGTTTTCCTCTCCTTCATTGTCAATGACCAGCAAATTCACTGATTCCTTGTTCCCAGCACATAGCCAGTTTTCAAGAATCAGTGTTGCAGTGGTACATCTCAACCTCCTTCATGTGTAGATGCACTTTGAAAATACAAAATGAGTGAACCTGTCTGTAAATATGTAGTGGCATGAGTTGCATAGTATCTGCTTACTGTGTTGATTCAGATTTACAGGACATTGGAATTTTGGACAGGGTTCATAATGCTAATCACGAAACGTTAACATTTTTGAAGGATTTGGATAACGTTACTCGACAAAATGTAAGAACAACTAATTTAATCTTAGAAATGGATTTTGGCATTCCATTGTTATCTTTGTAAATGAAATTTGCATTGTATATGTGTTTAAATGTGTTCTGACTTCCTCATAATAGGTAGAACAGAAGGGACCATTTGACTTTGTGATTGGTGTCTGCCAGCAGAACTCCTCAGTTCATCATCATTCGGGTAAGAGCTATTAACAGCTGTTTAGCAGTGAAAGCAATATTGTAACACAAGTCTAAAACATCATAAGCAAGATTGCCAAATCTGCTTGCTCCTGCCCTCTATCTTGTGGCTACTCACACTTCTGCTATTCCTTTCTTTGCCTTCCTATTCCTTCATGGTTTCACTTTACAAATTTCCTCCATTAAGTTCACAGCCATGATCCTGAGCTTCCAGTTGTCTGGCATTTGAACTTTCCAATTTGTCCTCAGCGTTCTACAGTGTACCAAATAAGCCCAACATAACCTTGGGCATCATTGTCGCTTATTTCAATTACTGTTCTTCCAGCTCAAGTTTTCAGCAATTTCACACCATGATCTCTTCCTATTTCGCTGTATGTTTCAGTATTGCTTTTGTTTTCTCCCCTTGTTATTGATCTTGGATAGACTTATGCTCATCATTCTGCAGTATACATTTCAAGGTTTATTCTTTGTTCTTGACTTGTTCAATACCACTCTCTTTAATTCTGCAACACCAACTGCTTTGTCACTTGCCTGTCCTATTTTTCATAACATTCAAGGCTATGGGGTCTAGACTGGGAAAACAGGACCCATGTAGTCACTGATATTTTTGGTAATACAGACTTGATGGGTTGAAGGGTCTCTTCTGTACTGGATGATTCTCACTATGCCAGATACAGAATCCTTACAGTGTGGACTCAGGCTATTTAGCCCAACAAGTCTACACTGACGCTCCAAAGAGTAACCCACCCAGACCTATTCCCCTACCATATCACTCTACATTCCCCCTGACTAATACACCTAATCTACACATCCCTGAACACTATGGGCAATTTAGCATGGCCAATTCACCTAACCTGCATACCTTTGGAATGTGGGAGGAAACCAGAGCACCCAGAAGAAACCCACACAGACACAGGGAGAATGTGCAAACTCCTCAAGACAGTCACCCACGGCTGGAATGGAACCTGGGTCCCTGGCGCTGTGGGGCAGAAGTGCTAACCACTGAGCTACCGTGCCACCCCAACCACTGAGCCACCATGCTGCCATAATTACATGATTCTAACCTATTATATTTCAAACCATAAAAACCAAAAACAAAAACTGCGGATGCTGTGAATCAGAGCCAAAAACAGAAATTGCTGGAAAAGCAGAACTGAAACGTTAACTCTGATTTCTCCCCACAGATGTTGCCAGAGCCACTGAGCTTTTCCAGCAATTTCTGTTTATATTTCAAACCGTTCTGGATTCTGAGAACTTGAAATATTAACTATTTCTTCTTTCATTGATGCAGTTATGTTTGGTTATCACTGCTGCTACACACCACCAGGGACCCAGATTTGATTCCTGCCATGGCGACTATCTGTGTGGAGTTTGCACATTCTCCCCGTGTCTGTGTGGGTTTCCTCAGGGTACTCTGGCTTTCTCTCACATTCCAAAGATGTGCCGGTTAGGGTGAATTGGCCACGCTAAATTGCCCATAGTGACAAGTGGATTAGTCAGAAGGAAATGGGTCGGGGTGGGTTATTTTTCAGAGGGTCAGTGTGGACTTGTTGGGCCAAAGGGCCTGTTTCCACACTGTAGGGAATCTAATCTAAATATTTCCAGATGTTACACTTTCAATTTAAGAAAATGTCTTACTTCTTTTTTCCTGAATTAGGCAGGATCATTTTTCAGTATTACCGTATCCTTCAATATGCCAAGCCTAAAGGAGCAGATGAGCGACCATTCTTTTGGATATTTGTAGATCCAGAAATCCTGACCCAAGATGACATAAAAGATGCCTCTCGCTTTCTCGAGGTATTGTGGTCTTTCTACCATTAATTTCATGAGTGCAATTTGATCAGTGGTTGTTCATGCGGAAGTCTCATTCCACTGGTAGTTTTAGGAAGAATTATCATTCGTAAGTCTCAACACAGTATCAAGAAGGTAAAAACAATGACTGCAGATGATGGAAACCAGATTCTGGATCAGTGGTGCTGGAAGAGCACAGCAATTCAGGCAGCATTCGAAAAGCTTCGAAATCGACATTTCGGGCAAAAGCCCTTCATCAGGAATCAAGAAACCAGGGGAAGTATGTTTGAGGAAGAGGGAAATTATCCAAAACAACACTGGAGTAATTAAAGACCAAAAGCATCTCTGTAAATCTCTCTGTTTTTCATACACAGAGGAAACTTGATCATCTGGCATTCAATTATCTGAATATTGGATTATCCGGCAAGATTGCAAGGTCCCGATGCTTGGCTAAACTATGCTATTTGGCATTCTATTATCTGGAATTTGATTAACCGAGCGAAATACTCCACTCCCCATGTCCTTCGGATAATAGAGGTTCCTCTGTAAATTGACTCCTCTCTGTTGAATGTCACAATATCAGTAGTGTCACAATATCATTGTTACCTCTCAATTCTAACCATAAGTATGTAAGAAATAGGACTGGGGGTATATCATACAGCCTGCTGTGCCATCCAGAGCAGATCATGACTGATTTTCTACATCAAATGCATTTTACTGCAAGATTTCTCCTCTCCCAATTCCATGAGAAACCAAATATCTATCAAAACAAAAATCTGTCGATCTCAGGCTTAACTTTATAAAGCGTGTACAGCCCTCTGGGAGAGAAAATTCAAAAGAGTCTCAACTCACAAGATGAATGCCGAATTTGCTTCCTCATCTCATTTTTAAATGATTTTTATGAAAATCTGGCTCTGTGTTTTAGGTTCTGAAGCCAAGAGAAATAAGCACGGTCTACCCTGTCAATCCTGTTTGTTTCATTGAGTCCATCCCTCACTCTTGTAAATTCTAGAGCATGTAAGACCAATTTATTGAATCTCTTATCACAGGCAAATCCTCCCATCCCGAGGATCAGTCAGATAAGCATTCGGTTTAGTATTAAACATAGTGTGCACTAGTACAGGTGTGGTTCTTCCAAAGCATGGGATAATGACATTATGACTTTTGTATTCCAATCTTCTTTCAGTAAAGGCTAGCACTCTATTTCACTTCCTGGTTGCTTGCTGGTCCTGTTTGTTATCTTTCTGTGTTCCTTGTACAAGTACACTCAAATTTTTCTGAGCATTATTTGGTTTGGGATTGGGACATTCATGGAAGAAGCTTCTGTTACCATGGCCCAGTCTGTCCATTATATCTGACTTGGTTTCTCCCAGCTCCCATAGTGCTGGTTTGGATACTAGACCTATCACCTTACTCTCTCAATAATCTGGATGTAGGCATGGTAGTCTTTATCACACTATATGCATTATCACAGTCCTGGTTAGAGCCATGTCTCTTCAGAAAGTCATGATGTAGAGGTGCCAGTGTTGGACTAGGTTGGGCAAGGTCAAATGTCTCATGATGCCAGGCTATAGTCCAATGGATTTATTTGAAACCTGGTATCATGTGATTTTTGACCCTCTTCAGATAGTGTTCTTTCTCCCTCAGTCTCCAGTTCAGACTGTTCTGTTTATGTCATGCAGACATCAAAAGTCACATCACGGACTGGTTTACTTTAACTCTTTGCACAATATCTTCCCTCCAAAGTATCACCTCGAATAGAATTATTATTTATATTCCCACCATCTCCTCTCCCAACCCCGTCACCAAAATTATGTTTCACACGCTGAATATCTGTAATGGTTTCATCTGTGTCTCTGTATTTGTTCTTAATATTACCGATCTAAGATGTTGGTCTACTCTCAGTTGTTGGAGTCTAATATTGCCCTTTGAGGAATTTGATGAAGAGAGCATCACACCTTCTCAGTTACGATTGCCTTAATGCAAATCACCACTTGTGTTTTCTGAAAGTATCAGAGCTTGTTCACTCCTTCTGAAAATTCATTCAGACAAGTAATTATTGCAGCTGTCCATTTTTCTTAATAACTGGTACCTGGATGGTTTGTCAGACTCTTATGGACATTTACTTCCCTGGTAGTAGAGGGGTTTATACCACTTCAGTTGTTTGCTCTTTTATCACTCTACATGCAATTTTATATGGTCATGATATTTTGCTGTAATGTTTTGTCAGACATTCAGTTTCAGTAAAGGGATATGTGTTTTTAATTTTCAACCAATTAAGAATTCTACTGGTGAAAGATCATTCATCAACAGTATTTCTTTTTCAGTCCAGTAAGAACAATGTAATCCAAATGTTGGCTCTTTTTAAAACCGATCCTACATGGGCTTGTTGATAGATAAATTCATGAGGGAGTTTCCCATTTGATTGACCATACCAAGAAATCTTTGTATGTTCCCAAAACTTTGGGGTTGTTTGAATTTACAGATCATTGAGGATTTCTGGGTGTTGATCACTGATTGTCAAAGAATCTCACCTACTTTTGGCTCCGACCATCAGCACATTTTACAAGGATTTAGACATTAATACTCAAACTGTTTGGCTACATTATGTACTCACCTTGCCCCCCCCCCCCCACCTCCCCCTCCCCCTCGCCCCTCGCCCCCCCCCCCCCACCATCGGTTCTTGAAGTAAGACTGGAAACTGTAGTTCTGGTTCAGAGATAGGAATGCTACATCTGCATCACAGGATGGTGAAACAATAAGTAAGAAAATGTATTCTTCAGATTACAGTTACTATAATCCCAGAGAGCCAGGTTAGTGAAACAGGAGCAATTTCATGAGAAAGATGTCTGCATTTTAACTGTTACAACTCATGAGAAAGAATAGGATAGAATGAAAGACAATAGATGACTCTGCATAATGATCAGAAAAGTTTAATTTCCCATGTTTCATGTCATTTATCAGAGTGGAGAGAGTGTTAAATTATTTACCGTAGCTCAGAAAAGACAATGATCTATTATAAAGATTCTACAGTGATCTTCAAAATTGCATTTTGGACCAGATGCTTATTAACTTAATGACAACAAATGGAACTGTAATCAGTTCTCCGTGTGCTGAAATCATCAATCAAATTGTCATTGAACCAGAGGAAATTTTGAGGGGCTTTACCATTGTCAAAGGATGTCTAGATCCTTTGAGTTATTTAATATCTTTATTGTGGCAACATATAGGATGGTGTGGGAGCTCAGTAGTTAGCACTGCTGCCTCACAACACTAGCGAATTAATTGAATTGAATATCCTTTATTACCACTGGATTTGATTCCAGTCTAGGGTGATTGTCTGTGTGGAGTTTGCACATTCTCCCCGTGTCTGTGTGGGCTTCCTCCCACAGTCCAAAGATGTGCAGGTTAGGGTGGATTGGCCATGTGAAATTTCCCATTGTGTCCAGAGATGTGCAGGTTAGGTGGATTGGCCATACTAAATTGCCCATTGTGTCCAGCAATGTGCAGGTTAGGTAGATTAATCATGGTAAGTGCAGGGTCACAGAGATAGGATGGGGGTGTGTGTCTGGGCGGGATAATCTTTGGAGGGTTGGTATGGATTCAATGGGGTGAATGGCCTCTTTCCGCAGTGCAGAGATTCTATGATATGGCTGTAAAAGTGTCTTGCTCCTTTTCTGCAGTGTGATCCTGTAATCATTCATGATTTTTGTGAGTCAGCAGTTCGGCTGTGGAGTAATATCCCCTCACTCAAAAGGTAAGATGCTAATGAATTGACTAGAGCATTAAGATAACTATGAGTTGGATATATTGATTAAGAGTTTGTGTTCATGCCAAGAGGGAAGCTACACTTTGAGTAATATTTTAGTAAGTTTATCAATAGTAATCACTTGTTTTAATGTCGTGCTATAAATGTAACAAAACATTTCAACACTCTTCAGAGAGCTATAATGAAAATGTGGGAACTGAGCAAAACCAAGGTTAAAGTTATTTGTGAAAAATTATGAATGTTAAAGTAGTTTTACAAGAAGGGAGAGATATGGAAGAGTTCAGGAAGGGAATGACAGATTATATAGTTTAACACATGACGATGTGCAAGGATAAGGATTACAGAACTCATAGTGGCGTGTTTGGGAATGGAGAATTGTATAACTGGTAGAGGTTACAGTCATGGTAGTCAAAGCCAATTAAGAGATTTGAACATAAACATAACAGTTTTAGGGTTTTTCAGGACTATGTGGAAAAGCACAGCAGTGGGCTGAGTTGGAAATCTGTTTCAAAAAGCCAGCATTTAAAGGTAGACATGACGTCAGTGTGCACATGGAAGCTGACCTCATGACTGAGTTTAATGGCTACTTTACCACCCTGCCCGAGGGGACCAGATATTAGGCATAGAAATGTGGGAGATGGAGAGAGTGCTGTGCCCATCAGCTTCATGCCTTCACAGGTATTTTACCAGTGATGAGGTAGGTAGTTCGGTAATCAAGCTAATTAAATAGGTACTTAATGATGACTTAAGAGCCTCTTTTTATTCCTATTGACATTTCACCAGCAATGGATGGGCATCTCTCCACCTGGATGGCCTCCCAACAGACCTGGCCTGATGAGGATAATTTCTGGTTTGGCAGTTCATGACCCATGGATGCCCACTCCACTCCATCATGCCAAGAATCAGCCTGGCTGGTGGTTTGCCCTGTCCATGCAATTGAATCCCCACCCCAATCCACACTGACATCTGCCCCATTGGCCTCGGTGATTCACAATCCCTTCCATGCTTGCTGGTCCAAGGCTTGTTGTAGTCCCACCATTTGCCACCATGCAGTGGTGACATTTCTAGGACAGAAGAGCTGCCAGCTTTTGGAGGTGAACCATCCAGCCTGAGGCGAGCGGGAACTACGACTGTAGGCCGCTATTTGCCGGAATATGGTAAAATTCACCCATGGTTTCTAGGACTTCAGGAAGTCGGCTCAATCCTGACAAGCCGGCTGGAGGGCAGGACCACAACCTACATATTCATTGATTTATTGTTGTCACATGTAACGAGATACAGCGAAAAGTGTTGTTTTGCATGCTCTACAGGCAGGTTGTACCATACAAAGTGCATCAGGGTCACAGAACAGAGTGTGGAATACCATGTTAAGCTGTTGGGAAGGTGCAGAGAGCGCGATCAGCATGAACATTTGAGAGGTCCATTCAAAAGTTTCACAACATCAGGGAAGAAGCTGTTCTTTAATCTATTCATACATGTATTCAAACTTTTATATCTTCTGCCAGATGGAAAAGACTATAAGTGGGATGGGAGGACTCTTTGATGATGTTGGTCACTTTCCTGAAGCAGTGGGAAGTGTAGATGGAGTCAATGGATGGAAGGCTGGTTTGTGTGATGGACTGGGCTGCTTGCAAGACTCTCTGTAGTTTCTTGCGGTCATGGGAAGAGCAGTTGCCATATTGCGCTGTGATGCATCCAGATAAGAGGCCGTCTAGGATCCATAAAAATTGCTAAGAGTCATTGCAGACATGCCGAACTTCCTTCGCATCCTGAGGAAGTAGGAGGTGCTGTTGTGCTTTCTTGACCATCGTGTTGACGTGAAGGGACGTGCTAATGTTGATGGAGAGATTGTTGACTTTACACCATGCCACTAAGCACTCAATCCCTTTCCTGTGTTCTGTCTCATCGTTGTATGTGATCTGATCAATGTGGATGATGTCATCAGCAAACTTGAAAATTGAGTTGGGCAGAATTTGGCCACGCAGTTGTGAGTGCATAAGGAGAGTAGTAAGGGCCTGAGGACGCAACCTTGCAGGGTACCGGTGTTGAGGAAATGGTGGAGGAGGTGGTGTTGCCTATTCTTACTGATTGCGGTCTATGGGTCAGGAAGTTGAGGACCCAGTTACAGATGGGAGAGCTGAGACCTGGGTCTCAGAGTTTAGAGATGAGTTTGTTTGCAGTTATGGTGTTGCAGGCAGAACTGTAGTTAATAAGTAGGAGCCTGATATAGATATCACTCCTCGGATGCTGCCTGACCTGCTGTGCTTTCCAGCATCACACTTTTTGACTTGTTATCCAGATGTTCCAGGGATGAGTGTAGGGACATGTGAAATCCTGGATGATGTCTATGGATGATGAGCCCAGTAAGAAGGAGAATGTTGAGAGGGCCAAGGAGACTCTCGAGGACAAAAGGGAACTTCACACTATGATTGCAGTCACAGAAAGTTTGTTCATGATGAGCCAGTGCCATTTTAATTCAGTGTTGGTGATTTAGAAGGGATGGAAACTTGATTAGAGAGATTCAAACATGTACCTTGGAAGATGAGGAGCAATATTTGAGAAGAGAAGTTGTGTATGCTTGCTTATGGAGTCATGAAAGAAAGTTCAGTGTTTGTTATTTTGATGGTAATAGATTCATGGGAGCAGAACAGAGAGATTGGGGAGGCCTACAGGGTTCAAGGTTTGAGGCAAGCAAGGCACCTCACTCCATATAAAGATGCAAATCAGGAACAGGAATAGGCCATTCAGCCTCTTGACTCTCCTCTGCCATTCATTAAGATCATAGCTGATCTGATTATAACCACAAATCTACATTCCAGGTCTACTGATAATCTTTCAACCCCTTGCTTACTCTGCCTTAAGATTATTCAAGGACTCTTTCCAGGGAGACAGTTCCAAAGGCTGTCAACCTTCTGAGAGAAAAATGTTTGCCTAATCTCTCTTTTAAATGGCAAGCAACAGTTATTTAACAGTTATTTAACAGTGATCCCAGTTCTAGATTCTTTTATAAAAGGAAACATTATCTCCATGTCCACCCTGTCATGCCCCTTCAGGATTTTATATGTTTCAATGAAGTTCTGTCTTACTCTTCTATGCTCCAGTGGATACAAGTCTAGCCTTTCTAACTTTCCCTCATAAGACAGCCCATGCATTCCAGGTATTCGTCTTGTATATCTTCTCTGAACGCTCTTGAACATGTTCACATATTCATGAACTATGGATAACAAGGGCAACTCAATGTATGGTTTTCACATTGGATTCAAAAAAAGTTCTTAACCTCCTACAGAAGTGTGGTTGATTCTTAAATGTCCTCTGATATGGCTGAGCAAGCCATTCAGTGCCAGGGCAATTTGGGATGGGCAACAAATGTTGTCCCTGCCAGAGACTCACATCCCATGACAGGATAAAAGAAGGGAGAGTCGCTGACTCGAGGCAAAGCATTGATCTTGAATCTAACTGAAGCTACATTTTTTTGGCTTATCATTTGATTTGAACAAAATTGACTTAGTAACACCCTTTGATTTTAATTGTCTTTTTAGCCTCAACACAGTGCAGCAGATCAATGTTTCAGTGCAAACCCTAAGACATGGAATCCATCACAATTCTAGTTCTCCTCCTGCTTGGTTCCACCCGTTGCCAGCACTGATTGGTTACTTTGGAGACTGTTCTGCCATTTACATAGCAGTGATTGGCCCAGCAGCTTGTAAATCATGGACAGTGTAGGTACCAGGTTCCTTGTTGCCAACTTTCCATTAGAGTACAGATCAGTTTGTTAGTATCAGTGGAAACACTGAGAGACAGAGGATACAACTCCCAATGCATGAGTTGAATAAAAGATTTCAGCCCAGTTTTCAATAGCATGTAGTAACCCCACTGAAACCCAAACAAAGAAGCTTTCCATGACCATCCCCTATCCTTCTGTCACTTCCTCCAACATAACCCTTTCATAACTACCTGTGTCTCTTCCAATAGCCACCCACAACCCTGCCATGTCTGCCCCAGGCTCTTCATTAGTTGCTCCTACCTGATGCTTCCATGATTTTTCATGAACTTTCACTAGCCATCTCCAGCCCTCCCATGGCAACTCTCAGCCTTTCCAATGCTGCCAGACTTTTATTGTCTCCTCACTATCTGTTTTGCAGCATTGACAATAGACAATAGGTGCAGGAGTAGGCCATTCTGCCCTTTGACCCTGCGCCACCATTCAATATGATCATGGCTGATCATCCTTAATCAGTATCCTGTTCCTGCCTTATCTCCATAACCCTTGATTCCACTATCCTTGAGAGCTCTATCCGACTCTTTTTCTTAAATGAATCCAGAGACTGGGCCTCCACTGCCCTCTGGGGCAGAGCATTCCACACAGCCACCACTCTCTGGGTGAAGAAGTTTCTCCTCATCTCTGTCCTAAATGGTCTACCCCATATTTTTAAGCTGTGTCCTCTGGTTCGGCACTCACCCATCAGCGAAAACATGTTTCCTGCCTCCAGAGTGTCCAATCTTTTAATAATCTTATATGTCTCAATCAGATCCCCTCTCAGTCTTCTAAACTCAAGGGTATACAAGCCCAGTCGCTCCAGTCTTTCAGCGTAAGGTAGCCCCGCCATTCCAGGAATTGACCTCGTGAACCTAGCCAGAATGTCTTTCCTCAAATTTGGAGACCAGAACTGCACACAATACTCTAGGTGTGGTCTCACCAGGGCCCTGTATAGCTGCAGAAGAACCTCTTTGCTTCTATACTCAATCCCTCTTGTTGTGAAGGCCAGCATGCTATTAGCTTTCTTCACTACCTGCTGTACCTGCATGCTTACCTTCATTGACTGGTGTACAAGAACACCCAGATCTCTTTGTACTGCCCCTTTACCTAAATTGATTCCATTTAGGTAGTAATCTGCCTTCCTGTTCTTGCCACCAAAGTGGATAACCATACATTTATCCACATTAAACTGCATCTGCCATGCATCTGACCACTCACCTAAACTGTCCAGGTCATCCTGTAATCTCCTAACATCCTCCTCACATTTCACCCTGCCACCCAGCTTAGTATCATCAGCAAATTTGCTAATGTTATAACTAATACTCTCTTCTATATCATTAACATATATTGTAAAAAGCTGCGGTCCCATCACTGATCCCTGTGGTACCCCATTGGTCACCGCCTGCCATTCCGAAATGGAGCCGTTTATCACTACTCTTTGTTTCCTGTCAGCCAACCAACTTTCAATCCAAGTTAGTACTTTGCCCCCAATATCATGAGCCCTAATTTTGCTCACTAACCTCCTATGTGGGACTTTATCAAAAGCTTTCTGAAAGTCCAGGTACACTACATCTACTGGATCTCCCTCGTCCATCTTCAGAGTTACATCCTCAAAAAATTCCAGAAGATTAGTCAAGCATGATTTCCCCTTCATAAATCCATGCGGACTCTGACCTATCCTGTTACTACTATCCAGAATGTGTCGTAATTTCATCCTTTATAATAGACTCCAGCATCTTTCCCACCACTGAGGTCAGACTAACTGGTCTATAATTTCCTGCTTTCTCTCTCCCACCTTTCTTAAAAAGTGGTATAACATTAGCCACCCTCCAATCTGCAGGAACTGATCCCGAATCAATCGAACTCTGGAAAATAATCACCAACGCATCCATGATTTCTCGAGCCACTCCTTCAGTACCCTGGGATGTAGACCATCAGGCCCCGGGGACTTATCAACCTTCACACCTAACAGTCTCTCCAACTCCAATTCCTGGCAAATATAAATTCCCTTAAGTTCAGGTCCTTCAGCCACTGTTACCTCAGGGAGATTGCTTGTGTCTTCCCCAGTGAACACAGATCTGAAGTACCAATTCAATTCTTCTGTCATTTCTTTGTTCCCCATAATATATTCCCCTGTTTCTGTTTTCAAGGGCCCAATTTTAGTCTTACTTCGAGATGAAGCAAAAGGAGAAAGAGATATGTTATTTTTAAAAATTACTCCTTGACTTGACAGAGGGAAAAAAATGATTTAGTTTCAATTCTATTTTCCAATGGCCCTATTGTTTAGAAAGTGCTCTTCCAAAATTAGAAGGAAAGGAAACAAGTGCAGGGAGATTTCCCAAGGGTAGAGTACAAGGAAACTCATAGATAATTGCCAACAAATAACAAAAGACTAAAGGAACTGTTGGAGGTGTTAGATCAGCAGCCATATGTGTAATTGCCATTAATGGTAAATTGAAAGGTAATCTAAACTAAAGCCAGAAAGACTGTTAATTGACTGAGTAATTACTCATTCTGTGTCAAAAAATAGCATGTTTTATTCTGATTTTAAAGGTTTTATCTGCTCAAGCATCCTTTTCTCTTAAGAATTCTTAATAATAGAGCAAATGTATGAGAAAGGGAAATCTTTACCTTATTTCTACATAGGAACAGGAAGCAACATGAATTTCAAAACACACTGAGGGTTAGTAAAAGATGCATTTACAGAATTACAGACAAAGCACAGAGTGCCACAAGTCAGAACTATTGAAAGTGGGGTAAATGCTAAGAAATCAGCATTGTAATCTTGTGGGCAGATGTAGCTTAAAGTAACCAAATAGCAGAAATATTTTTTATATGAACTGTTAGATAAACATTTCCTGGCCCACACAAAACAAAATTGCATTGATCCTGAAAGCCAGGTAGGACTATTTGCATATCATCGTAAGTTAATATTATAGAACAGTTATATAAAATATGCTACATGTTATTCATTAAGGTGAAATATTGTTATTAGGATAATTACACATTTGTAAATCACAGAACTAACAAGGCATTATATTGCCAGAGCCAAATGCCCTCATTGTGTCTTAGTGGAACTGTTTCAGTACTGAAATTACATAACACTATTACTGACAATTTCACTCTGGATGGCTAATAAGGAGAATGGAAAAGATCGAATTCTTTTTAAGTTGGGGAAGAATGGATAGTGATTTACCAACTGCCTTGAAAATGACCTGGGTTAGTGCTGATGCTTGGCAGCCAAAATGGAAAGTGTTACATTTCCTAGCTCTGGGGCAATTTATTGTAACCATCACAAGCTTAACATGGAAAATGTAAGTAAAGAGGTTCGCTTAAAGTCATACATTTATTTTCCATGTTTTTTTCAGTAAATTTGCTGCAGATATGTACGATCCAGCTTGGGAAAACAGAAGTCAAAACTCAGGAGAAACTTGCATGAAAATGGTCAAACAATTCTTGGTTCCACTGAAGGATTATTTTAAAAGTTACCTTTAAGATCACATGCACTATTACTTTTATGGTTGGCTGATTTTGCTTGTAAAATCACATTTCAACTTGTTTCACACTGTGTGTACCTTTGCAGAACATATTTCTTGATCAGCATCATTCAGGATTGAATGTTTAATGTCCATAGACTGGAATTCTGTGTTTGTTTCTTTCCTTTTGGAGTGGTCAGACTAATATCTGGATTAATAAAGCACACAGAGAAATAGTGGATTAAGGGTTCATCCCAAACTTTGCTGTTCAGAAGGTGGACCACAATTTTATAAGACTGTCATTCAAAATAGCTATAAAGTATTAATAATTTTACTTTATTGGAATGTTCTTGTAGAACAAAGGCTCCATTGTGCCACACATTTTTGTTCTTGTTGATTGAACACATTTTTATTTTGCTTAACTTTTTAAAACTTTTCTTGTTTGTTGCAGGTCAACCTTACAAATAAATATCAGTAAATTTAAAGTAGTACAGAGTTGATTCTTTTCCAGCCAAAGTGAATGGGTTTAAGTTTCCATTGAAGGCACAATTCACCCAAAATTGGTGAAATCAGTGCAAATGCTGAAGGAATTCCAAGTGGCTCATATGTTCAATGCAGATGATGTTTTTCAAATGGTTTAAAAAGGGACCCTGCCCAGCCCAGCCCAGAAGTCTGTCTGCACTCTTAATCATGATGACAACCTTCTTTTAACTGTTCCTGTTTGAAACTCTACAACTCTAAACTTACAGTCACTAATAGACAACTTTTAAGTTTTAAATATTAAAAATATTGGACTTAACATGGAACTGAATACTGAACATAAAAATAAATAATGGTTCTGTATAGTTAAAGTTACTTATAGTTGTGCAAAATTGTGTTGCAAATAGTGAACTACAAACATTAAAATTGTGATTAAACACGTTTTAGCTGTATTAATAAAACTGCACTTTTAATGCACAGATGTGAGCAATTGCTTTCTGAAGTTGAAATGTCTGATTTCAATGTTCATTTGAGATTTTATGTTTGAAATTGTGCAAATAGGTTTGAGCAAAAACTTGAAATTTAACTGCGCTTTGAAAAATTAAACATTTCTGAGCACAATTTGTGCCTGAATTACTGGTTATGCCCCAAATAGACACTAATGTATAAATTAACTGCAAATTCATCAGTGACCTTAACTCCATCATACGGTCAGATGAGGGAATATTCACTTATGAATACCTAATTGTCAGCACAATTTACAACCCTTAAAATACTGAAGAATCCCATATCCTCATAGAGCAAGACTTGGACAATATCCAGGTTTGGCTGATAAAGGACAAGTTATTTTGTGTCACACAAATGCCTGGCAATGAGTATCTGCACCAACAGGGAATCGAACTTCTCCACTTGGTGCTGAATGACATAGCCATCACGGAACTGCTCACTATCAATACCCTGGGTGTATGTCATTGATTGGAAAATATAATTAACCACTCTAAAAATACTGCAGCTGCAAAAGCAGATCAGAAGCTTGCAATTTTGCGGTGATTAACTCACCTCTAATTCCCCAGTTCCTATCTGTCTATAAGGCACAGGTCAGGATCGTTGTGGAATACTATTCACTTGCCTTGATAAATGCAGCTCCAAGACTCAATCCTCGAGAAGGCAAGGATTGATTGGTGCTCAACCCACCACCTTCAACATTCACTCTCTTCATCACTGACTAACAGTGTGCAGCATCTGCAAGGTGAACTGCAATAACTCACTGAGACTCCTTTCACCTTCCAAGCCCATGACCTCTACCATCCTAAAAGGACAAGGATGAACAGGAATACCATCACCTGCAAGTGCCTGCCAATGTCACACACCTTCCTGACTTGGAACAATATTGCTGTTCCTTCACCGTTGCTGGGTCAAAATCCTGGAACTCATTTCTTTACAGCACTATAGCTGTCCCTATATCTCAAGGACTGCATCAGTTCAAGAAGGAAGCTCACCAGCACCTTCTCAATGTAATTAAGTATGGACAACAAATGTTGTCCTACCAATGACATCCACAGACAATGAATATATAGAAATTAAAGTGGGATTAACTACAGTTCCACTGTGGTGATCATATCTTGGAAGACTACACACATGCCAACCATCCAATTGGACGGCAGCTCTACATATCAGAGCATTCTTCTGCAATCGGGTTGGGGGTCTTGCTTTAAAGGAATTCATGCTGTTTTCAGTATTTAATTGTTGCAGGGTAGCCATCAGGATCATGGTTGGGCCATTCCCTAATCTTTCACCAGAAGGTTTGGGCTCACAGCACCCTATAAAAACTGGCCAGTAAATTCCATATCAGCTTCCAACAAACCATCAGCTTGCTGAAGATGGGGTACAGTTCCAGCAGACTGGAATTTAACACATACAACACTGCTACTCCAGAAAGGTGAGAGAGAACAATTAGGGATCTAAGGCCATTCAGCCTGATTTCAACCTTTAGTTGGAAGCTATTGTTTTGGAAGACTTAACAATGTACATGGAAGACCATAGCATGATCAGATAATTCGATATAGGAAAAAAAATTGTTTGACAAATCTCTTTTTTTGAGGATGTCTAATTTTATTGCTAGGGGATTGGAATGCAGAAATAAAGAATTTTTGTTGCAAGACTTTGGTGAAACAATGCCTTAAAAAGGTCATCGAGGAAGAATATATTTGCATTAGAGGCAAATCGGCATGTATTTTGCTTGATTGGTTTGAGGAATGAGAAGGTTGACCTGAGATAACAGGGTTTTTGTTGAGTCTTTCATGGGATATGGGCATCACTAGCTAAACCAGTATTTGTTGTCCATCCTAACTTTCCCCTTAGAAGCTGGTGATGAACTGCTTTATTGCCCTGTGGTAGTCAGTCTCACGCAGTTACGTTCATAATGTGACTGGCATGGAATTTCATGACAGAAAACAACAAATGCTGGACATCACAGTGATTCAGACAGCACCCATGGAGAGAAAGCAAGCTAATGTTTTGAGTCGACATGGCTCAGTCAGCTCTGATGAAGAGTCATCTAGACCCAAAACATTAGCTTGCTCTCTTTCCACGGATGCTGTCTGACTCGCTGTGATCTCTAGCATTTGTTGCTTTCTGCACAGATTCCAGCATCTGCAGTAATTTGCTCCTGCAGGGGAGTTTCATGTGTTTGATTCCGTAACAGTGAAGGAGCAGTGATTTACTTTTTTGTTAGGATTGAGAGTCTGTTTAATATGACAGGGATCTTAACTGCAGTGGCTTAATAATTTTACATTTGAAAACGAAATTAAGCAGAGGCAATAAAATAACTGCAGAGATTTATAGTCACATTGATTTACGAGTGGTTGACCTCGAAAGCTGAAGTTAAATGCCATAAACACAAAGGTTTTATCTGTTTATTTATTAAAACCAATTGAATGAAATATAGGTGCTGGAAGTCTAGAGGCTTGCTTTAAATGGTGATATGGTTCTGCTTTTTAAAATACAGACCAAGCCAAAGATAAGACAAGAGGTTACTTTTCTCAATTTACACTGATGATATGAAAAGAGTGATGGAGGCATTTGAACTTGAAATTTTAAAGTTATTCATTTAAACAGCATTAGAGGAAAAGCATTCGGAATATTAAGTGCACACTTGCAATGCAGAATTTCTTCTGTGTACATAAATTACACTTTGCTAATAATTAGCATTGACTTTTTGCACTTAGTTCCATCACTGTTTACTGTTGGTTTGACAGGCATGCTTTATGGTAAGGGTTTGGGATAATTGGTCAAGCACTTTCATGGTCAGTGATTTGAACAGCGTAGTCCATCAATGTTCCCTGCATTTAGAACCAACTGTACTCAGTCAATCTGGAGTGGAAACTGGCAAACGTACTTGGAAACTACAGAAAAGGGAAGGAAATGTTTGATATTTCCTGTACATCAGAGCTATGCACAAATGACACTGGTTTCTATGGTTTTCCTCAGTCCAAAAAAAGTTTACTCCATGAGTCTAGAAATTTCTTCCAACAACTTTCATAATTTCTTTACTTTCCTGTGATTCCACTTCAGCATGAACTAATTAATCACAATGAGTAGCGTTAATAAACAGAATGACTTGATCAAATGTGGATCAATAGAACAATTGAACCTATCAGGACTGGTAGCCAGTGCAGGATGGGGATAATATTAAGCAACATTTAAGCACATTTAAAGAAATGTGATGTGCAGGATTGCCTGAACTAGGTGGTATGCAAAAGTCTAAATTTTCAACTGCGCATTGATGAAAAGCATGAAGTCAGCAGAGTATGAGCCACATCAACCCTCATGTCTGCTGATGATAGACTTCTGCTTATAATACATTTGCATTCCATGAATACTCATTAGCATAAAATCTCTTTGAAAAATTAAAACCACGTAAAAGTAAATTCAATAGACAAGAATTTCAGGGCAATGAAAACAAAAAATTGTTGGAGAAACTCAGCCAGGCCTGGCAGCTTCAGTGGAGAGAAAGCAGAGTTAACATTTCAGTGATCCTTCTTTGTATTTTTCTGTTTAAAATTTCACAGTGTCCAGTTCAATGGCACCTATCAATTGTTGTCTAGATACCAGCCAGATCAGCTTCATTCAACCATACTGTACAACAGAGGAAAACAAGAGACTGAAAGCGAGCAAGCAGCAAGTCAGAACTGACAAGGATGAATCAATATGGTGATGGAGTGTGGTGAGAAATAGGTCCAGTCACTAAGGAAGTATAGCAGGATCCAAGGGAGGACAAAGGATTGAGTCCAGGACGTGGAGAAGTGAACTGGAAAGCATCTCGTCTCCTGCATCTGGTGGTAGTGGTGGAGATGGTGGCTGGAACTGTCAGTCAAGGGAAGAGAATGGTGTCAGAGCTATCCCTATGTGGTTTCATCTCAGGGTACTTCCAGGACTTTGTGTTCACCCACAGTACTCCTGTTACCAGTTTTGAGCGATCTTGGACATGTCTTTGTAATCCATAGAAGGGAGAACCACTGGCCTTCATCAGTCAGAGCATTCACTGGCCTTCATCATTCAGAGCATTGGGTATAGCAGTTGGAAAGTTATGTTGCAGTTATACAGGATGTTGGTGAGGTTGCACTTGGAGTATTGTGTTCAGTTTTGGTCATGTTGCTATAGGAAGGATATCATTAAACTGGAAAGAGTGCAGAAGAAATTTACAAGGATGTTGCCATGACTCAAGGTTCTGAGTTATAGGAGGAAGTTGGATAAGCTAGAACTTTTTTTTAGAGCGTAGGAGATTGAAGGGAGATCTTATAAAAGTATATAAGATCATGGGAGGCTAGAGAGGAAAGAATAAAAGGGACCCTGAGGGGCAATGTTTTTACACAGAGAGTGGTACGCATTTTGAATGAGCTGCCAGCAGAAGGGGTAGAGGCGGGTACATTAACAACATTTAAAAGGTATTTGGACAATTACATGGATAGGAAAGGTTTAGAAGAATATGGGCCAAGGGCAGGGAAATGGGGTTAGTGTGAAATGACATTTTGGTTGGCATGGACCAGTTTTGACTGAAGGGCCTGTCTCTGTGCTGTAGGACTCCATGGCTCTATGACTCTATGAGCAGCTGAGCCTGCATGTTCTAAAGAGCAGTGAGTATGACCACATCCATCAACAAATATGTTCAATGAAGAGTAAATGAAAGCACAATGTTATTTCTTCTACAACAAAGGAAATATCCCTAAATCCCCTGTATCCATCAATGCATGCCAGCTGTAAGGCATGTCAGTACATTTAGCTCTCTTACCAAGTCATTCTCAAACAAATAATAATTCTCACATGAATTAAGTGAAACCAGTGTACATTATTAACAAATAAAATTTACTTTTGGAAAACCATTCCCACCTTTGTGCTCCTAGGTCTTATTTTAACGCCAATGGAGTTGGGCAGGAATGTTTTGAACACAATTCAGAACGTTCCTATTTCATCAGTCAGCTCATTTATAATCTCTTGCAGTGGTTACATTGTCCCTAGGCAGCAGATTTGCCAGTGAAAATTCCCACAATGGATTCTAATGCACACCACCAACAGTTTAAATTTTCATTGTAATCACATGGGACATAGGAAAAGCAAGACAATGCAAATGGCACACAATTCCAGTTCCACCATAGAGTTTAATTCAAAATAATATCTTTATTAATACAATGGAAAGAGGCCAAGAACTATTTAAAGTAAAAATTAATAACTTTACTTCTTAATTATAACAGAGAATAATTAACTAACAATTATTTACAACTCCGTCCTCTAACCTACCTTTCTCTTCCCTTCTACAATACTAGTCAGGTAAAACCCTTCAATTAAGATTTACCAAAAATTCAAATTTTCAAACCAGCCAGTGGTTAAATCCTCTTCTTATATCTTCCTCGGTCTTCTTTTCTTCTTCTTAGGGATTTCGGTTTCACAGGTTACTGATCAATACAGGTACTTTTAAGAGAACTCTTTTTTCAGGCAGTCTGTACATGCTGGTGGCATGGCAGTTCTCCTCAATTGTTCAGTTTTCCCCAGTCTTATACCCCGCTAAGCATCAGATTGTCTCATTGGCTTTTAAGATTGTCAACATACTAATTTCAAACTTGATTGGAGTTTGGTATTTTTCAGGGTATAATTTAAACTGATTGGCCTAATTCAAATTTGTTTTTGTTTCCAGGTACCCAGCTACCCTAGCTGCTGGACCACATGTTACATGGTATCTTATTCAGAACACTTGGTGCTGTCAGATAGTGATTTTTCCAGGATTTACTAAAGATCCAAATAGACTGCGCAGTTTGTTAATCCAGCCACAACTCTGTTCATGAGTCTTTGGAATGTGGCGGGTGCGTTCTTCATTCCAAAGGACACCACTTTAAACAGACATAGCCCTTTGGGGTTACAAATGCAGAAACTTCTTTCACCGTCTCTGATAAAGGTACCTGCCGGTTACCATGCATTAAGTCCAACTTGGTGATGTAACTAGCTTTTCCGGCTTTCTCGATACAGTCCTCCAATCTAGGAATTGGATATGAGTCTGATTTGTAATGGCGCTGACCTTCTGATAATCCATGCAGAATCGTTGAGTCCCGTCCGGTTTGGGCACTAAGACGATCAGCGAACTCCACTCACTCTGGCTTGGTTTGATAGTGTCCTTGTTGAGCATGGCCTCCACCTCCATCTGGACCTGTCTGGCTTTGAAAGGATTAAGCTGATAGGAGTGTGGTTTTATCAGAGCAGTATTTCCTATCTCTACTTCATGTACAATAGCATTAGTCCTCCCCATCTGAATCTTACATATGTCCTGGTACTGCAGTAACAAATCTTTCAACTGTGTTCTATGCTCCTGAGACAGATAGCTTACTAACCTATCCCACTCCTCAAGGACTTCTTCATTTTTTAATCTATTTTGAGGCACATCAAAATCCACATCATCTGGATTTGATTCCTCACTCTGCTCGGCAGTAACCAGCACCTGTTTCTCCAGTTCTTTCTCTCTAGTATAATACGGTTTGAACATGTTCACATGACATGCCCGATACCACTTTTCTTGATCTGGCATTTTTACTAGATAGTTTACCTGACTCAACTTTTTCTCAATTTGCTAGGGACCACCAAACCTAGCTTTGAAGGGATCTCCTATCACGGTAATAGTACTAACACATTATCCCTTCAGGAAAATATCTGTGTCTCAGAGATTTTATTTGCCACCTACTTCATTCTACACTGTGCCTCTTCAGGTGCTGTTTAGCTAACTCACCTACTCGATTTAATCTCTCCCTCACCTCCGAAACATAATCTAAGTGTGAGACCTCTGACTTTGGTCCTGTAAATTTTTCTTTAATTAATTTCAAAGGGCCTCTCACTTCATGATCAAATATTAACTCAAAGGGAGTAAACTGAATAGATTCATTTGGGGCATCTCTAATGGCGAACAATATGAATGGGATACCTTTATCCCAATCATTCGGGTAATCCTGACAGTATGTTCTCAACATGGTCTTCAAGGTCTGATGCCACCTTTCTAAAGCTCCCTGGGATTCAGGATGATACACACTGGATTTAAAGTGCTGTATACCTAAGCTATCCATAACCACCTTAAACAGCTGAGCAGTAAAATTTGACCCTTGGACCGACTGAATCTCTCTGGGTAGCCCATACCGTGTGAAGAAAGCTTCTAATTCCTCTACCACCTTTTTTTGCCTTGATACTCCATAATGGAATTGCCTCTGGAAATCTGGTAGACACATCCATTATGGTTAACAAGTATTGGTTCCTACATTTAGTCCTCGGGAGGGCACCTACACAATGAAGTATAACCCGTGTGAAAGGTTCTTCAAATGTGGGAACTGGCAACAAAGGGGCTGGTTTTATTACCACCTGTGGCTTACCTACATACCATTTGGCATGTATGACACGTATGGCAAAAGTTAACCACATCCTTGTGCATTCCAGGCCAATAAAATTGATTTTGTACCTTAGCCTGAGTCTTTCATAGCCCTAGGTGACCTCCTACAGATAGTTCATGTGCTACCCATAACTCTTCATGTCTGTATGCTACCGGCAACATAATCTTCTTCATAATCTCTTGACACCTCATCTGAGAGCGCAACAAACTCCTCACTAGCTCTGCCTACCAGCTTAGTCTGAACTAACATTACCCATAAATCCTTGGACCACTCCATCCGCCAAGCCAATTTTTCAAATGAAATAAAGGCTTCATCATGTCGGCATCAAAATGTGACAGAGTTTTGACATATTTGTGTATGTCACTACCTTCTCTTTTAATCTCCATCCTGTTAACTTGACTTTGCTGACTAAGTCACAACTTCTCAAGTTCAAATTCTCTCTCTTTTTGCTCAGCTAAGTACCTTCTCTCTCTTTTTTCCTCTATCTCTTTCTCTCTCCATTTCTTCTCTCTCTCTTTGCTCAGCCAAGAACATTCTCTCTCTCTTTTTCCTCTCTCTCTCTTTCTTCTCTCTCTCTTTCTCTCTCCCTTTGATAATCTTCTAACTCTATTTTCCTCAATTGTAATTTGAGCATTTCTACCTCTATTACACTTGTCTGTTTCTCTGACATACCTATGTGTTTGAGTAATTCCCTTAGCATTTAAGCTTTACTTTTGAGCTTGGTTAAACCCAAGTCCAACTTATTTGCTAATTCTAAAAGTATGGCCTTTTTCTTTCCTTCTAAACCTTCTTGGCAAATTTGAGAACCATCTACAAATCCTAAAACCTCTTTAGCAATTTTAAGAGCTATTTTTCTCACTTTTAATTTAATCAACCTCTATTCATTTAAAGTAAAAAATTTGCCTCACCTATGTTTTAGTTAAAGATCTAGGACTCTAACCTGCAGGTGTTTAAATCTGCTGGGAAATTTTCGTACCCTTAAATCTATTCAAATCTGCCTTAACCAGTTCAAGTCACGTACCAGAAGCCCCAAACTGTTATGACACGGGGTAAACCCTCCTGCTTAATTTAAACTAGCAACACAGAAAAGATTTATCCCTTGTGGTAAGTTATGAAAATTTGAGAGACCAAGAAGTATTTAAAGTAAAAAATTAACAACTTTATTTCTTAAAGTATAACAGAGAATAATTAACTAACAATTATTTACAACTCCTTCCTCTAACCTATCTTTTACCTTCCTTTCTACAATACTCGTCCAATAAACCCACCCCCCCAATTAAGACTTACCAAAAATTCCAAACCAGCCAGCAGTTGAATCCTCTTCTTATATCTTCCTCAGTCTTCTTTTCTTTTTCTTAGGGATTTCTGTTTCACAGGTTACAGATTGATAAAGGTACCTTTCAGAGAGCTATTTTTCAGGCAGTCTCTGCATGCTGGTAGCTTGGCAGGTCTCCTTCAACTGTTCAATTTTTCCCGGTCTTATATTCTTAAAGCATCAGAGTGTGTCATTAGCTTTTAAGATTATCAATATACTAAATTCAATCTTGATTGGAGTTTGATACTTTTCGGGGTATGATTTAAACTGGTTGGCCTAATTCAATTGTTTTTGTCTCCAGGCAACCAGCTACCCTAGCTGCTGGACCACATGTTACATTGTATCTCATTCAGAACAGTTGGTGCGGTCAGGTAGTTCTGCTAACTTTTAACTCTCTTAAAGGTACAGTACACTCAGATCTGCATTACAGTACTCAAGTACAGAAGTACAAGAGTACAGTGAAAAGTTTTACAATGTTGCCTCTTAGGTGCTAGTACCCAGGTAGAAATCTTAGAAACAAAAAAAAAAGAAAAGTTGTTGCAATACTTTACAGAAATAAGACATAGTTTAGGGCAGAATGGTGCCTCACAGTACCAGGGACCAGGGTTCAATTCCTACCTGAGGCAACTGTCTGTGTGGAGTTTGCACATTCTCCCCGTGTCTGCGTGGATTTCCTCCAGGTGCTTTGGTTTCCTCCCACAATCCAAAGATGTGCAGGTCAGGTGAATTGGCCATGCTAAATTGCCCATAGCGTTAGGTGCATTAGTCAGAGGGAAATGGGCCTGGGGGGTACTCTTCGGAGGGTCGGTGTGGATAGTTGGGCCGAAGGGCCTGTTTCCACACTGTAGGGAATCTAATCTAATCTAATCTAATCTAATCACAGTTAAAAGGATAGTCATTACAGTCATATAAACAAATTACAAATAAATATTACATTGCAGTAGCGGAGTGCAGGGGCTTCCAAATGTGGTCTGACCACTTGCAATAGACCTTGTCCAACAAGCATCTTCATTCTGCTCCAAGCCTCTAGTCTGCTTTGTAACAACTCTTGGCTGCTCCAAGGTCTGTTACCCCTCACTGACTTCCGCCCAGAGTCTGTTTCCCCTTACTGACCTCCGCCTAGGGTCTGTTTCCCCTCACTGACCTCTGCCCAGGGTCAGTTTCCCCTCACTGACCTCTGCCCAGGGTCAGTTTCACCTCACTGACCTCCGCCCAGAGTCTGTTTCCCCTCACTGACCTCTACCCAGGGTCAGTTTCCCCTCACTGACCTCCGCCCAGAGTCTGTTTCCCCTCACTGACATCTGCCCAGGGTCTGTTTCCCCTCACTGACCTCCACCAGGGTCTGTTTCCCCTCAATTACCTCCGCACAGGGTCTGTTTCCCCTCACTGACCTCCACCCAGGGTCTGTTTCCCCTCACTGACCTCCACCCAGGGTCTGTTTCCCCTCACTGACCTCCGCCCAGAGTCTGTTTCCCTCACTGACCTCTGCCCAGGGTCTCTTACCCCTCACTGACCTCCACCCAGGGTCTGTTTCCCCTCACTAACCTCTGCCCAGAGTCTGCTTCCCCTCACTGACCTCCGCCCAGGGTCTGTTTCCCCTCACTGACTTCCACCCGGGGTCTGTTTCCCCTCACTGACCTCCACCCAGGGTCTGTTTCCCCTCACTGACCTCTGCCCAAGGTCTGTTTCCCCTCGCTGATCTCTGCCCAGGATCTGTTTACCCTCGCTGACCTCCTCCCAGGGTCTGTTTCCCCTCACTGATCTCTGCCCAGAGTCTGTTTCCCCTCACTGACCTCCACCCAGAGTCTGCTTCCCCTCACTGACCTCTGCCCAGGGTCTGTTTCCCCTCACTGACCTCTGCCCAGGGTCTGCTTCCCCTCACTGACCTCTGCCCAGGGTCTGTTTCCTCTCACTGACCTCCACCCAGGGTCTGTTTCCCCTCACTGACCTCCGCCCAGAGTCTGCTTCCCCTCACTGACCTCTTCCCAGGGTCTGTTTCCCCTCACTGACCTCCACCCGGGGTCTGTTTCCCCTCACTGACCTCTGCCCAAGGTCTGTTTCCCCTCGCTGACATCCGCCCAGGGTTTGTTTCCCCTCACTGACCTCTGCCCAGGGTCTGTTTCCCCTCACTGACCTCTGCCCAGGATCTGTTTACCCTCGCTGACCTCTGCCCAGGGTCTGTTTCCCCTCACTGACCTCCACCCAGGGTCTGTTTCCCCTCACTGACCTCTGCCCAAGGTCTGTTTACCCTCGCTGACCTCCACCCAGGGTCTTGTTCCCCTTGCTGACCTCTGCCAAGGGGCTGTTTACCCTCGCTGACCTCCACCCAGGATCTGGTTCCCCTTGCTGACCTCTGCCCAGGGTCTGTTTCCCCTCGCTGACCTCCACCCAGGGACTGTTTCCCCTCGCTGACCTCCACCCAGGGTCTGGTTCCCTTTGCTGACCTCTGCCCAGGGGCTGTTTACCCTCGCTGACCTCCACCCAGGGTCTGGTTCCCCTCACTGACCTCTGCCCAAGGTCTGTTTCCCCTCACTGACCTCTGCCCAGGGGCTGTTTCCCCTCAGTCTCCACCACCCACTGTTTCCTTCACTTCAGTTTTAATGCTAATCTCTTATATGGGACCTTATCAACAGCCATCTGAAAGTCCAAGAGAACCACATCCTACAACTCCTCCTCATCAACTCTACCATCTACATTCTCAAAAAAATGCCAGTAGATTTGTCAAGCATTGTTCTCCTTTTGCTAATTCACGCTGACACCGTCTAATTTTGTCATTGTTTTCCTCATGTTTAGCTACTGGATTTTTTACAATGGGTTATAGCATTTTCAAGATACTACAATATGAGATGCAGTCCTACATTAACAAGATACTCAATCTACAAGTTGTACTGATGAAGATGATCTGACCATCCGTAAATTCGTAGGGGTCAATGACCAGGTGATATGTGAATAATGTAGTCAGATTTTGGTGATTAGAGAAGAGAATTAGCATCCTACCATAGAAAAATATATGTTAATGTACACAAGTATAGATGCAGACCTGTGCTTCCTGCTCTCCAGCAGAGTATTTTTATTCATTCTCCAACAATAGAATAATGCGTAAGTGATTGATCGTTTACTTCCTTCTATGAAAGTACAGCTCCAAGCCCATTTCCTCTTCATCTGCTCTGACACACGTTTCCACATATGGGTTGAAATGCCCAAGGACTGATGGATTGATTTGCCATATTAAGCTTTCCCATATCAACATTGTTTACTGTGAGTTTGTTCATTCCCACTGTGTATCTTTGCACTGTAGCCTTCAAAGAGCTTCCTGTCATTTCTGTTCACTGAGATGTGACTTTGTGAGAAATAATAGTAGAACAGAGGAACTCTCTCACATTAGACAGGGTCAAAAGTGCGTTAATATCTTCAACATTGTTGTGAGTAGGCTTTACTGCTGCTGCTGTCACTCTGAATCCTAGGAAATCTATCCTGGCTGCTATAAATGTGCATTTATCCTGCAGTGCAGCAAATTTTATGGTTCAAGTTGAGCGAGCTCCACTGACAACCACTGATCATGTTCTACGTTTTCTGTTCCCATGTGTTGAGTAGTTTGAGTGTCCTTCACATGTGACAAGATTTGGGAATGATCTTCTGACTAGGTGTCGTGTACTTAGTGAATGGGGCACTCTGCAGAATATGAGTAACAAAATTAGCTTTGCTCTGTTAGTGATATATGGACGTACACATCATACCGGCCACATCTCAAGCTTTCTGATTGCTTTGCAGTTATGAAATCGTGCTGATAGCTTTTGGATTTTAGAAAGTCTCTGCAACTCTTCTAGTTTTTATGTTCTTATGATAGTTTTATTGACCACCCTAAGGCTAGCAAAGAGTTCACCATTTTTATGTCATGTGATATCTTGGGTCAATATTCGCAGCAAAAGGATAATTTGCTCAATGACATTCTCTGCTTCAAGTTATTTCAGTCCTTGGTGACACATGGGCACAGATTGTAAATGACAGCTGTCCTAAATTGAGTGAAACTAGCAGAATTTATGTTTCACCCTGAAACACCTGACCGTGTCGCTTAATCTCTCAAAATCCATGTCTAGTTTGCATTCTCTGTCATATATGTTCCACATTGGTGTACTGCTGTGGTGTCTCTGAATCGAAGCTTACTGAAAACGTTAACCTGCATAAGACTTCTGTCTTTATCTACATAAAACATGAACCTGTTTAAGGTGGCTTTTTGTGGTCCCCTTGAATTGTGATTGGTCACAAAATCAGAATAATTAGTTCATAGTTTGAGGAGTGTCATGGAATGAGAGAAGGTTTCAAAAAAATGCTCATCACTCAATATAGATAGCACTGACTCCAGAAGAAGCCATCTTGAAATGGATAGGATTACAACTAAGCATTCCTTTAAATGTCCTGCCACTTTATAATCTGTAATGGCATATACTTATTGTTGATTAATTTCACAAAGTGACTACCCCATGTGTCAAGCTGATGAAGTCCTCCCTGATGATTGCGTAGCTTTATAAAATTATTCCACTTCAAACATGAGGTACACATTTTCCTTGAGCTGGCTATGGTGTTGGAAATTGATGAGCATTTCCACAGTTTAGGCATTGTGTTGGAAGTGTCTGAACATGATGAGTTATGTGTTGATGAGTCTACTGAGGTCTTCTTTCTATAACATTCTCACTTCAACTAGTTTGGTATGTGTAGCTACAACCCTGAGGGTCAATTTCTGTAGAGTCTGTTTGAATCAAACATGGCAAATTTGACTTGCTCCACCATATTGCTGGCAGCTTATAAGGAATGTATATTATTTGACCATCACATTTTTCTTTGGCCTGAAGTAGGTTTTAAGAACACATCACCACATCAAGCATAGATGTAAGTTGTTCAAATATTCATTGACTTTCTGCACTGAGATAGTATATGAAGATCATCTTCTTGCCCATTATTGCTACATCCAAAATGTTCAACCGTATGAGAGGAACAAATAAGTTAAGAAGGCCAAATTCCAACAATTCAGGAAGATCCTGGGGTTCCAATCCTATCAACATGCGGATGCACCAACACTAAATGGAATGCAACAGTTGAAGTCAGCAGTTCACCACCACCTTCTCGAGGGCAATTTGGAATTGGCAATAAATGCCGAAATCCACTGAATTAAGAGTGAAAAAGAATCCCACAGCGTAAGTAGATTTCCCAGTGAGGAAAGGAAATGCACAGAGATATTGGCACCAGTACTGGGGTACGAGGGAGCTGTTCTGCTGGGATGGGCTTCACTTAAACCGTGCCGGGATGGGTGTCCTGGTGAATTGAATAACTAAGGCTGTAGAGAGAGCAATAAATTAATTAGAGAGTGAAAGTATTTGAGAGAGCGAAAACGTAAGCTTACAAAGCAAAAGGATATGGTAGCATTACTTAGCAGCTATTTGGATGATACCCAGAGTGGGATAGGAAGGGACAGAGTTTATAAACATAGAATAGGAGCAGGCAAAAGTGAGGACTGCAGATGCTGGAAATCAGAGTCTAGATTAGAGTGGTGCTGGAAAAGCACAGCAGGTCAGGCAGCATCCGAGGAGCAGGAAAAGCACGTTTCAGGCAAATGTTCATTCCTGATGAAGGGCTTTTGCCCGAAACATCGATTTTCCTGCTCCTCAGATACTGCCTGACCTACTGTGCTTTTCCAGCACCACTCTAATCTCTAGAAAAGGAACAGTAACTGGGGTCTAATGTTGAAAAAGATGGGAAAATCAGAAAAATAATGGCTGTTTACTTCAAGACATGTAAAATTTGGAGCAAAATAAATGAATTAACAGCACAAATACAGGTAAGCAGTCTGTTCTTATCACCATTACAACAACGTGGTTACAAGGAGATCAAAGTTGAGAACATTCTGGGAAATGTGACTTTTCAAAAGGACAGGCAGAACAGAAGTGAAGTAACTTTGTTAGTATGAGTACAATAGCAAGAAATGATCTCAGATTGGATAATAGAGATCCGTACAGGTGGAGGTGAGAAAGATAAAGGAAAACATGGGTAGGATTACTCTATGGGCCCCCTAACAGTAGCTATATGGTGAGGCAGAGCATAAAGTAGGAGATAATGAGAGCATGTAACAACGGCAGTGAATCATGGGTGAATTAAATATTCATATGAGTTAGGACAGTCACATTGGCAGAGGGCCTCATGGGGAAGAATTAATACAGTATATTCAGGAACTTTTCTAGAATAATATGTTTTGGATCCAACAAGGGATCAGGCTGTTTGAACCTGGTGATGAAACAAGCTTAATAAATGATGTCAGAGTAAAAGATCCACGAAGAAACAGTGACCATAACATGGTAGAGTTTAGCATTCAGTTCTAGAGGGAGAAACTTGGGTCAGAAACAAGTGAGGACAGAGCTGGATGGACTGGGAAAGGAACTTAGCAGCAAAAATGGTGGAGGAATAATGGCAGATATTGAAGAAAACAGTTCATGGTCCACAGCAAAGACTTGTTCCAGTGTTGAAGAAGGATTCAAGGAACGAAATATTGCTAATCATAGTTAACCAGGGAGGTTAAGGACGGATTGATTAAAAACAATGTGGCAAAGATGAGTGGCAAGCCAGAGGATTCGGAAACTTTTAATAACCAACAAAAAGGTGACCCAAAAATAATAAAGAGGGAGAAAATAAACTTTGATGGTCAACTTGCAAGTAATATCAAGCTGGACAGCAAGAACTCATTTAAATATATCAAAATGAAGAGGTAAGTCAATTTGAACATAGGCCCCCTACAAAATAATAATGTGGAACAAGAAATGACAGAAGAGTTGTGCAAATACTTTGCATCAGTTTTCACAATAGAAGACAATATAGCATTTTGACATTACTAAATATTCAAGAGGCAAAAGGGAAAATGAGATCATTAGAGAAAATGTGTTAGGCAAACTAATGGGGCTAGAGACCAATAAATTGTCTAGAGCTGATAGAATACATCCTCTGATAATAAATGAGATAGATACAGAGTTGGTGAATTTACTGGAAGTAATCTTCCAGGAATCCTTAGATTCTGGAAAAGTCCCAGAGAATTGGAAAACTACTAAATAACACAGCTATTTAAAAAGAGGAACCAAAACAAAAGCAGTTAACAATAGGACAGTTAGCTTAAAATGTGATATAGAGTTATAGAGTCATAGAGATGTACAGCATGGAAACAGACCCTTCGGTCTAACTCATCCATGCTGACCAGATATCCTCAATTAATCTAGTCCCATTTGCCAGCCCTTGGCCCATATCTGTCTAAACACTTCCTATTCATGTACCCATCCAGATGCCTTTTAAATATTGTAATTGTACCAGCCTCCACCACTTCCACTGACAGCTCATTCTATATAGGCACCACCCTCTGTGTGAAATAGTTGTCCCTTAGGTCCCTTTTATATCTTTTCCCTCCCATCCTAAACCTTTGCCCTCTAGTTCTGGACTCCCCCACCCCAGGGAAAAGACCTTGTCTATTTACCCTATCTATGCCCCTCATGATTTTATTAACCTCTATAAAGTCAACCCTCAGCCTCCGACGCTCCAGGGAAAGCAACCCAAGCCTATTCAGCCTCTCCCTATAGCTCAAATTCTCCAACCCTGACAACAATCTTGTAAATCTTTTCTGAACTCTTTCAAGTTTCACAACATCCTTCCGATAGGAAGGATTGCACACAATATTCCAAAAATAGCCAAACCAACGTCCTGTACAGCTGCAACATGACCTCCCAACTCCTATACTCAATGCTCTGACCAATAAAGGATACTAAAGCCTTACCAAACATTTTCATCACTATTCTATCTACTTGTAACTCCACTTTCAAGAGCTATGAATGTGCACTCCAAGGTCTGTTTTTCACAACCCTCCCCAGGACCTTACCATTAAATGTATAAGTCCTGCCCTGATTTGCCCTTCCAAAATGTAGCACATCACATTTATCTACATTAAACTCCACCTGCCACTCCTCTGCCCATTGACCCATCTAATCAAGATCCTGTTGTAATCTGAGGTAACCTTTTTCTGTCCCTTATACCTCCAATATTGGTGTCATCTGCAAACTTACTAACTATACCTCCTTTGTTCACATCCAAATCATTTATATGTGAATGAAAAGCGGTAGGACAAACAATATTGGGAAAATGCTAGTCTATTACAAAAGATGTAATAACAGAGGATTAAGGGATACATAACATGATCAAACAAAGTCATCTTAGCTTCTTCAAGGAGAATGCATGCCAGACAAATTTACTAGACTGTTTTGAGGTGGTAACAATCAAGATAGATAAAGGGGAAGTGGTGGATGTAATATATTTGGATTTTCAGGAGGGGTGAGATAAGGTGCCATACATTAGGATGCTTAAAAAGGTAAGATCCCATAGTGTTGGAGATAGCATACTGGCAAGGACAGACTATGAAATACAAAATGCTAAATTCCATGTTCAATTGTAATAGGGAAGGCAAATGGAATGTTGGCCTTTATTTCAAACAGAATAGAGTATAAAAGTAAGGAGATTTCACTGGACCTATACAGGACCCTAAACAGACCATAATTTGAATACTATGAATAGTTTTGGGCTCTTTATCCAAGGAACAACATGCTAGCATTGAAGGCAGTCCAGAGAAGGTTCACTAGGCTAGTAGTGGGTATGGAAGGACTGTCTTATGAGGAGATGTTGCATTGGTTGGGCCTGTACTCATTGGAATGAGAAAGAAGAATATTGAAGCATATAAGGTTCTTGCGGGACATGACAGGGTAGATGCAGAAAGATTGTTTCCCTATGTGGGAGAGTCTAGGACCCAAAGGCATCAACTTTGAATAAGGGCTCATACATTTAAATCAGAGATAAGAAGGAATTTCTTCTCTCTGAGGCGAGTAATGTTTTTACCACAAAGGGCTGTTGAGGCTGGATTATTCAGTACATCCAAGGCTGAGATTGACAGATTTTTACTCAGTAAGGAATTCAAGAGTTATGGTAAAAGGCAGGTAGGTTAGGAATGATCAGGTCAGCCATAATCTCATTGTCAGGTAAAGCAGGCTTGATTAGCTGAATGGTCTACTGCGGTCCTTGCATCTTATGGTTTTAGGAGTCAGTAAATTTAGTTTGCTCCATCATTCTCATTTCTGCTTTACTACAGATATGAACTATAAAAATGATCCCTAAGAGTATAGTATATCATACGGGAGTGACTCTAGGTTAAATGACAGCTTCAAATTCACAGTGCTTTAAAATAGCTTCTAGCATTTTTTGCAGTTTCTTTACATTTCCCTGAGTCCATACTTGGGCTTAACTAATCAAATATTTTGTGCATCAATCACAGATGGACTCAATCAAATGCAGAACAACTCAAGAAAGGAGGAGAGGAAGGAGTGAAGGAGCAATGGAAGGGAGAAAGAAAGCAAGGAAGGAAAAAGAGGGAAGGAGGAGAAAATGAAAGGGAGGAAGGGACAGATGGAAGAGGAAAAGAGGAAAGGTGGAAGAGAGGGAGGGAAGGTTAGAGGGAATGATGAAGGGAGAAAATGTGGGAGCAAGGGAAGGAAGATAGGAAGGAAGAAAGCAAGAATGAGTGGAAGACAGATACTGGGGTAGCTATTTTACCATCCATTGGAACAGGCATTTAGGGACTTGGTTTTATCTTAGGGGGTTAATTTTATGCTCCTATATTTTATTAAGTCTCAATAATTTGTGTGAAGAACACAAAGTGACAAAAGGTTGTAACAAGATGATAAAGTTTCCAGATAATTTATGAGCTGATGTTATGTGCACTGCATTTACCATGCCTGCAATATGCTGTGAAAACTAAGACATCTAATCAATATGATTCAATCCCTACACTCTAACAATCTAATCTCAGAGCCTGTTTTGTACACCAGATTATAAAAGAGTCATATGAAGATGTATAGGAGATTAATTTTGATGGAATGGACATACCAGATATTTAGCTGTGGCATGTAGTGCTTACCAGAACTACCCCATATATAAGATCTTTGCACTCTTGCAATGATTGTTGATAGACTACCACAATTTTCAATTCAATAATCTAATAGACTTAATGTTAACCAGTGATAAAGAGAAACTGATGTAAGGTGACAAAAATCCCAGTTTTGGAGACTATCATTTGCAGGCCAAGATACCCCAAAAATATCCAAATCTTGGATGGATCAATGAGATGTTTGAATGCTTGTTTTAAGATGGCTCATACAGTATTGAATCTTCTTTGGACAGACTTTCTAGGTGTGAATACAATGGCTTCCGAACATTATTTTTGGAATTCCTGTAGAGTCAGGACAAACATTTCCATCCACTTTGGTAACTGGTACTAAACATGCTTGCAGGCTTCTAGCCCTTCCCAATGAAGGGCTTTTGCCCGAAATGTTGATTTTCCTGCTCCTTGGATGCTGCTTGACCTGCTGTGCTTTTCCAGCACCACCCTGATCTAAATTCTCTAATTATGCTCCCCACTCACCCAACTCTCCTCCCACACATACACATCCTGGCACTTAACTTGCAGGATGCTGTCAGACAACAAGCCCAAAATGCATTAAACCAGAACTATCATGGTCGTGATGCCAAGACACTCGATCCTTGAAACTACTGCCATAAAACCATTCAAATGTTCGGTTTTATGGTATGGCAATAGAAGTGTCTTATAAAGCACAGCACAAGATGATTTTCATTCCAAGTTTAGGCTTTGGTTTTGGGTTATGTAAGACTGGCAAATTTGAGATTTCATTCTCTCATTTTGTTTTGCAATTTTGCATCTGAAGTATGCAATACTGGCATGAAAGACTTTAATGCCCGAAAGAATAAAATTGATTAATATATATTGAAGAAACAAGTGTAGAATAAAAGTTAATTTGTTTATAAAAATTTTTTCCTACTACAAAAAAATTGAATTCAGAAAAAGAAGTTGACAGTAAACTTTAATATGTAATAAAAATTGTATAAGTCTGTACAAATGTTTTAGGATGTAAATGCATTAATTGAATCACTGAGTATTAATAATATGTACTGTTATTCTAAAAGCATAAAATTGATCACATATATTGCACGTTAAAAACTACAATGTAAAACTATATGCTGCTGTCAATCCAAGTATCAACACCATCTTCATTAGTTGACTTCACCCTGTGGAGATACCTGAATAGCTGTGTACTTTATTGGTGGAGGAGGAGGTTTAAATGGAGGCGGCCCATTCCTGTTAGGAATCAAAACCACAATGTTATTTATTCATAACATAAACTGATTTATTTTGCTCCAAATATTTTGTTCTGAATTTCATATGATTCCCAGGCCAGCATGCACTGGAGAATGTTTTCACCTCCTGTTCCTGGGGTGTATTCCAGTCTCAAAGCAAAACCAAGATTTAAAAAAAAGCAATCTACTCACACTATCTATGCCCAAGAGGTTCTACTTGCTACTGTAAAGACTTTTTTTAAAAAAATAAGGGAGAATGAAGATAATGCATAATGGAAGCGCAGTTGTGGAACTGCCTAAACAGTGCGTCGGACAAAAATCACAATCATGTATTCTACCCAGTGAAGACGGTTACCTCTAGAAATATCCAAAGAGGGCAGTGAGCCTAAATCCTATAAAATCACTAGATTGCATGGAGAAAAATTGAGGAGGAAAAGAAGCCAAACCGAAAATCCAATTATGCACAAAACACACTCAAAAATAAGCTTGAACAAAGAATGCATGAAAGACTACCAGGACTATAACTAACACACTAACGACATTCAAGCTTCTAGAACATTGGGTTCAGAATACCCAAAAGTGAAGTTTACATCACACTGGAAGGCTACACCATTACACTATTATTTGAAAGGACTAAATAATTTTGTGACTACCTGATTGCAAACTTGCTTTCACTCTTACTGTATGTAATTTTATCTTGGAAAATCTCAGATGTATTATTGTTTTAAGAGCTGTACTGTCTTAAAAGCTGGATTTGTTAATGAGGCAAGGATCATGATGAAACCACCTGATCAACTGTAACATGCAATCCAGCAGAATCAAACTAGAAAGAAGATGCATACACAATTACCCATAACTGAAAATTGTAATTTGAGCTGTTAAATTAATCTGTGTGAAATCTCAAGGAAACTGGTCCATGTTTCTAAATCTGTGTTACTTACCACACATTTTCTATTCCTACCTCAGTTTCCTCCATGATTTCATCTTTTTGTACAGAAATGGACATTTTGATCTACTTTGCATTCTTGTCTCATGCTGAAGGATTGAATTAATTTTACTCCTAACCCTAGCCCACCTTGTGCAAATGCTGCTCCTTTGACAAGGTTTTATTGTCCTTGGTTTTTATTTTCAGAGGGGTCATAAAGGCAGAGGTTCCTACATGTCTTGAAATATCTACTTGAAAAGGCCTTTAAGCTTATTTCTTTCAAACACTTGTACAATGAAAGGGGAATGGCCTGTTCTCCCAGTTCAGGATTTTATTTCTGGTTTGGATTTAGCAAACAGTCTGCTTGAGGCTGCTGATCAAAGAAACAGCTCCATGCTGGTCCTCTCTTTCTGAAATAACTCCTGAAAGAACTTGTGTTTGGTTTTACCTTCTTTTGCTAAAGGGTTGATTATGGGGATATTGCAAGTATTTGGGACAGCATCATTAAGTTGCGATAGAGTTGATTGGGTTTTCAGATAGGTTACGTTATTCTGAATTTAGTTCTCTTTTGTTTGTGTTTCAGTCAGTAGTCTGTAAATAAATTCTATTTTGTTTAAAACTGAGGGGTTTGACCAGCTGCATCGCTCCTGGAATAACCATTCTACACCTGCTTCAAACATCTACAAAAACTAGAGTCTGGGCTACCTTCTTGAAATGTTTTGAGAGGGTCTGGCCTGGTTCCTAACAACCCTTACTTTCACATGTTCCATCCAAACCTGACAGTTCCCTTCCCCAACTTGCCTGGTCTTGAAGTTGACTTTACGTGGAATGTCTATGAGAAACCCATCATACATAGCTCAGAGGTTCTCATGAAAAAGCATGAAGTCTGAAATGTTAGCACGTTTCATTGCTGTTTCCAGATTTTCTGCTTTCATTTCAGATTTACAACATGTGTACTATGGTGGTTTTTGAAAACAATTTGTGAGCATTTTGATCAAACTGAAAATCGCATCAATATGAAAATTAACAAAATAATACATACAGTTTTTTCCTGACTTGCCAGGATTTGATGAGATAAGGTAATATGGCAGCACAGATCACCAAGAACAGAATTACCACTATCACCACTGCCACTGACACAGTGCCTTCAGTGTCTGCAAAAGATACAATAACATATTGATAATTTTAAAATAGTGCTTACTTTTTATTCTGAAATGCTGAATAAAGCTTCATGGAGTGTTGGAAAGAATTGGAAATATGAATGGGTAATAGGGAGACTTAAAGAGCTATTTCTCCATAATAAACCTAACAGTGCTAAGTTGCTGTGTCACATGTAGGTAATTGGGTGAACCAGGTAGAAATTTAGGAACAACATATTTTAGGAACTAGAAAGAATAGAGAAGTTATGGGTTTAGGGGAAAATATATTACTCCAACTTAGGTTTATATAGCTTTCTTTTTCCATGTATCGATAGGGTGCATTTGATAAATTTGTGCTCCCAAACTAGATATTCACATGGCTAGGGTACATTTTAGACATTCAGACAAACGAATTGCAGTATTTCAAAGAAAAGACCTACCAACTTGTCAGGGTCAGTACAGATAGGCCATAAATACAAGACTTTTTAGGATTACTCATAATCTCCAAGAAATTTCTTTTAGTAGATTTGTGTAAATTTCACTGCAGGGGTATCTCTATAACAGGAACTCCCGTGATTCAAGATAATGGCTCAACATCACCTCTCAAGGGCAATTGGGGATGAGCAACAAATATTGACACCATGGCAGAAAATCAGCATTAACACTGTTCCCCAGCATTATCAAACATAGGCAATAATGGGTGATAAGTGAAACTAGGCTTAAAAATTAATAATCACAAGCAACTGAGAATTGAAGTGAAGTTGGTCTCCAGTGTTGGGGACAACAGGCAATCATGAATCTACAATGAAAGTTGTCTTTGGTGACACATAAAGCAATCTTTTTATTTCTCAGTGGAGATTGCTTTTCATTGAGGTTGAAATTAAAGGAAATTGGGCAGACTGTTCAAATATCTGCTTGTGGACAATCACTCATTTAATACTACTGGCAAAGTCCAATTTCTCCCCATGTCCCATGAATGAATAAAAAAAGGAAAAAGATTAGGAATTTGTATCTGATACATAAATGGGTCTTCATGCACTTGATATAATTAATATACCTATATTAATTGAAAAATATGCACAGTTAAAATGATCCTTCTTGCTCAGTAGGAAACTCCTGTTTTCCACTGACTCTAGGTCAATGAGCATTATGGGATAATTTAAATAGTACGAAAAGGTGAAAGTATCTACCATGTGGAAATAATTTATCAGTATCAAGATATCTCAGATATATATCATCAAGAAATGACTGTTAAATATTTCTGTTTGGCTTAACACTTTAAAATATGTTTTATTTCCAGATGTTTTATGTGTTTTATTTGCAGATGCAAATCATAAACTGTACAAAATAAAGATATCTCTGCTTTTCTCAGGCTGATTTCACCTTCATTGAGTTACTAGATTTGAATACATGGACAATAAACAATTGTGTTTTATTATTGAAGGATGCTCCATCTAAAGAAAGTCTATGTTTCACCAAAAATCACTGGTCTGATAGTTAGCCAAAGGATAATGTGACTGTACCTTCTTGTTTTACGACCATAGATGTCACTGCACAAGTTGACTTCTTAAGTCGTAAAAAATGTCCCTCCAAACACAGGATTGAACTTAAATGCTGAGTATAAAAGTTAACTACCAACATGTATGGTCACCATCTTTGTTGCTCACCACTTAGAGCTGGCTGGTTGATCCTTTGCACAGCTATAAAGTACCACAAGTAAATCATCCATTTTTTGCATGAAACATTTATATGTTAAACTCACAAAGTCAAAAAAAAATTACCCACATTTATAAAGTAATATTTACCTTTGTCATCCATGTTAATGAGGGTTGTCCCATTGCCATAATTCACTGTTGAGTATAATGTGGTGTCATTGAATGGTAGTTCGGTATTTTCCAGAGATGATTCAGTACTGTTGGTTAATCCAAAGCTAATTGATGGCTGAATAGTGGTAAACTGTTTCTCACTAGTGGATAACCCAATTGTGGTTGATAGTCCATGGCTGCTGGATGATGCAATGGCAACGCTAGTAGATGATCCAAATGCAGCTGATGTTTGAGAAGATTGAATGGTGGTGGACAATCCAGCATTAGTCAATAGTACAGTGCTGGTAGAGTTTTCTGAGATGGTGGCTGAACCAGTGGCAATTGATAGCTGCATCATAGTAGTTGACCCACTTCTGGTATAGGATTCATTGCCTAAAAAAGATATTTTCCTGCATTAATTAGTGATATGTATAGTAGAATAGAGAGCTACATAGCAGGAAGCACAATTTAAAATAAATCTAGAATTAACTATATTTATGAAATTAAGATGACCAGGCTTCATTGAGGAGTCTACCTTCAGTTTAATAAGTGAAAACCAATGCAAAAGCCTGCAATAGTGTACTGACACCAACAGATTCATCAGTGACCCTTAAGAATGAAGTTGTTGCCAAATTAGTTCTGAAGCCGGTGGGGATAGTACCTCACTGATTAATTACTTGAGTGTTTGGGATATTTCACCCTAAAAGGATCTTTGTGCAACCTTTTGAATGAGCTACAGAACACATAACAGGTGATGAAATAGGTAGCTTTATGTTGTACAGAAATGGAGGAGGAATCAGAAAAGTAGGCCCCAACCATGTTTTTATTTTTGTTCTACTGAAATGCTGTTAGAACTTTGAAGAGGTGCAGAGTGATTAAATCACTCCAGCTGTTGAATTGTTATAACTCATTTTAATAAATACATGAACAGATCAAAACATTTACTTTCAGAGGGTAAAAATAGAAAAATGAGATTTATATCTTCTTTTGCTGCATTGTGATTAATTCGGAAGCAACACAGTGAGCTGTGTAGATGCTTCATATAGATCTCACAAAAGAACAAATAACCTAAATCATTAAATTAAAGCAGTTCCTCTTAAAATCATATAGGAAATAGTTACAAGCACTTGTGCCACAGTTACAAGTTTGAACTTATTTCAGCTCCTTTTTTTCCTTGTGTCAATTACAAATCTTCATTTCTATATGGAAGCTCACACTGCCTATGAAACAAAACATAAATATAAGTTCTAGGAAATCTAGGATAACATGCCCAAGGTGAACAGTGAACCATTGTATTGTGATTAAATAATTCATGGGAATTCCATTACATGTTACACCTGAATGGGGTCATGCACTGGCAATCAATTCCCATTATTCTTAGAGTTGTTACAAAAGTTAAAGTTTTAAAAGAAACATGCAAAACCTCCAAACTACCTAATTTTTATACCCTAGTTGACAGAAATCACGGACCAGGTTTCTGTACTTAACAAGAAATCAGTATTTGTTAGAGGCCATTTAATTCTATCTAGAGGTAAACAATTAAACTAAATTAAGGGCACTCAGAAATTAAAACCCTAAACCCTTAACTGACTGAGACACACATACACACACAGGCAAAAAAAAATCACATGGTGGAAGAGCAACTGGAAACACAGTTAGCCCATCTTTATTCACATGATCTGTCGGGTTTGTTCTTGTGAGCCAAAGTTTCCCTCATCGTTCTTTTACAAGGTTTACAAGAGGCACAAAGCGGTTGGTTCATGTGTAAAACTTTGACTTATCCAATTCAAGATCAGAGCTTGCATTAACTGCTGTAGGAAGTATAGATCCATTTTCTTTAGGTTTACAAGAGTTTACTGCAGATGACTGAAAAAAAGAGTTTTTGGCTGTAGTGGATCTGCAGGGTTCTCTTCTGGTTCAAATAGTTTTTCTCTGTCTTATTCCCAGCCCAAGCTGTTCAGCCACCTGACAACCAATCACATGGCAGTTGACAGCCAGAGGACCGTTGTCAATAATGACTGGTCCCCAAGTCCACAAACCAATCAGCTTCACTTATAAACAACCCCTCAGCTCCAGTTCATCTGGACATTGCTGGAACCGACAGCTGTATAAACAGGGTTCATATAGGTATCAAATTCCTTGCTTTCAAAGTAGCGTACACCCGTGTAAATCCCAGTTCCTTCTTATTTCAATCCACAGTATTAAAAATTACAGAAAGTAGAAGACACAACCTTTATGAACACCAGAAAGTGACAGCCTTGTAGACAATCTTCATAAACAACTAAACATATTCTTTCATAAATAGAATTTCTTGCAGCAGCTGATGGCGAGATGAAATGCATTATTTTGTCCATGCTATATTTTATTTTCAATGTTTATTTCACCAATTTGAGGATTAAACTAGATTTACTTGAAAAAATTACCCAGCCTATCTTGGAGCTTCACTTTCTAATATCTTTGCTTGATTGCAACTTCATATTTTAATATTGGTTAATTCCAAAGCAACAGAATACTTTCAGATAGTTTTCATTACAACTTTGTACTGTGATTGACATATTAAAGCAAAAGCAAATTTAACTTGAGTAACCAATACATGTATATGTATTTTGTTAGAAACAATTGAAGCCGAGTAGTCTGTGGAATGGTAGACTTTCTTGGTTACCTGAAGTTTCCACATGACTTCTTTCCACTAATCACCATAATTCTAGCTTTGATTGAAAAAGACTATGGAGAAATAGTTCACTTGACCAAATCATTGACTTACAACCAACAGTATGGTGGATTAACGGCAGAGACAATTACAATCACCTTTCTACGACTGTACCCAACCTTTAAAAATTCTGCCTCTGTTTTTAACTATATGCAACAGAGCATTAGAGTAATGTAGCAATAGTCTCAGCCAGGAAAGGCATTCAGTCTCTTTAACCCATTTACCTGCTGTATTCCTGTATAAATAATGTGTGATTGGCAGCTTTAATTTATTTTAATAGCTTTACTTTTGATTTCCCTTGATTTTGCTACAAATTTCAAAAGGGACTGTGTGTTTGATGGACCAGTTAAGTTAGATGATTAGCATATGATTCGGATTATTATCAACAGCACCCGTTCAATTTATGTTTGAGCTGAGATTGACTGGAGAGCTTTCTCTTTGCACTGCCTCTGAGAGTGGAAGACAACGACAAACCACCACTGATACAAACTGCCAAGAAAACTGCTCAGTAAGAAGCTCAAAGCAGATAATGAATCAAGGGCCTGCCTTTGGGAAGGGTGCACATAACTGCTGAGGATGAATGAACAAACATACCATGTGTATATCTAGTGGCTGTATTTCTAGTACATTAGTTCTTATCAGGCCATCAAGAAAAAGATAGGAACTTCCATAGAAACTGATATCATAAGCTTTATAAACCAATGTTGTTAGCATCCAGGTCAAATATTATTGAAGAGGCCGGTAAAGAATCAGATTAGTCATTGAACATTTTCTGTGTTCAGAATGAACAAATACACTTTATTAATTGTGATAATTTGTTGCTCAGTTTTTCATCAGGCGTACTGTTTTTATTTTAAGTAAACCTGATCTATGGTTTATTCCTCTGTGCTACACTCTGAATTAGTTTTTATCCTATTACTTCTAGAAGAGTATAGAATCGTAGAACTGTGACAGCACAAAAGGAAGATATTCAGCCCTTTTTGTTCATGTTGTCTCTGTACAAGAGAAACTTCGCTCATTCTATTCACCTCCCCTGCCCATCCCATGTAACCCTGCTTATTTTTCCTTCTCAGATGATCATCCAATTCCCTTTCAAAGGCCACATTGAATCTTCCACCATCACACTCCAGGATAATACATCCAGTATATGAACCACAGACTGAGCAAAAATGATTTGCCTTTGGTTCTTTCACCTTGAATTACTGCCTTCTGATAATTGTTGCCCTTTGGTTTACAACTCACCACACTGAAAGAAACTATTCTATTCTATCTACACTATCCAGAGCCTTCGGGATATTGAATAACTCTATCAAATATCCTCTCGGAGATTCATAGATTCATACAGTCATACAACATGGCAACAGACCCTTCGGTGCAACTCATCCATGCTCAAGTTTCTTCATCTAAGGTAATCCCATTTGCCTGCATTTGGCTCTCATCCCTCTTAACCTTTCCTATTTTTGGACCTGTCCAAATCTCTTTTAAATATTGTAACTGTATTTGTATCTCGGGCAATTCATTCCACACGTGACTGAAAAAAACTGTCCCAGAGAAGGAGTACAAATTCTTTCACAGCCATTTGTGAGTTTAAATTCAAATTTCAATTTGAAATGTACAAAAGTAAAAAAGGAACTTTTAAAAATCTGAAAGGTGATTATTGGGAATTCTAATCTCATTCAGGTCTGATCCATGCATTACTTTTATTCTTCGCAATATGATTGCCTCTGAAAGAATCCAATGAGCCACTAAAAAGGGCATAGAAGATAAAATGAAGCTAAAGGAAAACTCAGTTTAGTGATTGGAACCAGGTGAATCTTATTGACCATAAGATTCTTGACTATGTTTGAGGCAGTTCAATGTAGTAGGAGGTCAATACAATGCTGTTTGGTTTGCACTGTTGCTGAAGATTAATTCTGACCATTACACCAATCAGAAAAGCCTTGACTGATCAATATAAATAAGGGGTTCATAATCTCCTCAGTTCAGGGACTGACTCTGAGCTAGCTGATCACAGCCAGTGTACTGTGAGGGGAGTTTCTGATGGACGGAGATTTTGTTTCAAGATTGTATACTACTATACTAGGCCTCGGCACCAGCACCAACTGTAACAATATCAGCAGCAGTCACACCATTCCACAGGTATGGCTCCGGGCAGAGCCTAGGGAATAGCATCAAAATCAGCGGCAGCAGCCAAAATCAACAGATAGGGCCCAGCAGCAGAACCAGGAGGAGCAGCAGTAACAGTAGTAGCAATAGTACACAGTCTTTCTCAACTTACTCTTTTTTTAATGGAAAACAGCCTCAATTTCTAAAATGCATCCTGCTAATTGAAGTACCTCATTCCTGGAACCATCTTTCTAAATCTTTATTGCTCCCTTTCTAATTCTTTCACATCCTTCCTAAAGTGCGAGACAGGTCCCTTTCTCTGAAGGACAGAAGTGAACTGGTTAAACATTAAACTAGTTCAACACACAATCATCCATTTTACACCTGAAAAGACAGGCCACCACCAATTGGAATGTAGGTTGAGAGGGGATATCTTAGCCACCTCCCTGATATCTAACATTCACCTGATAGAATTTCCAGGAGCACTGATAAATGGAAGACCGGTGCATCCCATATGAAACATGCCCAAAGTTACCTAAATATGCAGGTTGGAAGTCACCAAGCAGTTGTGTTCAGCAGTCATCAGCAGTTGTAGAATTTAAGGCAAGGTGGAACAGTAGGGATTAATCTTCTGCAGCAGTGCAAACCAATCAGCATTGTACTCACCTCCTATTATGTTGAACTGCCTAATACTTATCTCCTTTAATCAAAAAGAGAGGGAGACAGAAAACAGGAAGTTAAAGACAAGTTAGCCTAACACTTATCATGCGGATGTTAGAATATGATGTGATAGGACAGTTAGATACATTCAAGGTCATTAGCAGAGACAGCATGATGGGAAACATGTTTAATTCAATTACTAGAGTTCTTTAAAGAAGTAACATGTACTGTGGATAAAAGGTGACTGGTAAATGTACTGAACCTAACTCTCCAGGAGGCAATTGATGAGGTGTCACAACAAAGGTTATTGTAGAAAATAAAAAGACTATATTATAGGAGTTACATATTGGCATGGATGGAAGATTGGCTAGCTAACGTGAAACAAAGAGTGACATAATTGTTTCATTTTCTGGCTTGCAAGATGAAATGAGTGTGGAATCAGTGCAGGGGCCTCAACTGTTTACAATTTACCTGGATATTTAGATGGATGAAAGTTTTGGTTACTAAATTTTCTGATGGCACAAAGACAGAAAAGTAATTTGAAGAGAAAGCTACAAGACATAGGCTAAGTGAAAAAGCTAAGATCTGAAAAATGGAGTATCGTGTTGGAAAATGTCCATATTGGAAGGAAGAATAATAAAAAAGACATTATCTAAGTGAAAGGTTGCAGATCTGTAACAAGCAGTGTGGTTTGGCTGTTTCAGCATATGAATCATAAAACATTAGCATGTAGATGCAGCAAGTAATTAGGAAAGCTAGTGGAATGTTATTGATTATTGCAATTGAACACCAAAAATAGGGAGGTTATGCTTTGATTATACAGAACGCTGGTGATTTCTGGAGTACGGTGTACAGTATTAGTTTCCTTTTTTAAGGAAAGATGCAAAAGCATTGGAAGTGTTTCAGAGAAAATTTATGGAATAATACCTGGAATAGGCAGATTGTCTTATGTGGAAATGTTGGACAGGCTAAGCTTGTATCCTCTTGAATTTCGAAGAGTAAAAGGCGATATAACTGAAACATAAAACGGAATCTGAAAAATCTTGATTGGGGGAATGCGGAAGGGATGCTTCCCATTGTAGGAGAACCTAGAACGAGGGATCGGTGTTTAAAAATGAGAGGTTAACAATTTAAGACAGAGATCAGGAAAATGTGTTCTCACAAAGGGTCATCAGTCTGTAAATTGGTCTTCCACAAAATGTAGGGGAAGAAGAGTCTGTGAATATTTTTAAGGCAGAGGTAGATACATTCTTGACAAGTAAGAAAGTGGAAGGTTATCAGTTACAGGCAGGAATGTCGAATAAGAAGATCAGTCATGATCTTGTTGAAAGGCAAAGCAGATTTGAGAGGTCAAATGGTAGACTCCTGCACCTAATTAATATGTTCAAATTTCTATGATACCAAATATTGGGCAGGCATATTGCTGACAGCAAACGATTAGTTTCTACTGTATGATGTAAATCGTTGGTCAGACCAGTGGAGCTTAAGTTGACCCTGCAGCTTTATAATTTATTGGTTCTGATGGATCTTAATTTCGAATGTCATAGGGAGAATACATATTGGAGAATTAGATTCAAGGGATAGCATAACCTTGAGTCGGTCACATCCATTCCAGTTTCTTGTCAGCCTGTATAACTAAACTCTGCACTTGACAATCAAAAACGTACATTCAAATGCTCAGGGATGGGGAGAACAAAACATAAATTTCCACTAATTTCCAAATCTCCACTACATCCAAACATAATTGCGACATTTTAAAAGAGACGGCAGACAAGTGAAATGATGATTGATTCAATGGATAAAGGCGATGACCCTACGTAAGCCCATGAGGAACATTTTAACTATAGAGAGAAAAAGGTTAATGATAACTTGATTGAGATTTCAAAGCATTACTGCTTTTATCCTGGTTTTGTTTCTCATAAAGGGATCTCAAGGAGAACCTACAATATATAAAACCTAAATCAGGCAGAGGAGGTGAAGGGAGGTTTCATGAACATCAATTTAAATGAGCAGAACATAATTTTAAATTAGATTCTTAAAGAATGTTCTTTCCTCAAAGGATTCTAAATGTTAGAAATGCCTGTAAATCAGTAGAGTTCAATATATTTCAACACAATAAAATGCATTTGGTTGCTAGGCTGGGTGAGATTTAATATTGGAGAGGTGAATGCTATTGGGTTTGAAAGACCTTTCCTTCACCTTGACTGATCTTATTCTCTTATGAAAGTAATTATAATGTTTTGTGTAATAGGTATTCTGGGAAAAAGCCTCAAGTCTGAAAATGTTATCCAGTACAATCTGACCTTCGAGTGACCTGTGATAAACCTGACAAAGTAAAGCTCAAAAAAGTATCCTTCTGATGAGGAGTTTGAATGAACGAATGAATTACTTGGTGAACAAAAAGAGAACTGCATCCATTGAAGATTCGAACCATCAGCCCCCAAGGACAAGCTGCCAGATTTAGCAAAAATTCTAACAAAATGTCATAAACCTGAACCATCAGGCTGGATCTTCTAATATTGACAGCAACTAATGAGACTTTTGCTTTTGCTGCACTCTGTGACCTCTCAGAAGTTTTGCCCCTCTACACTTGCAGTAATTTAATTTTGCAATTGGCATTTTCTATTGCCCAGGTAAATCTGAAAACATCTGCAGTACTGACATAAGCTTCAGAGACTTGGACCCTAATGCATGACACTTACCTGGTAATACTTACTATAGTATTGTCCTGGTGTTTATTTCTGTCATCAATCAGTGACTAACAACAATGATGAGTGGCCAACCCACCCACCCATGCCTCAGGACTTGCTCAACTGCCCCCAGTGCAACAACCTCTTTCCCCAAATACCTACCAGCCTGACCTCACTATCTGCCCTGAGTTTTTCCATGTAACGCACACCCCTGATACATTCATACCCCAAGACCTCTCATTCTGTTCCCTACTCACATACCCGCTCACAGTGTGTTAAAAAAGGGATGTGTCATACAAGCATACTAACATATAACTGAATTAGGAGAAGAAGTAGACCATCTGACTTTTCGAGCGTGCTCCTCGACTTGATATGGTCTGATGCCTTTGGTTGAACATCACTGCCAGCATGTGATCTCAGTTTTTGAAGAGACAGATATCTTGAAGTTCATTAACAACACTAATTACTTATGTTGCTGTAAGATCACAGATGTATACATAGTCAGAGTTCTGTGCTTATAGAATGTTACTCTTATATTATGTAACTAAAACTGATTGACTGAACACATTATAGTGACTCAATCCAATTGAAAATGAGGACCAGTATGTAAATTTAACACAACTAATTGAGAATCTAAGAAAATCATGTTACATTTAATGTTCATGAATTTTACTGTACGAACGGTGCATTCTGTGAAATCATTCAACTGATGGTAGTGACAAGAGGATGGACCATTATCAGACGCATTGAACATACTCAATATGGCAGTCAGTGTATCAACAACCAATGCACCAGCTATATTTTTAATTCGTTATACAAAGGGGAATCTGGTGAACTAATCAGCCTGCAGAATGCAATCATGTGCTTGGAAATGGAAAATATCAGCAGCAATCTTGCGTCGCCGTTCAGAATGCATCTTGTGTAAAATGAGAGGGTGTCTCAATTATGTTTATTGACATAGAAATCTGTTATTAAAGTTTGGAATCTTTAGCTATTGAGTTTGTGACCTCATTGATCATAGAAATGTTGAAATCTATGCATGCATGTGGACCAGTAATGGCTGGATCAACTGCCACACTACATGAAAGAATTCAGCGGTTTGTCTTGAGGAGCCATATTGACTTTGAAGATAAATAATGCTACTGCAAGGGATGCCAGTTCCATTGTATGCAGCAAGGTTATCATATGTGAATTGCACTACATTGTGCAGGTTTATCCAAGTACATGATGAACTTATGTGTAGAGAGATGATATTCAAACTTACACCAGTTTTTATCTTGCCATTTCATGCAAGTTGTCCATTTCTTTTTGGGTATATCACTTGGATGGATGTAAAGGCTTCAGCTCTATCGATGCCATCCATGGGATGTGTCATGTTAAGCACATGCATTGTCTGGCTTCCGAAAGCAGTGATATTCCAGATACCTCTTAGATTTCGCTGATGTCTTTGCTTTATTTTTCATTCCCTCTTCTTCATGTGTAGCAGTGCAGCATTGTGTTTCACCTTAACTCACCCTGGATGAATGTCCTCCTCTAGAAAGCATAGCTTGCCTTTATCAAGAAATGCTGAACACTGTCTTGATGGGTGAGACTGGATACATTGCATTGACTAGACCTGATGATGGTTGCAATAATTGCCTTAGAGTCAAGAACCTGAAGATGTCGCTGACCAGTTACAGTTGTTGCAAACCATCATCTGTTTTCTAACAATGTGTTAGTGGTATATTGTTTGGGTTCATTTAGAAATGTCTTTCTGAATTATTTAATGGTTATGGAGGCAAAGACCAGTTCCGTAAGCCTTTAAACTAAGTTTGTTTTGGTGAAATCACATCCAGTACTTTTTAAAATTCATTTGTGGGACTTGAGCATTGCTGGCTGGGCCAGTATTGATAGCCCATCGCTATTTGCCCTTGAGAAGGTGGTGGTGAGCTGCCTTCTTGAATCGCTGCAGTCCACTTGGTGTGGGTTGACCCACAATGCTGATAGGCAGGGAATTCCAGGATTTGACCCAATGAGTGTGAAGGAACGGCAGTATATTTCCAAGTCAGGGCGGTGTGTGGCTTGGAAGGGAACTTGTAGGGGGAGCCAATCAAGTGGATTGCTTGGTCCTGGATGGTATCAAGCTTGTTGAGTGTTGTTAGAGATACACCCATCCAGGCAAGTGAGGAGTATTCTATCACACTCCTGACTTGAGCCTTGTAGATAGTGGATAGATTTTGGGGTGTCAGGAGGTGAGTTACTCACCACAGTCTCTGACCTGGTCTTGTAGCCACTGTGTTTATCTGGTGAATCCAGTTGAGTTTCTGGTCAATGGTAGCCCCCAAGGATGTTGACACTGGGGAATTCAGTGATGGTAGTACCACTGAATGTCAAGGGGCAGTGGTTAGAGTGCCTCTTATTGGTGATGTCTGGCATTTGTATGGTGTGAATGTTACTTGCCACCTTTCGGCCCAAGCCTGGATATTGTCCAGATCTAATTGCATTTGAGCATGGACTACGAATGGTGCTGAACACTGTGCAATCATCGGTGAACATCCCCACTTCTGACCTTATGACAGGGGAAAGGTCATTGATGAAGCAGCTGAAGATTCTTGGGCCTTGGACACTACCCTGAGGGACTCCTGCAGAGATGTCCTGGAGCTGAGATGACTGACCCTCCACAACCACAACCTTTGTGCCAGGTATGACTGTAACCAGCAGAGTGTTTGCCACCAATCCCCATTGAATCCAGTTTTGCCAGGGATCCTGATGCCATACTCGGTCAAATGCGACCTTGGTGTCAAGAGCTGTCACTCTCACCTCACCTCTGGAATTCAGCTCTTTTGCCCATGTTTGAACCAAGGCTGTAATGAGCTCAGGAGCTGAGTGACCCTGGCAAAACCCAAACTGGGCGTCACTGAGCAGGTAGTTGCTGAGCAGGTGCTGCTTGATAGCACTGTCGATGATCCCTTCCATCACTTTACTGCTTGGTGGAGAGTAGACTGACTGGGCAGTAATTGGCTGGGTTGCATTTGTTCTGCTTTTTCTATACAGGACATACCTGTCGGGTAGATGCCAATGTTGTAACTGTACTGGAAGAGCTTGGCTAGGGGAACGGCAAGTTCTGGAGCACACGTCTTCAGTACTGTTGCTGGAATGTTTTCAGGGCCCATTGCCTTTGCGGTATCCAGTGCCTCCAGCTGTTTCTTGATATCATGTGGAGTGAATCAAATTGGCTGGAGACCAGTATCTGTGACGCTGGGGACTAATGGAGGAACCCTAGATGGATCATCCACTCGGCACTTTGGACTTAAGATTGTTGCAAATGCATCAGCCTTATCTTTTGTAAAGATGTGCTGGGCTTGTCCATCATTGAGGATGGAGCCTCCTCCTCCCGTGAGTTGTTTAATTGTCCAGCGCCATTCATGACTTTATGTGGAAGGACTGCAGAGCTAAGATCTGATCCGTTGGTTGTGGGTTGGCTTAACTCTGTCTATCACTTGCTGTTTATGCCGTTTGGCATGCAAATAGTCCAGTTTGGTAGCTTCATCAGTTTGGCACCTCATTTTTATGTATGCCTGAGACTGCTCCTGGCATGCTATCCTGCACTCTTCATTGAACCAGGGTTTTACATCAACACTTGCAGTGAATTGGTCAATTGTTTTGACTTAGATGTTGTTGGTGCGACATCAACTCAAAAATGTGAAATTACTTGAAGCTTCAGTTGTACTTCTAAAGTCAAAATGTGTTGTCAGGATCTTTGTTTGTTCCTGAGTGCAAAGTGTCCTTGCTGCAGCATTACAATGAGAGTTGCCAATGCAACCCGAGGTGTAGTATTGAGATGCAGTTTAAAGGATTTGGAGATGTGCTATAATGGTTCTTAGAGGCTGGTACATGTCAGATTCCATTGTTCATGTCAGTGGCTAGATGTGTGCTGACCACCTACCAGCCCCAGTGATTGCTGACCAGCTCATTCACACCAGCACTTCTGGATGCAGAGTCCAGAGAAAGAATAAAGTTGTTTTAGGATGAGGACCAATAGCCCCTCTAACCATCAACACCCCATACTCAAGGTCGACCTTTCCCACCCAAGTCGGGACTGCAGAGCTAAGATCTGATCCGTTGGTTGTGGGTTGGCTTAACTCTGTCTATCACTTGCTGTTTATGCCGTTTGGCATGCAAATAGTCCAGTTTGGTAGCCGACTCAGGCGACTGACTGTGTGGAGTTTGCACGTTCTCCCCGTGTCTGCGTGGGTTTCCTCCGGGTGCTCCGGTTTCCTCCCACAGTCCAAAGATGTGCAGGTTAGGTGAATTGGCCATACTAAATTGCCCGTAGTGTTAGGTAAGGGGTAAATGTAGGGGTATGGGTGGGTTTCGCTTCGGCGGGTCGGTGTGGACTTGTTGGGCCGAAGGGCCTGTTTCCACACTGTAATCTAATCTAATCTAATCTAATCTAAAACACCCACTGGCTGCTATCTGGTGGAACTATTTATAGTACTAGCAATGAACACCTCTTGATGTGGCACTGCAGGGATAACAGAGCTGCTGACTAATCAGATTTGCCAGAAGATCTCTGAGTGACTGATGGCGGTCTCAGCTCCAGTTCATTAACTCTCTTTAACGCATTAAACGGCAATGAGGCGGCTGATGTTGTGAAGGATGAATTTCCTGCTATCACTCTGGTCACTTGGGTGGATCATCCATTCCGTTCTGATCCATGTGCCTTACCCTGTTCCCAATGCCTTACCCTGTTCCCAATACAATTTTATGTCAGGCAAATCTTTTGTTAAAATACCCTTAGGAAAAATGATATCTTCACCATAACATTATTTTGTGTCATTTGTTTTATTATATTTGATTTCCCACAGACACACAGAATCAGGCAGGTAATGTGTACAGGCAATCTGTTGCTTTTTCAGTTCTCTCAGTGAAAACTGAATCTCATGGGCAACTTGCTGACTGGAGGTTTGGGAAAAGTGGAATTTGGCAAAGCCTTCTGGAATCTTCATAGAAGGTTCAGGTTAAAGTGAAGAGGAGGTTATGATAGGAGGCAATGCAAAGGGGTTGATTGCGGATTAGAGGATCCTTGTGGGACCAAGAGAAGACACCATAAAAAATTTATTAAGAATTAAACCTCTTTGTGGACTTCCGGCACTAGATAGATAGGACCTTGCCTCAACTACATTCAATTGTGTTAAAAGTTAAAAATCACACAACACCAGGTGAAGGAGCAGCGTTCTGAAAGCTAGTGCTTCCAATTAAACCTGTTGGACTATAACCTGGTGTTGTGTGATTTTTAACTTTGCTGATCCCAGTTCAACACCGGCATCTCCAAATCAAGACCTCAATTGTGTTGTCATCGTATCTACATCACAGAACCAAGTTTAATTTTGCAATGAATCCTCTTTAGCTCTCTGCATAAGGTACTTCTCTTAAAGTTTCTCCTCATCTAAAACTGACATTTAACACCTTGATCTTACTTTTGATGATGACATTAATGTAAGAACTGTGATGTAGATTAGTTCCTGGAATATTAACATCACAGACGTAAATTCCAGCGGTCTCTTCCGTTATATTCTTCAAGATCAATGGATTGGAACTTGATACTGTCCCATTAACCTTCAGGGAAAAAAACACAAGAATTTATAGAGAGGCATAATTTTCAGTTAAAATGGGGCTTAATATTTAAAAACTGTTGAATAGGCTGCACAACTGAACAAAATGAAATACTTGAGATGTTTGAATATGTTGTGGCCTGTTACTTCGTCAGCTTCAAGCAAGGTGAGCGTGATGTTAAGTCAAAGCATTGGTCTGGACTGACTCAGTCCTGCTGTTCATCAGGCAGTAGGTGGAAGGAAAAGGGTGACATTTCGGACTGGAGCAGGCCCGGAGAATTTCCATATTGTTGTTAAATCAGAACATGATACCATTGTCAGATATTGCATTTAAACTGGACTACAATCTGAAACCATTCATAATTGCACAAGGCTATTGTCCTGGGCCATGGGATCGGTTACCAGTGAGAATGTTGGAGACTGTATTGTGGCCTTGAAAGAAGCTGTGAATCCAGTGTAATTTTGCAGCATTTCAAGAGAAAGTTTTACAGGCCAGTTTATGTAACTTAAAAAAGTGAGGAGATTTGGAGTAAGTCATGCACATTGCTAAAAGTAGCCTGCAACATAACGTGGTAAAAACAATGACTGCAAATGCTGGAAACCAGATTCTGGAGTAGAGTGGTGCTGGAAAAGCACAGCAGTTCAGGCAGCATCCGAGGAGCAGGAAAATCGACGTTTCGGGCAAAAGCCCTTCATCAGGAATACAGGCAGAGTGCCTGAAGGGTGGAGAGATAAATGAGAGGAGGGTAGGGGTGGGGAGAAAGTAGCATAGAGTACAATAGGTGAGTGGGGTTGGGGATGAAGGTGATAAGTCAGGGAGGAGGGTGGGGGAAGGTAGCAAAGAGTACAATGGGTGGATGGGGGTGGGATGAAGGTGATAGGTCAGAGAGGAGGGTGGAGTGGATAGGTAGAAAAGAAGATAGGCAGGTAGGGCAGGTCATGGGGACAGTACTGAGCTGGAAGTTTGGAACTGGGGTGAGGTGGGGGAAGGGGAAATGAGGAAACTGATGAAGTCCACATTGATGCCCTGGGGTTGAAGTGTTCCGAGGCGGAAGATGAGGTGTTCTTCCTCTAGGCGTCGGGTGGTGAGGGAGCGGTGGTGAAGGAGGCCCAGGACCTCCATGTCCTCAGCTGAGTGGGAGGGGGAGTTGAAATGTTGGGCCACGGGGCGGTGTGGTTGATTGGTGCGGGTGTCCCGGAGATGTTCCCTGAAGCACTCTGCAAGGAGGCGTCCAGTCTCCCCAATGTAGAGGAGACCGCATCGGGAGCAACGGATACAATAAATGATATTGGTGGATGAGCAGGTAAAACTTTGATGGATGTGGAAGGTTCCTTTAGGGCCTTGGATTGAGGGGTGGGAGGAGGTGTGGGCGCAGGTTTTGCAGTTCCTGCGGTAGCAGGGGAAGGTGCCAGGACGGGAGGGTGGGTTGTTGGGGCCTGGACCTGACCAGGTAGTTATGAAGGGAACTGTCTTTGCGGAAGGCGGAAAGGGGTGGGGAGGGAAATATATCGCTGGTGGTGGGGTCCGTTTGGAGGTGGCGGAAATGTCAGCGGATGATTTGGTTTATACGAAGGTTGGTAGAGTGGAAGGTGAGCACCAGGGGGGTTCTGTCCTTTTTACGGTTGGAGGGGTGGGGTCTGAGGGCGGAGGTGCGGGATGTGGACGAGATGCGTTGGAGGGCATCTTTAACCACGTGGGAAGGGAAATTGCGGTCTCTAAAGAAGGAGGCCATCTGGTGTGTTCTGTGGTGGAACTGGTCCTCCTGGGAGTAGATACGGCTGAAGCAGAGGAATTAGGAATACGAGATGGCATTTTTGCAGGCGGTAGGGTGGGAAGAGGTGTAATCCAGGTAGTTGTTGGTTTGTAAAAAATGTCTGTGTCAAGTCGGTCGTCATTAATGGAGATGGAGAGGTCCAGGAAGGGGAGGGAGGTGTCAGAGATGGTCCAGGTAAATTTAAGGTCAGGGTGGAATGTGCCAAACAGAATTGTCCATGGACATGGCACAATGTGACTCAAGAAAAGCCATAGTTAACAATTGTCAGGTCTCTGTTAAAAGTCAAGTCAGCCAAAGGTTCAAACAAGGATAGTTACTAAGTCCAATTGTTAATGCTCAGGCCAACTTTGGACATTGAAATGTCCATGTATGAACATACAGTGCCATAGCTCAAGAAAAGGGTCAGCTCTTCAAGGTATATTAGAAGGAGACACATCGAGAAATGGTGGAAGAAACAGCTGCAAGTTGATGAAAGCTCAGTTGAGATCCATACAATAAAATGTATAATGATATCCAATGAAAATTCAGAGCCTAAGTAACATTGGATAGAGTCACAGGGGACACGGAGGTTGACATGGAGGCATCAGTCAATGTGATTCCTGAAACACTCAAACATTGAGTCAGCTTCAGTTGGAGAAATCACACATAGAATTAAGAAGTTATACAGGAGAGAGAATCCCAGTTATGGGAAAGAGAACTATAACTAAGAAAAAAACAAAAGGCAAAATTGGTCATTATTGTAGTGAAGGATTAAAACCCAGCTTTGCTCAGAAGCAACCGGTCATAAACACTGAAGTTAAACTGGACCAAGATTTTGCACATAGAAACATGACTCATAACACAGGCTGTCATAATCACCAATTATCTCTGAGTGTTTAATGAAACTGACCATCTGATTCAAGGATATAATACTAAAGTATTCAAGGGTCTTATGGGATCTCTGAGTCAGAAGGTCTAGGTTTAGGTCCCAACAGCGTTTGAGATATTTCATATCATATCTGAACAGGTTACTTTAAAATAATTATAATGCTAATGTATGGGTTCAGAGAAATGCCAGAGCATTTCACTGCAGACCCTGTGCACTTTCCCCAGCTGTAAGGAGAAAAATAGAGCAATATCTGAAAAGACGGCCAACAGAGAGTACTGCATACATCGAACGGAGTAATTGGCGCATACCAATAGTGGTAGCAGCAAAGGTAAATGGTAGTGTAAGAGTATGCAGGCTTATAAAGTAACGGTAAATCAGGTACTAGATCTTAACCAGAGTCGAGAGTGTGACACTGGAAAAGCACAGCAGGTCAGGCAGCATCCGAGGAGCAGGAGAATCAACATTTCGTGCATAAACCCTTCATCAGGAATGAGGCTTGTGGGCCAGGGGACTGAGAGATAAATGGGAGGAGGGTGGAGCTAGGGGGAAGGTAGCTGAGAGTGTGATAGGTAGATGATGGTGGGGGAAAGGTGAAAGGTTAGAGAGGATGGTGGAGTGGATAGATAAAAAAATGATGGACAGGTCAAGAGAACAGTGCCAAGTTGAAGGCTTAGGACTGGGATAAGGTTGGGAGGAGGAGAGCTTATGCTTGAAATGTTGATTCACCTCCTCTTCGGATGCTGCCTGATCTGTTGTGCTTTTCCAACACCACACTCTCGACTCTGATCTCCAGCATCTGCAGTCCTTACTTTCTCCTATGAGATCTTAACCAGCCAATAATTTGCCAGATGTCAAGGATGCTCACTATCTTGTCAGGAGACCAGATTTTTTATAAAAGTAGATCTGAAAATGCCAAACTCCAACTTGAACTAAGTGAGGAGCTCAAGTTATCTTTGACTCTTAATAACCACATGAGACCATTTCAGTTCCATAGGTTGCCATTTGGTATTTCTACAGACCCACCCCCCCCCCCCCCCCACCAGAATATTTCAAAGGGTAATGAACCAGTTTGTACAAGGAATTTAAAGAGTAGCTATTACTCCTTAAGTGGTTATTATCTGAAGATTATATATATTTCAACTCTAAATAGGCAGATAATGATGATAGTGTGATGTAAGTTCTCCAAATTTTGGAAAAGCATAGAATTCGGATGAAGACAGTCAAATGTGATACGTTTGAAAGTTCTGTCATGCATTTGTGTCATAGTGTAGACAAAAATGAGTCATCCTACCCAGAATAAGGTTTAAGCAGTGAGAAATGTGCCTCATTCTGAGGATATTTTCTTTTGGGTCCAATGAATGATTGTGGTAAATCCATATCAAATTTGGCAATCTTATTCCATCCATTCATCAAATTCTTGAGGAAGAGTCTTCTGTGGTTTAGGAACAAGGATTGTTACAAAACGTTCAAGTTATGTAAAAGTAAATTGGAAGGTGGCACAATGCTTGTGCACCACAATGTAAAGGATTCAGCTAGCCTGTCATTTCCCTCCATATATATTATGCACTGTCATCCTTCATGTGTTGAAGACCAATTGTACTTGAGTGCCAGTGAGTGGCATTATGCTCAAATAGAGTTTGAAATGTTGTCTTTGGTTGTTTTTGGAGTAACAAGTTTGTGTTTGGCCACATGACATTAAGTACAGATGACCAGAAGTTAATAAAGACAGTGTTATGTGGGAGTCAGAGATGTAATTCCAGTTTTTAATGTGATTTCCATGATCAACACTTAAAAATAAATTTAACTAAGAACCTAGTGAGAGGCTCTCTTAGGGAACCAGGGTTAGATAAGGACATAGATGCAGTGAAAAAGTGTAGATTATGCCAAGCTGTAAAGAAGAAGCTGCCATTCAATTGTGGAAATAGTTAGTTAAAGTGAGGCAGAGGCTACACATTGATCTTGCAAAATGTGAAGGGTAACAGTTATTCCTGGTGATAGTCACCCCAAGTGGGTGGAGATGTTTCTGATGAATCAAATAACAACTAGAAAAACTTTAGAGACTTTGTATAGTTTGCTTGCTGCTTATGGATTCCCAAAGGAACTTATAATCTAACAAATTAATCTCATTTTACTTTTTGTTTTCAGAAGTGCTTTCACCATGTCACATTCCATGACACCATTCTGTTTCAAATGGAGCAGCAGAGCACACAATTCAAATTATTAAGCGCTCTTGTCCAATAAATCCTAGATACAAACTAGAAGAAGAACCAGATTGGCTCATAAACTAGTGAATTGCTTTGGTTACTTATTGTAACACAGCACATTATTGCCTGAAATTGGCCACCTGTGTATTGTATCTCACAAGGTATACTAGAAGCTGGTTTTCTGCCTGTTGGCAGATTTAACACAGTCAGTATAAAACTAATGATCCACACAGAAAGACAGTCATGATATGGGAAGAGCAAGAGAAAAAAATCTGAAGTTGAACCAAACCAAAAGACAAACCAAAACTCTCAGACCCCACCAGGAACTTTCCTTGCTGGCTATATTCACGGGTAACGTTCACATCTGTTATTCTGACTGAACCATTGTATTTCCTTAGATTTGCTGCTAATATTTTCTATAGTTTTAAAAGGCTGAACCGCTTTTAACCATATGCATCCCAATGTTCCTTGAATTACAAGCAAGAACAATGCATAGCCTGGCACTTGAGGTGGTCAACTTTGGTGTGCAGTCAGAAGATGGAAAAGATTGATTAACAATATAACCTAATCGACGGCAAATGACCAACACAGAAGGATTCATGAACAGTTTGAATTCTATGAAACTGTGAAAGCTGCAAACCTTACAGAGTTTGTGTGAAAAAGACTCACGGTTGTCAGACTCTTATTTTGGGGCAAGTCTGAATGACCTCTTCGGCAGGTTGGAATGGGGTCAGAAATTGGACTATAAATGACACAATTTTGAGGATCTGGTGCCGCAGATGGAGCAATCTGGTCAACTCACAGAGGAAGCAACATTTACACAGAGACTGACTGACAAGTACATCTCTACAGAAGGTTACTTGGAGTCTTAGTGAAAAGAGAAAATTTTGTGGGGATTCTTGTGAACAGACCAGTTTGGAATTGATGCATCTCTTTTGGGAAGTTGTCTTGAGCAGTCAATGTGGACTTTTTAAAAATGTTTTTCTATATACATAAACACACAAAATATTTTCCTTCTTTCTTTATCATAGTTATCTTTCTATCCTTGTATTTTATCAATCATAATTGTTTGATAAAATTATTTTTGTTATAATGCAGTATTCTTATTACATTCAGTGTGTAGCTCTGAGCCCAGGTAAGACTCTGCAGGGACTCTCACTCCCTTCAGGAGCAACTCTTCAGAAATGGATGCATTGCTATTTTTTAGTAAAAAGAAGTTTCATTTCCATTATGTTGCAGTTACAAAGTAAATGTAGCCTGAATGTGGAGTAAGAGTTGAAGCTAATACTAGTGAAGACAGGAGAAAATTTTATTTGGGTTTTCATCAAATCAGTTCAAGTCAAAATGTTCCACAACTTTCACATTACTGTGAACTAGTTCAGTATTGTATCAATAAATGTGGTGTGAATAAACTATAATTTTAAAACACTAATACAGAGGAATAAATGCAATACATCACTCATTAGGTTCAAGGATGAGTTCGATTTTATAGAATGCCATGAAGAAATGTTAGACTATTCCAACAGTTTTGTAGTTTCTTGTAAGTAACACATGTATTTACTTACAAAAGCTACAGTTTTGGAAATTTACTTCACATTAATCCGTATCTATTCACCCTCACCAAAAAGCCATGATAACCAATGGTATCCCCACTTTGTAAAAGCAAATCATTCATATTTTAATAAGTTTTCTCTTTTTCACATATGAATCAGACCACTACCTTTGTCCATTTGTAATGTGGAGTCACTGAGCTGTTGACACGGCATGAAATATTCAGAGTATCTTCAAGAAATACATCGTAGGGCCCTTCAGGAGTAAATTCAATTCGGCTCAGATCTGAAAACAATAGTTAGGATACCCATTAAAGGAATTCAGTTAAGCAACACAACAAAGGTGCATTCACTTCAGAAAGTGGAGACTTGTCCTTGCTGCCTGTTGGTAGCATGTAGAGAAAAGTTCAGCTGGAGTTACAATCTCTAAACTTGATTTCCTCCCATCAAATTATTCCATTACTAGTGTGTAATTATCACCACTCCATTCTTCTCTTGAACTTGCATTCTGTACTAAAATCCACTCCATTCCCATTGAATTAGAAAACTTTCCCATAATTTATTCATGCAAGTTATGTTCTGTTCTCTTAAAACCATTTATTATTTATCACTTTATCATTTAGTGACAGTTCAATGCAAGCACATTTGCTGTGGTACATTTTCTCTCCCTGTTGAGAGAGCAGCCCTTGATCCTCTGGGATTACAACAACTTTACCTTTTTGGATCACAAATCTTAGTGAGGCAGTGATACTACTCTGATATTTGTGATAAGTATGTATCTCCCTGACATTATGCATGTCACCATTTTGTTGGCAAACAGTAAACACGAGTGAAAACAGTCATTTATTAACATGTCAGGTTGCGGTTTGTTTAATTCAGTGGCAAGGCAATGAGCAGGATAATGCATTTGTGACCAATAAAGGTTGCTAATAAATCGGTCCACTGTTACTGATTTAGACAAGGTTCATTGACTGAAATAACCTGCAAAGAAATCCCAATCTTTCTATTTAAAATTGTGCAGTAAACATTATGGATTTCTCAACTGTTTCAACAGCATTATTGTTCAAATGCATTTGACCATGCCCCATAAATGAGATAATGTCCATATAATTTTTTTTAGTGATCATGTCAAGTTGGATATATTGACTAGGATACTGTAAGAACTCTCTGCATTTCTCAGCTGTTGCCTTGGAGATTTTACATTCACCTAGAAGTCAGTCAAACCTCAATCTAACATCCTACTTGAAAGATCACCTTCAAACCCCCTGAAATGTTGGCCTGGATTATTTGCTGATGCCTCTGGATTGATGTTTTAGCTGGTGGCTTTCTATAACTCAGAAGTAATTTACTTTCTGTGGAGTGTTTTCAGATTTCCTGAGATCACAACAAGCACTTTATAAATTTAATTACTTTTTTCTTTACTGGATTATTTGAAGGAGGAAAACACACATCATAAATTGATTGACAGCTTGCTGAGGTTAACTTTAACCTGATGATCGCAGTCGAATAGTACAAACAACATTTCAGCTTGCCAAGCAGTTATTTAATTGAAGAGCTTTTGTAGGTACAGCACTAAGTGATGAAAAGCTCGCAGCAGCATAAACTACATCCATTACATTATTGTTAGTTAAAGGTCTTCTTTCTAAATCCCTGGAGTTATTCAATAACAACTTGCATTTTAAATTACCACCATTAACCTAAATGCATCATAGTGATAGAGGGAGAGAGAACATCAGGAGCATATTCAATAACAAGGAGAGACACAAATTATTGTTTGATTTTCTTTTCCCACAATTCTTTCTTTTGAGCATGCATCAGAATTATATTAAAAAGCTACAACCACTAAGTTGCAATTAGTTTTTAAAAAAATTTCCAGTGCATTGCTCCACATTAATCCTTAGTCAATGTTAACACTGTGTAGCTATATTAATATTGACTCCAATGCTGTTAGAAAGCAAAGAAGCATTTTTATTAAGTTGGCATTCCTGTCAGAAAGTTCCTGATAAATTGGCAAAGTGTATGTATATTAAGTGGCAAAACATAAAGGAAAGGTTCATTATAATGTAGAAAAACAGTCTAAAGCTCTGCTCTGAGCTGTGTGCGGAAATAGGATGCTAACACAAACAAAAGGCAGTGATTTAAAAACTGCTTGGTTAAAAAGTTCAGTTTTAAGAATGGTTCTCAAGGTGCACAGAGACATGCAGCAGCAGAAGGTTTAGAGGCAAATATAACTTAATTCACCTGTGGGGACCTGGTTGGTCAGAAAATCATAGGCAATTTGGGATTAGCCTACACATTGTGAAATGTTCAGTGGAGTGTAAGGCCCCTGGAACAAGTAAACTCAACCAGGGTTAGGGATGTTATAGTTCTCAGGAGAGATCTGGAGTCAAAGCCTCTGAAAGTCCACCAATGCAGAAATAGGTGGTTGGTTTGGGGTGGGGGTGAATTGGGAGTTGGTAGCCAGAGTAGGAGGGCAAGTATAGTTTTCCACAGGATTCTTGGTCAGGGATGTAATTTAAATATAAAATTTAGATGAGAGAGTCAGAAATGGGAGGTCAAAAACCAAGGGTACTAAATAAGAGGCTCGTGGGTTGATTGATTCAACATCCGGTGATTTTGGTTCTGGAGGGGTCAGGGCAGTAGTGGAATTGTGTCGGGATTGAAACTTCAGAGAAATTATAGTTTGATGGAGGCCCAGTCTCAGCCAGACACCTGGATTCAGGGAGGGGGTGTAAAGGCACTCACCTCCTGGATATCACAAGTCCTCACTTCAACCAATTTTCTGATGTTTTGTGCTCTAGAAATCCTACTGATGGAGTTTTGTTTTCAAAAGTGGAATAAAACTGAGATTTCTCATTGATTCTACTGGTATTAAGGCAGTATTCCTATGGTATTCCAATCAGTGCCCACTGAAACCATTGTGTTTAGTCCTCAACCAGTTTTAAATACACTTTAACCTGGAGTAATAGTAGGTAACCAAGATATTTATGCTATAAAGAATTGCACTGTAAAACTTTTAGCTTTTCTCTTTATTTCTCCATTTTTGTACCTAATCAATTTTAGCACCTAAGATTTGTACCTTGGTACTTTGTACCTAATATGGCGCTGTGAGTACGTCATTGTACACTTTTCACTGTACTTCTTTACTTTGTCCTTGAGTACACAAGACAATAAACCTAATTCTAATTCTAATTATATTTGTGTCTCAGATCTCACAATATTCCCTTGAAAGTCAACATGAAGTTTATCAATGGGTTATAAACAGAATTCTTTGCTCATAGATCAGTAGGAGACAGCATGAGGCCTAGTTTTGGGTTGCAGTTTAAGTGACTACCTCTGTTCAATCTGCTTTTTTGACTGAGAAGTTAAGAGACTCACACAACCATTTTTAAGTTAATTAAAGATATAAGCTCATGTAACACTGTGAATTACTACTATTGATTCCACCTGTACAAATCAAATTGGAATATATTTGTCTAGTAAATGTTTTGTGAGAAAGTTGCAGTCCTCTCTCACTACATATAGCATCCACCATTGCTTGAGGGGATATATTTGATGTTTCCAGGGTCAGCTTAAAAAGTGTCTTTTAGTTTTCCTTGTATTCAGCCGGAAGTGAAAACAGCAGTAGATTATTTCTAGATTGTCTCAGATTGATACAAAACCATTATCATTCCCTGATTGAGTATTGAAAACCTTGTACATTGCTTGTGTCCTGTAATATCAGGAGAGGATGGCAATTAAACTTCTTACAAGAAATTCCACTGTATATACTCAAGTGTTGGTTTACAACATTCCCATGATATAAAATTATTCCTCTTAAAATGACATTTTCATATTCATGCTGCCATTAAAGAGTTATGTGCAGAATGCAATTTGTAGTTAGTTTGTTGCCATGACAAAAAAAAGTTTTTATGGTTACTCCAAGGTATCAACTGTCTTTTCAATATGTGCATTATTGAAAGGTACTACTTCTAGGAAGTCAGATTTGGTTCTTAAGTATTCTATGTCTTATTGTTGCAACAATTGATTTGAGTTGCAGATTATCTCAATTACATTATCAAGAAAGATAACTACAATGTAAAAGGGGCACTATTGCTTCATTGCGGCGTATAAACAAACACAGAAGTTTGAATCTTCACATTCTGATGAATAACCAAATCATGTACTGGGTAGGATTTAAAAATCAACAGCAGGACCCACTTGTGGGATTCCTGTCCCGTCCTTATTGCTGGCAAGTTTAATTAACACAGGAAAATAAGCAGCTTTTGAGGCCATACCCACCTGTCCCAACATTGTCAGTTTCAGTGCAGAAACAGATATTTCATACCCACTGTAATTTTCCTGGACCTGGCTCAGTTTCATAAGGCAACATATTTCACAGCAGCTCAGACATGTCATGAGCCAAGAGGGAACCATGGTTTAGAGTTAAAAACTGTATGAAAGATAAGTTCTAAAAATATTGCCATCTTTACATATCATTATCAAATCCTAGATCACAGGTTATATGAGCTTTCAATAAAATGGTAACCCTTTGTTTTACAAAGAGTAACTGGCCACCGAATTGAACAGCATTATGGAGATGAAAAATGGGCAATTTTGGATTACCCTACACATTCCTGAGTACATTATCCAATGATTAAAGTGCTATTCTGCATTCCAAATCAATGAAGTTCAGATTTGACTGTGTGAACCATCATTTCTCCTTTATGCTTTCCTCGAGTTCAGCTGACCCTTCCATTTGGCTGTTTCAAAGCTTTGACAGAATGACCAAATTTCTGACTGCCTTCGAGGCAATAATATATTCATCTTATGATGTTTTGTGGACATACTTATTCAATGGAATCTCATTGCAAAGGTTTTGCTAAATTCAAAACCAATTATTGATTTAGCATACCAGGGGTATTTATAGTCATTCTGTCAAGGCTCTGTATGAATGCAACTCTGAGTTCAAAACCCAAAAAATAGAGCTCTGAGGAAGGCTCACTGGTTTGGGTTAGTCACCTTAAAGCTGACTCCAGGGTAGTAACATTTACTGAAACATCAAGGAGATGCATGGTCAGTGTTGTGGGGGGTGGGCTGGGTGACGGTACTGAGGGAAGGTGATGTATGCAGGGCACATGCCCTGGCAGAACAGAAATGGTCACTGACCTGCTTGCTTTACCACTGCTCCTCAACACCATGGGGTTGACTCTGAACTAACTAATAGGGCTTCCTGTACTGGTCCTCTGGGTGCCTCTCCTGTGAACCACCCCACTCCATCCTACTTCAGCTCCCTATGGGAGAATCACAGTACCTTCTTCCCCTTCTCCGAACTGCTCAGTGTCTCTCCTTGACTGAGTAGAGAGTCTCGGAATGCCAGTGCTCAATCAAGTGTGCAACAGACTTTTAAAGATAACACAGGTACAAAGGATGCCAGGGTTTCAACAGATGCCTGCTGAGTGGCGAGCTGTTGTAAGAAAGATGGATAATAAGATTTGGCAGAAATCAGTCATGACAGATCACAGAGGGGCAGTTTAGGTAATTAATGAGACAATTTTGGTAAGATAGAGTGAGAAATCTTACTAGGTCTCATGCCAAAAAAACCCGCCAATATCAGGTGCAACTTGAGACTTAATCAAAAAAATGTAAAATGCAGCCCTGTTTGTTTGTCATGACAGATTTTGGGGTTTGTCAAAGATTTTCCAATGTTACGGTAGGTCTTGTAAGTTCTGTTTATGGTGAATACTGAGTGGGTTGAGGAGAAAGTGAGGCCTGCAGATGTTGGAGGTCAGAGTTGAAAAGTGTGGTGCTGGAAAAGCACAGCAGGTCAGGCAGCATTGGAGGGGCAGGCGAATCAACATTTTTGAGCATTCCTGATGAAGGGCCCAAATTGTCGACTCTGCTTGGATGCTGCCTGACCTGCTGTGCTTTTCTAGCACCACACTTTTCGACTCTGAGTGGGTTGAGAGGAGTGTGATTTATGAGGGATTAGGAAAGTGAGAGAAAATAGGGATGAGGGTTTACGGAGAGTATGGGGGCAAAAGGAGGCATTGGTGCAAGGTTGTTACGAGAGGTAAAGGTGAGGGAAAGGGTAGTGATTGAGGCTATAACAGGATCCACATTTACCTCTGGAAGTGGAGAACTGTATTAATGAGCAGAGGCTGGCCTTGGAATATCATAGCCTCAGTCTCGTTTCATTCATTTCCACCTTTTGCTTTCAGTTTCTGAAGACAGGCCTGACTCAAGCTTGTCCCTGACACTCCACCAGGAAAATAATATGGCAGGCACTGCCAATCAAAAGGCAGGAACACAATGTCAAAAAATCCTGTAGATCTCTGATTCTCAGTTCCAAGATAAAAATCCAGCCTGGCATAGAAATAACAGGGATGTAGAAATCAGAGATACTGAGAATATTACATTTTACTGAAACTTAGATTAACACTAAGTGGATTGTGTGGTTTAATGGTCACTAACAGTCTGAATCATTTTGTTGCAATCAATACTCACAGTTATTGAGAGGTATCATTTTGGAGAGCATCATTCTGCTCTCATTTCCAGGCAGTACGAACATGGCTTCACACCATAAAAACCTCCAATGATTTGTTTCAGTCTCTAAGGACAATCTTTGCTTCACCTCATACAAGCCGCTTGAGTCCAGGAGGATCTCTGATTCTATAACAACATCTGAAAGAATATGTCAGTCCAATTTCAATGTTTTTCTTATGCAACACCAACAACACACAAATATGACATATAAGATAGAGAAGGAAAGGAACGTTCAATTGTGTAACACCTTTAGGATATTCCAAAGCATTTTATAAACAAGGTCACTGCTGTAATACAGGAAACAAGGCAGCAAAGTTGCATCTAGTAAGATTCTTCAAACAGCAGTAAGCAGTGTTATTTTTAAAATTAGCTGGTTGAGAGACTGCCCTCTGAAATGACCCAGAAGCTATTCAGATCAAGGGCAATTAAAGATGGGCAAAAATGCTGGTTTGGTATAACATGAAAAACTAAACCAAAAGAGGATACAGGATGAACAGTATGATAATTTCGCAACAACAGCGGTGTTGGGAGAAATGGTGCTGAAGTAGTACTGAGCTTGATTAATGTTTTAATAAAGTGCAATGGGCAGTATGCAAATGAAGGGTCAATGATAAATTCTTATGGGACCACAGTTATTACTGAGGGAATGGGAAAATGGCCAAGTGAAATTTCAGCAAGGATAGATAAGAATGCAACCAGATTAATGCAGTGGAGAGTTGGTAGGTGGTCAACCAGGTCAAAGATGAAGAAGGATGAGTTTCATCTTCATTGCCTGCCTGACAATTCTGGATTCATCATCTTGCTTTTCAGTGAGTGACTGAGTGACACTTACATAATCACCAATAACTACGGTTTTAGTAAAATGTAAAGTTTTTGTACCATTATCCCCATCTCGAAGAGGAAGTCCATCAAAGTAGAATGTGATATTTGGCTCTGGATATGCTTTTTGTGAGATGCAGGTAACATTCTGAATCAAAATAAAACATCGTATTATTTACAATTTCAAGGAAAACATTCAAAGATAATGAATGGCATAGTTGATAATGCTTTTGTTTGTTCACATTTTAAGATGTATGAGAGATTTTTAAAATTCCAGCAGATTAATTTGATGTGACATTTCATTCCCACTGGCTACCTAAGAAGTCTAGTGCTGGAAGTAAAATTTCAGTTGGCTTTAGATTCTGTCAGTGCTAGGTAACATCGAGGTAAATTTATATGATAAAAATGTAGTTAAACTAATAAACTTCGAACATTAACTAAATTATCAAATCTTCCAAAAAAACAGGAATTAGCAAAGGCCAATGTACCTTGACAAATGATTTAACACTAAAATATTGAATCTGATGAACCATCCACAGCAGCGATATTTTACATCAATCATCACCTTATTAAGTTGTTTTCAATGTAGGAGGGCCACTATTAAAGTGTCAGATATAATATGACATTCTGTATACAAGACCGTGTTTGGTAGTCAAGGCAGAGGGCAGTAAAACTGCATTAGCTTTGATGAAAAAGATTGAGAGTTTAAGAAGAAAGCAACTTTCCATTTAAACCAATCACTATTTCTCTTAATAATTTCTCTTTCAAAGGCACTTATCTCAGCATCAGGAAGATGGGGTCTCACCTGAGAGTTGCACCCATCTACTCCCCTTTCACCATCTCCATCTCGTTACCCCCTTTTTAAATTATACTGTTATTATGCATTAACTTCAGCAAAAGATGATTACAACATCAAGACAAACTGCAAGGGAATCTTAAGGGTTAAAGCAGAACAATATTAGTGGAGGAGATTACAATATTTACCAAGTGTAGCTTGGTCAAAGGAAAATAGTTCAGTTCCTCGTGAATTTCTGGAGTTGTCGGTTCAGCTGAAATATAGAGATTCCAAAATTTATGCGTTTAAAAAGATTTGTCCCTACCTTAAATGTGATAGAAATAACCTATAAACGCACATATTAAACATAAACAGTACAAAAGTCAAATGTCAAGCATCACTTAAGCACTTCTTAATTCCTGGAAATGCGTACAAATATACCACTTGAGATAAGTTGTGAGTTTGAGACATTAGGTAGAAACTTTTAAAAACAAAATCTTTCAGTGGTGCCCTTCTTAGTTTGACTCAGTGATGAAACTTCTGACTCTAAAGCAGTTTAACATTTATGCCACACTCCATGGTTTAAGCATATTACCAAAACAGTACAGGCAAATATTTTAATGTCAAGAATGCCATTTTTTGGACGCAACTTTAAACTGAGGTCTTATTTTCCTGCTCAGTTAGATGTGCAAGATCACATTATATAATACAAGGAAATTGCCCAATACCATGTCCAATGTTTCTCCCTCAGGTAACTCCAAAGCTATTATCAACATCTTAATTTAAAGATTTATTCCCATTCACAGAGATAGATCTTCATCTTCATCGCCTGCCTGATAATTAGGTTGAGCAGATTCTCTGCCCCTTATAAAATCCTTCCAATTTTGATTCCATTCACATAAATGTAATGGAAATATATGTTACTGGAATGATGGATAATCTGTTCTGCTTCATTTTTGCCCGGATGTCCACAGGCAAGTATTCCAGCAGAACCTGCCAGATAGCAATCAAAATTAGCTTTTCCTCTTTGCCATACAATAAGGTTACTTGTAATGCCCTTTACTTTTCACTTTCCTTCAGCTGTGATCAGTTAACCACCAGAAAACGGAAATTGAAACTGGAGTTGTATTCTCCATGTATCTTAGCTGCACAATAAGCAGTGAATTCTATTACAACCAGGTGAAGAGGGCTAAATCTATTGGCCTCTTTTAAACCCTTGTGGTTAGTCAAAACAAATACTTTTATTAGCTCAAAGATAATATACTTAAATTAGTTACAATCAAAATTAAGGCTCCAATTACAAGGTTTATTTAATGAAGAGGAAATGTATTATTTACCAGTGCTGAAAATAATAATAAAATGTGACACCAGATGCCCTCAGAAATACGGATATAAAGTTTAATTTAATCTGATACAGAGAAGAAGAATAAAGCTATGCAGTTACAAATCCTTGGTCTCCTGGAGGAATTAAATTTAACATGACAGCAAAGTTGTTTAATTGATCACTGGTGATCTCAGCATCAGTGAAATTTGTAGATACCCTTAAGAATTTGGTAAATGATTCTACCTTCAATTTGCTTTTTCACTAGGTACTGTTTTTGAGATGGGGAGGAAACAGAGAGAGAGAGAGAGAAAGAGTGGGAGTATCTTCCATCCTTTGTTACTATAAATCCATACATTACTTTTTCTCATTCTATTGCTTGAAATCAGTTGCTGAAATAGGTTTCATTTGCGTATTCCAAGTATGGCTCCAATGTCTCTCCACCTAGATACACTCTGGCAATCATCCATGTTCAATATATGCCACTTATTAGGCACATGCTAATTTAAACAAAATATACTTTATTTTTGACTTCTCTTTCAGTAACTGGTTTCAGTGCCTTCAGGTAAAATGGTAATTTCAGTTCAGACAGCTTTATTTATCTGAATTGATTTCCTGAATTTGCCTCGATCTATGGCCGGGTGATTTTTGCAGTCCTTTTAGATCAACATTTGTCTGTTTATAACCAAAATAGTTCATAAAAGGTCACAAGCATTTAAATCAGACGGTGGAAGTTGCAAATTGACATTCTGTATCTTACTACTATTGTGACAATTCATTAACCCAACAGTTGAGTAGTGTGTCTTTAAATGTATTGGTACAGCTAAGTATCTGTGCACAAACATCACAATGAGGTCCTTTCTAAAAAAAAAGTGAATTTATTTTCTTAAGATTTAGTTATCCTTTCAGGTATGGCATTTATTGATCATCCCTAGTTTGATATAAATGAAGGATCTGATGAATTACTTAAAAGCACAGTTAATACTGAACCACGCTGGTGTGGAACTGGAGTCATGCTTGGTCTGATTAACTTGATTTATTTATTGTCACAGACTGGATTTATTCCATTTTCTAAACTTATTAAGGAACCAGGCAGTGTTTTTATTTGGATGTCACAATCTAACAGCATCATAGTAACATTTACAAATAACAGATTTTTATATCCAGAGTTCTTAAAATCAATTAAAAACATCAAAGCAAAAGTTGAATTTTTGTTCTCTAGATTATGATTTCAGTAACATGACCGTAACAGTACTCTTTCCATGAATGTTTGTTATTGGTTTTAAATCTTACTCATTGAGAAAGAGGAACTATGCAAGAAGGTCAATGCACCGGATTTGCAGTGCTTTCAAATTTCTAGTTATTCTTGGAACATTGGCAACACTATGAATTATACATTCTGACCACCCTATCCCTCTCCAAACCAATTCCATGATTTGCATTGTTATCATGCATATGAAAACAGCAGAGCTGAGAAAAATTCCTTGGAGGGCTACATAATGCCAAACATGCCCACAAAGTGTATGAACATTACAAATATGTCTTCTAATTCACTTTCAAACTTAATAAGGGATTGCTTACCATTACAATAACTTTAAAACAATAAAAAAATATATTTTTTAATGGGCTTACCAAATACATTGACTTTAATTGTGACATTAGTCCTTAGATCATCTGATGTCTCCAGCTGACAGATGAATTCCCCATCATCCACTGCCAGAACAGGATTGATCTCCAAACTATAGTTTGTCCCTAATTGGATTCTGTCTCGGTATTGGCTGGAAATATTAATTTCAGATCCAAGACTATTTGACTGAGTAAGTTTTTCAACAGTTCCATTGCTTTTCTATTAAAATAAAACAAATTAGAAAGAAGAGTTAGCTTAAAAGTCACATCTTAACTATCAGACAAATGTTCAACTATCACAGAGGAGTCTATAATTGTTATCCATAAATGTATTGATTATGTAGCCCTGTGCACAATATTAATGCGCACTATCCTCCGGACAATATTTTATTCTCGAGTCAAACAACAAATAGATTGCTCTTCTTGGTATGTTGTAGTTATACCATTATTTGAGTAAAACTCATGACATCCAACTTTTAAAATGACCGGAGCCTGTAGTCTTTCCTTTTGCACAATGTAAGATGCTTTTACATCACTTCAATTAATACACCGTTATATCAGACAATCTCAGAGTCAGCACTAAAAAGATGATTATGGGATCAGTCTTTATTAAAGAAATCATTTACCAGAGCGTCAATCATGTGAGAACACAATCATCTGAAGATTTCCTCAAGGGAATCCTGATCTTTCATTGTTACTGCTTCAATATCCTAGAATTCCCTAAGACCAACTTAGGAGAATCATTACCACATGGATTTCAAGTGGAATGCATTTCTGAGGATGTAACCCACTCTTCAGAACTAAAAGGGTAAGTTTTCTTAAAAATGTTTTTAATCATTTGTTAACTCCAGTATCTGCAACACAAGGCAATATAAAATTTATAACCACCTCAATGTCCATTCTAAATGTCAGCAAACCAATCTAAGCGATGTACTGAATATTAGGGTTGCTTTGCAGGATTATAAGAAATCTTTTATGCAATGATTGTCTCACTGTGAAGACATTTGCTTTCAGAATTAATTGTCTCAGAGAAGGTAAGAGTAAGCCATGTTCTTGGAGCACTGCTTTCCATCTGGTGTAGATACATTCACAGTATCATCAGGGTTGAAAGGATGCACTGTTCCTTCAGTCTTGCAACACCATGGGTCATCACATAAATTAAAATAGTTTTTGCAGTTGCCAAAAATGGTTGATTAAATACCTTATTTAAGCCATGCTTAAAATGAAAAAGGTGTCAAACAGGTTTCTTAGTAAACACAATTGTTGGCTCATCAAAATAAAACATAGTTGATAAAATTGCATGAAATGGTTTACATACCCAATAATGTACAAGAATTAATGCTTAGCTCATTAAATATCAGCAAAACACGCACATAAACACACATATCCTTCAGAAAAAGAGTGAAAAAAGACTGCTTTACAGACAATAACTTTAAAAAATATCCACACTTTTGTAGAATCTCCACAGTGTGGAAGCAGGCTATTCAGCTCATGGAATCCACACCAACCTTCTGAAGCACATCTCACCGAGCCACAATCTGTTCTGGTGAAGATAATTGTAACATAACAACTTTACTTTCAATGTAACATAATCTTCAAATCCACTGAGAGATAAAATGGAAATTCAAACAAATCTTTCAATGAGATTATACTCATTGTCCTCATATAATTTCTTGAGATTGACATGTTGTCTAGGCCTTTCTTGGAGAAGAAGACCTTGCAGATCTCAACTCTATACAGAGTCATAGAGATGCACAGCACCAAAACAGACCCTTTGATCCAACTGGTCCATGCCGACCAGATATCCTAACCTAATCTTGTCCAATGTGCCAGCACTTGGCCCATATCCCTCTAAACCCTTCCTATTCATATACCCATCAGATGCCTTTTAAATGTTGTAATTGTGCCAGCCTCCACCATTTCCTCTGATAGCTCATTCCATATACACACCACCCTCTGCATGAAAAAGTTGCCCCTTAGGTCCCTTCTAAATCTTTCCCCTCTCACCCTCAACCTGCTCCCTCTAGTTTTGGACTCCTCCCACCCCAAAGAAAAGACTTTGTCTAATTACCCTATCCATGCCCCTCATGATTTATCAACATCTATAAGGTCACCCCTCAGCATCTGATGCTCTAGGGAAAACAGCCCTAGCCTATTCAACCTCTCCGTATAGCTCAAATCCTCCAACCCTGGCAACATCCTCATATATCCTTTCTGAGCCCTTTCAAGTTTCACAACATTCTTCCTAGAGGACGGAGACCAGAATTGCACACAATATTCCAAAAGTAGCCTAACCAATGTCCTGTATGTCTATATGTTTCAACAAATGGCTGTTGTGGTCTTTGTGTATCCCGATTCATAAGGCTATTAGATATAGGAACACAATTAGATCATTCAGCCCAATGGGTCTGCTCCAATGTTCGATCATGGCTGTTATGTTTTGCAAGTCCATTCATCTATCTTCCCCCGTCACCTTTATTCCTCTTAATAATCAAGAACATATCTATCTATGTCTTAAGTTCACTCAATGATTTAGCCTCCACAACCTTTTGTGGCCATGAGTTCCATAGATTCACCACTGTCTGGCTGAAGAAAAGTTTCCTCATCTCAGTTCTAAAGGGCTGTCACTTCACTCTGAGGCTGTGTACTTGGGTCCTGGTCTCTCATATTACTGGAAGTATCTTCTCCATGTCCACTCCATCCAGATCTCTCTGTATTCTGTAAGGTTCAATCAGATACCTTCCCCCCCCGACCCCCCACCCCCCAATATCTGTCTAAACTCCATTGAGGACAGACCCAGAGTCCTCAACTGCTCCTCATATGACAAGCCCTTCACTCCCAGAATCATTCTTGTAAACCTCCTCTGGACTCCCTCCGATGCCAGCACATCCTTCATAAAATATAAGGTCTAAAACTGCTCTCAATATTCCAAATGCAGTCTGACCAGAGCCTTATATAGTTTCAGCAGTATACCCCTTATTTTATCTCTCTTGAAATAAATACTAACATTGCATTTGCCTTCCTAATTACCAACTGAATCTGTATTTTACCCTTAAGAGAATCCTGAACTAGGACTCCCAATCCCTTTGTACTTCAGGTTTCTGAAACCTTCCCCATTTAGAAAATTGTCTATGCCTCTATTCTTCCTACCAAAGTGCAGTAAGAAAGTGTCATTGATTCTGTAGCTCAGAGCAAACAGGCTGTTACTATTTTATCTTGTGATGGCCCTTAATGAGTTGCAAAACCAAGTCAAGTCCTGTTGAACCTTATCCCATCTATCCATAGTGCTTTGTGCTGAATTTATGAAGCTCAACTGATTCCCCTATCTACAATTCATGGTGTTTGGTAATCAGCCACCAGACATCTTTTTATAAGGTTTTCACAAAATCCTCTGTGCTTATTGTATGTGTGGTTCCCAGCTGTTTGGTAATAATTTAAATTTGAATTTTTAGCTTTATGAACTGAATTGCATATTACACTAAGTACAATTACTTCATGAAATGGGTTAATTCTTTAAATATTCTCAACCAAGAAGAAGAATCCTGTCTTCCCTGGGGTATCAGCATAAGCCATAAGTCCTTCGTCTCTGGAACTATTTTTGTAAATCTTTCCTGCCCTCCTTAATGCTTCCTAAAGTGTGATTCTCAGCACTGGACACAATATTCCAACTGAGGTCAAAGCAGTGGTTTATTAAGTTTCATGATGCCTTCCTTCCTTCTCTACTCTCCCTTTTTAGTGAAATTCTGATATATCAGATTTGAATAGCTTGAAACTCCAATTGGGATGATATTGTCAGCCATTCCTGCCAGCACAATAAGAAATTCAATGAAACAATATTCCTGATAAACTTTGGATTAGTTGAAATTGGCGCACATGTTTGAAACGTAAACCAATCAGATCAAAGCTAGGTCATGTGAGATCGGGAGATTCCACCATCAGATTTGCCAACCATGCTGAAGCACAAGGTTAACATTTTGTGATAAGTCAAGCATCAAAGAAGGGCACCTGAACAGATCAACCACACATCCATTGATATGTTTCCAATGTGAGGACTGTCATGTGAAAACATCCAACTGAGAAAAGCCTCCACTTCCAGCAATGTCTCCGATCCCACACCCCCTTTATGTGGATATCTTGATAGAGTCCTAAAGGCCAAAGGTAACCTTGTGCATCCAAGTACTTGATGTGTTTGTCGTTACATTGGTGGATTCCTGTTTAATAAAAAAACTTGTTCACAAGAATCAATAGATTGTTAGCTTAGAGTGTGTTCCACAGTGATGACCATGATGTGGAGATGCCGGTGTTGGACTGGGGTGGACAAGGTCAAAAGTCCCATGACATCAGGTTATAGTCTGACAGGTTTATTTGAAATCACAAAGCTTACAAAGTGCTGCCCCATTATCAGGTGAAGTCACTTCATCTGATGAAGGGGCAGTCAAAGAGTCATAGAGATGTACAGCATGGAAGCAGACCCTTTGGTCCAATTTGTCCATGCCGACCAGATATCTCAACCCAATCTAGTCCCACCTGCCAGCACCCGGCCCATATCCCTCTAAACCCTTCCTATTCGTATACCCATCCAAATGCCTTTTAAATGATGCAATTGTATCAGCTTCCACCACTTCCTCTGGCAGCTCATTCCATACACGTACCACCCTCTGCGTGAAAACATTGCCCCTTAGGTCCATTTAATATTTGTCCCCTCTCACCCTAAACCTATGCCCTTTAGTTCAGGATTCCCCCACCCCAGGGAAAAGACGTTGTCTATTTATCCTATCCATGCCCCTCTTAATTTTGTAAACCTCTACACCGTCGAGATTTCAAATAACCCTGTTGGACTATAACCTTGTGTCATGTGACCTTTGAGATAATGATGACAGCATAGAATGCATGTTTGTGGGACAAATGTTTCTGTTGCTACGCCGGACAATTTAGCCACCTTAGCTAAGGGAAATCAGGGAAACTACCTTAGAACATGTGTACATTATTAATAGAACCTGCTTGACTTTCTGTTCAATCTGCAATTCCTACTTGATTCTTCCTTCTTTACCATAACCATAGGAATACACGTTGAAAAATCTGCTGCTATCGCTGACAATATCTATTAAATAAGGCTGTGTGTTTTAAAAAGTCAATTTGATTGACATACGAACCTTTGCTCACTTTTCTGAGGTTTCCAAAAATATTTTGACCAATAGATTGGTTGATAGTTAAGTTAAAGGCTTTTCCTACCAAAGACCATTGACCTATTACCAACATGCCATTTTTGTTTTAAGTTACCTGCACACAGGAGTTTAAACATTCAATTTGGGCTGCTTGTGAGAAGGGTTTCAAAAACATTAATCTATAAAGCTTTAGGATAAATGATCTGCGTGAGCCATCAGTTTGAACAGAAAGTATTACATATTCGTGATTTCAATGGAACCACTGTTCAGATTCCAGTTTTCGGGTCCCAGTTTGCAAATATGAAGAACATAGGTTGTGCTTTCCAGAGGACAAAGTTGTAGCAATAGCTGCTAGACCATTGGAATCGAGGATAGCACTAAAATCATGAAGTATAACAGTTGAGAAATATTTGCTTTTCTGGGGAGATGGCCGCCTAGTGATATTATCACTGGACTGTTAATCCCGGAGACCCAGCTATCACGCTGGGTATGCAGGTGCAAATCCTGCCATAGCAGATACCGGAATTGGAATTCAAGAAAAAATCTGGAATTAAGAGTCCAACGATGTCCATGAATCCATTGTCAGGAAAACTCCATCTGGTTCACTGCTGTCTTTTAGGGAAGGGAACTGTCATCCTTATCTGACAGTTAAAGGGAACTGACCTAAAGGGAACTCCAGACCCACAGCAATATGGTTGACTCTTAATTGTGCTCTGGGCAACAAATGCTGGCCCAGCCAGTGACACTCTCAAACTGTGAATGAATAAAGAAAAAGGTGTGGTGCAGCTAGTATCTGAAGGAAATCATTAAAAGCATAGCAGCCCAGAGATGATCATAACATTCAGTTGATCATTTTACAGTCTTTTCTGTGGTGCATGGAACATAATTTTATGAAATGAAATAGGAATGGCAGAGTAATGGGCCGCAGTCACAGAGTATCTATAGTAATTGGTTTAAAAAGCAGGAGTGATTCAATATAGCACCTGATTTGAATAATTATGAATTAAAATTTGCATTAATGACGTTGAATGTACTCTTGGGTTTGCAAGGCCACCTATTCATCAAACATGAATTACTTAATTTCCACACTTCGACAAGTGTTTCAATTTCATGTGAACTAATGGTGAATGATTCAATGTTTTATGTCATGAATGAGCTCCCAACAGAAACTGAGTTCAGATAAGCCATAGTGATATAGTAAACTGGGCTGGAACACATTGAGCAGCTAACTCCCCCACAGAATAAAATTCAGAGATACTCAAGAAATAGGACTTTACTTTAGATAAATGCAGCATGTTTAAATCAATCATTTATTTCTGGAGGCTAGATATTTTTGAGAATAATTTTATCCCTCCCACCCTATCTGCTGCGTTGAGGGTTAAATCTGTAAAGATGTGAAACCTGATGTACAGGGAACACATTGACTTCCAATTTAATTGCTGCATGTTTGGGAGTGCCTGAGCAATATGTTCTGGAGAGACAGATCTGTGGCTATAAGATTAAATGAGGCACTCTTCATCAGATTTTGACAGTCAGTTAAATTTAAAACTGGACCATTGGGTTTTCAAAGGCTGGAGAATTCTAGCAGCTAGTAGGAGATTAGATCTCCCGGCTACAGCAGTTAAATGCTTTTTAAAGCATGATCTTCTAATAACATCACAATCTTCCCATATTACTCAAAGCTTTTCTCTCTCCACTTTCTTCCTTACTTCAGAGTTCTGAGCCACCCAATCTTTTCTTCCAAACTGATCAGATACTCAGTGGGAAAGCGAGTGATAAGTTGCTATTGTAGTCCTGCCATTAGATTGGGCAGGTTCTCTGCAATCTGAAGACTTTTCATTGGTACACATCGCTCCTTCACCATTACCCCGGCCCCGATCCAAAAAAATTAGGGCCTTTTCATCACAAGAAGTGCTGACTGCTCTTTTCTGTAGAATAAGTCAGATGAATATTTTTGACCGGTACAGACTCAATGGGCCGAAGGGCCTTTTACTCTGCTGTAGACCCCTCTGACTCTATGATGACTGTTCATGTCAGGTTAGAAGCAACCGGTTTGCCTGATATAGCATGAAAATGTATCCACATTCCTCTCCTTTAAGACCACATAATAGAAGTATCAATCGATTTCAAAGAAAATGTCTCTATTGATGACCTATTTAGACACTCAAATATGTTTACCGCATACATGTTATTCTGGTATAATATGCATTTCATTAACACGAATTAACAATGACACAATTGATCAATTGTGGTCACTGTTTGGATAATGCAAACGGTAAACTGAACGTGTACGAGATTTTCTATAACGATCTTGTACAACAAGGTTTTCTACAGCAGTTTTCCATAGCGCAGGGTTGCACAGGAACACAACTCTCGCATTATAGCAGAACAACCTGTATAAAGAATATTTAATTGTATGTTCCTGATATAGAACTGTGCTTAATGGAATCACAGAGTGGGGGACAGTGAGAGGAGATTGTACACAGCGTGATCAATATTTCTTGCACATTAACAATAAAACCACGGATTATATGCAGGCTACACAATGCAAGCCCCTGGCGGGATGCTTAAGAAAGCATCAGAAAATTGATCATCTTCATATGCAATGTTCTATGTTCAATGTTCTTTCATTGAAGGGGTGTTAAATTGGCTTGCCTGGCCTGGTGTTAGCTTTTATGGAACAGCAACACAATGTAATCTTTCAAAAAAATTCCAAATATTTGAATAGAAAGAAACACTCATTCCACCTCTAAAGGCTGTCTATTCCCAATGCTTGTATTAGATCTGAATCAACAACCTTTAGTGATACCTAAAGGCCACATTGGGTCCAGATACCCTTCTTATATCATGTGTACTTTAATGGCAGCCAGTGACATATCAAACTATGTTACAGTGACCAACTTATAGCTGGTCATTTCTACGTAGTTTGACATGTAGCAGTGATTAAATGACATTAGTAAATACAAAGTTATGCAGAGCCTCAAGATTTGAAACATTTCTGTTTGGTAGGGGATTGTGAAATGCAGCTACATACTCGAAGCCACACCAGGCTAATATTTTGCCGAGCAGGAATGTTGAAACCACAAGGGAGTAGCACCATGCTGTTCACCATTGCTTCAAACACGACCGGTGACACATCGTCCTGTGAATTAACTGCAGAAAAAAAAATCACAATTAATAAGCATGAAGAAATGAGTATAAAACAAAGCTGAGAGTGGTGAGAATGTGAATTGGCTCAGCTTATTAAATAATTAATCCAAAACCTAAAAGTCAAAGGGAGTGATTCTCTCCAAACACTTCAGTCTCTGGTGCGACTATGATGTGCTGTTCTTAAGCTGCAGGGACTGTTTAACTCCTGTTCGGTGCAGAAGTCACCACTTTGGTAAAAAAAAACTTCAAGTGGTTGCTGGGAATGGCCACCTCAAGGAACGATGGAGACCTGATTGGCAGTAAATTGTCACTTGGTAAACTGGCTGTACAGTATTTCGTTAACTAGTGTTTCAATTAAAAATAGCTCTGAATAGCAATCAGCTGACCAGACGAGATCAAGTATGAGGCCACAACTAAAGCTAAATTCAGTTTTCACTTTCATTTCTTGCTGGGAGCTCAAAATTACTTTTTGAGATGCTTTGTTAGGACTTCACCAACATGTCATCAAATATACATGACAATCATTCTTTGAGGATGCACAACAATCAACAGGCAGGATTGTTGGGGAACACTTCAGCGGTCCAGGACATTCGACCTTGGACCTTAGGGTGACCATCCTCCAAGGCGGACTTCAGGACAGGCAGCAGTGAAAAGTGGCCGAGCGGAGGCTGAAAGCTAAGTTCCATACCTATAGGGAGGACCTCAACTGGGACCTTGGGTTCATGTGACACTACAGGTGACCAATATTGCACTATACACACACACAGACACTCCTACACACACACACATACACAGACACACACACACTCTTACAGACACAAACACTCCCACACTCACACATGCGCCCTCTCACAGACTTAGACCCCTTTACACTCACACACACATATACGCTCTCTCTCACAGGTACTCACACCTCCACACCCCAGACACACACACACACATATACACTCTCTTTCTCTCTCACAGACACTCACAACTCCACACCCCAGACACACATACACACACACACATATACATTTCCATTTATGGGGTGAATTTGTACTTGCAGAGTTACATTGTACTTTGCTCAAAAACTGCATGAATCCATGTAAGACTCTGTTAACTCACTTTTTAGATTAGAATCAGTCTAAACATCTAATCAGAACACAGGGGACCAACACCTTCAACATCTTATCTGCGCTGACACCCATTGTTACAGTTAACCTGAGAATGTAACTTTTTAAAAAAGTTTTGTGATTTACATATGAAAGAAGTGAAACTATCATGGTCATTCTAACAGATGAGAGACTTAACAAACAATCAAGGTATTTTTCAATGTATAATTCCAGTTACATCACTCTGTAAACTTTTGCTATAAATTCTGTGTCTTATAATTGTGTCCTCCACAACCATCTGATGAAGGAGCGACGCTCCGAAAGCTAGTGCTTCCAATTAAACATGTTAGACTATAACCTGGTGCTGTGTGATTTTTAACTTTATTCTTTGAGGACTTCACCTGAATAGAGTGCAGTGCCCCTCTTAACTTTCAGGAGAAGGTGGATGTGTGGTTGTCAGCATCTTGCGGGAAGATCTCTTCAGTCTGCAGAGGAATGGGAAGGATGTAGGGCAAGATAGTGCAGCTCCAGTTGCTGTAGAAGAATGGATAAGACAAGGTGGTGTCCTGCCCCCGGTGAGTACAAGGGAATGTTCTGCTCTGGATCTCCTCCTTCAGCACCTCCAGTGCCATGTCTGTGCTTCTATGCACATTCTCCCTCACTTCCCGAGCTATTCAGAGATTTCCATGTGTCTCAGCCACTGCTCTGCATGAAGGCGGAGTCTCCAAATCTTATTCTTGTTCTTCAGATCAGTAAAGGGCCCCATAGCAGCTTATAAGAACAACTAAAACCATCACGAAAGGAAACTTCAAAATTAACAACAAGAAATTTTATCATTATATAAAGGAAAAGAGGGTGGCCAGGAGCAATGCTGGCCCACTAAAGACTGAAAGAGGGGATATTGTCAATGACGATGGGGAAATGGCAGCCATGTTGAATAATTACTTTGCATCAGTATTTACAGTCGAAAAAGAGGTTAGCTTGCCAGAAGTCTGGAGGAAATTAATAATGAATCAAGAATAGGGACTGAATAAAATTAATGTAAGTAAAACATCAATAATGAGATAATGAACAGAATTAAAGAGTCACAAATCCCCAGGATCTGACTGTTTCCATCTGAGGGTGTTTAAGGAAACAGTGGTGCACAGTGTAGTTGCCTTAATTAACTCTTTTAAAGTTCTCTAGGCACTAGAGTCATCCCCCTGAATTAGAAAATTGGACATGTTACTCTGCTGTGTAAAAAAGCACAAAAGAGGAAACCAATGGAATTACAGAGCAGTTTAGCCTAACTTTGGTGGTGGGGAAATTGTTGGAGTCTATAATCAAGGTCACGGTAACTCAACAGCTCGAAATTGTTCAGTCAATTAGAAAGAGCCAGCATGTATTAATTGTTATTCCTGACAAACCTTATTGAATTTGTCGAAGAAGTGACTAAGCTAGCGGAGAGGAGAATGTCTCTGAATGTTGGATTAAGGACTTCTGGAAAGGATTTGATAAAAAGTCCCACTCCAGAGAATGATAACCCAGGTAGAATCCCATGGAATTGAGGATCAATTACTGATGTGGCTAAGAAGCTGGTAGTGTGGAAGGTGACAGAAAATAAGTAGAAAATGGATAGGTGCATAAATTGGCAGCACGTGACAAGTGGTATCTCACAAGCATCTACGGTTGGGGCCGCAATTATTCACATTGTTTGTTAATGTCTTGAGTAATTGTGTAGAAATTCACATCCAGATTTGCTGATGACACGAAGTTAGGTGGCATTATAAACAATGTAGATGATAGCTTTAAATTACAAAGAGGTATTGATAGGCTAAGTGTGTGGACAAAACTGGGGCAAATGGAGTTCAATACAAACAAGTACGAGGTTTTCCATTTTGGGCCAAAAAGGGATAGCACAGGGGAACTTCTATATGCTATGAAGTTAAATACAGTGGATGTCCAAAAAGACTTAGGTGTATAGATCTTTAAAATGCCACAAACATATGCAGAAAATAATCAAGTGGGCCTAGCCCGTTGGTGTGTAGCATGGCATAGTGATAATGTCACTGGATAAGCAGTTGAGAATCCCTTTTTGTTTTTTATGCTTTTTGTTTGGGTGGTATGGTGGCTCAGTGGTCAGCACTGCGGCCTCACAGCGCCAGGGACCCAGATTTGATTCCCGTCTTTGTCGACAGTCTGTGTGGAGTTTGCACATCCTCCCTGTGTCTGTGTTGGTTTCCTCTCACAATCCAAAAGATGTGCAGGTCAGGTGAATTGGCCTATGCTAAATTGTCCATAGCGTTAGTTGCATTAGTGAGGGGTAAATGTAGGGGGGTGGGTTACTCTTTGGAGGGGCAGTGTGGACTTGTTGGGCCGAAGGGCCAGTTTCCATACTGTAGGGAATCTAACCTAATCTTAACCAAGAAAGATAATGGAATGCACTCTTCCTAGGGGAGTGGAGTACCAGGATGCAGAAGTTATGCTGCAGTTATCCAAAACCCTGGATAGAATAGAACAGCAACAGAATGAAATAAAATAGAATAGAAAGTAAATTTATTGTCAAATACACTTTTCCATGAAAAATACAGTGAAAAGTTTTATAATTAGTCCCACCACAATGCCTACATCTGTGGCAGAAGCCATGTATAATAATTTTTAAAAAGTAAAAGGTAAGACAAAGTTCATCACAGTTCAGTTAATGGCTCCTGAGCTTGGGGAAAGCTGATGGAGGAATGGTGGAATACCCTGAAGAAGCAGCTGCGACAGGACTGACACACCGGGTTGCTGAAACACTGGGCTGGAAGCTTCCACCGAAGAAGACCGCCATTCTGGACCGAGACCTCCACTCCTGGACAAGGCCACAGGAATATATGGGCGCTGAAGACGAAGAAGAGTTCCATGTGGGGATAAGACCGCAACACCGGGAGACTGTCACTTTGGGTCGACACCGCGTTTCTCCTCTTTTAGGCAGCAGAGCCTCGGTGCGGACCTAGAACCTCGGCCTAGCTTGCTGGTCTAGGCCAGGAAGTCAGTCCGGGACCTGCACCTTGGTTGCCTGGTCATCCTGAGCTGGGGTGGAGCTATGTCTACCATTGGAGGCCTCTTCCTTCACCCTCCACTGTCCAGACTTAAAAGGAAAGAAAACTAAGGGAAAAAGAAAAAGAAAGAAAAAGAGCAAAGGTGAAAATAAGAGAAAGAAAGAGAATGAAAGCTGATGGGAGTAGAGGAGCCCCAGGCTCAACCCCTACTCCGCTGCCATCTTGAAAGTGAACAGATCTTGGTCCCACACCTTAAGAAGGGTATATTGGCCTTCGACGGCGTACAATGGACTTTTGCAAGAATGATATCTGGAGTTCAGAGGTTAACGGCTCAGGAGAGATTATATATTAGGCGTGTTTAGAATTCAGTCGAGAGTGTGGCACTGGAAAGGCACGGCCGGTCAGGCAGCATTCGAGGTGCAGGAGACTTGACGTTTCAGGCATAAGCCCTTCATCAGGAATAGGCTTGGGGGTCACTCCTGATGATGGGCTTCTGCCCAAAACATCGATTCTCCTGCTCCTCAGATGCTGCCTGACCTGCTGTGCTTTTCCAGCACCACACTCTCGACTCTGATCTCCAGCATCTGCAGTCCTCACTTTCTCCTCCGTGTTTGGAACTTAGAAGGTAAAGGGGTGATCTGATCAATGTCTTCAAGATATTAACAGGAAAAGATAGGGTAGGTAAAGATAATCTATTTTCATAGGTGAGAGATTGTAGAGCTAGGGGGCATGGCCTGAGAATTAGGGCCAGACCATTCAGGTGAGATGTTATCGAAGTGTATATGATCATGAGAAGCAAGGATAGGGTGAATGCACTCAATGTTTTCCCCAGGGTTAGGGAATCGAGGACTGGAGGGCATCAGGTTAAGGTTAGAGGGGAAAGAATAAAAGGGAACGTGAGGAGCAACTATATTTTACACAGAGGGTGGTACGCATATGGAATGAGCTGCCAGCAGAAGTTGTTGAGGCGGGTACATTAACAACATTTAAAAGGCATTTGGACAAATACATGGATAGGAAAGGACTAGAAGGATATGGGTCAAGTGCAGGGAAATGGGGTTAGCGTAGACCAACATTCTGGTCAGTATGGACCAGTTTGGGTCAAAGGGCCTGTCTCCGTGCTGTAGAACTGTATGTCTCTATGACACTGACCCAGAATCCCTTCCACTTCCTGCCTGCTACTGCTGGATGTTGAAAGGATTTCCAAGCTGACGCAACCAGTGTGGTTGTGTTATGAACGCGCTTTTTTTGGCCATCATGTCCTGCAGTGAGAATGGAACACAGAGCCTCTGCCTCAGAGGCAGGGACACTGCACACTGCATCACAAAACCTAGAGGCTGCCTGTACAGCTGTACAAAAAGTTTCTGAGTGGCACTTAAGTGGTAAACTTGCAGCTTTGCAATGTGTGGTTCATTGACAATGATGTCAAGTTTTCCTACCTTTTCTCAACAATCAACACTGGACCTCTTCCTTTCCAATTCCATTTTGAATTATTTTATCACTTTTGTACGTGACCACTGTGAATTATTGTTCTTTTAGTGTTGTGTATGTGCACCCATGGTGAACTGATTGGATTTTGCCCCAATTAGGTCTTCCTTTTTATCATATCAACCCATATTCAAACCCAGCCACTCACTTGCACAGAAACATCTTTGATTGCAGGCAATGGGCTAAATGAATTCTTTTGTGCACATTCACTCCACACATTATTTTGTAACATGAAACAACTTTCTGTCACATCTGTCACATTGTCCCTCTAAGTATAACAACATTTTACAATTATTTTAGTTCTTTGTTTTGTACACACTAGCAAACTCTTTGTGGCATTTGTTATGATCAGACAAGTCAGAGCCCAAAATGAAACATGGATTCATAGACTTCACTTCTTTATTCGGTCTAATTAATTAATATAGTGATTAGCCACTAAGATATTTATACAGGAGTGCAGACTTTAATTGACAACAAAACAGAAATTTATGAGAAAAAAGAAATTTTAAAAAGAACAAGATGCAGAAAACAACTTGATTGATCTTACAGCATACAGCAAACAAATTGTGAGTCTACTTCTCAATGCCAAATCACAGAATTATTAGAGTGTAGATGAAAGCCATTTATCCCACTATGCCTGTACTGTATCTATTATCTTTGAGCAATCTCTGTGTTTCCCCCTCATCACTGCACAAATAGCCATTCAATGCTGTATTGAAAGCCTCAGATGAACCCACCTGTATTCTATGATCCTATCAATAAAAGTAGGGATATTAACTTCTGTCCATCTGTCCCGCCACCTTCAATGATATGTGCACATATGCAGCCAGTTCACATTGCACTCACACCCCCTTTAGAATTGTCTCCCTTATTTTACATTGTTTTTCAATGTTCTTTTGACCAAAGTGCAACACCTCCCTCTTCACTGCATTGAATCTCATTTGGAACCTATCTGCTCATTCCACCAACTTGTCAATCCCCTTTTGGAATTTCATACTATTCTCCTTCACACTTTACAATTCTTCCAAGTTTAATGTCATCTACAAACTTGGAAATTGTCACCTGCACACCAAAGTCCAGATTATTAATATATATTATGAAAAGCAAGGATCCCGACACTGAAACCTGGGCTAACACAAGATGTACGGCAACAATTAGTGAAATCCCCTTCAGCAGTACTTTCTAAGTCTGTGACCCCCTATTGCTGAGGACAAGGGCAGCAGCTGCCATGAGATAGCCTCACATTAAAGTTTCCCTCCAAGTCACATACTATCCTGACTTGAAAATATGTCACCATCCTTTTATTTGTTGGTTACTCAAAATCCCACCACTCTCTCCCTATGAACATTTGTGGGAATACCTCTACAAAATGAATTGTAGTGTTTTATAAAAGATTATAATGCTGTTAATAAAGTTTGTTAAAACTTTCTCTAGCCTGAAAAATATCCAATGACCATTACTTTTTTTTAATCACTTAGTCAATTTCGTATCCACGTTTTCACTATGCTTATAACATGATCTATAATTTTCCTCACAACTTTGTTCCTCTCAATCTGCCCATGACAGAGAAGTTATATCACATCTCAACTTTTTAGGATTCTACTGAACTAGCACATTACAATTTCTTTGCCATAGACTAAGGAAATAATTCAATGAGTCCTTTTTAAACCTGGTTAAGTGAACGTTTCCATATATTAGAGAAGCTAAACCTTCTCAGTTCTAATAACGTGCTGATTTCTAACTAAACTCTCCTGGTTTGGAAGATTCACAAACTAACTCCTTCTGCTGAGTTGACTGATTCCCTGAGTTGCCCTAAAGTCTAACTTAGCTGAGAATATATACTTGCTTCTGAACACAATTTCTGAATCGAACTTAATAACACATGTTCAGTTCTACTCAGTTGTCTCAACTGAGAACAAGTTTAAAGACAGAAAGAACTGTGGATGCTATAAATCAAAAACAGAATCAGAAGTTGCTGGAAAAGCTCAGCAGGTCTGGCCGCATCTGTGGAGAGAAATCAGAGTTAATGTTTTGGGTCCTCAGAACGATGGAAGGGTCACTCGACTCAAAGCATTTACCCTGATTTCTCTCCACAGATGCTGCCAGACCTTCGAGCTTTTCCAACAATTTCTTACAAAGTTGCTGTGCTGTAAATCCAACAGTATAAACATCTTTCCATTAACATCACAGGAGTGTGCAATCATCTACTGTATGCCAAATGTTGTTTTTAAGAAATACTTCCTAACCCTGTTCTCTTACCTTATGAAAAGCACTTCATTGAAGATCCCAACACCCATCTTTCTCTATTTTTAAATCTAACTCCAAAAACTTTATATCCTTCATCACATATTGTTCACTGTCATTTGATGAATATAACGTTGTTCTTACATACATGGCAGGAATGGAAATGGGAAAATAAACTCCCAATGGAGAGAGCTGAAAGCTCAATTATTATTAAGAACTGTTCACAAATGAAATCTCTATTCTAAACATTAATATTTAAACTTTCTATAATAATTATTGCTTTCTTTACTCACTCAACAGAAACTATGTGAACAAAACTATTTCAACAAATTGAGTAATCTATCTATCAGAATTTAAAGTTGATCATTTTTTTCTGTGATCCAGTTTTCACCAGCTGAATTTGGACATATTTGTAATATTTGGGTAAAATAAGAGGTGAGGGACATCACACACATGCAGCAGCTGTCTTTTTGTATATTTGAATTAATGGACAGAAAATCAGGCTAATCCCATTGTGAATTTCAGCCAGTTCCTGACTTCTTACTTCTGACTTTGTTGCTCTCTTGTACATTTCATTCCAAAATGAAAAGCTAATATTCACAGCACATTTTACTCACTATAGAACCAAGTGAATATTGTCGGACAATATGTTCACGTTAGCTAATTCTTTCATGGAAAATGGTAACTAGTTACAGTTGCAGCTTTATTATAAAATGACAGTTGTTTTTAAAAAGATGTTCTTGCAGTATCAGCATTATGAACAAGGCGAGCAATTATTACTCACCTCTAATTGACCTCATGAATGTGAAGGTGATTGGCTTTTATAAATCACTGCAATTCATTTTGCGGAAGTATTCTTACAAATGCTCATTTGGAGAGTTGCAGGACTTTGAGTCAACAACAAATAAAGGGATGGTGACATATTTCCAAGTGAGGATAATATGTGACGAGGAGGGAAACTGGCACGTGGGACTATCCTCATGCAACTGCTGTCCTTGTCTTAGATAGTAGGGGGTCACAGGCTTAGAAAGTACTGTGAATGGGGGTTTCACTAATTGTCACAATGCATGTTGTATTGTCCAACAGGTTTAATTGGAAGCACACTAGCTTTCGGAGTGACGCTCCTTCACCTGATGAAGGAGCATCACTCCGAAAGCTAGTGCTTCCAATTAAACCTGTTGGACTATAACCTGGTGTTGTGTGATTTTTAACTTTGTACACCCCAGTCCAACACCGGCACCTCCGAATCATGTTTTATTGCTACTATTATATACCAGTTGACAGGCTTTGGCTAGTCAAGAGATGTGTTACTTGCCCCAGAATTTCAGGCCACTGCCCTGTCTTGCATTCAAAAGGAATAGAGTTGATCAGAAATCAGAGGCCAAATAAAATGCCAAGAGCATATTAAGCATACAATTCTAACATAGTTTCTGTGGTTCTTCTGTGTGAGCCCTTTCAAGCTGAAGTGATCTGATGTGAATTAAAGTAACACCTTTCTGATCCAACTCAAAGAGTCTTCTTGAGTAAGTAATATGAAGTTTATTGCATTTCAAGAACTATTCATAGGTTACATGAATATGACCTATGTTACTAAAGAGTCAGTAAAGTTCATATTAGTCTCTGGTCAGTCTCCTACAACAGCCTTATTTACTCTGATCAATTCCCCATATTATCACAATGGGGTGATAATATCACAGCCTTTAATCCAGTGTTGTTTATACTCTATTGCAACATCTTCCACCAAGTGTTTTTCCCTAATTATTATTACTATATTGTTATACATTTGCATACATCTTTACAGTTACCTCTACACTATCTAATCAAATTTTTGACTATACAAATTCAAACAATCTGGCACTTTCACTATTCTCCCCAAGCATGTATTTTTTGGAATTGGTTGAATGATAGTTTGTGAGGAAGAAGGGGTTTTGTGAAGGAGAAGGGGGTTTGTGAGGGAGAAGGGAGTTTGTGAGGGAGAAGGGGGTTTGTGAGGGAGAAGGGTGTTTGTGAGGGAGAAGGTAGTTTGTGAGGGAGAAGGGAGTTTGTGAGGGAGAAGGGGGTTTGTGAGGGAGAAGGGAGATTGTGACGGAAAAGGGAGTTTGTGAGGGAGAAGGGTGTTTGTGAGGGAGAAGGGGGTTTGTGAGGGAGAAGGGTGTTTGTGAGGGGGAAGGGAGATTGTGAGGGAGAAGGGTGTTTGTGAGGGAGAAGGGAGTTTGTGAGGGAGAAGATAGTTTGTGAGGGAGAAGGGGGTTTGTGAGGGAGAAGGGGGTTTGTAAGGGAGAAGATGGTTTGTGAAGGAGAAGGTAGTTTGTGAAGGAGAAGGGTGTTTGTGAGGGAGAAGGGGGTTTGTGAGGGAGAAGGGTGTTTGTGAGGGAGAAGGGGGTTTGTGAGGGAGAAGGGGGTTTGTGAGGGAGAAGATAGTTTGTGAGGGAGAAGGGGGTTTGTGAGGGAGAAGGGGGTTTGTGAGGGAGAAGGTGGTTTGTGAAGGAGAAGGTAGTTTGTGAAGGAGAAGGGGGTTTGTGAGGGAGAAGGGGGTTTGTGAGGAGAAGGTAGTTTGTGAGGGAGGAGGTAGTTTGTGAGGGAGAAGGGGGTTTGTGAGGAGAAGGTAGTTTGTGAGGGAGAAGGGTGTTTGTGAGGGAGAAGGGGGTTTGTGAGGGAGAAGGGAGTTTGTGAGGGAGAAGATAGTTTGTGAGGGAGAAGGGGGTTTGTGAGGGAGAAGGGGGTTTGTGAGGGAGAAGGTAGTTTGTGAGGGAGAAGGGGGTTTGTGAGGGAGAAGGGAGTTTGTGAGGGAGAAGGTAGTTTGTGAAGGAGAAGGGGGTTTGTGAGGGAGAAGGGGGTTTGTGAGGGAGAAGGGAGTTTGTGAGGGAGAAGATAGTTTGTGAGGGAGAAGGGGGTTTGTGAGGGAGAAGGGGGTTTGTGAGGGGGAAGGTGGTTTGTGAAGGAGAATGTAGTTTGTGAAGGAGAAGGGGGTTTGTGAGGGAGAAGGGGGTTTGTGAGGAGAAGGAAGTTTGTGAGGGAGGAGGTAGTTTGTCAGGGAGGAGGTAGTTTGTGAGGGAGAAGGGGGTTTGTGAGTGAGAAGGGAGTTTGTGAGGGAGAAGGGGGTTTGTGACGGAGATGGGAGTTTGTGAGGGTGAAGGGGGTTTGTGAGGGAGAAGGGAGTTTGTGAGGGAGGAGGTAGTTTGTGAGGTGGAAGGGGGTTTGTGAGGGAGAAGGGAATTTGTGAGGGAGAAGGCGGTTTCTGAGGGAGACGGGAGTTTGCGAGGGAGACGGGAGTTTGCGAGGGAGAAGGGAGTTTGTGAGGGAGAAGGGGGTTTGTGAGAGAGAAGGGAGTTTATGAGGGAGAAGGGAGTTTGTGAGGGAGAAGGGGGTTTCTGAGGGAGAAGGGAGTTTGTGAGGGAGAAGGCGGTTTCTGAGGGAGAAGGGAGTTTGCGAGGGAGAAGGGAGTTTGTGAGGGAGTAGGGGATTTGTGAGGGAGAAGTTAGTTTGTGAGGGAGAAGAGGGTTTGTGAGGGAGGAGGGGGTTTGTGAGGGAGATGGTAGTTTGTGAGTGAGAAAGGGGTTTGTGAGGGAGAAGGCAGTTTGTGAGGGAGGTGGTAGTTTGTGAGGGAGAAGGGAGTTTGTGAGGGAAAAGGGAGTTTGTGAGGGAGAAGGGGGTTTGTGAGGGAGAAGGTGGTTTGTGAAGGAGAAGGTAGTTTGTGAGGGAGAATGTTGTTTGTGAGGGAGAAGGGAGTTTGTGAGGCAGGAGGTAGTTTGTGAGGTAGAAGGGGGTTTGTGAGGGAGAAGGGAATTTGTGAGGGAGAAGGGAATTTGTGAGGGAGGAGGTAGTTTGTGAGGTGGAAGGGAGTTTGTGAGGGAGAAGGAAGTTTGTGAGGGAGAAGGGAATTTATGAGGGAGAAGGAAATTTATGAGGGAGAAGTGGGTTTCTGAGGGAGAAGGGAGTTTGTGAGGGAGAAGGTAGTTTGTGAGGGAGAAGGGAGTTTGTGAGGGAGAAGGGTGTTTGTGTGGGAGAAGGAGGTTTGTGAGGGAGAAGGGTGTTTGTGAGGGGGAAGGGAGTTTGTGAGGGAGAAGGGAGTTTGTGAGGAAGAAGGGTGTTTGTGAGGGAGAAGGGAGTTTGTGAGGGAGAAGTTAGTTTGTGAGGGAGAAGGTTGTTTGTGAGGGAGAAGGGGGTTTGTGAGGGAGAAGGGAGTTTGTGAGGGAGGAGGTAGTTTGTGAGGGAGAAGGGGGTTTCTGAGGGAGAAGGGGGTTTATGAGGGAGAAAGGGGTTTGTGGGGGAGAAGGGGGTTTGTGAGGGAGAAGGGAGTTTGTGAGGGAGAAGGGGGTTTGTGAGGGAGAAGGTAGTTTGTGAGGGCGAAGGGAGTTTGTGAGGGAGAAGGGGGTTTGTGAGGGAGAAGGGGGTTTGTGAGGGAGAAGCGAGTTTGTGAGGGAGATGGGGGTTTTTGAGGGAGAAGGTAGTTTGTGAGGGAGAAGGGGGTTTGTGAGGGAGAAGGTTGTTTGTGAGGGAGAAGGGGGTTTGTGAGGGAGAAGGGAGTTTGTGAGGGAGAAGGGGGTTTGTGAGGGAGAAGGGAGTTTGTGAGGGAGAAGGTAGTTTGTGAGGGAGAATGGGGTTTGTGAGGGAGAAGGGAGTTTGCGAGGGAGAAGTGATTTTGCGAGGGAGAAGTTAGTTTGTGAGGTAGAAAGGGGTTTGTGAGGGCAAGGTAGTTTGTGAGGGAGAAGTGGGTTTGCAAGGGAGAAGGTGGTTTGTGAAGGAGAAGGTCATTTGTGAGGGAGAAGGGGTTTTGTGAGGGAGTGGCGAGTTTGTGAGGGAGAAGGGAATTTGTGAGGGAGAAGGGGATTTCTGAGGGAGAGGGGAGTTTGTGAGAGAAAGGGGGTCTGTGAGGGAGATGGGAGTTTGTGAGGGAAAACGGAGTTTGTGAGGGAGAAGGGGGTTTGTGAGGGAGAAGGGTGTTTGTGAGGGGGAAGGGAGTTTGTGAGGGAGAAGGGAGTTTGTGAGGGAGAAGGGTGTTTGCGAGGGAGAAGGGGGTTTGTGAAGGAGAAGGTGGTTTGTGAGGGAGAAGGGGTTTTGTGAGGGAGAAGGGGGTTTGTGAGGGAGGAGAGGGTTTGTGATGTAGAAGGGGGTTTATGAGGGAGAAGGGAGTTTGTGAGGGAGAAGGGGGTTTCTGAGGGAGAAAAGAGTTTGTCAGGGAGAAGTGGGTTTGCGAGGGAGATGTGGTTTTGTGAGGGAGAAGAGAGTTTGTGAGGGAGAAGTGGTTTTGCGAGGGAGAAGGGGGTTTGTGAGGGAGCAGGGAGTTTGTGAGGGAGAAGGGAGTTTGTGAGGGAGAAGGGGGTTTGTGAGGGGGAAGGTAGTTTGTGAGGGAGAAGAGGGTTTGTGAGGGAGAAGGGAGTTTGTGAGGGAGAAGGTAGTTCGTGAGGGGGAAGGGAGTTTGTGAGGGAGGAGGTAGTTTGTGAGGGAGAAGGGGGTTTGTGAAGGAGAAGGTAGTGTGTGAGGGAGAAGGGGGTTAGTGAGGGAAAAGGGAGTTTGTGAGGGAGAAGGGGGTTTGTGAGGTAGAAGGGGGTTTGTGAGGGAGGAGGTAGTTTGTGAGGGAGAAGGGGGTTTGTGAAGGAGAAGGTAGTTTGTGAGGGAGAAGGGGGTTAGTGAGGGAAAAGGGAGTTTGTGAGGGAGAAGGGGGTTTGTGAGGTAGAAGGGGGTTTGTGAGGGAGAAAGGTGTTTGTGAAGGAGAAGGTAGTTTGTGAGGGAGAAGGGTGTTTGTGAAGGAGAAGGTAGTTTGTGAGGGAGAAGGGTGTTTGTGAGGTAGAAGGGACTTTGTGAGGGAGAAGGTAGTTTTCATGGATTGTCTTCCCAAAGGTCTGAAGTCTGTGGCCCTCCTCTAAAACTCGAGAGTCATTAATCTCACATTCATAGAGTCACGGAATTGTCATTCTGCAGATGGAGTGTAGTCAGTCTATTCTGTTGGCACCAACATCCTAGTTGATCAACATTTCATCCACTACCTTAATCATTCATCTCTTGTATTTCAGTTACATAGAACTTTGATCATGTGTGCTTATTCTTTTCAGGTCTTGGTGTGGCCCCTGCTATAGTCAACAATGTTTTCTTTTGAAGACCTTGGATATTCACATGTTGTTTGTTTTTTCTTAATGGTGTCTTCCATGGAGTGTTTTGCACTACATTGTCAATTTATGTCAATGGAATTTGGTTCTTATTCCACCTGTTGGTTTGTGTGTCATAAGTAGACTTCCTACTTCACCTTCTTGCCTATTTTGGCCTCTCTGTTATCCCCTCACTGATTCACTTATTGGTGAAACACATTTGCTGACTTCCTCAACCTGGACATTCATTCTTGCTTGATGTGATATCCTTCATTGTCATTGGTGGTTATTTATGGTAAGATGAAGATATCAGATATTTTGGTTGAACTTAACACTTCTCCATTACCTCAGCAATTAATATTTGACTTGAATTGTCATCAGCAATTGTTCACTGCACTTAGATGCAAATGTCTCAGTATAGTTGCAGATGCATCTATTTTCTGTCTATTACTATATATCCTTTCATGAGTTGTAGTCAATGTAGTTACTGCCTCTTAGTTTGGACTTTATTTTGAACTTGGTTACCATTTGGAATCTGAACTCTCTTTAGTTTGATTGCAGTGGAAAATATTTTGGCCATACTGCTGTAGTTACCTTTTT